>NC_037336.1:67593460-68843460 GCF_002263795.3 Bos taurus
CTGCCTATAAAACCCTGATATGAAATGGAATGGATCATTAATTAATATGTTCAGTACTCTTTATCACATCCAGAACACTGATAGTTAAGAATCTTCCATCTATCTTCCCTTCCCTTTGCTAGTCTTCCCAGATGAAGCCAGTAAAAACAAAGATTGTTCCCTAAGCTGCCAGTGGCTTGTTTTGTTCCTCCAAGAAGCCAGATGCACTACCTCAACAAGGGGTGGACACACAGTCCAATCAAAACTGCTCTGCTCTGTTCAGTGAGATGTAGTCTCTCCTGGTCTGCCCACTCTGGGTACCAGCAAAGTGATGAGAGCGACAGTTGGTGTTGGTAGATAATGGTCTTCAGCATTTCAAGTTACTTTTTTTCTTTAACTTCTTTAAATGAAAAAACAAAAATATCTGCACAGAGAAAACAAATTAACCAGCACAACCAGGTATAAAATGCAAGTACATTATTTACTATATCATCCTTCACACCATTGTTATCTTTCTTGTATCATTCCTGGTTTTTATCTGCTATAAAATACAATGTTATATACAAACTAAAAACATTTGAACATGTTAAAAAATTAGTGGAGAGAAGCTGGACAAATTATACTAGTAATACTGCATTGTCTGAATCCCCTGCGGATGAGATGGTAAAGACTATGCCCGCAATGCACGAGACCCAAGTTCGATCCCTGGGTCAGGAAGATACCCTGGAAAAGGGAATGGCAACTCACTCCAGTATTCTTGCTGGAGAATTCCATGGACAGAGAAGTCTGGCAGGCTACAGTCCATCAGGTTGCAAAGAGTCAGACACAACTGAGCAATCACTTCCACTTCCACAGTAAATGATATATTTTAATGTTAAAGAAAGCATGCTAAAGTAGCAAGAAAAAACCTATATAAAGCCTACATAAAGTAATTTGTAAACTTTTATTTTCTCTATAAAAAACAAAAATGTGCCAGAGGCTATTTTTTCATGCCTTTGATTTTTATTTTTTTCAAATATTACTGTGATGTTTAGTAAAGTTGGGAGATTCTGCTTAACAGTCATATCTATTTGAGATTTTTAAAAACTAATTCAGTGTCCATTTTGATAATAAAGTTTTAAAAATAATGACATTTGAGTGATATCAAGAGGGTATCATTATAAATGCAATAAAAGACCAAATCTTTCAGTTTTTCTCCATAGAAAACCATCAAATTAAGTCAAATAAAGGTTAGATACCAGAGAAAATATAATTGTTGAATTTATTTGTGTGTCACGTGGACATATAAATATATATTTTATAATCTGATCTGAAATATATTTGTATACAGATGCCAATAAGTTAAAATAAATCAATTTTCTTAATATTAAATAATTTCATATTAAAATAACCTGAAATTGTATAATATTGTTTTTATGTGGAATCTAGAAAAATGATGCACTCATTTTTGATGAATGCATGAAATGAACTCATTTGCAAGGCAAAAATAGAGACACAGACAAGAATAACAGATGTATGGATTCCAAGAGAGGAAGCAGGAGTGGGATGAATTGGGAGATTGGGATTGACATATATACACTACTATGTCTAAATTAGATAACTAGTGAGAATCTACTGTATAGCACAATGAACTCTACTCAACACTCTGCAGTGACCTAAATGGGAAAGAAATCCAAAAAATAGGGGATATATATGAACACATAACTGATTCACTTTGCCATACTACAGAAACTAATACAACATTGTAAAGAAACTATGCTCCAATAAAAATTAATTTTATAAAATAAAATAACCTGAAATTTTATATCCATCTGTAAGTTCACAGATGACTAAAATTGTTTCATCCTTTTTTGTTTTCTGTTCACAGAAAATGATGACCGACTGAATGGCTTGACAGCCAGATTAGACGATGCCAATATCAGAAACGGGGATCTCCTGAGAGCTTTGAATGACACTTTGGACAAGCTAGCAGCCATTCCAAATGGTAAGAACTCCAGACAATGCAAACTATCCTAATAGAAATGCACTGTTTAAAATGTTCCAACTTCTGCCTGTATTTCCTAGCACTATATTTGTACCATTGTCAGGCTATTAGATAATGGTTTTCTTACTTACGAATTCTTTGTAAGAATGAGAAACTGAGAAACTATTTGCACCATGATGTTTATCATTTGTTAACTGACATTTGTAGGAATAAATTACAAAAAAGAAAATAATAGACATCGTGTTATTGTATTGTTCTTCCACATTTCAGCCCAGGAAATCTTATATTGGTGGGAAAGAATAAAATCACACAGACACTTTCCTCTAAAATGTTGATTTATTACTATAAAATTGAAGTTTATTACAGTATCTACAGGGCTTCCCAGGTGGCCTAGTGATAAAGAACCCACCTGCCAATGCAGGAGACATAAAAAATTCATGTTTGATCCCTGGGTCAGGAAGATCCCCTGGAGGAGGACATGGCAACCCACTCCAGTATTCTTGCCTGGAGAATCCCATGGGCAGAGGAGCCTGACAGACTATAGTCCATGGGGCCAGAAAGAGTTGGGCACAACTGAAGCAATTTAGCACGTACACAGTATCTACAGTAATAGGTGAGAACCAGCTGCCTTTCGGCACATTTTTCTTGGCAAAAACATTAAGATGTTAAGATTGAACCATGTCTATAATATCTTGTTATGCATTACCTGTTATTTGGAGTTAATGTTTGTTATTAGTTACTGAAAGCACTCTTGTTTTGGGGATACTATTTTTATATTTTAATAGCATGATACAACAGTAGCAAAAGTTGCTACCATTTATTAAGCAAGGCTTATTCAGCATGTTTATGTCAAGTGTATGTTACCCTCATACTAATCCTACAAGGTGAACAGCATTATTATCTCCCCTTTACAACAGGCAAACTTAGATGGGACACTGAGGGCCATTGTTAAAAGAGACGTAAGATTCCAACCTCACAGTTTAACTTCAGGGGCTGTGATCTTAACCACTAATCCACAACATATTAGTAGGCACATAAATATATGTACAATGTACATTTTTTATAAAAATTATGGTGAAGGAAACACATCTATACCTAACAGGAACTATTAAAACCTTAATGATTTTTTTACTTTTTTGACATTAAAAAGCCTAAGTAACTTTACTGATTTTCATGTCACTTCTTCAGTAGTAAATATGTTCATAGAAAATATCCATTGCTGATAACAAATATAAATTGTTTACACAAACACATGGTCTAATATATCCAAAAAAGTCTCTCTCTACCAAAACTGAAATACATTCGTTCCCTCCCCCCAACCCTGGAAGCGCAGATTAAATGTTAAAACTACTTTCAATGAAGCTATATGATTCAGATGGATAAACTTCTCTCTTTAATGTGTTCAGCAGCAAATCACAATATCGCCTTCCACAATGAACTTTTAGAATAATCACGTTGCTATTTTAAGGGCTAATCAGGTATTCATAACAAAGGTCCCTGAGAAAATTCAATTTCACTGAAAATGTACTTCATTTGCTATAGCTGAGTGAGACAAAGTTCAGCCTTTCCCTCGTGCCTGAGTCCCTGAGGTCACAGGCACAGCCTCTCTTTGACAAGCATGGATTAAGCCACTAACTCCAGATCCTTTGTTTTGTTTCTCATACCGTCTTCTGCTTACAGACACAGCTGCTAAACTGCAAGCCGTTAAAGACAAAGCAAGACAAGCCAACGACACAGCTAAAGATGTACTGGCGCAGATTAAAGATCTTCACCAGAACCTTGATGGCCTGAAGAAAAATTATAATCAACTAGCAGACAGTGTAGCCAAAACAAATGCTGTGGTAAAAGATCCTTCGAAGAACAGTAAGATCTCCTTTATCACTTTGAGTGTTGCATTTATTTCTTCACACTCTAAAAGTATCCTAGACTCAGCTGCTAGAGCAGGAAGGAGCCCTCAGAGTGATGCAGTCTGCCCCCCTCCCTTCGTAGACTGGCCCCAGGAATTGAATGCCTATGGCTCCAGAACTGGAATACAAGACTCCCAGCTCCTCACTTGAGCTTATCTTATTCAAATTTCATCCGTTAAGAGGAAATTAAGAATTCTCAAAGCCTGCATGGTATTTGGCATAGGGATGCCACGTACTTTTTAATCCTTGAGTATAATTGAAAATGCAGTTATACTTGGGAAATTATATCCTCAGAGTTGTTGAAATTCCATGGAACCTAGAGGTCAAGGAGCACTCTAATTAGCAGACCTGTTAGAAGAGAATACTAAATGGGATCAACTTGAATGCATTCAAATTTGGAAAATACTGGTCTTTTATTACTTAAGATTCTAGTTAAACATTACCAGGAAATTAAAATATTTGCCTAGTTTATCAAGAATATTTCTTCATGTCTTTTATATATTGCATTAAACTACATTGAGTTAAATATGGATTTACTGAGAAAATGTGGGAGAACTAAATATAGTAATTTAAATTATTAAGTAATGAGCATTATAATTTTTAATATTGTTTTACTCTTTCAAGTAATAAAATGCTATCTTCATATGTGCTTGTACCAAAGGAGATGCTTGATTCTTTGTACTTTACAGTCTCAAGTGATTAGCCTTCTTTATATAGAACCAGTGTATTTACTGGGAATTAAAACATTTGTAGAGTGTAATAACAAAAACACAGTTATTGATGTTATACACTGTATAATCCAGATTACAAATACTGTTTGACTGGGGAGTGGAGCCTGATTTTTCAGCATCTTTGCCTCAGATCAAAGGCTAATGA
Source organism: Bos taurus (assembly GCF_002263795.3). Classification (NCBI taxonomy): domain Eukaryota; kingdom Metazoa; phylum Chordata; class Mammalia; order Artiodactyla; family Bovidae; genus Bos; species Bos taurus. Next base: position 67,598,207 of record NC_037336.1, read on the forward strand.
TACTTTGAAATAATAGATACTACTAACCTAACTCCTTCCTGGGCAAGGAGAAGTGCAAACATAGCTAAGTGCACTTCAGAGTTAGGGAAAAGGATTTCACTCCTCATTATTTTTTCAGGAAAGGAAAAAAGAAGACATATAGTTTTTCAGTTTTTATTGTGTAAACCCAGAGTTAGGGTCCCCCGGTGGTTCAGATTCCATCTGAATAACTGGTTCACAGGCATGCCAAATCACAATACCTAACCACACACCCCCCCTGAAAAAAAAAGAATGAAAAGAAGTTTTAAAGTAAATATCACTCTTTTATGTTATCATTTCATTCATTTTCAGACTGATTCTCAAATGAGAGTGGCCTTATGTAATATTTACCTCCCTTTTGTGATTCTATCATCTATGAAAAGAAATAGTTAATATCTATAAACACTCATTACACGGGGTCTGTTTCTATCTTATTAGAACATGATAATAAAACTCCTTTTAATATGAACAGTGGCCTGCTAAGTGACATGCTTTGTGGATTTTTATTTGATAACTCTTGTTTGATTTAAAATGGAGTGAATTTGTAATTAGCACCTATTGTGAAAAGTACTATTTTTCTTGACAGTCACTACTTTATAATATCTATGAAAAATATTTTCTCACGAATTTTCTATTTTTTCTGTTTTGCTTCCATATGAAATTACCTGCAGAAATCAGTATGTATATATTTCCTTGCATACCTTTTAGTAATTTTTATGCTTGATTGCTTATTGCAAAAAGCTTCAGCTTTGCATGTTTCCATGTTTTAGTATGGCTTTAAACATTGGATAGCTCTTCTTTCCAGTGTCACAGTAAGAATGCTAGATAGAGAAAATGAATTAGTGTGTGAATGCATGTTTGAAACATTAGTGAAATATGTTATCCATATTAAAGTAGAACATTGAATTCTTCCATAGATTTAACTGAATTATGATGCTTCTGATAATACAAACGCAGTCACTGAGGTCCAAATGACTTCTTTCTAGCAGAATTAAAGTACATCAAATCTACACTGTTGTTGTTGCTTTTCCCCCAAAACTCATTCCCCACTCCTTACAAGCAATTATTCTCAACTTCAAGAGAATTATACTTGGAGAAGCCTAAAATAGAATTAATAAAATTAGATCTTACCAAATGAGCAATCACTGAGATATAAAAATTTTCTGCCTTAAACACCTCAAAGTTTTAATTCCAAGTCAAAAACAAAAGTACAGAGTAGAAAATAATAAAAATAAAACTGAACATATCTAAACCTGAGAAATATGACCAAGTCTATCCTCAGTGGAAAATGAGTGCAATTATATTACTAAAAAGCTTTGAAATAAACAAGTTAGGCAATCAACTCTAAGGACCAGACAGAATAACTAACTAAAAGAAAGAAGATGAAAAAGAGTTAATACATTAGAAGACAGAAAATAATAGATGTGATAAATTCAAGAGATGTATCTTTAGAAATATAAAGATAAAATATTTTAGATGCTTGACCTGCTTAAATAAAGGAAAATGAAGAACAAATAGGCAAAATTCTGCAGGAGATATAACTAGATAAGGGAAGAAATTTAGCACATAAGAGAGGACTTTGCAAAACTCTAGGCTAATAAACGGAGAAGGCAATGGCAACCCACTCCAGTACTCTTGCTTGGAGAATCCCATGGAGCTTGGTAGGCTGCAGTCCATGGGGTCGCTAGGAGTCGGACACGACTGAGCGACTTCACTTTCACTTTTCACTTTCATGCATTGGAGAAGGAAATGGCAACCCACTCCAGTGTTCTTGCCTGGAGAATCCCAGGGACAGGGGAGCCTGGTAGGCTACCGTCTATGGGGTCACACAGAGTCGGACATGACTGAAGCGACTTAGCAGCAGCAGCAGCAGCAGGCTAATAAAGTTTAAACTCTAAAGTAGTTTTCTAATAAAACATTGTTATCAAAATCTATCTTCAGAAATAATTTTAAAATCTACACAAATAATCATAGGAAAAAGTGAGAAGTCTCCAAATACTACAGCATAAGAGAATATCAGACTCAAAATCACAGATGATTTATTTTTAAAAACCTTCAAGAAGATAATTTCTATATTACTTTGACTGTTCCAGAAGACAGAGGGGCAAAAATAGCAAGGGATAAGGGGACTTCCAGGTTCCATTCTGAAACATTTGGTAAAAACTTCTGGGAGCTTTAAAAGAAAGGGATCTATTACTTGTCTAAGCCTAAGTAGTCCCTGCATAACAATTTTTTCATTTCCATGAATCTAAGTTTAAATCCCTTTTTCTCACTTCTAGAATGATTTGAAGAAAATCAGAGTAATATTGGGGAATTAAAGGAAGGGAGAAAATGGACAAATGGTTTATTTAAAGTGTAAAACTGAAAGGCTAACTATCTTTATGCTGACTCCCTATACAATTATGTAACAGGAGCTTTGAACTCAACAACCTTCATTTCAGGAGAAAATAGTTCTTGATCTAGCAACTCTATTAGTTAAGGTTAATAATAGACCTATGTTCTTTTTAAACATCGCTAACAATATAACTCATATTTGTGAGCATGAGTTCAAAATACTTCAAAATATTACTTATTTCCTTTTGCACTCATTTGATTTATTCCTAAAGATTCCACCAGGGCTTCCCTGGTGCCTCAGAGGTTAAAGCGTCTGCCTGCAATGCGAGAGACCTGGGTTCGATCCCTGGGTTGGGAAGATTCCCTGGAGAAGGAAATAGCAACCCACTCCAGTATTCTTGCCTGGAGAATCCCATGGATGGAGGAGCCTGGTGGGCTACAGTCCACGGGGTCACAAAGAGTCAGACATGACTGAGCGATTTAACTTTAACTAACTTTGCCCTCATTTGATTTATTCCTAAAGATTCAGTCTCAGATCACTCCTAGTTCATCAGGGCCAATAACCTTGGACCTTAAGCAGTTTCACTTTTTCATCAGAGTCACAATGACAGAAAACAGAACAGTACATGCTCGGTCAGATAATAAATGACATAGTTTGGATAAGACTGCCAGCATCCTAGGGACAGAATAATTGGTTTTCCATGTGTCATGTACCCCTGCTATGAAAAGTACAAGCTGGAAGTCTAAGGATCAGTAATAACCTTCAATTGTTTTAGGGTTAAACCCCTTTCTAATTTATCAATATTCAACCTCCTTTAAATTTTAGCTACAAAAGTGACAGTTTAATGTGATTCAACCTAATGTAAAAAGCAGGAGAATCAACTATTTTTCAAAACAAAAATAAACTGCAACATGAGAGATTTAAAGTATAATGTAGGCCTTGAGTCTGAGGGTTGCTCAACGTTGAAATATTTTTCAGAAGACGTTTTAATAGCTTTTCTCTTTAAGATGTACAAAGAAAGACAATGAGAAAAAAAAAAAACTGACTTTGTGTGGAAACCCTGATTTAAGTACAGTTCTGGCTTGGACAGAGTTGGTGACATTTTAAAGATGCTTCCAATTGCTTGATTCTTTGACTAAATTTCTGTGCTATAAAGGTTAGTTTGGGGACTAAAGCTAAAAATTAAGCATTGAATTAAGCTAATCATATTCTCCATCTTTAATGCTGACTTGCATATTAATCCCAAAGCCAAAGGTGTCAGCCTTCTTTCTCTAACATCATCTCCTCTGGCCTGCTTGGGTCCCAACTAAAATATTTCCATTTGCTACCACAAACTGCTTCAGCTGCCATGGCCTTGCCTTTGCCTTGTGGATAAGATGAAATATTTTCAATTATCTAGTTAAGCATATTGCTATGTTCATTTCTGTGTAAGTGTGTCTGTGTGTGCAGCATGTGTGTGTGTTTGTACATGTGCACGTGTCTGGGTGTGTGTGTATGTATGCATGTTTGTGCATATGTATGTGTCTGGGTGTGTATATATGTGTGTGTGTGTGTGTGTGCATGTGCGTGTGTCTGGGTGTGTGTATATGTGTGTGTGTGCATATGTGTGTGCCTGGGTGTATATATACATATGTTTGTGCATGTGTCTGGGTATGTGTGTACATGTGTGCATGTGTGAGATATACTCTCATCTTGTTCTGTGCAGTTGCAGATGCAGATGCCACTGTGAAAAATCTAGAACAAGAAGCCGATCGACTGATAGACAAACTTAAACCCATCAAGGAGCTTGAGGATAACCTGAAGAAAAATATCTCTGAGATAAAAGAACTGATAAACCAAGCCAGAAAACAAGCTAATTCTGTAAGTTCCTTCTGTTTTCAGTATTAATAAATGATTGTAATGTTTGTATTATTCCCAGAAAGAATACTTTCCCCAGTGTATCTTATTGAATGAGCTTTGGTCCTTTTTCTTTAATTTGAAGCTATTTGTTGGGGAGGTGGGGAATGGAAGATTAGATTTTTTCCCATATATTTCAAAAGACATTTCTTGAGAAGAATAATCATCACTTACTGTTTTGTAAATGAATGTTCTGATATATTTTATTATAATTTGAATAGAGTTAATACAGATTGCAAGAATGGAAGCCTTACTTTTGTATACTAAAAAGGCATGGATGAGAACTCCTTATTCTTGATGAAAGCAAAAAAGGCCAACCAATGGGGTTGAAGAAAAAATGAACAGACAAGGTTATAAGGAATAATAGCAAAGATGAACCATTGTTTTCTATATATTTTTTGGTTTGAGTCCAAGCAACCAAAAATTAATTTGGATACAATTTCTATAGGAAGCACTTTACTTGTCTCAAAATTTTGCTCTTTATTAACCCAGTTATAAGACTATAAGGATAGAGGCAAAACTTTCTGGAAGATAACAGCTTAATGAACCAGACAGAATTGTAAATGCCAATCTCAAACTTTAATGAAGTCATCTTATGATTCTTCTATAAATAGAATGAATATCAGTTTTCATGTTATCGTGCTTAAACTGAAATCTGAAATCTTTGTAGATAACCAAACCTTCCATCTCCAAATTAAACTTCCTCTAGGATCAGTTTGATCTCCTTTCAGTCCAAGGTACTCTCAAGAGTCTTCTCCATCACTGCAGTTCAAAAACATCAATTCTTCAGGTGCTGAGTCTTCTTTATGCAACCCTTACATCCATACGTGACTATTGGAAAAGCCATAGCTTTGACTATATGGATCTTTGTCAGCGAAGTGATGTCTCTGTTTTTTAGATTCTGTCTAGGTGTATCATAGCTTTCCTTCCAAGGAGCAAGAGTCTTTTAATTTTATGGCTGCAGTCACTGTCCACAGTGATTTTGGAGCCCACAAAGTAAAATATGTCACTGCTTCCACTTTTTCCCCTTCTATTAGCCGTGAAGTGATGGGACTGGATGCCAAAATCTTATGTTTGAATGTTGAGTTTTAAGCCAGTTTTTAAACTCTCCTCTTTCACCCTTATCAGGAAGCTATTTCGTTCTTCTTCACTTTCTTCCATAAGAGTGGTATTATCTGCATATCTGAGGTTGTTGGTATTTCTCCAGACAATCTTGATTCCAGCTTGTGAATCATATTTTTAGCCACAGTTTTGTATTTAGTTACCAAATGGAAGATATGGACATTTTTATTATTTCTTCATTGTAAAGGAATTTTTAAATATGCCCATATATTCATCAATTATGTGTGCTTCCTCATCCCATCCCCACCCACTGGGAAGAAAGATAAAATTCTGGCATATAAATATATAAAACCTGTCCCAAAATATAAAATTACTTACTTCACTTAGTATGATATCTCCAGGTCCATCCATATTGATTCAAATGACATAATTTCATTCTTTTTAATGGCTGAGTACTATTCCATTGTATAGTGTACCACTTCTTGTTATCCATTCCTGGGTCAGTGGACATTTAGGTTGCTTCCATGTCTCAGCTGTTGTAAATAATGCTGCCATGAACTTTGGGTGCATGTGTCCTCTTTAACCATGTTTTTCTCTGGATATATGCCCAAGAGTGAGACTGCTGGATCATATGGTAGTTCTATTTTTAGGTTGTTGTTTTTTTTAAATTGGAGGATAATTGCTTTCCAATATTGTGTTGGTTTCTGCCATACACCTACATGAATCACTCATGGGCATACCTATGTCCCCTCCCTCTTGAACCTCTCTCCATCCTCCCACCCCTTTAGGTGGTCCATTCCACCCCTCTGTAGTCACAGCACCAGATTTGGGCTCCCTGCATCATTAATGGGATATCACTCAGCCATAAAAAGGACCACATTTTAGTTTGTTCTAATGAAGTAGATGAACCTATTTTTAGTTTTTTAAGGAACCTCTCTACTGTTCTCCAAAGTGGCAGTACCACTTTACATTCCCAACAGTGTAGGAGGATTCCCTTCAGTTCAGTTCAGTTCAGTTCAGTCTCTCAGTCGTGTCCGACTCTTTTCGACCCCATGAATCACAGCACGACAGGCCTCCCTGTTCATCACCAACTCCCGGAGTTCACTCAGACTCACGTCCATCGAGTCAGTGATGCCATCCAGCCATCTCATCCTCTGTCGTTCCTTTCTCCTCCTGCCCCCAATCCCTCCCAGCATTAGAATCTTTTCCAATGAGTCAACTCTTCCCATGAGGTGGCGAAAGTACTGGAGTTTCAGCTTTAGCATCATTCCTTCCAAAGAAATCCTAGGGCTGATCTCCTTCAGGATGGACTGGTTGGATCTCCTTGCAATCCAAGGGACTCTCAAGAGTCTTCTCCAACACCACAGTTCAAAAGCATCAATTCTTCGGCGCTCAGCCTTCTTCACAGTCCAACTCTCACATCCATACATGACCACAGGAAAAACCATAGCCTTGACTAGATGGACCTTTTTTGGCAAAGTAATGTCTCTGCTTTTGAATATGTTATCTAGGTTGGTCGTAACTTTCCTTCCAAGGAGTAAGCGTCTTTTAATTTCATGGCTGCAGTCACCATCTGCCATGATTTTGGAGCCCCCCCCCCCCACCAAAAAAAACTGTTTCCATTGTTTCCCCATCTATTTCCCATGAAGTGATGGGACCGGATGCCATGATCTTCGTTTTCTGAATGTTGAGCTTTAAGCCAACTTTTTCACTCTCCACTTTCACTTTCATCAAGAGGCTTTTGAGTTCCTCTTCACTTTCTGCCATAAGGGTGGTGTCAATCTGCATATCTGAGGTTATTGATATTTCTCCCAGCAATCTTGATTCCAGCTTGTGTTTCTTCCAGTCCAGCGTTTCTCATGATGTACTCTGCATATAAGTTAAATAAGCAGGGTGACAATATAGAGCCTTGACGTACTCCTTTTCCTATTTGGAACCAGTCTGTTGTTCCATGTCCAGTTCTAACTGTTGCTTCCTGACCTGCATACAGATTTCTCAAGAGGGAGGTCAGGTGGTCTGATATTCCCATCTCTTGAAGAATTTTCCACAGTTTATTGTGATCCACTCACTCCACATTAAAAAAATGAAAGAAAGGTATAAAAGTATGCTTGAAAAAATCCATTTTCCATGCCTTTTAAGGAAATTTTCAACTACTTTTTGAAACTGAAGTTAACAACAAAGAGCCTTATTTTTTTAAGATGTTAGAAATTTGTAAGCAACCAAATTTTTTTCCAGTGGGTTTTGTACTCAATGAAGATTACACTTTCCTAGTTTAGAAATATATTTGTAATCTGGCATGAGTGTCTGGATGTGGCCCTAACACATACTCAGTATGACCAAGAAATTGAAGGTATTTATTTTTAAATAGATTTCTTTTGGTTTGTTGGCTCTGAAACTGAGCGGCTGACATTCTTTTTAAATGAATGGCCTTGTTAACTGGATGAAAGAATGCAGTGAAAATCCAATAGATATAATAATGGAATTCTCAATAATGTTTAATTGAGTTCATGATGATGAATTGGTAAACAAGTTGTATGAGAAATGCCTTAGAGATACCTACTTCTTACTGATTTTTGTTTAGAAGTCTTATTAAGGGTCAACTTTAGAAATAATAATTGATACAGGACTTGCCTGGCAGTCCAGTGGTTAAGACTGTATTTCCAATACAGAGTACTTGGGTTCAATCCCTGGTCAGGAAACTAAGATCCCATATGCTCCCTGATGCAGCCAAAAAAAAAAAAAATTAAGAAATAATAATTGATAGAAAAAAGTAACGAGAATATTTGTGTTTCAAAAGTCTCTCCCCTCTTATGAGAGGGATTATATGTCAGAGATTTCTTCTAGAGAAAGAAATAGATACTGCCCTTTGACTTACTTGTTTTAAGATAGATAAAAGAAACATTTATAATTGGAAAACAAAACACAAGGTATTTAAATGGAGAAATCAGTGGCTATCAATGGGTTACCAACATTTTTGAGCAGATACTGAGGGTATATTCAAAATTGTAAGCCAGAGAACAGAAAGTCCAGAGAGTTTCTGTAAAAATGTGTAAGAGTTGAGCAATAAATAACTTTACAATATTAGTTCCTGGTACATTGGGTATGCTGCTGCTGCTGCTAAGTTGCTTAAGTCATGTCTGACTCTGTGCGACCCCATAGACAGCAGCCCACCATGCTCCCCCATCCCTGGGATTCTCCAGGCAAGAACACTGGAGTGGGTTGCCATTTCCTTCTCCAATGCGTGAAAGTGAAGAGTGAAAGTGAAGTCGCTCAGTCGTGTCCGACTCCTAGCGACCCCATGGACTGCAGCCTACCAGACTCCTCCATCCATGGGATTTTCCAGGCAAGAGTACTGGAGTGGGTTGCCATTGCCTTTTGTTCAGAGAACCATATATTTTCGATAAGTGAAGTTGCCATAAAGCAGATGAATTGTAACTCCTAGAGATGTTAAACACCCTTAGTTCTAAAATGGCTGCTCTCTCAGACTTTCAGTCCTCAGATGAAGTTTCATCAGTTGAATTAGGCTTCTGTACTAGGCTCTGCCTAATACACTTTGAGAACCCCCTTTCAACATTCCAGTCCTGTAATACCCCTGTCATTTTTACCAAGTATACCCTAGCAAGGACAGAAACTCATCGTAAGAAGTCATGCATTTCACCCATATCCAGTCATTTCTTCTCTAAACAGTAACTGAGGAATATTACTATTAATATGTTGTGTTCTTTATAACACATATGCATGCATGCTTGTGTGCCCAGTCCCTCAGTCGTGTCCAACTCTTCATAACCCTGTGCACTGCCAGGCTCCTCTGTCCATGGGATTTTTCAGGCAAGAATACTGGAGTGGGTTGCCATTTCCTCCTTCATGGGATCTTCCTGACCCAGGGATTGAACCTCTGTCTATGCTCCTGCATTGCAGGCAGATTCTCTACCTGCTGAGCCATTGGGAAAGCCCTACAACACATATTAGTTATTTGAAATAACAAAAGAAATAACCAAAATAACTTTAATCCAAATAATAAAAGTGAGTTATCTGCGATTATACTAGCCATAGTATACCTCTACTCTCATTATTTAGTCACTAAGTCATATGCACCGTAGCTTTTGTGACCCCATGGACTGTAACCCACCAGGCTCCTCTGTCTATGGGATTTCTGAGAGTGGGTTGGTTGGATACTCCATGAATACTGGAGTGGGTTGCCATTTCCTTCTCCCCGGGGGATCTTCCCAACCCAGGGATCGAACCTGCCTGCATCTCCTGCATTGCAGGTGGATTCTTTATCACTGAACCACAAGGGAAGCCCTGTATAAGCTCTATGGCCAACTCTATAAGTCATTATGAAATAAAGATAAAACAAATTACACACATAGTTACTTTTGATACCTAATCCAGCCCCATCAGAAATTTGGATATGATTTCCTGCCAGAGATAGTTCAATCTGTTACTCAGTTTGAATCATGAGTTCCCGTCAGACCTTGATTTCTTCCCTTTGATCTTTTTTTGATGTCAGTGGCACTTACAGCCCACTTCAGATATTAAATTTGCTCAGTGACAAGATCTTCTCTGCTGATGGTTTTGGTTCAGTTGCTGCAAATTCCTAAAAACTCACTGTATCCTATACCTCTTCATGAACATCAAAAACATCTGAGAACTGCATTTTCCCTACCTGCCCTTCACCCGATTACCTTTTTCTTGCTTCACTTTATCCTTTTTTTTAGTCTCTAAGCCCCTGGATAACCCTTTGTATAGCTGCTACTTATCATGTAACACCCTTTGCCAACCTCTACTGCACATCTGCTTTATAGTATTAACTTCAGAGTAAAAGTTATCCATTTTCTGGTTCTATTTCTCTGTAACTTATTTTGATTCATGTACTCTTAGCATTTTATGTAGAAGGGAAATCCTGTCATTTGTGAAACAAAGAACTAACCTCTTAACTGAAAATCATATAAGCAGGAAGACAAAATCTCCAGCACTTTAAGGCAAATACTCTGGTGACCAGAGTGGACCTCAGTACTGGCCTCCTCAGTTAGCAGTCTGGGTCCCATCCTTAGGGGAAAGGTAAGGGCAGGCAGAGCCATCTACGCAACAGGCTCCCTAGATGATTCCAGCCCAGGCCTCTCAAAGAGCTCCACTAGGGTGAGCCCCTGTTTCTTCTCAGCACACTCTTTCCTTTACTTGGGGGTGCAGTTTGGAAAGCAGATTAGGTGAAGAAACAGTACAAATATATGACTTACACTGGATCTGTAGGAGGTTCAAGAGATCTGCTATATCCCCAAGATCTGCTATATTTTTTGGAACCAAAAGTCTCTCCTTAGCTTTCTCTTTTGAATCTAACCAATTTTGAATCCAGCACATCCTCTGTGTGGTCTGCGTCACCCTTGGGAGGGGTCCTGTGCTATCTTACACCATCCCTTCTTAGACTCTTTAAGACACCTCCTTGTCTCACCAGAAGAAGGAGACTGGTTTGGTGTCCCAGGCTATCTCCCTTTGAGTCTGCACAGCCCTTTTATGGAGGTAACAGTGATACACACCCCTTGGCTTCTCCCAAGTGTGAAAGTGCTATAAAGAATGAAAAAATGAAAATTCACCCCCAGTGAGGACTAAGAGGCTTCTGGAAGCCAAGAATTTAAATCAGTGGTGTAGAGACATTTTATATGTGTCTCTACCTCCTACTTTGAGCACTGACACTAACAAAGTAACAGAATCTCTCTCTGAGTCCAAGCAACTACATTGCTATCTTAAAAGCACCCCTTTGATGGTACACAGAAATGAAAGAAAATTAAATGGAATAATCAACTAGTGTTATTTGTGATTGAGGAAAGGCTCCCTAACTGTAAGTAAAAACTGGTATGAACAGTGTCAGCTCTATTCATATAGGAATTTCTTTCTTAGCAATTTATAGTAATTTTTGAAGTACCAGTCAAAAGAAAAAGGAGCTGTTAAATACATTAGTGATGATAGCCACTGGAAATTGTTTCCATCCCATTTCCTGGAAGCTTAATAAAAAGATATAATTTATTCTGAAATATATGTTCAGAGTGAAATGATTAGATTCTTCTTATTGTTAGAACATCTAGAACAAAATCTAGTTGGGCTCTTTCAACTGTAAGAATATGAGAAGGTCGGTAATTTCCTCTCAAAAATTAAAAGAAAAATGATTTCCTATTTTAAGTGATGCTACAATCACTGAAATTTGAATTGTAAAATTTCATTAAACAACCTGAATGAAGATCTGTACCATTAGCTTCATGTAAAATCATCTTTTGAGAATGTTCTGCTATTCATAAAGGAGTAAGGTATGAAGGTAAGAATTTGTTAGTTGTATGCTTCCAAAAATAGTGATGTGTTAGCAAGCCATGGAACTGTGAACAGCTCATTGTCAAGATGCTGGTGGAAAGGTGTTTCTCTGGGCTCTCATTAATGAGTATAATGGTGTCTGCATATGGGCATCATACTACTCGATGGTGGAAAATAACTTCAAAGAAGAGATGATGACGGCTCTGTGGTTGTTTGGAACTACTTCAAACTTTCTGAGAGATTTAGTCTTGGTTCTTTGTACACTATTTTTCTTGAAGATCAAAGTATCTGTGTCTTCGGGAGGTGACTGCATTCGAACATACAAGCCAGAAATCAAGAAAGGAAGCTACAATAATATCATTGTCAATGTAAAGACGGCTGTTGCAGACAACCTCCTTTTCTATCTTGGAAGTGCCAAATTTGTAAGTCTAACATTCAACTTTTCTTTGGCCCACTGTGTATGTGTACCATCAGGTTAATTCTGGTAGTGCAGAAAATGTATAGAATCTAATGACATTGTCCCAAAACTAAATAAGGTAGCCTTTCAGATTTGAAAACCTCAGAATCTTACCTCACAAAGTTCTGACATGTCAAGTTAGAAAGCAATTGAAATGAAAACTTTTTACAGTGCTTAGGCATATCTGCTTTCATGTGTAAGTCCACCAACATTTATTTTTCAACTATATTTTCAGATCCAACTATTCAAGAAGAAAGATTAACAGGGATAAAGCTTTTTAAAAAAAACAAACAAACTTTAAGAAATTACAATGAACATTCATGTGAAATGAAATGGAAAATTGTGTACTAATTTCTTATCAGTGAAAACTCTTCTGATTTGTGTTGAGTTTATGACTCAAATTGAAATAACAGAAATTGTATCTACACAAGCTCACCCCAAACTTCTAGTTCCTTTCACTTGACCCATGTGACTTTATATGCATGGAGACCTTCCGAAATGAATGACTTTTCAACAGAGCACTTACCGCATAAATCATTACTTGGAATTTAGGTGAGAAATTCTGGATCACCTTGGGTGAAAAGTCATATCTGGCCCCTCAAAAACATCAGCACCCATGGTGAAAATGAATTCTGAACCCAAAAATTTGCTTTTATCTCCAGGATCAATATGAGAAAAGGCATTTGTCTCAATGTTAGACCTAACTAGAATTGGTTGAATTAACACATTTGCCTCAGCACTGTATCATACATATATATGGACATTGCATTATTAAGATACAGTAATAAAGTTATTTATTGTTTAATAAATAATAGTAAACCATAGTATTTGGGGATTTTTATTGTGATGCATCTACTTATTTCACAGATCTATAAATGGCACCCATTGAAAAGACTCTGCTGGCCTCCTCGTTCATGGTGCCTTGTATCTGATGTCTATTGTTCTGTTTCTGTGCACTAGGTTGACTTTCTGGCTATAGAAATGCGTAAAGGCAAAGTAAGCTTCCTCTGGGATGTTGGATCTGGAGTTGGGCGTGTCGAGTACCCAGATTTAACTATTGATGACTCATACTGGTACCGTATTGAGGCATCGAGGTAACTATCTCAATAGAGATTAAGATCATTGACAGAATTTTGAAGTAGTTTCCTAGATTATATGAAAATTTTTATTTCTGTTTCAAGAGGGTAGTTGTGTAGGTATGTAACAGGTATTTTACATTGCATACAGATATTTTATATTGTATACATGTGTAAGTGTCTGTGATGGTATCTTTGTAGAATGTGTTAGGAGCTAACAAACTTTCAAGATACTGAACAGAATGACCAGTCTTTTCTGGCCCCCTCATTTGATTGTTCCGTAGAAACATTCAGGTTAAGTTGTTTTCTGTCATCTGAAGAAGTACTGAGACTTGCCCTCATTCAATACAATCCAGAGCATAAAAGCTGTCTTTTTTATTTAGAGCTGTATGGGCTATTTGTGTACTTGGGAGAGCAATCCCTTCTCTGATGTTTTTACATATATACTCTATGTATAAAATAGGTAATTAATGAGAACCTACTGGACAGCACAGGAAACTCTACTCAGTGCTTTGTGATGACCTAAATGGGAAGGAAATCTAAAAAAGAGGGGATATATGTATATGCATAACTGATTAACTTAGCTGTACAGCAGAAACTAACACAACATTGTAAAGCAACAGTGCTCTAATAACAATTTTTTATAAAATAAAAAGAGGAGCTACTATTGGTGCCTATCTTTGGTGCAAAGCTCCTCTTTTAGTCTACATAGCAGCCTTGGCTTACTGTGTAGTTATCTAAATGCCGGCACGAATATATAAGATCAGGTCCACACTATTTAAAATGGAAGGAATGGGAAATTGATTAATTCTATCTTTGATGCTTTAGTTAATTAACTTCTAACAGTGTGCAGATTACTTGTAGAATCCATTCTTGTCCTTGATACTTGCTCTTAGTTTCTGATCTTCTTTTTCTAATTTTCAACTGCCTACTAAATACAAAACAGCTGAGAGGTTTTGTTAAATGCCACGGGAAGTAGATCAGAGTTGGGTAAAGAGGACTTAAAAGATCTGGTGATTGTTGAATCTAGGTTATGGATACATAGAATGAAATTCTATGTGTGTATATGTTTAATTTTTCACAATTAAAAGTTTCTTGAAGAAACTTAATAAGAAGAAATATCTTTAATTCCTTTTAAGATCTTAAATGAAACTGTGTGTGTGAGAGAGAGAGAGACAAAGAAAGGGAGGAGACAGCAATAGATAAAATGCTTGCATTTGTGATGGTAGGGGGGATTAAGTACTTTACAGGACTTAAGAATGCTTATATTTGCAAAGTACAGTTCTTCTATTAGAAGATATGTATTCCGTTAAACAAGAACTCTTTTTGATAAATTCATTCTATTTTTCCATGTATTTCAGTTAATGCTGCACCCTCAAAGATAAGCTTACCAAAACGAGACGGCAGGGAGAGAAAAAAGACGAAGTTTTGTTATAACTGCTCGTCTCATAAAAGAGTTCAGATTTTCATGTTTAACAACACAAGGGAACCAAACAGTTTAAAAAAAGAGTGAATTACAATAATAATAGCTTCTGAAATTCTGTTAATTGAATCTAAATGTGAAGTTCTTCTATGCAATTCGTATGCACAACTCTGAAGCCTGGATGTTACAGTGTACACAATAAGATGGTTTGCCAAACACTAAATGATGCACAATTCCAGGAACAACTACAGCAAATTTGAATCCAAGAGATAGTCAGGGATTTTTAGGAGAAATTATGCAGTTTATAATGCAGAAGGGTGGCTTATTCAGAGTTCACTTGCTGAATTAAATTAGGCAAAATGCTAAATGAAGTAATATAGCATTATTTAAACAGTCCATGTAGGTAAATAGCACATTGTTTTGTAAAGTACAAGGGAAAAGACTCTCCATCTAACCAACAGCCATTCCATCGGCTAGTTGCTGCTATGTCATTTCCTATCAATGGACACAGTCAGAATCAGGGTATATTGCTCAGTGGTCCTGGTTGAATTTGATGGGAAACATACAGCAGAGATCAGACTCTGGATTTTGATTTGCAGTTTAATGAATCTGGAATATTTGAAGCTAAATTCCAAAACAAGTCTCTACATTTTATATGTTTTAAATCTGAAGTGATCAGAAATGTGACACATACTTCATTTTTCTCTATTTTCTTTCATTTCATTCCAACACGTACCCTGGAAGAACTGGAAGAAATGGAACTATTTCCGTGAGAGCTCTGGATGGACCCAAAGCCAGCATTATGCCCAGTACATACCATTCAGCATCACCTCCTGGGTACACTATTCTAGATGTGGATGCAAATGCAATGCTGTTTGTTGGTGGCTTGACTGGGAAATTGAAGGTAGTGTTCTTCTCCCCGTCCATCTCTGTAGATAATTCCTGGCATGATGACTTTGAACAAAGACAGGACACAAAACTGCAAAAGCTTGACAGCTTTTTACTTAATTTGTTTTTATGAAAACATGGATATACTTTGAGTAAGAATTTTCTTCCTCAAATATCCAATCTGAAAACATAATCTTTTTAAACCTATGTGTATTTACTTACACAGTTATTGTTTTGCCCTAATCCGTGGCATCAATTTTTTGATATTATTTTAGTTACTTCAAGAGCAAAGTGTTTTTTAATGATACCTCATTTTCTGAATCAATTTATGATTTATTGATATGAAGTGCTATAAAGTTCAAATTCACATCTAATTAAAAGATTTATGAATACCTTGGGAAATATCACAGGAGCCATAAGCCTTCAAATCATGATCTGATTTTTAAAGTTTTCAAGTTGCTCTTCTCGTTCTTATCAAGTAATGCACTTAATATTCATAATTGCTTCGTGACAGGTCCTTGTGCATTGCAAATTGTAAAGTGCCTGCATTTTAGAGAAGCTCGTGTTGATTAGATGGAATTAGGTTTTGGAAAACGACCTGGGGGTGAGACGTAAGAGCACAACCAAATATAATGGGTAATCCTGGGCTTGTCAGAATCATCCTGGAATAAGATTAGTCAGAAAATGTGAAAAGCCAGGGTGACCCCAAATTTATGAGAAGTCAACCTTCATATAGAGTGAGGTTGTTTTGTTTGCTTTGTGTATGAGATGTGATTCTAAAGTATTGGAATGGATTCCATAACTACACATTAAAATCACCCTCTTTTCTTAGAGCTGCATATAAATGTATATGGTACATAGTAATATACAGTCATACACCCCACTGCAGTACTCTTGCCTAGAAAATCCCATGGACAGAGGAGCCTGGTAGGCTGCAGTCCATGGGATCACTAAGAGTCGGACACGACTGAGCGACTTCACTTTCACTTTTCACTTTCATGCATTGGAGAAGGAAATGGCAACCCACTCCAGTGTTCTTGCCTGGAGAATCCCAGGGACAGGGGAGCCTGGTAGGCTACCGTCTATGGGGTCACACAGAGTCGGACACGACTGAAGTGACTTAGCATAGCATAGCATAGCATCAGAAAGATAAATACAGGGGTAGCACAGAGTTATATTCGCCTGCAATGTAGGAAACACAGGAGATATGCATTCCTTCCCTGGGTTGGAAAGATCCCCTGAAGGAGGAAATGGCAACCCACTCCAGTATTCTTGCCAGGAAAAGCCCACAGATAGAGGAGCCTGGTAGGCTACAGTCCATGAGGTCGCAAGGAGTCAGATACAACTTAGCAACTGAGCACGCACACACACACACACACACACACACACCCCCCAGAAAGAAAAAAAAGAAAGAAAATTTGAAATTAAATCCGGGCTGAATTTCCTGCTCTATCACTTGCTAAAATATGACCTTAGGCAAGTCACTTAACCCCTTGGGCTTCAGTTTCCTCAACTAGAAAAGTAAGATAAAAATATCTACACTGCTTGCATACTGTAGGATAATATGTAGTAATAAACTCTTATAACATTTATATAATCCTTACTATGTGCTAAGTAATGTTCTAAGTAATTTTACATGAATTAACAATTTTCATAACAACCCCAAAATGTAGATAAAAGCCTCATTTTATACTTAAGAACTCTATATAAGAAATAAATTAAATGATTCACCCAAGATTACATGAAAGTGAGTGGTGGAACTGCAATCTGAACACTTGTTACCAGGCATAAGAATCTCTATTATTAACTACCATCCCTTACTACCACAATGAATAGTGAGATTATATGCATAAAATTTATAACAAATGCCTAGGATATGGTGCTATGTGTTGTCACTTCAGTAATATCTGACTCTTCGCAACCCTATGGGCTGTAGCCTACCAGACTCCTCTGTGCATGGGAGTCTCCAAGCAAGAATACTGGAGTGGGTTGCCATGCCCTCCTCCAGAGGATCTTCTCAACCCAGGGATCAAGCCCTGGTGTCCCACATTGTAGGAGGATTCTTTACCATCTGGTAGTCACACCTTAAATTGCACCTTAAATAATTCTTATTATTCAGATGTCACAAGGCATAAAAAAACTGATTTATGCCAGTATGAGGGGCAAAAAGTAAAGGCAAATGCAATCTATAGAAAATCTTAACCATTTTGACCAAGAGTTTCAAGGTTCCTGCCATACCATTACACGAACCAAAAACTGAAACAAGTAACTATATCGACATGTTAATGAAAATTCACAGGAGCAGGAAATATCCCAGGTATAATTTTTATAATACAAGAGGAAAAACAAAAAGCAAGTAGACTTCACGAGTAGGATAATCAGCCTTTGGAAAATTAAGGGAAGATTCCACAGATAACAGAGAATCCCAAGGACTGTCCTTAACTTGTAAATGTCAGTGTCTGACCAACATTTCTTCTCCATGGCAATGCCCCACTTGATCATAGCAGTAGCAAGATGTACATGTTCATGACTTTAACCTAAATTATAACTACAAATGTTTAACTGCTCTATGACTATCTTCTTATATTTGTTCTAAAATCCAAACATGTCAATTCACTTTTTCCTTTCAGGTTACTCAGATAAATGTGGATTCACTTTGGCAGAGTGTTGTAGAATTGTAACATTATCAATGCCAAAGTGAACAGTTGTTTAAATTACAGCAAGTTTCTCTAGAGAGAATTGGATCATTCTCCTCCTTCTTAACTGTTATATACCAAGAATTGACATGGACATACTGCTGTATTTAAAACAGATAACCAACAAGGACCTACTGTGTAGCACAGGGAACTCAGCTGAATATTCTGCAATAACCTAAATGGGAAAAGCATTTGAAAAGGAATAGATGTGTATATATATATAACTGAATCACCTTGTTGTACATCTGAAACTAACACAACATGGTTAATCAACTATAGTGTATGTGCTCAGTCATGTCTGACTCTTTGTGATCCATGGACTGTAGTCTGCCAGGCTCCTCTCTCCATGAAATTCTCCAGGCGATAATACTGGGGTGGGTTGCCATTCCCTTCTCCAGAGGATGTTCCCAACCCAGGAATCGAACCCACATCTCTTGCTTTTCCTGCTTTGGCAGACGGGTATGCTCCAATATAAAATAAAAATTTTAAAAAGACCTTTCCCTGTAAGAATGACACTAAGGTTGTCATTCAACAAATGTTTATTCTGCCCTTATTAGATCTCAGGCTCTGTGCTATGTATGCCCCCAAGCAACAACCGCAGGGTCCCTTCTCTTACAAATTGACTCTGTCCCTTCATTCTCCTGCACTAGAAACCTACTTGAATATAAAAGGAAATGAAAAACGGGACAGCAGTATCACAGGGTAATCTATATGCAAGCATTTGTTTCCCTTTGTCAGTATCTACCATTTCTCATATGGAGAAGGAAATGGCAACCCACTCCAGCATGCTTGCCTAAGAAATCCCATGGACAAAAGAGTCAGACACAAGTTAGCAACTCAGCAACAACAACCCTTTCTCGTAATCTCTGGAAAGAAATCATCTTAGTGGTGTAGGAGCACTAGCATTTATTAAACACCATCTCTGTGCCAGGCATTGAATGTGAAACCATAAATTAATTCTCTTATATAATTGTCCTAATAATCCTGTGTTACAGACCAAGAAGAAAACAGAACCTCAAAGAGAATAAGCAGTTCATTTAAAGTCAGAAGCATGGAGTGTTTATTTTACTAATGGTGATAAACTGATATAGCACAGAATAATCAGGATCTGAGGATATATTATTGTACGGTTAAAAAATGAATATGTACACAACCAAGATTTTTACAAAGAGTGGATAATAACTACTCAAGATTCTTCTGCTCAGATAACAACTCTCATGAATACTGTAGGACTTTCCTGGCACTTCAGTGGTAAAGAGTCCGCCTGCCAACGCAGGAGATGCAAATTCAATCCCTGGGTTGGGAACCTCCCCTGGAGAAGAAAATGGCAACCCACTCCAGTATTCTTGCCTGGGAAATCTCATAGAGGAGCTTGGTAGGCTACAGTCCATGGGACCTCAAAGAGTTGCATGCAACTAAATGACTAAACCCCAGGTTCAATCCTTGGGTCGGAAAGGTCCCCTGGAGAAGGGAATGGCAACCCACTCCAGTATTCTTGCCTGGAGCATCCCATGAACAGAGGAGCCTGGCAGGCTACAGTCCATGGGGTCACAAAGGGTCAGACATGACTGAGCAACTAACACTTAGTTACTTAAGCAACTAAACAACACCAGCATGGATTCTCTAAGGGTTTTTTTGTGAAATTCTAACAAATATGTTTCTCTCTGCAGAAGGCTGACGCTGTACGTGTTATCACATTCACTGGCTGTATGGGAGAAGCATACTTTGACAGCAAACCTATAGGATTGTGGAATTTCCGAGAAATAGAAGGTGACTGCAAAGGATGCACCGTCAGGTTAGTTAAGAGCAGGGCTCTCCTAACGTCTGTCTGGCCTGTGCATCACAAAAGCTTTAATTTTATTGTGCAGTGTTGCATTATCATGTGGATGGTAAGCAAGAAGTTTGAAGTGATTGTGTTCAAAGGTAGATTTACTAGGAGGCGAAGTAACCTCAAGTCCTCCCCCAGTTTGCGTAGGCACTTTCCAAGGCCTTGGGAACTACCCTAGCACTTTGACATGGTCATATGTTTTTGTAAAATTTGTAAAGGTAAGATATTTCAGGGCTTCCCAGGTGTCTCAGTGGTAAAGAATCCACCTGCCAAGCATGAGATGAGGATTCGATCCCTGGGTTGGGAAGATTCCCTGGAAAAGGAAATGGCAACCCATACCATTATTCTTGTCTGGGAAATCCCATGTAGAGGGGAGCCTGGCAGGCTACAGTCCATGAAGTCACAAAGAGTTGGATGTGACTTAGTGACTAAATAACAATAGCAAGGTATTTTAGCCTCAATCAGTTAAGACTACTATCTCTTTCCACTCCAACTTACCTTTGTGTTCAGGAAGTGTTGGGTCTCTGTGGCTCTTTTATACTCATATTTCAGTTTTACTTAAAGAAAGCTCTCCTTAACTGATTAAACTGAAGGCCCCTCAGAGTCTGGATTCACTCTGTTTATGTTTACAAGAAAATATAGAACCATACTGCAGGTTTTGTCTCCTACAGGATTTATGAAATGACACATAGCATCCTGTAAGTGTTTCAGGTGGAAACCCATCGGACTTGAAGATTTTAAGTGGGAAAGGAAAAACAGAGGTCAAGATAGGCCAGGAGAAAGTTTCATAATAACCATCATTAATTATAAGATAGAGGTTAGAATGTTGAAATTCAAAAATATTTATCAAGCATATAAAACATATATAAATATTCTTATATAAACCTGAATAGAACACGTAAAAAATTAAGTAGAAGTAGAGGATTTCTTTCCATGGACGGAGGAGCCTGGTAGACTGCAGTCCATGGGGTCCCTAAGAGTCAGACACGACTGAGCGACTTCACTTTCACTTTTCCCTTTCATGCATTGGAGAAGGAAATGGCAACCCACTCCAGTGTTCTTGCCTGGAGAATCCCAGGGACGGGGGAGCCTCGTGGGCTGCTGTCTATGGGGTCGCACAGAGTCGGATATGACTGAAGCAACTTAGCAGCAGCAGCAGCAGTAGCAGCAGCAGAGGATTTCTCTGCATAAAAACTTAAAGGCCACTGATCAACTGAGACTACAATTTTAATTATATTTAGTTAAAGCTATAAAATGTAAATTAAAACCTGGAAGCTTAATCAATACACATAGTAACTCTAAAATAATTAGGTGCTAAGGAGTTTATATTTTTTATTTCTAATATAAAGAGAACATGTACATTGCTAGAACCTAAATTCTCCATTAATGTAGCACAGAGTACTTCATGTCTCTAGAGTTTTATAGAAGAAAGTAGCCTCAAAATATTCTCTCCCCAAAAGTTTTAACTTTCATCTTTCTATTTTTTTTTTTTTGTCATCATGAACTTTTCAACTTGGCATTGAAGACAATTTGAAAGTCTGATCCATTCATGGTTTATAGTGGTTTTGTTCATAATCTTTGATAAAATCTAATATAGAATGTTGTCTGTAAAATGATTTCAATACAAGGACAATGAAGTCTACATTATCATTCCGCTACTCACAAATCAACACCAACTTTTCCCTAAACATTTCTTCGGTAAATTTATAAGTAGAATTTTCAAAAGTGTATTGTCAACCAAACATCTAAAGCATTTAAATGTCCTTTCAGCCATGCATATTATGTAAGACTATAGCATTGCTAATTATCAGTTCTGCAAAGATCTCAGGCCTTCATGTCCTCCTTTCCCAATTTTAAACCAGTCTTGTTCCATGTCCAGTTCTAACTATAGCTTCTTGACCTGCATACAGGTTTCTCAAGAGGTAGATAAGGTGGTCCGTATTCCTGTCTCTTTAAGAATTTTCTACAGTTTGTTGTAATCCACACAGTCAAAGGCTTTGGCATAGTCAATAAAGCAGAATGAAATGTTTTTCTGGAATTCTCTTGCTTTTTCTGTGATCCAACAGATTTGATCTCTGGTTCATCTGCCCTTTCTAAATCTAGCTTAAACATCTGGAAGTTCTCAGTTCAAGTACTGTTGAAGCCTAGCTTGAAGGGTTTTGAGAATTACCTTGCTAGCATGTGAAATCAGTGCACTGTGTGATAGTTTTAACATTCTCTGGTGCTGCCTTTTTTGGGGTTGGAAGGAAAACTGACCTTTTCCAATCCTATGGCCACTGCTGAGTTTTCCAATTTGCTGACATGCTGAGTGCAGCACTTTAACAGCATCATTTTTAGGATTTAAGTGGCTCGGCTGGAATTACATCACCTCTAGTAGCTTTGTTCATAGTAATTCTTCCCATGGCCCACTTGACTTCACACTCCAGGATGTCTGGTTCTAGGTGAGTGATCACACCATCATGGTTATCTGATTCATGAAGATCTTTTCTGTATGGTTCTTCTGTGTATTCTAGCCACCTCTTCTTAATATCTTATGCTTCTGTTAATTCCACACCATTTCTGTCCTTTATTGTGCCCATCTTTGTATGAAATGCTCCCTTGGTATGTCTTGAAGAGATCTTATCTTTACCATTCTATTGTTTTCCTCCGTTTCCTTGCGTTGCTCATTGAGGAAGCCTTTCTTATCTCTCTTTGCTATTCTTGGAACTCTGAATTCAAATGAGTATATCTTTCCTTTTCTCCTTTGCCTATAGCTTCTCTTCTTTTCTCAGCTGTTTGTAAGGCCTCCTCAGACCACAATTTAGCCTTTTTGCATTTCTTTTTCTTGGGGATGGTCTTGATCCCTGCTTCCCATACAGTGTTACAAACCTCTGTCCATTCTGTCTACCAAATCTAATCCCTTGAATCTATTGTCAATTCCACTGTATAATCATAAGGAATTTGACTTAGGTCATACATGAATGACTTAAGGGTTTTCCCTACTTTCTTCAGTTTAAGCCTGAATTTTGCCATAAGGAGGTGATGATCTGCGCCACAGTCAGCTCCAGGCCTTTTTACTGACTGTATAGGGCTTCTCCATCTTTGGCTGCAAAAAATATAATCAGTCTGATTTTGGTATTGACTGGGGATGTCCACGTATAGAGTCGTCTCTTGTGTTGTTGGAAGAGGGTATTTGCTATGACCAGTGTGTTCTTTTGGCAAAACTGTTAGCCTTTGCCCTGTGTCATTTTGTAATCCAAGGCCAAAAGTTCCTGTTACTCCAGGTATTTCTTGACTTCCTACTTTTGCATTCCAATCCCCTATGATGAATAGGACATTTTTTTTCTTTCTTTCTTTCTTTTATTTTTTTTTTTTTTGCTGTTAGTTCTAGGTCTTATAGGTCTTCATAGAACCACCCAGCTTCAACTTCTTTGACATTAGCAGTTGGGGCTTAGACTTGGATTACTGTGATGTTGAATGGTTTTCCTTGGAAATGAACTGAGATCATTCTATCCTACTTGATATTGTACCTGAGTACTATATTTCCAACTCTTTTGTTGACCATAAGGGCTACTCCATTACTTCTAAGGGATTCTTGCCAACAGTCCTAATCTGAAGTAAATTCTCCCATTCCTGTCCATTTTAGTTCACTGATCCCTAAAATGCCAGTGTTCACTCTTGCCATCTCCTGTTTGACCACTTCCAAATTACCTTGATTCATGGACCTAACATTCCAGGTTCCTGTGCAATATTGTTCTTAAAACATTGGACCCTACTTTCACCACCAGATACATCCACAACTGGACATTGTTTCCGCTTTGGCTCAGCCTCTTCATTCATCCTAAAGCTATTTCTCTGCTCTTCCCCGGTAGCATATTGGATACCTACCAACCCGGGAGGCTCATCTTCCAGTTTCATATCTCTTTGCCTTTTCATACTGTTCATGGAGCTCTCGAGGCAAAAATCCTGAAGTGATTTGCCATTCCTGTCTCCAGTAGACCATGTTTTTCAGAACTCTCCACCATGACCTGTCCATTTTGGGTGGCCCTGCACAGCATGGCTCTAGCTTCACTGAGTTGTACAAGGCTGTGATCCATGTGATCATTTTGGTTAGCTTTCTGTGGTTGTGGTTTTCTTTCTGGAGGCTGTGAGATAATCATTTATTAATTATAAAAGAATAGTCACTCTTCCTAGTAAATATATTGAAAATGAATAGGAAAACTCTAGTATAATGTTAGCTGTTGAAATGTTATGGACTATGATTGGAAAGATTCATTTTTCCCCAACCTCAAAGTCACCAATTTGAAGCCAGGTTTACCTGGTTTTTGATTAATGAATTAAACAAAATAGCCTGATCTACAACTGTATGTTTTGCTGCTCTTATACAAAACTCCTGCTTGCAGATTTGCCTGTTGCTTGAACAGAAGAATCTGTTACAGGGTTGAAGTGGGAATAGGCTTTAGAAATCGTTCACTGATCTAAACCTCTCATCTCAGAATGGAGACACTGAGAAATGAGGTGCTACGTGACTTCTGAGATTCCACATCAGACTCCAGATTACCTGCCATCTACTCTGCTGTTTTTTCCATTATGTGTTGAGGAAATTAATATATTAAGGCCATAATAACATCATTATACAAATGTGACATTTTTTTATTCCAGTGCTTATTCTGACATCATGTAGTGAAATTTTATGTTTTTTTCTTTTCGAGTTGTAACAATGCTTTGGGCCAAAGCATTTGGGAAACTGTCAGTGGTGATCTCCACACCCTTTCTGGAGTTTTTGTTGATAGCATGGTGGTACATAATGCAAAATCCAAGTATTTGAGACCCTCACGGACCTTCTACTTAGTAGAGTCTACATTACATTTTCTTACCTCTAACATCATGATATTCCAGATTCTAATGGATTTTTAATAATGATGAAAGAAGACCAAACTCATCATTTATTCACTAAATTTATTCACTAAATTATACTGTTGATAAGCTGATTTAGTCCTGCAAACCTTTCAGTTAACACTTTTCATGAATATTGAAAAAGCATCTTTTAAGCTTTAAGCTACAGTATACAAAAATATATCAATCTGATTTTATACCTATTTAGATATAACTTACAATTACATGATTGTGACAAATACAGAGAAGACTCTTCCCTTCCTTTTGTCTTCAGAGTTTTATATTTCTCTCTTTTCCAGAAACAGAGAGGAAGCCAACTTGTCTAAAATGCAAAACAGTTATTCTTCCGCAAGCCCATTAATGTTGTACACTATTATTTTTCTCATTATCCAAGATTTCATACAAATAATAGTCTCAGTTATTGTTATTTCACATTACTATATTTCTCAATAGCTCTTCTCTACTCTTAAGTTAATACAACAGTCCAGTTTCACAGATTCAAATATAAACTAAGATGCAGATATTTAAAGTTTAAAAATATCTCCACAGTCAAGACTTATGCTGTTAACATCAGTTAGGTAAGATAGATAGATGATAACTTTTCTTTTGAAAAAGAAATATTTTTAAACGCTATATTTACAAGACATATCTTGCTGCTGCTACTGCTAAGTCGCTTCAGTCGTGTCCAACTCTGCACGACCCCATAGATGGCAGCCCACCAGGCTCCCCCGTCCCTGGGATTCTCCAGGCAAGAACACTGGAGTGGGTTGCCATTTCCTTCTCCAATGCACGCAAGTGAAAAGTGAAAGTGAAGTCTCTCAGTCGTGTCTGACTCTTAGCAACCCCATGGACTGCAGCCCACCAGGCTCCTCCATCCATGGGATTTTCCAGGCAAGAGTACTGGAGTGGGGTGCCATTGCCTTCTCCAGACATATCTTAATATTCATTAATTATTCAACCAGTACTGACTGAACATGTATTCTCTGTGAGGCAATTTGATTTACTAATATCCCTGTCATTCCACAAATATTTACCAGCTTCTACTATGAGCCAAGTATTGCACTGGATGCTGAGCTTGTGCTTGAAATGGAGCCTGACCCATAAGCACTACTCGGCTTCATAGAGCTTACATACTGGGGAAGAAGACAGATCAACAGATCACACAGTTAGAGAAGCCCTTCATTGTCTGAATCTAATATGTCCCAGAAAATACAACTGAATATCCAGGGCTCAGAGAATAGGAGTCTATTTTCCATCATGGCTTTTCTTCTTACAACTTGTAAGTTAGCACCTTTCGACCACCTTCGCCCTTTTCATCCAACCTCTACTCCCTGTTACGTTATGTATTTGGTAAATGTAACAATGCATTCTTAGCATGTTCCAAAGTCCCACTAGTTCACACCACTAAGATACACTTAAACACCAACACAACTATCCATTAGGCACCTCAGCAAAAGGATTTAAAACATCATTGACCTAGTTATTGAACACTTAATGAAGTCCAGGTGAGAGATGGTGGTTACCTGGCCTGATGGTGACCCTGGAGAGGAGGGGAAGGATGGAAGATGTATCTGGGATTGTTCCTGCCCTACAACAGCCTACTTCCTGGTGGCTCAGATGGTAAAGTGTCTGCCTGCGATGCGGGAGACCCGGGTTCAATCCCTGGGTTGGGAAGATCTCCTGGAGAAGGAAATGGCAACCCACTCCAGTATTCTTGCCTGGAGAATCCCACAGACGGAGGAGCATGGTAGGCTACAGCCCATGGGGTCGCAAAAATTCGGACATGACTGAGGGAGTTTCACTTCACAACAGCTTACAACCCAGACTCACAAGATAGAGTGTGATGTATTGAAAATGGATGGATCATGTAGACATCGTCTGATTCATGTGAAATGTCTCTCTTCAGTCCACAGGTGGAAGATAGTGAGGGGACCATTCAGTTTGATGGAGAAGGCTATGCGTTGGTCAGTCGCCCCATTCGTTGGTACCCCAACATCTCCACTGTCATGTTCAAGTTCAGGACATTTTCTTCAAGTGCTCTCCTAATGTACCTTGCCACACGAGACCTGGTAAAGATGTGCACGGTTGATCTTTCACAATTGAAGATATGGTTTGCTTCTTTTTTTGTAGGGTTCCAGTGCAGTTATCAGTTATTGTTCAGAGGAGTCTGGGATGAGTGTGCATAGCCAAGAGTGGTGCATAATATTTATGTATTTCCATCAATAACTTTAATTACATATATAATTTAATTATCATTTATTTTCCGAATAACTGCCCTATAATTCTTTAAAAGAAACACCCAGTAAAGATTCCCTCTGTATAGAAACATGCAGCAGAAAAACACACTTCCTTAGCCTTCTTCTAAAGACCTTAGTGAAAAGGTGGTTCTAAACATCCTTATTATTTTTTCCAGGTCAGTGTTTCTTTGTAACTTCTTTCTGGGAACATCCTATTTAGTTTGCTTAATACAGTTTCAAAGGAACCCACTTTTTACTCCTGTCGTAAAAGGATACATCCTAGTAATTTGGCTTTGACCATTTGCACCATAACAACACACCCACAAACATTCATAAAATACTAACACCAATTCCATTTCCAAAAATGGATTTCACTTACAGATCAACACATTCAGTAATTTAACCATAAAGCCCTGTTACAAACCCCACAAAGTGAATACCCATATTTTTCTCTGTGTATCTAATCATTGGTGTATTTTTCCTCTATTAATAGAAGGATTTCATGAGTGTAGAGCTCACTGATGGGCACATAAAAGTCAGTTATGATCTGGGTTCAGGAATGGCTTCCGTTGTCAGCAATCAAAACCATAATGACGGGAAATGGAAATCATTCACCTTGTCAAGAATTCAAAAACAAGGTGAGTTTTTATAGTAATAATGCACTCTGAGCCTTAATCATGCTATCCAAAGCTCCCACGTATCTAATCATGAAGACCCTGTCTGTCACTTTAGGTACTCACAAATTCTGTGAAAAATTGATACAGTCATTTCTTTGGCTTAGATTACAGGTGGTTTGGGTTAGACATGACTGATTGAAGAGCCAAATGATTCTCTGTCATTTTCTTTTGAAAGTGAGAGCTTAATTTGAAAGCATAAAACTATCATACAACTTGTAAAATTATATCCTGTAGTAGATTTGAAAAGCTTGTATGCTTTCCTTTTCTTCCTGTTTTGCCAAGATGTTTCCTTTAGAATGGCCCACAGATAGAATTTGTACAGGCAATAGAGCACAGCTACCAATCCTTAGCTTTTTGAAAGTGCCAAAAATGTGTATGTGGACAAGCTAATAATTGATTAATAATGATGTAACATTTTTATGTTCTAGGACATTTTCAAAACACTTCCCAAACATTATTTGATTTGTTCATGTATTTTGTTCTGGTGGAGAAGGCAATGGCACCCCACTCCAGTACTCTTGCCTGGAAAATCCCACGGATGGAGGAGCCTGGTAGGCTGCAGTCCATGGGGTCGAGAAGAGTCGGACACGACTGAGCGACTTCACTTTCACTTTCCACTTTCATGCACTGGAGAAGGAAATGGCAACCCACTCCAGTGTTCTGGCCTGGAGAATCCCAGGGATGGGGGAGCCTGGTAGGCTGCAGTCCATGGGGTCACACAGAGTCGGACACAACTGGAGCAACTTAGCAGCAGCAGAGAAAAGAAAATGTAGACTCAAGCTTATATGTGGTCCCAAACATTTATACCTAAAATCTTACAACCAAGACAGAAATCCAAGACTATTAGGTGTCAGTGTGCTGCTATTGTTATCCTAGTATAATTCCCCTAATTCTGGGTACTATGGCATTGCTTGTATCTGCAAATTAAACTTTGATTCTTCTGTTTATATTATTAGACTTAATTCATTTTGAATATGCCAGTGTGACATTTCACAAAAATTTAGATATAACCTTGCACCGTCTTTCATTCCTACATTTAACACATATCTGCCAAATACCTAGTTAAGTACTGTGCTGTGCTTACTAGGTGTTTGGCAGATACAACTACAGTCATGTCATGGACTGTAGCCTGTCAGGCTACTCTGTCCATAAGGATTCTCCAGGCAAGAATACTGAAGTGGATAGCCATTCCCTTCTCCAGGGTATCTCCCCAACCCTGGTCACCCTCATTGAAGGCAGATGCTTTCCCATCTGAGCCACCAGGGAAGACCAAACATATTGGAGTGGGTAGCCTATTCCCTTCTCCAGGGGAACTTCCCAACCCAAGAATTGAACCAGGGACTCCTGCATTTCAGGGGGGATTCTTTACCAGCTGAGCTACTAGGGAAGCCCAGTAATTATTAGGCAAGAACAAAGTGAAGTCTGTGATAAGCCCCAGTCTTTAAGGAACTTGCAGTCTAAAGGGGAAGACAGACAAGTCAATCAGCAGTTAGAGTAGAAAGCTAATTACCATATGGAGATATGTACAGCAGGCTAGAAATCTCAGAAGAGAGAAACACTCAAGTCAGATCCAGAGGTCAGCCCTCAGGGAGTACCCTGATGCACAGGCAGGAGCAGAGGAGTTCTGTGGGTGAAAAACTCCTTTGGACAATTCAGAAAATTGAACGTTGTGTGAAATCCTGGAGGTCTCAGGGAGCATAATATTAATACAGCATCATATATCATCTCCAACTGCTTTTCCTTGGAACAGGAAACTCTGGAGAAACTCCTCAGTTTGGACAAAAACTGGTTTTGCATTTGTTTAATTAATTGGAATAGCTGTCTGTATACATTTTTCCCAAGCAAGAGAGGCACAAGGCACATTTATAGACTCTGGACAGTAGCTCAGAAAAAAGTTTAACTCTAATCTGACATTTCTGCAACTTCTCTGATCACCAAAATCCTTCCATACCTTATCAGCATGTGGCTGAACACACTTTGGGAAATGCTTTGGGAACTATAAGTAAGTCCATAGGCTAAGAGGATGAATCATGGCAGAGAATGGTCAGATAAGGCTGGAGATAACAAAGCCAGTTTATAAAAGGCCTTATGACCTAAACTGGGCTTTCCAGGTGGCGCTAGTGGAGAGAACCTGCCTGCCAATGCACGAGACATTAAGACACATGGGTTCCATCCCTGGGTCGGGAAGATCCCCTGGAGGAGGGCATGGCAATTCACTCTAGTATTCTTTTTTTTTTTTTTTTTTTTATTTAAGGATAATTGCTTTACAGAATTTTGTTGTTTTCTGTCAAATCTCAACATGAATCAGCCGTAGGTATACATATATCCCCTCCCTTTTGAACCTCCCTCCCATCTCCCTCCCCATCCCACCCCTCTAGGTTGATATAGAGTGCCTGTTTGAGTTTCCTGAACCATACAGCAAATTCCCATTGGCTAGCTATTTTACATATGGTAATATAAGTTTCCATGTTACTCTTTGCATATGTCTCACCCTCTTCTCCCCTCTCCCCATGTCCATAAGTCTATTCTCTATGTCTGTTTCTTCATTGCTGCCCTATAAATAAGTTCTTTAGTACCATTCTTCTAGATTCTGTATGTATGTATTAGAATACAGTATTTCTCTTTCTCTTTCTGACTCACTTCACTCTGTGTAATAGGTTCTAGGTTCATCCACTTCATCAGAACTGACTCAAATGTGTTCCCTTTTATGGCTGAGTATTCCACTGTGTATATGTACCACAACTTCTTTATCCATTCATCTGTCAATGGACATCTAGGTTGCTTCCATGTTCTAGCTATTGTAAATAGTGCTACAGTGAACAATGGGGTACATGTGTTTTTTTCAATTTTGGTTTCCTCAGGGTAAATGCCTAGGAGTGAGATTTCTGGGTCATCAGATCAGATCAGATCAGTCGCTCAGTCATGTCCGACTCTTTGCGACCCCATGAATCGCAGCACGCCAGGCCTCCCTGTCCATCACCAACTCCCGAAGTTCACTGAGACTCACGTCCATCGAGTCAGTGATGCTATCTGGGTCATATGGTAGTTTTATTCTTCGTTTTTTAAGGAATCACCATACCATTTTCCATAGTGGCTGTATCAGTTTACATTCCTTCCAACAGTGCAAGAGTGTTCCCTTTTCTCCACACCCTCTCCAGCATTTTTGATAATGGCCACAGTGGCTGACTTTATTTTTGGGGGCTCCCAAATCACTGCAGATGGTGATTGCAGCCGTGAAATTAAAAGATGCTTACTCCTTGGAAGGAAAGTTATGACCAACCTAGATAGCATATTAAAAAGCACAGACATTACTTTGTCAGCAAAGGTCCATCCAGTCAAGGCTATGTTTTTTCCAGTAGTCATGTATGAACGTGAGAGTTGGACTATAAAGAAAGCTGAGCACCGAAGAATTGATGCTTTTGAACCGTGGTGTTGGAGAAGACTCTTGAGAATCCCTTGAATGGCAAGGAGATCAAACCAGTCCATCCTAAAGGAGATCAGTCCTGGGTGTTCATTGGAAGGACTGATGCTGAAGCTGAAACTCCAATACTTTGACCACCTGATGCGAAGAGCTGACTGATTTGAAAAGACCCTGATGAAAGATTGAGGGCAGGAGAAGGGGATGACAGAGGATGAGATGGTTGGACGACATCACTGACTCGATGGACATGGGTTTGGGTAGACTCTGGCAGTTGGTGTTGGACAAGGAGGCCTGGTGTTACAATTCATGAAGTCGCAAAGAGTCGGACATGACTGAACTGAACTGAACTGATTCTGACCGGTGTGAAGTGATATCTCATTTTAGTTTTGATTTGCATTTCTCTAATAATGAATGATGTTGAGCATCTTTTCATGTGTCTGTTAGCCATCTGTATGTCTTCTTTGGAGAAATATCTGTTTAGATCTTTTTCCCACTTTTTGATTGGATTGTTTGTTTTTCTTGTATGAGCTGCTTGTATATTTTGGAAATGAATCCTTTGTCAGTTGTTTCACTTACTATTATTTTCTCCCATTCTGAGGGCTGTCTTTTCATCTTGCTTATAGTTTCCTTTGCTGTGCAAAGTTTTTAAGTTTAATCAGGTCCCACTTGTTTCCTTTTGTTTTTATTTCCATTACTCTAAGAGGTGGGTCATAGAAGATATTGCTTTGGTTTATGTCATCGAGTGTTCTGCCTGTGTTTTCCTCTAAGAGCTTTATAGTTTCTGGTCTTAAATTTAGGTCTTTAATCCATTTTGAGTTTATCTTTGTGTGTGGTGTTAGGAAGTGTTCTAATGTCATTCTTTTACATGTAGCTGTCCAGTTTTCCCAGCACCATTTATTGAAGAGGTGTCTTTGCCCCGTTGTATATTCTTGCCTCCTTTGTCAAAAATAAGCTACCCATAGGTGCATGGGTTTATTTCTGGACTTTCTGTCTTGTTCCACTGGTCTCTGTTTCTGTTTTTGTGCCAGTACCATACTGTCTTGATTACTGTAGCTTTGTAGTGAAATCTGAAGTCAGGAAGGTTGATTTCTCCAGCTCCCTTCTTCTTTCTCAAGACTGCTTTGGCTCTTTTGGGTCTTCCGTGTTTCCATGTGAATTGTGAAATTTTTGTTCTAGTTCTGTGAAAAATGCCATTGGTAATTTGATAGAGGTCACATTGAACCTGTATATTGCATTTGGTAGTATAGTCATTTTCACAATATTGATTCTTCCTACCCAGGAATATGGAATATCTCACCATCTGTTTATGCCATCTTTGATTTCTTTCATTAGTGCCTTATACTTTTTTGTGTACAGTTCTTTTGTTTTCTTAGGTAAGTTTATTCCTAGATATTTAATTCTTTTTGTTTCAGTGGTGAATGATATTGATTTCTTAATTTTTCTTTCTAATTTTTCATTGTTAGTATATAGAAATGCAAGTGATATCTGTAATTGATATTGTATCCTGCAACTTTGCTAAATTCACTGATTAGCTCTAGTAATTTTCTGGTACTATCGTTAGAGTTTTCTATGTACAGTATCATGTCATCTGCAAACAGTGAGAGCTTTATTTCTTTTCTGATCTGGATTCTTTTACTTCTTTTTCTTCTTTGAATGCTGTAGCTAGGCCTTCCAAAACTATGTTGAATAATAGTGGTAAAAGTGAACACCCTGGTCTTGTTCCTGATCTTAGGGGGAATGCTGTGTTTTCACCATCGAGAATAATGTTTGCTATAGGCTTATCATATATGGCCTTTACTATGTTGAGGTAGGTTCCTTCTATGCCCATTTTTTTTAAGAGTTTTAATTGTAAATGGGTGCTGAATTTTGTCAAAGGCTTTTTCTACATCTATTGAGATGATCATATGATTTTTATCTTTCAATTTGTTAATATGGTATATCACATTGATTGATTTGTGTATATTGAAGAATCCTTGCATTCCTGGAATAAACCCAACTTGATCATGGTGAATGAGCTTTTTGATGTGTTGCTGAATTCTGTTTGCTAAAATTTTGTTGAGGATTTTTGCATCTATGTTCATCAGAGATATTGGCCTCTAGTTTTCTTTTTTTCTGTTCTCTTTGCCTGGTTTTGGTATCAGGATGATGGTGGCATCGTAAAATGAGTTTGGAAATGTTCCTTCCTCTGCAGTTTTTTTAAGGCATTAGCTCTTCTCTAAATGTTTGATAGAATTCTCCTATGAAGCCATCTGGTCCTGGGCTCATGGTTTTTGGGAGATATTTGATCACAGCTTCAATTTCAGTGCTTGTAATTGGGTTGTTCATAATTTCTATTTCTTCCTGGTTCAGTCTTGAAAGATTGAACTTTTCTAAGAATCTGTCCATTTCTTCCAGGTTATCCATTTTATTGCCTTATAGTTGTTCATAATAGTCTCTTATAATCCTTTGCATTTCTGCATTGTCTGTTGTAACCTCTCCTTTTTCATTTCTAATTTTGTTGATTTGATTCTTCTTCCTTTTTTTCTTGATGAGTCTGGCTAATGGTTTGTCAATTTGTTTATCTTCTCAAGGAACCAGCTTTTAGTTTTATTAATCTTTACTATTGTTTCCTTAATTTCTTTTTCATTTATTTCTGCTCAGATATTTATGATTTCTTTCTGGTAATTTTGGGGTGTTTTTGTTCTTCTTTTTCCAGTTGTTTTGGGTGTGAAATTAGGCTGTCTATATGATGTATTTCTTGTTTCTTGAGGTAGGATTATATTGCTATAAACTTCCCTCTTAGAACTGCTTTTGCTGCATCCCACAGGTTTTCAGTTGTCATGTTTTCATTGTCATTTGCTTCTAGAAGTTTTTTGATTTCTTCAGTAACCTGTTGGTTATCTAGAAATATGTTGTTTAATCTCCATGTATTTGTGTTTCTTACAATTTTTTTCCTGTAATTGACATCTAGTCTCATAGTGTTGTGGTTGGAGAATATGCTTGATAAGAATTCAATTTTCTTAAATTTACTGAGGTTTGATTTGTGACCCAAGATGTGGTCTATCCTGGAGAATGTTCCATGTGCACTTGAGAAGAAGATGTATTCTTCTGCATTTGGATGCAATGTCCTGAAGATATCAATAAGATCCATCTCATCTAATGTATCATTTAAGACTTGTGTTTCCTCATTAATTTTCTGTTTTGATGATCTGTCCATTGGTGTGGTGGGGTGTTAAAGTCTCCTACCATTGTTGTGTTACTATCAGTTTCTCCTTTTATGTCTGTTAGTGTTTGTCTTATGTATTGAAATGCTTCTATGTTGGGTGCATAGGTATTTACAATTGTTATGTCTTCCTCTTGGATTGATCCCTTGATCATTATGTAGTGCCCTTCCTTATCTCTTGTGGTTACAAGAGATATTTTATTTTATTTTAAGGTCTATTTTGATATGAGGACTGCTACTCCAGCTTTCTTTTGCTTCCTGTTTGCATGGAATATATTTTTCCATCCTCTCACTTTCAGTCCATATGTGTCTTTAGGTCTGAAGTGGGTTTCTTGTAGATAGCATATATATGGGTCTTGTTTTTGTATCCATTCAGCCAGTCTGTGTCTTTTGGTTGGAGCATTTAATCCATTTACATATGAAATAATTATTGATATATATGTTTCTATTGCCATTTTCTTTATTGTTTTGGGTTGATTTTGTAGATCTTTTTTCTTCTTTGTATGTCTTGACTATATGAGTCCCTTTAACATTTGTTGTAAAGCTGGTTTGGTGGTACTGAATTCTCTTGACTTTTGCTTTTCTGAATAGCTTTTTATTTTCCCATCAATTTTGAATGAGATCCTTGCCGGGTACAATTATATTGGTTGTAGATTTTTCTCTTTCAGTACTTTAAATATATACTGCCATTCACTTCTTGCCTGCAGAGTTTCTGCTGAAAGATCAGCTGTTAAGCATATGGGGTGTCCCTTGTATATTGTTTCTTCTCCCTTGCTGCTTTTAATATTCTTTCTTTGTGTTTAGTCTTTGTTAGTTTGATTAGTATGTGTATTGTTGTATTTCTCCTTGGGTTTATCCTGTATGGGACTCTTTGTGCCTCTTGGACTTGATTGACTATTTCCTTTTCCATGTTGGGAAAATTTTCAACTATAATCTCTTTAAAAATTTTCTCATATCCTTTCTTTTTCTCTTCTTCTTCTGGGACCCCTATAATCCGAATGTTGGTGCATTTGATATTGTCCCAGAGGTCTCTGAGACTATCCTCAGTTCTTTTCATTCTTTTTACTTTATTCTGCTCATCAGAAGTTATTTCCACCATTTTATCTTTCAGCTTACTGATTCATTCTTCTGCTTCAGCTATTCTTCTATTGATTCCTTCTAGACTATTTTTAATTTAAGTAATTGTGTTGTTTGTCTCTGTATGTTAATTCTTTAATTCTTCTAGGTCTTTGTTAATTGATTCTTGCATTTTCTCCATTTTGTTTTCAAGGTTTTTTTTATCATCTTTACTATTATTATTCTGAATTCTTTTTCAAGTAGTTTGCCTATTTCCTCTTCATTTATTTGGACTTCTGTGTTTCTAGTTTGTTTCTTCGTTTGTGTAGTATCTCTCTGCCTTTTCATTACTTTTTTTTAACTTATTGTGTTTGAGGTCTCCTTTTCCCAGACTTCAAGGTTGAATTCTTTCTTCCTTTTGGTTTCTGCCCTCCTAAGGTTGGTCCACTGGTTTGTGTAAGCTTTGTATAGGGTGAGATTTGTGCTGAGTTTTTGTTTGTTTGTTTTTCCTCTGATGTGCAAGGCTGAGTGAGTTGGTAATCCTGTCTAATGATGATTGGGTTTGTATTTTTGTTTTGTTTGTGGTTTAGATGAGGCGTCCTTCACAGGGTGCTATTGGTGGTTGGGTGATACCAGGTCTTATATTCAAGTGTTTTCCTTTGTGTGATTTCTTACAATTTGATACTCTCTAGGATTAGTTCTCTGGTAGTCTAGGGTCTTGGAGTCAGTGCTCCCACTCCAAAGGCTCAGGGCTTGATCTCAAGTTTTGCATGATTTAATATATTCTTTTCCCCTGGTCAGGTACTCTTGTCCACTCTCAGCTGGAGAGTGTATTGTGTCTGAAGGTGTATTCCTGGTGTATCCTTGGAGAGAGATGTACTCCATGTCCACCTACTCCTCTGCCATCTTGTTCTCTCCACTCTAGTATTCTTGCCTGGGGAATCCCATGGACAGAGACAGCTGGCTTATTATGGTCCATAGCATCGCAAAGAGTTGGACATAACTGAAGTGACCTAGCGCTGGCCTGAGCTGAACTATAGTAATTGTCCTACATACAAACAAGTTCTCTTCCAAGAGCACATTAGTAAGTCCAACTTGTTTGTAAGTACAAAAAAGTTAGCCTAGATACCCAGCCAACACAGTTGGCTATGTGGTGCTGTACTGTAATTAGTTTATGTTACTTTTCACACAAATAGTACATAAAAAATACAAAAAAAAATATTTTTAACCTTACAGTACAGAACCTTGAAAAGTACAGTGGTACAGTACAGCAGCTGGCATACAGGGGCTGGCATCAAGTGAACAGGCACAAAGATTTACTGACTGGAGGGAAAAGAGGTGGGAGATGGTAGAGTTGAAGTGTGTCAACAATTGGAGACAGAGGAGAGGGCAAGCTGCAATTTCATTCACGCCTGACACTGATGGCACATGTTCAGAGCTTGAAATAAAGATGTTGCACTGCTGTACTCTATACAGTACTGTACAGTAAAGTCACAAGACCACAACTACTGGTAGTGGATGCACACACATGACATACACTATACACATGAATTAACTTACGTGATTGCACACGCATACACACGTTTGCATCTTTGAAAGTTCACAGCTTGAAGGTTTGTATGTAGGGGACTTACTGTAAGGAGTTTCAACTCTTCCTGAAAGCTATAGGGAAAGAACTACTAAGAGTTTTAATCAAGAGTGTGATACTACCAGATTTGTGTTTTAGTGAAGTTTCTTTAGCAGCAACTTGGAGGGTAGATTGGTGACAATTTCAGATGCTATTGCAATCTGTAGGAAAACCAGTGGAAGAGCAAGGAGAATGAAACTATGAGAATGAATAGGAAAGAATGGAGTTGAAAGATATTAAGCATTTTTAAATTGAGAAGCTTTATGAAATACTCAATGGGGAGAGTAAGTTTTTTTTTTTTAATAATTCCTTTATTTTTCTTAAAATAACAACAACAACAAAAAATATCAGTGCCATTTACCAAGCAATTGGATGCAAGAATAAACATAGATTTTAGAAAAGAACTTTAGAAAAGCTTTATTAGAGCTTTATTAGCTTTTTTAAAGCTTAGAAAAGCTTTATTTTAGACATTTTGTATTAAAGGAACTCTTAGTGTCTTTAGCAACCTAAGGAAGCCATGTAATTGACAGGCAATTCATTATGTGTATCTGAGGATTAACAGAGTTCTAGGGGAAAGATGGATGGCTGCGAAGCATTATGTTTTAAATAGTTGTAGCTTAATAGAGATGAGAAAAACCAGTCATATCTAGGATAAGATTATCCAAAGCCCTGGAGCAAACAGCAATATCGAAGCAGTATAGTAAAGGAAGGCCCCACAAAGGGAGCTATAAGGAAATAATCAGAGAGAGGAGAAATAAGAAAAGTAAATTTTCAGAAGATTAAACTGAAGGCAGAGTGACCAATTAAGAACAATAATAGTTCAGACAGGAGATAAATGATGGCTTGAAATAAGAGTTGCAGTGGGATTTGACAGCAGAGAAATGCAAAATGAATCCACAGTGTGATACCACTATATGGTTACTAGAATGTCTATAATTAAAAAGACTGAACATACCCAGGGCTGGCAAGGATGTCAAGCAAGTGGAATTCTTATGCACTGCTGACAAGGATGTAAAAATGGTACAGCCACATTGGAAAACAGGTTGGCACTTTCTTTAAAGGTTTAATATAGACATGTCATATGAAACAACCATTCCACTCCTAAATATTCACCCAAGATTTGTGAAAGTATATATGCATAGAGAGACTTGTACCAGGAAATTTATAGCACCTTTATTTGTGATACTCAAAAAAACAAAAAACAGTGCAAACATTCATCAGCCGTTGAATGGATATACAAATCGGTGTATATCCATACAATGGAATATTGTTTAGTGATAAAAGAAAATAATGAGCTATTAATATCCACACAAAATAGATTAAGAGCAAAATAATTTTTCTGAGTAAAAGAAGTCAGACAAAAAAGTACATTTATATAAAAAATATATAGAAAACACAGACTAGCCCCAAGCATCCAGCATCGTGCATCGAACCTGGATGCTTGGGGCTGGTGCACTGGGATGGCCCAGGGGGATGGTATGGGGAGGGAGGAGGGAGGAGGGTTCGGGATGGGGAACACATGTATACCTGTGGCGGATTCATTTTGATATTTGGCAAAACTAATACAATTATGTGAAGTTTAAAAATAAAATAAAATTAGGAAAAAAAAAAAAAAAGAAAACACAGACTAACATATAGTCACAGTAAGCAGCTAGAGGATATTTGTGGATAGGGCTTCATAGGGAGGGACAGTGGAAGGAAGGATGACAAAGAGACTTAGGGAAACTACTGGAGTGATTGACATGCTCAATTTTTTGACTGTGATCATTTCATGGATGGAGAAGGCAATGGCACCCCACTCCAGTACTCTTGCCTGGAAAATCCCATGGACAGAGGAGCCTGGTAGGCTGCAGCCCATGGGGTCGAGAAGCGTCGGACACGACTGAGCGACTTCACTTTCACTTTTCACTTTCATGCATTGGAGAAGGAAATGGCAACCCACTCCAGTGTTCCTGCCTGGAGAATCCCAGGGATGGGGAACCTGGTGGGCTGCCGTCTATGGGGTCGCACAGAGTCGGACATGACTGAAGCGACTTAGCAGCAGCAGCAGCATTTCATGGATGTATAGAGATCTCAAAACTTGTAAAATTGTATATTTTAAACATGGACAAATTATACCATGTCAGTTTTACATTGATAAAAGTGTTTTAAAATAGAACAGTGAGTTCCCTGGTGGCCTAATAGTTAGGATTCCAGGCTTTCACTGCTATGGCTGGGTTCAGTCCCACATCAGGGAATTGAGTTCCTATAGGCATGCGTGCATGTGTGCTCAGTCACTCAGTCGTGTTTGGCTTTTTGCCACCCCCCAGGCTATAGCCCCCAGGCTCCTCTGTCCTTGGGATTTTCTAGACAAGAATAGTAGAGTGGGTTTCTATTTCCTTCTCCAGGGGATCTTCCTGACCCAGGGATCAAATCCTGGCAGGTGGATTCTTTACTACTGAGCCACCAGGGAAGCTCATAAAGCCATGCAACACATTGAAAAATAAAATAAATAATCATTTAAAGAGAACAGATAATAGAGTTATTTAGATGAAATTAGTAGGGCTGTTGATTGGTAAGATATAGAATGGTGAGGAGAAAAGATGACTGTCTAATTAGGAGATTGGGTAGGGGTCTTAGTGTTACCAGATAAAATAAATAATACAGATCTGGGAGTAAAAAGATAACCATTTTAATTCAGAATATCAGCTGGGGAGGTATATAATGAATCACCTGCTGAATGTGGATTTTTAGGCAAAAATCAGGTCCAGGTAT
Organism: Bos taurus; assembly: GCF_002263795.3. Taxonomy (NCBI): domain Eukaryota; kingdom Metazoa; phylum Chordata; class Mammalia; order Artiodactyla; family Bovidae; genus Bos; species Bos taurus. Next base: position 67,638,035 of record NC_037336.1, read on the forward strand.
GTTTATTTCTGAGTGGTCAGCATATAGTAAGGAAATATAAACTTGAGGCTACCCAGATAGCTGAAACCTGACAAATAGCCAACTGAAAGCACTCTGGTGACTGTCAACATTTCAGAAGTGTTCAGAAAAGTAGGGTTCCAGGGAAGGAGACTGAGAATGAGGTTGGAAAGGCAAGAGAAACTGAGAAGTTGGTATCATGGAAGTCGAAGGAGGAAAATTCTAGAAGGATGGAAATATTAACCTCACATACTGCACAGATTTGGATTAAGGTAAGGACCAAAGGATAGGGTTTGGATGTAGGGAGGACACTGTGGGTTTTAGCAAGGTCAGAATCCATGGAGTAGTGAGATAGGAATTCAAGTAAGGCTATTGCTCCTTTTCAGATACCTGATTATTTGTTTTACACAAGTTATCCTCAGCTAGTTTGTAAAACCACTGTCCCTTGAAGTTCAAACTGTCTTTTTCAGGAAGCACTCCCACCTTCTGAGTCAGTTAGCAGAACCACAGTCACTAATAGAGGTGCCCTATGTCCCCCAAAGTGCATTGATATGGACGCAAAATTGATCATTTAGATTTTCAGTGGACTAAAAGAAGAAAAGAACTGCCAAAGTGAAAACAACTCCTTTATAACAACTCAGTATTGACTATAAAATACTTGTTAAGTTCCCACTGTGTGTCTAGTATTGAATAAAACCCTTAATTCCCTGTTTATCCATAAATGATGTCTGAACTCATCAACTCTAAAATTTTATGTTAATTGCTATTCTGTAAGGGAAAGAAATAGGGCAAGGAATAAAAGCAAGTGTTAGCATTCCATAGCAGAACCCACTCCATAGCTGTCACTCATGAAGGACAGAGTAGAACCCTTTCTTTAAATCAGTAAAAATATGCCATCCTATGTCTCAATACCGAAGCTAATACTTCAGTGGACCAGTGAGTTTCACTTCAATTGTGTTTCTGCTTTTTAATCAGTTTTTCTTAGAATGATTTCTAAACATGTATATATTCACTCAGGGATAAGGAGGAAAACTACCTCCAGTCACTGACTTGCCTATGATAAACAGACATCTCATTTTCACAGACATTATTAAAATGTATACCAGGTCTATAGAAAAAAGGCTATTTTCACATTCCAGTCAACAGCCCTATGTGAAAACTTCTTTGCTGATCTGGATTAAAAAAATATATATATGTATTAAAAAGTTTTGAAACATTTTTATAAATCTTTTTTATCTTAGCCACCAGTCTGGTCAAAAAGATATGTAAATATGAAATTGATATGTGCTAGAAAGTAATTAACTTTTTAAATCTTAACTTGCTTAATAATTTTTAATTAGGCACTTATTTTTAAGTAATTTTTTTTGTTTATCTTTATAAAATTCTTCGAGGATCTGAGGTGTTAATAGGTTTGGGTATTTTATTTTGGATATTTTTTAAGGTAGTTATGTTTGGTTTTACTGAGGATACTTCCTTTTGAAATGGAAGGGCTACAGATTACAATGGAATTTTGGAGTTTGATATTTCTCTTTATTTTTCAAAGAACACTCTTCTAAAAAATGGTGAGTTGGGAGAAAATAATAATATTTCAAGGTCAAACAAACTTGAGAAATACTTCTTGTTCTGTGTCCCTTTTTTGGAGCATTACTTTTCATATTAGCATGTTGCAAGATCTGAGCAGCCATAAAATTAAGATCTGTGTTTAAATTTGCTTAACTAGTGTTTGTCATATTTATTTGATCCAGCAATATCCAAGAAACTAATGCTCCAAAGAATAAACACTTTGAAATGCCCTTAAAACCCATTGGTTCAAGTGGCCATTTTTAGACCCTTGCTAATTCAGATGTTATATCGGGCAGAGATTTAGAGGCCAAATTTGTCTTGTTAATGAACCAATGCCTCAATATGCATCAAGGATCCAAAATATATGAAGCAGTTAAAGGTTGGGCCTAGGCAAATATTATGGTGAGATACCACATAATTCAGAGAGAACCTAGACTGACTCTTAAGAATAAAGAGGGTAAAAATCAGTGAGATAAAGTGTTCACATCTGCTCTCTGAACAAAGCAGTTTAAACAGAGAAGAGTCTCTCTTTTTTTCCTTTTTCCTTTCTATTTCTAAATTCTTATCCTCATCATATTGGAAGTACATTTAGAGACCTGAGAGAAAAGCAATAAACAATGAAAACTGTACCTCTCTTGAAACAGATATTTGGCAAAACTAATACAATTATGTAAAGTTTAAAAATAAAATAAAATTAAAAAAAAAAAAAACAATGGATGTGGATCCTGTCATTTTGCAAAATCAAACATTCCCATCTCTCCACATCCAGGCACAACCACCTCATCCTCATTCCTCTAGGGATGAGCCTCAGCCAAAGTACTTCTGTGGATACTGAAATGTACAGACAGAATCACAAATTGTGTTTATTTCTAATTCACAGTCTGATTTCTAGTTAAATATTTATCTTATCATTCAGTTCAGTTTAGTCGCTCAATCGTGTCCGACTCTTTGCGACCCCATGAACCACAGCACGCCAGGCCTCCCACCATCTCCTGGAGCTCACTCAAACTCAGGTCCATCGAGTCGGTGATGCCATCCAGCCATCTCATCCTCTGCCGTCCCCTCTTCCTCCTGCCCCCAATCCCTCCCAGCATCAGAGTCTTTTCCAATGAGTCAACTCTTCACATGAGGTGGCCAAAGTACTGGAGTTTCAGCTTTAGATTCATTCCTTCCAAAGAAATGCCAGGGCCGATCTCCTTTAGAATGGACTGGTTGGATCTCCTTGCAGTCCAAGGGACTCTCATGAGTCTTCTCCAACACCACAGTTCAAAAGCATCAATTCTTCAGCGCTCAGCTTTCTTCACAGTCCAACTCTCACATCCATAGATGACCACTGGAAAAACCATAACCTTGACTAGATGGACCTTTGCTGGCAAAGTAATGTCTCTGCTTTTGAATATGCTATCTAGGTTGATCATAACTTTTCTTCCAAGGAGTAAGCGTCTTTCAATTTCATGGCTGCAGTCACCATCTGCAGTGATTTTGGAGCCCAAAAAAATAAAGTCTGACACTGTTTCCACTGTTTCCCCATCTATTTCCCATGAAGTGATAGGACCAGATGCCATGATCTTCGTTTTCTGAATGTTGAGCTTTAAGCCAACTTTTTCACTCTCCACTTTCACTTTCATCAAGAGGCTTTTGAGTTCCTCTTCACTTTCTGCCATAAGGGTGGTGTCATCTGCATATCTGAGGTTATTGATATTTCTCCCGGCAATCTTGATTCCAGCTTGTGCTTCTTCCAGCCCAGCATTTCTCATGATGTACTCTGCATAGAAGTTAAATAAGCAGGGTGACAATACACAGCCTTGACATACTCCTCTTCCTATTTGGAACCAGTTCCATGTCCAGTTCGAACTATTCCTTCCTGACCTGCATATAGGTTTCTCAAGAGACAGGTCAGGTGGTCAGGTATTCCTATCTCTTTCAGAATTTTCCACAGTTTATTGTGATCCACACAGTCAAAGGCTTTGACATAGTCAATAAAGCAAAAACAGATGTTTTTCTGGAACTCTCTTGCTTTTTCAATGATCCAACGGATGTTGGCAATTTGCTTATCATTAATTACATATTAATTTTATTTTCTAACTACTTGTATTATGGAAAACTGTGTCAATGAGTTCTCTGTTGTCCATCTAAACATTTTTATTTTATCTTGACTGGTTTGTGTTCAGGCTACTATTTTCATGCTTTCTTTGTGGATCATATAACAATGTATTTTATTGATGTTGTAGTTTCTGCAATTATTAAATAGCTGTATATAGTTATAGTGTTAATTTGAGAATTAAAGTAAAAGTATCTTGAAGAAACAGAACTAATATAGATGTGGTTGGTATTGCTCAAATAAAATGTGAAACTTTCTCCTTCCTTTGCAGCCAACATATCAATTGTAGATATTGATACTAACCAGGAGGAGAACATAGCAACTTCATCTCCTGGGAACAACTTCGGTCTTGACTTGAAAGCAGATGACAAAATATATTTTGGTGGTCTGCCAACGCTGAGGAACTTGAGGTAATTTGATGTATATTTAGGGCTAAGGATTACGTTTTAATTAAATGGTCACTATGCTCAATAGAGTTCTGAAGTTTAATTATAACAGGAGTATCATATAACCTTTAGTTGCAGAAAATGCCTAATCTAAAAAATTGTGCTACATGTTAATACCAGGATTTAAAAAACATAGATTAATTTGATATCTTTATTGAAGAGGTAGATGGGAATCACTGTTACCTTTAGAGTCAGTCACGAGATAAAAAGAATTATAAAAGTTATTAAAGGTGGAAACTGGAGTTGAATGTAATTGCCTTTCTGCTGTACATTCACCAGAGATAATGGTGCACTGACTTTGCTGAGTGTTCTGAAAATTAGTCAGTGTTCCAGGATACTGTGAGTGTAACCTATTTCATGGCTAAGCACGAGCATGATAATAGTGTAATGGAACTTTCCCATGTACTTGATGCTGAAGCAGTATTAGTTGTTCTTGCCCATGTCAATATTTTTCAAAACTTCACATATATTTTTTAGATAGCAGGATAGGGAGATGTATTTAGTTTAATAGTTTAATTAATTCCAAAATAAATAGAAGTAATTAAAAAGTGTCAGAAAATATTTCATGTGATATTTCATTAATCTCCTGCTTGTTACAAAACAGCCTATAAGAAATAAAAGTTGTAGAATACTTGGTGCTCAATAAAAGTTAATTGAATCTAATTTGGATGGGATGAATTGATTTGGCCAAACCATAAGAATTTACTATAAATATAGACCACCAGATTTTTACATTTTATTTTGTTTAGTTTGCTAGTACAAACGTCCTGCCTAGGTGTTTCTACACTAAAAAGACACATTACAATTGGAATGGTCTCAGAATAACTGAAAAGTACGATGGTCAGTTCTTTTCATATTTCTCAAACAAGCAGTAGAACTTCAGTCTCATTCATGATATTGAGCATGCAAACTGAGGTTTGTGTTTCTTTCTGTATCTAAATTCATAAACCAGACACCAGTTCAGTTTATCAAGTGTATAATTTGATAAGCTTAATGCAGATAAACTGGCTCTGCGTTCATCCACATGATATTGTATTTGTGTTAGGAATTTAGATTTTAAATGTCTGGTCAGAAAAATTATTGCAGATTCAATGTATTTGAAGAGTGGCATAGTTATTACTCCAAAATCTGTTTATTCATTCAACAGGTGTTTGATAAGCAACTACTATGTTCCAGATACTATTTAAATACTGGGGATCTAGCAAATTGTTCAAGTCTAAGATTTACTTTGCCAGATTACTAACTAAATTCTCTATGAGTGAATTAAATGTAGCCAAAATCAGGCTACCCAAAGATGGCATCATCTATTCTGGTGGTAATGTAGTTTTAATTACCATAAAGTGATTTTTAGGAATTATCCACAAAAGTGTATATGTTAATTTAACTGAGATGGGTTTATGTATTATTAAATAGTTTGCAGACTACATACCTAGTGAGTCTTTATTACCACAATGTTTTTTTTTTTACTTCCACAGTATAGCATTTCATAATTATAATATTTCTGTGGTATGACACATTATTTCAAAACAATCTTTAGACATTTATTTGTGAGACATATATTTGTGACTATTCAAGGAGCCATGCATTCGTAGCTGTAATTGCCCACAGGCAAGATCTTCTTATGATAAAGTGCGAAAGATGTGATGGACATGAATTATTTTATATATATTAAGTTCAAGCTAAGTTCAAAAAGGCAATAAGCTCTCTTTATAAGCTACTCATGAATATTACTGCACAGGAACATTTGTTCATTTTCCATTAATAAAAATGATAAACATGAGTGCTTTAAATTCAATTCCAAAATAAAAATTTTCTAGGAGCATAGTGTGGGAGACGGTCACCATTGGGTTCTGTTTTCATTACAGTCAAGGGTATATGCCTGGTTCCCTTTCTTGTGGTATTTTACTTTCCTTTGTAGATCTCTGTGAAATGCTGTTTTAAAAGATTTATGATTATAGTTTATGGTTTTACTAAATGAAAATGCAATTGTAAGTAAATCATTTTTTTCTCTTCCCTTTGACCTAGTATGAAAGCAAGGTAAAATTTAAATTTATGCATGCCTTCTTCGAGTGCATGGGTTGGGTCAATGTGGCTTCTTAGATAAAGCGGTGATGCAGAAGCAGAGTGACACCTATCCAGCTTTATTCATAGTACATTTCACCAGCAAGTAATGCATTCTGAGATGATTCTCATGCTGCCCTTTGCTTACAAAAATGATGCTGCTTACCCACCATCACAGAGCTGCAGTTTGACTTGTTTCGCCCACGCACAGTGCCCTCTAGTGCACACTTGCAGCAGCACAGGCCAAGGGCAGCTGGTCAGGTTTATGGGCACAAATCTAGTTCTGGGGACCAAAGTGATCTTCTGGGTTGAACCTCAGACTCTGGTCTCCCAGGTACTATACTATCTGCTGAACAAGCAACTGTGCTCCCAAATACTTACTCTGCCTGATTGCTTTTTGCAAGCCTGCAAAGATGCACATGTTTACATGGCCCTTGCACCTCTTGGCAAAGCTGCTTCTTTATTGCCTTGTTTATTTAGAATTTAGGTATAGAGTCAGATAAAAGGAGCCTCTAGAAATACTGTATGTAAAACAAGTGTTTGCATTAACGATGAGAAAGTTTGCAGTCATCCTAGCTTCTCAGGAGCATTTCAATTCCGATTTGCAGGCGGGCAGTATTAGCCTGGAAGTTTTAAGCATCAGGCCCTTGTACGTGGCTGATCAAACCCCAGAGATGTGTGCAAGGCTGGTGCCATCTGGCTAGAGTTCCAGCTGAGTGTTTTGGTATTTGAAAACCTAACAGTGCCAGATATCCCAAAAGGACATAATGAAGCTCAGCTGATCAAAGAAATTTTTAAAGCAAAGGCTAGATTTTTAATACCAGAAACTAGACTATATAGAACTGAAAGTGTGGGGAAAAATAAGTTGTTTCATCACGGACCAGTCAAGTGCTGTTTGCTGAGATGGCTAAAAGGCAAAGGCTGGCTTTCAATGAAAGTATATGCTAATAAGGCTCTGGAACGACACTGTGTAGCTTTGTAATTTTGCCTCTGAGGCAAACAGAGGAAACAGAGGCCTATGGTTACCATTAGGAGTCTGATCACCATATGTGATTACTTATCCCCTGTGATTTTCATAATGTTGAGCTTGCTGAATCATTGTGTTTTGAAATGGTTCTTTGTATTTCCCTGAAACAATGAAGTGTGTAACTTGTAGGAGTGATTTATTTTATTGATAAGACCTCTGAGAAACTCGTGATAAATCAGACCTCCTCTCAACAAACAAGGAAACAAATGAATGCTGAGAATGAAGTTCACTGGCTTCCTTCACTTTATACAGGAAGTATATAAGCAAGATTCTCACTGTCCAGCTGGCATGTTTTTGTAATAACCAGCTGACCGAACAGAAGGGGGAGACCTTGGGAACAAGTGGGAAATGATCAAAGAAAATAAAACAGTCCCAGAGAGAAAGAAACAGAACAAATACCCAGCATGAGATAAATCACCGGATACACACTGCCAGGGGTCTGATTTGCTGGCCTCCCGGTTTGTCCCCATGTCATATGTTTTTTATTAAGGCAAAAAAAGGAATCCTGCCACCATGGGACAATGAGGAGAGTTCATCATTATCCTACTAAGTATAATATCTTGGTATTGATTGGACACTTTTTAGAGTTGTTTGCTTGCATGCATGCTAAGTCACTTCAGTCATGTCCAATTCTTTGTGACCCTATGGACTGTAGTCCACCAGGCTCCTTGTCCATGGGATTCTCCAGGCAAGAATACTGGAGTGGGTTGCCATGCCTTCCTCCAGGGGATCTTCCCCACCCAGGGATCAAACCTGAGTCTCCTGCAGCTTCTGCATTGCAGGTGGTTTCTTTACCACTGAGCCACCGGGGAAGCCCCTAGAGTTGCTTATTAATATTAAAAAAAAGTATTACTTTTTCTATTTCTGTTGACCTGCACCATTCAATATGGTAGCCACTAGCCACGGTGACTATTTAGCTTTAAGTTAAAGAAAAAAAAAATTTTTTTAATGGTATTTCCCTGGCTGTCCAGTGTTTAAGATTATGCATTCCCACTTCAGGGAGCATGAGTTTGATCCCTAGTTGGGGAACTAAGATCCTTATATGCAATGCAGTGTCGCCAAAAAAAGAAAAAGAAAGAAAATTAAATAGCAATAAAAATCCAGGTTCTCATTGGCATGAGCTACTTTGCAAGTGTCAGCAGACATTCATGGCTACTCATTGATTTGGACAGTGCAGGAAAGAATATTTCTATCATCACAGAAAGTTATACTGGACAGTGCTGTTATAGATAAAAAAAGTGTCACTGTTAACATCCTGTTAACTTGTGTTTATCAAGCACTTATTGCATGCTAGCATGTTTATCCTTTTTTAAGAAGTAGTAAGCAAAAAGTAAATATTCAAGTGTCTTTTGGGTGTTGAAGCCATTTTCAACTTTATTGGAAAAATTAAATGTATGTTTTGTCCTTTGGTTGCTTTATTTTGTTACTGCTCCAATACAGAATAAGTACTTTAGGGTCAATTTGTAAACTTAAAGTATCTTTTTTGAAACTGTAATCCAAAAGAATGTTTCTCAGGTTTTATTTGACCTAAAATTTTTAGAGAAATATGACATTATCTTATTCTCAGCTAAACCCTCAAAACAAAAGTCTCAATGGCAGAAATATTATCTTTTCAAAATAAATGTTTCCAGATTTTTAAATTTTGAGCAAGATTTTGTTTAATGTTTTTCATTATATAGTATGATTATGCTGTCCTGTACAAGTGTCTGCTCTTGGGTGGAAAAAAACAAACACATTTCATTATGCATATGAAGCGCTTCAAAAGAAGTCAGTTAATTTCTATACCTTGTATTTACATGCAATAGTTGAGATTATCTTTTAAAAGGAGAGAACAAAGAGCTACATAAAAACTGCTTATGCAAGTTGGTGCTAATATCCCTTATCCAACCAGTAGCTAATGGAAGCATAGTTTTCTGGGTCCATGTGCGCACCAGCACACAGTTTGAGAGACATACGCCTGCCTGTGCATCAGTTTGCTCCATATGGCTTGCATCCAGTAGTCACAGACTCTATATTGCCATTGTCCTAATGATATTGCTTTTATTTTCCATTTAACTTTTCAACAGGCCAGAAGTAAATGTGAAGAAATATTCTGGTTGCCTCAAAGATATCGAAATTTCAAGAACTCCGTACAATATACTTAGCAGCCCTGATTATGTTGGTGTTACCAAAGGATGCTCACTGGAGGTTGGTCTCTTCCTAATGGCTTCCTAAATACCTTCATACCAGATTTCACTTACTTAGTTTGGGTCTATTACGGGGACCAGTCCTTGTTAATCTGTTTTGAATTCCTACTGACCCTAGTCTTGTTGTTCTTTAGTCGCTAAGTCGTGTCCAACTCTTTTGCGACCCCTTGAACTGTAGCCCAACAGGGTCCTCTGTCCTTGGAATTTCCCAGGCAAGAATACTGGAGTGGGCTGCCATTACTCCAGGGGATCTTCCTGACCCAAGAATTGAACCCATATCTCCTGCATTGACAAGCAGATTCTTTTTTTTTTTTTTTTAAATTGGAAGCTAATTACTTTACAATATTGTGGTGGTTTTTTGCCATACATTGACATGAATCAGGCATGGGTGTACATGTGTTCCCCATCCTGAACCCCCCTCCCACCTCCCTCCCCATGCCATCCCTAAGGGTCATCCCAGTGCACTAGCCCTGAGCACCCTGTCTCAAGCATCGAACCTGGACTGGTGGTCTATTTAACATATGATAATATACATGTTTCAATGCTAGTCTCTCAAATCATCCCACCCTCGCCTTCTCCCACAGAGTCCAAAAGTCTGTTCTTTACATCTCTGTCTCTTTTGCTATCTCGCATATAGGGTCATCATTTCCATCTTTCTGAATTCCATATATATGCATTAATATACTGTGTTGGTGGAGAAGGCAATGGCATCCCACTCCAGTACTCTTGCCTGGAAAATCCCATGGATGGAGGAGCCTGGGACGCTGCAGTCCATGGAGTTGCGAAGAGTCGAACACGACTGAGCGACTTCACTTTCACTCCTCACTTTGATGCACTGGAGAAGGAAATGGCAACCCACTCCAGTGTTCTTGCCTGGAGAATCCCAGGGATGGAGGAGCCTAGTGGGCTGCCATCTCTGGGGTCACACAGAGTCGGACACGACTGAAGCAACTTAGCAGCAGCAGCATAGTGTATTAGTGTTTTTCTTTCTGATTTACTTCACTCTGTATAATAGGGTCCAGTTTCATCTACCTTACTAGAACTGATTCAAATGCATTCTTTTTAATAACTGAGTAATATTCCATTGTGTATATGTACCACAGCTTTCTTATCCATTCATCTGCCAATGGACATCTAGGTTCCTTCCATGTCCTGGCTATTGTAAACAGTGCTGGCAGGCAGATTCTTTACCACCAAGCCACCAGGAAGCCCCAACCCTAGCCTTAGCTCTGCATGAATGATAAAGCAAGATTGAAGTACTTCTAAAAATTATCATGATCAACTAAACTTAGGAAAACAGTATTATAAAAGATTCCAAACTATCTTTCCACGTGTACACCACTTCATAGTATGTACTGTTTAATATTAATCTCTTTTCTGGTTCTTTCTTCTTTCCAACACTACTTTTTTCTTTTCCTCATTATCATGTCATCTGTATTAGATTTAGTTTACCTTCCTGTCTTTTATATAGCTTTATTATCAACCTTAATTTTTTTCTGGAATGTGTTAGGAGCTTACTCAAATAACAAGTAATAGTTTCTACCATGATCGTTAGTATTTAGCATCTTGTCCACAGCTTAGAAGTCAAGCCTCCTTTTCTTTGAAAATTGCACATAGTGGGAACCATCTGCAAAGACTTGGCTTTGATGGGACTGCAAAGTCCCCTGTTATCAAGTATCTTCAGTATCTTTTCTTTATTGCTGCAGCAGCCTAGCAGCCCCTGATTCCACTTGACTATTCTGCACAGACTCTTCAATAGGCACTAACCCATAAGAGAGAGAAACGCAAGTCACAGCTCTTCTCTCTTATATTGATTGGCCAGAAATGTTGTTTAGGTTTTTCCATAAAATGTTACAAAAAACCTGAGCAAACTTACTGATCAACCCAGTAAAATCTGATAATAATCATTGAATATTAGTACATTTTTCAATTCAGTTCAGTCGCTCAGTCATGTCTGACTCCTTGCAACCCCATGGACTGCAGCATACCTGGCTTTCCTGTCCATCACCAACTCCCGGAGCTTGCTCAAACTCATGTCCATCGAGTTAGTGATGCCATCCAACCATCTCATCATCTGTCGTCCCCTTCTCCTCCTTTCTTCAATCTTTCCCAGCACCAGGGTCTTTTGAAATGAGTCAGTTCTTCACATCAGATGGCCAAAGTGTTGGAGTTTCAGCTTCAGCATCAGTCCTTACAATGAATATTCAGGACTGATTTCCTTTAGGGTGGACTGGTTAGATCTCCCTTCAGTCCAAGGGACTCTCAAGAGTCTTCCCCAACACCACAGTTCAAAAGCATCAATTCTTCTGTGCTCAGCTTTCTTTATAGTCCAACTCTCACATCCCTACATGACTACTGGAAAAACCATAGCTTTGACTAGATGAACCTTTGTTGGCAAAGTAATGTCTCTGCTTCTTAATGTGCTGTGTAGGTTAGTCATAGCTTTTCTTCCAAGGAGCAAGCATCTTTTAATTTCATCACTGCAGTCACCATCTGGAATTCTAAAAGTAATGAGTTTGTTTTTAACAAGAAAATGCCAGACTTCCATGGTGGTCCAGTGGTTGAGAATCTGCCTGCCAATGCAGGGGACACAGGTTCCATCCCTGGTCCAGGAAGGTCCCACATGCTTCAGAGCATAAGCCCATGGGCCACAACTACTGAACCTGTGCCCTAGAGCACATGCCCCACAATAAGAGAAGCCACTACAATGAGAAGCCCACACACAGCAACTCGAGAGTAGCCTCAGCTCACTGCAACTAGAGAAAGCGTGCACGCAGCAACAAAGAGCCAGAGCAGCCAAAAATAAATAAATAAATAATTTTTTAAACATAAATAAAAATAAAATGGTAAATATATCATAGGTAAGGTAAGGTGAAGTCGCTTAGCCGTGTCCGACTCTTTGCAACCCCACGGACTGTAGCCTATCAGGCTCTTCCATCCATGTGATTTTCCAGGCAAGAGTACTGGAGTGGGTTGCCATTTCCTTCTCCAGAGGATCTTCCCAACCCAGGGATCCAACCCAGGTCTCCCACATTGTAGGCAGACGCTTTACCATCTGAGCCACCAGGGAAGTCTATAAATATATCCTACTTACAAATTTTTAATTATCCTGGTATTACCAAACTATTCATTTTAGCTGCTTCCTCCAGTTAAAATTATTTTAAAGCATTGTGATGGGAGACGAAGGGATTTGGGAAAAGAGAGAAAATCACCACCGAGCTATGAGGTTTAAAGACTGGAACAGGACTTATGGGGTCTTCACTGTGTCTAGTTACAGTCTCTGACTCGCAAGTAGCCATAGACACCCACCCTGAGAAGCTTGGGAATAGGAAAAAGGAAAGTATATACAGAATTTAATATCTAAGAATCCATATTGACCTCTTTTTGCTCAGAGTTTTAATCTTCCAAAGCCTGACTCTCATCCACATGCAAAAGATATATACATGAGAATGGAAAACTGTCCAGAAAATGAATAGCCTGTATACGAGGAAATGATGATTCTGTAAAGGTACTTTTCAGTAACCAGGAATTATTTGCAACTAAAATATGAAGCAGAAATTGAAATATTTGATAAATATTAAAAAGTCTGCACAGTAGTTTTATTTGAACTATCCAAGACTCTATGATTTGAAAATTGGAATCAAAAACAGATTATACATTTTACAACATTTATGTCACTTAACTTGGCCTGGAACACTGCAGGGGAAAATATCCTGCATTAAAAGATTCCTTGTTTTCACTCCAGCAAAATCCAGGACTTTTCAAATGAACATTTTAAGCACTATAAATGCCCAACTACAGGGGGTTGCTTAAATAAATCCTTGCACATTCCTACAATGGAATGACCTGCTACTAAAAGTGAGATTGAAATCTAAATTTACTGACAGAGATACCCCCACATATTAAGTGAGAAAAAGAAGTTAGAAATGAACGTACCTGTCATGATTCAGTATGAATACAGAGAGGAGGAGAGAGGAAAGCAGCAAGATTGTAAAAGATAAAACAAGTGAATGACTGCATGGCTGCAGGAATCCATGAATGAATGGATTATATGGATAGAAAGTTCTATGCTTCTATGCAGCTTTGGGATGGGATTGATTTTTACACTCTTACTTTTTGTACTTTGTTACTGTCTACAATGTTACTGTTTCAATTTTATCAGCAAAGACTGATACTGTTTTCATTTTAAGAAAATTAAACTAGGAAATATTTGATTTATTTTTAAAATTTAAATTGTATCTGATTTTTTAAACATTCCTCCAGAGTGTCTTTATACATTTAGTAACAATGAACATCTTTACCCTCAACTCATCACTGAGAAAGAATGCAGACAGAGACCATGGTCAGACTTAGCTATAAAACATAAGCAATTAGTTGGTAAAAGGATTCAAGGGATCAATGAGAGTGTTTTCAAGGAAGATTTAGCAAGATAGATTTAAATCAGAAGAAAATGTTACCTATTAGTGATAATCAGTAATGGTCTTTTATATTTCAAATCAAAAGTTCTAGAATAAAAGAAGAACCCCAAAGTTTTATTTTAACTTAAATATTACAGTTTGGGATAATATTTCTTCAGTTGCTCTTAAGCATAACTGAGTTTTCATGCATTCTGAGTTGTCATGCATGACAATATATTTCATAGTAACTTTGAATGCATTGAGAAGGGTGAGTGAGATGGAGAAACTAAGGGTTCATTCATTTCTAATGCTTTCTTCCCTTCTTTCCTTTTACCTGAAGAACGTTTACACAGTTAGCTTCCCCAAGCCTGGTTTTGTAGAGCTGTCTCCTGTGCCTATTGATGTTGGAACAGAAATCAATCTGTCCTTCAGCACCAAGAATGAGTCTGGGATCATTCTCTTGGGAAGTGGAGGGACACCCATTCCGCCTAGGAGAAAACGACGGCAAACTGGACAGGTAATTACAACACCTAATTAATACAACAAAAATAAAATAATAATTGAAAGTACAACACCTAATTAATAATGCATTTTCCCTAATATTTATGTAAAACAATTATTTTACAAAGAGACTCAGGAGAGGCATTTAGGATTTATAAATTGTCTTTGTATTTTTAAAATTTGTATCATTTATTTCTATTATCATCTTTTTAGGACAATTATCTCCCCAAGGATTTTTCTGTTGGTCAATTCTAGGTGTGGGTGCACTTGTATTTACATCCATGTATCATATGAGTTTGAACATATAAAGAGAGAACGCGTAAAATATATTCAAATTGTATTAATATTCTCTTCTAAGTCCAGTTTCCTGCCAACTCTGTAGATATCCAGATGGGGGACCCTTAAATTTAAATTCCCTTTGGATCGGTTTCACCAGCTAACATGATGCAGTCTGTTGGCGCCTAACTGCTCCGCCTTCTCTGGACACCAAGAAAGCAAAGAATGGACTGGATAGAAGACAAAGAAAACACAACCAATGCAGTGTCACGATAGTGACATCAAAATAAAGCCTACACAGAGTCTGCTTTGTGAACTTCTGTTTTCCTACCATCTAGCCATTCAATTCGGAGAAGGCAATGGCACCACGCTCCAGTACTCTTGCCTGGAAAATCCCATGGACAGAGGACCCTGGTAGGCTGCAGTTCATGGGGTCACTGAGGGTCGGGCACGACTGAGCAACTTCACTTTCACTTTTCACTTTCATGCATTGGAGGAGGAAGTGGCAACCCACTCCAGTGTTCTTGCCTGGAGAATCCCAGGGACGGAGGAGCCTGGTGGACTGCCGTCTATGGGGTCACACAGAGTTGGACACGACTGAAGTGACTTAGCAGCAGTAGCAGCAGCAGCACCCATTCAATTCTGTTAAAAGCTAGCTCTTAGTTGTCCACATCTAGGCACCATAAGTCTTTACTGCATGGATATTCCTCCAATACTTTCAACCATACTTTTAAAGATAACACATTTTTTTTCCTTTTAATCTAGTTTTTCTCAGTGAAAGGATTCTTAGGAATTACCTAATCTGCCATGGCCAAAGCTTAGAGTACTTTGTAAACATATCCTTTATAAATATGCATGCATCCCTGTAAATCAGGCTGTATTGTTTGTGATTATAGGATTATTAAAATCACTTTTATCATTTAAAGTTTAATAATTTAAACCACTATTTAATAATAGTAGGTAATAATAAGAAAGCCTTCTTTAGCAATCAATGCAAAGAAATAGAGGAAAACAACAGAATGGGAAAGACTAGAGATCTCTTCAAGAAAATCAGAGATACCAAAGGAACATTTCATGCAAAGATGGGCTCTATAAAGGACAGAAATGGTATAGACCTAACAGAAGCAGAAGATATTAAGAACAGATGGCAAGAATACACAGAAGAACTGTACAAAAAAAGATCTTCACGACGCAGATAATCACGATGGTGTGATCACTGACCTAGAGCCAGACATCCTGGAATGTGAAGTCAAGTGGGCCTTAGAAAGCATCACTACGAACAAAGCTAGTGGAAGTGATAGAATTCCAGTTGAGCTATTCCAAATCCTGAAAGATGATGCTGTGAAAGTACTGCACTCAATATGCCAGCAAATTTGGAAAACTCAGCAGTGGCCACAGGACTGGAAAAGGTCAGTTTTCATTCCAATCCCAAAGAAAAGTGAAGTGAAGTCGCTCAGTCGTGTCCGACTCTTAGAGACCCCATGAACTGCAGCCCACCAGGCTCCTCCATCCATGGGATTCTCCAGGCGAGAGTACTGGAGTGGGGTGCCATTGCCTTCTCAAGGAAAGGCAATGCCAAAGAATGCTCAAACTACCACACAATTGCTGTCATCTCACACGCTAGTAAAGTAATGCTCAAAATTCTCCAAGCCAGGCTTCAGCAATATGTGAACCGTGAACTTCCTGATGTTCAAGCTGGTTTTAGAAAAGGCAGAGGAACCAGAGATCAAATTGCCAACATCTGCTGGATCATGGAAAAAGCAAGAGAGTTCCAGAAAAATATCTATTTCTGCTTTATTGACTATGCCAAAGCCTTTGACTGTGTGGATCACAATAAACTGTGGAAAATTCTGAAAGAGATGGGAATACCAGACCACCTGATCTGCCTCTTGAGAAATCTGTATGCAGGTCAGGAAGCAACAGTTAGAACTGGACATGGAACAACAGACTGGTTCCAAATAGGAAAAGGAGTACGTCAAGGCTGTATATTATCACCCTGTTTATTTAACTTATATGCAGAGTACATCATGAGAAACGCTGGACTGGAAGAGGCACAAGCTGGAATCAAGATTGCTGGGAGAAATACCAATAACTTCAGATATGCAGATGATACCACCCTTATGGCAGAAAGTGAAGAGGAACTCAAAAGCCTCTTGATGAAAGTGAAAGTGGAGAGTGAAAAAGTTGGGTTAAAGCTCAATATTCAGAAAACGAAGATCATGGCATCTGGTCCCATCACTTCATGGGAAATAGATGGGGAAACAGTGGAAACAGTGTCAGACTTTATTTTTCTGGGCTCCCAAATCACTGCAGATAGTAACTGCAGCCTTGAAATTAAAAGACACTTACTCCTTAGAAGGAAAGTTATGACCAACCTAGATAGCATATTCAAAAGCAGAGACATTACTTTGCCAGCAAAGGTTCGTCTAGTCAAGGCTATGGTTTTTCCTTGGTCATGTATGGATGTGAGAGTTGGACTGTGAAGAAGGCTGAGCGCCGAAGAATTGATGCTTTTGACCTGTGGTGTTGGAGAAGACTCTTGAGAGTCCCTTGGACTGCAAGGAGATCCAACCAGTCCATTCTGAAGGAGATCAGCCCTGGGTGTTCTTTGGAAGGAATGATGCTAAAGCTGAAACTCCAGTACTTTGGCCACCTCATGTGAAGAGTTGACTCATTGGAAAAGACTCTGATGCTGGGAGGGATTGGGGACAGGAGGAGAAGGGGACGACAGAGGATGAGATGGCTGGATGGCATCACTGACTCAATGGATGTGGGTCTCAGTGAGCTCCGGGAATTGGCTATGGACAGGGAGGCCTGGTGTGCTGCCATTCTGGGGTCGCAAAGAGTCGGACATGACTGAGCGACTGATCTGATCTGATCTGATCTGATGTAATAATATTCTTTTCTCCCCTCCACCAAAAAAAGAAAATAACAAAATACAGTTGACACTTGAAAATATGAGTTTAATCACACAGGTCCACTTGTATGTGAATTTTTTCTTCAGTGGTAAATACAACGGTATTACATGGTCCAAGGTTGATTGAAACTGAGGATGCAGAATATCTGATATGGAGGAACTGAATAAAGGGAGGGCCAACTATAAGTTATGCTCTGTTTTTTGACTGTGTGGAGGGTCAGTACCTCATGTCATTCACCTGTACTTTCAAATAAAATCCAAAAATGTGCAACCATGAGTAACTTGCATTGTCTACAGAACACAAAGGTGGTTTGATATTAGAAAGTCTGAAAATCATATAATCATCTTGATAGACATAGAGAACACTTGTAACTAAACTAAACACCCATTCCTGATCAAAAATAACAATAACAAAAGACTTAGTAAATTAAAAAGAGAATGATAGGAAAACATAAACATTTCCTATAAAATCAAGCCCAAGAAAAGATAAATATTATTGCTATACTGAACTTCCCTGGTGGCTCAGACAGTAAAGCGTCTGTCTACAATGTGGGAGACCTGGGTTCGAGCCCTGGGTTGGGAAGATCCCCTGGAGAAGGAAATGGCAATCCACTCCAGTACTATTGCCTGGAAAATCCCACGGACAGAGGAGCCTGGTAGGCTACAGTCTATGGGGTCGCAAAGAGTCAGACACGACTGAGCGACTTCACTTACACTTTTCTTTCATACTGGTCTTAGCCGATGCAATAAAAAAAGAATAAATAAATATAGTACAAGAAAAAATATATAATTTAACAAGAAATGAAACAAACATAAGACCTATACTGGAAAAATTATAAAATTTATTGAAAATGTATAACAGACTACTTAATAAAGTCATTATGTTAATGGAAAGACTCAGTGTTAAAAATATTCCAATTCTCCATAAAATGATATGTAGCTTTGCCTTCAATGAAAATATCACCTTATCTTTTTGTAAATCAGAACAAATTCTAAAATTAATATCAAAAGTCCAAGAAAGTTATGAAATAGAATAAGTTGGAAGACTGTTCTAGCAGTTTTGAATCATGGTTGTGTAGCATTAATACATGGATAACTCTGTGTCAGTGGAACATAAGAGAGAGAGCCAAGTATAGATGGAAATGACATTTGGCAGTAGGTAGCATTGCACATCATCAGTGAAAAAAGTGAACCTTTCAGTGAATGATTCTGGGGCAATTCATTATCCATTTAGACAAAAAAATGAAGTAATTTCTATTTCATGTTAAACAGAAAATTAATTCCCAGTGAATTAAAGTCTTAAATATGAAAGTAAAAAACTTTAAAATGTTTAGAAGAAAATGTAAAAGGATAACCTATGACCTTAAGGAAGAAAAGAATTTCTTTGGGAAGGAAAAAAAAACATTTTTTTAAATTAGAGGGAGAAGAAGTAATGTTCTATCTCATTTTATATTGTGCATAACAAGTATGGAATAAGTATGATAAAAATAAATGTTCTCCTAAAGTCTTTGCCTTTTAATCCAAAATACAAAAAATTTATTAAATAAATTTAAATAATAAGCCAGTTATTATAATAAAAGGACCAGATCAAACATTCTGAGATAGATTTTCACTAAAGGATATCTGTGCCCTGGATCACAGTCAAGTAACTAAATACCACCTCTCAGTTTCAGATTTCTCCTCATCAGAACCACATGAATAGGCTTGAATCATCAGTTGTCAGGATAGTTCTTAAAATAAAACTTTTTCATTAAAACAATTAAAATGAGAAAATATTAAGTGCTATAGTACAAATTAGAAATAACATGTTAATGCTTCAACATTTTAATGAATATGTTTTATTTTTTTTAATATCTGTTTTAAAATCTCACTGTTATTGCTGTCTGAAAGAGGAAACAATATTAAATAAATAATTCATTTCTGTTGTAGAATCAAACTGGTTAAATGACATACTTTATTTTTCAAAGCTACCAGTTTTGATACTCACAGGGTCATTTGTGATTATGTTCTGCTAACGGGATTTGAGACCTCAATCAGCTTAAAAAACAACTTTAATTGAGTGCTTACATGGCAGTTGCCCCTTTCTGATGGATGGCGACACTGATCCAGGTCCTCTGGGCATTTTGCATGGGACACGCAGCAACACTGCTGATTTTGCAAACTGTTGGAGACATTGTGATGTTTGACTGAAACCATCTCCACCGCCTTGTGGTGACTCTCGGAGGACCGAGTGATCGTGTGTGGCAGGGGGCCCCGTGCTCCACTTGAAAAGGAGCACGCAGTGGTGTCAGCTTTGGGGATGAGGACTGCATTCAGGTTCCCTGGGGTTCACAAACTGATCTCAAAAAACTACACTGTTGCTATAGTAACAGTGGCAAGAAGAAAGCAGTCGTGTTTATGGATGAAAAATTGTCTGCCTTCTTTTTAAATGTGGGAGACAAGTTAGGTGTTGGTGATAACAATCCATTCCACCAGCCTAGAGAAGGAATTGAAATCTAAACACTCAAAATGCCCTGAGGCGGGAGTGAGACCTGATTTCCAGAAGCTAGCTGTCCATCTGTGAATGCAAGGGAGAGGGGTTTTATTAACCCCCTTTGTTTCCTGATGGGTTTTGTGAATTAGAAGCCCAATGCGAGCACAGCTGTTCCTTTCAGCATCGCAAATCTGCTTTGCAGAGATGGCTCTCTTACTATCTCCCTTTCCACATCACCTAACAAGCAGAAATGGTAAGTGATTGTAAAGCTATTTCCAGCTGCTTTAAATACTCTGTAAGAAAATATTGAGTCTTAACTTCTCAGGTAAGCTCACAGAGCAGATGAATCTGCCGTTCTTTCAGGTAACTAAGCTAAGTCGTAGATGAGACTCCTTTCGTCTTCAATAACCATTTGCTGTTGCAGGTCTATTATGCGATCTTCCTGAACAAGGGCCGGCTGGAAGTGCATCTCTCCACAGGGGCGCGCACAATGAGGAAAATTGTCGTCAAACCGGAGCCAAGTCTGTTTCACGACGGGAGAGAGCATTCTGTTCATGTAGAGAGAACTAGAGGGTAACAACAGTTCTGGCGACTGACTGTACTGTCGTAACTAACACGAACTTTTGCTCGCCTTAGTCCTTAACTGGACCTTTGTGTGTATGGACAGACGACACATTGCTGAAGTGTCAAGTAGCTTAATTTTATCTTCTTTATATTTCATACTTTGGGAACTTCATTTACCTTGACCCTTAGGAGTTTTATTCTTAACGTTTTTTCTGCTGAGCAGCTCTCCTCTTCACCTCTGGAAAACCAAATGCATCTTCTGAAGCCATAGCTAAGAAAAATCTCTCCCTCTGCACCTCTCAAATACTCTCTTCTCAAATAAGGCATATGTGGGTGGTGAAACGGCGCAGAGCAGCTCAGCTGGGGCCCGCAGCCTTTGGCAGCTGCCATTTCATTCGGATTCCAAGGCAGTTATGGCTGCTGCTTAGAAATCTGTCACAAATACAGAGCAGGGCAGCAGCTGCAGGACCCACGGAGCCCTGCTCTGTGCGGGCCTCACACCTGGCCCCTGCCAAGGTGTGCAGGGTCCCTGCACCACAGCTCTGTGAGGGGCCAGAGTTGAGAGAGGGCAGAGGCTGCTGTCTTGCCATCAGGGCACAGAGGCTGCCTCTCTGCTGATCCACCAGAGCACTTGCTTCCCAGCCCTGAGTCAGGGAATTGGCTGTTAGTGTTATGAGCCGATGTCTTATTTTTTCAGAATGCTGAAGTACTTTATACTTACTTTATTGAGGAAGTCATTTGTTATTTGATTTTTTTTTTCCATCAAAGTGTATGACAGCTCGGATAAGGGGATTCCCTGATGGTTCAGCAGGTAAAGAATCCACCTGCAAAGCAGGAGACACAGGAGATGCACATTCTATCACTGGGAGGGTAAGATCCCCTGGAGAAGAAAATGGCAACCCACTCCTGTATTCTTGCCTGAAAAATCTCATGGACAGAGGAGCCTGGTAGGCAATAGTTCATGGGTCACAAAGAGTCAGACATGACTGAGCAACCAAGCACACAAGCACAGTGAGTTTAGAAAGACAATTAGAGAAAAACAGAAGCCCAGAGACTTCAGACCTCCAAGCCAACGATCCATCTAGACCGAAAACATAGAAAAGAACTGGAAATCAAGCTTGATGAAACCTCAAAACATAGACAGTACTTTTGAATATAACAGTATGAAGGCATAGCAAAAGTTCAAGCAAGTAAATGTTATTCTTTACTTAAAGTCGACCATTTTCTAATCATCCTCTTGTGTGGACAATAGTTTAAATAAGTAATAACAATGTCTTGTAAGTAAAGAAACTTTCCTTGCTTTGCATTTTTCTGTTATATAGAGCATTATCTTTTGGGCTGAATTAATGCTCAGTCAATTACGGAGTATCTACTAACTGAAATGTTTAGAAACCATGATTAAGACAAATGAGGGATCAATATTTGGACAAACTAAGAACATTTACTAATCTTCTAGGCACATATTGACGTCAGGGTCTCTGAAGAGAAATGCAAACTGAATGTTCTCATTTGAACCTTAAGGAATGCTCTAGAATACTGATTTTGCAAGTCTTCTAGACTTTACTTCAGGTCCTTTGCCAAATGTTAGTCCTTCTCATTGTAGGAAAAACTTTTTAAGGTTTTTAAATAATTTCAAGAAGCAAATGCAGATCTGAGAAATATAGTTGGCCAAAAAATCATTCAAAATATGTTATTTTGTAGGGAAAGGATTCTGACATTCCCAAGTGCATTTTGATGTTATTCTAAGATGTCCTTTTCACAGGTGTCTCTTCAAGAAGGGTATTTTAGTATGCCAGCTTCACAGCTGTTGGCCATCCATCCAACCTTTATTTGATTATGCTCGGTATAGTACATTCCTGAAAACTGGTCATTCAGTTAATTGGCCATATAAACAAACTGTTGTGCCATTCTCTATTAATTAAAGGATAATGTATTAGACATATTGTGTTGTCACTACACTCTGTGGCAAAGCAAGAGCTCATCTGCCACCATAATGTCTCATTCAGCACTCTGAGGTCAAAAAAACAATTATTACCTATCCCTTAAGCAAGTGCTTCAATTAACTGATTAACCGGAGATCACTAATGACCCGAAGAACATCACCTAGAAACATAGTTTAATGCTTCATATCCATTTTATGGCATGCCCTGTGTCAAATACTACAAAAATTATGTCCTTTAGTTATTCTAAATATATATGAGATATGTATTCATATCCTTTCATCGCAGATGAGGAAATATTAACTAATTTACCCCAAATCACATAGCTAGTAAATAACAGGCAGGATTTAAGCCCAGATATACTTGACTTTAACACCTCATCTGTGCTTGCTAGGTATTTATTCTCACCTCTGTGACCTCAGAGGTTTGTATTACTTGATGTTGATGATGAGACTCTTGTTAACTTGGAAATACTTGCTTTCTTCCAATACTATTTAGACTGTAGATGTCAATTGTTTCCTTTCCTCAAACAATACTGCCTCATAAAATTAGTAGATTTTTATCAAATTGAGAGGCAAGCTTTTCAGTATTTACTCTCTTTACGCTTCCTTTCTCATTTTCTTTCCTTCTCTACTCCTCCCTCCGCAAAGACTTCACCTCCTTTACTTTGGTGTCTAATTCCCTAGTACTCCAGTGATCCTCTGCCTTTTATAACTGCTTGGCCCTCTGATCTTCCTCCTGAAGTCCACCTAAATGGCCAGTAGTTCTAACTGGATAAAAACAGTAAACCCTAAGAGCCTGGAGTAGAAGCTTAGGCACATAGGTATTCTCCATGAAAGCATTCTTCACACAGGGACAGAATTAGGCTAAAGACCACAAAGTTGGAGCAAATATTTCAGGAGTAATTTGAGGTTTCCAGAATGGGACCAAGATTTGAATACTGCAACCCAATTATTTCTTTCTAACCATCCAAAATATGTTCAATTTAAAAATTTCAGGTTTTGCTTTTCATGTAAATTGTAAATTTCAGGGCACTTCTCTTAATATCTTTTACCATGTATGCAGTTCATTTGATAGTGATTTGAAAAAAAAATCTTAGATCAATATTTCATACAAATAAATTGAATATAAGTAATAAAATATTATAAAACTTTAAGATTCAACTATTGAAATTTTAAGGAAATATAGCTGACATATCACAATATTAATAGTATTGTAATGATTCTTATAATGCTTTTTGGGCATAGTGGGCCCACAGTGAAGAATTTTCGAATAAATCCTTTTTAAAAAACACACCAGAATCATAAAGGACATGTAATATCCCTCTTTGAAGTGAAGTGAAGTCGCTCAGTCATGTCCAACTCTTTGCGACCCTGTGGACTGTAGCCTACCAGGCTCCTCCATCCATGGGATTTTCCACGTAAGAGTACTGGAGTGGGTTGCCATTTCCTTCTCCAGGGGATCTTCCTAGCCCAGGGATCGAACCCAGGTCTCCCGCATTGTCGGCAGACGCTTTACCATCTGAGCCACCAGGGAAGCCCAGTGGCTTCTCTCTTTACAAAGTGCTAAATAAATGACCTAGATTTGGTGCTCCTAGGTTGTAAAATACAAACTGGATTCAACTGTAGTCCTTTAACAGTGTCCTTATTAAGGAATACAACCTCAGTGCAATGCCTTCATTAATGGTTTCCGTGGTTCAGAGTAGGGGTTCTTATCCTCCTTTTATAAAAGAATCGAATGAGACTGAGCAAGATTAAATAACTAACCCAAGGTCACACAGCTAGTAAGCTTTCATGCATGCTAAGTCGCTTCAGTTGTGTCCGACTCTGTGACTCTATGGACTGTCGCCTGCCAGGCTCCTCTGTTCATGAGGATTCTCTAGGCAAGAATACTGGAGTGGGTTGCATTTCCTCCTCCAGGAGATCTTCCCAGGGACGGAACCTGTGTCTCTTATGTCTCCCGCATTGGCAGGTAGTTCATACTAGTGCTTAAGTCCAGACTCTTTCTTCTGAAAGTTCATGCTCACTCTACATCTCCACCCTGTGATCCAGTAAGAAAGGGCCATTGTTGTGGTCTTTAGGGGCAGAACCAGACTAGAGAGAGTCCACGTGAGAAAGAGGAGAGCCTCTGGATCTTTAAAAATTCTAATCAAAAGCAGAGATTTGCTGTCCTTGGACAGTATTTAATAATGGCTTAAACCCTTCATTCAAAGTCTAAGTAACACTGGCATATAGGAGATTACTTTTAGCAAATGGAAAAAAAAAAAAGGGAGTATGAGGGGTACTTCTCAATGAGTCCCACATACCCAGAAGTGAGTGGTTTTCTAAAAGTCTCATAAAACCACCCACATTCTTAGCAATAAGGTTGAACTCTTGAATTTTGCCAACACAATTTTCCAGAGTCTGGCAAAACATCAATATATTGTTCCCCCTATTTTGCCTTTGAAACTAAATCCAATCTGCTCCCTCCATACCACCTGAGCAATAAAGAGACATAAAAAATGCTTCATAGAATGGAAGGTAGTAAGTATATCCTTGATAAGAGCATCTGTCCAGAGTCAGACTGCCTGGGTTCAAATCCCAGCACATCTGTATGAATTGGGAAAGCTACTTAGCCAATCTGTTCCCCTCAGTTAACTCATCTGTACAGTGAATATAGAGTTTTTTAAAAGATATTTGTTAGAAAGATGTTTCTGACATTTTAAGCCACAACAATATCTGGTCTTTGTTCTATTCTCTTACATTTGAATTGTCCCAGCGTGGGCCAGTTGTTCAGTGCCATTTCAGAGCATCTTTGCCCTGATTTATTGTTTCTAACTCTATGTGTGGTTTTTCTTCTTTATAAAATCAAGTAACATAACATTTTAGAACTGAGTTTGCTGACTAAATATTTCAGATTTTCTCTCCAGATGTGAATTAGTTTGTAGTAATCCCCATTCATGATCCTCGGGCTATTGACTAACACTTAAGACTAAGAGCCCCATGCTGACTATTGGGACTGAAGTTTTAAAACCTGCTTCTAGAACAAAAGAGAAAATGCCTTTGGTCATTTTCATCAGCAGAATTCTTTGCCTCCTGATTCTCTTCCCCAGGATCCACAGAGTGAATAAGTAGCATGAGGTTCTCAATTAGTAATGTGTAAGTTATCTCTCATAGGCAAATTAGGGACGTTAATGAAACAGCCACTAAAGAAAATCATTGCAGAGAACAATTAGCCTGGCGTTCTAGCCTGCCTCTTCCATTCAAAAGCCAGCAGCTACATTCTTTATAAAACATCCTGTAAGCGTTTGCTGTTGATTCCTACAATCTAAGCTCTCAGGAGTACAGTTTGTCCCCTAGCAAGAAGATAATAGCTGGCACAAACCAAGAAATAAAGAGCCAAACAAAACGTGACCCCATGCTGTGCTAAACCGCTGTGCTAAACCGACTGAGCCTCATACGATTAGACACTACAACCCCATACAGAAGCCTCCACTCCACCGGCTCACATGTAGGACCACTGTAGTCAACACCACCAGAGGCTAATGCTGTAGCTACACCACTACCTTGTTTCAAGAAACTCTCTAGGAGAGCTAACAAGGGAGGCAGAGGGGCAAGAAACAATATCATTTGCTAAGTGACAAGTTCCTAGTCATCAGATTTGGCTCTCTTAAAAGCTACTGGAAGAAGGGGTGCGTGGTGGCAGGAGAGTTTGCTTTCTGGTTGTATAGGACACTGTGTGTTTTACACTTGTTTACTTTCAATATTTTATCAGCATGTTCACTGTTCAAGTGGATGAAGACAGAAAGCATATGCAAAATCTGACCATGGAACAGGCAATAGAAGTTAAAAAGCTTTTCATTGGGGGCGCTCCACCTGAATTTCAACCTTCCCCACTCAGAAATATTCCTCCCTTTGAAGGCTGTATATGGAACCTTGTTATAAACTCTGTGTAAGTCAATCTCCTTGTTACTCTTTTTTTTTTTTTTCCCCCATAGGAGGATTGCTATTGCATCTACATTATCCAAAACCATGGGGTGGGGGAGAGGGGAAACAATGAAGATCTTCAAGTCAAATTTTTAATTGCACTGAGACCTTTTAAAGGGGAAAGGGGAAATGTGATGTAACGGTAGGGAAGCAGGACAATGAAAATTAAGAGAAAGTATTGAATTTTTATTATGTTCCCTTAGCCCTATGGACTTCGCACAGCCTGTATCCTTCAAAAACGCAGACATTGGTCGCTGTGCCCATCAGAAACCCCCTGAGGAGGAAGATGGAGCAGTTACAGCTGAAACAGTTACCCAGCCAGAGCTGGTTCCCACCCCAGTGGTTCCTGCACCCACCCCGTTTCTGACACACGTAGGTGTTTACATCCCATTGCTTTCTCATTTTACCCCTGTGTTTGTAGTCACTTTCTGAAAGAAGGTTACTCAGGATATCTAGTATACTCTACTGCTAGAATTAGAGGAAGGGTCACCTGTCTATGAAAGCCTATTCTCCTTACGTCTTCCTTGAATTACTTTCATTTATATTTATGGTCTCCTTTAATCTTCTTGTTTATAAAGTGGCACATGTTTTCAGTTGAAAAGTTAGCACAGAAATGTCTGCGGAATCAAGAATAAAATCCACCTATACTAGCACCACCCAGAGATAATCATATCAATTTTCAGCCCCTTTTATTTGAATTTTACATAGTAGATCTCATATCATGTATACAACTTGGTATTCTGTTTTTAAAAACCAGTTGTACATAGGTAAAACTGTTTCTAAACATCTTGCCAATGTGTGTGTCTAATATGATGTATATGTATGTGTATGTTTGTGTAAGAGAGACATAAAAAAATACTTCATAGAATGGAAGGTAGTAAGTATATCCTTGATTAGACCGTGGGTCCAGAGTCAGACTGCCTGGGTTCAAATCCCAGCACATCTGTATGAATTGGAAAAGCTACTTAGCCAATCTGTTCCCCTCAGTTAACTCATCTGTACAGTGAGTATAGAGTTTTTTAAAAGATGTTTGTTAAACACGTAGCATTATACTCAACATTTAATAAATGGCATAATTACCATATAGTAATGATCATAGTGACAGCTTTTAAACAGGTTCTATCCAATATTATAAGTAATTTTTCTAACAGCTGTCTAAAATATATATATATATATATACACACACACACACACACACACACCATCACCCCATTTTTAGCTGAGTTAATTAAGAATCAGTTAGCCTAAATAATAAACCCAAACACAGTCAGTAAGTGGAAGGATAGGAATTTTAATCTGGTGGGTCTGGTTGTACAATCTGATTCCTTATCACGGTGACACTGCCTTTACAGCTTGTTCTATGTCTTGCTCACTGAGCGGTTACCATTTAGAGCATTTCGAGGTTTTCACTACAAGAAACTGTATTCTAATCAGCACTTCTGTACATCAGACTTTCTCATTGTTTCTAAAGATGTTCTAAAAACAGATTCTTCGATGGGTAATTATGAGGCCAAGTGAAGAATATAGCCAAGATTCTCAACACGTATACAGGAATTGCTTTTTCCAAAGGTTACACACATTTTCATTCTCACCACCAAAGATCTCACACTGCTCTTGACAGCGCACGCACCGTACTTATAATATTTGCCAGTTGACAGGTGGAACGTGTTACCTTGAGTGCAGATTTTGGAACTCTCCAACATTTTGTTCTTTTCGTTAGTTTTCATGATGGAATTAGTTGTTCTGCTGAGTGGTGTGCTCATTGTCACTAGAAATATTTATTAAATGAGAAGCCAAACCGGCCATTTATTCCAATCATCATTTTTTCCTCCTCTGTAAAATGTGGATATTATACCTACATTGCCTAATGATGGGATTATTATAAGAATCAAATGAGATAATATATGTGGAAGTTCTTTGAAAAGTAGAAAAGGTATGCACGCATAGATACTGTAGGAAGATTCTTTCTTGTGGGCTTTTCTCTAGCTGCAGTGAAAGGGGGCTACTCCCTAGTTGCAGTACATGAGTTTCTTACTGCGGTGGCTTCTGCAGTTGTAGAGCGCGGGCTCCAGAGCATTCAGGCTTCGGTTATTGCAGCACATGGGCTCAGTAGTTGTGATTCCTGGGCTCTGGAGCACAGGTTCAGTACTTGTGACTCATGGGCTGAATTGTCCTGCAGCATGTGGGATCTTACCATACCAGGGATTGAGCCCTTGTCTCCTGCATTGACAGGTGGGTCCTTTACCACCGAGCCACCAGGGAAGCCCCAGATACTGTGCGAATTCTCTGCATTTACTAAGTAACTAGTATGTGTCCAGTACTCTGCCAGGCATAGTATATCCATTATTTCATTTGATTTCCACAAGTTGTTAATCATTTCTTGTTTATTTATATTGTTGGAAGTATTATTAGCCCCATTTCACAGAAGAAAATACCTGTGATCACACAGCACAGCTAGCAAGTGAAAGGCTATCAGTCATTTGGGGATTAGTTCAAGGAGATGTTTTTCTCCTAAGACATACTGAGATCTGCCACACGTATTTTAGAATGTTTCCTTAGTGCTTCCATAATATGGCTTTATGCTAGACTTATCCCAGCAAAGGGAAGGTGAATGATCCCCACCCCTTTTCCCTCATACACCGCTCTCTGAACTGTTATCCTTCCTATCTGTTCCTTGGTCTCAAGTCAATTAAAGAATTAAAAACACTGTGGGTAAAATGAGCTTTTTAGACACTGGATGCAGATATCCATTTGGATTCTATAGGAAAGTGGATCCTAAATTCTGAACAACTAACTTAGAATTATAAAAAGCAGAAGCCCTAGAGACCAGCTGGTCCAATTGCCATCTTAATACATGAATCTTTTTATATACTTGATGTGGACTTAAAAACTTTGCTTGAACATTCCATTGACAAGGCTCTTCCAGTGTAATAGGGCAGGCTCTAGTTGTAGGAAAGCCATTGGTTATAATGACGTAAAACCACATCCTTATAACCTCCATGTAATGATTGTGTTTCTGCAGCCAAACACATTAAGTTTTTATCTTCTCTAACATCCCTTCAAGCATTTGAAAACAGCTGTGCTCTCCTTTCCCAGGCTAAATATTCCATTATCTCAAGCATTTTTCTTAATTTCTAATTTTGTTATTTCCACCAGTAATATTCTTATACTTGAAATATCTTTTCAAAATATGGCACCTAGAACAGACCATACTACTGAAACTGGAGTACACAGTTCAGAGGACAGCAGAGTGCCTCCTTCCACTGGTCTGTCGTCATATTCTACTAATACACCTGAGAAGGTTTTAATGTTTTAAGCAGATGTGTCATGCCATCAGTTCCTCGTTAGTACTGTATTTGGTCAACCAAAAGCTTGAGGGCCTTTGAAATTCTCTTGAGTCGGGTCCCTCAGCCAGTAAACATTGAATTGTTCTGGTTTATTGGTGAATAACTCTGCTGGACCTACCAGTTGCCCTTCTTTTTCTCTTTTTAGTGATCACCTTTCTTAGTTGTGTTTCTAAAATACAACTTTTTAGGAGATCTCAAGCATATCCTTCTGTGGTTTCTAGAGATCATATTTGCCTCCTTTTTCTGAAAACAAAGATCCTTTTGCATCTGGACTGGAGATTTTAACTCATTTAAATTTTCTTATAACCTTCTGTTCTAATTCCAGTTTTCTCTCAGCAGTGTATTTAACTTCTACAAAAAAGAGCAATCCACTTGATAGAGAAGACAAAAGTAAAAGAGAGGTTGAGTAACAGTCCTGTGGGTTGGTGTAGAAAGACTCACAGAACATCAGACTTGCACATTGTAATACTTACAACCATGTGGTCAAATTTGTGTATTTTAGAATCTTTCATCGCTGTTGGGTTGTACCATATTTTCGGAGTTTCAAATCATGGAACCATACATATTTCCTCTTTTTAATTTGATTTCTTTCATTTTCATTCATTATTTGTGTGTGTGTGTGGAGAGAAGTATCTACTTTTTAAAGGCTATGTTTTATGACAAATATTTACTAAGAGCCTACAAAATGCAAAGATGGGTAAGATATCATCATTTATTTTATGATATTTATTTCAAATATGTATTAAGAGCCTACTAGAGAAACAGAAACTGAGAGACGTATTTGAGAAAGTAGACATTACCATAAATAGCACAGTAACCAAATATGCAAGGAGGTCAGTCAGGATAAATGCCAAGTATGGACTGCAAACACAGCTGGCTACCTTCCAAGATGGAAAATTAGAAGCATGGCAGGGTACACTGTTAATCTCCATGCAGGTTAGTGGTACCTGGAAGTGTGAAAACAGATCCATAAAATGCAAGTTTTAATATGTCACCATACTCTTGTACTTAAAATCGTTCAATCGAAACAATATAAAATGACATACTTTTGACATTATGTTAAGTGGGGAAAACAGGATATAAGACTCTGTATTCTGCATCATTGTATCTGTATCAATAGTTAGAAAAACACATAAGAAAAACCTTTTCGAAAAATGCATCAGATGCTAACAGCAGACGATGGATATGGTCCAGAGATGATTTTCATCATTTCAAAAAATATTCTTAAGTGTGTTTTGTTTTCATAAATGTTTTAAAAGATGAATTGGAAAGAAATGTTTTTTCTGCATTTATTTCTCCACAACCACCAGTTATATAGCTGATTTCCTCACTGGGGAAGAGACACATGCTGTGTGAGCCCCTCTCAGCTCAACCACATTGAGAGTCACTGAGGAAACAAACCAGGTCTTCAATCCAAGTGATCCATGACAGAGGTCTGCCTGCCCATCTGCTGAAGCCCACCTGCCTTTACTCAGTGAACTCAGGGGGCTCACTGAGTAACTGCCTTGTCTTCTCTAAATGGAAGAAACTCTACTGAAAAAGAGGATAATGTTTACTCTGAGGATTGTTGTTATTGTTGTTCAGTTGCCAAGTTGTGTCCGACTCTTCATGACCCCATGTACTGCAGCACACCAGCTTTCCCTATCTGTCACCATCTCCCGGAGTTTGCCCAAGTTCATGTCCATTGAATCGGTGATGCCATCCAACCATCTCATCCTCTGTTGCCTGCTTCTCCTTCTGTCTTCAGTCTTTCCCAGCATCAGGGCATTTTCCAATGAGTCTTTGCATCAAGTGGCCAAGGTATTGGAACTTCAGCTTCAGCATCAGCCCTTCCAATGAGTATTCAGGGTTGATTTCCTGATTTGATCTCCTTGCAGTCCAAGGGACTCTCAAGAGTCTTCTCCAACTCCACAGTTCAAAAGCATCAGTCTTCCGTGCTCAGCTTTCCTTATGGTCCAACTCTCGCATCCATACATGACTACTGGAAAAACCATAGCTTTGACTGGTCAGTAATGTCTCTGCTTTTTAATATGCTGTCTAGGTTTGTCATAACTTTTCTTCCAAGGAGCAAATGTCTTTTGATTTCATGGCTGCAGTCACCATCTGCAGTGATTTTAGCCCAAGAAGAGGAAATCTGTCACTGTTTCCAACTTTCCCCCTTCTATTTGCCATGAAGTGATGTGATCGGATGCCATGATCTTAGTTTCTTTAATATTTAATTTTAATCTGGATTTTTCACTCTCTTCCTTTACCCTCATCAAGAGGTTCCTTAGTTCCTCTTCACTTTCTGCCATTAGAGTGATATCATCCACATATCTGAAGTTGTTGATATTTCTCCAGGCAATCTTGATTCCAGCTTGTAACTCATCCAACCCTGCCTTTCCCATGACATGCTCTGCATATAATTTAAATAAATCAGTGACAATAAACAGCCATATGAGGTTCTAACCATCGCTTCTTGATAGGCATACAGGTTTCTCAGGAGACAGGTAAGATGGTCTGATATTCCCGTCTCATTAAGAGTTTTCCACAGTTTGTTTATCCACAAGGTCAAAAGCTTTAGTGTAGTCAGTGAATCAGAGGTAGATGTTTTCCTGGAATTCCCTTGCTTTCTCTATGATCAAGCAAATGTTGGCAATTTGATCTCTGGTTCCTCTGCCTTTTCTAAACCCAGATTAGACGTATGGAAGTTCTTGGTTCATGTAATACTGAAGCCTAGCATGCAGGATTTTGAGCATAACCTTGCTGGCATGGGAGATAAATGCAATTGTCCAGTAGTTTGAACACTCTTTAGTACTGCCCTTCTTGGGAACTGGGATAAGGATTGACCTTTTCCAGTCCTGTGGCCACTGCTGGATTTTCCAAATTTGCTGATATAATTGACATAAATGCAGCACTTTGATAGCATCGTCTTTTAGGATTTTAAATAGTTCTGCTGGAATTCCGTCACCTCCACTAGCTTTATTGACAGCAGTGCTTCCTAAGGCCCACTTGCCTTCCACTCCAGAATTCCTGGCTCAGGGTGAGTGACCACACCATCGTGGTTATCCAGGTCATTAAGATCTTTTTTGTTCAGTTCTTCTGTGTATTCTTTCCATCTCTCCTTGATCTCTTCTACTTCTGTTAGGTTTTTTACAGTTTCTGTCCTTTATTGTGCCCATCTTGGGATGAAAGTTTCCTTTGATAGTTCTCATTTTCTTGAAGAGATCTCCAATCTTTTCCCCTTCTGTTTCCCTCTATGTCTTTGCATTGTTCACACAGGAAGGCCTTCTTGTCTCTCCCTGCTGTCCTCTGGAGCTCTGTGTTTAGTCGGGTGTGCCTTTCCCTTTGCCTTTGCTTTTTGCTTCTCTTCTTTCTTAAGCTACTTGTGAAACCTCCTCAGACAACCAACCCCTTTGCCTTCTTGCTTTTCTTTTTATTTGGGATGGTTTTGTTCACTGCCTCCTGTACAATATTACAGACCCCTGTCCATAGTTCTTCAGGGATTCTGTGTACTAGCTCTAATCCCTTGAATCTACTTGTCACCTCCACTGTGTATCCATAGGGATTTTAATTATACCTGGCCAGCGTAGTGGTTTTTCCCCACTTTCTTTAATGTAAGCCTGAATTTTGCTATAAGAAGCTGATGGTCTGACCCACATTCAGCTCCTGGTCTTGTTTTTGCTGACTGTATACAGCTTCTCCAACTTCAGCTACAAAGAATGTAGTCAATCTGATTTCAGTATTGACCATTTGATGATTGATGTCCATGTGTAAAGTTGTCTGTTGTGTTGTTGAAAAAGAGTATTTGCTATGACCAGTGGATTCTCTTGGCATAACAAGGATTATTATGGCCTAGATTATACACTGTGTGCAAAGTACCTGCTCACAGTAACACTCCAACCTTCTTCTAAGAAAACTAGTTACTTTAACCTTTCACACTTCTAAGGTGAGAGCAAGGGTTAGGGAAAGGGGGTGAGCATTCTGTTTTTAAACAAACTCCAACATGATATGGTTATTATCTCTCAAGTCTCCTATCAGTTTCAATTCTCACCATTTTCTCTTTTTAAATCAAAATTCAGAATTTTAGGAATTTATTTAAGAGTTAAGACTTATGCGTTAATTCCAGAAGTGGCAACTACCCATCTACGTGTCCCTTATTTGTTCCAGCACAGTTGACAGCATCCTCTCCTATTCTGTTGCCTTCATTTCCTTCTTTACAACGTCACACCTGTCCCTACCAGCAACTTACAGCAGAAGGACAATGTTCACTGTCCTCCAGGGCAATTTAAGAGTATTTTGAGAAAGCCCTGCCCTGTGAAATGGATTATGTCAATCCTATTATTAATACATGCCAGAACATCATAGATCAGAGCGCATGTTTTTCTCCCACATAATATCTCATTTGATAGTGTGGTAGCTATCTTCTCTTCATGCTGCTGCTGCTGCTAAGTCACTTTAGTCGTGTCCGACTCTGTGCGACCCCATAGACAGCAGCCCACCAGGCTCCCCCGTCCCTGGGGTTCTCCAGGCAAAAACACTGGAGT
The DNA here is from genome assembly GCF_002263795.3 of Bos taurus. Lineage (NCBI taxonomy): Eukaryota > Metazoa > Chordata > Mammalia > Artiodactyla > Bovidae > Bos > Bos taurus. Next base: position 67,672,322 of record NC_037336.1, read on the forward strand.
GGGTTGCCATTTCCTTCTCCAATGCAGGAAAGTGAAAAGTGAAAGTGAAGTCGCTCAGTCATGTCCCACTCTTCGCGACTCCATGGACTGCAGCCTACCAGGCTCCTCCGTCCATGGGATTTTCCAGGCAAGAGTACTGGAGTGGGGTGCCATTGCCTTCTCTGATCTTCTCTTCATACTGCTCTCTTATTCTTTAGCCTGTTTAGCACTGGATAAAAAACAACAACAAAACATTTCTGCATCTTCTATTTGTGGATGTTTCTCAGGGAGGACAGCCAAGGATAAGAGTAGATAAGAGTGTGGACTTCTAGTACTACAGAAAATTATCAAAATGTGACAAGTTCCCTGCAGGTATATATGCTGTTTATACCAAGTCTTTCCAACCAATGTAGCCTGTGTGAATTTATATACAATGCACTGGCTGCATGGTTGTTCTTTTTTGTTTGTTTAAACTTGAAGTTTATTGGAATGTTGAACTTTGAATTTCAAAGTCTAAAATGCAAATACTAAGAGGAGTGGATAAATAGCCATGAGGAGTCCCTGCAGTTCAGGGCTCTTGGGGGAGATGTGAAAAAGAAGTAGAAAAGAATAGAGCAAAAGAAAGCTATTCCTCCTGCAGATTTAATGCTATGACTTTAAAAGCTAAGTACAGTCCTGGCCAATAAATCGAGTGGATACTGATATGTATTTAAAGGGGAAACATACATTTTCCATACCACAAAGAATTACTCTTTAGACATTAGTGTGTAAATGGAACTGCAAATGCCCACTGTTTACCAAAAGAGCTTATATTCAGAGAGTTAACATAACTCAGTTTCTCAGTAAAAAACTTGAACAGGGGTTTTATATTTCAGAATATTAAAGTCTGTACCATAAAAATTATCTTCTGCTTAGTATTCATGCCAAAAGAAGAGCATCACAAAGATGCATCCGACTTTGAAGAAGTCATTTTAGCCCTCATTTGTTTAGAATTTTTGACTCATGAAAGAAGAAAATGATGCTACTTTTTGAATTAATTTTTATTAAAGTATAGTTGATTTACAATATTACATCATTTTCAGGTACACAGCATAGTGAATCAGTATTTTTGCAGACTGTACTTCGATTATGCAATTTTTAAATCATTCATCATTTGGTGCTTTGAAGAACAGAGATGCCAGTTTTGGTCAATACAATTAAAGTCTCTACTCTGCACCAATCTAAAGTCAAGCAACGTTTATCCACCAATCATATGTCATTCTGAATCCAATAACACATTTCTAAATGTCACCCAAAAGTCAGCAGTTGGAAGTGACCCCTGCTTTATTCTGATCTGAAATTAATTGAGTAACAGGATGAAGGTGAAAATGTTAAGCTCCATTGCCAATCCGAGGCTCTATCCACTTGCCTAAACGTGGCTACGGGAAGCACAGCTTCCTTCAGAGTCCTCTCCAACCGCATTGCCGCTCCCAACAGGTGCATGGCCATGTTTAGACTCCCCACCCAAGTCCTGTCTGCGTACATCTTGTCACCTGCCAAGCAGAGATGTACATGGAGCAAGCACATCCTATCCCTTCCTATTTTCCCCATGTGTACTTTAAAGAGTCACCACAAGGTGGCAGGATTGTAACATGCTGAGATTGATGATCCCCTGATATTTGTATCATTGTTTTAACACATTTCAGAGATCAGTTTTTCCAAAATAACACAAGTCACGTCCATAAAGATGATGCCTCCCCTCGAGTTCACACTGGCTTGAAGGAAAACAATTCATCTTGCAACAACTATTCTTTAAAAGTTACTTAAAATTATCTCACTAGAAGACCCTTAGCTTCAATTTCTTTGGGAAGCAGGGTTGAAAATGTCTTTAATGACAAAATCATTTTAGTCTTGTGCAAACCTTGGGCACTTTCTATCCCATCTCAGGTGGTGCCTCTTCAAAATGTGGTTGGAAGGAAAAGAGCCGCTTGAGTGGCCAGGTGAGCACTCTGCCCTCCAAGGGGTTTGAGGGAGGAGAAAGAGGAGATAGGACAGGTAACCTTCTGGGAACGTCAGGCCTGGGTTCAGATCTGCCCGCAGGAAAGCAGTTTAGACACAGTCCATCCCATCTCCCTTAACCAAGTGAGAGGAGGCGTTGAGGCTTGCAGCAGAAACATTACCAGACTAGAGACTGTTGCAGAATTGTCTTCGCGTTTAAATCCTAAAGCAGATACACAGAAAATTCTCTTACACTGGTACTTCTCTGTCCTCTTTCAACTGCCAATTTTATAAAAGAAGGTGGTACTGGAGTGCGTAGCCTATCCCTTCTCTAGGGGATCTTCACGACCCAGGGATTGAACCGGGGTCTCCTGCATTGCAGGTGGATTCTTTACCAACTGAGCTATGAGGGAAGCCCTTAGGGCTACACATTATAGTTCCCTAATTCCTCCACATAAAGTGACCTTTTAAAGACCTCGGTTTTCAGAGTTGAGGGTTTAGAGATGCTTTAGCTAAATCCTTCCACTTGATGGATTCCCAGCAGGTCAGATTCTCTTCAAGATTTCTGAGGAGGACTGCAGGCTACTTACGTACGTTGTGATAGTCGTCTCTACAGAAAATATTGAGAGGCTGATAAATGATCCAGTTCTATTAAGAGCATCATTGAAGGCTGAGACATTAAGCTACCAAGATCTTTCCATGTGGGCTCTTTTTTGCAGGCAGTGTAATAAGAAATGTGCCATGTGCTGATTCCAAGAGAGGCCCAGTCAGCTGCATGAATAGATAGCATTTTTCTGTTCTGCCCGCTGAGTTTTTGCATATCTGTGTGAATTTGAGCCACAGTCTGTTCTTTGTAACTGACCATCTCCTGGGAAGCTAGGTCGGGGAAATACTTCCATAAAGGCCAATTTTACAGCATTTTAAAACACTTAAAGCCTTTTACCTGCTGTAGCAGAGTGCTCCATTTGACTAAGCTCAAGAGAAAAGAGGGCAAGGCTTTTCCTCATCAAGGAAAAATTTCCTGTGCACTGATGACTCATCTCCAAGGTACAGTCTCTGGGAAAAGCTTTCTGTATCCAGAGCCCACCTTGGGCTCTTTGAGAATCTCTGCTGACTCAGCATGCACTGGGGCAGTGGCCCATCCAGTGCTATTAAGTGAAGATCTTTAAAAACAGATGTGCTGTTGAGAGCATGCGGGTTATTTATTTTCTTGTGTACTTCGTGTTCTAAAAGACTTCTTAAGCAGCTTGTACTTGGAATTATTTTGTGAAAATAGAGACCAGGGAAAGGTGGCTTTGGTAACTTGAGAAGCCTTGATTATCTATTGAGCTGAGGGTTACTGTAGCCAAGTAAGGTCCACCCAGCCAGGTCCGGCTTTATAATTGACAGAGCTCAGAGCCAAGTGAAAATGCTAGGCACCTTGTTCAAAAATTATTAAGAACTTCAAAATGATGACAGCAGGGCATTAAGCTCAGTGACTGCACAAGTAGCCGGCCTCTTAAGCTAGCCCTGCAGCGAGGTCTCCCTTGTAAGCACCCTAGGAAGCTGATCTTTGAACAGTGGCAGTTGAAATGGTATATGGTGGGTTACATTAAAAACTGTGCTGGGTTGCCTAGCAACAAGCTAAGGGACTGAATGGCTGACTTGCAAGTTGAGAAACACCAACTTGAAAGTCTAAATTCACAGAAATCTTCTAGCACTGATAATTTTCAAGAAAAAGTAAGACAGTGGGAGACAGAAACGGGGAGGGGAAGAAAGAACATATTTTTCCACTCATAACCCGGCAGCGGCTAGCTTGTCACTTTCCCTGTTCAATCTTCTAAGCAGATAACTCTTCATAAGTGAAGTAGAAGTGAGAAGGAAATTCCAGTTTTCTCAGAAGTATAAATAATAGTTTTCCTTAAAGAAGAAAGAAATGGCAACCCACTCCAATATTCTTGCCTGGATAATTCCATGAATTCCATGGACAGATTAGCCTGGCAGGCTACAATCCATGGGGTCACAAAGAGTTGGACACAACTGAGCAAGTAACACTTTAAAGGATGGTGGAAACATGAATTAATCAATGCATATTTTTGAGCACATGCCTTTGGCAACTCAAGGGTACAGTATAAGAAAACGGTTTCACATTTATGGAACATTTAATAGGAAGTACCTCCTATGCAGTAGATTACAGAGATGAATCAGAAACCGCTTTTATTTCTCAGAAACTTAAGCGAGATTATGTGAGAACATGAAACTGAAATATAAGAAACCATTAGACAGCAGCATTACATTTTAAAGAGTGGAGTCCATAATCTCTGCTTCTTCTCTCCTTGGTATTTTACAGGGTCCTTGTGCAGCAGAATCAGAACCAGCTCTCCTGATAGGGAGCAAACAGTTTGGGCTTTCGAGAAATAGTCACATTGCAATTGCATTCGATGACACCAAAGTTAAAAACCGGTATGATTTATTCTGAGATATTAGATAAGAACTGATAAATGGAAGTACTAAGTGTTTGTTTACTCAAGTTTAATTAACTAGATTTATTAATATATGAGGTGAGATTTTTTTAATTCACTGAGTGCAGTAAAGAATAGAAATATATTTATCTGATCCCGAGAAGCCCAGTTTAGAAACTCAGCAGACCTGGAAAGTCCTCACCTCTGAAAAGGTTTTGCTATATTCTATGAAATGGCTTCCCTGGTGGCTCAGCTGGTAAAGAATCTGCCTGCAATGCAGGAGACTAGGGTTTGAGCCCTGAATTGGAAAAATCCCCTGGAGAAGGGAATGGCTACCCACTCCAGTATTCTTGCCTGGAGAATCCCATGGACAGAGAAGCCTGGTGGCTTACAGTCCATGGAGTTGCAAAGAGTTGGACAGGACTGAGTGACTAAGCATGTGTGCATCCTTTATGAAAAGGCACCGTGACCCGATGCCGCCCTATGCTGGGGTAAGAACGCTCTTCTTCCTGTTTTATTTTGCATACTTTTATTTCACAGTCTCACCATTGAATTCGAAGTGCGAACTGAAGCTGAATCAGGCTTGCTCTTCTACATGGCACGGATCAACCACGCTGATTTTGCTACAGTTCAGCTGAAAAACGGATTGCCCTACTTCAGTTATGACTTGGGAAGTGGTGACACCAGCACTATGATCCCCACCAAAATCAATGATGGCCAGTGGCACAAGGTAATAGTCCCAGGATGTCAGCAGTGCCCTACAACGGGGTTACTGGGGGGCAACCATCAGCGTGCCCCTGGCCCCAGGACTGTTTTGCAGTGCAGACACTGACTCTGGGGCTACTGAAATGTGGCAGGGGCTAAAAATACAGCAAGTGCCATATACAACTGCCCAACCTAGGAAAATGGGGTCAGACCTGGATAGGTTTATAGTTGAACACTTGTGTGCCTCATCATGGTACCACAAGATTCCATCATTGTTATACAGCTGTGGTTCCCAAACATCTGTCCACAAACTAGGGCCAGGCAATTGAAGACATTCCCAATACGCTAAGTATTACCACTTAGAGAAGGAAATGGCAACCCAATCCAGTATTCTTGCCTGGAAAATTCCATGGACAGAGGAGCCTGGTGGGCTATAGTCCATGGGGTCACAAAGAGTCAGACAGGACTGAGCAGGCATGCATGCAAGTATTATTATGGGACAATGGAATGTGTTGATCATGAAGCTTATGTATTCAATGTAAAGGAATAATATTTATTCTGAAATTCTATTTTCCCATTTTTAAGGGGCCAAAATGGCCTCTCTTTTATGAAATAATATTTGACCAACTCTAAAGCTGGCAACACTAAAATGGGCCTTAAAGCTCCCTTCTCCTGCTCTCCCACCCACTACAGGTCTGAGCACACTAAGAGTCTAAGAATCTGCTACACTGTGTTTAAAGTCCTCTAGGGTATCATTTCCACCAACAGTCATTTGGAACAACTTTTTAAATGTTGGCCTTACACCCAGAAGCTGGTACTGTTATGGGCACAGAAGGCTCATTTGCCAGCTTACTGTCCTCTTTGGCATGACTGCAAGTAGATAATATACTGCCTGATTAAAACAAAACTCACTCAGAATTTGTCTCTGCACCTGTTGTAGCCTATTAAGAAAAGCTTCCCTAGGTGGACCAATTAAATTTTTAGAGTAAGATATTATTAGCTATTGGAATTTACATATTAACATCCTTGAACTTGTCATATATAGAAAGCTAAGGAACCTGGAAAAAAATGATATAAACTCAAAGTCAACTAATTTGTTATCTAAAAATAAGAAATTTTCTAGGGAGCTTATGACTAGCAAATATTTTATGCAGGAGCTCTATTACGGTTTATTCTAATCTCTGGCTAATAGAATAATAAATATGATACTTGAGAAAGAGACATATTGTCAGGCCACAATGAGGCTGGGATTAAGAAAGATAGTTTAAATACTCTAAGTAGCCAAATGAAGGAGGGGTTTTATCCTTGAGGGTTTTTTAAAAATCATTTCCGAAGCCAGCATAGATAAGTATAAAATAAGGTCTTCAATTACTCTAATCCTGATGTAGATTTGTTTTTAAACCATTGTTGTCCTCCAGCATTTCACAAGGTTGCTGCTGCTACTGCGGCTAAGTCGCTTCAGTCGTGTCCGACTCTGTGCGACCCCATAGACGGCAGCCCACCAGGCTCCCCCGTCCCTGGGATTCTCCAGGCAAGAACACCGGAGTGGGTTGCCATTTCCTTCTCCAATGCATGAAAGGGAAAAGTGAAAGTGAAGTCGCTCAGTCATGTCTGACTCTTAGCGACCCCATGGACATACTCCTTTTCCTAAATTCAGACTCAGGGATTTTATGCTCAAGCTAGTCTTCACACCATTTGCTTCACTCTGCCCCAGAAGATAAGTCACTTCACTGCTATAATTTCAGCCCCAGTCAGCTTTCCATCTTTCTCCCGACTAATCAGCTGCTGCAGAAACATCAGTGCAACTTGGACACACTGCCCTTCCTCCAATTCTGCACGAGAAGTGCCTATTAAGCAGAGGGATGTAGCGTATCTGAAATTGTGCTGGGGAGACCAGACTTTGCTCAATCAAACTAATGCACTTTTGAAATTGGACATGAATTTTGCAGCCCACTTAATTCTTGACAGGGCTCTCCACTGGCAGGTTTCCTTACAGCAAGCATACCTCTTGATGCATATGCTCACCCAGCAACTGTGGAAGAGTCTTCAATCTAAAACTCGCCCAGAAAGACTATGTACTCTTTTGGAGATGGTACTAATGGAAAACACAGACTTTGAGATATTCTTAATTGCACTTATTATTATGGGTTTAGCACATATTAGGCATTCAGCAAATTACTTCATTTTTTCCTAAGGAATAGCCTGAAAGTTCTTATGTCTTATACTCTGCATATCTGAAATTATCTGTGATTGAAATGAATGACTCCTCTTCTTTTGGTAGATTAAGATTTTGCGAGTTAAGCAAGAAGGAACTATTTATGTAGATGATGCCTCCAATAGAACAATCAGTCCTAAGAAAGCTGATATTCTGGATGTTGTGGGAATGCTGTATGTTGGTGGGCTACCCATTAACTACACTACTCGAAGAATCGGTCCAGTAAGTGTCTGATTTGTTTAATTTGTTGCCTAAATAGATGCCTGAGTCATGAATGTATTTTGAATTACTAGGTCACATTGACCCAATTATAGATGAATAGAAAGTCATCTTTCCTGAGAAGTGACAATTTTTCTAGATAGATCTATGAGAGACAATATTAAAAAACAGTGTGGACCCTGGAGCCAAACTCCCTCGGTTTGATTATGTGCTTAACTGTTTAAGTAGCTGTGTGCTCTTGAGCAAGTTACTTAATTTTTCTTTGACAAAGTCCCCTTTTATGTAAAATAGTATAATAATAATACCAAACAAACAAGGTCTCTGGAAAGATTAAATGAGGTAGTATATTAAAAGTGCTCAGAAGAATACCAAGTATCTAGAAGGTACTAAGACAACAAAAAAGATGATAATAATAATATTGATGGTACTCTTTCAGGAATAGAGATTTAGCAAATACTGAGAGATACTGTATCTATCTTGTTCAATACTGGGTTCAGAATTTAAAGTTCTCAGTTTTTGTAAATCAATATTCACAATAAATTTTTCTCAGACCACGTATCCTGGTTTGCTTTGGAAAGCATTCTTTTCTTTAAAAAAGGGATTAGTGTTTTTTAAAAATGCACTACACACACGTGTGGTTCATTTCTTTGCTCAGATTAGAACATGTGATGACGTGGTTGTTCTTCATCAAAGACGGTTGTTCATGATGGTTACAGTTCTCAGCGTTTAACCCGCCTTGTGGATGATCAGTATTCCTTTCCTTTCATAGCTACTGGCTATGATACCCAGGCTAATCAAAATGAGATTTTCTGAACACTCTCTTCTGAATGAGAGTGGCAAGAGTGGTTAACTTGCCTCCCTTAACCCACATGAACTATAATGAAGCAGAGTATGGCTGATTTATTTCTAGAGTCCCTAAACTTTGAACGTTTCATGCAAACTTTCAAGTTTCATGTATATGTGCATTTTCTTAGGAAAGTGTTGACTGCTTTCAGTAGATTTTCATAAGGAAGAAGCACTGATCCAAACCTAATTATATTTTCAAGTAGAATTTGAACACAGACTATGAAAAAAATATGTATATATAGTAAAGGTTAATAAACTGTCACTCGAAACATGAAATAGAAAGATACCAATTACAAGTTACAATATCCAGAGGGGGCCCAGACCTTTATCGAACCAGGGGTCCCACTAGGGATATAGTGTGCAATATTTTAGAATATCAAAACAGTCATATCCCCCAGCTAGGTGCAGCTTAGTTGAGAAGCAGGATGTGGGATTCTCTGCAGCCATGCCCTGAAGCCTTGGGTGACAGGGCCGACCCGGGGAGTCAGGGGGATGCCTCAGGTCAATCGGCTGATGATTTCTAACACAGAGCACCCTACCAGTGATTATATTCCACATAAAGGCAAACTTCTGCTAAAACCTGGTGTGTGTTTCTTGTGACCTGAACATTTAGGTGACCTATAGCATTGACGGCTGCATTAGAAATCTTCACATGGTGGAAGCGCCTGCTGATCTTGAACAGCCAACCTCCAGCTACCAAGTTGGGACGTGTTTCGCAAATGCTCAGAAAGGGACATATTTTGATGGAACAGGTTTTGCCAAAGCAGGTGAGGTGCTTCCATCTCCTTCCTGTTGAATATTAACTAGGTGCAAATGTTGACTTCTGGTTTGTGTGGGAAGATAAAAGTCCCTGGGTTCCTAAACTAGCATCCTTTATTTAAACCAGAAATAAAAACTTGTAGGAGTAATTTTTAAAAATGCCTCTTAAAGATTAATGCATCTGATTCTAACAAAAACTAACAGAATAAATAAAAGGCTATTTGGAGAGTTTATTCTATCTCCTTCCCTGGAAATCAATAACAAAAAAAATGTAATTTTACAAAAAGGGTCATATGTTTCTATTATATAATTATTTACTTTTCAGTTTCCCCAATCTGCCTTTCTTTCTGGAGATGAGATAGTATTTTTCTCTCTTTCTCTCTTCAATTCCTTGCATGGTTCCATTTCTTGTTCTCCCCTTACACACAGGGAAAGAAACCTTTCCCTTTTTTTTAGTATCTCCCTCTTTCCAGTGAGCATTTCTAGTCCAGATTTGGATCCCTGTCAGTGAATATACAATTTGGAAAGAAAAATATGAAATAACTTGTACATAATAACAAAAAAATCTGATATTAACATACTTTGAGATGCATTCAGTCCTATAGTTACCATAGGAACATGCATTTGTTTGCTAGGAAAAAAAAGAGTACGTAATATGTAGCAGTTAACATGGGAACAGAAGTAATTAAGATGTCATTTCTTCTTTCAAGAATATATGATTAAGATTCTTCATGCTCAGAAATCATAAGAAAACAAGTTAAAAAAAAATAACTAGAAACTGTAGAACACATACAAGCAAGGTTCTGGGGATATTTTAAAAAATGATTCAGTTGTGTTGGGAAAATCAGGAAAGGTTTTATGGAGGAATTGACATTTGAGGTTGGGTTTAAAAGATGAGTTGAAGATACATGCAAAGGTTAGAGATATAAGAGCAGAGCTCTCCAATAAGTGGGAAACTTCCCCTCTGCAGAGCAGAAAACAGAGAAACACAGGATGAGTTTAATATTGAAATGTTGGAGGTTACGTTAAACCCCAAGTTCCATGTTCTGTGAAAGCCCAAAACTTTTCTCAAGTTTTCTGCAAATTCAGATATCTGGCATTAGCTTGGTCAGATTAGATTCAGCTTCAGACTCTGCAGTTAACATCCACAGATTGACTTGCCATCTTGTGTGGGCTCTTTGGATTCCAGATCAGGCTGGACTGGAAAATTTGCCACATCCCTAGTTTCTAATAACTCCTGCCATCACCTCAACACATAGTGTAATACAAGCTGTGTAAGACTTGGGTGGTCAGAGGAGGTTACATCACTGGAAAACATACAAGTTCAATTTAAAGCCTTGACATCTTTGTCCTTAAAAGCTCTCCAGTTGCCAGTATCTGGGGGTTTTATGGCTTCTTCACTCCCCCTGTCCTCTGCTGAACTGCTTCAAGTCACTCTTCTCGTTTCCTTATTTCTTCTTTTCTAGAACAGAAATGAAATTATTCTGTTTTTCAGAACAATTCAGCTTCTTCTACCTTTTATTCTCAAAATTTGTTCTAAATCCACTTTTATTCATCCAAATCCATCAAATTTCTCAGTAGGAAAAAAAAGTATTTCATATATGAAATACAGGTGCCTCCCTTCACTGAAGATAGCTGTGGTTACACATAGCCTTTATTTTTTGCTTAATAAATATGAGACCTGGAAAAAAACTTCATGAGTTTTTCCCTAATATTTCATGCAGGTGATATAGTCTAGCCTGATCTTAATGAATCACTTTGTTTCTAAGAAGCATGTCTTAAATACTTGCTAAAAGATGAAATAAACCAATGAATCAAATATGGAAAATTATAGAGAAATGGCTTAACTTGATAAACTAGAAAAGCCTATTTATGTCCCAGAATCTTCTCCTTCAAAATTGCAGTTGCTTTCTTTATAAATAAAATGTTTGGGGATATTTGAGCCTTTTCAGATCGTTGTGGAACTATTTAGAATGCTGTAGTAAAACTTTCCAGAAAAACCATTGAAATGCATGATTTCATCCAATAGCAATATTTCTATCAATCAGTCACACCTGGCTCTGAGATTTTCTGAGTCAATCTGAGTGCATATGCATTCACTGATTCAACAAATACATATTAAACCTCCACTCTGTGCCAGATACTTTAAGCATAGGAATAAAATGGTGAACATTATAGACAAAGTCTTTGCCCTCACAGAATTTATAGTCTAGGAAGGAAGGCAGCCAAGAAAAAAAGTATGAGGTGTCGGCCATGTGAAAGTCTAGAATGTATAGTTGTCTAACACATGAATTGAAAGCTAGTAAGACCAATGCACTATATGAATTTGAATTAACAATTCCTAAGGGAGGCCTGGCATGCTGCATTTTCATGGGGTCGCAAAGAGTCAGAGACGACTGAGCGACTGAACTGAAACTCGAATACACAACATCTTTTTTTAATCTTCATTTTACAGTTGATGGATTCAAAGTGGGATTGGACCTTCTGGTAGAATTTGAATTCCGCACAACTAGAACCACTGGAGTTCTTCTGGGAATCAGCAGCCAAAAAATGGATGGAATGGGTATTGAAATGATTGATGAAAAGGTGAGCATCACATCTGCATATTTCTGCCTCTTCATGGTATTGTTGTTTACAAGTAGAAATCTCTGTTTTGAAGCATTGTTCTGTTCTTTGTTGAGAGAAGGCTAATTTTATTCTTTTCATCCTTCTGGATTACCTCAAGTGTTTTATGTTTTCAACATACTTATTCTGTGTTGTGGTTGTTCAGTCACAAAGTTGTGTCTTCACGACCCCATGGACTGCAACACACCAGGATTCCCTGTCCCTCACGATCTCTCAGAGTTTGCTCAAGTTCATGTCCATTGCATTGGTGATGCTGTCACAACCATCTCATCCTCTGTCACCTTCCTCTCCTTCTGCTTGTAGTCTTTCCCAGCATCAGGGTCTTTTCCTTTTGCATCAGGTGGCCAAAGTATTGGAGCTTCAGCATCAGTCCTTCCAATGAATATTCAGAGTTGATTTCCTGTAAGATTGACTGGTTTGATCTCCTTGCTGTCCAAGGGACTCTCAGGAGTCTTCTCCAACACCACAGTTCAAAAGCATCAATTCTGTGGTGCTCCGCCTTCTTTTTGGTCCAGCTGTCACATTCATAGATGACTACTGGAAAAGTGATGTCTTGGCTTTTTAACACACTGTCTAGGTTTGTCATAGCTTTCCTGCCAAATAGCAGGAAAGTAATGCCATGAAGTAATGGGACCAGATGCCATGATCTTAGTTGATTTTTTTTTTTTAATACTTAGTTTTAAGCCAGCTTTTCCACTCTTCTTCACCATCAAGAGGCTCTTTAATTCCTCTTCCCTTTCTGCCATTAGCATAGTATCATCTGCATATCTGGGGTTGTTGAAATTTCTCCTGACAATCTTGATTCCAGCATGTAACTCACTCAGCCTGACATTTCTCATGAGGTGTTCTGCGTGTAAGTTAAATAGAGTGACAGTAAACAGCCTTGTCATACTCCTTTCTCAATCTAGAACCAGTCAGTTGTTCCATACAAGTTTCTAACTGATTCTTGATCTGCATACAGGTTTCTCTGGAGACAGGTAAAATGGTCTGGTATTCCCATCTCTTTAACAGTTTTCCACAATTTCTTATGATCCACATAGTCAAAGGTTTTAGCTTAGTCAGTGAAACACTCAGGAGGCAGGTCAGATGGTATGGTATTCCTGTCTTTTAGGAGTTTTCCACAGTTTGTGTCAGTTTGCTCACCATGGATAATCTAATTGTAAATTCCTTTCTTTCCCTGCCTGCCTGTGACCAGCAACCTGCTGTGATATGACTAGTTTACATGGACTTTGTGCTGCAGCACTTAGGTGAAGAGAGGAAGGCAAAATGAGAAATTTCACAAGTTTCCTATTTGATTCCTCAGCAGGAATCATACTTCATCCATGTTCACATTTCACTTCCCAAGAGGAAAAAACACATATTTATCTGAAATATGCTTTTCTTTGCTTCTTCCCTCCTTCCTCTCAGTCTTCAAACCACCCTCAAAGGCAGTTAAACAAAAAGATGCAGGAGCACAGAGACAAAACGGGGGAAAAATAAGCAACACGTAATAGTTTTGCCAGATTTTCAAAACACAGTTTCACTGCATCTTGTGGGAGTAAGCCTTACTTCTTCACGTGCTTATTATAGAACCATGGTTCCCTTCAGCTCGTCAGGGTATCAGGTTCCATCATGATCCACATGGATTTCTCACCAAGCTCTTTTTGTATGCAGAATTCCATTACTACACATTCCACTGAATATAGTAAAATCTTAACTGATATCTACATCACTGTATAGTTGACAAACTTTTTACCTATTTACTTGTACTTTTAATCTTGTTTTTAAAGCCCTTGTTTCTTTTCTTTTACCTTGTCAAATGTTTTGCCAAATTGACTGTTTTTAATGTTTCAGTTATGTTTCTTTTCTACATCAGCTTCAAAAGAATTCTGTCCTCTCAAGTTTCAGGGACCATTCCATGTTACTAAAAACAGATTTTTCTCATTTAGACAAGAACTCCAGTCTAAGTTCTTAATTGTTAGGAATTTAACTGGCCTTCTGGCTCAAAGTCTTTGGTACCTACAACATGGATCTTGCTCCAAAATGTAATTTACGTAAGTCTCAATCCTGTATATAAAATAGATTCTGTGAAGGAAAAAATATACAATTAAAATATGAAAATCTTAAAAAAAATCCTTTCAAATTAATTTATAAATCATCTTCCTAAGAACACCCACCCTCTAAAGAGATCTGCGGTGGGATTTTCCCCTATGTATACCATATCTTTTTTGTTGCCTGGCCTCAAATTGTATTTCACATTTTCAGAAAGCTGAGTTATTGTCTGCTTCACACATCTTGCCTATTGCTCCCACCAATATCCACAAGCAAACAGCATAATTTGTGACTCCTGGTCATTAAATTTGTATTTTAAGTTAATATGCCTGAGTTACATTGAAGTCAAACTATTGCAGCTGATGACTTTTACTTTTGAATCACCATGCTACCCTTCTAATGACACCATCTGTGACCGTTCAATGTCCTGCTTTCTAGCTCATGTTTCATGTGGACAATGGCGCCGGTCGATTCACAGCCATCTATGATGCTGGGGTCCCAGGGCACTTGTGTGATGGGCAGTGGCATAAAGTCACAGCCAACAAGATCAAACACCGCATCGAGCTGACAGTCGATGGGAACCAGGTGGAAGCCCAGAGCCCAAACCGAGCATCTACATCTGCTGATACAAATGACCCTGTGTTTGTTGGCGGGTTCCCCGGTAAGTGTTGCCTACCCTCGCAAGAATTTCTTTGCTCTATTTCATTAGTGGTTTTGAACACATTTATATTCTATAAGTATGTCCAAGAATGTGTACTTAAGTCTACATGCATCCCAACTTTAGAATCTGCTCCAATAAATAACACCTTATCTGACATTTCCAGCATGTAAAATGAGCATTTTCCTTATATAAACCACATGGGACTGGACTTCTCATGATAGCCTCCAAACTTTCATTTGTGGGAAGTGGAGGCTAGAGGAAATGAATTTGGCTTATGAACAGTATGAGACATTTAACAGCAATCAGGGCCAGAAACGGTGTTCTGATTTTTTAAAAATTAATATACCAGAGGAATCATAAAATATTATGGAACTTATTTCCTTAAGTTCTGGAAATCATTGGGTTAAACATAGCTAATTTCCCCCTTAGGCTATTATAGAGTTTATATTACAAAGAAACCCAAGCAATAAATCTGCATTCAAAACTACCTCTCCAGCACATTAAATATAACATTTGAACCAGAGTTACCTAAAGTGCCCATAAACAAGAGTGCTCAACTTGATGAGAAATAAGCCAAGAGCCTCTTAATAAAATACTGTAATAACACAGACTCCTGGAATGGTCTTTCAGTATTTTGGCAAGAGGAAACTTTGTCCCGTTATATAGAGCTCCTCTCCTTAACAAACCAGCCAAAATGTATATTCAGCACCAGTTGATGAAGGAAAGATATAGAAGTCATGGGGACCAATTCTGAGCTCCTCTTTCCAAAGTTGCTCCTGGCTTTTTGAAGATATCACCTTCTGGGACTTCTCTGGCAGTTCAGTGGTTAGGACTCCACACTTGCATTACAGAAGGCACAGGTTTGATCCCTGCCCAGTTGGGGAACTAAGATCCCATATGTCATGTGGTGCCACCAAAAAAAATAATATTTTTTTTTTTTGGAGGGGAAGAAAGGAAATATCTCCTTCTGATTCAGTAAGGATAAACTCCACAGTATTATGAAAGAGGTAATATACTTCTTCATTTACAGTCTACGAAATGGGGTTTTAGTTAGCACTTAGAAGCCCTGCTAAAAGAAGGGACTGTCTCCTTAATAAGAGGAAGATTTTGTGTGCACTCATAACCAACTTAACCTTTGGGGATTTATTTGTATAATAGAAATAATAAAGTGACTATTAAAAGTCCACATCCTAATTCAATATTTAAACTATTTCATCAGTTACTTTAGTTCATTAAATAAAATTTAATAATTTTAAGTCACTCCAACTTATTCCTTCAAAACCAAATTTTTTGTTTGATGTCTTCAAATGCATCATTAATTGTAGATGTCCCCATATTTCAAGGGCTTCCCAGGTGGCGCTAGTGGTAAAGAACCCTCCTGCCATGAGTTCTATCCCTGGATTGGGAATATCCCCTAGAGGAGGAAACGGCAACCCACTCTAGTGTTCTGGAGAAATTCCACAGACAGAGGAGCCTGACGGGCTACAGTCCATGGGGTCTCAAAGAGTCGGACAAGACTGAGCAAACACACTGTGTTTCATAATACATAGCTATTAAAAAAAGTTAATGTTTTGCTACCAGTTTAACTGTTAGCGAAGCTAAGAACAAAACCACATAACATTCTCATTGCACCTTAAGCTAACAGCTGACTTATATATGCTCTTAATATGTGCTAAGTCGCTTTAGTTGTGTCCTACTTTTTGTGACCCCATGGACTGTAGCCTACCAGGCTCCTCTGTCCATGGACTTGTCCAGATAAGAATACTGGACTGGGTTGTCAATGCCGTCTTCCAGGGGACCTTCCTGACCCAGGGCTTGAACCCAAGTCTTTTATGTCTCCTGCATTGGCAGGCAGGTTCTTTACCACTAGTGCCACCGGGGAAACTCCACTCTTATCATAGTAGCTGCATTTCAAAATTGAGCTCTCTCTGCTTCATTTTTCAGATGGCCTCAACCAGTTTGGCCTGACAACAAACATTCCTTTCCGAGGTTGCATCCGATCCCTGAAGCTTACCAAAGGCACAGGAAAGCCACTGGAGGTGAATTTTGCCAAGGCCCTGGAACTAAGGGGCGTTCAACCTGTATCATGCCCAGCCAACTAATACAGATAAGTTCAACTCCAAGAAGGGTCCTCCAAAACAACCATTATCAAGTAAAGCAAATACATTTTACTTACATATGCTATCAAAACTAATTTGTGCATGCATGTTGAATGCTTTCTATATTCCAGCGGTGCTAATTCAGATCCCAGACTGAATTTTAATTCAAGTTCTTTCTCAAGTCCATAACTATTAAACCATTTATTGCATTCTAAATAATTGCTTGTTTTGTGTGATTTTGAGGATAAAAGGCAACTGATCATAACTTGCTGTATTTGCAACATGCCCTGGAGTCATCTTGAGAAGAGCTCAGATGTAATTTGTGAAGGCAATGAATTTTTTTTTTTTAATTCTATTTTGAATGTCCCTGGTGGCTCAGTGGTAAAGAATCCACCTGCCAATGCAGGAGACCTGGGTTCAATCCTTATGTTGGGAAGATCCCCTGGAGAAAGAAATGGCAACCCACTCCAGTATTCTTGCCTGGGAAATCCATGGACAGAGGAGCCTGGTGGGCTATAGTCCATGGGGTTACAAAGAGTTGGACACAACTTAGCAACTGACCAACAACCACAAATTAATACCTTTATCATGCTTTTCCCACATATGTCAGCTTTAGCTTTCTGTAGAAGTCACTAAAAACAGCAGTGGATTTGGCGTGTGTGATTGGGAGGGGATCAGCTCCCTACTACCTGTGTTTGTAAAAGCATTAGCAAATAATTTCCCTGATCCAGGTTCATTGTTAGAGAGTTTAACTAGCCATGTGAATGAATACCTTTTTATGCGAAGGTAGAAAGTATAGATCAGATTCAGGCCAGAGAGCTTAATTACTTGATTTTCTTGTTTGATGATGATTTATAGGCTTTAGGGAGACACCAGAACCAAGCTCCAGAATGACAATTAAGCACACATTTGATCCTATAGTATTGAGGCTCTCGGCTCTTTAGGTTTCCAGTGATTATCACCATCTATACAATTACAGAGGAATAATGGGAAAATGCATTTTACTTATGAGCAAACAATAAACCAGACACTTAAAAGGCATACATCATTGAGTCTTTTTTGAGTTGCAATTTAACCTCACAAATTAATTTCCTACAAAAATTTCTGTGTTCTGTCTTTTTCTTACTATTTCAATCATCTTCAAAGGGATTTATGAGAAGACAGGCCTAGATTTTACTCAACTTAAGGAAATATTTCATTTGCTATCTTCAATAGAAACAGAGATGAAATTGCTCAGTTGCGTCTCTTTGCAACCCCATGGACTGTAGCCTGCCAGGCTCCTTCATCCATGGGATTTTTCCAGGCAAGAATACTGGAGTGGGTTGCCATTTCCTTCTCCAGGGTATCTTCCTGACCCAGGGATCGAACTCAGGTCTCAGGCATTGTAGGCAGATTCTTTACCCTCTGAGCCACCAGGGGAAATAGTTGTAGTCTAATAATGCTGAACATTTAAAAGAATAGGTTTTCCACACAATGGTAATTTTAGCAAAGGAAGAATAATCCTCTTTGACAATGTTATCCACAGGGGAATAGGAGGTGCTGTTTCTAATCAAGGAGATGACTAACACACGCTTAGCATTTCATCACTCGCTGGTTGCTTGACACAATTTGTCCACACAACTTCATTCTAGAGCAATTCTCAGCCCTAGCTCTATTTTGGAATTATCAGTCAAGCTTTCAGAGAATTGGTACCTGGTCTAGCGATTCTGATAGCCTTGAGCATGAGGATTTTTCAGAAGCTTCTCAGGCAATTCTGAAGTGCCATCAGGATTGAAAACCACTGTTCTAAAGAGAAAAGTTATCGACTATGCCAACAAAGAGTTGTGGAGTCATTTGAGAAACCTGCTACTAACTTTGTGTTGGCCATTTTCACACACACATAAAAATATATAATACTGAATATAGAGACTGCTCTGGTGGTCCAATGGTTGAGAATCCACCTGCCAATTCAGGGGAGATGATGGGTTTGATTCCTGGTTCAGAAACTAAGATCCCACATGCCCCAGGGCAACCAAGCCTGAGCATCTACAGCCCATGCTCTGCAACAGGAAAAGCCACCACAATGAGAAGCCTGGGCACCACTAGAGAATAGTCCCCTCTGCTGCAAGTAGGGAAAGCCTGCACATGGCAACGAAGAACCTGTAGACCACATCACAGACCCAGCACAGCCGAGAATAAACAATTTTTAAAAACACCAACTCTAGTTAATGCCTTCGATCAACCTCTAAGCAATAAAATTATTTGAAAACCAATGTGCTTTGAAAGTGAAGATATTACTTCTTTACTGAACACTGACATGATTTCAGGCTGATTCTGGATTATCAGTGGATAAGCAGGAATAAAGATGCTAGGCTACTGTATTAACAGCCAATGCCTTTCTTGAATCTTGAAACAAAAGATACATAAATTTGAAAGCAAAGGTACTTAATTGGCAGTTCTACTGGAGTCAAGCCCGGCTGGAGTCAACTTGTAGGTAAGTGCCTTAGAAATGGGAATTAGAAGGATCCTTTGAGATCAATAAATACAGCAATTCTTAACTCTAGCTATAAACATTAAAACTGCAATGGGTACTTCAACTTCCTTGATGGTACAGTGGATAAGAATCTGCCTGCCAATGCAGAGGACACGGGTTCTATTCCTAGTACTGGAAGATTCCACATGCCACGGAGCAGCTAAGCTTGTGCACCACAACTATTGAGCCCACATGCCTCAACTACTGAAACCCATGTGCTCTGCACAAAAGAAGCCACTGCAATGAGAAGCCTGTGCATTGCAACAAAGAGTAGCCCCCACTCACCGCAACTAGAAAAAACCCACTCACAGCAATGAAGACCCAGTGCAACCAAAAAAATAAATTGGAAAAAAAAATCTGTTTAAAACAAAACTTACACCTGAGTATTACCTAGATCTTAAATGATAATCTCTGGGTAAGACCCTAACACTGGCAGTTTTGAAACATCTCCACTTGTTTCTAATGTGATTCTAAGGCTGAGAACTCCTGGGCTTCTACTGCCTCCATATTTTATGGGGAGGGACTGGAAGGAACCCTGGGAGACTTAATGGTGTGCTCAGAATCCCACATTAGTTACGTTTCCCAAAGTAGTCCCAAGAAAATCCATCAGGACCCAAAGAACTTACACTGAATCAAGTGAAAAAGTGAAAATGTTAGTCACTTGGTTGTGTTCTACTCTTTGTGACCCCATGGACTGTAGGCCTCCAGGCTCTTCTGTCTATGGAATTCTTCAGGCAAGAATACTGGAGTGGGCAGCCACTCCCTTCTCCCGGAAATCTTACCCACCCAGGGATCAAACCTGGGTCTCCTGCAACGCCAGGGATCAGGTATTGGATAAATTTGTCCACACAAATCCACATTCCAAAGTGGCTCATGAATTGGTGTGTACAAAGCTAGTCCAAATACTAAGATGAGAAATAAGGAAATGTTAAGAAAGGGACAAGTTTCTCTACCATATTTTAAACTAATTTTCTACCTCAAAATACAATTTTTATTCCAAAACAAGATAAAATATATTTTTCACCCAACTTTATACCCTTAAAAATGTCCTCACCTCCTGCCACCTACAGCAATCATGAAGAAAGCAGAATACTTTTCATTTGATTTCTTTTCCAAACACCCATTCCTACCGGGTTGTCAGACTTCTTTAAAAAGGTGCTTTGCACTTTAGAAGAAAAACATTTGTGAGGGGAGTTTTATTGAAGTTGCCATGGTGAACACCACTGACAAAGGAAAGCAAGGAACAGAGAAGATTTCAGCCCCAAATCACCAGAACACTGGAAGACACTTAAAGCTTCAATTAGTGGCTTTAAAAATCATAACTATTTTCTTTTTTGATTTCGCCTATTGTCTTCAACTACACAACTCTTCTAGATTTTCCTCTTAACAACAGAGAAAAAGACTACTTTCACAAATTGAAAAGTCTCTGGATTTTATGTGCATTGTTTACTGAGTTATTTTGTATAGAAAATTGGTATCTACAATTAATGTGAAAACAAAACACAATAGTCAGTTTTAGCAAGTACAGAGTGCTGTCTTCTTTTCCACCACCACTTACAAAGGACAGGACTTGTTACTGAAGCAACTTTTTTATCTGATTTTCAATCTTGTCATCTGTGTTGAGTCAAGAGAGAAGGATACAGACCTGGGTACTGTACTCATTTGCTGGACTGGCATTGGCGGATGCCTCAGACCCAAGGGCACATGAAGGTAAGGGGTGCCCCAGGCTGGGCCCTGAATTCCATTATTTTGGAATGTTTGACACACAAGGTGGTGACTCCTCACTGTTTGGCACTCGTGCCCATTTTCTAAGTGAACATGACATTTGTGCCCATTACTGAAGTGAAAGTGTGGCAAGAATGATCTCCCTTCAAAATTCATATGTTGAAGTTCTAACCCCCAGCTCCTCCGAATATGACTGTATTTGGAAATAGGTTCTTTTAAGAGGGAATTAAGGTAAAATGAAGTCAAATGGGTGGGCCATGATCTAACATGACTGACATCCTTAAGAAGAAGAAAATAGGACCCAGATGGGAATAGAGGGAAGACCCTGTGAAGACACAGAGAGAAGAGGGCCATCTACAAGCCAAGGGGAGAGACCTCTAGGGAGGAAACAGCTTTGCTGACATCTTCAACTCAGACTTCTATGTTCTAGGATTGTGAGAAAATTACTATCTGTTGTTTAAGCCACCCAGTCTGTGGTACTTTGCTATGGTAGTCCTAGCAAGCTATCACAGAGCCTTTCTATATACGCACATATATACATACACAGCTAAAGCATCAGTACATTTCAGGTTCCCTGAAGAATGACATGTGCATCAGAAAAATCAATTATTTTGAACAGTGACTATTATCAACAGAAAAAAAATTAAGACTGAAAAAAATAAAAGAATATTCACAGATTTCTCTGGTGGTACAGTAGATAAGAATTTGCCTGGCAATGCAGGGGACACGGGTTTGATCCCTGGTCCTGGAAGATGCCATATGCCACGGAGGAGCAAAGCACGTGCACCACAATTACTGAAGCCTGCACACTCTAGGGCCCATGAGCTACAACTAATGGTCCCCTCACCACAACTACTGAAGCCCATGCAGCTAGAGCCTGTGCCCCACAACTAAAGACGCCATCGCAATGGAAGCCCTGTGCCGCAAGTAGAGAGTAAGCCTCTGCTCACCACAGCTAGAGAAAGCCCGTGCACAGCAACGAAGACCCAGCACAGCCAAAAATAAAATACATTTTGAAAACTCGTATCGAACAAACAAAATATCACAGCATACTTCAATAGAGGAAGTTGGGTTATACATTCTTTGGGAATATTAGGATTAGCTACACAGTAATTATATAGCTATGTAGCTAATTTATAATTATATAAATCAAAGAAATAATGTTCTACTCAATAAATTACTGAACTTTTCAGGAGAATAGGTTTTTTGGAGAGCCAGTTTGTCTATTCAGATTTAGAGAACTATTCCTTTACCCTTGAACAAATCAAAGCTCTGCTTTATTTGGGAAAGTTATCTTCCTAAAGCTCACTCCTGCACTGACATACCTAATGATGAAAGAGGTGGTGGCAGTGGAGATGATAAGAAGGAGATTCTGATATGTGGAAGTCATCAAAATGTTTATATAATTTATAACTGCAAGACCAACTAAAATCACTAAGGAGTAAGTACAGAGGATTATGGACAGTACAACATTAAAAATATTAATATATGTCAGAAAAATTATTCAGAACTTGAAAATAGGCAAAAGAAATTGTAAAGTGTTCTTTCGGTGCAAAACTGGGGTTGGTTTTCTTTTGACTGAGCTATTTTACAGCTTTATCGGATCAAAGTTTTTTGTAAATGTTTGTCTAGTAGAGACATAAATAATTTCTTTGGTGGAAGAGATAACCCCAAAGGTAACAATTTTGTATCTAACTGAAAAATCTTATATTGCTTTGTGTATGTGGGTGTTTGTAGATTCTCAAATGTTCTGTAGACCAGTTTTAGTATCTTACTGGTGTTCTCATTAATTAATGAGTTAAATGAAATCTTTGACATGGGTTCACATTATATTTGCCCGAGGGTCATAAACATCTAACCTTTTGAAAACTATACTGTAGCAGGGGAGAAAGAGGAACCAGCTAAACTGCCCAGCTTAATTAAAAAGTAAAATCCAGGTTACACAATTTGTTCATGTATGATTGAATTTTCTTAATTCTGTAACCCCGTCTCCATTGCTACATTTCTTGTGAAGTAACAAATGGTGGCAGGGATGTGGAGAAAAGGAAACTCCTGCACCCTGATGGTAGGAATAGCGCAGCCACTGTGGGAAACAGCATGGAATTTTCTCAAAAAAAAACAAAAACAGAACTATCATATGACCCAGTAATTCCACTCCTGGGTATATATGTGAAAAAAAAAAAAACACACTAATTCAAAAAGGTACAATCGCCCCAACATTCATAGCAGCTTTATTTACGGTTGCCAAGATATGGAAGCAACCTAAATGTCCATCAACAGATGAATGGATCAAGAAGACGTAGTACCTGTGTGTCCAGACACATACGATGGAATACGGCTCAGCCACAAAAAAGAAGGAAGTTTTGTGATTTGTAACAGCATGGATGGACTTGGATGGTATTTTGCTAAAGTGAAATAAGTCGGAGGAAGACAAACACTATATGATATATATGTAGACTCTAAAAAAATATAACCCAGTGAACAGAAAATAAATATATAAGTAACAGAAAATCGGTTGATAAGTACCTTCTGTTTGGTCTCAGTATACAGAATGCACACTAATACTTCGAGATTTTAGTAATGTGTTATAGCATCAAAAATGGGTCAAAACTGTGATCTGATATCTGCAGTTCTTATATTTTTGTGGCTTAAAATATCACTTGGTTCAGTTTGATATTTTTTATTATTTCTTAATGACAATTCAAAAGAGGAATTTTTACACCACTACACATAGGCACTTCTCAAAAATAACTCATTGCTCCTGTAAATAGGTTAGTCCCAGTAAATAAAAAGTAAATGATATAATTTAACAATTTATTTTCACTTATAAATTGGTTTCTAATGTGTTAGAGATAATTATGTATCATATAAAAATTTTTATCAGATGAATTAAATTATACATCTCATGATGCAGATTTGCAGAAATTAATTGCATAAAACTCAAAACATCAAGGTACCCAGAATTGCTCTGTTGGGTAGTAAACCAACTGAACAGCTGAATCATGATAATATTTATCTGGTTTTTATTTACTGTCGTGTACTGTCCCTTGATGTGCGCTAGTGGGCTTTCAACTATGTAGTTAAGGGAAATGTTTTAATAATCATTTTATTTTGTATAATGTCCTTTTAAGTGGAAACAGAAATATTTGCTATTTTGCTTTAGCAAAGACAAAACTCTTGAGTTCAATCATAAAACCCTGGGGCTAAAAAACTCCTAGTGTGGAAGTACCACTTTAGCAATAATTTTCAAGTTATATTATTGAGACACATCAGTGGATCATGAGGTCAAATTACAGGATTATAAAGGAGCAACTTACATAATAAAGTTGAATGGAATAGAACAAAACAGAACTGACAACATCCAGTTGAATTGTACAGGTAAGTGTTGTTTTGTAAAACTTGTTTTATATATGTGTGTATGTATATATGCTGGGTCATAATGTAAAGTATATTGTATTGTGCTTAGTCACTCAGTCATGTCCAACTCTTTGTGATCCCATGAACTGCATAGCCCACCAGGCTCCTCTGTCCATGGGGATTCTCCAGGCAAGAATACTGGAGTGGGTTGCCATGCCCTCCTCCAGGGCGTCTTCCCGACCTAGGGATGGAACCCAGGTCTCCCGTTTTGCAGGCGGATTCTTTACCATCTGAGCCACCAGGGAAGCCTGTATATGGTATTAACATATATAAAATGTAGCTATTTCTGTAGGTTACAAGTTTAAATTTTTTAAGTAGTGATTATTGGAAATAATAAAATGAGAGAATAAAATGGGGAAAGAAGAATGGGGATAATTAAGGAATTGTTTTCAGGAAGATTAGAATAACAAATTTGTAAAAATTGCTAATCTAAAAATACTGGTATAAGCCAATGTAATGTACACTATTAAACTGAATTCTTAAACTGCATTAGAACATATTTAAACGTGAAGCTTAATAAATAGCTTCCCAGATGTGATTCTTTGCTTCTACCAGATGCCAAGAGGTTCAATTGTACCCATAAGTTCATCTCTGAAAAGATGTGGTAAAAAAAAGTAAGGTTCATGGGAGAACAAAGCTCTTGAAGGAATAATTGAACAGGAAAATTTTACAGGGACCAAAGACATTAGGATCCATTACATTAAGATGAAGAGTTATTTTTTTTGAATTAAAACATTGCAAAAGTCCCATTTCCTTAGAAAATCTGAAAAGTAAAAACCTATTGAAATTTTTAAAAAGGCCAAATAATAAGTTGTTCAGATCAACCTTCAATTAAGAATATTTCTTAGTATCCCTTTCTAAAAAACCACATTGAAGTACAAACTAGTGAAAGTTATACAACGGTGAGAGCTCGTATGTAATAAAATATTGGGGAAGATAATATAGTCTATTGTATAGGCTTTTTAAATTTTCTGAAGGTACAATTGCTGAATGTATTGGGTTGAAGAAGACATCTGTATCAAATCTATCCCCTTCACTTCTGGGGACCTATCCTTCCCATGATCCCTACTGAAGAAATGGGTGCTGGTTTGGGGCAATTCATCAGTTAATCCCATCCCATTCTCCTCCCTATGTTGACTGGGGTAATAAGGAAATCCAGCAGGAATGAATTGGCCCATTTGAAAACATACACCTCTCTGCTGAGCTGAGGCATAAGGCTGTGACAGCTGGGACTCTTGCATCCAATTTGCTACCACATAGGGAGAGCCCAGATCTGCTGAGAGACCACAGGGCAGAATTTAAGGATGAGGTTGATATTGCAAAAAACAGAATGGAGAAACCATATTGTCAGTGAGTAAAACCTCATCTGAAGGCTGTCATAACTCTTGTCTTTTCAACTACATATCAGATCAGATCAGATCAGTTGCTCAGTCGTGTCCAACTCTTTGCGACCCCATGAATCGCAGCACGCCAGGCCTCCCTGTCCATCACCAACTCCCGGAGTTCACTCAGACTCACGTCCATCGAGTCAGTGATGCCATCCAGCCATCTCATCCTCTGTCGTCCCCTTCTCCTCCTGCCCTCAATCCCTCCCAGCATCAGAGTCTTTTCTAATGAGTCAACTCTTCGCATGAGGTGGCCAAAGTACTGGAGTTTCAGCTTTAGCATCATTCCTTCCAAAGAACACCCAGGGCTGATCTCCTTCAGAATGGACTGGTTGGATCTCCTTGCAGTCCAAGGGACTCTCAAGAGTCTTCTCCAACACCACAGTTCAAAAGCATCAATTCTTCAGCGCTCAGCCTTCTTCACAGTCCAACTCTCACATCCATACATGACCAAGGAAAAACCACAGCCTTGACTAGATGGACCTTTGTTGGCAAAGTAATGTCTCTGCTTTTGAATATGCTATCTAGGTTGGTCATAACTTTCCCTCCAAGGAGTAAGCGTCTTTCAATTTCATGGCTACAGTCACCATCTGCAGTGATTTTGGAGCCCAGAAAAATAAAGTCTGACACTGTTTCCACTGTTTCCCCATCTATTTCCCATGAAGTGATGAGACCGGATGCCATGATCTTCGTTTTCTGAATGTTGATCTTTAAGCCAACTTTTTCACTCTCCACTTTCACCTTCATCAAGAGGCTTTTGAGTTCCTCTTCACTTTCTGCCATAAGGGTGGTGCCATCTGAATATCTGAGGTTATTGATATTTCTCCCAGCAATCTTGATTCCAGCTTGTGCCTCTTCCAGTCCAGCGTTTCTCATGATGTACTCTGCATATAAGTTAAATAAGCAGGGTGACAGTATACAGCCTTGACGTACTCCTTTTCCTATTTGGAATCAGTCTTTTGTTCCATGTCCAGTTCTAACTGTTGCTTCCTGACCTGCATATAGGTTTCTCAAGAGGCAGGTCAGGTGGTCTGGTATTCCCATCTCTTTCAGAATTTTCCACAGTTTATTGTGATCCACATAGTCAAAGGCTTTGGCATAGTCAATAAAGCAGAAATAGATGTTTTTCTGGAACTCTCTTGCTTTTTCCATGATCCAGCAGATGTTGGCAATTTGATCTCTAGTTCCTCTGCCTTTTCTAAAACCAATTTGAACATCAGGAAGTTCATGGTTCACATATTGCTGAAGCCTGGCTTGGAGAATTTTGAGCATTACTTTACTAGCGTGTGAGATGAGTGCAATTGTGCATATAGGAGGATAGTTTTCTGTTGTTTAGCCAACTATCAGAGTTTTCTCTCACTTGCAACAATCAGTTCTAACAGACATGCCAACTACGTGCTGGGCACAACACAGTCTCCAAATTAATTTTCTCAACAGCCCCTCATGGCGGGGCTGTCATCATCCCCATTTTAGGTATTAAAAAAAAAAAACAAAAGAGGCTTAAAATAATTAAGTGACTTGTCCGAAGTCACCCAGCCAGGAAGTCTTGGAGCTATCAATTTTAAATTGAAAATATTCACATTAGGTTTAATACTTTTTGAGCAAAGTCCTAGATTATTATTTTTCTTATATTACTTAAAAAAAATAGAACTTGCAGAATTAAATTTGAGTTGAAATGTAGTTATTGTGAGCCTGGGGGTGTTCTCACTGAGAAGAGAGAATAAAAGTTATCATTCCTGATCTTTCCACAAATATTTTCAACGCCTAAAATATGCAGGCACTGTTGAGATGAGAAGCATATATCTTATCCAAGTTTCTTCAGTGCGTAAGTATATCCATCAAACCAGCCAAATCAACACAAGGGTGTATGTTATCAGAATATAATATTCATTGAACCCAGGAAAGGAACAGAAATCTGACCCCTCATAAGTATGTGCAGTCAGGGACTAAAAACCCTCAGGTTCCTCATCAGCTATTCTGTGCTCATCTCTACTCCCCACTATGTGGTTGCTTCATTCTTACCTCTCTCCAGATGGGATACCTTGCAGTGGCTGCCTATAAACAGACAAATTCTGATTACAGAAGTCATTTTCAAGGACTCCCACAGGAAGGACTAGCTGTTCTTGATCCAAATTTTAAATTTCCTAAACAGAAAGTATGATTGGCTGAGCATGAATCCAGTGTTGAATACTTATGATCAAATCATAAGTATTTGTAAGTATAAGTGGTTGTGGGAAGAATCGGATAGAACAAATATACCTGTATAACCCTCCCCAGCGGCAGAGAGGTGGAGGTGGTCCCAGAGAAGAGGAATGTTGACTCATAGAAACTCAAAAGACTGGCCAGAGCATAGCAGCGAGACAAAACAAGCCAAAGTCAGTGCTAACTTTAGAGTACATAGAAATTAAGGGGAGAAGGGGCGCTGTGGGGCCACTATGAGAGGTTTTGAGACCCTGGTGAAATTCTGACTTTGATCCAACTTCTGATCACCAACTCAGCACCCAATTCCAGAGTGTGGGGTTTTCCTCCATATCACCAGCTGGGTGTCCTACAACTGAATCAATTCTGTCTACCTGGAAATAATGTCAAATCCCACAGGTTAAACGCTCAGCCATACAAGACTACTCCTGCCCCCGTAAAATGCCAGTCGCAAATCCAGGCCCTAACCTATGACTCAGAGGTTCCAACCACCTCTTCCTTGGGTTCAATTAATTTGCTAGAGCAACTCACAGAACTCAAATATTTTACTTACTAGATTATCAGTTTATTATAAGAGGATATAATTCAGGGACAGACAGATGGAAGAGATACATAGGACAATGGGTGGGATAAGAGTTATGAAGCCTCCATGATCTCTGAACATGCCACACTCCCCAAATCTCCTAGGCTTCACCAACTTGGAAGCTCTGAATCCCCATGAACCCCATCATTTTACATTTTTAATAGAGGCTTCATTACGTAGTCATGACTGATTAAATCGCTGGCCATTGGCTAGTGACTCAGTCTCAGGCAAGGACGGTGGCTATGAGACTGAAGTTTCATCTACGGTCATACCACCCTGAACATGCCCTATCTCGTCTGATCTCAGAAGCTACTCAGGGTTGGACGGTTATACTTAGACGGGAGACTGGAGTTTCTCCAGGAACCTGCCCCAATCTCTATCCCAAGCTGCTCCCCATCCTCAACCCCCTCCAAAGTCATCTCATTAACAAAAGACCCTTTTTTATTGCTCTCACAACTGAGAGATTCCAAGGGATTTAGAATCTCTGTGCCAGAAATGGACAAAGACCAAATATGTATTATATTTCTTACCATAAATCACTGTATCCCAGACTTGAATTTGGCCTTAAGGGACTTCCAGTAAAGAAAAGCTAATCCAAACAGGGAGATCTGAAACCTGGACTCCTATAGAAAGTGATCTGATGAATGACAGTATCATATTTTCATAAAGTATGTAACAACAGACATTGAAAAAAAATGAATTGGCATGTTGAAACTACAGCATTTTTGATATTCCCAAAGAGAATTTTACAATGTCTCTTAGAATCCATCAAAAAATCAGATAATAAATGAATTTCTAAACAAAGTACTTGCTTTGAAAGTTTTATCGCCACAACCAAAAACTATTTAGTCATTGATTAAATGTTTTAAAATTCTTTTTCTCCCTGCCTTTAAAGAACTTCACCTGCCTAATAAATCTAAATGACTCTGTAACTCTCAAAATGTTTGGTTTATGTTTATTGCCATCTACATAGTGCAAATATGAAAAAAAATCTAATTATCTTAATGGAAGATCTATAATTGATTCATTCTAATGTATTTCTGAAAGATTAATAAAGTACTTTTCTCATGGCAATAAGTTCAGTGTCTGACTCTTTGTGACCCCATGGACAGCAGCACGCCAGGCTTCCCTGTCCATCACCAACTCCCAGAGCATAAGACAGATATTAAAAACCTGTCTCAAGGGTAAATAGTAATCCCGTGACCTCTTTCTCATTATGAGCGAATGTTTGGAGAACACATACAAGTGGATATGGTCACTGGACCCACAGCCATCTCTACTGAATTAAAGTAGATTGTTTTCCCAGTCAAATGGAATAAAAATGGTCAAACTTGTATATTGACCTTCATTTATGATTTCTAGATCAAACATTCTAAAAATGAGGTAGTTAGATTCATAGTGTGACAAATTATTAAATGGCTCTTCCACACTTTCCCTTTTCTCTTACTCAGATTGCTTTCCATTTCCCTGCTTTTCCACTATGTCACCCTTTAAAAAAAAAAAAAATCTAATCTTGATGAATGCCAGTTTAAGATCAATAGACATAGCTATTAAAAATAAGAAAAAGAAAAGCTTATCACTCCTCTCATCCAGAACCTGTTACTGAGTGCCTCCTCTGTGGAACACATTGGCTAGGTGCTGGAGACCCTATGTTGAATAAAATGGATGGAATCCCCCATCTCTTCCAGTTTTTCTATAAACCTGAAGTTGCTCTAAAAATTGTCCATTAAAATAAAATTTGGGTTCTGCCAGTAAGAAACATGAGATAGAGATGTATAAGTGGCTAATAGTATCTTTAATTAGTGAGGGACATAACTATGCTCCTTTTTGAACAAACTGAATTTGAGATATGAAACAGCACATGATTATGTCAGGTTGGCAGTTAGAGGTGTGAATCTGACACTTAAAAAAAAAAATAGTAAAATCTCCTAAGGAGAGAGAAGAGAAAGAAAGAGAAACAGAGAGACTCAGGCCCGGGCTTGAACCACCACATTTATAGGTTGGACATGGAGGAGGTGATGTCAACAAAGCAGAATGAGAAGGAACAGAAAAAGATTTCAGGAAAACGTGATGTCAGAGGAAACTCCCCAGCAGTCCAGTGGTTAGGATACCGTGCTCTCACTGCCGAGGGCCTGGGTTCAACTCCAGGTTGGGGAACTAAAATCCCACAAGTTGCATGGAGCAGCCCCCAGTTTTTTTTTTTTTTTTTAGTTAAAAAAATGTGATGTCAAAAAGACAAAAGAATGCTTCAAGATGCAGCTACTGTTGAATGTGTTTTTTGAAAGACAGAAGATAGTCTTTAGGTAGACAACATGGGCTTCCCTGGTGGCTCAGATGGTAAAGAGTCTGCCTGCAGTGCGGGAGAACCAGGTTTAATCCCTAGGTTGGGAAGATCCCCTGGAAAAGGAAATGGCAACCCGCTCCAGTATCCTTGCCTGGAAAATCCCATGGATGGAGGAGCCTGGCAGGCTGCAGTCCATGGGGTTACAAAGAGTTGGACATGACTGAGCAACTTCACTTTTACTTTTAGACAACGTGATGACCTCAACAAGAGCTGTTTCTGAAGACTGGTGAAGGAAGAAGTGGTTTGAACAGTGAATGGAAAACAAGAATTAAAGAGAGCTTTTATGGATATTAAATATTTCTTACTTTTCTGTAAAGTGAGTATTTTGTGTCAGCCCAATGATTTGCATATAATTTTGCCTCACACCAAAGAAGTGAAAGAACATTCAACTATTTGAACACATGTGTGCCAACACAATTCTGATAAAAGATACCGGTTCATTAAACAAGCTTTTATGACTCCAAAAAAGGCACTGTATCTCAGAGAGACAGGCTTCCCAGGTGGCACAGTGGTAAAGAATCTGCCTGTCAATGCAGAAGACTCAGATTCGATCCCTGGGTTGGGAAGATCCCCTGGAGAAGGAAATGGTAAACCAACTCCAGTATTTTTGCTGGGAAAATCCTATGGACAGAGGAGCCTGGTGGGCTACAGTCCACGGAATTGCAGAGTCAGACACGACTCAGCACGCACACACAGAATGCTTCCAAGTTTCTAGAGCTTAAGTAATTCAGTTAAATCACTCTCCAGCCACTCTTTTATATACACAACTGAGTAGAATAAAAGCAAACAAGATAAAACATCAAAATACAAGATAAAAATGTAGGTAATGTAATAGAATCTAGCAGACACAAGGATCAAGTTGAATAAACTGCAAGCACAGCTAACCGCAACCTCCTTGCCATCTCTCCCCTCTCCCCCACACACCACACACACAACGCTGAGCAGGGCCATTTAAGATAAGGCTGCTGCAAAAAGCAGAAAGGCCACTGACACCATTTTCCAAGCTGAGCTTCTACGGGAAAGAACACTTGGCAGTTAACTTCTAAACTCTAAGAGGACCACAAAATCCAACAAAAATGTCTTTGGATAAATCCAGAAACCATAAATAAAATGGACTTTATAAGTAAAGGCCTTACCTTACATCATTTCAATTCCTTCTTGTTTCACGTCAATAGTACGGTAATTTCCTAAGGTCAGGAAATGAGAGTGGATACAGGGCGCAGGTTAGGGTACAGGACAATTGGTGAAGTTCCTGCTTCGTGGGCAGCATTCAGAAGGCTGTGTCAACCAAAACCAGCAAGTGTGAGATGAGATGACAGAGTGGAAAGGAAATATTTGACGGCAACATTTACTCTGGGGGCAATTTTGGAAGTATTCAAATATAACTAATATGTGTCAGATATTACAGACTCAGAAGTGAAGGAGAGACATTAAAACTTAGTAGAACCATAATCTACCTAAAGGGCAGAAGATGAGAGTTTGGTTCCTACCACTTAGGTGTCTGATTTTAGATAAATCATTTGAACAATTTGAGCCTCATTTGTCTCAATTATAAATAAAAATAATAATAGTTACCAGACCCTCAGGCTTTGGCTTTGTGTCTCTCCCTCCTTTTGTCCTGCATTATGTTGAATAAATAATTCTCTTATTTCCTCCTGGTTGTGCAGTTATACAATTTAATTTATCTTATTTTTAAAATGTAAGGTTAACTCTTTAACCTTAAAAAATTCAATTCAAGGTCTAAAGTTGATTTAGAAAAAAGAATAGTCTGGAAGAACTTGGACTGTTCAATCTTCATCCTTTCCACTTTTTCAGTTACTTTTGTATAGTGTTTTCTTTCCACCTTGCTTTTAAAATCACCAAAATAGGTTGCTGCTGTTTTGATTTGTTTTCTTAAATAGATACTTACAGTTTAAAAACTTTTCTTTGTTTACACTTCTTCGTGGCTTTCACCTCTGGATTCTTCTGGATTCTTTTGTCTGGTTTTCTTGCTGAGGAATATTATTTAAGTACTTCAGTGAAAGTAGACTTCTTAATATTTAATATCTGGAAATGTTTTTGTTTCTTAATACTGAATGACAGTTTGGGGTATAGAATTCTATGTTAACATTTTCCCTCAGCACTTTGAGGACACAATTTCATTGTCCTCCTTTATCAGTTATCACTGACGGGAAGTCTATTTTTATTCTTATTGACATCTTTCTTTCTGTTTTCTCTAAAAGTTTTTAAGATATTCTGTAGTTTCGCTGTAATGTACTTAGGTGAAGATTTTGTTTTTTTGTGCTGTTCAGAACTTAATGTACTTTTTAATCTAAAACTAGTTTTCTTGCAATTCAAGCAAATTCTCTAATGTATCTCTTTAAATACCGCCTATTCCAAATTCTCCTATTCTCTCCACTTGAATCCTACTTAAATTGGAATTTCTCTTTTTATCTTCCACAGCTCAACCCATCTTTCATACTTCCAAGTTTGGGGAACCTGAAATTTGCACAATCTGGGAGTCTTTAAGAAAAAAATAATACAAAGTATGAATAGAAAATTAAACACAAATTGAATATTTATAATAAAAAATCACACAAATTCTAAATCAAATACTACAAATCCAATAAGCTCTAGAAAAATATAATTTGTATGTGAACTGCTAGAATATCTCTGTAATAATTATCCCTCATTTTTGGTTGCACATTGTTTTATGACAATAATTATGTAATATCTTTTCCAGGTGAAGGAATAGAAGGATATTTTGGTTTGTTGTTCTCTAGTTTGTTTCTTATTTGCTTTTAAAAAGGTTCCTTTTAGAGCCACAACTCATCATTAGTAATATCTGTGTTTAGGATTGTTGTCATACATGGGAAACATGGCTAGCACATTTCCTTCATATGTGAACTGGAAGACCACCTCCTGACTCTACATATAGCAAGTCTGTTTCTTCTTCATCGTCCTTACTGTTTCAGTGCCACGGGCTAGAGGGTATTTTCCTATCATAAGATCATCTCTGTTCTGGTTTTCAGGGACACGATGCTAGATATTTTGTCACATTGGTGGTAGAAGTAATCCTGAAATGAGGGATGCCTGCAGTAACTCAGCTACAAAGAGAGGTTACTGCAAACTACACGTGTATCCCATCAAACACAAACCAAATATTCCCAAGTCAACTTTCCCAAAAATGTACACAACTACCCAATATGAGGAAAGTGTGACAGAGGTCTGATTGGAATGGAAAGACATAGCGGTATTAACCAACTGCAGTTTAAAATCAGACTTTTTCGGACTTCCCCAGTGATACAGTGGATAAGAGTCTTCCTGCCAATGCAAGGGACATGCCAGGACAATTGCACATGCTATGGAGCATGAAGTCTGTGCACCACATCCACTGAGCCACCACACCTCAACTACAGAAGCCTGAGCCCCAAGAGCCTTTGCTCTGTAACAAGACAATCCACCACAATGAGAAGCCCACACATTGCACGAAGAGCAGCCCCCACTCACCTAGAGAAAGACCCTGGGCAGCAACGAGGACCCAGCACAACCTAAATAAATTTTTTTCAAATCCCACTTTTTCAAATTTTACTTAAACTTATAATAAAATGAACACATTACTGAGGAGAGGCATATTGCTCGAAGGGGCAAGAGAAGGGCCTAGACATAAGTATCATTATTTCATTTACAATGAATTTTCATTTCATTGTAAATCTGTCTCTATACCTTCCCCATTTCTTTATCTCTTTCCCACTGTATTCTGTTTCCTTCAGGTTGTATTTTGCATTTCACGAATTTCCTTTTCAATGAAGTTAGTCTACCATGTATCCCATCTGCTCATTTTTCATTTCAATGACTTATTTCTGAAATTTTTATTTTGTTGTTCATTTCACCTTCCTGTAATTAAAAATAATATCCAATTCTGGTCTTATGTATTTGACTTCTGCCTCTCAATCTGTAAGCATGTTAAAGATACTTATATTTTTATTCTAAATATATATAATTCCTTGAAATGAACACTACCGATTTATGTTCCAGGGAGCATTGGGAATGCTCCCAATTTATGATTAATGCTCCCAATAATCTCAGGGTGGTAGAGCGCCTTGTGTGTTTTTTAGTTTCTGATTGATTGCTTATCATGATGAGACTCTTAGGTGCCCTGGTTTAGGAAGTCATCCCTATGGGGCAGTTTCCCATTTACCTTTATGACTAGAGCCCAGGTCTGGCACTCTGCCATGGAGGAGGCCTACAACCTCAACATGTATAAATGTATTAATACATTTATACACCGTATTAATGGTATTAAAACCCCGTCCCATTGTTGCAAAAAGATGTGGGTCAATTTGCTCATTCAGCAAATGGCAGATTTGGGAGGTAAATGCTATCTTCCTGTAGCTTGAAGTAGGTAGCAGCTGATACCACAAAAAACATACATATGCCACACGGGTATGACCTCGATAACAGACAGTGTATCACAAAGCAAGCAAGTCATGAGCCAAATGCTGCTCACCAGGCTCCTGAAAAAGAGAAGGCACACGTTTATCAGCACCAAGTACAACAATAATTTCATGCTGTGGTCTTTGCCTTATAGCACCTTGCATGAGAACCTTGCTCCAATATAAAAATAATATCCTCATGGAAGAACTACCTAGACTTAGAGTCAGTTCAGGAGTGGATCCCCCACGAACTGTAGGATCACAGGGCCAATGATGCTATCAAGCACTCAAGTAACTGTAGAAGTCTTCTGAGATACCTGGATTTTTACACCTTGAACTTATACAATGTTTCTAACCAAACATCTATCTTGAGCAGGACTCATTTCACCAAGAAATGCTTCTAATGTCCCTTAAACTAATAATCTCTCTGATGAAGATTTTGAGAATAATTGAAATGCTAAGCAACCAGCTTTAACAGTGTGGATTCCTGGCGAATGTACTTCAAAGACTAACCGTATCTATCTCTGTATTTATCAGCTTCAGTCTTTCATGTTGCAGAAAAGTATCTTCATAAACTGGAAAGATAGCTACCAGCAACTCCCAGTATCACATCCCAACAAATTTCTGACTGATTTCAGTTTGAGAATTCCAGTGTACAGTGCCTCTCTTAAATATGGTTTTCAGAACCAAATAACCTAATGTAAATCAAACATCATCAGGGAAAACATGACTCCAACCACTTTCCAGGTGGAATTAGTGGTAAAAAATTAGCTTGCCAGAGGAGGAGAAGAAAGACACAGGTTCAATTCCTGACTGGTTTGATCTCCTTTCAGTCCAAGGAACTCTCAATAGTCTTCTCCGGCACCACAATTGAAAAGCATCAATTCTTCAGTGCTCAGTCTTTTTTATGACCCAACTCTCACATCTGTACATTACTACTGGCAAAAACCTAGCTTTGACTATATAGACCTTTGTTGGTGAAGTGATGTCTTTACTTTTTAATATGCTTTGCACGTTTTTCATAGCTTCCTTCCAAGGAGAATTTTTCAGGCAAGACTACTAAAGTGGGTAGCCATTCCCTTCTCTGTGGGATCTTCCCCACCCAGGTATCAAACACAGGTCTCCTGCATTGTAGGTAGGCAGATTCTTCACTATCTGAGCCACCACAGAAGCACTCTCGCGCGCTCTCTCTCTCTATATATATATATGTATGTGTGTGTGTGTGTGTGTGTGTATCCCTTTTTACATTTAATCTTACAACTTTCCCTCCACAATGTCCAAGGTTTTTTTTAGACTATTTATTCTGCCATCTGGGTGAACAGATGGATGGATGGATAAAAGATCCAACATTACTCCACTCAGTAGACCATATTTTACAGTCAGCAAACTATGCTGTCCTAAAACTATTTCAAGCTCTGGATCCTGCTTCTATTATTTCCCTATCATTGCCCCACTTTCTCTCTTTTTTGGATACTGCAAGCAGTCACCACTAGCAGCCCCGGAAATTGCAACCAAAAGAAAAGCTTACCATGAAGAAATAGTAATTTATGAAGTAGTACCCTGGTGGCCTGGATTATTACAGGTTCCCAATGAGTCTAACTCCCTTTGCGGGAGCAGTTTATGCGGTAGTGGAAGCTGGTTCAACACATTTCTGATTCTGCCTCCTCTCCTGGTACTGAACATGCTATAACCAACTCTGCTAAGTGATCAAGTTTCATGGCACATGTAACGATAGCACAGCAGGACTCTAGCAAAACAACAAAAATTAGAGGTAGCTAGGGAAAGCAAACAATTATGGAAAAGTTAAGGATCAGAGAGAAGCACTTTCTAAGGCGGAAAATTCTTCCTGTTTCAGGCTGGAGTCTAGGGGAACAAAACATGATGGTCTATTGTACAAATGTCCAATTTTGTTTATTTTAAACTTACTTGTTTAACTTTTTATTTTATATTGCAGTATAGTCAACTAACAATGTTGTGATCAGTTGTGTAACAGCAATGGGCTTTGGTCAGTATCAGCCTGGGAATGTTGTACCAGGCAACTAATTAGTTATTAATCTTTAAACAGTCCTGTCATTCTCTGCCAAATGATCATAGCAATAATAATATTACAAAAGTCTTATAGCAATGAGCTTTTAAATATCAGCACACTTTAATTCCTAGCAAAATAATACATGATAAGAGATATAATAACAGATTACTTATCTCTGAAAAGTTCTTGAAGGATACTGTTATCCAGTTGGATATCTGAGATGATAGTATCTATTAAATGAATTATCTCCCTAGAGATGAGTTTAATGGATGCTTAAGACGTGATTCTTTCATTCAACTTTTTTCTCCAAATGATACACACAGGTTTCCTGTGTGTATATTTAAATTCTAGAATTTGTTATATTCCCCTTTATATAATTGCCCCAAATCAAAAATGGATGTAAAACCTACCAAACTTCTCTTTTGATTATCTTCACTCTTGTTTATGTCCCTTCAATGTCTCCAAAACCTCTGTCATTCCAAACTTTCATTTTATATTCATTTATTCATATAAGGAAGATCTGTTTCTTAGTTTCCTGGTGGTGTTTAATCCATACTTTCTTTTAATAAAGTGAATATTTAGAATAAGAAATCATTGCAGAGTGAAAAATGCTGACAAGACCACAAACATCACAAAGTCCAGAAAAGTTGCCATTATGAACTGCCTGGAAATCATCACGATCCTTTTTTCTTTTTTTAGCTGCCTACATTTTGATTGCTTTCTTGGTAAAATATATATAGCATCTAATTTACCATGTTGTTAGATGCAAAAGACTACCATTTGTCCAATGCCATGCACTGATAATTTTGAACAGCTCCCTTATGGGTCCAATTTCATGTTTGAAAGGTGCTAGCCAAATGGCTAACTAAACAAAGAAGTGCTTCTTCTGCTTTCATTGTGGATTATCTTCTTCATGACTGTCCAGGAGTCATAAAAGTAAGGAGGGTAGACAAGTCAATCATTGTGGGTAGATCAGAGAATCCCAGTTCACGTGGAACTACCATCTCCAGCTCTGATTGCCTCCTTGTTATCCTTTCTGAGTCTGAACTATGCAGTCTGCTTGTGCAAATGTCTTATTGGGGTAGTTACTACTCAGGGCTTCCCTGATAGGGAAGCCTGCAATGCAATGCAGGAGACCCCAATTCGATTCCTGGATTGGGAAGACCCGCTGGAGAAGGGATAGGCTCTAGCTGTACTGCTTTGTGAGCACGAGTATGTTGGAGCAGGGTGCATAGAGGGGGAACCTTTAGCTCAGAAAACGACAAACCAGCAAATGTACTCAAATCTGCTGAAGTAGTAATCTCTTCCCCAAGTAGGTGAAGTATAGGTTCTGATTTGATTTCAATTGCTGAGAATCCTATTAAAAAGACTAGATTTCAGCTTTTCTGTGTTCAGACAAAGTGCCTTTTCTTTTGTGTTAAGAAATATACACAGAAAATAAATATAAAAACTATGTTGACCTAAATAACTTATTTGCCTTGTGGTCTATAGATGTGATTTGAAGGAGCTGATAAAGAAACTAGAGCTCCTTAGAGATTTCCATGTAATTACAAAGGAAACACTCCAGAAAACTAAAATGGCAAATATATTTAAGGTAATTCCCTGTAAATAGACTTTGGCCGCCACCATCCATTTTATTATTGCTTTTCTAAATTGCTTTCTTGCTGTTCTCTACCAGAGCCTCAGATCAATCTCTAGGTATTGTTGTGAAGACTTGTCCAAAGTAATGACACTTGGCACAGAGCTGGAATTGTTTTATGTGCAAGGCATGTTATGCTGTGTACTAAGTCTTTTTCTCCCTTGAGAGACTTTGAATCTCATACTATAGGCTTTAAGCACAAAAGAGGGCACCTTGCAGCAGGTGTTTTAGTTTAAATAGAATTCCCCCAGAAAGCAAAGAGCATAGGGTCACCCTCATTCAGGGAATGAGAAGTGGTGGGGAGACATCTAGAGTGAGGTATATTATCAATTTATTACCTCTTGGCTCCAAAGTCACTCTTCTTTCCATTCTGCAATAGTGGAGCTGAATTCTATGCACCCCTCTCCACTGATAGCTGTCCCAGTGTTCAACACTATCAGGGGAGAGATGCTGGAGGAAGAAGAGGTTTCTCAGCCTGGCCCACTATGTTCAGCTTTGTTAAGCTCCTGCAGAGTGAGTGATTTTTTTTTCAGCAAGGCCTAGCAGCCAGCAGCATGTGGCCTCTGTCTACACAGTTCCCCAGCATCTCCTGTCCAGGAGATATCACAGCCGAGGGTCCAAGGTGGTGCATCTCAGCCATCATCTCAGAGACTGGCTTCTCAGCACACTAAGCCCTGACCTCCAGGAGTTTCCTAAGGGAGGGCCACTTTCCAGCACCTTTCTGTGAACTGTTGATGGGCCTGGCATCTCCCTTTAACAGCATCCCCAGCACCCCACAGCCTGCAGAGTTCTGAGGCTCTGCATCTCCTGAGGAGGTCCATCTCAGCACCTGGGCTGACGGCTTCTTCTATATTCACTGTTCTTGAGTTTGTTAGCATTCTCGTGGCTTGAATTAGCCAATGGTTCATTCCCAAAATGGCTCATTCCTGGTAATTCTTTATGTTGCTAAGTCACTTCAGTCATGTCCAACTCTGTGTGACCCCACAGACAGCAGCCCACCAGGCTCCCCTGTCCCTGGGATCCTCCAGGCAAGAACAGTGGAGTGGGTTGCCATTTCCTTCTCCAATGCATGCAAGCGAAAAGTGAAAGTGAAGCTACTCAGTCGTGTCCGACTTAGCGACCCCATGGACTGCAGCCTACCAGGCTCCTCTGTCCATGGGATTTTCCAGGCAAGAGTACTGGAGTGGGTTGCCATTGTCTTCTCTGAATTCTTTATGTTAAGCTTCCTCCATTTTTTGGTGTGCTTTCTGTCTCCTGTTGGATGAACCCCTGACACAGCTTCTCAGTGGGAAGAAAGAGAAAGAGTTTGTCAGTGCTGCACATCCAGAAGAGTTGCTTCATCCCTGACTTTTCTCCCATCTTCCTAACAACATCCTCACCCCCACTGGCTGCTCTCTGCATATGGGGATATTGGCTTAAATCTACCAAACACTATCCCTCTAAAGGCTCCCCCTCCCTCACTCCCAGAGTTTTCCCAAATCCCTGCCCATCTTAGACACCTCTAAGGAATGTGAATAAGAAGCACCACTTTAATTTCTACACAAATTGTACTGTGGTAATAGCCATAACCTGACCTTTTAAAAAAAAATTCACAAGTTGATATTTTGCAGCAAATAGTTGAATACAACTCTGACTTGATCAATACTGCAAACTGCCAAGTTAGTGAAAATCTTGGAAAATCATGATGAGAAACAGCAAGAATTTGTTCATCATGTGAAGGTCAATCAGGAATTCCTGAATGCACTGGACAGAATCACAACCACAGTGGCTTGATTTTGACACTATAATCCGTCTCCACTATGACACACAGAAAATCAGTGTTCATTAAATAATTTTCCAGTGCATGACCAGAGCAGTGACAAATTGACTTCCCATGATGACTGTAAATAAAAGAAATGTACTCTAAGACTAGTCTAGTGCACTGTAGTGATCTATAGGCAAGTTAGACATTAAAGTTAGAGGATCTGAAATAAGCACTAGCTATTTTTTGATCTGATTTTTCTACTGACCTTTAATCTCTTGGCCCCAATAGAAACAGGCTCCAGGTATCCCTCTAGTTGTATGTTACTTTAATCTCAGCAAGTGATTCATCTGAAAAATTAAAATCTGAGCATAAAATACGAAAAAAATTATGTATTCATGGCCAGATTCTATTCCACAAGTATTCTGCAAAAGGTGCAAAGTCACATTTGTATATTTGAGAAGCTGTCCCTTCATAAGAGTATGGTAGAAAATCCAGTTCCTGAAGTCAGTACTGATATTATACTGAGGTTCAGTTTTGACAGTGCACAGGCCCAAAGTACAGGGTCCAACCTGACATAATTGCCAAATACACCATTTACAGAGGACACACACAAGAGCCTGTGGAGTTGCAGAAGGACTATAATAGTCTCACAGAGGGGATGATCGTACCTGAAGCAAAAGGCACAGGCTAGGACTGAGAGGGAGGAGGTGCTGTGGCCTGATACAGGGGCACAGAACAGGAGGAAGCAGCTGCAGCTGAGGAAGGTAAGGACAGAGGAGGTTCTGCCTTGGTTCCTCATGTCAATTCACTTAAAAAATGAAGGTTGGTTATTCCCCAATTTTTTGGCCCTCTGAATAATCTCATTCATGCTCAGATTTCCAGTGGACGGGTATATGGTCCTCCTCCCGTGAATCATTCAGTTTTCTACCCCCAAGACTCCATTTCCACAAAAGCCTCTGGACAGATTTGTTCAGTTGGCTTGTCTAATCCCATCCCCTTCCTGGGAGAGTTGCACAAAGCAGCCACTCAATATCCTCTCAACAAATGACCTTTCTCCAGCATGGAGAATGGAATGTGGTTGGAACAGATAGAGCAGCTCACCAGAATCACAGCCTCTGATCAAAGAGGCATTTCTTCCTGAGGTCTGGTTGATTCTTGCCCTATCTTCTCAAAAATCTACTCTCTCCTATCACAACTTCACAGACTTTGGTTCAGCTGACCTAATATCTGTTCCCATTAAATAATAATTCCCCATTTCCCCCTTTTCCCCAGCCCCTGGCAATCCCCATTCTACTTTCTGATCATACTGTATTTCCCAGTCCATTCACTCTCTACTCCCCTGAATGACTTTTTTTACACCTACTCACCTCCTAAACCCCCAATACAGCCTCATTCTCAGCTGATAATCTTGATTTCTACTTTCCACTGGGAAAATGGAAGCATCCAGGAAAGAACTTCTCAGGGTCCTACCACCACCACCTACAGTTGCCAGTGTCAGCACTCAACATCCTTTGAGGTCTCTCCTAGTACTGCAAAGGAACCCCACGTGCACAGCCATATACCTCTCAAAAGCCAGTCCCTTGTTTCCTTCTATAAAAAGGAAAGAAAAACAACCTTCCCTTGACCCCACATCTCCTATCGGCCATTAACCCATGTCTCTGCTCTTCTTTATAAGCAAAACTCTCTGAAAGTGTTTTCATATTTTTTTTCCCAATTCTCTTCCCCATCTCTCTTAAACCTTCTTCAACCCTACCTTTTCCCTGCCATTCTATCAAATCCACTCCCCCTGATCACCAAGGATAGCCATGTTGCTAAATTCAGTGATCATCTGTCAGTTGTCCTCTTCCTTGTTAACATTTGCTAGGTTCCACCTGAAACTCAACACTCAAAAAACGAAGACCATGGCATCTGGTCCTATCACCCCATGGCAAATAGATGAGGAAAACGTGGAAACAGTGTTACATTTATTTCATTCTCTTGGGTTCCAAAATCAATACAGATGGTGACTTTAGCCATGAAATTAAAAGACGCTTGTTCCTTGGAAGAATACCTATGACAAACCTAGACAATGTATTAAAAAGCAGAGACATCACTTTGCTAGCAAAGGTTCATATAGTCAAAAGTATGGTTTTTCCAGTAGTCATGTATGGATATGAGAGTTAGACCATAAAGAAGGCTGAGTGCTAAAGAACTGATGCTTTTGAACTGTGGTGCTGGAGAAGACTCTTGAGAGTCCCTTGGACTGCAAGGAGATCAAACTAGTCAATCCTAAAGGAAATCTACCCTGAATATTCATTGGAAGGGCTGGTGCTGAAGCTGAAGCTCCCATAATTTGGCCACCTATGCAAAGAGCTGACTCATTTGAAAAGATCCTGACACTGGGAAAAATTGAGGGCAAGAGGAGGAGTGGGCAACAAATGACAAGATTGTTGGATGGCATCATTGACTCAATGGACATGAGTATGAGCAAACTGAAGGAGATAGTGAAGGACAGGGAAGCCTGGTGTGCTGCAGTTCATGGTGTTGCAAAGAGTCAGACATAACTTAGCAACTGAACAACAATAAAATCTGATACAGTGATATAACTGGTTATTCCCTCCTACCTGATACAATTTTTTTACTTAGCTGGTTTTTTGTTGTTTTTTTTTTTCACTTTGCTTTTAGATGCCACACTCTCTGTGTTTCCCTGCTATCTCCTGGCTCCATTTTCCTTGACTTCTTAAAAGCTGAAGTGCATGGGCTGTGTTTCTGGCTCTCATCTTTTTTAAATATGAATTTTATGCTCGTACTTTCTACGATCACATGCAGTCTCCTGCCTCTAAAGATGGTGACGACTCTCAAGTTTACCCTCCAACCCAGACCTCTCTCCTGAACTTCAGATGCACTTTTCTTAACTGCCTAACTAATATCTCCTCTTGGAAGCCAATAGATATCTCAAATGTAACATAACCCACAGTAAAACATACGATATCTACTACTCTCCATTC
This sequence comes from Bos taurus, assembly GCF_002263795.3. Lineage (NCBI taxonomy): Eukaryota > Metazoa > Chordata > Mammalia > Artiodactyla > Bovidae > Bos > Bos taurus. The sequence goes on from NC_037336.1 coordinate 67,715,858, forward strand.
CCAGCCTTCTCTTCCTGAAGTCTTCCCCATCTTAAATGATGGCAAACATATCCTTCTGCATTCTCAAGCCAAAATCTTTGGAACCATCCATCAGTGAATCTTGTAATTCCCTCATACTTCACAGCCAACCCATCAGAAAATCCTATTTGTTCTACCTTCAAAATAAACTCAGAGTTGCATTTTGTCTGTGAATTTCTGCTACTGTGTATGTGACAGCTGCGATGCTTGCCTAGAGCTTCCTCCTGACAGTTTCTCTTCTTCAACCTTGGCATTTTCAAAATAATAGAAAAATAGAGAGAGCTAATGAATAAAAGGGCATGATGTGGGTGTGAAACTGTAATTGCTTTTTAGAAAGTCTTTGTTTTCAAGGAAGTCATGCTTAGAAACACAAACATTTAAGAAGAGAAATTAGAAAAAAGATCTTGTATAAAGGTTGAACATTATGTTCTAAACATGATCTATCACATTCAGTGCTTAATGAAGGCTCATTGACACAAATACTACTATCTTATAATACTAAAATAGTAATACTACTATTTACTCTTTACAGCAATCCTATCATTCAATCCATCTTGACGTCCTTGTAGGCAGAGACTGCTCTGCCTCCCCAAAGGCTAGCACACACTGCTTGCCCAGGAGATGTTTGTTGAACTGGTTGACTCACTGACATAGGCTTATTATCCTCATTTTATAGATAACAAAAGTAAGACTCAATGATTTGGTCAATATGGTCAAATCAATAATTGTGATTAGGCTGTTTTCTAATGTCTAAGTTAGTGTTCTCCCAAATATTAGATCTAAGGCTTAAGATTAGGTTTCCTGTTTCTTACAATAGAACAAATTTTTATGGAAATTTTGATTGCTACTATTAGGTAGTTAGAATAGGAAACAGGAGTCCAGAATTGCGGTGGCGAAAAGACAAGGAAGGGAAAAGCCCACAAAAATAGAGCAAAGGAAGGTCCAAGGACCGGAGTGAGGACCTCAAGTAGAGCAAACAGTACTCCTGGCTAGCCCAATTTACATAGGGCAGGCCCAAGGGGGAGGAAAAAGCATGTAAAAACAGGAGCCAAAGGGCCAGGGCTCTCTCTTCTCTTCACATCTTTGGGTTGGCGTGCCCTCACGCCTCGAGGATGTATTTTCCTGCTATTTTCTAAATAAAACTGAGTTGTAACATGCAGCTGCAACACTGATCTAAGAGCTATAACACAGTCTGTTTGACACCCGAGAGCTGTAACATGGTCTGTCCAAAAGCTGTGACACTCCGAGGGCTTTAATGTCTATCACTTCAAATTTTTGTTGAGACAAGACAGAACCGAGAAGATTACACTCACCTGACACTACCCTTATCTTCTTCCACTGTCTTTCAACTTAACCTAAGAAACGTTAGTTTTCCATTATTTTCAGTTGGAGATAAACCTAGGAAATACAGTAAAATAGGTGTAGACTTCTTGGTGACTGTAAGTGCCACGAAATGCCCACTTCATTATTTTAGGAATATTCTACTTTAAGTAGAATAAGTAGTAGCTTGCTACTGACTCTTAGTTTCTTCTCTGTAACATGAAGCTCATATTATCAGCCTCATCTGGCTATTGCACTGAATCAATGAGAATACACATAAAGTACTGTGTTAAGCATATAAACTGTACTGGCTACTGGCATTGTAACTCTGAATTGGATTTTAACTATCCAGTGCCAACACAAAATTACAAAAATGCTTCTTAAAAGGAAATAAGGTTTCGATTACATCTAACACAAGGTGTTTCAAAACCAATAAAACATTGACATAAACAATGACATAATCACACTGGGACAAGGACCTGACCTCTGCACTGTCAGACTAGGTAAAGAAAACATCTCTGTAAATACCTCCTGGTAAAAGAAGTAAGAGATGACCATGAGCTCAGAGAGAATTGGATCTCAGATTTCAATAATAGCGAAACAAGGAGAAACAAGATCACCACTGGGAATTTTGGCTGCCAAAGACTAAATATTATGAAAATGAACAATGTTGAGGGTTCTCAGAAATACTTTCTTTGTGTCACCAAGCAATGAGTCTTAATAGTATTGTGTATAGAACCACGGACTTAGGCAAGACTACTGGGTTCAAGTCCTGGCTCTGTCACTTACTAGGTTTACAATTGGGAAAGTTATTTTAACTCTGAGTCTAGGCTACTCTTTCTGAAAGTCGAAATAATTACAGAAATATCTCACACACAAGTCTTAAGAATTTAATGAGGAAAGGTTTACAAAGTGCTAACACAGTTCATGGTACAAATTAAGTGCCCAAATGTTTGTTATTGTTATTATTAATTGTTGTAGCCTTTTTTTTCTTATATGTTTATCAGTCCAATATCTTTCAAGGAATTGCAAATAGCATCCTGAAAGGTGAGGGAAACAAACAGGGAAGAGGCCAGCAAGGAAACAGCACAGGGAACATGAGGGTCAATACCAAGTCATCTTTACCAAAGACATATTCGCCTATGACTCAAGCAAGGATTGACCTGGGTGAGCAATAAGCAGGCCAAGAGCAGGCTAAGGAAGAGTAGGCAGGAGCCAAGGGGAGAGAGAATGACAGTGTTGCTGCACCAGGAGAAGCCCATCTGGAATGCCAGGTTCACTATCCGCAGGAATAAATGAGAACACTGCTCTCTGGGCTGCAGCTGCCCTCAAAGCAAAAGCACAGGCACATTAACCCTCTTTACACGAAAAGTAGTAAAAAGCTGTTTGCAGCCTTCTCCAGAAGGCATTGTCAGAGTATGAAAAAAAAACACTTAAAAATAACAAGACTGCTCTTGTCGATAAATACAACTCTGAAGACAATCTCAGATATTCCCAAGACAGCCCATGTTGCTGAGCCCTCCAGTGGATTTGGATGGCCAGAGTTTGTAAGTTACATATGATCAAGAAAAAAAAAAAGAAAGATAATACAATTTTCCAAAACCACAGTGTAAGCTCAGATCCAGGATAGGCAAATGAAGAGGTTTGGGGTGGCACTGAAAGTTCCCAATCACTAATTACCATTGCTTCCCCTGGCAACCAGCCCCATCCCTTGCTGAGTTCCAAATCACCTCATTAACATAACAAAAGATACATTTATTCCTCTCATTATTAGGGAATTTCAAGGTTTTTAGGAGCTCTGTGCTGGAAATGGAAATGAAGACAAAATTCATATTTTCTTACCATAAATCACAATATCACAACTATATTGCTGAATTAACAGTTGACAAAGCAATTAAGCCTCATGCACATTGTCACAGAAAGGCAAGTAGTCATGAGTGATCATTTGCTTGTGATCAGGGCCTGCAGGTACTAAGCATGACAGGCTTTGCATGGCCACCTGCTGACCCCACTTAGGGACATCTCAGGAGATCTCCTTTAAGACACCACCTACCAGAAGCATTTAGGAAAGGTCAAAGGGAGACACCACGTGTCTGACCACCTCCCAGGATCCTTCTTGCTGGCATCCATCTTGGCTGAGCAATGCATGACCTACCAGGAAGGACCTCGCGTCAGAATGATTGGCCAGAGACAACCTGGAAACTATTCCCATCACCATAAAAGCCACGACCGTGCGCCACAAGACAGAGTAGCTCTCCTGGTTTCCTTACTCCGCTGCTCTCTGCCCAGGCGCCCCTTCCAATGAAGTCTCTTGCTTTGCCAGCACATGGCTCCTCGGACAATTCTTTTCCGACTATTAGACAAAAGCCCACTCTTGGGGCCCTGGAAGGGGTCCTCCTTCCTACAACACTCTTGCCTAGAGAATCCCATGGACAGAGGAGCCTGGCAGGCTACAGTCCACAAGGTCACAAAGAGTTGGGACATGACTGAAGCGACATGGCACACATACACACTAGGCCACCAGAAGGGGAGCTCTCACACCTGAGGGCAATAGCAGAGCCCAACAAGAAGACTTCCTGTTCCTGCTGGCAAGAGCTCAGCTAATGAGAAACTGTCAAAACGTAGCCAAAAAAAAGCCACTGTACTTCCAAATCTCAGTTCCTCAATGGACTCTTTGCTGTAACCGTCTCAACTTATTCTTTCGCCTCTTTAAAAAAAGAGTTGTCCTCTCTATTTTCATAGGGAACTCGTTTGGGGTTCACCAGGATTGAAAATCCTGAATTACATTTTTTTTAAGATATTCATTTATTTATTTGGCTATGGCTAGTTTTAGATACCTTACATGCAATATTTGATTTTTTATCTTTGTTGCAGCACACAGGAGCTTTAGTTGCGGCATATGGGATCTGAATTACAATGCTTTGTTGATCCCAAATAAAACCCATTTTTGCTGGAGAAACAACTGGCAGTCTATTGGGTTTTTTTAGGTCAACAATAACCAACATTCAGTGGGCACCTACCATATGTGAATTACAATATTAAACACTGCAGATACCAGATGAAAAAGGACTCTATTCTCAAGGTACAGACAATCTCATTCTTAGACACATTACCTACTGGAACAGTTTGATGCTCACTTCATGTTCAGATCTATGACTTATGATTTCACCTCTCAGTCTTCACATTCACATTGAAGAATCATAATCTTTTCCAGCTGACAGCATCCCATAGGCCATCATGGCAAGTCTTACTCTGGACTTGCTCTGGTTCCATTAAAACAGCATTATCACCCCTGCCGTCATCATAACTAATGTTCATAAAATGATGGGTACACCTTAAAGAGTGTATTCACATAACTTACCTCACTTACTTGTATGCAGACTTCTCATGCGGGTTGTTTACCAACACTCCACAGGGTGTTGTCTCTTGTTTTTTAATATCTCTTTTGGTAAGTCTAAATGCTTAGTACCTTTTTAGTCACAACAGGTCACAGGGTCTTCGTCTCCTTTGAATAACCTACAAAACGTCTAACCAAGCTTCTAATATAGGTTCATCTTTAGTAATATATTTTATGTCTTCAATTTGAATTTAATGCTTCCCTCAAATCCTTGACTTTGTATTATTATCCTTTAAAAGTACCTGCTACCTTTGCACCCATTCAGAGATTTGCAAGTTTGTCTTAGAGTCTGAGGTCAGATGCCAAAAGATCCTTCTAGGCTCAGTGTATGTTGTCCTGGGACTGAAAGGTGCTTTTTTTTCCTTTAATTTTTATTCACCAACCGTAAGATCTCTGGAATCTTAGTCACTGAATTCCTCTACCTGTATAGGTTTATTTTTCTTACTCTTTATTTATTGCCTTCACATGCAGTTTCCTAGCCAAATGACTAACAGTTACATCAAAATTACACTTACAAGAATCTTATACTTACATACATTTGGTATAAAAGTTTGAGAAACCACTTTTACATCTCAAATACATATATAAGTTTACCTCTACCCAAATGCCTCTTCATCTTAACTTTGACAATACGTCCAATGAAAGTTTTAAATATTCTTACACTCTTTGAGTCAGTAATAATTTTTCTGGGATACATCTTAGAAACTGACAAAATGAATTACCAAAACAGTTGGGTGACAAATCCATATAAAAGTCAGATTATTTCAAATTATTTGCTTTCAATAAATGTAAAGAAGGACCTATTAGTTGGTAGATCATTAGAAATAATCTATTAATAGACCATTATGATTTTTGGCATGAGATATCCCTGGGAAAGGGAGTGGCTACCCACTCCAGTATTCTTGCCTAGAGAATTCCATGGACAGAGGAATCTGCGGGGTTATAGTCTATAGTGTTGCAAAGAGTTGGACTAAGCAACTAACACTTTTCCACAAACTTTTAAAGGAGTTAAAAAACTATCACTATTACAACTAATTTTTAAATTCCAATTTATATTTGTATGTAAACAAGCTTCTCAGTGCATATATATATATATATATGAAAAATAGAAGATGCTAAATTTATTAGGAATAAGCAATACCTATACATAGATAATTAAGCTGAGAAAAAGCTAAAACTCCTTTTCTCATTAAGAGCCCCACTTTCAATAAAACAAACTTTGTATTTATTATCAAATTTTATGATATATTTTTGTTGTTGGATCAGCTATAACTTCAGTATATATAATTTTATGTTTCAGAGAAATGGATTAATCTGTATCATTGACTAGATTACTTTAGGATAAATTTGTAAGGAGAAAGTACAATGGAAATAGAGGTTCAAAGAAAACACAGAACACTTTAAAGTATCTTACCATTAATGTAGACTTTTTAAGCAGTTCTTTTTTTTTTTTTTTTTAAACTTTACAATATTGTATTAGTTTTGCCAAATATCGAAATGAATCCGCCACAGGTAAAATAGATAACAGGGTATCAAGTCACTATGGTATCAAAATTCCTCTTGAAACATTTTAAAGTATTATAATGTCCTTTGCAATTATTTATACTTATGAAAAATTTTGCATTTTAATTAAAATATGCAAGATATTTTAAATTTCATAGTATTTCAAACAAATACAGTTTGTAAAAATTATCTTAGAAGAATGTGAATAAAAAAACTTGGAGAATTACAAGCATTTCAGTACATGCTGTTTACCTCTCCATAATCAAAATTTAGAAACAAATCTTATATCACTTGTCCTAAATCTTGTCTTACATAGCATTGTATTTTCCACTTTATCTAATATATATTCCCCAGCTTTTGCTAGATACATTATAGTGGGGAGAGCAATGACTCTTATTATACATTGCAATGCAGAAAGGCAGGAAGAGACTCCAAACCAAGGGTATTTTTGACAGAGCTGCTGATGCGGAACAAGCTTTACTGTATCAGTGTTATCAGCCTCTTTAACACGATATTACACACACACTTACTTTAACACCATATGATTTTAAACTTGGGAAAGAATCTTAAATTTAAAAATCATCAAAATTAAACAAAATTAATAATCTCTCTCAAGGACTGGCAAAGTCCCTGGGGAATTTTTCATCATTCATTCAGTTTTCTTTTTTCTTTTTATTTAACTTTTTGAACATATAGTGTTCTAAAGTTTTTAACTACTAATTCTATTCAGCTGTAGTATTTCTTTTCCTTTTTAAAATTTGTTTATTGAAGGATAATTGCTTTACAGAATTTTGTTGTTTTCTGTCAAATCTCAACATGAATAGGTATACATATATCCCTTCCCTTTTGAACCTCCTTCGCATTTCCTGCCCATCCCACCTCTCTAGATTGATAGAACCCATTTGAGTTTCCTGAGCCATATAGCAAATTCCCATTGGCTATCTGTTTTACATATGGTAATATAAGTTTCCATGTTACTCTTTCCATACGTCTCACCCTCTCCTCCCCTCTCCCCATGTCCGTAAGTCTATTCTCTATGTCTGTTTCTCCACTGCTGCCCTGTAAAGAAGTTCTTCAGTACCATTCTTCTAGATTCCGTACATATGTGTTAGAATACAATATTTCTTTCTCTTTCTGACTCACTTCACTCTATTTAATAGGTTCTAGGTTCATCCACCATATCAGAACTGACTCAAATGTGTTCCATTTTATGGCTCCATATGGAATATTATGGAGTAATATTCCATTGTGCCTATGTACAACTTCTTTATCCACTCATCTGTCGATGGACATCTAGGTTGCTTCCATGTTCTAGCTATTGTAAATAGTGCTTCAGTGAACAATGGGATACATGTTTCTTTTTCAATTTTGGTTTCTTCAGAGTATATGCCTAGGAGTGGGATTGCTGGGTCATATGGCGGTTTTATTCCTCATTTTTTAAGGAATCTCCATACCGTCTTCCATAGTGGCTGTATCAGTTTGCATTCCCACCCAACAGTGCAAGAGCATTCCCTTTTCTCCGCACCCTCTCCAGCATTTATTGTTTGTAGACTTTTTGATGATGTCCATTCTGACCAGTGTGAGGTGATATATCTCATTGTAGTTTTGATTTGCATTTCTCTAATAATGAGTGATGTTAAGCATCTTTTCATGTGTTTGTTAGCCATCTGTATATCTTTGGAGAAATGTCTGTTTAGGTCTTTTTCCCACTTTTTGATTGGGTTGTTTTTTTGGTATTGAGTTGTATGAGCTGCTTTTCTATTTTGGAAATGAATCCCTTGTCAGTTGTTTCACTTGCTATTATTTTCTCCCATTCTGAGGGCTGTCTTTTCACCTTGCTTAGTTTCCTTTGCTGTGCAAAAGCTTTTACATTCAATCAGGTCCCACTTGTTTACTTTTGTTTTTATTTCCATTACTCAAGGAGGTGGGTCATGGAGGATCTTTCTTTGGTTTATGTCATCAAGTGTTCTGCCTATGTTTTCCTTTAAGAGTTTTATAGTCTCTGGTCTTACATTTAGGTCTTTAATACATTTTGAGTTTATCTTGGTGTGTGGTGTTAGGAAGTGTTCTAATTTCATTCTTTTACATGTAGCTGTCCAGTTTTCCCAGCACCATTTATTGAAGAGGCTGTCTTTGCCCCATTGAATATTTTTGCCTTCTTTGTCAAAAATAAGGTACCCATAGGTGCATGGGTTTATTTCTGGACTTTCTATCTTGTTCTACAGGTCTATATTTCTGTTTTTGTGTCAGTACCACACTGCCTTGATGACTGTCACTTTGTAGTATAATTTGAAGTCAGGAAGGTTGATTCCTCCAGCTCCATTCTTCTTTCTCAAGACTGCTTTGGCTATTTGGGGTCTTTTGTGTTTCCATATGAATTGTGAAATTTTTTGTTCTACTTCTGTGAAAAATACCATTGGTAATTTGATAGGGGTCGCATTGAATCTTTACATTGAATTTCGTAGTATAGTCATTTTCACAATGTTGAGTATTCCTACCTAGGAAAATGGAATATCTCACCATCTGTTTATGTCATCTTTGATTTCTTTCATCAGTGTGATTTTCTGTGTACAGTTCTTTAGTCTCATTCAGTTCAGTTCAGTTGCTCAGTCGTGTCCAACTTTTTGCAACCCCATGAACCATAGCATGCCAGACCTCCCTGTCCATCACCAACTCTCAGAGTCCACTCAAACACAGGTCCATTGAGTCAGTGATGCCATCCAACCATCTCATCCTCTGTCATCCCCTTCTCCTCCTGCCTTCAATCTTTCCCAGCATCAGGGTGTTTTCCAATGAGTCAGCTCTTCACATCAGGTGGCCAAAGTGTTGGAGTTTCAGCTTCAACATCAGTCCTTCCAATGAACACCCAGGACTGATCTCCTTTGGAATGGACTGGTTGGATCTCCTTGCAGTCCAAGGGACTCTCAAGAGTCTTCTCCAACACAACAGTTCAAAAGCATCAATTCTTTGGTGCTCAGCTTTCTTTACAGTCCAATTCTCACATCCATACATGACCACTGGAAAAACCATAGCCTTGACTAGACAGATCTTTGTTGACAAAGTAATGTCTCTGCTTTTTAATATACTGTCTAGGTTGGTCATAACTTTCCTTCCAAGAAGTAAGCGTCTTTTAATTTCATGGCTGCAGTCACCATCTGCAGTGATTTGGAAGCCCAGAAAAATAAAGTCAGCCACTCTTTCCACTGTTTCCCCATCTATTTGCCATGAAGTGATGGGACTGGATGCCATAATCTTAGTTTTCTGAATGTTGAGCTTTAAGCCAACTTTTTCACTCTCCTCTTTCATTTAGTCTCTTTCAGTTTTCTTCAAAAGTCATTCAGTTATTTTTGAGTAATATTTTAGATAACAAGAATCAAGAAGCTCTTGAACTAAGTATAGAAATATAGATAATATCAGATATTAGAAAATTTTAGTGAAAACTATTTTACGATCAAGTTTTCTCTATAAAATATGAAAGAAAAAGAACACTTTGATAAAATGTCTTCCATTTCCCCCTTGCCTCAACTGTCCCAGCTAAATTCAGCAGCTTCCAAGTACTGGTGGTAGTGATGATTTATTTGTTAAGTCATGTCTGACTCCTGTGACCCCAAAGACTATAGCCCGCCAGGCTCCTCTGGCCATGGGATTCCCCAGGCAAGAACACTGGAGTGGGTTGCCATTTCCTTCTCCATGGGATCTTTCCTGACCCATTGATTGAACTGGTGTCTCCTGCATTGCTGGTGGATTCTTTACTGACTGAGCTTCCAGGGAAGCCAGCTTCCAAGTCCTATTTACATCCAGTCTTGGTCTCAGGGTTTCCCTGGTGGCAGTGGTAAAGAATCTACCACCTGCAACGTGGAAGGTGCCAGTTCGATCCCTTGGTCAGGGAAGATCCCCTGGAGAAGGAAATGGCAACCCACTCCAGTATTCTTGCCTGGGAAATCCCATGGAGAGAGGAGCCTGGTGGGCTATAGTCCATGGGGTCACAAAAGAATCAGACAGGACTTAGCAATTAAACAACAACAATTTGGTCTCTATGAATCCATCTGGTTTACTTCTCTCAATTATTCGACATAGTTGACCATTCCCTCCTTACTAGACCAGCTGCATTCCCTGATGTCAATGACTCTCCCCCTCTGACACTACTACTATGGTTTAAATGCTCTTCCTTCAAGATCCTTTAAGTGGGAGATATACCCCAAAGCAGCCTTCTCTTGTCCCTATACCCTCAGGGACTGTATATTCCTATGGTTTTACTCTCACCTTCGTGCACACTTTCTAAATGTACACCTTTTAAATGTGTTTAGACTCATTACACACCTTAGTATTTCATTTTCTCTCCCTTCCACACCCATAATACACACCTCTTTCTTGTCCCAACACCTTCATCCCAAATCAGTACTTACCTTGTTCTAGGACTCAATATAAAGCACCACCGTCTGCTCCTAAGGATCTTTTGGAGACCTCTCTCCTCCCCATCCGATGGAATCAGCAAGTCCTCTTGACCCCAACTCTGAACATCAATATAACCTATTCTCATCCACTGTCATTGCCATAGGGCTAACTCTGAATCTTATCCCTTCAAGCCTGGATCAATCTCTGGTATCCTAATTGAGCTTTCAGCTTAGATACCCTTTTCTCTATGCCCCCCAGTATATTTTATCTACAAATAAAGTATTTAGTAGCATCCATTTCTGCCTCCCTCAAATCAGAGAGTCATTTTCTGAGACTACCTCCCCTAACACCAGCCTGTATTAATGCTACCCGCAAATCTAATCTCCTTTGGAAATGTATCATATCCTATGATTAGTTTTTCTGTTCAGTTCAGTGGCTCAGTCGTGTCCGACTCTTTGCAACCCCATGAATCGCAGCACGCCAGGCCTCCCTGTCCATCACCAACTCCCGGAGTTCACTTAGACTCACGTCCATTGAGTCAGTGATGCCATCCAGCCATCTCATCCTCTGTCGTCCCCTTCTCATCCTGCCCCCAATCTCTCCCAGCATCAGAGTCTTTACCAATGAGTCAACTCTTCGCATCAGGTGGCCAAATTACTGGAGTTTCAGCTTTAGCATCATTCCTTCCAAAGAAATCCCAGGGCTGATCTCCTTCAGAATGCACTGGGTGGATCTCCTTGCAGTCCAAGGGACTCTCAAGATTCTTCTCCAACACCACAGTTCAAAAGCATCAATTCTTCGGCGCTCAGCCTTCTTCACAGTCCAACTCTCACATCCATACATGACCACAGGAAAAACCATAGCCTTGACTAGATGGACCTTTGTTGGCAAAGTAATGTCTCTGCTTTTGAATATGCTATCTAGGTTGGTCATAACTTTACTTCCAAGGAGTAAGTGGCTTTTAATTTCATGGCTTCAGTCACCATCTGCAGTGATTTTGGAGCCCAGAAAAATATAGTCTGACACTGTTTCCACTGTTTCCCCATCTATTTCCCATGAAGTGATGGGACCGGATGTCATGATCTTCGTTTTCTGAATGTTGAGCTTTAAGCCAACTTTTTCACTCTCCACTTTCACTTTCATCAAGAGGCTTTTGAGTTCCTCTTCACTTTCTCATAAGGGTGGTGTCATCTGCATATCTGAGGTTATTGATATTTCTCCCGGCAATCTTGATTCCAGCTTGTGTTTCTTCCAGTCCAGCGTTTCTCATGATGTACTCTGCATTTAAGTTTAATAAGCAGGATGACAATATACAGCCTTGACGTACTCCTTTTCCTATTTGTAACCAGTCTGTTGTTCCATGTCCAGTTCTAACTGTTGCTTCCTGACCTGCATACAGATTTCTCAATAGGCAGATCAGGTGGTCTGGTATTCCCATCTCTTTCAGAATTTTCCACAGTTTATTGTGGTCCACACAGTCAAAGTCACCACAATAAAAACCATGGTGCAGTAAGAGCAAGCACTAAAATGCTTGGAAAGCAAAGGAAAGAAGAAGAAAGAGAAACATAGTTACATTTCCTTATAAAGCTTTAAAGTATTCCTTATCATAATAACATCTTCATTGAATTCATAGTATGCTTTAAGGCATTATCTACTATGTCTAATTTCTTAATGATGAAGGGTGTGAATTCCTTCCCTCTCAATATGAAGACAAGAATGAGGATGAATGAAGCATGTTCATAGAATGTGTCTCAAGATTCCTGGACAAAAGTGATACACAATCTCTCCATGGTTAGTTCTTCTCTTTCTCAGTAGAGTTCTTAGAATTGCTGAATACAAAGTGTGTGACACAGCAATCAAAAGCAAGATGCACCAAGACTTTTCCCACAGAAATGAGTATTTTAAAGCCACAAGTAATGATGACATCACTTCCCTTAAAAAAAAAAAAAAAAAAAGAACTTGTAACAAGGCTGCTGTCAGGTGAAAAAAAGAACATTTTAACTGTTCAGAATTGTGCCATTCTTCATAACTCTCCTTAGGAAATTCCCTTCCTGGGAAATTCCTTGTTCACTTTGGCCCTGGCTGGAGGGGATCATGACTTAGGCAGAGATGACATGAAAACTGTCATTTTGTAAAGGAGATGCAACAGAAGACAGAACTGAGCTGCCTCAGGGCAATGAGGGGTGAACATCAAGAGCAGTAAGGACAGCAGAGTGGAACTGCTTGTTTGAAAGCTTACCTGAGCTGCTTTGGTTAGGAAATCAAGACGTGAAATCTCAAGGTAAAAAAGCTAGCTTGTGACAAAGCCAGAGTGCCTTGGCTTTAGTGGGAAAGACCATAGAAGAAGCTTTTCTTGCAAACAACCTGGTTCTCTTACACAGTATGCAGGTATGTGTAAAAAAAGCCAATGGAACCTCTCAAAGACGTCTTAAGTCTTAAAGAATTAAAAAAAAAAAAAATTACATGGAGGGAAGTGGGTTCTAGTGTTTCACATGAAACCCTTTCTAGCAGATCCAAGTTATGCCATGCAATACTTTAGGACAGAAGTAGAGAAAAACAAAAAACAAGCAACAACAACAAAAGCACCCCCTCCCCACCAAAAAAAAACCCTAAATGCCAAATCCAGATTTTAAGATATGAGACTAACTGGAATGGAAATTCTTATTGCTATATTTATTAAATATGAAATTTGAGAAATCAAAGACTCAGAAAAGTAAAGAGAATGTAGTGGGACCTCTGTCTGCTAGACCAGTGATTGCCAACTGAAGATGCCCATGACCATCCTAGAAGTGAAAAAGGAACCAAATACAGAAAATAAACCAAATAAGAGTTTGCTTTCTTCCTGGGCCTCCTGGCCTGAGATGCAGGGAGAGAACTCTGTCCCTTATGTCAGTTTGTTTTTTAAAGTTAAGCTGACCTCACTTGAAGTAAGGAAAAGATGTTCTGGAATTATTTCTGTGCTCTTTACAGTGCTCCATATGCCCTGAGGAAGAGTTACTGCTACTGTTTTTTTTTTTTTTTTTTGCCACACCACACCACTTGCGAAGATCTTAGTTCCGAGACCAGAGATTGAAAGCACTGAGTCCTGTGCTTAGTTGCTCAGTCGTGTCCAACTGTTTATAAGTCCCTGGACCATAGCCTGCCAGGCTCCCCTCTCCATGGGGATTCTACAGGCAAGAATACTGGAGTGGGTTGCCATGCCCTCCTCCAGGGGATCTTCTCAAACCAGGAAGACCAACCACTAGGAATTCCCTAACCACTGAGAACCATCAGGGAATTCCCTCCTGCTCTCTCTTCAGTTTTCATTTCAGAGCTCAGTCATGTCTGACTCTTTGAGACCCCATGGACTGCAGCACGCCAGGCTTCCCTGTCCATCACCAACTCCCAGAGCTTACTCAAAATCATGTCCATCAAGTCAGTGATGACATCCAACCATCTCATCCTCTGTCGTCCCCTTCTTTTCCCACCTTCAATCTTTCCCAGCATCAGGGTGTTTTCAAATGAGTCCGTTCTTCACATCAGGTGGCCAAAGTATTGGAGTTTCAGCTTCAGCATCAGTCCTTCCAAAGAATATTCAGGACTGCTTTCCTTTAGGATGGACTGGTTGGATCTCCTTGCAGTCCAAGGGACTCTCAAGAGTCTTCTCCAACACCACAGTTCAAAAGCACCAATTTTTCAGTGCTCAGCTTTCTTTATAGTCCAACTCTCACATCCGTACATGACTACTGGAAAAACCATCACTTTGACTAGATGGACTTTGTTGGCAAAGTTGTCTCTGTTTTTTAATATGCTGTCTAGGTGGGTCATCACTGTTCTTCCAAGGAGCAAGTGTCTTTTAATTTCATGGCTGAAGTCACCAACTACAGTGATTTTGGAGCCCCAAAAAATAAAGTCTCTCACTGTTTCCATTGTTTCCCCATCTATTTGCCATGAAATGATGGGACCAGAGGCCGTGATCTTAGTTTTCTGAATGTTGAGTTTTAAGCCAACTTTTTCACTCTCATCAACAGGCTCTTTAGTTCTTCTTCGCTTTCTGCCATAAGGGAGGTGTCATCTGCATATCTGAGGTTATTGGAATTTCTCCTGGCAATCTTGATTCCAGCTTGTGCTTCATCCAGCCCAGCATTTCGCATGCTGTACTCTGCATATAAGTTAAATAAGCAGGGTGAAAATATATAGCCTTGATATACTCCTTTCCTGATTTGGAACCAGTCTGTTGTTCCATGTCTAGTTCTAACTGTTGATTCTTGACCTGCAAACAGATTTCTCAAGAGGCAGGTCAGGTGGTCTGGTATTCCCATATCTTTCAGAATTTTCCACAGTTTGTTGTGGTCCACATAGTCAAAGGCTTTGGCATAGCCAATAAAGCAGATATTTTTCTGGAACTCTTGTGCTTTTTCGATGATCCAACAGATGTTGGCAGTTTGATCTCTGGTTCCTCTGCCTTTTCCAAATCCAGCTTGAACATCTGGAAGTTCATGCTTCACATACTGTTGAAGCCTCGCTTGGAGAATTTTGAGCATTACTTCACTAGTGTGTGAAATGAGTGCAATTGTATGGTAGTTTGAACATCTTTGGCATTGCCTTTCTTCAGGATTGGAATGAAAACTGACCTTTCCAATCCTGTGGCCACTGCTGGCATATTGAGTGCAGCACTTTCACAGCATCATCTTTCAAGATATGAAATAGCTCAACTGGAATCCCATCACCTCCACTAGCTTCTGCTGTTTGCTCTTGCCATCTCCTATTTGACCACTTCCAATTTGCCTTGATTCATGGACCTAACATTCCAGGTTCCTATGCAATTTTGCTCTTTACAGCATCGGACCTTGCTTCTATTACCAGTCATATCCACAACTAGCTGGTGTTTTTGCTTTGGCTCCATCCCTTCATTCTTTCTGGAGTTATTTCTCCACTGGTCTCCAGTAGCATATTGGGCACCTACTGACCTGGGGAGTTCATCTTTCAGTGTCCTATCTTTTTGCTTTTTCATACTGTTCATGGGGTTCTCAAGGCAAGAATACTGAAGTGGTTTGCTATTCCCTTCTCTAGTGTACCACATTTTGTCAGAAGTCTCCACTATGACCCGTCCGTCTTGGGTGGCCCTACACAGCATGGCTCATAGTATTGAGTTAGACAAGGCTATGGTCCATGTGATCAGGCATGTCATAATCTCTTGATAATTCAATGGTTCCTTCTTTTCAGTCTTTTTCCTGGTTCCTTCTCCTTTTTCTCACCTCTAATGTTGGGTAGCTCCAAGGCTCACCTCTTGGTGATTTTGTCTACTACATGCACACTCATTCCCTTGGCAATCTCATGCAAGTTCATGGTTCAGTCCCATTTACAAGCCAGTAACTCCAACCCAGACCTCTCTCCTGAACTTCGGCACAGATAACTGCCTACTTGACATTGCCACTTGGATGTCCAAAAGGCATCTCACATTCAACACATCCACAATGGACTCCTGAATCCTTCCTCCCTCGAAATGCCTGACTTCACCTTCCCTATTGATGTTGTCGGAAACTGCATTCTTCCTGTTGCTCACATCAAAAATACTGTGCTTATTCTTGATTGAAAATGCACTCTCATACTAGAAACACTTTAGGCTCTACCTACACAAATATATACAGAATCTGATCACTTCTCCTCACTCCACAGCTACTGCCCTCACTATAACAGTGCCCTGATTCACTCTCAAAAATATTTTGATTTGAATGAATTATGGTCACCCTAATATAAGGCCCTCCAAGGTCTCAGTCCCCAGCCTACCCCAGTGCTCTCTTCATTATTTTCAGGGGCTCTCATTACATTCCAGCCATGATGGCATCCTTGCTAATCTTTGGTCAATTAGGCACATTTCTGCCTTTGGACCTTTGTCCTGGTTATTCCCTGTCTGGAATGCTTTCTGCCAGATATCCATGTGGCAAGTTCTTCACATATTTTAAGTCTTTGCTCAGTTTTTAAACGTTCAGTGAGACCCCCCTGTTTACTGTTGGAATGAGCCTATTCTTCCATTAACTGTCATATTTACCCTGTTCTTCATTTTTCTGTCTCTATTATACTTACAACCTTTCAACATACTATATAATTTTATTTATAATCACCCCTTTGATCAGCAGAGGACAGGTTCCAGGACTCTGGAAGATAGCAAAATTCATAAATGGTCAAGTATTATACATTATATAAAACAGTGCAGTATTTGCATATAACCTATGTATAGTCTCCCATATATTGAGTTGTCTCTACAACACATAATACCTTCTACAATGTAATGCTATGTAAATATCAATAGCTGCCAGAGCATGGCAAATTTTCAAGTTTTGCTTTTCGAAACTTTCTGGATTCTTTTTTTTCCCAAATATTTTTGACCCACAGAACCTCTGGATTTGGAGGGCTGACTGTATTTATTAATTCATTTGTCTCCTTTCATTAGAATGGAAGCACCTCGAGAGCAGAGCTCTTCTCCTCACTGATGTACGTCAAGGGTAGACCCTGCCTGGCACATATATGTAGAGACTCAGTAAATACCTGAGTATTGTTGAATGAAGAAACAAGCACATATATACTAAAGACAGAGGACATTATGTCCTTCTTTAGAATTTCCCGGTTCATTGTCTTCCTCTTATTATGATCCTTCCGCTTGAAACGACATTGACAAAATATTTAACTGTGGCTCAGAAACCACCCCACCCCTCCACTCAACAAGGATAAAAGCAGACTAACAGACTGAACATAAAAACCCTGGCACTAATCACTATTTACACTTTTCACAGTGATTCAAGAGATCTATGCTGTTCTTACCTAATTGTCTTGCAGATACCTGGCACTGAGTCTTAACCTCTTACCATGAACTCAGGTTCACTTTCAAAACTTCCAGTAGCTGAGCTGCAAAGGAATTCCTGACCAAGAGTGCCACCTACTGATCAATAGGTGAGAAATCAGGACAATGAGGTAAAAAGTACAATCCAGTCTAACTTGAAAAGTAGGAAAAGATAGGAATGAAAAATCCCATCAAGTCAGTAAAATAAATTGCTTTTCCTAAAGAGTGCTAGCCAGGAGTTTAGTCTGAATTCTATAGCAGGAGTAAGTAAATATTGTTCAATTGTAAAGAATCATAATAACCCTCTTCAGAGAAGAGGAAACATCTCCAAAATATTAACAGGTCAACTAGTTTTCTACAAACAATAGCAAATTTTCACCAGTAACTTAAGAGTTATATTTGAGATGCAAAGTAAATACATCTGTTGTTTTAATTTCCCCTTACACACATAAAAGCTAACCTAAGGAATTTTCTGTGGTGCAGTAGTTAAGAGTCTGCCTTCCAATGCAGGGGGTGTGGGTTCAATCCCTGGTTGGGCAGCTAAGATCCCACATGCCTTGGGGCCAAAAAACCAACACATAAAACAGAAGAAATATTGTAACAAATTCAAGAAAGACTTAAAAAAAAAAAAAAGAAAACCTAACTTGAGATTTAAAATTCACTAGAAAAATATTACAGAAAAAGCATTTGAGATCATGCCAGAGCAGTTATATTTGAGGTTATACACTATACTTATTTTTTGGAGGGGGGAGGTCTTAGTTCCCTGGCCAGGGATTGAAACTGTGACCTCTGCACTGGAAGTGCAAAGTCTTAACCACTAGACCACGAGGGAAGTCCCTGAGGCTATACATTATAAAGTTTCTCCTCTTTATAAGGGTAGATAGACATCTTCTTGGTTATTTAAATGCAGTACTGTTCAGTGTCAGTGAACACAGGTCATGAATTCTAAGAAGGGCTCAAAAAATAAAATGGCATTTTCATGTTTATTTGCCAATAGCTGGTACTTCTTCATTATCAAAAGCCTCTTCTGTCTCCTGCCATGAGTAGTATTTGTGATGATGATTGGCTGACATATGCTCTAGGAAGCCATTTATTTAAATCATCTATTCACTCCTAACTTACATTCTAAGCACTTGATTTTCCTTTTATATTGTCTTCATTAAACAAAAAGGTTAATAAACACTTCACTGAGAAATTAATATTTGTTGGTGGTGGTGTTCAGTTGCTAAGTCATATCTGACTCTTTTGCAACCTCATGGACTATATCATACCAGGCTCTGCTACCTTGTCCGCCACTATCTCCTGGAATTTGCTCAAATTCATGTCCACTGAGTCAGTGAAGCTATCTAACTATCTCATTCTCTGCTACTCACTTCTCCTTTTGCCTTCAATCTTCCCCAGCATCAGGGTCTTTTCCAATGAATCAGCTCTTTGCATCAAGTAGCCAAAGTATTGGAGCTTCAGCTTCCACATCAGCCCTTCCAATGAATATTCAGGGTTGATTTCCTTTAGGACTGACTGGTTTGATCTTGCAGTCCAATGGACTCTCAAGAGTCTCCTTCAGCACCACAGTTCAACAGCATCAATTCTGTGACACTCAGTCTTCTTATGGACCAACTCCCACATCCGTACGTGATTACTGGAAAAACGATAGCTTTGATTGTAAGAATCTTTGTCAACAAAGTGATGTCTTTGCTTTTTAATACGCTGTATGGGTTTACACTGTCAAAAATCAGAAAGAGAATAATACAACGTGTTTTGAAAAACCCTAAAAGTCCGTCTAGTCAAGGCTATGGTTTTTCCAGTGGTCATGTATGGATGTGAGAGTTGGACTGTGAAGAAAGCTGAGCACCGAAGAATTGATGCTTTTGAACTGTGGTGTTGGAGAAGACTCTTGAGAGTCCCTTGGACTGCAAGGAGATTCAATCAGTCCACCCTAAAAGAGATCAGTCCTGGGTGTTCATTGGAAGGACTGATACTGAAGCTGAAACTCCAATACTTTGGCCACCTCATGCGAAGAGTTGACTCATCAGAAAAGACCCTCATGCTGGGAGGGATTGCGGGCAGGAGGAGAAGGGGATGACAGAGGATGAGATGGCTGGATGGCATCATCAACTCGATGGACATGAGTCTGAATGAACTCCGGGAGTTGGTGATGGACAGGGAGGCCTGGTGTGCTGTGATTCATGGGGTCGCAAAGAGTTGGACACGACTGAGCGACTGAACTGAACTGAAAGAATAGAAATTTCCTAAGGAAAAACCTAAGGAAGGAAGCAAGTTTATACCTTCCATGTGTCTTCCCACTTTAAAAACAACACAGGAGCAGTAAATAGGAGAAATAAAAGAGTAGAAGTGGCTTTTAACAAAAACAAGAATAGCCCATTATTATACTCATGAACACATCAGGTTAAATGTAATAAATTCCAAGAAAAGATAATTTAGAAAAATGTATTTAATTATAAAAAAATTTTTAAATAAAAAAGCAATGGCACAAATCATCACAAAGGTATTTAAGTGATCATATCCACAGGCTGCTCTTAATTAAAAATTTCTGACTGTTCTCATTAGCAGCATTTTCCCCTCCTAATTAGAGTGACATCAAGAGCTTCTGAGAATGTGCAATGTTTCCTATCCTAAAGTCCTACTGAAAAGTATCATAAACACAGTTTGTGCAACATTCATGTACATCACTTTTATTCACTACACTCTAAACGTATAAAATATGGAACATTTCTCTCTCACTTCATTCCTCTTGTTTACAGTATGGAGGCTCATCTCTTATTATAATGGTTTGTGCATGAAAATTTCTGGGAATGGTCTTTCCACAGCATTGTAGTAAATTTGCTCTGATTAAAATAAGTACACAAACAAAAGCTTGTTCATATGATGGTGTCATACTCAGAAGAATAATTCTTCCTGCGACTCATTTATAAGTAAAAAAAAAAGAAAAAAAGATCCCTCTTTCAGCAGAATACATTCTCAACGACTGGATCACACTATTGCACGTATTTGTACTGCTAATATGACAACAGGTAAAGCCAGTTACAGTATTTGTACTGCTAATACGACAATAGGTAAAGCCAGCTATATGACTTTTTAAATTTCATTTAGGAGACTACAGCATACACGAAGTGATCTTCCACTCTCTCATTATCCATAATCCAGTTATTCCACATGGATATATTTTATTTATTCTGAATACGTAAGTCTTAAACAGTGCAGTAAGAATTGGCAGTTTCTGACAGGTCTGTTTTCTTGATAGTAGATACAGTTCTGAGCACATACGTGAGCTGAACTGAAACAAAATGCAAGTCTCTTCATGTGATACAGCACTAAGAAGTGGGAGGCCACTGTCTGAACAAATGACTCAAAGAGATGAATATTAATGTACGACAGAGACAGAAATATTGCTGAACTCAGTCTGTTTCCAGAGGTACTGTCTTCACATCTTGCCATACCTGATCCTGGTTACCTTTCCGGCTGAAAAACAAACCCATCTGGGGGAAGGCAGGTGTCAGGAGGAGAGAAAGGTGAAAATGCACATTATTACTGTATACATCATTTTAGAACAGAAAAAGAGGGGGAAGAGAGTATATTTTCATATTAAAAAGGGATGTCGCATCTGGACACATTCCACGGAGTGGATGAAAATAGCCTACAAGCTAATTTAGCTCCTTTCTTCTCACTCCAGAGATGTTTTCTAATATGAATAATAATAATTAACATAATCTGGCAGCAGCACAAATCTAGAACTTTTTAAGGCTCAGTGTGTCACTATTCAAGAATAGGGTATATGTGAATAATAAGAGTCCCACCATTTATTTTATTTACACTCTTGACCCAGCAAGTATGATTAAGGGAGTCCTTATGGCTGGCTATCTTCAGCATAAATCTTCTATGATGGCTTTGACTTTATAACCCACTCAGCATTGGGGTTGAGTTGATATAAGTCCTTCATGTAAGTGTTGTCATCGAGGCAGCGTTCCCCTAGGAAAGAGATGTTATATCAGTGTGATACAGTGACTGGGGAGATAGAGAGGCAATTTTAAATTTAAGCTTCGTGGTTTAACTCTGGAGTCTTACACTTTGAAATAGGTATCATTTTTTCCCACCTCTCATAATATTATAAGGCTTGGGCCAATAATGGAAAAATTAATTGAGTAGTCCTTCTCCAAATGCACAGGTTTTCAAATGAAGTTAGGAAGTTGAAAATACTGTCTGTGATGGGCTTTTAAATGGTTCTTTAAAAGTTTATTTGCCTTTATTAAGTAAGAAACCATGCTTAATTCCCAATATCTAATAGCAAAATGCACAATAAAATAAATATACTAATACTTGATTAACACAGTTAACAATCCAGATTTCTAGTGGAATTGTGACTTATTTAAATTTTTGAAGGAAACTTGATATTCTTAAATTCAAGTTTCAATATTTACTAAAATTTTTTAAGTCCTAGAAAAGAATTCTACAAAACTTATCATAAGGTATTTTCAATGACTATTTTGAATTTATTTGTTGACAATTTTACTCTTACCATTTTAAGGATCAAAAAAAGAAGGAAGGTTTACTTTAAATTTTAATAAGAAGATGAGTACAACCCATTGATAGTTATAAGTGGGCAAATAAAATATGAGACATGGTCAAAACTAATCCATTTATCCTATTTCTATTTGATAAGGTACCAATGTATGTATGTATACATATGTGTTTTATGTAGCAGGCAATCAACAATGGCAAAATAACTTCTGCATTCACTAAAAAATACCCAATACTATACCATAATAAAAGTATCAACTCGGTCTTAAATAAGCTCACTCCCTTTATTAAGATGTGCTTTCAGTATATAAAAGGGCTTCCCTCATAGCTCAGTTGGTAAAGAACCTGCCTGCAATGCAGGAGACTTGGGTTCGATTCCTGGGTCAGGAAGATCCCCTGGAGAAGGAAATGGCAACCCACTCCAGTATTCTTGCCTGGAGAATTCCATGGAGAGAGGAACGTGGCGGGCTACAGTCCATGGGGTCACAAGAGTTGGACATGACTGAGTGACTTTCACTACTACTACCTATCAGCATATAAAAAAGAAAGAGGTTTTGAAAAAATTCATTAACCATTTTAGAAGTTATTTCTATTTTAGGGAACTTGCCTTTGGCTCAAGGTCCACATAGAAGGAGCTCTAAAAGAACCAGAACAGAAAGGCCAGACCATTAAAAAAAAAAAAAAATCTCATCAACTATAGTACTCATCAACTGTCTACAGAGTGTTATATTTTACTTCAAATTTCCTTTTCTCTCCCAAAGATATAAAAAACAACCACTGGCAATGTCAAATAAGCATATGGAATAAAAGATTAAAAAAAAAATGTGCTTACCAATATTTCCTCCAATTTCATACAAAAAAACTTCCCCATTCTTGAGAGTCTGGGCAACTCCACTAGCAGGGAGAAAACAAACTGATTAGTTGCATCATCAGACAGCTTGCAAGTAAATCACTTTAATGTGCTTGGGGAATTCTAGCTTGTATGGAAAATTCATAACTTAGACATACTGTAATTATCTACACGTTTGTATTTTCCCATCTGTTAAATGTGTTGAACAGTAATAAAAATGTCACACCTGTAAATTAAAATAAACAAATGGAATCGTACATCCAAAGGTGAAATAATAAATCAGTACCTAAATTTGTAAAGTTAAAAAGAAAAGTAACATTTTAGCTGTCCATAAAATCATTAATATGGTCATCTATTTTGCATAGGGGCCAAAAAGGTCCTCATGAAACTCTAAGAAGAAATGTTTGCACATTGCATTTATTCAACAGTATTTCTCACAGGTTTGCTGTGCTGATCACTCTAATAGTGTACAAGATGAATATAAAGAATACAGCGCAGTTCATAAGCCTCCCTGTGCTAACTGTCCCAATATGGGAGGTAAATGCTCTCAAAATAGAACCAAACACTCATTACGATGACTTTACAAGTAGAATGCATCTACAGGTTTACTCTCTTCGAAGAGTAAAGTCTCCAGAACATTAGGTTTAACAGTGGCAACATAAAGTGCTTTACAAACATCTCTATTATCTGGAAAACTTACCAAAAATCTGATTTAATACGCCTAGGTCAAGCCCTAGAATCTGGTTTTTAAGTACTCTCTGGTAGACTCTGATGCACAGAAGGGTTTGTGAACCACTGACCGAGGACCGGAGGACAAACTCCCCGGAACTGACAAGAGAAAACCAGGGCTGACTTTTACCCAAACCAGCAGAAAGATGTGATGCAGCAGAAGCTCTCCTAATCAACCATTCAGTGGCCCCTCGAGTTACCCAGCTCCATCTACTCTGCTGTCCACAGCACCCTGACCACTCAGGGCTATGGGAGTTCTCGCGCTTACCATCCTCCCTGTTGAGCCATATCCTGACCAAGAGACAACTCACTTTGCTTCCAAACTGGGGTATGCTTATTTTTGAAACTAAATAATTTAATAATTACATTTTCATTTTTAGTACAGCATATAACCTGATAAACTATAATGAGAGCCATTATTTTTACGAAAACCAAATGGAATGTTTTGGGAGACGGAAAAAAATCTAGTCAGGTTATTGTTCTCAGATTGCCTCTCCAATATTTATATTCTTATTTTACTTTAAAGAAACCTAAACTAGATTTTCTGGTATACATTACCTTTCACTTAACACTAATCAATAAATCCATAATTAAAGAAAAGGCAACAGCTATTACCAAAGACTGGCGAATGAATGTATAATTTATTGCACATTTATTTTATGTCATTTGTGTGTTCTTGGCTTCAGTAGAGAAAGCAGGGGAGGAAAAGGATGGAGGGAAGTGGGGTTTCCCACTGTCCCTGTACAAGTGGAAGGCAAAGAAGGAGAGCAAAGTCACGGAAGAAAAGATACATATAAATATTTATTGAAAACATCACTTATTAGATGGCCCAGACAGATAATACTATGTACTTCATGGTCATTTTCCTATTTAATTATCACACGGCTATAACGTGGGTCCACTTTTACAATGAAGAGCCTGAGACTTACAGAGATGATAAAAACTAGCCTAACATATAACAGGAAAATCTAGTATTTGGATCCGTATTATCTGGTTCCAGCATCCCCAAGCATAAAAGAAAGGGCTGAGCACTGGGAGGAGAAAAGGCAAATGGACTAAGAAGTTTGCTAGACCTCTCTTTGGGTGGAGCAGGAGGGGAGGAGAGGTGGTAGAAGAAAGGATTCTGCTTTAGTGGGTAGCACATGTTTGCTTAATAAAAGCACCACAAACAGTAAATCCAAACAGACAAAGGGCAATTGTCACAAAACTGGTACTTTCTTATAAGAATATGTCTACCATTATCCTACTCTACCCTAACTATAAAAGTCACAGTGGAGTGTATCATACAACTTCAGAGTCACACCTTGTATTACCTACAAGCAGAGGAGCACAACTGCAGATTAAATTGAGCATCTGGGTCCTGCAACTAAACACTGCATAAATTAAACTATGTCTAGCCTGGAAGAGCTGCTTATATCTGAAGTCTGGCCAGATCTTCAGGTACACACTTTGGGAGAGGATGGGAAGCCATTCCCAATGGGAAGAATGGCATCTACTTGGTCAGCTCAGGGAATAGAGAGGAAGTGGATTGATTTCCTCGAGGCAGAGAGACCTTTTAGGGAGCAAAGACATCCAAGAAACTCCAACTGCTCCCAGAACCTTCCCCCCCACACACACCAATTCCAACTGGTCCAGGAATTAATCCCCTCAAAGTCCATCTACTCCCAGACTCTACATCAGTGGTCCCCAGATCCATGATGATCTCTTGGGGTTAAACAGAGGGGTTAAAGGACTTCCTTTGGGGACAAACCCCAGATTTAGAATTTAGCTCCACCACCCAGGTGACAAGTGACCTTGAAAGTCTCAAGTTTCCTTATCAGTAAAATGGAGGTAATGATAGTACTTCCCTCAGAGTGTGGTTGAGAGGGAAGTTTAAGCCCAGAATTACCAATAAGCCTCTCTTTTATTTCATCACCATCTGTTAACTACACAGGCTCATGTCTTCTTCCAATTTACAAACCACAAGGGAAGACACTTTAAGATATTTTTTATACCCTTTTCAACATCTAGCAGAGGGCCATAGACAGAGCAGAGACATATTAAATACATGCAGTTCTGTATTAAAACTGGAGAAATTTTGACAGAAAACTTGAATGAAAGAATGAAGAGATTAAATTCTATTGGAGATGAAATCAGTATAAAGAAGCTAAACAGCTAATGCCTCTGAGGTCTCTGACTTTAAAAAAAAAAGTTAGATTTATTTATTTCAATAAGTGGAAATGAGAAAGGAAAGCATTAAAATATAATTTTAGCTAAAAATAAGAATTTGAACACTGAAATATCCATACCCTGTTTGAACCTCCAAAATTCAAGAAAAGATATCTCAAACATGTCTCAAAAAGTGTGTATTGGGAAGGTGTGAGGGAGGTTCAAGAGGGAGGGGACATATGTATACTTACGGCTGATTCACATTGTTTGTTGTATGGTAGAAACCAATACAACATTGTAAAGCAATTATTCTCCAGCTTAAAAGGGATGCCAATGGCTTTCAAAAGACTCCTCCTGCCTCATCAGCCCCATAACAGAGGGGAAGACGTGGTGGTCTCTACTGAGGAGGGTGTGCTTTGACCTGTGACTTCAGAACTCCTTTGGCCATCTGTTCCCTCTGAATTCTTTATACCTTCTGTCTTAAAATTTAAGCGTTTCTTTGTATTCATTATATTTCATTGAAAAAGTTGTATCTTTTGTTTTAATCCCACTGTATCCTAATTAGTGATTTTCCTAACAGACTACACATAGTAATTAACCTCCAATCACCATATTCTGGAAAGATTACTGAGTAGTGTCATGTGCCAAGTCCACTGCAGACAGAGTGAAGGAATGCTCAGACCGCCTGCCTGCAACACGCTCAACTTGAACACAAACTACACGCAATGAACTTGACTCATTCCAACAGTATTATTTTTAAGTCTCCTTTTCTCTTCTGCTAACATTTTAAGTCCTTCACACCAGCCATCGTTTAGAAAAAAAAGAAAAAAAGCAGGGAGGGAGAGAGAGCAAGTGAGTGATACCATGCAATAATTAAAACAAAACAGGCCTCTACCTTTCTTGGCTGAGAAATCTGGCAAGTACATCACTGGCTTTGAGTTCTTCAGTTAGCTGTATTGCCATGGAAACTTTCGAAAGATGGGGAGCTTGTACTCGAATCACTCCCTGAGGAACGTCAGCCTGCAAAGCAATCATGACACTGGAACAAAGCTGGCAGCAGCTGGAACGTGTAACTCTGTACAATGCATTATACGGTAAGTGTGCTTAACTACTATGCATTTTACTTCACTACATAAAAACCTTAACTACTGTATAATGTAATTTACTAAATTACATCAAACCTCAAATATCCTCTTAATGGTGATAGGGGAACTTTATAATGCCTGTGCAGTAATGCTTAATTATTTTTAAAGATGTAAAGAATGACAGCAATAACCATTACTGCCATATTAAGTGCTGATTTCTGAGTATTATCTACTGGAGGGTGCTTCTTCATGTAGCAATTTATGAAATTGAATCAGAATGAAGTTACTTTGCGGGCTATTGCAATGTATGCATTAAAAAAAAAAAATCTTCCTGCACATTCACAAAACTTCACAAAAATTTTGTCCCTGAGAGTATTAAAATAAATGAAGCATACTTTTCCAATACATTTGTATTGTGTCAGTACCTCACTCGGTTGATAAGCACACACTGGGACTGCACACTTTGAACCTGAGATGACTCATTCTAAATCCTGTGCCCACAGATGTTAAGAACATTTTATGTATTTGGGAGGCTATCAAAGAAAGATTTTGAGGATTATAATATCAAAACATCAACTATGGCATTCAAAATATTAGACTTAATTAAGTCCTAATGGTTCTGCTAAAATAAATACTAACTTATTATTTATAACCATATGCTCTTGAACAGACCTTAGACCAGACAGCATGCACAAATTATGTTTAAACATAGCACTTTAAACACTACAAATACCCTGTTTAATTCAACCAGAACGTACTAAGCATCTACTGAGTACCACACTGTACTACTGACGTTTAGCAAATTTATTTACTTAGCCAGTAAAGAAATAAGACACAAGTCCTTTGGTGCATAATAATTTTGTGCTCACAGCATCATTTTTTAATGTATATGGTGTTGAATTTTTTTTAATAAAGTATAAATATACCATACATGGAATTAATGTGATGCTTTTCAACATGTAACAAAAATAAGATCATTTTTAGATCAGGTTGCATAAAAAAAATAGGTGTCCTCAAAAGATATAAGACTGCTTCTCAGTGACATCTGAAATGTAGTATGGGAATAACAAAGAAAAGTGATACTGCACAGGACTATCAAAGGAGCAAAGGGTTGTGTATGACGACAATGGTATTGTTCCCCCAGACGAATCCCAAACACCTACTTCACCGCACAGGACTATCAAAGGAGCAAAGGGCTGTGTATGACGACAATGGTATTGTTCCCCCAGATGAATCCCAAACACCTACTTCACCTGTAGAGACAGCCTGCGTCCTCATCTGACCACTCAGTGAAGCCCTATAGGGGGCATGCCCCTCCAAGCCACACAAAGACAAATCACGTGGGGCTGCCCACTGGCCATCCAGCTGGGGATGGACTGCATTCCTAGCACCCTGGCCTGAGTCCTCTCCCTGGGGATACTGTGCTCAATGCATCCCTGATCCTAGCCTGTGCCCTGACCCCTCAACTCCTGCTCAATTTCTCCCATCCAGCCTGGACCCTTGCCTTGGTTTCTTGACTTCCAGCTTCTGAGGCTTGTAGTTTAGCCTAGTCTCTGACCTCCACCTCACCTCTAACTTACAAGGCTAATTTGCCGTTTTCCTTGATTCTAAGACACATTTTCATCTGTAATATTTTGGAAAATGAGCAGGTTCTTACAATGACTGGGGCATTTCATGTGCTACTGTTGTCATCCTTTTCCAAAGCAGTTATTCAATCAATGAAGCACCTTGTAACTCAAGGATTATGCTATATGCACTTCTCCCTTGGGGTTCATCTCTAGCTTCTATCCTGCTATGGTGATTCTGCCTGCTGGCCTGGCCTCAGCTGTTTCCTCATAGGACGTGACAAACAATAAGCTTGGCCTGATAACTTGAATGTTGGAGTGATAATTGTAATAGCAACAGTACTGAGTCTATGTTCATAAAATCCAATCTACCTTGTCTACCCAGTGAAAAAAATATTGGTATTTTGGTTTCTGTTAGTCTATTATTACCATACTATAGGAGGGTCCTAAATAGCAGGTTCGGGTTTGCAGATCAACATCCAGTTTACCCTGATTTAAAAGTTAGGAAATTCTTCTAAAGTCATAGTGCCAACTATCCTGACAAAGAGGGTTTCTTTGGTGAAAGTCATAGTCATAGAAATTATTTCCATAATTATATCTTCTACAATCCTAGATTATCAAAAAGGGCAGGAAAACCTATACTAACATTTAAAGTGAAGTAAGATGATATGATTAAGTTTTTAAATATAGAAGGTCCTACAATAAATGAGTTATAAAATCAAAATGACCCAGAAAAATAATAAATTTGCTATAGAGAGTTCAGGCATGTAGCAACCTTCCTCTGCTCCCTGCCTCTCCCCACTATTCCTTGTGGCACATTCCATTCTTTGGATAAAAAAAATGACAGTCAAAATTTGCTGAAAATACCCACGCTTTCCTGTATTTATGTACATTTTCCTCCCCTTCTGAAATATTCCCTGGTATCCATCCATTTTTCAAGGCCAAGCTCACGTACCTCAAACCCCGTGGAACACTCCATAGATGGTTTCTGACTTAACAGAATCAAAAGGAAATTCCTCTTTCCATTGAAATTCCCACTGAATCTCTTTTATAATGGAGATCCTAATTTATGACACTTGCATTCTAGTTACATGCCACATATCTGAGTCACATCTGTAGCCATCTTTCAAAGTTTATTGATTAAATGAGTCACTCAAAAATATTTTTCACTACGGACTTCCCTTGTGGGGCCAGCGCTTAAAACTTTATGCTCTCAATTCAGGGAGCATGGGTTTGATCCCATGTCAGGAAATTAAGATCCTGCATGCACATAGTATAGAAAAAGTCTCACTCAAAATCATATGCTAATAAAAGTAAAATTTCTCCAGAATAAAACTATAGCAATGAGCACTTTCCTTACTAGCAAAACATAGTCTTAGGAATATTGTCTAAAATAAAAAAGTTAAGTTGCCTCTATCTACCATATGATACTACTATTCCCCTTGCTACTGAGAAAAGACAGGGAGGGAAAGAGAACAGAGGATGCAGTCACTTTCCCCTCAAGGCATCTCATGAACAGCTGAAGACCCCTAATAATAGGACCATGGCTACACTTCCCAAATGAGTTCAGGGATCATACTGTGGAGAGTATGGCCAAGCTTTCTTGCAAAACACAACAGTGAGATCAGGATGGTGTGAGGAGTTGTACCCGACAGACAACACCACACCTCTCATGGGCATCCAGACTCTCTTTGATTGTTAGTTTATAAGGAAGAGGCCCAGGTACCAGCATCTGAAGGCACTTGAGAGTTCTCAAGTGTATGTGAAAAGTCAGGTAATTGCTGTATTTTGGCTTTTGCCAGTATATGGGGAGCAGCTTGTGTATAGGTTGCTTACGGGTATGAAATTAAACATTTCCTACACTTTCCCTGTGTGTGTGTGTGTGTGTGTGTGTGTGTGTGTGTGTTCATGGGAGGGAGGAAGAGAAAAGAGTATTTATTTCCATGGTAATACATCTCATCCAAATTCTCACTACACTACAATAAAAAGACTGTGAGCCTCACTCAATTTGAATCTATTCTGCTCTTTACTGTTGGAGGAGAAATTAGCTTAACTGATACATGTAATAGTTAAAGACGAAGCATTTGAAAGTTGTTTCTGGAAAGTTTTCCCTGGTATCTTGACAAGGATAGAAAAATGGTATTTACTAAAGATGACAAACAGTAAATGATGTCAAAGTTCTCATTTAAATAGTGTATGACAATTACTATCAAGCTCCAAAATCATGGTGTGTCAAATACTAATGATGTTAGTATACTAATTACACTGAGCTGCCAAGCTTTGAATAGACACAACATGGCTGTTGATTGGAGAAGGCAATGGCAACCCACTCCAGTACTCTTGCCTAGAGAATCCCATGGACAGAGGAGCCTGGTAGGCTGCAGTCCACTGGGTCTCGAAGAGTCCGACAAGACTGAGCGACTTCACTTTCACTTTTCACTTTCGTGCATTGGAGAAGGAAATGGCAACCCACTCCAGTGTTATTGCCTGAAGAATCCCAGGGACGGGGGAGCCTGGTGGGCTGCTGTCTCTGGGGTCGCACAGAGTCGGACATGACTGAAGCGACTTAGCAGCAGCAGCAGCAGCAACTGACTCTGTCTCTTACTTCTTAGAATTCTTTTGCTGTGCTTGTGAGCTGAAGTTTTATAATGTACAAAAAGACTGGGAAAGAGCATTATTTGACTAACGTGATTAAAAATTAGTCACAAAGGATTTCACAACTTACAAAATGCTAGTTAATTTCTTACGTATGCAAAGACTGTTAAAATAGAGAAAATAATCTCATATGGTCCTCACATGTTCTACATATTGAAGTCAAGTATATTTTTAAAAACAGGATCTTATTTCTTACTATTTGATAAAATAAACAATGATTTTATCATTTTTTTCAAAAGGTGCAGACAAATACTCTGTTGCTTATATTTTTATACCCTAGAGATTAGAAATTTAATGTCAGACCCTTAGAAGAAACATTGATTTCCTTTTTTAAATTAAAAGATAATTTAAATGTAAAGCTGACATCTTTTAATACTACCCCCCACCCAAAAAAAACAAAAACAAACAAAAAACCACACCTCTGTCTTCAAAGGGGCAAATTGGAAATACAGCTTTCTCAAAAAAAAAAGCCAAATATAATACGTATTTTGGAAAATTTAACAAGGACATTTTAGCAGGGTATCTTCAACTAAAATGGCATGTTCATCACTTTAGTTTGTTTGGAGGTGGAGATACAAAAATCATTCTCTGTTATCTTGAACAGTTTGATTTTAATTGTGGTTTTGTAACCCAAATGCTTAAACTTTTATCCACCTTACAGACACAGAGAATTTTAAAGGTCTGAAATAAGTTTTATCATTAATAAGCACTTAATTGACAATGAAATAAATTCTGATATTTTTTACTTTTAATATGGTATTTTTTAGGCACTATAAAAAATTAGAGAACATCTGAAAGAAATAAGATTTTATGCTTGATATTGTGATTTGATTTTCCATATGTGTCCCCAAGTAGAGCCAGACACTATTTCTAGACCCAAAGCACATGCTTGAAACAATACCTGTGACAATGCTCTGGGTCTGAGCTGTTATGAGAAACCACAGATGGCATTCTAAACAGAGTTGTGACTAGACACACAACCTCAGCCACAAATGACCCAGAGTCTACACCACACTGCTGCCAACTCCAGGATTCTTCTGAAATGGCAGAAGATGAGAGTACCAGATTTCTTTTTCATGTCCAAAACCCCAAAAATGTCACAAGATCATTTTGGAACTTTTAGCAAGTCATGTAAACTCTCTAAAGCTCAAGTTCCTCAACTGTTAATTAAGGGTGTGACCAGCAGATCATCCTGAGTTAACACTGAAATTCAACCTCAGGGAAGAAAATGTTTGTTTCCTCTATAATGATGGCAGATGGAATGAGCAGCTTGCCTTATTTCACAGAACCTCACAGAGCACTGCTCTCTGCTCATGCTCTCTCATAAATGCAGTTTCCTTTTACTTTTAGAGGTATACTGGACTGATGGAAGAAAAATCACACAGATCTAAGTCCACAATGGACTTGAAGCCTGTGTGATTCAGCAGTTCATAACCAAATGCTCATCAAAGCTGCCCAAGATCCTTTTTAAACAGAGATGCAAAATGAGGTAATTATAGGTGAAATGATGAAAGCTCTATGATTTCCCTAAAAATACTAAAAGGAAAAATGGTGTGGAAGACAAGATGAAACAAGATATAAAAATGTGTTTGATGGTTGGTAATAGGTTTATGGAAGTTCACATACTATTCTATTTTTGTGTACGTTAGAGAAATTCCAAAATAAAATTAAATTTATATGCACACAAACACATGTACACCAAATGGGGGAAAATTACCCTGACAGTTTTTAATACAAGACACATGTGTATGCCCTGTGCTGAGAGATTCTGATTCACAGGGTCCAGGAAGTGGCCTAGTCATGATTTTTTGCTATTTACTTAAAAAAAAAATAATCCTACAGAGGCCCCTACTGCATACTTCTGGCTAAGCACCATTAAGCTGTTCTTACTCTCATTTTATAGAAGAAATTGAGACCCAGAGAGAGAGAAAGTGATTTGCCATTAACATCTCATTAATGGCAAAGCTAGGGCTATATCAAGACATATGACCTCTGGTGTTTGATGCAGCGTGTTTATATATATATGTGCGTGTGCGTGTCTCTGTGTGTGTGTGTATGATATCAATCCTAACTCAAGTTGAAGGTAATCAGAAAATGGTTCTTTTCAAGTGGTTGATAATTATGTTATTTTTCACCAAGTGTTTCCTCCTGTTGTAATTAATAGGTAAGTCTCATTAGTACTTGGAAATTCACATTTGTATCAAACAATTACTATGCTGCAGCCATTATAAACATTGCTTGTTAAATAGATTGAGTGTGTCCCTTACATTCTGGTTTAAACTATTAATCCACCTAGTCCAGCATGTCTTAATAACAGGAATACCTTGTTATATACAGTTAGCATTCAGAGGGTGTTAAAAAAAAATATTAGCTTGATGAATTCTCATTGGGGAAAAGTCACAACTAACCTTTCAAATGCAAAATCCAGAGGATCTCTTATCCAACTTTACTCAACCTCTCTGTAGCATTTGGTACTAGGACCAAACTCCATTACCCTACTCTTCTCCCCAGGGCAGCTACAACACAATCTTCAACTTTCTGTTCCTTCCTATTACTTCCTGGCCTCTTCTACCAGTTCCTTTTCCATGGCCCACTATTTAAATATTTGCATTTTTGCTTTTTTTTTTTTTTCTTTTTCATTTCTTACCCCATGTACCCACTTGTGTAAAAAGAATCACTCTATGGCTTCAAGTACAGTCTCTGTGTTGGTCCCAAATGCATGCCTCCAGCTCTGTCCACCCCCCTGAGCTTCAGGCCCATGTAGACAACTTTTACATAGGCATGTCAACCCCAAACGCCAAAAACGGACTACCCCGAAGTCTCTTCCTTTTGTCGGATGTTTTATCTTGATGACAAAGTCTCCCAAGGTAAAATCAGCAAGTCATTCTAGATTCCTTCTTCTTCTACATTCCTCACATCCAATCAGTTTTACCATCTCACTGATAAGGGTCTTACAGGCTCACAGTCAACACTCTTTTCATTCCCAAAGCTGGGGCTTAGCTCAGCCCAAGCCTGTTTTTAAAGCTATATATTAAACATATGTAATAATGGCAGTAAAACATGTTCATTTTATTACTACACCTAAGCCCAGGATTTGGGATACATACATATATACATACATACATATATATATATATATATCCTTCTCAGAATTTTTCTGTGCTCTGTGGGTGAGACAGGTAAAGAGACCTGGATTTAAAGTCCTATAGACTTGGTTTCAAATTCCAGCTCCACAACTTCCTATCTAGATAACCTTAAGTAAATTATTTACGATTGCTAAGCCTCACTTTCCTGATCTGTAAAAAAAAAAAAAAAAAAAAAATGAGACTATTTTAAGAGTAAACTCCAACTAAACAGCAGTAGCAAACTGCAAGGAATACTAAACAAAATGTGGGTAACATGTTTAGCAGCATACCTGACCTCTGATAAGCATTCAAAATAAGGATAATTATTATCCCTTACAAATATAGCAATAAACAACTCACTGATTTGTAATTTCTTCCTTCAACATATTACAAATATCTTCCAATGTCATATACACACTTTTCCACGTTCATGGTATTTCATTAGATAGATACGTCATAACATATTTAACTGACCACCTGTCTCCTTTTGGATTATTTCTAATTTTGACCCATACAAAGAAAATGGCAATGAACTTAAGCATAATTATTTGCATGATTTTGAGGATTTTGACACATGCTCTCCAGAGAGATTTGACCAATTTATTTATATATACTCCAATTAACAATGAACTTAGCTGACATCTCCTACCTAACCTTTTCTCACAATATCCTTCACCTGCCAAGCATAACAACTGCTCTAAAATGCAAATACAATCATGTTACCTCCTGGGGAGGTGGTCACAACTTTCAGCAGTTCCCCACCATATACACAATAGAAGCCTGGCTCCCCCTGGAGCCCCATTTCCGCCTTCTTTCTGTCCCTGCCCTCCATGCACCTTACTGGCCAGGATGACTTAATTTTCCCTCCAAACACCTTCAGTCATCCTCACTTAGATATCCAACACGCACCTTCTACTCAACAGACCCTAAATTGAAATTGTGTTCTTCTCTAAGTGTCAATCCCATTCTTCAATTTCTTAGGCCAAAAACTTCTGAATCATTCTGGACTTTTTTCTTTCTTTTTTTTTTTTTTTACAACTCATCATTTCAGCATCAAGAGATCCCAATGGCAGGACTCCCTGGCAGTCAGTGGTTAGGACTCTGCGCTTCTACGGCAAGGCACATAGGTTTGATCTTTGGTTAAGGAACTAAGGTCCTGCATGATGTGTGGTGTGGCCAAAAAAAGAAAAAAAAAAAATTAAATAAAAATCCCAATGGTCTAACTTCAAAAAATATCCAGAATTTTACCACCCCTCAATCTCCTGGTCTGTCACTCAGATTATGACATGAACCTCTTAGAAGGTCTCCCTATTCTATCTTCACTCTCCTAGAGTCTGTTTTCAAAACAACAGACCAAGGGATCATTTTAAAATATAGATTTTCAAGCCTTTCTTCAAAAGCCTGAAATGATCATGCTTCACCCAGGGCAAACCCAGATTCCTAACAATGGCCTACAAGGCCCTGCATAATCTGGTCCCACTGTCCCACTGACTTCATTACACACATTGTCCTCCTTGCTGGCTCCACTCCAATCACAATCACTTCTTGCCAGTCCCCAAGTGCCTTAAGGCTTTCGTGCAGTCTATTCCCTCCACCTGGAAAGTGCTGCCTAAAATACAGACCCAGCTTAGTTCCCTGCCCTCCTGCACATCATCCCCAGACCACCCAACTTAACACTGCAAGACACTCCCCTCTCCCGATTCCTCTTTTTCTGCCCTACTATTTTTATTATTATTTTAGGTGCATTTAACCACATACTCGGAGAAGGCAATGGCACCCCACTCCAGTACTCTTGCCTGGAAAATCCCATGGACGGAGGAGTCTGGTAGGCTGCAGTCCATGGGGTCTCCAAGAGTCAGACACGACTGAGCGACTTCGCTTTCATTTTTCACTTTCATGCATTGGAGAAGGAAATGGCAACCCACTCCAGTATTCTTGCCTGGAGAATCCCAGGGACCGGGGAGCCTGGTGGGCTGCCGTCTATGGAGTCACACAGAGTCGGACACAACTGAAGTGACTTAGCAGCAGCAGCAACCACATACTAACATACTATATAATGTATTAATTTTATTTTAATTTTAAAATTTAAGCTGTATAAGAGCAGCAAGCTTTATCTGTTTTGTTCATAGAATGTATTTTGAGTGCCTAGAACAGTGTCTGGCACATAACAGGCACGCATCCAAGAACTGTTTAACAAATAAAACATCTCAGGCAGTTTCATTCAAATGATTTGGGTGGAGAGTCAAGAAACACAAACCAACATGAAAAATCTGGAGTGGGCAAGGGGGTTAGTTTATGGAAACATAGATGGCCTGTGTTCCTGGTGTCTCAGATGGTAAAGAATCTGCCTGCAATGCATAAGACCCAGGTTAGGTCCCTGGGTTGGGAAGATCCCCTGGAGAAGAGAATGGCTACTCACTCCAGTATTCTTGCCCGGAGAATTCCATGGACAGAGGAGCCTGGCAGGCTCCAGTCCATGGGGTTTTAAAGAGTCGAACATGACTGAGTGACCAACACACACATGTTCCACCCAAGTGAATAGCTGCTACTCAGATCCAGGCAATTGCTACTCTGCCGGAAACAGATTCCCCCTAGGGCAAGGAAACGTGAGGGTACTCCCACTTCCAATATGTCCAGTTAAGATGGATGTCCAGACTTTAAGGTTAAAATGTTTTAAAATGCTGGCAACTGATGGGACTTAGGTAGAAAACGAATTGGTGACTCACCACATAACCACAGTACTTGACATTATCTTGTACTTTGTTGTTCTGTAATTGTTGCCCAATATTTTTTCTCCTTAATAAAATGATAGTAGCTTGAAAAAAAAAATTCTGGCAATTGATAAAATTGTTTCAACCAAAACGACAAGCTAAATGACCTCCACTGTGGGCCACGATCACCCATGGATGACCACTCTGCCTCTCTGATGTCCACTTCCTGCTGTGGCCCAGAGTCCTCTGGTCAGGCTCCATCACACAGTTCTAGCATCTCTGAGCTCCACCCTCCTGCATCCTTGCTTTCTGTGGGAGAGCACCAGCCCCATCTCCCCATGAAGACCTAACAGGGAGTGTGGACTTGGCACCAAGGAAGCATTTACTAGTATTTTGTCAGAAGAATTGCTGAATCTCAAAAGAGAAAATCAAAATCAAAACTCAAAGATTAAGTGACAGCTAATGCATGATTTAACTGAGAGTTAAATCCAGGCTTAATCCCATGCCTTAAACTGACAATATAGCTTTTAACTAGTACAGACACAATTCCCAGACCAGCTCTTATCTATTTAACCCAAAGGTGTTCCCTGGTGGCTCAGCCAGAAAAGAATCCGCCTACAATTCAGGAGACCCAGGTTCGATCCCTGGGTTGGGAAGATCTCCTGGAGAAGGAACGGTTACCCACTCCAGTATTCTTGCCTGGAGAATTCCATGGACAGAGGAGCCTGGCAGGCTATAATCCATGGGATCTCAAAGAGTTGGACATGACTGAGTGACTAACACTTTCACACTTCACACTAAAAGAAATCCAATGCTATTTTTCTATAAATGACCAAATCATTTAAATATTTCATCTCCAAAAAATTAACATTTTAATTTCTGTCTAAAAGACTTATTAAAAAGGTACAGCACAACAGTTTTCTTAAACTGTTCCTCAGAGTATGACATTGTAACTGTCTCATTAAATATTAGTAAAACAAGAGTATAAAGTCACCTAAATTAATGTGAATAAGCAAGACCACAAAAAAAAAATTCACGTACTCATGATGTCCTTAGAAGTAACAAAGCATTCTAAGTTAAATAAGAATGATATCTTAAAAATCCTTTCTAACCTGTATCATTTCTCAAAAAATACCACACTATGTACAACTCCCATTTATTAAATTTTACATTTTTAAGATACTACAAATTTACCCAAAAAAGTTTAATGTCAATAAAATGCTATTTTTTAAGAATGAGAGCTATAAATCAATAAAGGAGAAAAAACATTTTTTTGTGTGATTACTGGATCCCTAAGTAGGCCAAAGCAGGAAAATCAGACAAAGGCTGGTAAGTGCACTTCCATATTATTCCACAAGATGTCAGCATGTAACTGAGGAACCTCAATGGTGGGGCTGGTGGTGGAAGGGTGTCTTCACCATAAATAGAACAATAGAAACCCTTGCTTTTCATGTTCTTAAGTTAGAGCTTTCATAACTCACTTCTAAATGTGTTTTCATGGACATTTCATTATTTTAGCCCAGTTCTTAAGATATTCTTACAGAAGATTATGATTACTAATATTTAGATATCCCTTTTAAAAATATTTTAATTTTCTGTGTTCCAACGTAACTCTTTCCAAATTCTTATGACCCCATTAAGACCCTTTGAAGACTCACTGAAGTCCAGGGAGGATTTTAGGCACAACACTAATACTTACCTATTTGTTTTTCAGGGTTAGTTATTTTTCCCCATTTTACAGATAAGAAAAGTGAAGAAAAGATCAGTGGTTCACACAAGAGACTCTTTAGCCACTAAACATTACAACTGGTGGACAACTGCTACTCCATGTCATCTGTGTGTGTACACGTGGGTGAGTGAGGGTGGGTGTGTGATGAGACATTCCTTTCTTGTTATTTTCCTTTGTTCTTTATCAACAAACTCACAGGCTGAGCGACCAAGACCTGTGCAACTATCCCTACTTATTATTAATACTAATGAGCATAGTTACCCTTATTAACGCCTTTAACGTATAAACAGTACCAGAGCTTAGCAAGTGTGTAGAAAGTCATACTATAAAACATTTTAAACTCTTTGATGTATACATGATATTAAAAACAGCACTGCAATCTGCATAAATACATATATCTTCAAATTGTTTCTTACATCATTTGCACTCTTATCTTGCTTTTCATATTTTTCTCGATCATAAGCCATTTTCTTCAGCAATTTCTTCATGGCTTTTTTATCTTTTCTTTGATTTTCAGTGTTTTGCTTCCTCACTTGGTTGACAATAAACTTGGGAATCTATGAAGAAATGAAATCAAGTTTGGGGAGGAAAAAGAAGAGGCAACATTTTCAACTATTGAAATAATTATCTTTATTTCTTATATTTGGAGAGAAGTAAAAGTTTTATCTATTTGATAAGACTATGCAATTCATTAAATCTGTGGGGAAAAAATGGATCATATTACTCACCATGCGTTCAGAGGCTTCAGGTGATACAAGTTACCACCCACTGCGTAAGGTTCAAAGAGAGGCTCGGTGAAGTTCAAGGACATAGTGGCCATTTCCTATGCCAAGACTGGAGACTGCCTGAGGTAACTGACCTCAACAGTTGGCCCCTTTGTGTGGGGGCTTCCCTGCTGGCTCAGATGGTAAAGAATCTACCTGCAATGCAGGAGACCGGGGTTTGGTCCCTGGGTTGGGGAGACCCATGGAGAAGGGAATGCCTGAGGTAACTGGCATTAGGGGTCACCACCTCAATGGCTGGCCCCTTTAGGGTTTCCCTATCTATAACCTTGCCTCTTTAACCTATAGACCTCTTCTAAAAGCTAACCAGCTAGCCTCTCCTGTCAGAAGAGAAAGAAAAACTCCCCAAGAGCTGATGGATGCCTAACAATAATCCAGGAAAAAATAATCCTCAGAAATTCCATTAGCAAAAATAATATATTTTAGAAGTTACCAAATTGAAACAATAAAATCATGTTGGCATTTTAAGAAATGAGATTTAAAACATTAGTTTTTTTTAACTGCATTTGAAATCACCTATATTGGTTACTTTTTTGCAGAGACTATAACAATATAAAAATAATAAAGACTTCAAGATCTAGATATTATCACATTAACAGAGCTTGGAAATATATACTTACTGTCCACAGGAGTTTTTGATACCTAATCAGTAAGTGCATGATATTAGCTATCCCGGCTGCCATTACAAATTCTCGCTGTTCACCAGACTTCAAACCCAATGTGTGATACATGAAGAGATTTGGGGCCATGACCATTGCGACATTCATGACTGTCATCTTATTTTTCTCTTTATTGTCTACGACTCTTTGGAGAAATTCAAGCAGGGCCTGAAACAGAAATGGCTCTTTGAGATCTGTGTCATACATGAAGATAAGAGATTAAAGCACTGTAGCACATGAGATTTTTATTTACTTAAAAGAAAATAACTAAGTTGAACATAACCATAGTCAGCTGGCCACATCCAGCGGGCCCTGTCCTCAAAGCTGCTCCATTGGTTAACACACCCTGAGGTGGAGCTGTGTGTCTGCTAAGGACTATGGCCCTGGGGAATGATGCAAGAGACACACATCTGAGCTGCCAGTGGAGAGAGGAATGGAGAAGCATCAAACTGCATGCCTACCAAGCCATGGAGCACTGAAAAATAGTTAAAATATCAAACAGATATTCACTTTGCAGGAAGTGCTGTACTTTAGGAATTAAAATTTTAAAAAAAGAAAAGAAAAACCTTAAAAGGATTCATTCAATCTCAGTTGCATTTGTTTTAAGGGATTCAGTAGCTGGCTGACATGAAATCTACTCTGATGGGGAGGAAGGGGAATAGCTAGAGACAAAAAGAAGAGAATTAAAAAAAAAAAAAAAAAAAATGAAAAGAAGCTTTTCACCAGACCAAGCTAGTTTATGCTCAGTTTGATGCCACCCACTTCCCATCTCTATCGCCAATACTTAAGTCTCCTCCAAGCCCCTCCTACACAACAACCACAGGCAGCTTAGACCACCCTTCTGCCAGGACAGAAAGCTTCCAGTTCTTCTGCACATCAGTTTTGGTCTAAACCATTAACAACAATAACTGCACAGATAGTCAATGATATCTATGAGCAAGGCATTGTTTTAAGAACTTCGTAGACATCATTTCACTTAATCCTGATTGGAAATCGAAGCTGTAACGACTTCCATCATACAGATGAGAAAACAGAATCTAAGAGAATGGATGTAATTTACGCGATGTCATAGAGTGAGCAAATGGGGGCGAAGTAACTTAATTACCTATCTATTGGCTTTGTTTCTGAACTCTTAACTATTAAAAGAAGCATGTTTTCATATTTAGCCTAAAATTCCTACGTAAAAAAGGCCAAATAAACTATGCCAAAATGGAAAAACAACAACAACAAAAAACTGTTCTTCTCTCACAAAATTTTTAGGGAAAAAAAATTCCTATAAGCTCTAAAAGCTTGATCCTGAATCCAGTTTAGCTGTTATATAGACCCTCAAAGTTTGAAACAAACTAAAGTCATAGCCTTACTATCTAACAATGAGATTCATGTATCTAATTTTTGATCCAGTGCTCAGAAAGTTAAACTGTAATCCAAGAATAAGCTTATGTAGAAACAATACCGTCTCAAATGAGGACAAAAGATTAATTGGTAAGGTTTGGAAAAAATATTTAATTTTGTTCCAGAGACCAGAATAATTATTCAGGGAACAGTGTCTTACTTTACAAGCATAAATTACAGAGTTTAGGTAATAAACCACTTAAAGGTAGTGTGCATAATGCAATAAAGTTAATCAAAATACTACTATTAGGATATTAGAATGTTATGTGTATAGACATAAAATTAATAAAATGTTAGCCTAGGCTTTGCTGAAAGAACGTCATCTTCGGATGTATTGTCACTATATCTGATCTATAAGAGCTCCCTTTTCTTAAAAGTATCTATCACCAGGACTTCCCTGGGTCCAGTGTTTAAGACTCCACACTTCCAATGCAGGGGGTATAGGTTCGATCCCTAGTCAGAGAACTAAGATCCCACATGTGGCAGAGTACGGCCGAAAAAAAAAAGTATCTATCACCAGTCTGGTGTTATATAAATGTCACTGGGCCCACTCTCTGAAAACTCAGTTTGAGTCTCATTACAGTTAGTTACTAATCAGCTCTGTGTGATCTTAGGGTAAACCTTTTGACATCCCGTTCCTTAAAGTCTTCTTATTCATAAAATGGGAATACTAATTTCCTAGCCTGCCAAGA
Source organism: Bos taurus (assembly GCF_002263795.3). NCBI lineage: Eukaryota > Metazoa > Chordata > Mammalia > Artiodactyla > Bovidae > Bos > Bos taurus. The sequence continues at coordinate 67,757,969 of NC_037336.1, forward strand.
TTAAGCAACAAAATATATACAATGAATTTGCTGAAACTACAAAAAAGATAAATGCTTGTCAATAATAACATTAACATGGATTCCCCACTGTTAACATTAGTCTTTGTTATTCCTCCAAGTCAAAGGTAGGTTTGATCACTAGTCCAAATGCACATAATCCAAGGTTAAAAAAAAAATCCTGGTCAACAAGTTCCCTAAAGACATCTGTTGTCTTAGATTTAAACTAGGATATAGGGTTTAATATGGTCCCTCCAAACCCTTAGATGTGCTGTACAAATTGGCTATACAAGTCATGTATATGATCCTATCCCTCCAAATGGCAATAGAAAGAGTGGCAAAATTGGAAAAATTGAGGAAGTTTGCATTGAGCTTCCTGAAATCATATTGTGATGAAGTTTCCCTTCTCTTTTAGAGAACTACATTTAAATGGTTTATTCTTTTGTATGCATGCTATACTTGTTTCAGCATTTCTGGTATTAGACATGTTGGTGAAACCTTTATCAGATCTGGCTAATTAAACTACTAAAGCTTAAGTAAATTAGTAAAACTGTTTGGCAATTTCCAATTTTTTACCCCAAGAAAGTATTTCCCACTTACTTATACAATTGTACTCCAGTAACTTTATGTCCTAAAAGTAAAACTAAAATTGAAGGAAAAAAAACAAAAAAAAAACAAAAAAAACACTCTTAAACAGATTTTGTCTTAAAAGAATGTGCCTGGGGTTTAAAGGCAAAATCCAAGAATGAGTTCTGGGCCAACCTTGCCCAATAGTAACCATATTGGAATAAGTGTTTCCTCCACTGCTAGTTGAACTCTTTTGAAAGTAGGCATATTTTAAGTACCTCATGTGTCTTTCTATTTCCATTTTATACTGGCCGTTCACAGGGCCATCACACAGATAGGCACCTTTATGTGAATGAAAAAAAAGATGGACTAAATTCCTCTTTCTGGGTAGTTGATGAACTATGACAAGGCAGAGCACAGACTGAAAATCAGTCCCCACCTCGTCCTGGACCCGACGTCCCCATTTTAGCCACAGTCTACCCACCCATACACAGCAGCCTTGGTCACATGATGCTTGAATACAACCCTTCCTGGAGCTGGCCTCTGTCTCCAAAACCAAACCAAACCTATTCTCAGCTACTCACAAAGTTAATCAGTGAAGCGAAAGATTATTTTCTGACTTAGTAAAGGGAACAACTCATTGGAAGTTCTCTTGCGGCGATGTAACGTTTTATTCCAGCAATCCTCATCAACTGCTTCAGGCAGAAAAGTTGAGTATTGACATTTATTCCAAGGGCAGGGAATTTGCTCACCTGGTTTCAGTTCAAGGAGTCTTAATGAGGTACAGAAAAACATTTCCAAGGTTTACCAACTGGTGGTTTTGTTTTCTCGACAGGAAATTTTTTGACGTGCTTCTTTTTCATTTTAAATATAAGGAACTATAGGGGGTAAATGGGCAAGGGCTGCACCCTTACTTGTAGAAAAAAAACTTTTATTTGTATTAAAAAAACTTACTTTTTAAGGTAACAGTAAAACATAAGGTAGATGTGCTTTCTAAATTATATTAAAAATTTTTTTTCTAAGAGTTTATAATTAAACCTTTTTTAACTACTCTAAAATTTTTTACCATTAAGGAAAACTAATCAATGTGGAACAATCCACTGATTATTATGAAAGCCGCTGATGATACATAATAAATGGTATTTAATCATATGACTATCAGACCAAATCACTGTGAAATGATGATATAGATCAGAAACTCAGGGTAAGCCCTTAGAGAAATGACTAGAACTTGAGTTGGTGTATCTTTTGACTAATCAAACATTTCAAGTTCATCATTATGACTTATTTCAAACTCTACTGCTTGGAACTACAAACACATGTAACATCTTTAGGCAGCAATGGGCTATATTTGGTGAACTTTAGGAGTTCCTTTTTAAACATTCAATTTTTACCTTACTAGTACATGCTCACTAAATAAAACTGGAAAATACAGGAATAATAGAAAAAAAAAATACATTCATGTTTTTATTAACAAATGAACCTCAATCACCTGTAGAAGAAATGTTACAGTTGAAAAAAAGACCAAAAAAATTTAAAAAACCTAATGATACTATTAACATGACTAACCTGGGTAATAAATTAATAAAGAGTTAACGACTTTCATCATCTCTCCTTAAAAATAGGTCTTCACTTTATAGACAACTACTAACATTTCCACAATAACATTATTTTGTTTTGCCACAAATAATGAAAAATGACTCGTAGTTCTGAGGGATATTTAGCGTAAATGAAACCAGCTGACCTTGAGTGTGTCTCTGTTTGCATCAGGCAGGAGGATGACAAGAAGGTTCAAAGCCTGTAGTTGTTGCTTTCTGGTTGGAAGATCTGCAGACAGATTAAATACATCTGAATGCTTGCCTTTACCAAATACTTCTCTTTACTTTCTTTTTCTGTTTTGCAAGAAAAAAGTTATTTGGCATAAACATCACTGTGAAATGTGAGACACAATGAGTGAGCAGTAAGCCTTGTTGAGAGTGTGTGTGGGGGAGATCAGGAGAAGCAGCTGTTAAAGTAGAGCTTTCTCTTTCTCGGAATGCTCACTTCCAACTGTGAGCGTATGACGGCAGCCTTATGTTTGCAGACACACAACAGTGCTTTGGAAATAATTTTAACTTCTGCATGATAATTATTCCCCAATTAAAAAGCAGAGGAGATTGGACCTTTTATAATACAGTGTCAGAGTGCACCTGTAACGGTGAAGCTTCTTTTCATGGTGAGTGAACAAATTATGTGATGTCCATAGTTAAAAGCCTATCAATTCCAACAGGAATATGTAAAACAAAGCCTGGAACACAAAAAGTGCTCGATAAATATTTGTGGAAAGAATAAGAAAACCAATCAGCAATGAGAGAGTTGAAGAGGTACATTATTATTATTGATATTTCCTATTTTCAGTACCCCCACCCCAATAAGTAATACTCGTGGATATCTGGAATCATTCTTGCTTTTACTTCTCGGGGATAAATTTGGTCCTTCAATCCATATCTAAGGACTATATATGCAAAATAGCACAACTTAACCATTAAAAAAATATTTTAAATGACAATTTCAATACTTCCCTAAAAATTCTGAATAAACGATATGGTGATATCATTTATGATATCCCTATCCTTAAATGAGATAAGCCATGGGAAACATCTCAATACGACATGCTTTAAGAATAGCTTGGAACATAATGGAATAATATTCAGTCATAAAAAAAATCTGGCCATTTTCAACAACATGGATGAACCTTGACTGCATTATGCTAAGTGAAATAAGATGGAGAAAGACAAATATCTTATGATCTCACTTATATATAGAATCTAAAACAAAAACAGCTCACATATATACAGAGAACAGGTTAGTGGAACAATGTGAACCACCATAGGTTTTGGGGTCAGGAGGGGAAATGGCTAAAGGCAGACAAAAAGTACAAACTTCCAATTACAAAATAAGTCAGTCTCAGGGAAATAATGCAAGCATGGCAGCTACGGCTTTCCAGGTGGCTCAGTGGTAAAAGCATTCACCGGCCGATGCAGGGGCCGCAGGAGACACGGGTTTGTTCCCTGGGTCAGGAAGAGCCCCTGGAGGAGGGCATGGCAATCCACTCCTTGTTGCCTGGAGAATCCCTTGGACAGAGGAGTCTGGTGGACCACAGTCCATAGCGTAGCAAAGAGTAAGACACAACTGAGTGACTATGCATCAGACTATGCGTGGCAACTATAGTTACTACTACTCTATTACATACTTTAAAGTTACTAAGAGTAGATCTTTAAAGTTCTCATTACAAGAAAACATTTTTCTATAATTATGAACGGTTACAGATGTTAAGTAGACATTATGATGATCACTTTGCAATGCATGCAAATAACAAATATTGTACATGTGAAACTACTATAATATTATATGCCAATATACTTCAATTAAAAAAAAGAACAGCCTGGAAAAGTTCTGGTTGACACTGCAGTCAGTGCAGCATAATCATTAACAGTGCTTCTCTTTCACTCTCAAAAGTGTCCCAATTTGGAACTTAAAGTCTGGCTTGGTCACTAGAATGTGGTGACAGCATTTTCCCTTTTTTGATGGTCTCTATGACTAAAAGGGATAATTATGCCAGTACATGAACCTCATCAGATCTCTCTGTTCACTGGAAAGGAATTGAGAACTATTCAAGACGTTAATTTGGAGCCTGCCCAAGACCACAAAATGGAAAGACATAAGAAATCTGTTGCCCCCCGACCAATGAAGCAGTCAAATGATTTGCTCCATGTTTCTGCATGACAATTTCAGAAGCTAATTTTTCAGGAAATAATCACAGACTCTGTCACATCTCCTTGTGCTTTTATGATAACTGTTAATCCACAGCTTCTCCAGTAAGTGTTGCTTTTAACACTTGGCAAGAAAAATGTATCAGAGAGCTTACGTGATTCATTCTATTAAAAAATAAATGTGACGTTTCCAGCTTTTAATATAAAATACATACACTATTGCTTAAAGGGCACGTAATTAATCCGCACCTGAAGAGATACAGATAGATCTGTTATCTATTTACTCCTAGATGTATATTTATAAAGGAAAAGAAAACGAGTGGTATTTTTTTACTCACTGACATCAATGAGTCAGTGTGTCTACCCAAATATATCTGGTTATATTCTTCACAAAGCAAAATGTCATTAAAGCAATTAATATGGATGGCACTGACTCAACGATTGCTTCAAAGAGGGGTGGCACTTACTCTGGACAGCCTGGAAAGCTTTGAGATATTCTACACTGAGCAGTGGCTGGGGCAGCTCCCGGATAAAGAGCTTCAGCAGGCTGGCGGCATCATGCTGCTTGACACTTTCCCAATTAAAAGTCCCTTCATAGAACTTTGCTTCTAGTTCTTGGCAAAGATTCTGAAAGGCAGAAGAGAGAAAGGGGGAAAAAAAAAAGCTACCAGTAAGTTGATTTATTTTTCCTTGCTGAGACTGATATACTTCCCACTTCAGAAGAGATACTACCCTTTTGTGGCTTTTTATTATTTGTTTTAATATTTATTTATTAATTTGGTTGCATAGGGTCTTTCGTTGCGGTGTGGAGGCTCTCTAGCTGTGGCTGGCAAGCTTAGCTGCCCACGACATGGGGGATCTTAGTTCCCCAACCTGCGTCCTCTGCACTGCAAGGCTGGTTCTTAACCACCAGGCCACCAGGGAAGTCTCAAGATGTTACTTTTTTGAAAAGACATCTGAAACTACTAAAGGCCAACACTTCTCTATTACTCAGAAAAATATTCCTTCTCCTACCTCAAGCGTAATTCATCAATGAAAATGATAGATAAGGTCTAGAATTCCAAGACTTTACACATTTTCCAGGATAGGCAAAAAACCTTAAGCAGTAGAGGCTGAAATAAAAGAACAGTTAAAACAGACTTTACACTTGGGGGCTTTACTTAGATACTATAATTTTTCACCAACTTTTAAAAAATTATTTAAAGAAAAAGTCTGTGCTTTATTTAGAAGTGTACATTATGTAACAAAATACTTAATCAATCTATGGACCTAAAGCAAAGGGCCACCTCTGATTAGTCACCTCTGGAAAATGGAAAACCAAATTCCAAAGCAAATGAGGTACGAAAAATACCCCATCTTAAACGTGTAGGCTGTCAGTGACCCAGCCATCCTGCTGCCAGCTGCAAAAAACAGCTGGAGTCCTTGTGGAATTAGAAGTACCTAATTCATTTACCTCAAGGACTCCACAAAATCTGCCAGGCAAATTATTAATAATAAATCAGTTTTGTTTCATAATTACTATTTTCTATATGCTTTTTTACTGTGGCATAAATCCGATTATGTTAGAAACCCTTCCAAGTTTCTGTCACTCCCTTCTAATATTTGAAACTGTTCTCCCAAGAAATGTTGTTTTTCCTATAAGGTAAATTTATTACACTTTCTCTTCCCAACACAATTCCATCCTCTACCCTACTTATTTTTTGTAATTGGTGAAATACACAAAGGCAAACCTAGAAATGGGGGGAAAGAAAGGTGAGAGGAGAGAGGGATGAAAGAAAGGAGAGGGGAAGGAGATGGGGAGGAAGGGAGGGAAGGAAAGAAGGCCTGCGGAAGAGGGAGAAAGGGGGCGAGAGAACGAAGAAGAGGGAAAAGAGAGGAGGAGGAGAAGGGGATGGAATGGGAGGGAGAGTCCAAGAAATTTGGTGGGGAAGGGATGACAACCCTAAATTTTGCATGTCATCTTTACATTATGTACAAAACAGAGACCAGGTGCCGTATCATTCAGTCTGTGATAAAAGGCTGTGTTGAGCCAGCTGAATCTACTTCATTGACTTCTAAGAAGTTACATATAGTTGAATATACTCCTCTGCCAGCGATCTGGCCAAAATGTGAAATCCACATTACATCCATCTTTGTGAACTAAGGCTTCCCTGGTGGCTCAGAGGTTAAAGCGTCTGCCTGCAAGGTAGGAGACCTGGGTTCGATCCCTGGGTCGGGAAGATCCCCTGGAGAAGGAAATGGCAACCCACTCCAGTATTCTTGCCTGGAGAATCCCATGGATGGAGAAGCCTGGTGGGCTACAGTCCACGGGGTAGCAAAGAGTCAGACATGACTGAGCGACTTAACTTTGTGTACTAAAGTAAACATGTTTATGACTCTCCTGAGTTGGCCATCACCTTTTGCTAATGTGGGACATGAACAGTGATGTGGAAACCAGTCTTCTTGCTAAGATGGGTAGAATGGAGTCATGTAACTGGCTTCTGAGGGACCCTTTCTCTGTTAGAGAATGTATTTCTCGACAGGACTCATCTCCCAATCACACACACTGTCTCTGACTGACTAGTGGTGAAACTGCCACTGCTACTGCTGCTACTGCTAAGTCGCTTCAGTCGTGTCCGACTCTGTGCGACCCCATAGACGGCAGCCCACCAGGCTCCCCATCCCTGGGATTCTCCAGGCAAGAACACTGGAGTGGGTTGCCATTTCCTTCTCCGATGCATGAAAGTGAAAAGTGAAAGTGAAGTCTCTCAGTTGTGCCCGACTCTTAGCGACCCCATGGACTGCAGCCTACCAGGCTCCTCCATTCATGGGATTTTCCAGGCAAGAGTACTGGAGTGGGGTGCCATTGCCTTCTCTGGAAACTGCCACAAGTGTCAGCAAATGAAGTGAGTCGCTTAATCGTGTCCAACTCTTTGCAGCTCCCTGGACTGCAGCATGCCAGGCCTCCCTGTCCATCACCAACTCCCGGAGTTTATCCAAACTCATCCCCATTGAGTCGGTGATGCTATCCAACCATCTCATCCTATGCCATCCCCTTCTTCTCCCACCTTCAATCTTTCCCAGCATCAGGGTCTTTTCAAATGGGTCAGCTTTCCGCATCAGGTGGCCACAGTATCGGAATTTTAGCTTCACCATCAGTCCTTCCAATGAACACTCAGGACTGATCTCCTTTAGGATGGACTGGTTGGATCTGCTTGCAGTCCAAGGAACTCTCAAGAGTCTTCTCCAACATCACAGTTCAAAAGCATCAATTCTTCGGCGCTCAGCTTTCTTCAGAGTCCAACTCTCACATCCATATATGACCACAGGAAAAACCATAGCCTTGACTAGACGGACCTATGCTGTCTAGGTTGCCATAAATGGAGTCACACACAGTCGGACATGACTGAAGCGACTTAGCAGCAGCAGCAGCAGCAGGTTGGTCATAACTTTCCTTCCAAGGAGTGTGTCTTTTAATTTCATGGCTGCAGTCACCATCGGCAGTGATTTTGGAGCCCCAAAAAATAAAGTCTGACATTGTTTCCACCGTTTCCCCATCTATTTGCCATGAAGTGATGGGACCAGATGCCATGATCTTAGTTTTCTGAATGTTGAGCTTTAAGCCAATTTTTTCACTCTCCTCTTTCACTTTCATCAAGAGGCTCTTTAGTTCCTCTTCACTTTCTGCCATAAGGGTGGTGTCATCTGAATATCTGAGGTTATTGATATTTCTACTGGTAATCTTGATTCCAGACTGTGCTTCATCCAGCCCAGCGTTTCTCATGATTTATCAGGTTACTCAAATCCGATTAAACTGAGATCACAATGTGGTAAGAGCCATGTAAGCCGAAACTAGTGCTTTAAACTGAAGAAGCTTATCAAAATCAGCAAGTGATGCAAACTGTGGAATCTTTGCACAGACCTGGCATTGCCAAGGCCACAACTGGCTAGGAGAGTGTACACCAACCAAGAGTCATTTCTTCCTGATCTAGCTCTAAAGAGCTCATACAGAATACATCTTTAGGAGATGAACAGGGAATATCTCTTCCCTTTATCCTATTTTTTCTTGGATTTACAAATTCAGGAAGACAAACTATTGGATGTGGCCAGTGACTTGTGTTATCTTTTTAGAGCTAGAGCTGAATTTGGAGGATAAGGGTTAAGGAGGTTTTTAATGACTGATAATCAAAAAATTCCCTAGATAAGTTTTCCAGATAGAACTACAATTCCAAGTATGAAGTCCCCATTAAATGCAAATCCCTGGAGAGGCACATTCCATCTACATCATCTGCAGGGTAATTCTACTTAGACCAAGCATTCATTGGATACTGGATTCCCCAAAGCAGGAGTCAGGAACAGAGAAAGGAGGAGGACACACAGTATCCTAGGAAAGTGGGAAGGAAATATCATCTTGAGAAAGAAGAAAGAAGGGGAGTGAGAAAGGGGGTTCCAACTGGAAAGCCTGGGAATCCCCTTGACTCTTTCACAAGCCAGACTCAGGCTACCCTTGGATCCAGTGAGCCAAGGAACTGGGACAGCCAGGAGCGGTTAAGACAATCTCATTTTGCCAGCTCACTACGACTGATAATGTACGGAGACTAATGTCAAGTCCCCTACTCTGCCCACCTGGTGGAGTTTACCATCCTGCCCTTTAAAAAAGAAAAAGAAATAAATCTCACGCTGTTACTCATGCAGACTGTCAGCAGTCCCTTCTTAGTATTTTGACTCATCATGTTCTCTTTCCATCAGCAGGACAGAACTGCTCTTGTCTTCTGCTTGTTTACTTTTGTTCCTATTTTATATCTGCACAGTTGGAGAGTAAAATCATTTGCCTCTTTACTTATTACAGTATTGTTACTGGTAATAGGGTGATTTTGAAAAAAAAAAAGTCAAAATTTACAATCATAAGAGACTGTAGAGAAGCTAATATAAACTGAATGTTAAGATGTTTTTGTGTTTTTTCATCTTCTAAAATGGGAAGAAAGAGTGGGGAGGACAACTGAGCTTTGCAGATGCAAAAAGTTTAATTAAACAGTTATTTTCATGAGTAGAACCAAGAAATCACCTTGATTCGAACAGCAACTCCAGGGATTCTTAAGAGACCTTCGGTTTCCAAACCTCCCTCTTCAATGCGAGAAATCAGCTGTGTATAAACAGAAGGACATTCTGATTTTGGCATTTTAATAGGTACAGTCTCAAAGTTAACATCTCCTTCATACATAAATAAATAAAAATTGAATACAGTGACATGTTAACTGGATTTCACTAAGTTTTGAATGCTGTGGCACAATCACTACTCATCTTTAAGCCAATATATCCCAAAACTTTGGTTGTAATTTGGAAAAAGTTGGGTCCTTTGGAACAAAAGTATATAGCTTCACAGAGCACCTGCAATATCCCGAATAGAGACTGACCCATGTTCACTGTTTAAAAGTAACTAAGATGATCCATTTCTTCTGCTTTTTCACAAACATACATTCTGCAATCAAATACATCTTATGAAATTACAGTATTTGCATATTTACACCTCCTTTTCAGTTTGTTCAAAGAAAAAATTGTTTATGATACGAAGGAAAAAAAAAAACTGCTTCCAAATATTCATTTTTAGGCTTTAAGCTTTTGGTGATAAACTTAAATTAAAAAAACAGTTTTGGTACGGGGTTTCTAAATCATACCTGATGAATACACACAGATCTCTAAGTTTTTTTGTTTGTTTTAATAAGACAGAAACCCACAAGAATAAGAAAATGGAGAAATTTCAATGACATAACACTGGAAGCTCGGAAGTGGTTAGTTTCTTGGCAGAGACTTTCAATTGGAATATGCATTCCCTGGGCAGTACACAAAGGATTTTTAGAGGGGTACTTGACTATTTTAGCTTCCCTGTGACTCAGCTGGTAAAGAATCCACCTGCAATGTGGGAGACCTGGGTTCACTCCCTAGGTTGGGAAGATCCCCTGGAGAAGGGAAAGGCTACCCACTCCAGTATTCTGGCCTGGAGAATTCCACGGACTGTATAGTCCATGAGGTCGCAGAGAGTCAGACACAACTGAGCAACTTTCACACTTGATTATTTTAAGGGCTTCCCTGGTGGCTCAGATGGTAAAAAATCCATCTGCATTGTGGGAGACCTGGGTTTGATCCCTGGATTGGGAAGATCCCCTGGAAAAGGGACTGACAACCCACTCCAGTATTCTTGCCTGGAAAATTCCATGGACCGAGGAGCGTGGCGGACTACAGTCCATGGGGTTGCATTACTGAGTGACTTTCACTTTTCACTGACTATTTCAAAAAATCAATTTCCTTGTTCTCAATTTAAATATAAGGAATTGCTAGCATCATATAGGCTTTCCTTACCATCCATTCCCCTCCTTTCACAATAGCCTTCTTCTAAAAGACAAACCTACTTTTCTCTCAGGCCCAAACTTACTATAATACCCTCTGCATACCCTGAGGCACAACATCTTCCAGACTGCCAAAACAGTATAAAATTTTAATTTTTTTTTTTTCAGAGAAACCTCCTTAATGATTTACCAAGGCTTTATAAATAACATAAAGCTTACTATTTTCCCCATGCTTATAAAAATGTCTATTAGGAGCAAAGCATTGCATCATGAATGACGTCTTTTGACCTTTATCTAGATGTTCTCAAGTACGATTTATTATAGCACATAGACACTGGAAGAGGGCACAAATATCCTCCATGACCCCACCTCTTATATCCCTGGATTATGGCCAAAGTCTGTACTAATTTTGACTTAGTCAGGTAAGAACAAAGCAAAGAATAGTCTCCCAAGTAGTTATTATTGACTGAAAATAGAAGCACTGAATTTCAAAAATTCAACTGGAATGATTTTTGAGACATTTTTCAAGTTACACTGGATAAAAACTCATGGGGAAAAAAATCTTTAAATGAATTATTTTAGATTAGATGAACATTATTCAATAAAGTATTTAAAATTAAATATATCAAATAATACCATGTAACATTTATTCAACATACAAGCAATTTGTTTTATTTCATCTTATAAAATGTTTAAAATATTCTATTAACAAAAAATAAAATTGCATGCCAGTAGCTGGATCAAATTAGTTTTTAGCAGTAAGACGAATTTTGCTTTTATTGAATACACAGGCAATTCTGATGATTTCTAAATAACTGAACAAGAATAATTTTTACATTTTTATGTTTTAATGTTTTTTATTATTCTCTAATGCTGAATACTAGCATTCAACAGAGAATGTATATATACACTGTCATTATTCTCATTATTTCTCACTTTGAGAATAACATATTTTAGCTACATTCTATTGTCATTGTTAAAATACAAATAATACTTTATTATGAAAATATGATTTACTAATTTGCCAGAATTTTGCCATAGATAAAAGTTAAGAATATTTCTATTTCTCCAGTGCTTTTGGGAATATGGTTTCAACAGTGTGTTTCTAAGGTGTGGGGTGGCGGGGAGGTGGAGTGGCATGGGGAACCAGATACAATTTATAGATATTAGATAAGCTTTGTTAAAGTCTCTTTAAGGTATATTTCTCAATAACTGAGAAAATATAATCTGTTAAGACTGATAATAAAAATTTTCGCAAATCAGTGGTTTTCAATTCTTTCATTTCAATAAAATTAAGGGAATACCTAATTGCATTGTCAGCTGATAAAAAAATACTTTTCGGAATAGATCACGGTGATTTTTTTTGCTTATCATTCAGAGGGGATACAAACAGATGAGTGTTATCTAACAGAAAGCTCTATATATTCTCTTTTATTTAATATATGAACCCCAAATCTTTAAGGCTCTTATCCAAAGATTTCAAACTGGTGGGTAGTCTGAGTCTCTAAAAAGTCTGAAGAGACCAAAAATGTAAACTAACTAAATACGAAAACAATGTCAAGAGAAAATGATAGGGTACTGGATGCAATCCTGAGTCTGACCAGGAGGCAACACTGACTTCTGTTGGGACCAACGCTTGCTCTTAGCTGATGTGATAGTGAATCTGATGTGTCAACTGAGCTGGGCTAGAGTACCCAGCTATTTAGTCAAACACCAGTCTAGATGTTGCTGTGAAGGTGTTTTTTAGATGCGATTAACATGTAACCTGTAGACTTTGAGTAAAGCACTACTTTCCATAATGTGAGTGGGCCTCATCCAGTCAGCTGAAGGCTGTAAGAACCCAGACTGAGGTTCCCCAAAGCAGCACAATTCTGCCTCAAGACTGCAACACAGAAACCCCACAGGAGTTTCCGCCTGCAGAATTTGGACTCGACCCTGAAATGTTAACCCTTGCCTGTGTTTCCAGCTTGCTGTACATAATTCAGACTTGACAGGCCCCACAATTGCAGAAGCTAATTCTTTAACATATAATAAATCTCTCTCTCCCCCTGACCCCGAGAGAGAGACAGATGCTCAATAAATATTATTGAATAAGTGAATGAAGGAAAGCGTGTGTGTGTGTTTGTGTGTGTGTGTGTGTGTGTGTGTGTGTGGCTGCATGTATCTCTTTCTCTCTCCTCCTCCCCAACACACAGTCATTCCTTCATTTACTTAATAATATTTATTGAGCATCTCTCTCCCAAAGAGAGAGAGAAAGAGAAATCTCCTATTGGTGCTGTTTCTCTGAATAGCCCCAATATACTGGGAAAGGGTTCTACTGAGATCCATGCTTTGTCCATCCGCATAAGTAACTCACACCATTTACTGCCATTAAAAGAACTTGAATCTATGGTCTCCATTCATAAGCATCTCTCTGGTTATCACAGACATCACGAACTATCCACACAGACACAGGTTCTGCAGGCAATGACGAGAGGAAGCTGGTGAGTAGAACAAGCTGTCTACAACACAGTCCACCAGGAGAAACACTGAGACACAGGTTTGGATGTAATGGTGATTATGAGGAATGAAGAAATCAGAGCTTAGTACTAATAGGTAAGATAGTAAATGACTGGCTTAGAATAATGGAAGAATTGGTGCAAAGTAGATTAAGCTTAAGAATTAAATGGCTTTGTTGAGCCAAACAACTGAGAACATTACTACTGCCATTCTTGCTACCCATGAATTTTCAGAAACTGAGATGCCTGAGCTGTTGCAAAATCTGCGTCTTGGGTAGCCCACAACTGATGTGACTAGCCTTCCTCGGGGGTATTCCCTGTCTTTTATCCAATGTAATCTGTGTTTCTGAACAATGATGGCTCAGAGGTTAGACTGAAACTTTTATATTGTCATAGATAATCCCCTTATGAATAATTGAGTGTTGGCTACACAAGTGACTTTATAGTTTAGCAATCATTTTCTAATTCTACTTTATGGTTTCTTTGCCTACTTTGGGAGAAGGCACTAGTAAATTAAATTGGACATCCTCACTGTAAATAGGAAAGCTTGGAAAATACATACAGGCATAAAATATTCATGAGGATTCAATTCCCTAGAAATTTACCAGCAGTCCCCACTCTTATGTATTATAGAATTGAAATCTCAATTATACAAAGCCAGCTAATATAAGACAGGAAAATGATGCCAGGTAATCACAGTTACAAGAAATAACACTGAAAGCATCACCATGAAATAAAAATTATGAGTCCTTGAAACAAATCTGTTTTCTGAATAGAAAAACCAAAGCATAAAATAAAAGAGCATATCAATTGGAGAACTATATTATAATAGTATGAATGCAAAAACAAAAACAAAACACCATTATCTCAAGTATGCTGTCTCCATGCTGACCCATTTGAGCCTACTTACTTTTTGAAATATCAAGGGTATTCGAGTTCCTGGTACTTTCTTCTGATCTTGTTCTAACAATACTGTCAATGGGACACAAAAAAGGCCAGAATCTGCAAAAACAACAACGAAATCTCTTCACTTTCATCAACCTATGAAATATCAATGCAAAAATGTTAAGGCACCAGATTCCCGATATTGTCATTCAATCAGACAACTATATCAAGCATCTAAGTGGGTGACATTGCCTACCAATTAGGTAAACACAACTTAATTGGAAAATTCTGGCTCCACCTTATAGAGCAATCTAGCAAGCAAAGACAACTGAACTAATGATTACAGATCATCACCAAAATAATTAGAAAAGTATAACTGTTACAAAAGAGAAATAGAGTGCTAGGGGAATAGGCAAAATATGCAAATAATTTACTAAATGTAATCAAATTAAAAGTTCTCACTTAAAGCAAATATCACTCATCTCTTTCATATTTAACTGACATGCAACATTCTATAATATAGCAAAGTGTAAATATTTGCTTTTTGGAAAATCAGCCAAGATTATGAGCTTGCTCTACAAATGTTCTTCTTTAGAGAACACAGTAGATACTTGGTCTTTGTGAATTTAAATTTGTTTTTTTATATATTTGGGAACAACTCCAGAAGACATGACAGGTAATAATTTATAATTTTTCTAAATTAAAATTATATGCTTTCAGTCTGATGTAAGTATAGCTTCTATCCAGCACCTCCTACCCCACACCCATCACTGAGTGAACAGTTACAACAAAAAAGTGTAACACACATCATCAGGGAGATATAAATCATCTGTGAACAAGAAAAGGGGGATTATCCCGTGATATGAAAACAGACATTGGAAACTGTGACATTCAGAATAATGTCAGTAACCTAGTAAATAACTTTTAGTTTAGGAATTAAGAAAAGCATAATCTTTAAGCATATCAAATTCTACTTTATAACATAAATATCTTAGATAAGATACAAAAATATAAAAAAGGTGGAAAGAAAATCTATTTTATTAATAGTGTTACTTTTAATGAGAATGGCTTAATATTTCTCTGTCTGGTAGGAGGCAATTCTGAGATAAAATTAAAAAGGCCTCTCTAAGTCACTCTGAAAGTCTTTAACAGTGAGTCACAACTTTTTTTTTTCACAATTATTTAAATTAAAATTTTATTTTTTATCTGGAGAAGACTTTGTGATGAGCTTTTGAAAAAGCATCTGAAGTCTTTATCCATAATGGACCTGTGGAAAACCAGAACTGTTTGACTCAGAAATTCACCATCACAAGCCTTAAGCTAAAATACTCACTCAAAGGAACTAAACACAGAACGGGGTCTTCTGGGGCCCAGCATGGCAGAGAGGACTTGAGGGAAGGTACACTTCAGTCCTACAGAGAAATTGCCTCTAAAACTTACATCAGGTGAATACTTGTCTTTGCTAACGTTACCATAGCAACTCAATAATCCCTATTCTTGGTTTTTCTTTAAGAGATATCTTTAAAGTTAAATGAGATGTCAGAGATTCCTAAATAGTATAGCTTTATCAACAGAAAATTAACTGGATTTTCAGATGAATAAAATCTTGGGAAAAAAACAAGAACTGAGGAGGTGTTTGTTTTCTATCATATTATTAAAAAAAAAACAAAACAGCCTATTCATATAATGGGGAAAGCAAGCTGATTACAAAGAAAAAAAAAAAACTATGCATACACAAGAGATGCACAATTTAGAGATATTATATGCCAAAATCACATTATTGTCTTCAAAGAAGGAAGAATATTTTTTGCAAAACAGTTAAAAGTAGATTGTAAATGAACAAAGGGACATACTACTAACTGCCTGTGCATTTGCTATCAAATAAATAAAGCAAAAATAATCGATGAGAATTAACCATATTAATGTCAGTTGTCAAGATCCAGTCTTAGAAATAAGTATATGTACCAAATGTTGTTTTAAATACAGCTTTCAAAGGAGAGAGCATTTAAGAATCCTTGATAAGAATTTCCTTTTTTTTTCCATGGCAATTAAATATTTGATTATGCCTTTATCTTCTATAATATAGGAGACAGATTTATCAAATTACAAAGATTTTAGAATCCTAACTTTAGATGTATTCATGTGCGGATTATAGGCAATTTGTTATGTATGCATTTCCCACACCCCACAAAGGATACTTCTAAAAAGCCAAGCTCATTCTTACTAGCTCAGGAGTAAATCCAACTGGTTTTTGTTTCAAAATTACCTCTTGTTTTGATTTTCACAGCTTTCTGTTGTTTCAGTTCGATACCCAAGACATCATAGAGGGCAGTCAGCTCAATTAGGGCTAAATGGCAAACTTTCTTCATGTCCTGGGGCGCTAGGTCACCAATCCTGGTGGTGCCTGTTTTGTCTTTTGGCACTCTGTAAGTCTAAAATAAACATCATTAATGCAGTAAAGGTTTACAAGACCTAACCCCTTTTTAATGAAAGATGACAAAATTATAACTGTGAAAAGAATTCATTCTCAGAGTGGTGACAATGAAAGCCATGGAAGAATTTCTCCAGCCAGAATGAAGAGCAATCCTGTCTTAATGATGATCCCAAACCTGCAGGGAGTTAATATGTGAAGTATGACAGACAGCAGAACCAGACCATGTACTAGGAGTGTGAACATCAGCGGCCAAGAGGACAAAAGAGACAGTGAAACAAAAGGAGAAAACAAACAAACAAGTTAACTGACCTTTAAGAACCAAGAAAAAGTACAAGTCAAGACAAACTGTGAGGAGGAAGACACAGGAGGTGAGAGAAGAGTAGGAGTAACCACTAGTGCGTGCCAGGAACATTTTATCTACACTATTATTAATTGTCATATATATATATATAGTATGGCATTGTATTGATATAGATAATATTATATATTCAGATATATGATACCCAAATAAGGCAGGTACAAAAGGACTGTGCAGCACTGGAGAGAAGGGGAGAGCAGAGGGGAAACCAAAAGCAGGGACTTTAGAGCCACCATGTATCAGTCATCTAACTGCTAATTCGCTGTGTATGACTTCTGGCAATTCTTTAACCAATGCTTTTTATAAAATGGACATGCAAAAACCATATCCTAAAATAGCAGTTTTCAAAGTGAGGTCCAGGGAGCCATATAGGTACCCAATACTCTTTTCAAGGAATCTAAAGAGGTCAACTTCCACCTCCAGATGTTCAAGCTGGATTTAGAAAAGGCAGAGGAACCAGAGATCAAATTGCCAATATCTGTTGGATCATTGAAAAAGCAAGAGAATACTAGAAAACATCTACTTTTGCTTCATTGATTATGCCAAAGCCTTTGACTGTGTAGATCACAACAAACTGGAAAATTCTTCAAGAGATGGGAATACCAGACCACCTGACCTGCCTCCGGACAAATCTATATGCAGTTCAAGAAACAACAGTTAGAACCAGACATGGAAAAACAGACTGGTTCCAAATCAGGAAAGGAGTAGGTCAGGGCTGTATATTGTCACTCTGCTTATTTAACTTATAAGCAGAGTACATCAGGGGAAATGCAGGGCTGGACGAAGCACAAGCTGGAATCAAGATTGCCGGGAGAAATACCAATAACCTCAGATACGTAGATGACAGTACCCTTATGGCAGAAAGCAAAGGAGAACTAAAGAGCCTCTTGATGAAAGTGAAAGAGGAGAGTGAAAAAGTGGGCTTAAAATTCAACATTCAGAAAACAAAGATCATGGCATCCAGTCCCATCCCTTCATGGCAAGTAGATGGGGAAACAATGGAAAGAGTGAGAGACTTTATTTTCTTGGACTCCAAAATCACTGCAGATGGTGATTGCAGCCATGAAATTAAAAGACGCTTGCTCCTTGGAAGAAAAGCTATGACCAACCTAGACAGCATAGTAAAAAGCAGAGACATTACTTTGCCAACAAAGGTCCATCTAGTCAAAGTTATGGTTTTTCCAGTAGTCATGTATAGATGTGAGAGTTGGACTATAAAGAAAGCTGAGTGCAGAAGAACTGATGCTTTTGAACTCTGGTGTTGGAAAAGACTCTTGAGAGTCCCTTGGACTGCAAGGAAATCAAATCGGTCAGTCCCAAAGGAAATCAGCCCTTAATATTCATTGGAAGGACTGATGCTGAAGCTGAAACTCCAATACTTTGGCCACCCGATGTGAAGAACTGACTCATTGGAAAAGACCCTGATGCTGGGAAAGATTGAAGGCGGGAGGAGAAGGGGATGACAGAGGATGAGATGGTTGGATGGCATCACCGACTCAATGGACATGAGTTTGAGTAAACTCCGGGCATTGGTGATGGACAGCGAGGCCTGGTGTGCTGCAGTCCATGGGGTGGCAAAGAGTTGGACACGACTGAGCAACTGAACTGACTGAAGAGGTCAACACTATTTTAATAACACTAAGACATTATCTGCCTTTTTCACTCTTATTCTCTTATGGTGTACAGTGGAGTTTTTCAGAGTTTTTATAAGAAATGTGGTATTGCCAACAGACTGAACACAGAAGCAAATATGAGAATCCAAATGACATCAACTCAAGCCAGACATCAGAGAGTTGTGAAAACGTAAAACACCAATACAGTATATTAACGCATATATATGGAATTTAGAAAGATGGTAATGATGACCCTATAGGCAAGACAGCAAAAGTGACACAGATATAAAGAACAGACTTTTGGAGTCTGTGGGAGAAGCAAGGGTGAGATGATTTGAGAGAACAACATTGAAACGTGTGTATTACCATATGTGAAACAGATCACCAGTCCAAGTCTGAGGCGTGAAACAGGGCATGCAAAGTCAGTGCACTGGGACAACTCTGAGGGATGGGAAGGGGAGGGAGGTGGGAGGGGGGTTCAGGACGAGGGACACATGTACACCCATGGCTGGTTCATGTTAATGTATGGCAAAAACCACTACAATATTGTAAAGTAATTAGCCTCCAATTAAATTAAATAAATAAATAAAAACAAACAAAAATTTGCTTTGGAAAAATGACTATTTTTAATGAAGATATTATTTATGTTCCCCATAATATTATATTTTAAATGGATTAATGGTTTAAATTTTTTTCAATTTTCATTTATAATATGGGCTTCCTTGGTGGCTCAGATGGTAAAGAATCTGACTGCAATTTGTTTTAGAAAATACAACTTTTTCATAAAAATGTTATTTATGCTTACCATAATAATAAATTTTAAATGGATTAATAGTTTAAATTTTTCTATTTTAATTTATATCATGGTAAATATCCATAGATATAACTGACATAAAGAAAAGCACCCCATGCTCCTCCCCACTACACAGACAGTACTTTTAATTAATCATCAAGAGAAACTATTCCTTAGACTACTTATTTATATTTCAGAGCTCAAGAGCACAGTCAGTGACCAACTTCCACAGAACTCAATCCAAAGAAATTCTTTACATTCCAAAATCACTTTGTACCAGCCTTCTTCATCTCCTCAGAGTCTTCCAAGGAATCATAGCTTCCGTAGAAATCTGTTTATGCCTTCTTTCTTAGGCCAGCCAGAGCAAACAGAGCTGCAACCTACAGGGAGACAGTGAATGCTCCAACAATACGAATCACAATTCCTGGCCAGAAGGCCATGCATCTGAGCTTTCACCAAAGCACTGCAAGGTGTGGCAGTTATTCTCCTCAACACCAATATCTGTCCTGACTGATTAGACAAAAGCTTTGTGAAGTCCTCAATAATTTTTTCAAGAGTCTGTAGGGGTTACAGGACCAAAATGTTTGAGAGTTACCATCCTAGAACATTTCCTAAAACCTACAACTTTTGGCAATTTAGCAGCTAATTCCTTTCAAGCAAACTCAACTCCAAGAGAGAATCTTCTATAGTTCATTGTAGAACCTTTGACAGAACCTTTAGAATCTGCTATATTCTCAAGAGAGTCCACTATAGGAGAAAAGAGATAATTCTTCTATTTTTGTGATACAGTTTCCCCATAAAAACATTAAAAGAACAACAGTATCCTTTTCATATTATTATGAAAAGATATTATTCATATTCAGCCTTAGTGAACTTTCAGCATAATTTCCAAGGTCAATAGTACAGTGCATAGGAGTTGAGAACATGCAGACAGGTATCACAGTTTTTCTTTTAACTATTACTGCAAGGTAAGACAAAAATGGTAATACTCATTCTGATAAATAGTTTTTCGTTTTATCCTGCAAAAGTTCCAATAAGACAAGTATTATTACAGCATATTCTACATGGGGAAACTGAGGCTCATTAAGAGACTAAAGTGAAGTCAAAGTGTTAGTTGCTTAGTTGTTCTGACTCTGTTAAACCCCATAGTCTGCAGCCCTCCAGGCTCCTCTGTCCATGGGATTTCCCAGGCAAGAATACTGGAGTGGGTTGCTATTCTCTTCCCCAGGAGGTCTTCCTAAGCCAGGGATCAAACCCAGGTCTTCAGCACTGCAGGCAGATTCTTTACTGTCTGAGCCAATGTCCACACAGCCAGTGACATAAGGAGTCAAATTCAGATCTTTTAAATCCTAAATTCAGTAGTCATTCTGTTCTGCTCCACTTTCCTCATGCCCCGCAATAGGCAGGGAAGAATCTAGGTTGATCAGTATTGATGTATGATGTAGGACATGAAACCCTCAAGGACAGAAACCATGTCTTAATCACCTCTGTATGCCCACTGCCCCACAGCCCTGACACACTGCAGGTGTTCTGTCTCAGTGTATACAATGAATGAAGACACACACCCAACAGGGAGAAAAGCACAGAATCAAGCTCAGTGAGGGGTGGGGTCACTGGCTTGATGCTCCCCCAATTTCCTGTGATTTGTACTGAGCTTCATTTTCAAATCACACAAAACTATCCTCATTTTCTTCTCGCCTGGTCCAGAGTTCTGCTAATTGCTTTGTTTTCTGAAGGACTGAACCAATACTATTTACCAATCATTTATTTTAAAAAAGAAAAAAAAAAGTCCTACATGCTTCATTAAAATCAGTTGCATCTGGTCTAATAAGCCAAATACATGTAATATAATTATTTAAAGCATTACCCAAGGTAAATGTTTAAAGAAACCTGAAATATTATTCGTTCAAACATTTGATTTACCAAGCAATATGTCATGAGCTTTATTTATTTATTTATTTAACAATGTACTTAATGAAAGGAGTTAGTTCTTTATCCCAATGTTTAATTCATAGCAGGAGTTTTAAATATTTATGAAGTTTCATGTCATTTTTGTTTAGTTAATAGACTGGATGGTTCAGTTCGTTGGCTAAGAGAAGGCAGTGCAATTTCAGCAAAAGGAAAGCTCTTTACCTTTTGAAAAATGTGCTTTTAAAAGGGGAGTGAAATAAAATTTTTCAAAACATATAAGGTCATTGGCTCCCACGTGTCACCATAAATTAATCAGGCAACTCTCCCTGGGTGCACCCTCTTCTGTAAGCTTTGAAATATGAGGGGCCCGTTAGAAACCTTACCAGTAATGACATACTTGACTTTTTCACTCATCAAGTCACTCTAGCCTCAACTCTGAAAGCAAGAGAATCTACTCTTACTTGGTCAATTTCCACAGATGACTTCTTATCACCTGCTAGGAAATTCATTTCTTACCTAAGATTTTTCCATGTGTAAAATGTGATTTTATTAAAGTATTTCACTCACTGTCAACCTAGAGAACCTAGAACGTTTCTAGATAAATGAAATTTTAGGAAACTTTCAAATTTACAGTTTTTAAAAAGAGTTTTTAATGGCAAGGAATAATAATTTAAACTTTTCTTGACAATTCAAGATCATGATCCTACAGCTATCTCACACATTTGTACACAAACGTGTGTCTGTCTTAGGTTCTCATTCTCCTTACTCTATCCCAAACTAACATTTCTTTTACTGTCCTTCTGCTTCCTCCAAAGTTTCATTTTCTAGCAAACTCCCAACTTGGGCCTCCACGCAAGCCTGTGGCCTCCAGTATGCATAAAGCTTGGTTACAAGACAAGCAAAGTTGCCATAAAACATGAATTTACTTGAATTAAACATAATTCAGTAAGAATCCAAAATACACTGAATAAAGACAAGAACTAATACAGGCTTCACCATAGTTATCATTTCAATACTATGATCTTAAAAATTTCTAAATAAACTCTTATTGTTTTTAGTCTGCCAAGATAGGATAAAGGAGTGCTATTTCTCCTTTACTTATTTCTACAGTAGAGATGAACTCAACATACCAGAATCTTATTCATGTAACCTCCCAAGCTATCCTGAAGTTGTCAGTAGCATCAAAACAAGGACACGTCTAAGTTAAATGAACATATACCTTTAGGGCACATGTCATCAGGATCTTCCAGAAAAAATTCCAGCTTCAAAAGATTAGGCAGTGAAGCCAAGACTTACCATGCACCTCCTAATCTCTCTATGAAAGGAGAATCATAATATCTATTTCATAGAGATCACTTGATAAATGAGCAAAGTAATTATACAGCATACTTTCTAAGATATTATGGGTACACAAAACACAATATGTAATAAGCTAAATTTTCATCCTAACACACATTAGAGTTATAAAACCTGATCTCCAAATTTAAGAGGAGAAATTTGAATCTGCTGAGAGATCATAAAGAATTAACAAAGACTGCTCAATGCCGTAAAAAAAAAGAAGCAAATACAAAATGAGGTCAACGAAGAACAATGTATTACATAAAACACACTGCTTATTCACAGAAGCAGAAGACCATGGAGTAGAAATGGAAATTAAGGTTTTATCTGCTTAGACTCTCACCTCAGAGTGAGGAATATAAATATTTACCTCACCAACCATGTTTATGACTTGTAGAAAGCTTACAGTATGCTTTCCAGAAGATATACAAATAAGTAAATGGTTGTATAGATAAACTGATGCATATATACATAAATAAATTCATGGGTACACTGACAATAATTATTAAAAGCATGGCATCTTAACAGTTTAAAAAACGATTTTATACATTTTATTACTGTAAGTTTGAAAACAGGATAGCGCTAACAGTAAAGCTAGATATGAGCTAGACCCCAAAGGATGGGTTAAGGATGATAAACAGAGAACAACAGAGGGGTAGAAATGGGAAGGTCACTTTAAGCTTGAGGCAAAACATGAATAAAATCTAGAAAGTAGATGAGCAAAAATCAGTTTGTTAGGCAGAGAATAAAGTGAGAGAGGAAGTTTTGTCTTTAAGTTTCTGAAGTAGAAATGAATTCCTTTTATATTCCACTGTTTGAATCAACAACTTAAAAGTCAACAGTGTCTTCATCTTGTTTAATTAGACTACTTTCACTTAACCTCCCTTCCATCTGTTGAGATATAGAAGACCATCACTGTCATTTACTTATCTGTCACACAGTGTGGCATGTGGGAACTTAGTTCCCAGATCAGTGATCAAACTCACGCCCCCTGCAATGGAGAAGACTATTACTTGTAAAAGATACTTTTGCTAAGGATGGGCTGGGAGCCTGATTTATCTCTTTAGGCCACATGACGCATACTCCTTTACTTTTCCCACTAGGCATGAAAATAGATCCTTAAAAATTTTTGATAAAGCCTGGAAACAACCTAGAAGCCCATTGTCAGATGACTGGCTGAATAAATTGTGATAGAGCTTCATAACATGGCACAACATATAAATAAAAAAGAATGAAAGATATTTTTCTATGCTACTATGGAGTGATCTCCAGGACATACTGCCAAGTCTAAGTAAATAATCAAGAGTGTATCTATCTAAGAATGGAAGGATAAACCATAAAATTAAAATAAAAAGAAATTGACCTGTAATGTAAATTAACCTGTAAAGGGGAGGGAGAGAAGAGGGTGATGGCTCAAGAATGGAAGTGAGACTTCTAATACACCTTGTTTTTAATTATGACCTTTGGACCACTTAGATAATTCACATGTTTATAAAACACAATTAAGTTTCAACAAAGCAATCCCTAAACATTCAATAGAAAATGAAATTAACCAACTGGGTATGCAGTGAGTGGCATAACCATATGGAGAATAACTATCCTAAACAACCTGAAGCAGACTAATTTGATTATTACAGTCCTTTTGGGATAAAACCCTAAGGATACAGCCAACTGAGGAAAAGAAAACAAGTTTAAACTATTTTTTGGTTATCATATTGTTGATAGCAGTGTTACTATTTCTATTCTGAGAATGCTGTGCAGTAATAAAGGATAAACACACAAGTAATTATGTGATATTCTAATTATATTATCTGCTGTATCCTCAGAACCACTATTCTCAGCATGGAAGAAAGAAGATACAGATGTACTTCTGTCTTTTGTAAAGGCTTTAACAATAATCAACTCAGAGAAGGGAACGTTCCTAGTATCCTGAACACAGTAACAAAAGTATATTTCTACTAAGTAGAATCAGTGTTTCTTGAGGAAATAGATAATTCTAGGTTTGGATCTATGAAGTGACGGGACTAGATGCCATGATCTTAGGTTTTTGAATGTTGAGTTTCAAGCAAGCTTTTTCTCTCTTCTCTTTTCACCACCCCCCCCCCCCCCATCAAGAGGCTCATTAGTTCCTCTTCACTTTCTGCCATTAGAGTGGTATCATCTGCATATCTGAGGTTGTTGATCTTCCTCCCAGCAATCTTGATGCTACCTTTTGATTCATCCAGCCTGGCATTTCACATGTTGAACTCTGCATAGATGCTAAATAAGCAGGATGATAATATACAGCCTTGTCATCCTCTTTTCCCAATTTGGAACCAGTCAGTTGTTCCATGTTCAATTCTAATTGTTGCCTCTTGACCCGCATACAGGTTTTTCAGGAGACAGGTAAGGTGTTCTGGTATTCCCATCTCTTAGTCAATGAAACAGAAGTAGACGCTTTTCTAGAATATTCTTGTTTTTTCTATGATTCAACAAATGTTGGCAATTTGATCTCTGATTCCTCTACCTGTTCCTAGCTTGTATATCTAGGAGTTCTCAGTTCACATGCTGCTAAAGCCAAGCTAGAAGGAATTTGAGCATTACTTTTCTAGCATGCGAAATGAGTACAATTGTATGATAGTTAGAACATTCTTTGGCATTGCCCTTCTTTGGGATTGGAATGAAAACTGCCTTTTTCCAGTACTGTTATGACACATTTGTTAACATATTGAGTATAGCACTTTAACAGCATCATCTTTTAAAATTTTAAATAGCTCAGCTGGAATTCTGTCACCTCCACTAATTCTGTCCATAATAATGCTTCCTAAGGCTTACCTGACTTCAACTCCAGGATGTCTGGCTCTAGGTAAGTGATGGCATCATCATGGTTATCAAGGTCATTAAGACATTTCTTATATAGTTCCTCTTCTGCTAGCCCCTTATCATTGCTGTTCTTTATCATGCCCATCCTTGCATGAAATGTTCCCTTTATATCTCCAATTTTCTTGAAGAGATCTCTAGTCTTGTCCATTCTACTGTTTTCTTCTATTTCTTTGCATTGTTCATTAAAGAAGGCCTTTTTATTTCTCCTTGCTATTCTCTGGAACTCTGCATTCAGTTGGGTAGATCTTTCCCTTTATCCTGTGCCTTTTGCTTGTCTTCTTTCCTCAGCTATTTGTTAAGCCCCCTCAGACAACCACATTAAAAACAAAACAAAACTAAGATCATGGCATCCAGCCCCACCACTTCATGGCAAAATAGATGCGGAAAAAGTGGAAGCAATAACAGATTTTCTTTCCTTGGCTCCAAAATCACTGTGGACAGTGACTGCAGCCATGAAATTAAAAGGCACTTGCTCCTCAGAAGGAAAGCTAGGAAAAGCCCTACATAGCACATTAAAAAGCAGAGATAACACTTTGCCAACAAAGATCCATATAGTCAAAGCTATGGGTTTTGTCATGTACGGATGTGAGAGTTGGACTATAAAGAAGGCTGAGCACCGAAGAGTCGGTGCTTTCAAACTGTGGTGCAAGAGAAGATTCCTGAGACCCTTGGACTGCAAGGAGTTCAAACCAGTCAGTCCTAAAAGAAATCAACCCTGAATATTCATTGGAAGGACTGATAAGCTTCAATACTTTGACCACCTCATGTGAAGAGCTGACTCACTGGAAAAGACCCTGACATGCCAGTAAAGATTGAAGATGAAAGAAGGGGAAGCACAGGAGGAGATGGTTAGATGGTATCACCGACTCAGTGCACATGAATTTGAGCTAACAGAGGAGGACAGAGGAGCCTGGTGTGCTACAGTCCACGAGGTCACAAAGAGCTGGACACAATTTTGCAACTGAACAACAAGAACAACAACATGTCTGGAACAAAAAACATGCTAAAACACACGAGAAATTATCTCTAGAGTCATGTCATACATGAGTTAAGGTATTATTTTTACAAGAAAATTAAAACAACACTAGTTGGTCATTAATGAAAGGTACTAGGGAATCTAAGAAAAGAAGAAAAAAAGAAAACTGGTAAATGAAAGTAAGAAGTAACCCTTGAGAAAGTTTTTAAGAGAGATATTCAAATTAATAAATGAATTTTTAGAACATGATTTTATAACCATTAATAAATGGATATAAGTACTGATCAGCAGCTGCTGCTAATTTCACAAACAAGAAAGACAGAATTTTGTATCTCTTGCTACATGATCACAAGAAGTAATCTTGACCAAAAAAAAAAAGAGCATGAATCTGATAAATCTAGAGTTAACCAATCTACAAAAAAGAGAAGGACATGGGAACAGAATTAGAAACTTAATAAGCAGGCTTCTTCAACAAACAAATTCTGAGAGAAGGAGAATGGGAGGAAAGAAGTAAAAAAGGATAGGGGAAAAGAACTTAATGAAGAGACAGAGGGAGGCAGAGACAGAGACACACTGCCAGGAGGAGGAAGGAAGGGAGGGATTAAAGCCGCTTGAAAAGCACTTTCAACCAACTCAACCAACTGCAACGCATGAACCTTATCTGGATTCTGATTCAAACAAACTGTAAAAAAAAAAATCATGAAATTTGCAATACAATATGAAATTTAATATTTAGATATTTGAAATTAATAATTGTTAGCATTTTAAATAGGTACAATAATAGCAATATGAATTTAAAAATAACCTTTTATCTTGTAGGGAACTGCTTGGGGGTGTGCATAGGACAGAACTAGTCATGGGTTAACGAATGTTGGGGCTTGGTGGGGGGTTCATTATACTATCCCTATTAGCTTTTATGTATGTGAAATCTTACAAAATAAGTAAGTGTATTTTTAAAAAATATAAGACATTTGGTATCAATGAGAACACTCAGTATACAGAGGTTGGTTTCTAAATACAATATGCTTCTGAAAAAACAAGGGTTCCTTGAAGAAATAGATTCTTCCTAATCTGAGGGGAGAAAAGTACAAGGTGAGCATAGAACATCTTGTACCAGAAAGCAAAGGAGTGAAACAAGGAGTACATGTTCAAATGGCATAGGAACCAGCTTGAAGGGCTGCCTTTTGTCAAACTTGGGTAAACTTAAACGTCAAAGAAAAACAGTAACGATTTATAAAACACTGAATGAAAAATGGAAGCTTCTGCACAGTGACATTCAAAAATAAAAAGAGAAAAGGGAGGAAAAGCAACTATCGCAGAAGATTGCCAGCTAGTCAATATAGAAGGAATAATAAAATTAGAAAAATCACCACTTCTCTAACACTAGTCTGTTTTTTCAGGTAAGGATCACAAATGCACGGTAAAGCCACTGGATGATAGGTTTTACTGGCAGATAGGCTATGCATTCGGTTTCAAGGATCACAAATTAGCATCAGTTACCAATAGGAAAAGGTATTTTTATAATGAGGACAGAAATAAGAGGGCTATCTGACATCACACACCTCTTCTGATGATGCGATGGGAGGCATAAACAATCTAGGCATCTAGGTTTGCCAAAACTATTCAACTTGAATTCAGTCATCAAAAACAGACAAAATCAGAAATTTGATTTGGAGTCTTTAAAATATACAGAAAAATCAGAGGCTCTAATCTAAATTTAAGAAACCAAAAAGATATGACATCAAACGCAACACATAACCCTTGTTTGAATCCCAGGTAGAGCGAGGGAGAGACCATTAGGACAATATTATGACAACTGGGAAATTTCTAATATGGTCATATATTAAAATATAATTGTTTTAATGTTCAAGTTCTTAAGCATTATACCTGTTTTGTTTAATATGGCCTTGTTAGGCTTAAAAAAAAAAGTGAGTGTATACGGCACAACCTATACATAGACAGATACAGAAAGAGAGTAGTGAAAAGTGAAAGTGTTAGTTGCTCAGTCATGTCTGACTCTTTGCAACCCCATGGACTGCAGCCCGCCAGGCTCCTCTGTCCACGGAATTCTCCAGGCAAGAATACTGGAGTGGGTTGTCATCCCCTTCTCCAGGGGATCTTCCTGACCCAGGGATCGAACCCAGGTCTCCCGCAATGCAGGCAGATTCTTTACCGTTTGAGCTACCCGGGAAGCCCAAGAAAGAGTAAAAGCTGTATAATGTTATAACTGGTGAATGGGATCTACAGGGAGGCTCTAGGGATGTATTCTATACTACTCTTTCAACTTTTCTAGGGACTTAAATTTTTCAAAATAAACAGCTGATGAAAAATGTAATCTGATAGTGACATCTGAATAGTGTACTACGTACCAGTAACGTGGCATCATCACCTCTGCTCCTCTGGATCTTCTCTCTGGAGCTCTCTTTCTGACTGACAGCTTGCTCTGCAAATGATACCTCCAGGTTGATGTCTGTTTCAGAGGCAGGTGCCTCCTCAGGCACCAGTGGGGTCAGCTCCTTTCCACCAACACCTAGGTGAGATGCCTGGTCTGGGAACAAAATAGAAGACTTAATTCCTGGGCTTTGGTTACTTCTTTAAAAAAAAAAAAAAAACTTCTAACACATCAACTATATAAACCTTTAGGAAAAGTACTACTTACTGTAAGCAATAAAATAATTAACCCTTCTTTTCATAGTAAAACATATACTCAAGGAATCCTAACAATGGCACATGGGGGACAGAGGAGGCAAGGTGGTAACCAGAAAGCCAGAGCTGAATTGTGGAATCTTTCTCTGAGGTCACAGTTCTTAGATTGAATCCAATTCTAAAACATTCCTGGATGATCTCAAGCTCTGAATGAAAAACTCATAACAACTTACTAAAACTTAATTGTTGTTTTATATTATACTGGGAGATTAAAATTTAGTACACTTAATGATTGTTTTACTTTATACTCAGAAATGAGAAGAGAAGGAGGTTAGTTTTACTCTCTTACAACCCTGGTGGCTCAGACGCTAAAGAATCTACCTGACAATGCAGGAGACCTAGATTCAAGTCCTGGGTTGGGAAGATGCCCTGGAGAAGGAGATGGCAACCCACTCCAGTATTCTTGCCTGGAGAATCCCATGGACAGAGGAGCCTGGCAGGGTAGAGTCCACAGGGTCACACAGAGTTGGAGATGACTGAACAAAGGTTTTTAAAACTATGATATACCATTTAATTTCCTCACAGTGGAACAGATTCCTGAATAAGATTTCTTTCATGCCCTGCATGTCCTTTCTGGAATGCTATCTACCAATCAAAGCAAAAATTCCAGCACCAAGAATGTTCACCGTGGGAGTCAGTTCTGGACGTACCTGGTTCAGGAATCAGATTATTACAGGGATTATAACAGTTCTTACAACTATAAATCTAGTCAAATGAGTTCCAGGTATTTACATCAACAGTTTATAATAAATTTAACATTTTTTTCTTGCTTTATTTGCTGTTAATCCTCTGGGGGAGGGGGGGATTAACATTTGAAAATTTCCTTGCTGAAAAACATCAGGTTTAAGCTTGGAAGAAAATACTTCTAAATTTGGCTATTTGATAAATTTTTGGTTTTAACACAACTCACACTAGAAAAACATCTGGCATCAACGACAGGATTATTGTCATTTTCTCACTGTGACCTTTAATTCATGGTGAGCGGCTCTAGATTACATCAGTAAGCTTATGCGCTACAATCAAATGCATTATACTAACACAACAAGGTGATGGAAGGTAATTTTTTAATTTAATAAATATGTTATATATACACATTTACTATTAAAAGTCTGATGCCTTCAGAAAACATATCTGTATTACCTTCTATATATTTTCTATATTTGTAGTCATTTAAATAAAAAACAAACACAAAAATTATTTTACTCAAAAGAAAATAAGAATAAATCTAAATCTAGCCTTTTTCACTCCCACTCAATAAGCAGGGCAGGCTTCATGGGTGTAGGACTTTCGAAGTGCTTGGTACGGGCCCCACACTGGGCTTAATGCTCTGCTGTTGCCTTCTTGAAATTTGAATGAGAAGCTCTACATTTTCAGTTTGCACTGAGCCTCGCAAATTATATAGCTGGCCCTGGTCACATCTCACAGTTAAGAAAGAAAGAAAGAACTGACCTATGTCAAGTCTAAAAATAAGAGTAAATTTGGAGCTCTGATTGTATTTATCTGTTCCTAACTATGCTACATTATGCTTTTTCAACAGCCTGTGACAATTTTGTTTAAAACTAAGGATAACTAGACCTCTGATTAATTTTTAAAGTATTAAATTAAATATCAAAGCACAATTTGAGTTTTATTTTCCCACTGGTTTACACTACTTTATGTTTTACTGTGAATATGTATGTTGGTTTCCTAGGAAACCATTCTGAGAGGAAAAAACTGATTAGCCATTTTCTTAAATTAGAAGCTACCTTTCCAAAACCTGAGTGTTTACGAACAAGCATTTTAAATGGACTCCCTGTTCTTAACAGCCCCACATCAGAGCTACAATAAACACAACCTCCCCCACCACACACAAATAAATGTTCTGTGCTGAACTCAAAACTGAGGAGAAAAATTATAATTAAGTTAGAATACATTTAAAACATATGAATTTCCTCCAAATATTAGCAAAAACAACAAGTACAATATAGAGAAGGATTAAGGATTAAATGATAACTCCAGTTAAGGCAGATAGCAAGAAAAAGAGTTTCAGGATGATCTAAGAAATGGATGGTTAATTCGCTAATAAAAGTATTTATGAATTAATCATTTACTCTCCCTGGTGGCTCAGAGGGTAAAGCATCTGTCTGCAGTGTGGGAGACCTGGGTTTGATCCCTGGGTCGGGAAGATCCCCTGGAGAAGGAAATGGCAACCCACTCCAGTATTCTTGCCTGCAGAATCCCATGGACGGAGGAGCCTGGTAGGCTACAGTCCATGGGGTTGCAAAGAGTCGGACACGACTGAGTGACTTCACTTTCACTTTCTCAAGGAGAAACATTAATAGAGAAAGCTGAGATAAACCTTTTGGCTCTTTAAGCCCTGAAGTGTAAATAATACAGTTTTAATCTATTTTCTCCTTTGGTTTTTAAAGTGGACAATAGCACCAAGTTACAAATATTTTCAAAAACTCAAAGTTTTTCAACTGTCCAAAATAATCCACGTCTTTATTTTAAAAAATAATTTTGCTTCCTCCATGGAACTCAAAAAAAGAAAATATATATTACATGAAAGTTTTAACTTTCATGGGCATTATTAACACTTCTAAATGTATGTATTGAACATTGGTCTTTCAAATACATACTGTACAATTTGGTGAGAAGATTAATACTTAGCAGTAGATTAATGAATTTGAAATGCAACAACCCTGGCAACATTAAAATGTTATAATTTTCATTTAGAATAAGTAACTTTATAGAACATGCATAAAAGCCCAAGTGTAGAGAAAACATTTAAAATAGACTATGTAGCTCAGGCTTTCATATTTCAAGTGGAAAGAGCTCCACTTTTGAACTCCAGACAATATTTTCCGAGCATTTCATTCAGAACCTTTCAACATTTGCATAACACTGGGGAATTCACTGGCTAGCAAAAGAGCACGGTATTGCCCAGAACAGGTGCAGTAGTAAATCCTCAGTGACTTGGATGGCGTCATACACATTATCTTATTATTCTCACTGGAGGCTCTCTGCCCACTTCATAGTATTCCAGCAAAAGCAGATGTAAATCAGGCAGCAAGCTTGTCACATTCCACTTGGCTGCCGCAAGCTAGGCTGGAAAAAGCTGCTACAATGAGCCTGCCTTCCAGAACTTCTGTTTACATAGGCTATATCAGCATCTCCAGCAAAGGAGGAAAACACCAAGAAAGGACAATGTTTTCCTCAGTATTCATTTAGCAATTGCCAGTCGCTCTTCTCCAAAGCCCAAAACATATTGACACTGGCACAAAAGGTTCATCTGTCTCTCTTGACAACCCAGTTCTCTACCCAGCCAGCAAGGGCTATTCCAACGCCTGCCATTCCAGTGTCAGCAGGCACACAGGCCTGGGGAAACACCCAATCATTTTAATCTGATATACTTATGTAACTGAAGAAATTTCCACAGAATAGTAAAAAGCAGGTGCTTTTATGAATACAAATATAAATATATAGACTCATGTGTCTATACACACACATGCACACACATATATACATATGAACATACACACACACACACACACATATTATGTGTATGTATCTATTTGAAGGCAGGGGTACAGGAGAGAAGTTTTGAGATAAAAGCATGGAAGGAAAGATAAAGATATTAGATGCTCCAAGACTCCAAAATGTCCCAAAGTGACAAATTTTCTTTTCTTGGCCTCCAAAGTCACTGCAAATGGTGACTTTGTAGCCATGAAATTAAAAGATGCTTGCTCTTTGGAAGGAGAGCTATGACAAACCTAGACAGTGTATTAAAAAGCAGAGACATCACTTTGCCAACAAAGGTCCATCTAGTCAAAGCTATGGTTTTTCCGGTAGTCATGAGCACATGTGAGAGTTGGATCATAGAGAAGGCTGCGTGCCGAAGAACTGATGCTTTCAAACTATGGTGCTGGAGAAGACTCTTGAGAGTCCCTTGGACTGCAAGGAGATCAAACCAGTCAATCCTAAAGAAAATCAACCCTGAATATTCTTTGGAAGGGCTGATGCTGAAGCTCCAATACTCTGGCCACCTGATGTAAAGAGCCAACTTATGGGAAAAGACCCTGATGCTGGCAAAGATTGAAGGCAGGAGGAGAAGGAGGCAACAGAGGACAAGATGATTAGATAGCATCACTGACTCAATGGGTAAAAATCTGAGCTAGCTCTGGGAGATAATGAAGGACAGAGGAGCCTGGGGTGCTGCAGTCCATGGGGCCACAAAGAGGTGGACATGACTTGGCAAATGAACAACAACAGTAATTTTGGACAAAACTCTGATTTTTATAGAAAGGTTGGGAACACTTCCCAGGCCTCCGCAGTCTACCTGACACTCTTCCTTCACTACTTCCAATCCAAACATGACACTGATAATGCCATGAACACCCCAGGTGCTGGGTATTAAGAACATAAACAAAAGCAAAGTCCCAACTGGGACGCAGGCAGCCACTGACCACCTTTGTTATATTATCTAAGTAGCAACACATTAAGGATTAACCTATGACCTTAATTTAGAACATTTTTCCTTTTTGTAAATCCATGAAATAGCTTTAAATTCTTTCTTGGTAAGTACTAATAAATCCTTACTATTTGTTTTCATCCATGCTTTGAATTTCTAATCCATTTCTGAAATAACATACAGAAAAAGCAATGAAATGGAGAATTAGAATCAACTTCTGCCCCCAACCCCAGATCTTAATTCAAAATGTCTTTTTAAGCTTTCTTAAAAGCAATCCATTTATGAGCTAAGAACTTAAGATTTGAAAACCAAGTTCCAAATTCACTGGCTCCCCTTACTAGCTGTATGGCCTTGGGGAAGTGACTTTATATCTCAAAACCTTACTTCTCTGATCTGTCGAATGGGTTAAGAATAATATTTACTACAGAGCATTCATGAGTATATTAAATTAGGTAAATGTCTCTGCATAGCACCTGGCACATGGTAAGCATTCAAGAAAACTATGTATAGAGATGTTAGAATAGATATAGACAAGTATTTTTAAAAACTCAAAAGCCAACTATATGCTCAGACTTATGTAATTATCTACTTGGATATGAGAGTATTTTAATTGAATTTGCTTACTAGAATTGAAGATGAATGTTTTAAATGGTCTTATCTATTTGTTATACTAATAATGAGAAAATACAAGAGAACGGGTCCAACTTACCATCTTTTCCTCGGTATTTGTTTTCATCTGTTCCGACTGATTGTGATTCTGTGCCATCTGGAGCCTAAAGATAGAAAATGGGCCATTTAGTCATTTCCCACTCACAACCAGAGAAATGGTATTGTAAATAACTCTATTACTAACCTGTAGAGCACAAGAAATGTATTCAGACTTATACCACGGAAATAAAAGGACTATGGTTATAATTAACAAGCAACCAGCCAACAAATACATGATCACCCACAACATACAAGACATACTACTAAGCTCTGTGGAAATACAGGCCATATCAAGTATCCCTACCATCAGGAACACCATTAAGATAACATCTCAAAAAGTTAATATCCATTAACAAATGAGTAGATAAATAAAATGTGAGCCATCCACACAATGGAATGTTATTTGACAATGAAAAGAAACAAAAGTAAAGAAAGTACAGATACATGGGACAACATGGATGAACCTTGTAAACATGATATGAAGTGAAAGTCACAAGGACCACATACTGTGTGATTCCACGTCTACGAAATCTTCAGAACAGGCAAGTCACAGAGACAAAGATTAGTGGTTGCCTAGGGGTAAGGAGGGGAAAACAAGGAATGACTGCTCTGGGTATGGGGTTTCTTTTGGAGATGATGAACATGTGCTAAGATGACTGTGGTGATGGTTGCATATACATGACTACACTAAAAACCTCTGTATTTTAAACTTTAAATGGGTTAACTAGATGGTATGTGAATTCTCTCTCAGTGACATGTTTATAAAATAAAATTATATATAGGTAGAAAACAGAATACTTCTTTTTTTAAAAGCTAGTAATAAATGTGAGAGAAATTAAAACTAATTTGCCAAGCAGGTAATAAGAGCTTAGGTAGTCAAAGGAACTCCTCTTTCAAGGGGTTGGGACAGTGACACCCAAAGAAATGAAGCCCTCCAAGGGCTTATGGACACAGTAAAATGCAGCTGGCT
Organism: Bos taurus; assembly: GCF_002263795.3. Lineage (NCBI taxonomy): Eukaryota > Metazoa > Chordata > Mammalia > Artiodactyla > Bovidae > Bos > Bos taurus. The sequence goes on from NC_037336.1 coordinate 67,793,110, forward strand.
CCTCTCACCAGTGTGTCCAGGCAGTACCCCCACCTTTCCAAGTAAGGCTCCAGGAGGAATCCGGAAGGGGAGCCTCGGTCAATCATACAGAAAGGTCTACCTGAATGAATTGTTTTTAAAATACTCATTCTAGTGGACTTTCATTTCAATACAAAAGAAGGGAGCCTCTGTCCTCCCCTCCCCACACGTCGGGGCTCAACTGTTAGCAGAGAAGGACTCCCCTCTCCACCTGCAATCTAAGAGCGAGGAGAGCAGCAGGGCAGGCACTGGAGGTGCTCTCCTTGGATTATGCAGGGTAGCACACAGTGAGTATCAGTCACAAAGAGATACTAAGTCCCCCCAGGCAGAGCAATACCACCTTCCTCCCTCCACCCCCAGCCTGCAGAAGGCTGGGCCTCCATGGCACAGTGAGCACAGTAACTCTAATCTTACATATGAACACATATTTGGAGCATGTGGTTGAAACTGTTTTCCTAAGCAATTGAAGATGACAGTGCAGATGGTATTCATTGCTGTATTTTATTTCCTAGTGTCAGCAAGGGCTTCGTGAGGAAGCATTTAACATGGAAGAGCTGAATATGGACAGTCATCGCTCAGTATCTGTGGGAGACTGGTTAAAGGACACCCCCACCCCATGAATACCAACACTGGAGATGCTCCGGTCCCTTATAAAGAATGGCAGAGCACAGTCAGCCCTCCCTATCCACAGGTGCAGAAGCCAGGGATATGGAGGGCATACTGCATTTACTAGAGAATAGAAGAAATGCATGTAAAGATGGCTGGCCCCTGTTTACTTGAGGGTTGGAAGACATATTTCTAACGGGTGGTCATATTTCAATTAAAGGCAGAAAGCGTAAGTTAACACTATTTTAATTTACTTGTGCTGTTTCTCGCTTATTGACTCCATCAGCCGATACAATCCACCAATTACCTTGAATTCAAACCATGTGATTCAGACAGTAGCAAGGATTCGCTGAAAAATGTTGCTTCTAGCACTGAGAAGCAACATCCTCTTCAAGACTGGCAGGAATCCCACAGAATATGGTTTGCTGAGGCTCAGTTCTCTGTCCCCTCCCGCTTTTGGCTTCCTCTTAACTCCCTCAGGGAGGGCTCTTTAATTGGGAAGGAAATGCCAATAATACTGGATTTCCTTATTATTCATTTTTCTACTGCTGTAAAAAAGCAGTCTAGTCCTTCCAAATAACGAATGGGTGGCACGCAAGTGTGTAACTGCCTCACAGCAGCAACAGATCTGTCTGGAGCAATCCTGTGACCCCAAAACTCCCATAAAATGGACTGGATTTGATCTACAATTGACCATACAAACAGAGTAGCAATCTGCAACTATGCAGGATTTCTTAGAAGAATGAAATGTTTACAAAAAGCCAAAAAACCTCTATATGACAGAAAGATACCTTAAATATGTCTTCTTATTCCCAAATTTTTAAAAAAGATTTTTGTTACCCTTTATTATAGTGTAAATACAATCTCATGTATTTACTGGGATTACTTAATATCAGAATTATAGATGCAAACCCAAATGTAGTAGGATGTACAGTGGTTAAAAGCACATATTTAGAGTCTGACAAATTTGGGTTTACTATCTATGGGACCATTGAGCAAGTTACTTAAAGTCTATGAGCCTCGGCGGTAGAACAGAAATGATGAAACCTCACTCATAGGACAAGCTCTAAGGATGAAATGAAATAAGGCATGGAAAGTAGTCAGCACAGTGTTCAGTGGTGGTGGCTACTGCTATAATAATTGCTATTATCATCATTACAATCCTCATTTAAGATCTGTTCTATTTGCTCTTACTTCATCCACTCAACTGGATCTTCTAGACCAGAGCTATGCTAACTGTCATCTGAGAACAGTTCAATGTGTCAACCAACTTTGACCCTAAGAACACCATTAAGTTCAGCTGACCTTTTTTTTCTCTTGGTAGCATGACTGTTTCTTGCTGGGAGCAGATATTAATTTTCATTTTGGGCAAGCTCTTTAGGTCCTCATGGGCACTCCACAAACAACCTACCAAATGGCTATCCTGAGTAGCACTGTTCTAGGCCATTCAGGTCTCTGACTGGTACCATGCTATCTTAAATAGCCATCAGCCCGAGTCTCCACCAGACTCCAATAGCTTCCACTAATAAATTCATCATCGTGGCAAATACCTATTCCAATCCTCTACATGCTAGGCACCAGACACAAAGGGGAAGTTATTTCATGTTCAGGGTTCCTGTTTTATAATTCAGCTGCAATTAGGTTCCTTGCATTCCACCTCCATTCATCCCCACGTGAGTCTTAAAAAAAAGCAAATTTTCCTACAAGAGTAAATGTGGAAAAAAGAACCTCCTGCCTCTGACTGTAACAACTAGCAGTCACATTGTCCAGGGGGTTGGGGCACTCCCAAAGCTCCAAGGACACTGAGTGCAGGGACTGCCACAGAGAATTTTAGCTTGTTTCATTTTCTGCCCCATCAGCAGGTAACTTCTAGAAGGACAGGGATTGAATCCCTCTTGATCATGGCCAGCATGGAGCTTCAGTGCCTTACATATGAAAAGTGAAAGTCGCTCTGCTGCTGCTGCTAAGTCGCTTCAGTCATGTCCGACTCTGTGCGACCCCATAGACGGCAGCCCACCAGGCTCCCCTGTCCCTGGGATTCTCCAGGCAAGAACACTGGAGTGGGTTGCCATTTCCTTCTCCAATGCATGAAAGTGAAAAGTGAAAGGGAAGTCGCTCAGTCGAGTCCCATTCTTCGCGACCCCATGGACTGCAGCCCACCAGGCTCCTCCGTCCATGGGATTTTCCTGGCAAGAGTACTGGAGTGGGGTGCCATTGCCTTCTCCACTCAGTCGTGTCCAACTCTGTGCGACCTCCACCAACTATATAGTCCATGGAATTCTCCGGGCCAGAATACTGGAGTGGGTAGTCTTTCCCTTCTCCAGGGGATCTTCCCAACCCAGGGATCAAACCCAGGTCTCCAGCATTGAAGGCAGATTCTTTACCAGCTGAGTCACCAGGGAAGCCCAAGAATACTGGAGTGGGTATCCTATCCTTTCTCCAGAGGATCTTCTCGACCCAGGAATTGAACCAGGGTCTCCTGCATTGAAGGAGGATTCTTTACCAAGTAAGCTATGGTGGCCTTACATATACATGCCCATTAAGTTTTTAATGATATGAATTTAACTGGACGAGTTCAGCTGAGTCTAAGCCATTATTCCTCTACGTTACTGAAAAAGAAAACCTACCTCCTTTTCTTTTGACCCTGTCTGTTGAGCAAATATGTCTCTGACGTCAGGAACCTGGTACTGTTTGTTTTTTTTCCTCAAGGTCTGGGAGACAGTCTCTACTCGTTTCTGAACAGCTGCCGCCTGCGTCCGGGTCAGTGTTGATAAAAACACCATGCTCTCTTGGGGATCTCCAGCAGTCTCTCCAAAGAGATTAGACAAACCGGCCTCCTTAAGCCACTCTTCTTCCAATTCTCCTTCTGAGACAGTAGAGAAAAAATGGTATTTAAATCACAAAATATGAGAACTTCCACATTTTTAAAAACTGTTTTAAAAACTCTTACTAAAACTCTTGTACCATAACCCAACCACAGTGCTAAGAATCATTATCTGAAACTTGGAGCACTGCCATAAACTCCAGCCATAAAGATATCAAATTTTAGATCCATTTCATATATACTCAATTAAAATTTTTAAATGACTTCACATGTGATTAACCTCTATAACTTCCCTGCAGATTAACTAGGGGAAGATAATACTGTTCCCTTTCCAGAGATGAGCAAGCAATGAAAAGATAACTTACTTCCATCAAGTTATAGAAGGAAGTCAATGCTGGGGATGGCCATTAAAGCCCTGTTTCTTGGCTTACATTCAGCACTATCCCAGAGTCCAACCCTAATTGATGGAAAGGCTTATTTTCTCTGCTCTCTGTAGCTGACAGTGTGGCAAAGAAGTAAAAAGCATCTGGACATCAGGAACTAATCAATTTCAAATTAATTTTTTAACCCCCTAGTCAGCATACCAGAGTCCTGTTTTTCTTTCTTTACAAATTTTTTTTAAAAAGCAAACTGTTTTCAGAAAAAAACCAAGTAGATTATAGGAAACTAATTACACAACTGAATCAACTCAAAACACTGTAAGGGAGTAAATAGTAAAGCAAATATTGTGTTAGATCTGTTGACAATTCAAGACTTTCCCGATAGTCTAGGCTCCTACTGCAGAGGGTGAGGGTTCAGTTCCTGGTCAGGGAACTAAGATCCCACTTGCTGTGAGGCATGGCCAAAAAAAAATTTATTGATGATTGTAGAAAAACTGAATGACAACTAGAACAGATTTACTCCAAGCTCCACATTTATAGTGGACATCAGAAAACCAAGGACTTGGGACACAAAAGATCTGTCCATACTCCATTCCTGCACCTTGATGGCCATGTCACTTTGGTCAAGTCACTTAGCCTCAAGCTGACTCTGTTTTCTCATCTGTAAACTAAAGCACAGCTGCCGTGGTTGCCTCATAACCAAATGTGAGCATGTCACATGCAAAGAACTTTGCAGAGCTCCATTATAGCCCGCAGCACAAGACGGAGCACTGACCAGTGTGCTTGTCTATAGCTTCTCTACTATCTAGACTCCATGAGGGCAGAAATAAAGTATCAATAACCTTGACTTCAAGAAACATAAGGCAGTGCAGGGCATTCTGCCTGCCAGGCAACAAAAACTGTTCACTGAAATAAAAACTCACCATGATTATTAAAGATATTAAAGTAGAATTCAGTATAAATGGTCAGAAAAAGCTGATACTGCCATAAGGGAAGTAAACAAGATTACAGTACAGAGCAGCTTGTTCCAGTAAAAAGTAGAGGTAAAATTCAAACTATTTAAAGTCAAAGAAAAGGGATGGGTGTGTAGAAACACTCCCAATTCTTGATAATCACATCATGAGCAACATTTCATGAATCCACTTTAGCCTTGAAGAGTTATGACATAGCTGACACATGGCTATGTACCAGGCTTGAGTGCTTCTTTCCACAGAATGCTTTCTCCTTACTCAGCAGGCCACCAGTATGCTGCTGCCATCTTGAAACATTGATCAGAAAGGTTGAAAGATACTATTATTCCAAATAAGCTCAACTGGATTGGTAAAGTGAGAAAGTATGAGAGTAAAATGAAAGAGAACCCAAATAAAAGGATGAGCTGGCTATCATTTTCTTTTACAAATCAATGTTAAATTAAGGAAAATCTCCAACTTTCCTCTTTCAAGTGTTCAGTTCAGATCAGCCGCTCAGTCGTGTCTGACTCTTTCTGACCCCATGAAGAGCAGCACGCCAGGCCTCCCTGTCCATCACCAACTCCCGGAGTTCACTCAAACTAACATCCATCAAGTCGGTGACGCCATCCAGCCATCTTAACCTCTGTTGCCCCCTTCTCCTCCTGCCCCCAATCCCTCCCAGAATCAGAGTCTTTTCCAATGAGTCAACTCTTCGCATGAGGTGGCCAAAGTACTGGAGTTTCAGCTTTAGCATCATTCCTTCCAATGAACACCCAGGACTGATCTCCTTTAGAATGGACTGGTTGGATCTCCTTGCAGTCCAAGGGACTCTCAAGAGTCTTCTCCAATACCACAGTTCAAAAGTATCAATTCTTTGGCGCTCAGCTTTCTTTACAGTCCAACTCTCACATCCATACATGACTACTGGAAAAACCATAGCCTTGACTAGACGGACCTTTGTTGGCAAAGTAATGTCTCTGCTTTTGAATATGCTATCTAGGTTGGTCATAACTTTCCTTCCAAGGAGTAAGTGTCTTTTAATTTCATGTCTGCAATCACCATCTGCAGTGATTCTGGAGCCCAGAAAAATAAAGTCTGACACTGTTTCCACTGTTTTCCCATCTATTTCCCATGAAGTGATGGGACCAGATGCCATGATCTTCGTTTTCTGAATATTGAGTTTTAAGCCAACTTTTTCACTCTCCACTTTCACTTTCATCAAGAGGCCTTTTAGTTCCTCTTCACTTTCTGCCATAAGGGTGGTGTCATCTCCATATCTGAAGTATTAATGGTTGCTTTTTTTTTTTTTCCAAGCAATGTTATAGCAAAGGAGAAAAACCTATGCAGATTTTAGTACTAAACAACTTGATGCTAAGTCATTTAGCATCATTAAGAAGTCTTCTGTTGAAAAACAGGTCACTGCTAGCTGTGGTACCCAAGGTACTGACCGTGGCTCTTTTTTGGAATCTGTATCAGCCTGTACACCAAAGATATACTTACAAACTTATGGTCAGCACAAGGCATGGAAAGCAAGCTAATATAATAGATACCAGAGTTATACACGAGAAACCTAGTGTCTACTTGAACTTAATGTTGATTGTTTTTTAAAAAGCATGAAATTTAAGAGGAGGGAAAAAAGTAAATTTTTCCATGCTTCTTCCAGAATATCAAGTACAATAATGGGCCAGAATATCAAGTACAATAATGGGGACTGTGGGAAACGCAGATAGAGATGACAGCAATTATGAACCAAATATGAGAAGTAAATAGGGAGGCTAAAAATGCTAATACCATCTTCCACTTTCACTGTCAAAATCTCCACCCTAAGCTTAGCTGGCACTGTTGCCAATCTAAAAGACAACAGTTTGAAAGATAAGATAACCAAGACTAGGATAGGTCTGCAATCCACCACCAAGGACTGATTTATGTGAATCTTTTTCCTTCTAGAAAAAAGTTATTTGTCTAGTAACAAGATAACTATCCTCAATCATTTGAAAAGCTGTCATACAAACAACAGAGCAGGTTTGTTCTACTCTTCCAGAAAGTAGACTGACAATAGTGAGTCAAAGGTAGTGTGGAACAGATTGTAAATCAATAAAATAAAGAACATCAAAACAGCTCAAGCTGAACAATGGAAAAACACCAACATCATTAGCATCTCTACTCACTTGAGGCCAAACAACCACGGGGCTAGGATACCACAGATGGAATTTAAAGAGATGTTAGATGATTTCAAAGATCCAGCCCTAAGAGTCTATGATACAGCTTAGCCAATAAGAGTCTAGCCATATCCAAAACTCAGTGAATTTACTTATATCATTTATATTTGGCGGCTGCATCTATAATCTGCCACAATTAAGTCATTTTTAAGTTGAAAGGCAACTACCATTTTTTTTTCTGGTTTTCCTCATTTTAATTTCTTTCTTCCTATGTATTCATTTCCCATCAATACATACAAAATAAACTAAGAAAAAGTTTTATTAATTTCATCATTACCATCAGGCTCTTTGACAACCACCACCTCTTGATCATCTTGTCTGTTTTCATGAGATTTCTTGATATTTTCTAGTTCAGTCCAATAAGCTTCCATAGATAGTTCATCCAAAGAATCCTGGGAACCTGATCGATCAAATGGAGGTCTTTCTGTAACTTTGGTGACTTCCTGGTTCATAGTATACTGGCCATATCTTCTACTGTAAAGTCAAAAGAAAACATGGTTCATTTTAGTACATGAGGAAGTAGTATTATTTCTACAATATCATAATACTAAGCTGGAGAACTTGGAAACTCAAGTTCTCCTTAACAAAACCAAAGAGATGTTTGCTTTGAAACTGTTTGCCTTGAGAGGCTACTGATTATAACATGTTTGTAGAATGAAAAGTTTTATCCTCTACAGAAAACTTTGACAATGAACAAATAGCTATGTGATAAATATTTTTACATTTCCATTTCACTTAAATTATGTTAAAGCTCCTTTAAACCTGAAAATTTGTTCTTAGAAAGCAACTGATTAAAGGTTAATAAAATTGGGATTGAATTTTACACAGTATTTCATATTTATCATTGATAATTATAAATTAAACTCAGTCAACCTTTACATAGCAAATATCTGCAAACAATGAATGAGGTACCACTTGAATTTTCATTTTTTGGAACCAAAACATAAATAGAAGGATAATATATTAAGTTTACTGTTACATCCTATTTTAGAAAGCAACATTTAATCTTTACATTTATAAATGTACCTATTACTTACATATATTTTAAAACGTGGTAAAATGCATTTATTGGCAATTTTGAATACGTTGAGAATTACCTCTTAAACCATTTAGCTTATAATTTATGATAAAAGGATACATGAATAGGGTGGGTTTTTTTAATAACTTCAACTATATTTTTTATTTATAAATCATATCCTACCTACTACGAAAATTGAATTAAAAGGCCTAATAATAAAAACCCATATAGAAGAGAAATACTGAATTGTTTCAAGATTGTTTATATTGAGATAGAAGAGGAAAAGCCTTATTACTTCAAGGAGGAAATTTTTTAGCTATGTTTTTCCCCTTTATATTCAATAATTTTTTAGAATTATAATTTGAGTAGAGATAATAATTGGTGAATGAGTATTTTGTTATTCTAATTTCAAATCGCTTTTTTAATCTCCCAAGAGGACATTAGGAAGTGATACACTCTTGCTAGACTGGTTTACTTACTGCACATAGAGAAAATAAAAAGAAATGCAATAAAACAAAATTCTTTAATTGTCTTTGAACATTTTCACATTGAAACTGGCCTCTCCTATAATTATTTAAAATAGTAGGATTTAATATGGCATAAGGAAGAAGGTCACTAAACTCTGGTGGAATCTACCCCGTAGTTTAATTCCAACTGACTTCTCAGAAAAAGTCAAAGAAGTTAATTACCTATTGCTGCAAATAAACGCAATATAACTGACTTAACTGTAATATGCTAATTGGCCAGTTTTATCCCTGTAAAAATGGTTCTCTCTGTCTTGATTACACATTTTATTAATGCAACAATTCCTATCATCTCGCTCCAGTAGCAGTCCTGGGGTGGTGATGGGGGGTCAGTGTTAGATGAGGGCCAACAGGAGGACGTCTAGACGTGTTTGTGCGAATCTCTTTCCTCTAGTCTCCATTGTGCACTGTTTGCCTCCCCAGCCCTTAATTCAGAGACAGTTTCTCCCTCCCCGCCCCAGCTCCTGTTTACATCCTTATATCCCACTCTGGTCCCTTCTCTAACCCAGTGGCCATGATACCATCAGTGTCCTCCATTTAGGGTTTACACTTCTGATTCTTAAATTAAAATGCAAATGAAAATGCTCTCTTTCTCTTAGAAATGAAAAGTAAACTATACTTTTTATTTCTGTGATCACCAGCTCAACTGATCTTTGGTTCATAATCCTTAATCCTGCTTTATCAGGACTAGCTCAAACTAATTTTATAGAGTATCTGCCAAATTCACTTTTGATTTCATGTCAGATATATGGATACCCTTCCTTGCTTTTGTTTTACCTCTCATTTTAAGGTTGTCTACTATATTGCTATTTTCTACAACCTTAGCCCCACGATGAGAACTGTGGAATGTGTGAAGTATAATGACTAATGCCAAATAATATGTTTTATCTGCTCACAGGAAAGAGGTGCCGTTGAACGAAAAGTACATTAAGCCTTTTGCTCCTGAAAGAATGTGTTTATTCTGGCAAGAATTTTCCAGTAAATTTCCATTAAGATAGCATGTGCAGAAAAATGCAAGGGCATTGAGCAATAGCACTGTTACGTAAATAAACCTTCTATATCAAGGCCTGCTTTTAAAACATGCATAAAGCAAAAATCTAATCATTTAGTGCTGATGAACCAACTCAATATTTTGACTCTATTAAGATTCAAAAGCTGAAAAGGTTTGTTGTAATAACCTGAAGATACTGAGTCATGGAAAGGGAAGATTTTATTTTATTTTATTTTATTTTGGATCACTGGCAAATTTTGCAAGAAAACAATTTCTTTTTTAAATATTAGAGGATGGAGTATAGGAAGAAGGCAACCATCCAGTGTAAGTCCCCTCCTTAATTAGCTGCTGAATATTTTACATTTTTTTCTAAAAATGTGACCAAACATTCTTTATTTACAGTTTACATCAATAAACATGTCATGTCACTGGTTTTCTTCTTAGATTATTCTCACTTTTGTAGTTCAGACAGGCCACAGCTAAAAGCCTGTCCCTTCTTAAAACTGTCCTGGTAACAGGCCAGTTAACTGGTTTCCTCTCTTCTGTTTTTAGGAGTATGCTTTTATGACACCATGTTCATTCTGCAAATTGAACTCAAACACATAAAAGCAACATCTGCTAGACATAATGAAGTATGGAGCAGAGATATTCTGTATTTCCCAAAGATCCCAGCCAACACATGGTGCTCAAATCAGAGAAACACACAGTTTGCCCCACCACAGGCAACTACCAATTACCTCCACCTGACTCACTGCCAATGCTAATTCTCTTTGCATTCTTCCTCACTCCCACCCAGAATCCCAAGTGCTAAATAGCCCATGAACACTCTTCCCCAACTCCCCCACTTCTCACCTTTTTACAACTAGAACTACAGAACTAGCCACTCCTCTAAAAGAAGCTGCTTCTTAGTCTGCTGGACAAGGCATTACATCACAGTATTATCACTTGGGCTCTTTTTCCCTGGGCACTAACATACTAGCAAATACTCAACTTTACAGGCCCCCTCTGTCCCCCGGGCCTTCATGGTGTGTTATCTTCTTGCAGCATGTCCTCATGCTGTGTTGATAAAAATAGGGGATCTGTTTCCTTGTATTTTCCCTAGGTGTATTTTCTCCCATTTTTCTGTAATTTCTTATTTTTTTCTACTCGGTGAGTGAATTTCAAATGTACTGACATCATTCAGGGTATTAGCGATACCTGTTATTTATTTTGTAGTAGAAATCTTAAACTGATTTGACAGAAGTTGTCCTCCAGAAGGAGGCAGACTTTACCATGCACTTCCCTGTGGTCCGCTAGAAGAACACTCATGATTCATCCTGGTACCACTGCAGTCAGTGAACTGACGGGGAAACATACAGGACTGGGAGTCCTAAGCACCAAATGATTCCAGCTTTACTTAACTTTCTTTCATGATCCCTGGAGGAAATCACTCCTCTGATTCTAACTTGCTGCTATCTATAAAATGGAAAGAATGCCAATAGCCTTGACGACTTTGTTGGAAGTCATCCAATAAGAGCTTCCCTGGTGGCTCAGCAGTAAAGAATCCGCCTGCCAATGCAGGCAATGTGGGTTCGCTTCCTGGATGGGAAAGATCCCCTGGAGAAGGAAATGGCAATCCATTCCAGCCTTCTTGCCTGGAAAATCCCATGGACAGAGGAGCCTGGCAGGCTACAGTCCACGGGGTCACAAATGCGTTGGATATGACCTAGCAACTAAACAAAACAACATCAAATAAGAATTTCTACTGAGGAACGACCTTAGAGGTAACCAAGGAGAAGGCACTCAAGTTAGTATCATTGCTAACATTGGTGTAACTGCTAACTACAGATAACTGCCTCTCCCACAGTTTAATAAAGTCACCTTTGCCCTCTTCTAAGGTTCAGAGAAATTGCTTATCCTCTAAGGACGGTCATTCTTTAACCTCTGGTCTCAGGATTCTTTTACACACTTCCTAATTTTCAAGGGCTTCCAAAGAGTTTTTGAGATATATTATATTCATTGATATGTACACTATTAGATCTTAAAACTTAAAAAAACTTTAAATACTAATTTAATAAGAAATAATATTTAAGATGTTATTTAAGAAAACATCATAAATAACATTGGGGGAGAAGTAGGGAGAAGCCCTATATTTTTTCTAAAAAAATAGATAAGTAGCACTGTTTTACATTTTTGAAACTGTTTTAATGTTTAGTTTAATAGAAGACATATGGATTCTCCCATCTCCCTCTGCATCTACTCTTTTGCGATACTCTAAGTCATGTAGTTTCTGGGAAACACCACTGTATTCTCAGGAGAGCATCAGAATGAACAAGGCCAGTTAACAGCTTAGGTTATTATGAAAACAGTTCTGATCCCCTAGACCCTTTGAAGGGTCTCAAGAGCCTCGGGTTCCATGGCCACACTTTGAAAACCGCTGCTCCAGGATTTCTCAAAAACACCTAATGGATCTGAGAAAGCACTTTTCAATTCTGTGGGCAATGTTCCAGAAAGCCTTACTGAAAGAAATAGACATGCTTTCCTAGTGACTCCTGACCTACTTCTTTGTTTATTTTAGTTTAGTTTTACGGCCTTTCATCAAAACTGGGACTTATTCCAATGATATATCCATATTTAATTCATACTACAATGACAAAAAATTAAAGCATATTTAAAAACCCCTGCCTCACCAGTGTCTTCCATCATCCACTTTTATCCATCATGCACAATGGGTAGAAACTCTAAGCTTCCCCTTTTGGCCAGTGTATTTGAAATATGGGTATTTTCTTTAATGCTCCTTAGCCATCTGTACCTCTTCCTATAATCATCTCAAGGCATTTATTTAGAACTAGGACACTTCTTTGCACTCATATTTAACTACATGATCCAATCTCTACTTTGTACACTCCACCCCATCAACAGTCATACTGCTAAACTTCACATCCAGTCTGTCTCTCAATCCTGCTCCTTCTAGAAGTATTTTTATGGCTCAAAGTCTGCTTTCTTGAAGTCCTTTGATGCTATGATTTGGTTTTATATTCTTACAAGATCCTTTCTAAAAGAAGTATACTCTCTTGTATGCTTCTTATTCTACTTTCACTTCCAACAGGAAAAGAAGGGACTGGATTGAGAGATATGAGGATAAGGCTATTTTTGTTTTGTTTTGTTTTTGTTCTGTTTTTAAGGTGCCAAAAAAAAAGTTCTTATTGAGATCACGACTTATCAACCATAACGACCAAGTATATTTTAGATAAAGCCATATTTATTGAAGTGTACCTATCCCATCATTTTCTAGATGAGGTAATGAGTTGCCAGGGCTAAATCTTCTTCAAAATCTCAGCAAAGTGATAGTGGAACCAAAACTGGTGTCCTCATTTCTTCTGCAGTCATTATACCAAATAGACTGGAAAGGGTAGAATTTACTTTTTTTCACATCCAACGTTCCAGTCTTTGTGAGTTTTGCACATAGCAAAACCAAAAGTGATCTTGTTGACACAGCCTATAATTAATGTTTTTGAATGACCACTATACTTATCTAGAGAAAAATACATTTAACAATCAAATCATACCATCATAACATCAAATGCATGAGAAACCTTTTCCAATGCATTTTCTAAAATGTGATTTATGCCATGCTAGGACACGACTTCAAATATATATATATATTTTTAAACTTTGTTTCAAAGATGTTTAAAATGTTTTAAACATTCACTCTGGATCTACATTACCTCTAGGCTGGGTCGGGGGGCGGGGGCAGGGAAAGTGCTTCTGATGTGTAGATTTTTCTCTTTCATTTTATCAGTGATTTTAAAGTAATCACTGCCATCTGAGATAGTAAAGCTATTAATACTCCATAATGGCCTTGTCCATCAGACTACATTGAATTTGAGTGACTAGGAAGAACTGCAGCCTATGAATGACCCATGTCATTTCTTTTTCCCTGTGAACTGAATGCCTACTATTGTTTAGTTGAAAGCAGTAATTATTATTAGTGGCTCTGACACCAGGAAGAAAGAACACTGACAATGCCTTAAGGCAGGAAGAAGTTGATTAGGAAGCAATCCCTCTCTGGCCTTTCTTTCCCCACTCCCAGGCAGCCTTCAGAGCGCAGGAGAAAAGTTGCTTACATCTTCTTCCCAACCCAACTGCTACAGTTTTAGAAACACACTAATTTTCACAATCCAAGTAAGCTTACTTTTATCCTTTGCACATTTTAACCCTTTCATTTGGGGGAGTGGGGGGAGGGAAGCAGTAGTAGTTGTGTTAATCCTAGTGTTAATCACTCAGTTGAGTCCAACTCTTTGTGACACCATGGACTGTAGGACCCACTCTGTCCATGGGGTTCTCCGGCAAGAATACTGGAGTGGGTTGCCATTCCCTTCTCCAGGGGATCTTCCTGACCCAGGGATTGAATCCAGGTCTTTTGCATTGCAGGCAGATTTTTAACCATCAGGCAAGCCCATGGGGTGGAGGGGTGGAGATAAAATTTACTCATTATTTCTTTCAGCTTTTTCTTAAAAAATAAAAATCACTTAACATCTGCATAGCACACTGCTATAGTCATCACAGAGCGTCCACCCAACTTTGACACACAGCAAAACAATGCACAAATGAACTGATGACGCACCATTTACCCAACACTGCCCAAGTCAAGCTGGGAAGAGAAGCACATTAGTAAGGTTGCTGTGAGAAAGCTTTGAAAACTTGGCTTTATCACTTTTACAAAAACACTGTGGTAGAACCAACCCATATGTGAATATCACTAACAGAATAAAGGCTATAGGCGGCAGCCACAACCACCAGGTCTAGTAGAAAGAAAGGAGGAAAGGTACAACACAGAAAGGCATGTGGAAGCATCATGAGGCAACCAGAGTAAGCTGGAAAAACTCCCTTCCCTTTTAAGTAGAGGCACAGGTTATGTAAAAGGGAAATCACAGGATAACACCAACCACCAGGCAAAGGACTTTCCTATTTTCGAGGGCTTCTTCTCAGTAGATGTGAGATCCTCTTTGTTCTGAGCTCCCCCAATCTCTCTCAAGAGGCAGTTTTTCCTTCCTCAACTGGAGACACGACTCAAAAAGTAGCCAAATGGGAGCCAAGGATCTTAAAATCAAAGTCATTTTCCAAGACGAGGTTAGAGAGATCTGAAGTGGGACTTTAACGTGAAATGTCAAGATCTTAGAAGACTGGTTCAAAGCACACGGGACTGAGTTTGCATATGCACTCCCCTCAATCTCAATTCTCCATCACCAGGATGTGTCTCTACTGGACACTGGGACGCACCTGACACAGCTTGAATCCAGAACTCTGGCCTTTCCTTGTTCTGGTTAGTTGTGAAACATCTGGAGGTGCAACACCAGCAGCCACTCAGCATTTGGTGGCCCTCCAGTTGGATCTGTTTTCCAGCTGTCATATCTTGGCACCTTCCTCCATGGGGGTTGGAATAAAGAAAGAGCAAAGATTTCCTTGCTCCTTCAGTCTCCCCCCAGCCCTGACCACAACTCAGACTGTGTTACCCACACTTGTATTTCTACCACTACACTGTGTGTTCCTTGGGGCAAGTATCTACAAAGTTCTTTCTGTTTTTGTTTTTTTTTTTTTTGCTGCTGTTGTTTTTTCATCTGGGTGTCCCTGGGTTTAGCCATCCATTTACCATAGCAGATGCTTGGGAATTGTTTGATTATTAATTACTGAATTATCGTTGCCTATGAAACAACATCCTCCTTTTAATTTCTAAGGTGTTTCTTATTTAATTGCACAAAACTACAAAGGAATAAAACAGGTACATGAAAAGTAGACAATAAAAAAAATTAGTCATCAGGAAACCCTAAAAGGTAATTAATAGGTGATTGTTCTATGCCTCTATAACTCTTGAGTGCTTAATTTGAAATTAGGCTTCTTTATATGGAACATACAAAACAGCTATTTTCCTATCAGACTGTACTTAATATTAAGTCACAAACAAGCACTGGCATACTGTTTTTTAAGCACACATTCCCTGGTTCCATCCTGTCAACTTAATTGCTAAAACAAATAAAATATTTGTTGAATGCCTGCAATGTGTTGGGCACCTTATCAGAGATGTCTGTTCAACCAGCCTGCTCAAGTCTGCATTGTCAGAGAGATTAGCAATGATACTGATGCTAGGCAAAGGTGGCGTTTTCCAGTTCCTCACCGAACCAGCAGCCCAGACAGCTCTCAGAAAGGACCTCTGGTTCATGACCTCTGCTTCAGCATCGTCCCTAACACGCTCCAGGCCCTGCTGCGGTTCCCCTTTCCTGCCTCAGAATTTCACTTCCTCTCTAACTGCCACTATGCGCTCACCTCCACTTCAACCTCTGCCCAAATAACCATTTCTGCAAATCAGATCAACAATTTAGGGTACCTCCACAGCCCATCCTGGGACCCCTCCCTCTCCCCAGCACCGTTCGCCACAGTCCTCCTAGATTTGCCTGAAGCCCACTCACACAGGACCCTAGGCTCCATAGGCTACTCTTTCCTGAGCCGGAGTCTGGTTTTCTCACAACTGTCTAATGCCTGATTCTTTTCTCACAAAAGTTATGAGGCTTCAAATCAGCACCCAAAACTGTCATCAAGCTTATACCTATTTTTTATTGCTCTTGAAAAATCAAATTTTTGCCTTTTGGGTTTCAAAGCTGTGCTTATTTCTTTCTGAGGAGTCTATCAAGTTCTCAACATGTTTTCAGAGGTAAAAGGCCAAAAGTCTTCCCATCTTCTCTAATATGCTTGAACTCCTCATTCAAAAGTCCCCTGTCATGCCCTCCATTACCTTAGGATCTCAACATTACAGTTAACCACATGCCTTAAAAATACATTAATGCAAATGGATAAATTTTCACCAATGTGCAACTCTCTCACATATAAAACTTAATATACTTCAAGATCTAGGATACAGGATAGATGTTTAACTATTGGCCAGGACACTCATTCTGGGCATTGACTGACTACAGACTGACAAATTACAATTTTCTGATCTCTCTTTCCAATTCATAAAGTAAGCTGCTATTGATTCATAAAGCCTACCATCATACAGTGTTGCCGTTTTACTCACCTAGTTACGTTTGACTCTTTTGTGACCCCATCGACTGTAGCCCGCCAGGCTCTTCTGCCCATGGTATTTTCCAAGAATACCTGAGTGGGTTGCTATTTCCTTCTCCAGGGGGTCTTCCTGACCCTGGGATCAAACCTGCATCTCCTTCACTGGCAGGTGGATTCTTTACCATGAGCCACCTGGGAAGCCCGCACCATCACATAGGTGCTAAAAAAATATTTGTTGATGTAACACGAAACTATGAACACTAATACTTTAGAATACTATTGGACGATGGTTTCACTTACTTCTATGGGCCACTCTCTCGCCTTTCTTTAAGACTTTATATACGTATTAACATCAATTTTCCTATGCCAATGGACATAAGGCAAGATTTGATTAAAAAAAAAAAAAAACCCTTTTGATAATAATCAAAGCCAAATGCACAGGCATATACTGTGGAAAAGATGGGGGCACTATTATTAAACTCTTTTCAGTCCTTTGGGATTGTTTGTTACAATACGGTTGGGAAATCATTTATCTCAGTGGGGCCACAGTGGCATAAAACCAAGCTTCCATCAGTCAGCATAAGGACTGCTATAGACAAACACTGAAAAAAATGTTCAAAGTGGAAGGATGTCTGTGTTTATGTTTCACAATAAAAAGGGAGAAGACACATATTTCTACATCATTTCAAAGTAATGCTGGTGAGTAGTAATAGCAGAACAATTTAAAACAGCAGTAACTGTGTGGCAAATACCTGGGTAGGAAAAAAAAAGCTGCTTCACTTAGCCTGCAAAGTGTAATTTTATGGATAGCTCCAAATGACCTTCGAAGACTATAATGTTCCACCGGTAAGTTCTGAAGGCCAGGAAGTATTTTCATAAGCCAGGTACTAAAAGTCAGCTGTACCGAGGAGATGGAAGGGGGTGGTGAAGAAATAATTTCCAGCTCTTAAAATAATTTAGCCAAGCTTAGAAATAATTCATCTGTAACATTTTCCACTATATGTTTTCAGAAGTCAGTTACAAAGTAGACTATTTGAATATTACAGGATTTTTTTTTCCTTTTTCAATGAGATTGTCTGAGACCACTTTTTTCTTAGTATGCTTCAGAATCTGAGCTGAGTCAATATAAGACAGATATGAACGCAAGTAGCCTCAAAAAGACATGAAATATAAAATAAAACATGGAAACTAAAGGCAATTTCTAATAGTAAAATGCTGCCTGGGGGTGGGGGCTTTAAACCTAATTTTTGAAGGAAAAAACAGAACAAACCAAAAATCTCACAAAAACAAATGTTTTTAGTCAACGTCGCTGAGCTCTGTTTAGAGGACAGGAACAAGGTCCAAAAGACAGAGAGACCTAAGCTGACCCTGAGGAATGGGCAAGGGATTTATGGGAAAAATTATGGGAACCAGTCCATTCTGAAGGAGATCAGCCCTGGGATTTCTTTGGAAGGAATGATGCTAAAGCTGAAACTCCAGTACTTTGGCCACCTCATGTGAAGAGCTGACTCATTGGAAAAGACTCTGATGCTGGGAGGGATTGGGGGCAGGAGGAGAAGGGGACGACAGAGGATGAGATGGCTGGATAGCATCACTGACTCGATGGACATGAGTCTGAGTGAACTCCAGGAGTTGGTGATGGACAGGGAGGCCTGGCATGCTGCGATTCATGGGGTCGCAAAGAGTCGGACACGACTGAGCGACTGAATTGAACTGAACTGAAGAAGGGAAAGAAAAACTACAAATAAGAAAGCATAACTAGGACTTCCCTGGTGGTCCACTGGTTAAGAATCCACGTACCAATGCAGAGGACGTGGATTCAACCCCTGATCAGGGAGATTCCACATGGCGCTGGGTAATGAAGCCCGTGTACCACAACCACTGAGCCCACGCCCTAGAGCCTGGGTCTGCAACAAGAGAAACCACAGCATGAGAGGCCCATGCACCACAACCAGAGAGCAGCCCCTGCTCACGGCAACTAGGGAAAACCCACACGCAGCAACAAAGACCCAGCACAGCCAAAAATAAATGAATAAATTAAAAAAAGAAAACGAAAACCTAACTAATGTAATTCCCATATCATCCAGCACAGTTATGGGCACACAGAGCTCTGGTAAAATCAAATTCTGGGAAAACTAAATCAAATCAAATTCTGCCACATCAAATTCTGGGAGGATTAAATCCTCCAAGCTGGATTTAAGTTTATGCACCTGTCCTGGTTGAATTCCTCTCCTGGTCCTCTTAGGAAGTCTGAGTGTCTCCAGCTCATCATCATGCTTATGCAAGCCTACTGTCAACCTGTTACTTACATGGGGCAGCAATATTCCCACTTCATCAAAAGTAATATGGCATCTGGTTCCAAAATGCCATTTCTTGTGGGACTTTGAAACTAGCTAAGAAATTCACAAGAGTTCCCTCCCTAGCTATGGCCAAGGCTGCTGGCATTCTATAAAAAGTGAAAGTGAAGTCGCTCAGTCATGTCCGACTCTTTGTGACCCCATGGACTGTAGCCTACCAGGCTCCTCTATCCATGGGGTTTTCCAGGCAATAGTACTGGAGTGGATTGACATTTCCTTCTCCAGGGGATCTTCCCAACCCAGGGATTGAACCCAGATCTCCCCCATTGTAGACAGACGCTTTACCATCTGAGCCACCAGGGAAGTCCTATTCTATAAAAAGCTGATGATAAATCAAGGTCCAGCTCAAGGACTCCAGTCTCCCACTGCCATTCCTCTTGCTCTCTACTGCTGACCCCACTACTCCATACATGGATTCTCCTTTCTGCCCAGTCCCTACAAAGAAATAATCCAGACTGAGTGATATCTCTTTCCCAAAGGTCATCTGCTGAGTTGCCCTCTCGAATGAATCCCACATTCTGCACAGGCCAAGGCTCCCAGGAATTCACGTCCTAGCCAGATGTGCCACCCATGCCCTTTCTTGCCAGGAAAGAGAGGTGGAAGAAAGAACTGTCATTTCAGGAAGCCAACACTGCTGAAGAGATTAGCAAGAGGGTGACTGACTAGAGAATGAGCCTCTTGAGACAGAACAGAATCTGAATAAGTCCTACAAGGAAAAGATAAAAGGATGTCGTGCCCCTAAGGCAGAAGGTGGTATTTATGCAGGGCACCAAGGTCATGGTAGCCAGGGATCAAAGATAAACTTCCTTTACTATCTTGTCAGAGTAAGTTAGAAAGATCTAGGCCATCAGACACTGCACAGTAAACATCCAAGACTCAGAATTTTTCTAGTTCTTTTTCAACTTAGATGTTTGAGGGCCAACTATTAAGTGTCCTCACCTCATAAAGGACTTAAGTTATTTGCTGAAGATGCTTCTATAAACTAAATACACAGCTCTTACTAGAAATACTTGTGAAACTCTAAGCATATGCCAACCAATCTAATACAGGAGTGTAAATTTCTTAATCCAATAGATTTGTGAATAGAAAATTTCACTGAAGAATGCCTATATTCAATCTTTGGTCTTCATTATGCTATTGCGTGCCTGCTAAGTTACTTTAGCTGGGTCCAATTCCGTGCAACCTCGTGAATTGTAGCCTGCCATGCTCCTCTATCCATGGAATTTTCCAGGCAAGAATACTAGAGTGGGTTGCCATTTCCTCCTTCAGGGAATCTTCCCCACCCAGGGATCGAACCCGAGTCTCTAATGTCTCCTATATTGGCAGGCGGGTTCTTTAACACTGTGCCACCAGAGAAGCCTACTTAATCTACATAATTAACTATATTTTCCATTCAGTAATGAAGTGGACACTGGAAAGAACAGTGGAATTGGAATTAGGTTAACACTTCAATGTTTTGGTGGAATGATGCTATAGCACTTGAGTTCTCACTTGATACCAACAAATAACCAACTTGTGATTATTCACACATTCATTCAACAAACACTGGCTCCTCATTAGCTGCAAGGTACTATACAAGTTGAGGGTTTCCCAGGTGGTGCTAGTGGTAAAGAACCCACCTACCAATGTAGGAGACATAAGAGACATGGGCTCAATCCCTGGGTCAGGAAGATCCCCTGGAGAAGGATATGGCAACCCATTCCAGTATTCTTGCACAGAGAACCCCACAAGAACCCCTCCTCCACAGAGGAGCCTGGGGGGCTATAGTCCATAGGGTCACAAAGAGTTGGACACGACTGAAGCAATTTGGCATGCATATATACAAGTTGAAGTCCAAAGTAGTACAGGACCTCACCTCTGATCCCTAAGAGTTTACATGATATTAGAATAGATAAAACACATAGGAAAATAATAGTCCAGGGAACACTGACTCCATGCAAATGAGCAGTGCAGACAGCAGGTGCTGCAGAGCTCAGTCCAGTTAGAGGCAGACACAGATGCAGGGGAGTATACAAAATGCTTGTATCCCAACAAGAGGCAATAAGAAGGGAGATTCCAGGCTCTTGCTCTACCTCATTCTAATTTTATAAAGCTCTCCCCAGAGCCAACAGTGTCTTCCTGTTATTTGATTCAACTTTACTTCCCTCCAATTTAAGCCCATTTCCTCCAAGCAAATAAAGAATTAATCAGTGTCCTCTTTATATTAACCCCTTTGCTGGGAATAGTTTTAAGACCGTCTTTTACTATACCTTGAATTGTTCAATGCATAACGTTCATTTACCTTTTCCTCCCATATTTTAAAAAGCAATCTCTTAGATATCACATTCTTAGTGGTATCTGAATCATGATACAGATACCAGCATATAACCTTTGTACCTGCATATAACCTTTGGGCCTTTTCCCAACTGATTCTTGATCTGCAAGCGAAACCTCCAAGGTGTTGCTGATTTTAGAAGCAAGTACCAAAAAAGGCCCAGTTGGGTGGTCCTTGGCACAGATACCAAAGTAAGAAATGTAGTCATAAATGTTTCTCCTTCCTAACTGAGGACATAAACACTGCTTTGAATTGCTTTCCATGGATGGTTCTGCTTTCCTTCTTAAAAAGCCCTTGCTAATGATTTGCATTAATATTATGCTAATAAAAGTAAGGAGATGCTAACTAATTCAGTCTCTTCAGTAGTAACTAAAGATCAGAAAAAGATGTAATTTGCATATCTTCATGAATTGGCATTTAAATACTTGTCGCCATTTCTGAAGAAAAATAATAATGTTGGGCCAGCCGGGCAGAAGTAATTCCTCCAGTAGAACCATCTCAAATCCAAGCATTTCAAGAGATGTTTGGCTTGAATCTTAGATGACATGGATGAGCATTCAAACACAGGGCAACCATCTGCATATAAATACATTTCAGTTCCTCTCTGCAGAAGGAACTCATTTACTGTTGAAGGCCATTCACTTCCACTTCTGAGTGCTTATTCCTCAAAAAGCTTCCAAGTGTTGTGGGAACAATGATTAAAAGAGGATCTTTCCATCTGTGCATTAGGCTGCAAGACAGCTCCTGCTGCAGAAATAGCTTTTGCATAATTCATTGTGCCATTTTCAACCCTAATCAGTGAATTGCAAGAAGCTATGGAGTGAGTACAGAGGGAAGAGAGACTGACATTTTACTGACTACCTCCTAAGCAGTCACCCCATCCTCACTTTGGGCTAGTACTCTATAAGTCATGGTATAAATGTCCTCACTTTATCTCCAACAGCTTACTACCCCATCCTCCCATCTCAAGTACTGTCATCATTGTTTGTCCATACTAATGTCCCAGGAAAGAATACTTTTAAGGCTATTAGTACAGGAAAGTGTATGGGGAAAAAAGATTCTACTGGAAGTCAGAAGAAATCAGCCTTTCTCCAGCCCTTACCGTTCACTGTATAAGCAAGCATGACATAAAATTCACCCTACAACAAGAATACCTCAATTCTATCCTTCAATTAACAAGAAATAAATTTAAAAAAAAAAAGAAAAATAAAGAATACCTCAAGTCTTTTCTAAATCTAAAAATTATATAAGTCTAATCTGTTCACATTGATGTTTTCATGTATAAAGTCTGAACCAGTCACTTTGCCTTACAGTTGCTCCCCCCACCCCACAACCCATCTACCCACACTGAGCAATTTGTGAGATCTCAATTCCCTGACCAGGGATTGAACCTAAGTGAAAGCACCAAAGCCTAACCACTAGGTCACCAGGGAACTCCCAGAGTTGCATTTTTTAAGGAAGGAGAAAATAAGGTGATGGAAATGAACCTCTCTGTGTTCCCCACTTATTCCTCCCCCTCAACTACAGAAACTTTGATAAATAAGTTCCCTGGCAATCTATTTAAGAATGTACTGGAAAAGGATCCTATGGCTATAGAAAATTAGAAAAACAAGTGCTTTAGACATCTCAAGGTAAATAGAAAAAAATCTTTTATAGAATCCTTAAGGTTTAAACACTGAATAATGAAGCAGAAGATTTTTATGATGGTAAGGAATGTATGTGATTTTAAACCAGCAAAATAGGTTAAAGATGTGGATTTTAATTTAAAATTTAAAATTTACAGCACAAATTTTATAGTAAACTTTCTAATTTTCTATTTCTTACTACTCCATATATCATGGTAAATAAAGAAATAAACATTCTGAGTTTTTCTTGATAGCTGACGTATAGTAAAGTTACTGAGATTTAGTTTGGTAGTTCATTAAGAATTGAAAAGACACTTTTCAATTCAATTCAAAAAAAATGTGAAAAGACACATCTCAAAAGACACTACAAATGGGAAAACTGAATTCAGTGGTAGTATTTTCATATAAATGATTTAATTTTTTTAAATCAACAACTCATAATTGAAAACTTAACCCTAAACATTAAATACCTGACAGAATATTAAAAAGCACAATTAGAGGGAGGGAGTGGCAGGAAACCTGAGTTGTTCTGAATGTGACAATAAGTTGTTATTTTATAGTAGTGCTGTCTAATTGAAATAAAAGGCAAGCCACAGTAGTAATTTAAAAAATTTTAGTGGTCACATTAAAAAACAAAAAACAAATAGATAAAATTAATTTTGATGGTGTACTTTAGCCCAATATACCCAAAGTATTACTGCAATGTGTAATTAACATAAACATTGTTAATGAAATCTTTTGCTTTTATTTTCTCATTTTGAATCTTCAAAATCCTGTAACTTATGCCTGTATCCCAGCACAGTTTGGACCAACCACATTTCATGTGCTCAGTCACCACAGATAGCTGGTGGCTATTGTATGGACAGCGCAGCTGCAGAAAGGATGAGGCGGTAGGCAGGTTTTCCTCATACACCTGAATATATACAAGTGAAATAATTTTCTTCTGTTCCTAACATGCAAAATTTCATGTCTGTCTGACTACAGAATATTTGCTTTTTCAATGACTC
Source organism: Bos taurus (assembly GCF_002263795.3). Lineage (NCBI taxonomy): Eukaryota > Metazoa > Chordata > Mammalia > Artiodactyla > Bovidae > Bos > Bos taurus. The sequence goes on from NC_037336.1 coordinate 67,816,981, forward strand.
AGCAAACACTTAGGGAAAACCTACTTTATTCCACACTATGCTAACTGATGGGATGTAGGTGTATTTCAGACAAGGCAAGCCTAGAATTTGGTAGGCAACAAAGACCCATGCAATGAACTCCAAAACAATAGTGCAAGTGGTGACTGCCATGGGAGCAGAGATCAGAAGTCACAAGCTTTAAGGAAGAGACTTGGTCAAGGAGTTCAGAGAAGAGCGATATGAGCTGGAGTGTGCAGCCTGAGCAATATTCTGCTAGGTACAGCGTGATGAGAAAGGCATTCAAGGCAGTGGCCACCATAAAAGCAAAGACACACTGTGAGCTTGGGGAACTGTGACTGGATTGATATAGACAGACTATACTGGCTTCCAGGGAAGTGAACCAGTTGGGAGGCGAGGGGATGGTGTTAGGCATTGGCGGGGAGAAAGGGCCACAGGCAAACTGTACTGAACCTTGACTATCATACTGAGACACCTGGAATGTGACAGAGGAAGGTCTTTAAACAAGCAAATGTCAGTCCAAATTAATGCTTAAGAAACATACTTTTAAGAAAAATATTGAGACAGCCTGGAGCTGTGATGCTCTGAAATAAGGGGATTTCTGAGAGATAAGGATCTGAACCCAGAGAGCACTGCTAGAAACAAAAGTGAAAGGCCAAATTCAGGAAGCTTCTCTCAGGTAGACTCAGATGACCTTGGTGACCAGTTAGATGAACAGGATGGTGGACACAGAAGAAAGCAAAATGATTCCAGTGTGTTCTTGGCCAGGCAAACAGATAACGTCGTTAACTGGGAGTGAGAATGTAGAACACGGAACAGGTTGGACAGAGAAGGTGATGGGTTCACTTTGGACCTGCTACATTTGAGTTAGAGACCCTTGGGTGACATCATATACCTACAGCTCATACCCATCTTATCCAAGATCCATTTGTCTTTACCTCTGTGCCTTAAATTAATGACCCTTGGGGTATGAAGTGTGTTTCCAGGACTAGCAGCACTAGCATCAAGTTTGTCAGAAAAGCACAATCTCAAACCGTACCCCAGTGTGAACCCCAGTGTGCATTTTACCAAGATTCCCAGGTGACTTTTACAGACATTCAAATTAGAGAAGAATTGCTGCAAGGATTTGAAAATCTAGATTAGGAGCTCCTAAAAGAGGCACTGACTGAAGGCAGGATAATTTTAGAAGTCATCAGCATATAGATGAGAGTTAAAACTACAGGAGTGCAAGAGAGCTTATTCCCTGAAAACAAAGAACTTTAAACAGGATAGACAAGCCCATGTGGTGAGGGGGGCACTGTATGTTTCTAATTAAAGAATCAGCATGAAGGTAGGTACACAGTGGTTCTCTCTTGCTAAGTACATTAAATAAAAACTGAACAAGAAGAAGAGGAAGAAGAGAAAAAGGAAACAAAACTTTAAAACAGTGAAAGAACCACAAAGGTGAACCTGCATTCAAGCTATAAAGAACTTCTATTTATGATTAAGATACACACACATTAATGTTCCTTAATATTCAGAGATGTTTGTTGAGCAACAAATTGGTTGAAAAACAAATGTGATGTGAGTGGAGGGAGAATTCACTGGAACCTTTGGGGCCATTGCTTGCTGGAGAAGGACCGAGAGCCTGGGGCAGAATCAGAAGGCCTGGATGCTAGGTTGGCTTCACCTCAGGCTGGCATCTGCCCTCTATGCACCACGCGGCTACGTAATATGGGGGCTTGAGAACAAGATACTCTCTTCCAAGATTTCCAGCTGCGACTGGCTATGTGGGGAGGTGAGGTTCATTTGTTGCCTCCAAAGACTCCCTGACAACAGTATGAAGAATGTTCTGTTGCCCGCTCTCGGCCCATCCCCGCCACCTCATCCCATCAGCTCATGTAGCAAACAACTCTGCTGAAGTTTCGTTCGGAATCAAACAGCTGTTTAGAGCTGGTTTCAAGTCCACCAAGTGAATCTTCTGTGTACTCTGTTTCCCAGGCAACGCTGACGTCACTGCCCTGCCCACTGTTGCCACAGACAGGATCAGCACACCCAGGCCTGCAACCAGGAGAGAGCCCCGTGCAGACTGCTGCTCCCTGAGGCAGAAGGCCCTCTGAAGGCGTCTTGCTAGATGCCAAGCCATTAAAAATCAGTGTGCATAATTACCATTCCATGTAAAAGCCTTACCATATATACTTTTTAAATTTGGTTTTACTGCAGGTCACAGAAGCAAAGCTGGGAATACAAGCTGGGCTTTTATGTGGGAGACTGTGCATCTGAATACAAATATGGCAGAAGATGAAAGTGCAGAAGGTAAGGACTGGATGCTCCTTCAGTAGCCAGTGCAGCCCAGTATGAAGCGCCTGCTTCTTGGCTCCTGGAACAAAAACTCAGTGTGAACCCGCACTCTCCTTTTCAAGTGGAGGCAATTTGTCTATTGTCATCCTCCTGCCTTAATTAGACTCCAGTATGGATCTGGAGAGACATCTTTGTTCTCCCAGTGCAGAGGCCCTTCACAGTAGCCCATGAAAGCTACCGAAATATCATCTTCTGTAATACACTCTTCCCTTCACTGCAAAGTGGCATCAGATGATCTTTGAGATGGATACCAAATCCACATGTGCAAGTGGGCTTTCCATTTCACTGTGTAAGGGGTTCCAGGCACGTCTACCCAGCCACATGTCCAAAAGTTAGCTCTTCTGTTAACATCGGGTCCTACAGCTCACACCCATCTCACAAGAGTCATCCGTCCTTACTTCTGTGCTGTAATCAGTTGGTACGAATCAAACACTGAGAGTTCACACCCACACTGTCCCTCACATCAAGGTTCAAATAACCTTGCCAGTTTTTAATTCCAACACATCTCAGTTCCTACCAAGAAATTTAAAAGCCCTAAATCTGCTGGGAAAGGGGGGAAATTCATATGCTGTGTTTCAAATGTAAATGTTAATAAAATTTTATTTTCATTATCTATGCCACATGGTTGCTACACGACAAAAATAAAAGGAGAAAAAAAAATAGGAGTATTTAATAATTTGCCAGAAAAATGATCCCAACAGCAAGACTATGAGATAGTTGCCATTATTATCATCCCCATTTTAAGGATGAGGAAACTGAGGATTGAAGAAATAAATCAAAATGAGAAGGAAAGCCAGCATGCAATCTATTCCATGTGGCTCCAGAATCCATGCTCTACACGGCAGAAGCCTTTGCAACCTGTCCTTAGAAATAGTCATTCAAGTTACGATGGAGTCTGGAGCAGAAATGACCCTACAGATCATTAAGCAAATCATTCTCAACCTGCCTCAGCTTCCCAGCTGGCACGTGAGAGGGACCGCAGCAAATCCCCAGCTATTATCAACATGCTTAAAGACATAAGTGATAAACACAAACCATCCAAGTCTTCTCTGCCTCTCTTCTCTCTGACAACACTGGTTTTTTGTCATCATTGTTGGTTTGTTTTAGAGCCAAAGATAAAGAGCTGGGTTTAAGTCCTGCATGAAATCCTCAGAATTCTTTGTTTCCCTAGGCCTTATAAAATCCAGCCCTTGTTTATTCAAACATGAATATAGCAGAGTAGAAAACCAGGTGATTTGCCCAGTGACATAGAGGTACAGTAAATACAGGTACACAGTCCTGCCAAATCGTCAAGAAGATTTCCTGATTCTCAGTCAGTAAACAGCATAACCAAGTACTTTGCATAAGGACAGATGGTATTATGACAGAGAAAACACATTACTCTTCAACTTTATCAGCAGGGTAATAAAGATGGGCAATAAATACTCCTTTTATTGATAATTATTTTCCCTCTGTGAACTTTGACAGCCCAACCCACTGATCCTTGGGCTAAAGAACAAGAAACCACAGTGACACCACTTTGCATATTCTCCTACACAGCCCCACTTACTGAAACTTACTCCTTTGGAAAGAAAAGAGCTATTAACACTAAAACTTTAGCAGTCACAAACTGGAAGCCTGCAGGCAAGATCTGGCTGACAGAAATGTTTCGTTTGGCCAGCAGGGTATTTCAAACAGTTTGATTGGTTTACCACCTTTTTCTCTTGTAACATGTTTCTCTGGGCAGGCAGTTTGCCAGAGTTCCCACCGGCAGCTTGACTGTTATGCTATCTGCTGGTCCCTGTGGGCATGTGGTTTGCAGTCTCTGCTTTACTGCATTAATATTATGGCATTAAAATAACAGGACCCACGATTTCACACCCGTCACCTATGACCGATACCTGAATGCTGCATCAAAATCGGGCTCACTTTATAAAGAAAAAAGTGATTGCAGAAGGGTACAGAGGGCTAGGACTGAACTGGGAGACTGGGTATCCTGATTCTGGTCCTTTCTCCATCAGTAAATAGGAATTACTTTGATCGTTTCACCTATTCTCAATGGATCACAGTCATTTCCTCATTTGTAAAACAGGGAAGCTGGCTGGCTACTTAAGATTTTTTTGCTAACTAAAAAAACCTGTGTGCTGTCTCTTTCCTCAATCATGTACAAATACAGGAATTTTCCCAGATTAGCAAAGGTCTTTAGCAAAGGAGGGATTTTAGAAGTCACATAGACTAGAATTTAAATGTGGTTCCATCAATTTCCATGAAATTTTAGGCCAGTTACATAAAACTCTGAGAGCCTCAGTGTGAGTACTTTCTATGTACTTACACTCTCAGGTACCTTCTAAATCCTGAACATCCACGAGTTAGCAAAACAAAGACCCTGTTCTCATGAAGCCTACATTCTAATGTTGAGGAGAGAGAAAATAAAAATTTGTGTAATCCATCAGGTGATACGAAGGGCTATGGAAATAAATTAAGTGGGTTAGGAGGATGAGGGAGGAGAGGTCAAATGATTACAGATGGGAGGAGAAGATCTGACAAGACTCCCCAAAGAAGTGGGGAATAGGGATGGTTTAGCCATGTAGCCCCCTGGGTATAGTTTGCTCCAGGCAGAATACCCAGGTGTCATAAAAATTAAATGATGTGACAAGCAGGACTCCTGACAGAATCTTTGTGATAAGCTGCTTTCCTCCCTACCCTCTCCCTCACCATGTCCCTCCTAAAAAACTTGTGTATGGTCTTCAGGATCTCCTGTCTGCCTTGATATCAGTCCCAAGTATCTCAAAGCAAAGCAGACCAGGGGTGAGAAAAACCTTACCTCTATCCAGCATTCTAACCAATGACAACCCATATCTGTCAAATCCTATTTTTGATACTCAGGTAAGACAGGCAAACCCTTCCTCAACTGTGCTTTGAGGAAAATCTTTTCATAACAAAGTACTCCAAAATATATTGTTGTTTTTGTTCAGTCGCTAAGTAGTGTCCGACTCATTGTGACCCCATGGACTGCAGCACACCAGGCCTCCCCGTCCTTCACTAACTCCCGAAGTTTGCTCCAACTCATCAGGAGTTGGTAATGGACAGTGAAGCCTGGCGTGCTGCGATTCATAGGGTCACAAAGAGTCGGACACGACTGAGAGACTGAACTGAACTGAACTGATGTCCATTGAGTCGGTGATGCCATCCAACCATCTGTACAGGAAGTTAATGGTAATCATCTGCATTCCTCAGAGGGTGGGAGCCAGAGCACAGAAGTTAAGACCACAGTCTCTGTGTAGGAAAGCCTGGATCACACTCCAGCTCTCTGCTTATTGCCCGTGTGATCTTAGTCAAGTTACTTAGCCTCTCTGAATCTCAAGTTTTTCAGCTATAATTGGGGACCAACATAATCTCCATCCTGAGTTGTGTGAGACCCCAATGTCCATAAAACACCTGAAATTCTCTTGGCACAAAGAAAGGTGCCTGATGATATGTGTGTATTTCTATCAGGGCTTCCAATAGCAAATTATACATCAGCTCTGACTACACAGGAGAGAATGTTATTAAACGTCACCCAGTGGGTGGCTCCCGAAGTGTCTGACAGCCGAGTGTAATGCCCCCAGTCGTGCTGCGGAGTGGCCCAGGGACACTGCACAGGAGCGGACCACACAGCTCACAGCACCGAGCCCTGCAGCACTAGGCACTGCCCTACTGTTCAGTGGAGGAGGGCTGTGTCCCCCAGCAAAGCTCAGGCAGTAAAGAGTTTCCCAAACCAGACAGGAGCTCAGATGCCAGCAGCCGAGAGTGACAGGTGTTTTACTACAGCCCCACTATTACTACAGCGGGGTTAGGGGTGCCAAGCCTCCGACCCCTGTGCAACAAAAGGTCAGCATCTAACTTATAGTCAGCCCTCCACATCTGTGGTTCCTCCGTATCCACGGATCTGTTTCCTCAGATTCAACCAACTGCAGACCGGGCAGTATTTACCATTGAATTAAATATATCAGTTCAGTTCAGTTCAGTCACTCAGTCGTGTCCGACTCTTTGCGACCCCATGAATCACAGCACGCCAGGCCTCCCTGTCCATCACCAACTCCCAGAGTTCACTCAGACTCACGTCCATCGAGTCAGTGATGCCATCCAGCCATCTCATCCTCTGTCGTCCCCTTCTCCTCCTGCCCCAAATCCCTCCCAGCATCAGAGTCTTTTCCAATGAGTCAACTCTTTGCATGAGGTGGCCAAAGTACTGGAGTTTCAGCTTTAGCATTATTCCTTCCAAAGAAATCCCAGGGCTGATCTCCTTCAGAATGGACTGGTTGGATCTCCTTGCAGTCCAAGGGACTCTCAAGAGTCTTCTCCAACACCACAGTTCAAAAGCATCAATTCTTCGGCGCTCAGCTTTCTTCACATTCCAACTCTCACATCCTTACATGACTACTGGAAAAACCATAGCCTTGACTAGACGGACCTTTGTTGGCAAAGTAATGTCTCTGCTTTTGAATATGCTATCTAGGTTGATCATAACTTTCCTTCCAAGGAGTAAGCGTCTTTTAATTTCATGGCTGGACCCAATTCAAACCCATGTTGTTCGAGGGTTGCCTGTACAAATATCCTTTGGAGCATCTACCAGTTTGTTCATGCTTCTTCCCTCCTGGAGGCTCCCTGCACTGGGAAATCTTCTCCCCAACTCCAAAGCCTGCTTCCTCCCTTTTCCCGCTAATTCTCTTACAAGGCACCTCATTACAAATTGATTTACACACCCTAACTATACATACTCATATACAAACAGACACAAATCCTTTGGAGCATACACACGCTACAGATTAAAAACAAGTGTATATATGGTTATAAATAACCCTGCTTGGTTCACTAATCATTTTATGTGTGTATATCTCAACCCACAAATGAGGTTATAATTCCTTCTTGACAGGGAGCACCATCCTTTTCTCTCCTGTTAGAAGCCTGTTTCCTGTTCTATGCCAATGCTTAATACCTCTTCCTTTAAAGCTGGGATGATGCATAGTTTTTATATTGGGGGTCAAATATCTAATTCATCTACAAATATGCCTTTCTTAAGAAAAACAAATACAGACTCTCATATAAAATGGGGACAGTTACCAGTGTCAACAAATTTCACAAAATATTGAAACATGTACAAATTATTTTATATAATCATTTTTACTCATTTTCAGATTAAAAAAGAAACACTATCCTACTTCAAAAATTGGGGAATCCCACACTGCCCCAAATTTACCAAAAAAAAAAAAAAAGTAGGTTCCCACCCCCCACCTTTGAATAACATCCCCATCTTAAGGGCACGATTGCTCAATGTTGTCGAAAACCATGGTGACATTTTTAGAACTGCGATATCTCTTAATACTGCTCAGGGATAGACAGACTTGAACTACAACTCCTACACAGGCCATTAATATGTCTTAATTAATATTAAGACAAAAGTCTTAATATGTCTTTAATAAGACATACAGAGTACTATACAGAGTACTTGTAAATTTAAACTAATTATAAACCTACAATTTTGAGTCAGGAATCTACCAAATCTACAGAAAAAGAAATATATATATATAAAATCTGGAGAAGGAAATGGCAACCCAGTCTGGTATTCTTGCCCAAAGAATCCCATGGACAGATAACCCTCGTGGGCTACAGTCCATGGGGTCACAAAGAGTCAGACGTGACTGAGAGATTTATCAGGCATATAATATATATATTAGATACCTAAAGAGGAAGTTCTCCCATGAAGAGTTATCTTCTCCCAATGAGTAATGAACTCCTTCAGGAAACATTTACTGAGATCCAAAGTGTCTATGCTAAGGGCTATTATCCCCTAGTCAGAAACTGCCAAGCCAGAAGGCAATACATATGTGAAGGGCAAAGAGAAACTGACAAGAACCTTAGTGGTTCCCAGCAGGCTCCTGGCAAAGCAGGGAGCTGATAATGCTACCTGGGCTTTCGGCCAAGAGGAGGAAGGTTAACAGGCAGTCAGAAAAGTGCATGTGTGGAAGAGTTGGAAACAAGAAGGGAGAGGAGCATGGTCAGACAATGCAACAATGGAAAAGTCAGAGGAGGAAACATTGGAGGTATCTTTTTCATCAAGAAAAAGGAAGGGCATGTACATCTATCAAAAAGAAGTAAAAAACAAAATACGAGAAAAGAGGCTCAAAATAGTGCCCATCTCGCTTCTCCAATGTGCTTCCAACACACCCTGGGTATTCAAGCAAGTCTGCAACTTGCAGATACCACAGATATTTAAAGTTCCCTCGTCACTACCTTCCTTCCTTATGGAATTGTCATCATGTGACAAGGTTATTTGGTCTTGCTTCTATTCATTTTCCCACATTCAAAGTCTTTTCCTAGAAACAGAGAGAATCATGCTTCCCAAGCCAGGACATGATGTCAAGCCCACTGTTTTCAGTGCTCATTTATTTCAGAATCACCTTTTCTGTTGAAGGTTATCACTGCAATGCAGATCATGCGTGCAGTGTAAATGTAGCATCATCTTTAAACACTAGTTCCCAATCATCAGTTTATCCAAATACTCCCCCAATAAATATGCAAAATGTTCTGTGAATCCAGCCAGTTTCATCATCTCCAAATTCTCTGTTACCTCTCTTTGTAAACCATAAAGTCAGTCAGTACCAGAGTGGCCTGGTTCATTAGGTCCCCAGGACCTTCAGTTTGCCATTCAAGACACTTGGAGCTTGGCCCCAGCTACTTTCCCCATCAGGCCTCAAGTCCATTTCCTTCAGGCCCACTTCTGTAATCAAGAACCCAACCTATGCAAACAGTATTGACTTGCCAAGCCCAGCTCTACCCAGGTCCCTTTCCTGCCCCAAGAACCTCTCCTGCATAGTCCTCCCCAACTTTACGCCCTCCCGACCCTCCCCAGTGCCCACCAGCAAATGATGCAATCCTTGCTTCTGATGGGATCCCTGTCCTGAGAGTCCAGAGCTTCCGGAACAAAGGAAGGCTTTGGAGTCTAAACCCTGCCACTCATTGCACATGGAGCCTTAGCCAAACTACCTAATCTCTTTGAACATCCCTTTCCATATCTGTAAAATGAAATAACAACACGTACCTTGCAGGGCTATTACGAGGACTGGAAACAATTTACAGAAAGGGCCAAATACTATTAATCCATAGTAGATATTCAAGAAAGGAGGATTATGAGTCCATCAAGAACAACAAAAACAACACTGTGAATGTCTCAAGTCCAGAGAAAGAAAGCACTCACACACAGGGCTATAGTATCAGCTGTTGGCTCCTGGAGAGCAGGGCCCAGTCCTTCCCTCTCCAGATACTCAATGCTCCATCCACTCATCTTTATGTTTAACCGGCATTTTATAAACAGCAACGGGGAGAAAAAACCAAAGTAATATTTACCCAATGTTAACGTAACTATCTTCAGGCACTGGTTTTATAGGAGATTTATGAGGCTTTTTAATGTGTGCCTTTTGATATTAACTACCTTTTCTAGAGGCAACAGATATTATAAAAGTCTTGCCAAATGTATTCAACATCTCATTAAAATTTTAGGGTCTCAAGCCCCATTATGAACTCCAAATACAACTTGATTTTCACTTGGTTTAACCTCTTTCAAACTTGTCTAATTTTTCTCCTGAAGCAATAATCAAGTGTGGAAGTCACTCAGTCATGTCTGACTCTTTGCGACCCTGTGAACTGCAGCCTGCCAGGCTCCTCTGCCAATGGAATTTTCTAGGCAAGAATACTGGAATGGGTTTCCATTCCCTTCTCCAAGGGATCTTCTTGACCCAGGGATAGAACCTGGTTCTCCTGCATTGGCAGGCAGATTCTTTACCATCTGAGCCACCAGGGAAGCTCAAGCAATAATGTCTCCAATAAAGCACCATTTTCTAGACCAAAACAAAGACAGTTTTTATGACAAGTCCCCTTTGATTTAACTCCAAAATATGCCCTCAGAATTTCACTTGTGATCACAGTGAGCATTAATATTGGAGGTCAAGTTCAAACTTTTTCTGGTCTAAAAACCAACTTAACAACAACAAAATAGGAAGTAAGCCTAAAATTGGAGAAGGAAATGGCAACCCACTCCAGTATTCTTGTCTGGGAAATGCCATGGACAGAGGAGCCTGGCAGGTTACATTCCTTCGGGTCTCAAAGAGTCAGACATGACTTAGCAACTAAACTACCAGCACCACCACCACCACATCTAACAAATCTCATATTCTATTTTAAAAGGATGTCTTATTATTTTGACATTCACACTTTTTCATATGGCAGGTGGCTGTAATCACTTCAGTTTTCATATTTTCAATATGCTTTAAATATTAGATAAACTAACAAGTAGAAGATAAAACTACTCTCCAATTAGAAACTGAAGGGGCAACAGTGTGCCTATTGGAATAAAAAGAAAGGTCACATATCATGGACCGCTTTTTTCTTGTACTCTGAGAGAGGACTTTCACACAAATGATGGGTGATGGCACTGCGTCATAATTTAAAACCAAAATAAGCTTCCAGAAGAGAGGGACACACTGGTGGGTAGCTAAATCGTTTGAAAAGCCTCTGCTACCACCTACTTTCCATCAAAAAGAGGATCACCCAGATGCAGCTGCAAAAAAACAGTGGTAATCGCCCCTGCCCTCCTCACAGCTGCCCTCCTCTGCGGACTTCATGGACAGCACACCCTCCCGTCTGCCTGCATCCACACTCCCCGGCAAGGACCCATCATGGGCCTTTCCCTCGGAGATTTCAGCTTCTCGGGCTTTCATGCAATTCACAAGAAGTGGCTGATTTCCACCGATTCCCAACCTGATGCTGTCAGTTTTTAACACATCCCACCTCAGAAAACTACCTCTTCAAGTGGAGCTGTTGTATTTTAGAGATGTCAGGAGTGAAAAACCTGGGGAATCATTTAGGGAAGCGGTTCTTGACCTTAACAGACCTGCCCTTAACCTAATATTTTATCATCTCCACCACTAATTATCCTGAAGTGAAATTCTGATCATTTATCTCTACACCATTTTAAGATGCGTGTGTCTGCCTATGACCTTTATCATAATATTGAGGAACAAAGGAAAATAATTTTCAAAATTATGCATTTCAATAAGCGGATTAATGCTCAGACACTATAAGATACAAGGAAGTGGTCAACTGCTTACTTCTACTTGTTACTTCTAATAAGTGACTTTAGATTTGGAGAAAAACAAGATCAGAAAACATGCCTCGTAAGAAAAACCGAAAACAAGAGAACAAAGGGACAGGTGGTACATGGAATTAAAAGCTTGAGTTAAGATAAGCAGAGAGGAGACGTTTCTATGACATCCGTCAGGAATGCCCACTGGGTCATTCTAAAGACACGAAGGACACCACATAATTCTTTGTTTGGCAGGACTGTCCTAAAACTGCAGGATGTCTGACACAACTGGAACCTACCTGGCAAACAATGAAATAACATAAAACACTCCCACGAATTTCCAGAACGCCCTCTGGAGAGCAATACTGCCCCCACTGAGAAGTACTGACACAGTTCCACTGTTCGCCTCATTCTGGCTTTGAGAACACAGAGGCCCTGAGAGGTGAAGTGATTACACTCCCAGCAGGTTACTGACAGTGACACAGCTGGTTTCAGAATGAGACTTATAATCCACACACCCCCCGCCCCCATCCCTACTCCTAGATCAGATTTTTCAGTCCCGCCCTCTGCAATCATCATCCCCCTTAAAACTGAAACACCTGTGTCACGCTGACCCCACACCTCCTGTATTCTTCCCTAATCGTGTATGCTGACTTGTTCCCATTGCACATCAAGCCCTATTAACAGCCCGAGCCTTAATAACTCACATCACAAGAAACATGCTTTGGGTTCCCCTTCTTGAACCATAACCAACATCCTGACTGTCTTTGGGACCTTCCAGTTCCCAACCAGCCCATTATCCAGTCCCTCCCTCCCCACACCTCATTCTCTCAGCATCCAGAATGCTTCCCACGCTGCTCCCTTGGCACTGCCCATCATACGTCTGCTAAATCTTGGTTTACTGCCCCTCTGTCAGCTTTTTACTTAATCCTTGCTGCACAGAAGTGTAGGTGTGTTAAGTTTCATATCTAAGCAGACCTGTGTTATTTCATTATAATTCTATTCAATGTAGTTTCTTCCAGCTACTTAAGAAGTTCTTTCAATGGCTGTTCCAAATCTGCTGAGTCAATCCCTGATTCAATCCACATATTCTGCTTTTATAATGATTGGACAATAAATTATGAGGATGCCCCCTTCCAATGAGATCTCTGTTCATGCTATAGGTCCAAGCAGACTGACCTCATTTTAAAAAAGTAATTTTTATCCTTCCTCCAAAATCTGGCTCCTGTTAAAATCCTCAACAAAGCTTTCAAGTTCCTGGCCCATGTTGATCTCTGAATTCTCAAATCATTAAACAGAAATGAAAGCAATTTTTAGATGACCTAGCCAAATCATTTTACTTTACACATGAAGGAACTGAGATTCAGGGAAGCAAAGAAACAGTCTCTGGGCATATAACTCGTTACAAACAAGGCTACAACTGAGGTCTCCCCCTTGCTGCTCTGTGAGTTCATTTGCTAATATTTACAGGTGTTTCCAAAAAATCTGTTAAAAAAAAAAAAAAACCAGAAAGAAAGAAAAGAAAAAACAAAAAAACCTCCTCTTAAAAAACACACTTTTGTATGCTGCTGCTGCTAAGTCGCTTCAGTCGTGTCCGACTCTGTTCGACCCCAGAGACGGCAGCCCACCAGGCTTCCCCGTCCCTGGAATTCTCCAGGCAAGAACACTGGAGTGGGTTGCCATTTCCCTCTCCAATGTATGAAAGTGAAAAGTGAAGGTGAAGTCGCTCAGTTGTGTCCGACTCTTCGCGACCCCATCGTCTGCAGCCTACCAGGCTCCTCCGTCCATGGGATTTTCCAGGCAAGAGTACTGGAGTGGGGTGCCATTGCCTTCTCCGACACTTTTGTATATTTGTTAGGATAATTCTACTATCCTTCATATTGTCATTCATTCAGTACGTAAAAATGGAAATGTTTTATTTGCAATGTATTTTCACACTAAATGGAAATTTAATAAAAATATTCAGTTCCTATTTTGCTTGTTCATTTCAGGTTTATTTCAGTTAATAACCATCTCCAGTTTGCTTTCTAGGCAACACAATCTTGCCAAAAATTCCTAAATGGGGCCACAAAATAATCATCTCAAATGAAGCTTTTTAACTTTTATAGCCTATTTCCGTTTCAAACCAGGTTTACTTCACAAGTGGTTTTCGTTTTTATTTTATGACTATATAAAAGGACAAAGTAAAATTATAATATTCAGTCTGAAATCATTTCCTAAACTTCTAAAGAGTGCCTTGCATGCCTCAACTATTGTTAATTAGTCAGCAATGATTCACATACTCTTTAAGCTCATGCTGTCTTCTTGCAATTTCTCAGTCCTCAATCATTTAGGTGATGAATCCACTGTGAGGTGACTAATGTGTTAAATCACCAGATTAGATTATTTCTATTCTTTTCATAAGGTTATTTTTACCATCGGCTTCTTTTACATTAATATACCACCAGTTGACTCTTTTTAATGTTATCTCTCTTTTTAATGGTATCTGAAGAGACCAAAGTCAATATCCAAAAGAACCACCTCCTTTCACACCCGCAGGTACACATTACTGTACTGAATGCACTTCACTAGCCTTGAAAATCTGATGTTTCCATCCTCTGAAGAAACTCTCTCCTTTGAAGTTATTTTATGCTCTATTTTAAACACAATCAAAATGTGGAAAAGAAAAGTGGATATTCTCCCAAAGCCACTCAACTGAATGACAAAATTGGGAAAGGTTTCAAAAATACTGGCTCATATTTCATTTTCTTACTCTCTAGTCCCATAGAGTAACTTCACACACACACATACACACACAAAGCTTCCTCTTTGAGAAAGCTGTTAGTCATCAATCTGTTTTTAGCTAGTTCCCAACTCTGCCTCAAGCTTTTAATCTCGCCTTCATCATTAAGGAGATATAAGTTAAGTATTTTATAAACTATCTAAAAATTTCAATTAGCTATTTTTATCTCCATGAAAATTGTTCAGTAAAATTCTCATTAATACAACCATCCAACATTGAAGGAAACAAGTGTAAGATGTTAGCTAGGTAGCTGACACACAAGAAGATCTGTAACACATGTCTGTAACTTAAAAGAGAGGGGGCAGAGACTGCCTGCCTGCCTGCATAATTAACTATCTAATCTTGAAGATGGCATTTCTATCTCTGGCCTACTTTCTTCCGTGTGAATCAGGGAGTAAAGAATGCAAACACAGTATCTGTTTAAGTTTTTACTATTTATGATCCTAGGAAATTACAAAAAATATATTGACATCTTTCTATAACATGACTAAATGAAGAAAATATGCTTCCTTAAACATATGTATTTATCCTGTTTATTTAATTTAGAAGCAGAGTACATCATGTGAAATGCCGGGCTGGATGAAGCACAAGCTGGAATCAAGATAGTCCAGAGAAACAGCAACAACCTCAGTTATGCAGATGATACTACCCTAATGGCAGAAAGTGAGAGGAACTAAAGAGCCTCTTGATGAGGGTGAAAGAGGGAAGTGTAAAAGTTGGCTTAAAATTCAACATTCAAAAACAACGATCATGGCATCCGGTCCCATCACATCATGGCAAGTGGAGGGGAAAAAGCGGAAGCAGTGACAGATTTTATTTTCTTGGGCTCCAAAATCACTGCAAGCAGTGACTCAGCCACAAAATTAAAAGACACCTGCTCCTTGGAGGGAAGACTATGATAAACCTAGACAGAGTATTAAAAAGGAAAGACATCACTTTGCCAACAAAGGTCTATATAGCTAAGGCCATGGTTTTTCCAGTGGTCATGTATGGATGTGAGAGTTGGACCATAAAGAAGGCTTAATGCCAAAGAACTGGTGCTTTTGAACTGTGGTGCTGGAAAAGGCTCTTGAGAGTCCCTTGGACAGCAAGGAGATCAAACCAGTCAATCCTAAAGGAAATCAACCCTAAATATTCACTGAAAGAACTGATGCTGAAGCTCCAATACTTGACCACTTAATGCAAACAGCTGACTCATTGGAAAAGACCCTGATGCTGGGAGAGATTGAAGGAAAAAAGAGAAGAGGGCAGCAGAGGATGAGATGGTTGGATGGCATCATCAACCCCATGGACAAGAATTTCAGCAAACTCTGGGAGATAGTGAAGGACAGAGGAGCCTGGTGTGCTGCAGTCAGTGGGGTTGCAAAGAGTCAGACACAACTTAGTGACTGAACAACAACATTATATATATTACCTAAGAGCCAATGGCAACCCACTCCAGTATTCTTGCCTGGAAAATCCCACGGACGGAGGAACCTGGTAGGCTACAGTTCATGGAGTCGCAAAGAGTCAGACAATACTGAGCGACTTCACTAAGAGCCAAACTATGAATTTCTTTTGTTTATAACATCAGCTCACTATCACATATTGTTTGGCCAACTGAATCTATAAGTAGTTTTATTTTCATAAGGTGTTGCTTCTACCTTTCATTTTTAAAATGTTGACAAAATGCTAGTAAAAGAGTAAAATAGCCCAGAAAGAATAACAATCACAATGATACCAGTAGCTTGTACTCACTGAGCCATCACCATCAGTCAGGATATCATTTAAATAACACTTGCACAGGTGCTTTTGCATTTACTCCTCATAACAACTTTATCTACTGATTTGTCAGTTGAGAAACAGAGGGACAGAGTGGTTAAGTAACTTGACAAGGTTACATCATAGGTTGGAGAGCTGGATCTGGATGCCGGACAAGCCAGCTTCGGCTTAATCGGGTAGTTTACGCCTTCACTTTATTGCTTCTTGATAAGAGGCTGGGTGACAAGATGAAGGTTAGTTCAGTTTAACATTAACCAGATACATTCGCTGGAACTCACTTTCCATATCTATTAATACTACGAGAATACTATTCATAGTATGAGATTTGGCATACCCATATTGGTGCTAGGGCTTTCCTTGTGGCTCAGCTGGTGAAGAATCTGCCTGCAATGCGGGACACCTGGGTTCGATCCCTGAGTTGGGAAGATCCCCTGGAGAAGGGAGCGGCTACCCACTCCAGTACTCTGGTCTGGAGAATTCCATGGGGTCACAAAGACTGGGACATGACTGAGGGACTTTCACAATCTGGTGCTATAATCTAGAAAATCCATACAAGTATTTACACAGACATCTAAAAAGATTGGTATTTCTCTCTGGAACATCTCTTACAGCATAGCCACCTGCCTTCTGCCCTACTTCTCAGAAAAGAATCTATGACCAAGCAAATAGCCTTGGTTCCCAGCCATAAGAGATATGAGAAGGTATTTCAGAAAAGAAACAGAGGCTTAATTGCTCTTCCCCACCCCTTGCTCCTTGGATGAGGTGTGTCACCAAGTCTCCTCCCTCTGTCCCTCGCCTACCTGTGCTGCCAATCAAACAGCCCTCAATTCCAGACCAACACCCACTCCAACTTCAACCAAGAGCCACCTCACCCCGCCCTACTCCATCCCACTCTGACAACTGAAGGCACAACTGTGTCCTGTGGAAGGACTGACTAATAAGTGGCCAGGGATCATTTTAAATGCCAGCTGTTATTTCTGCAGAAAGTGTAAAGCCGATGCACTGAAAAAACCCTGCTTAGAGTCGCTGGGTTTGGGCTCTTGACCTAGCACATCAAGTGCTCGACTCTGATTCTTATCTGGCTATCTTCTAGAAGACGCTGCAGATGGGCGAGAAAAGTGGGAGAGAATGGGGAGAGCAGGTGTGGCCAAGCTTCTTCACATCTGATGCAGTTGGTCAGTGTTCTGGGTTAAAGGGGAAAGCAATAAATCTATGGCAAACAAAGTCAATGTCTTCTTCCAAGAGAAAGTGGTAAGGACTGCTGCTTTTGTGTTCTGACCACTCCTAAAAGGTTAAATGCCCCCAAGGGCTACAGAGGGGGCAACAGGTCAAACACCACCACTAGCATTTTCATCACTCAGTAATCCTTTAAATACAGCTAAAGGTATTAATCACTGAATCTTCACAGCTACCTGAAGCCATCACACTCCAAAACCAACCACTCACTGTCTAAGAAAGGTGTGAGTGCCACGCACACTGCATGGTTTATGAGCTTCCATGTCCTTAGCATCGCTAGTTAGAACTCAGGCTGAAAACATCCCTTTTCCATCCTTGTTCATGAAGATGGAATGAAAACATTCTACTCAGCCATATATAAATACTGCACTTCGTAGAACTTCAACATTGGATTGTTGCAATAATACTCTTGCAGCAGGCCCTTAACAAAGTTCATCAGGGATCACAGGCTCTGTTCTTCCCACCACCAGCTGGATGTGAGAAACCTTCAACAGCCACTAAACACCCCTCAGTGACTCTGTTCTTGGTTCCATCACCAACTAGCTGTGGGTTTACCTCTCCTGATTTCCATCTCCTCACACTGTAAAAGAAAGAGTTCAGACCAAAGGACACTTGGATTTCCTCAACCACAAAAATCTGTGATTACAAGGGGAAAGTATTATCCTTGACAGTGACCTAAGAATCAGTGATTTAATCTGAAAAAAAAAAAAAATGAGTTGCTTATACATTTTTCAAAAAAAAAAAAAAAAAAGAGGAAAAAAGGATATTTGGGGATAATAACACCACTGAATTTTTATATTATTGAACCTAAATAAGCAAATCACAAGGCCTGATCTAAAACTGCAAATAAACAGTGCCAGGGACCTAGCGCCAAAGGTCAAATTTAAATAAAAAATTACTTTTGTTGACGTAGTCTTCACAGATTTTTGTTGTTGTTGTTCATAAAAACCATACTTGCTGATGATTATGAGTAGCTAGTTTTAAGCAGCTTGAGAACTCTTACTTTCACGAAGCATGAAAACTTAGAATTCTGGCTCTGAAAGAAATAAGGCACCATTTTCAAGCCAGTTAGATTCTACCTCTTGGTTAGATGAGACTTTGGTGTGCTATCTGTTAAACTCCTGGAGCTGTCCTAAAATTGAACGTTGATGCTTGGGGAATATTCAACGGCAGACATAATAACACTGATTAAAATATTTCTCAGAATTTTGTTACCACTGATTCCCTTATTCTTGCAAAAACCTAGGCTCTCAAATTTTACCACTCTTATCATCAGCCAGAATTTAAACTTCCCCACACATTAATACTACTACCATCAAAGCTATTAAGTAATCTTAATATGTGAAAGGAAAGAGGGATGCAAGACAGAATAGCTGAAACGTCAAAAATATAACTTGTGTAAATGGCACAGTTTCATTCTTTCTCACAGCTAATATTCCATTGTATATATTGTACAAAAACTTTTGACACAATTGGGCATACAATCACAATGTTTTTTAATATTCAGCAAGAAATGAACTCCTAGAATCTGCCTGCAATGCATGAGACTCAGGTTCAATCCCTAGGTCAGGAAAATCCCCTGGGGAAAGGAATGGCAACCCACTCCAGTATTTTTGCCTAGAGAATTCCATGGACAGAGGAGACTGGTGGTCTACAGTCCACAGAGTCGCAAAGAGTTGGTCACGACTGAGCAACTAACACACACACACATACCAAAAAAATCTAGAAAATGTTATTTTTCATGGTGAAATATTAAAAAGTTTTTTCTGAGAAAAAATTAATAAATAAATGAAACTTATGTATTGAGTGCCATTTTTTCAAACTGTGTCCCACTGAAGCCCAGGGACCCATCCATGTTTGCTTCAGGCTTTCACAAAGTATAATTAAACCCATTGGTACCAAAAAAAAAAAAAAAAGGTGATTATGTGCCTATATGAGTATGAACTCATCCTGAGGGCCGCCATCAAATTGGGGTTTTTTCAAACTGTGTCCCACTGAAGCTCAGGGACCCAGACAGGTAAACCCCTTTGGGTCTCTGAGCAATGTGTACACAAATCACATAATGAAATTTTACTTTACATCTCTGCACATATTTGAACCTAAATGTATCATTGATTAGGAAGGTGTAGTTCTCCATTAATCTTTTTCTAAATCCAGGGTGACTCTTTTTTGTTCAAGCAAAGCCATACATCAGTCAGTCATATCCAACACACCTGCCCCCACCAAATGCAGGAGCCATGGATTAAGTTCACACAACCTACAAGTACTTCTCAATGACCTACTCGGCCCAGACTCTCTTCTAGACACTGGGGATACAGTGAACAGAACAGGCAAAAATCCTTGTCCTTGCAGAGACATTACAACCAATAAATACATAGTTTAGAAATAAAACAAGATATAAAAGTTAGCCAGGGAAACTCTGTGAAAACCTTAATATGGATCATATACTAGACTATAATTATCTTTGGTGTGATAATAGTATATTACAGTGGTTTTCAAACTTGTCTGCACATTGGAATCACCTGGGAACTTAAAAAAAAAAAAAAACATGGATGCCTATGACCCATCCAGGAATTGAGATTTAATTAGTTTGGTATATAGCCTGAGGTTTGGAATTTTAAACTTTTTTAAATTAAAACTTTGAATCCAGATGTAAGATTTATGTGTATCCATTATCCATTTTAAAACAGTCCTAAGAACTTAACTTCTTTTGTATAAAAGCTGAGGAAACAAAATCAGTCATCTAGTTCACTTGATTATCTTAGGATGTTGCCCTAAGTACGAAATTCAACAATTAACAAGCAGAAAACTACTTTCAGATGATGGGCAATGTTTCAGAATTCACCAAGTGAATTTTTAATTTCAGCTTGATATAATTGTTTTACTACAAATTTTTTGTTTCAATGTTTATTTTTCAATATTTTAAAACCATCTTATCATCTTTAAAAGAGCAGTGCCTCACTGACAACGTTTTGAATATTCATTGCTTCTAAAGAATGCTGCAAGCATAGGATACATTAGGGTTTTATCTATACTCATCCTAAAAACATGAAGTACATTTAAAAAATAAATCCTTAATATACACTTGGTTTGTCCCAATTTACCTCTCTTTCCTAAAGATGTAACAAAACGTTTCAATTAATATTATACAGTCTATTCCAGTGCCATCTGTCATCTGGACAGTTATTATTCATAAGGGAAACTATAGTTACTATTCATTATTTGTATCTTCCCAACTTGGGGTTTTTTTGTTTGTTTGTTTTTTGGCCTAACAGGAATACACATAGATACACAAACAGAGAGATAATATGAAAGAGAGAAGGCAGGAGGGGCGGGGTGGGGCGGTGGATATAGCTGGAAAAGAAGACTGGAGCCCTAATTAGAAAGATACTCATGCTTAAGCACGTACTCATCTGGAAAATATTTACTAAGAACCTACTATGTGCCAAGCAATGTGGAAACAATTATAAACAAGCCAAACAGAATTCCAAATTGATAGTCACATTGGGATGGAGAAGGCAATGGCACCCCACTCCAGTGTTCTTGCCTGGAAAATCCCATGGACAGAGGAGCCTGGTGGGCTGCAGTCCATGGGGTCGCTAAGAGTCAGACACGACTAAGTGACTTCACTTTCACTTTTCACTTTCATGCATTGGAGAAGGAAATGGCAACCCACTCCAGTGTTCTTGCCTGGAGAATCCCAGGGGCATGGGAACCTGGTGGGCTGCCGTCTATGGGGTCACACAGAGTCAGACACGACTGAAGCGACTTAGCAGCAGCAGTCACATTGGGAACATGGATGAGCAAACTCGACACAATTAGAGCACTGCTTTTGCAGAGTTAATCTGATGCTGAGGATTAAAACCAACTAGACCAGGTTTGCATTCAAATTGTATATTATACCTAAGTAATAAAAGGGGATTCTTTCTAAAAACTAAATCTGATGGTAGATTCCTGACCGTGTTGCTTTCTACTTGTATTTCTTCTCTTTCACGTGGTTGCTAATTACTACATAAAGTGGCATAAAGTAACAGCAATTTACTCTCTCATAATTCTGCAGACTAGGCACTCAAAATCAGGATTGCTGGGGCCAAGGTGTCAAAGGAGACAAACTCCCACCAGAACCTCTGGGGGATCCATTCCCTGCTCTTCCAGCTTGGGACAAGCATCTTTTGCTCATGACCTCATTGACTCCAATCTCTGCCTCCATTTTCAATTGGGTGTGGGGGGGTGTGATCTCCCTCTTTCATAAGGACAATTATGATTGCCTTTGGGGCCCAACTGAATAATCTGGGATAAACTCCCATCCCAAGATCCTTCACTTAACTGTATCTCCAAAGACCCTTTTTCTAAATAGAATTCACATATTAAGATTCAGAGGTTCCAGCGATTAAGACTTAAACCTTTCGAAGCCATCACCAAAGTACCACACCTACCAAGAAACCCTAAAAGTAGCGACGCACAATAGGAGAAACTCGACTAAACCAGAGCATTTACAGATCTGCTCCAAACACATCTGTCTGACAAACTGACCTGCTTCTGTACAGATTCCTAAGTGTAAGGTGCTTTACTCCTCGGCTACATTTATGTGTTTACGGTGAGAATTTAATTAAATGAGATTAGAAAGCACCATGCAGATTGAAAATAATATTAGCTTTTTCCCTTTCTCTTCTGCCTCCTCAGCTATAACCTCGAATACCCTTACAAAACAACTCCTGTGATTTTCACTTACCCATTTTGGAACCCTGACTTGACTTCTCAATATACTGAATCTGCAAAGAAAGAGCTCAAAAAAGTTCAGTAAGCCAGGCCAACATGGCACCAGTTCTCAGGAGTCTTCAGGACCAGGGGCAAACCTGGGCAAAGCTAAAGCCTGGTCTGGTGGAACTCTGGAGCTGGAACCTCTCTGATTGCTAGAACAGGAAAAGTGACATGACATTTACTCTGGGGTCACTCTGCGTGCGTGAGTACATGCACACTCAGTCATTCAGTTGTGTTTGACTCTTTGTGACCCCATGGACTATAGCCTGCCAGACTCCTCTGTCCATGGGATTTCCCAGGCAAGAACACTGCAGTGGGTCGCCCTTTCCTTCTCCAGGGGATCTTCCCAATCTGAAAGGCAGATTCTTTACCACTGAGCGACCAGGGAAGCCCTGGGGTCACTCTACTCACTCACTTTTCCCTAATTACAAAAGTAAGTCTTGATTAGAGATGCTAAGAAATCTAAGACCAAAACTGCATGGATAAGAAGGATGATATAGAGAAACTGAAGATTTCCAGTCAAATCACTGAGGAGCCATTCTGCCTTCTGAGCTTCAGCAATTGCTACTATAACTGAGGCTCAGCCAAGTCACTGCTTTCCTGACCAAGCTATTTGAGTAGAATCAAAATCCTGACTTGTCTCATTCTCTAGTGACCCTGATATGGAGAATGTCTACTTTTCCATAACCACTAAGCAGTGAGCCTTAGCTGAAATTCTTACTCGGAAGTATTTTTTTAATGTATTTTCTGTTTTGTTTTGTTTTGTTTGGGTTGTTTTCTTCAGATGTATTTCTTAATACTGTTAATATGTAGGGGTATCCTCTAAAAATGAAAACATCCTAATGCAGAAAATTTAAATAAACCAACAACTGCTTACATACAAGCTCCATCTACTTTCTTCTCACTCCAGACCTGAAACAAGTGTATAAATACAATTCTTAGCCTCTCAAGGAAGAATGAAAATAGCACCTCATATGCTATGATGCCATTACAAATATATTTCTATTTTATTTGAGCTATTAACATTGTTTGCTTTTATAAACAGAATAAATAAAACAATTCAGGATTTCCCTGGCAGCTCAGTGGTAAAGAATCCCCCTGCCAATGTAGGAGACACAAGTTCAATCCCTGATTTAAGAACATCCCACATGCCACAGAGCAACTAAGCCTGTGCACCACAACTATTGAGCCTGTGCTCTAGAGCCTGGGGCCACAATTGTGGAGCCCATGAGCTGTATTTACTGAAGCCCTCTTCCCCTAGAGCTCATGCTCTGCAACAAGAGAAGCCACCACAGTGAGAAGCCCCACACACTACCACAGAGTGGCCCCCGCTCGACCCAACTTGAGAAAAGCCCACAAACCAACAAAGACCCAGCATAGCCAAATATAAATAAAATTATTTTAAAATATATAATAAATATACATATAGTAAAACAATTCATTTCATTATCACATTGGCTTAAAATACAACATGAAAGCAAATGGCAAATGAATAACAAACTAAAATCTACAGGATATTAGTCAAAAGCTGCCTGATGCAGGGCAAGCACTGTGGCACAATCCAAAGACATGAAACACTGAATTTCACCTTCTTGTTTTCCAAGAGCATGGTAAGCAAGCCCATAGGAAAGGCAATCTATTATCTCCTCTTCCTCATTCAAGGCTTGCCTTTGGTATTAAATATTCCAGACAGCTACATAATACACTTGTTGTTTCTTCTCCACTGTCTTACCATACAATCTCCTTCCACTTTAGTGAAAAACCTGTATTCTCCTGTAGAAATGATTTTAACCAATTCAATGTAAAATCCAACAATTCCACCAACAGAATGCATCATAATTATACAATCATAGAATATTTTAAAGATTCGGTATTTGAAAGCAGATACTGCCTCAGCCCCATCATACTTGCTGAACAAAAGTCCTATCACCCCCTCCCTCAGTTCAGTTCAGTCACTCAGTCGTGTCTGACTCTTTGTGACCCCACGGACTGCAGCACGCAAGGCTTCCC
The DNA here is from genome assembly GCF_002263795.3 of Bos taurus. Classification (NCBI taxonomy): domain Eukaryota; kingdom Metazoa; phylum Chordata; class Mammalia; order Artiodactyla; family Bovidae; genus Bos; species Bos taurus. Next base: position 67,840,968 of record NC_037336.1, read on the forward strand.
TGTCCATCTCCGGGAGCTTACTCAAACTCTTGTCCACTGAGTCGGTAATGCCATCCAACCATGTCATCCTCTCTCGTCCCCTTTTCCTCCCACCTTCAATCTTTCCCAGCATCAGGATATTTTCCAATGAGTCAGTTCTTTGTATCAGGTGGCCAAAGTATCGAAGTTTTCAGTTTCAAGCATCAGTCCTTCCAATGAATATTCAGGACTGATTTCCTTTAGGATGGACTGGTTGGATCTCCCTGCAGTTCAAGGGACTCTCAGGAGTCTTCTCCAACACCACAGTTCAAAAGCATCAATTCTTCGGTGCTCAGCTTTCTTAATAGTCCACCTCTCACACCCATACATGACCATTGGAAAAACCGTATCTTTGACTAGATGGACTTCTGTTGGCCAAGTAATGCCTCTGCTTTTTAATATGCTGCTTAGGTTAGTCATAACTTTTCTTCCAAGGAGCAAGCATCTTTTAATTTCATGGCTGCAGTCACCATCTGCAGTGATTTTGGAGCCCAAAAAATTAGTCTGTCACTGTTTCCATTGTTTCCCATCTATTTGCCATGACATGATGCAACCGGATACCATGATATTAGTTTTTTGAGTGTTGAGTTTTAAGCCAACTTTTTCACTCTCTTTCAATTTCACCAAGAGGCTCTTTAGTTCTTCTTTGCTTTCTGCCAAAAGGGTGGTGTCATCTGCATATCTGAGATTATTGATACTTCTCCCGGCAATCTTGATTCTAGCTTGTGCTTCATCCAGCCCAGCATTTCACATGATGTACTCTGCATATAAGTTAAATAAGCAGGGTGACAATATACAGCCTTGACGTACTCCGTTCCTGATTTGGAACCAGTCTGTTGTTCCATGTCCAGTTATAACTGTTGATTCTTAACCTGCAAACAGATTTCTCAGGAGGCAGGTCAGGTGGTCTGGTAGTCCCATCTCTTTGAGAATTAGCCACAGTTTATTGTGATCCACACAGTCAAAGCCTTTGGCATAGCCAATAAAGCAGAAGTAGATGTTTTTCTGGAACTCTCTTGCTTTTTTGATGATCCAGCAGATGTCGGCAATTTGATCTCTGGTTCCTCTGCCTTTTCTAAATCTAGCTTGAAAATCTGGAAGTTCATGGTTCATGTACTATTGAAGCCTGGCTTGGAGAATTTTGAGCATTACTTTGCTAGTGTGTGCTGCTGCCACTAAGTCACTTCAGTCGTGTCCGACTCTGTGTGATCCCATAGATGGCAGCCCACCAGGCTCCCCCATCCCTGGGATTCTCCAGGCAAGAACACTGGAGTGGGTTGCCATTTCCTTCTCCAATGCATGAAACTGAAAAGTGAAGTCGCTCAGTCATGTCTGACTCTTCATGATCCCATGGACTGCAGCCTACCAGGCTCCTCCATCCATGGGATTTTCCAGGCAAGAGTACCGGAGTGGGGTGCCATGTTAGTGTGTGAGATGAGTGCAATTGTGCAGTAGTTTGAACATTCTTTGGCATTGCCTTTCTTTGAAACTGGAACAAAAACTGACCTTTTCCAATCCTGTGGCTCCTGCTGAGTTTTCCAAATTTGCTGGCCTATTGAGTGCAGCACTCGCACAGCATCATCTTTTAGGATTTGAAATAGCTCAGCTGGAATTCCACCACCTCCACTAGCTTTGTTCATAGTGATGCTTTCTAAGGCCCACTTGACTTTACATTCCAGGATGGCTGGCTCTAGATGAGTGATCACACCATCATGGTTATCTGGGTCATAGAGATGTTTTTTGTATAGTTCTTCTGTGTAGTCTTGCCACCTCTTCTTAATATCTTCTGCTTCTGTTAGGTCCATACCATTTCTGTCCTTTCTTGTGCCCATCTTGGTATGAAATGTTCCCTTGGTATCTCTAATTTTCTTGAAGAGACCTCTGGTCTCTCTACAACCCCAATTTTGGCTGAAGCAAGGAAAGGACAAGATTAGTGTCTATGAGTATGAAGTCATACTAGGACACAGAAGAGATAGCTCCACCTTTAGAATATAAGGGCTCCCCTGTGGCTCAGATGGTAAAGAATCTGCCTGCAATGCAGGAGACTGGGTTTGATCCGTAGGTTGGGAACATACCCTGGAGAAGCAAATGGCAACCCAACTCCACTATTCTTGCCTGGAAAATCAAATGGACAGAGGAGCCTGGAGGGCTACAGTCCATGGGCTCACAATGAGTTGGGCGTGACTGAGCGACTAACACACACCTTGGAATATAAAACCACCCATGCAAGCTCTCCTTGCCAGGCCAGCATACTGACATGGCCACTGAAGCACATTTCATGTGGTCTCAGGCTAGCTCTTTTTTTAGCTCAGTCCCCAAAGCAAAAGAAGAGGTCTTTAAAGCCAAGTATCAGCACCAGAGGAATCTACTCCGTGCTGTCACCAACATGGGTTGCAAATGAAATATCCTCGTGAACAACTGGATCCCATTTTCTATAGTTTTTGAAATGTGGATTTCTGATACTGCTGTTATAGAGTCAAATTCTTCATTTTGTTGGGTAAAAATAAACTAAAACCCTAGAAATATAAAAAAGACCATCCTGTTCCTAAACACTATCGTTTAATCAGCAATCATTTGTTGACTATGCAGAGCATGCCAGGCACTAACTAGATGTTGAGATTCAAGGATAAAGAAAATAACAGGCTCAGTACTTTCACGTTTATTATTCTACGACGGATACAATACCATAGAATATTATGGTTAATATTCTTTCCATCTGTAGCTAAGAAGAAGGGACTACAGAATAAAACAAAAGAAGAAAGTATTTTTTCCCTAAATTAGCACACATTTTTATCAAAGAAAAACATACTCATAATAATGCACTCTTATCAAAGGACACAGCTTGCTAATATTACTATCTCTTACTGGCTGTCCTATTCTTTATCTCTCCTCCTCCTGCTACTTCTCTTTTTCACTGCTACAGCTTTAAGTAGTTATTCCCAGACTTACATATTAGGGGAAAAAAATTCTTTTTAATTTGGGGTGGAGAGTATCAATACAGAGTTGTAACTTTTTATTAGCCAACTAAGAGCAATTTAAAAAAAAATAGAAACTATATCTACTTGTACCAACTTTATCTCATTAAAGACATTTGATCACATAAAACAATATGCGATCCTTTCAGATCCTTTCACATCTGACTGGAAGTGTGAACTCCAAATGCCAAATAGGAGGGAAGAAGAACCCTTGTGGTTAAATATATATTATGGAGGATACAGGATGGAAATGGCAAAGACTTTGCTTACTTCACAATTTTCAGTAGGGCCAGACCAGTTCACCTTGAACAATGCAGTAAGAAAGGCCTAAGGTGTGTCTTTGCCTGGCATGAAGTGGATGAGGTGATAGAGGATGCATGGAGACTCTGAAACCAATGCAGAGACAACCAGAAGGTCATAGAGAGGTGGTATCGCCATGGGGGGAGTCCTGCTAAGATTAGGATGCTGAGAAAACACTTAAGAGAAAATTACTTTTTAAAGTGTGGATTGAACACAGAAGAAGCTCAAGGCTCAGAAACAGACACTGGATAGCAGGAGATGGCTGATGGTAGGGCAGCAGTTGAAAAAGTACAGATCTGAGAAATGTCAAGGAGAAGAAAAATAACCAAGCTCAGTAACAGACTCCGTGAGGAAGCCTGGGGACAGCGCTGTCAACGATGACTCAGATGTCACGAGTGGAGAGCAGACAGGCCAGCAGTAGCACTGCCAGTGACACCGAGGAAGTAAGAGAGGAAATGATGCATGAGATAGCTAAGAAACACTATAAATAGTTACATAGCTGTGGCTTCTCCAGCAAAAAATGCATGTGCAAAATATCCTGTGTTCCACACCTTGGTTAAATTTTATCTCAGAGAATAACAACACATTAATGACCCACACTATTGCTGTAAGAGAGCATGTCTAGGAATGTGTGTGTAAGGGGGGGAAAAAATAGAGGGAAAGTAGATTTCAATAGTGGCTGGCTCTGGAGTAGTAGTAGATGTGACCTTTATTTCCTTCTTTGCACTCTTAATTTATTTTTTCAAATTTCCTCTAAGGAGAATGCTATTTTGTTGGTAAAATTTGGGGGATTTCATAATTGAGCATGTTAGCATGCTGTGTTAGTTTGCAGGCTTCATTAACCCACAGGCAACACACACAAAACGTCCACCTACTTTAAGAATTACGGAGACTTTAGCACGCCAAGGGAACTCCAAATTAGGGTTCACATACCCATTGAAGTCAACATGCATCGTCCTGGTCTGCCATCTGGGGGCTATTCACATTTAACATGTATCAGAAGCACAAAGATTGGTCTCACTTCAGCTAAAGTTAATCATGAAAGCCAAGAAATATCAGCCCAATATTCAACCCAAAGCCTCCCAATGCCAGGAACTACTATTGCAAGGAATTTTTCACTAAGGTCTGTAAAAAGTACTTCTTAAAAGTATAGAGGATATACATATGAAGATTTTCTAGTATTAAATAAGGTACCTTATTGTCTTAGAGAAGTGGAATGGCTACTTTCAAAGTAAACTGGACAAATCCAATGTGCAAGGAACTAGCTAACAGTCTGCATTCTCTAACTCAGGCTGTGGACAGTGGACACAGGGCGGCCACTAAGGGAACAAACTCTGGACACCCAGCTCTGTTCTAGCGCCTTCCTAGCATGTCATCTGGAGCATGTTTCTGAGCCTCAGTTTCTTCCATCATAAAATAGAAACAAAATTATACCTATCCTCAGTATTGTGAAGTATCAGTTCAGTTCAGTTCAGTTCATTCACTCAGTTGTGTCCGACTCTTTGCGACCCCATGAATTGCAGCACGCCAGGCCTCCCTGTCCATCACCAGCTCCCGGAGTTCACTCAGACTCACGTCCATCAAGTCAGTGATGCCGTCCAGCCATCTCATCCTCTGTCGTCCCCTTCTCCTCCTGCCCCCAATCCCTTGTGAAGTATTAGAGGAGTTAAAATTCACATATAGGATATTGTAAAGCAGCAGAACAGCACTAGGCAAATACAGGGTACTATTATTTTTTTATTTATAATAAATACTGTTGAAAAAGCTCAGCCTTCTCAAACACCATACTTAAACACAACCATAAACTGTGCTAATCATGCTGGTGATCATTTGATACCGTTCTGCCATATTAAAAAATACAAAGTTGCTTTTTTCCTTCTCACTTCCTCTTATTCCCTCCTGACCTACATTCAAAGATTAACAGAGCGGATACTAGAGTTCCTCAAAAATAATAACACCCCAAAATTGAGAAGCCTGGATGTTTTCCTTCTGTGTCATGCTCTGCCCTGCTCAATCCCTCTCCTAGGAAACCAAGGAAACATCTTTACTCAATAATCCAGTGTGTTGGCAACAACTTTCAAAATCAAGAAACAAGTTGGCTCACTGTTAAAAAAAGAAGTCTGTGCTAAAGAAAAATTAAGTAAATATATTTTTGCAAAAAGCTCTAATAACTAACTCTCCTGTGGAGCAATGCAGCCTCCGAGAATGCAACTCAGTACTTCTTTAAGTCACCTCTCGAGATAATGAATCTTCCCCAGCAGGACTGTCCATTTGTATACTAAATGCAAGCACAAACTGAAATACCAACTCCCATCAGAGCCAACCCCACTACTTGTGGTTGGCTCCGTCATTTACACTTGCCCTCTGCAGGCTGGCTTGTCCATGTCTTAGTGAGCTTATCTCTTCTCAGCCATTCACATGAGGCTCCCTGAGCACTCTATGTATGATTATTAGGGAGCCCTAGAAAGCCCACCCCATCTCCAAATCTGGCCAATGACAGTAGCTTCTCTGCCAATAAGATGCCAGGCCAAAGGTTCCCTGTTAGGTAAGTTGACAAGTGCCAAAGGCTTACCCAGAGTTCCCTTGGCTCCTCACAGGGAGCTAAGTGTCTTCCAAGATGAGTCTCTTTCCTAGGATATTAAGAAAACCAAACACCTGGAAACGGGCTAAGAGTTTCCACAGTCCTCAGAATTGCAACCACAGAAGTATTTATACAGACTTGTGGTTTCTCCAGATTTACATTTCTCTCAGAAGTCAAGGCAGTCACCATGTCAACTTTCACTAAATTGTCTCCCTAAAAAACTATTCTTTATAAGCACAGAGACTCATCACTTCAGGACTATCAGCTGCAGGCACTGGGCAGGTATTCCCTGCTCTTGTCAGAGCCTGGCTTCTACACATTGTGTCTTTGCTGCTGCTGCTGCTAAGGCGCTTCAGTCATGTCCGACTCTGTGCAACCCCAGAGACACCAGCCCACTAGGCTCACCCGTCCCTGGGATTCTCCAGGCAAGGAGTGGGTTGCCATTTCCTTCTCCAATGCATGAAAGTGAAAAGTGAAAGTGAAGTCGCTCAGTCGTGTCTGACTCTTTGCGACCCCATGGACTGTAGCCCACCAGGCTCCTCCGTCCATGGGATTTTCCAGGCAAGAGTACTGGAGTGGGGTGCCATTGCCTTCTCCGATTGTGTCTTTAGGACTCGCAATTCTGGTTCATGGGTCTCAGAAACAACCACAGTTTCCAACGGTCCAAGTTACTGCAAACGACAGACAACACAAATGTTATTTCTGAAAATACTAGAGGTCTGAAGACCTACTGACAGAGCTTGTTGCTGTTGTTTAGTCACATGACTTAATGCTGTTAAGTCACGTCCGACTCTTTGTGACCCCATGGACTGTAGCCCACCAGGTTCCTCTGACCTGGGGATTTCGCAGGCAAGAACACTGGACTGGGTAGCCATTTCCAACTCCAAGAGATCTTTCCGACCCAAGGATCAAACCTGTGTCTCCTGCATTGTAGGTGAATTCTTTACTGCTGAGCCATCGGAGAAGATAATTAGCTGAACCTTATCCCACACAGTGTTTTTTGACTGCCTGGGGCTGATAAGCTGTTACTTCTTTCCTCTCCTCAGGGACCAAGTAGGACTTATGGGGACACTCAAGCTCAGGCTCAAAGCCTACCAAAGCAGCTAGAGCCTGAGCCTGTTTCTTTCCTTCTCTTTTCTGAATATGGGAAAGAGATGGGCAAGAACTTTTGTTCGAGGAAGTCAGACTTCACTATAGAAATAAACCTACAGGTAATTACTCATATTTCACACAAAAGCCCATACTTTCCTCTTCCCTACACCTTACCTCTGTTGACCATCTCCCCATCTCTTCATCGTACTTTGTCTATCTCTGGACTCATTCACAGGCCTCCCTCGAGGCCCAATGGTAAAGAATCCGCCTGCAATGTGGGAGACCTGGGTTTGATCCCTGGGTTGGGAAGATCCCCTGGAGGAGGGCATGGCAACCCACTCCAGTGTTCTTGCCTGGAGAATCCCATGGACAGAGGAGCCCGGCGGGCTACAGTCCATGAGGTCACAAAGAGTCAGAGCTAAGCTCCTAATGGGACAGAAAGGGAAGGAGACTGTCTAAGATGGCATAAGAGGTTCAGTAGCAACCAAACTTTTTTTTTTTTTTCCAATTATTTGCAGTGCTCCTGTGTGCTTTACGTGGTTTACCACATTTAATCCTCATACCACCACTGAAACACAGAAAGGTTCAGTAACTTGCCTAAGGTCACATAACTAGTAAGCCTTGGGTCCAACATACGAAACCATGCTGTCTCCTAAGCCAGAGCTCCCTCTTCTCCCCACAGCACTATTCCATCACCCCAGTCCCAAATCAGGGGACCCAAGGGTCTATGATGGAGCTGTCAGCTATTCTGAAAAGGGGGCAGATTACATGCAGCTGAAAGAACTCCCAACTCCTCAGTCAAGGCTGACCTTTAAAGCTTGCCACAGAGTGACCTCAACCTCCCCTTCTTGCCTTTCCTTCCGCCTCTCGTCAAGCGGCCTGTCCTTTAACGAAATGAGAATCCTCACAGAATCAACCCCCATCTGAACCTCCCTCTCCTCAAAATATATCTCCCTTCTTCCCCTAAAGCCGAATCCTATCCAATCACTCCAACAAGATGAAACCTTGTTAGGGAAGTTGACAAGTGCCAGAGGCTTACCCAGAGTTCCCTTGGCTCCTTGCAGGGAGTGAGCAGAGTGCTCTCCTCACTAAGCACTTTGACTAAGAAGTGCTCTCCCATCCTTAGTCAAAAAGAAGATGTCCTTCCTCTGCAGACATTCGGAGCAGGGTTATTGGTTCGTTTATTTGTTTTAACCTATATTAAAGCGATTGTAACTTTCTCTAGTGACTGCAACATGTGACACAGCTCAGTGTCCTCAGCAGAAACTTGAAAACCCCTTACAGGGGTTTATCTCGGAATAGTACAGTTTACCCAGCAGAGGAGAGAACACAGTTTCTGTTCAACAAACTTCATAGCAGAGTTTACATAGTACAGTTTTTTGGTGTTTGTTTTTAAAGATGTCTCAACACTGGCAGCTGCTACACTGGGTAATAAAAACAAATTGAGCTGCTACTAGTGACAATAATTCCATCTTCTGGAGACTCAGCAAACTGATTCTAAGTATGCTCCATCTGAGTACTGGCTAATATAAAAATCTCAATTTTCTTCCTATCTCCTAAGGATCTCAATGTCACAAGGTCAAGAAGAGAAAGATTCTAAGTTAATTCTTCAACATCCAAAAATGTTTTGTTGTTACTCTTCTTTGTCTGGAATTTATTGAACAAACACAACCAAGGGGGCTAATTTTAAATTTCTAGAGGAATTAATAGCGTGTTATCACCAGTGATGGCCCCCCAGCCAGGCCTCTGAGGCTTCATCAGCAGCTTAAGAACAAATTTATCTCTAGCACGAAAGACTGGGAGAAACCTGACAGTGAAAGGCAATAATTCTCCTCTCAGATGTAGATGGGAACTCCCCACCCCGTCCCACCTCCGCCGCCCCACTCGCACCCCTCAGGAAGGACAGAGGTGCAGCTATTGTTTTTGCATTTGAAAACGTCACCAGAGTACTTTCCATGAAAGATATAGGAATGATAATCCACTTGCATATGATTTTGCATTAAGATGTCCTTTTGGATTAACTTCAAAAATCATTGCAAGTGTGAATGTACATAAATCTTTTTCTATTTCTCTTTCTCATCGCTTGGAAAAAGCATACATTTTTCCATTTGCTTTTCATGAGGATCTGAGAAAACAGCATTGCTGGAAAAACAAGTATTTCTCTACCTTGCTCACTCCTGTCATCCCAGCCTTCAAATCTTCATTCTGAATTCTGAAACTACACAGGTTTGACCATTTAAGCCAAGTTGCCATTCAATTTTAAAAGGGACCTAGTTAATTTGTTTTTAAAAGAATTACATAAATTTAAATTATTACTCTAATGCTAATAACAAGCAAACATACCAGATTGCTTTGGCTAAAGAGATAAATTAATAACATTTTATTAATCACAAAACCAACACAAATTTCCTGCCCATGTAAACCCATATGTGTATATGGAATTATTTATATGGACATTTTAAGTAAAAATTAATCAAATGGCTAATTCATATAGTACTAATATTACCTTCCTATACATGCAATGTAAAAATGCATAAAATCACAGCTGAACTGAATACATGCTTATCAGATATATTACTATAAATGCTATACTTAAAATGGAAAACTCTTAAATATATGACATGGATTTAGCAAAAGTGGTAGATTTTAACCTCAGCTCAAATCATCTGTCATTACATACAACACATAAAATTGTCTGAGTATAAAAATATTTATGTTCTAAATATAATAAGATGACAATTCAGATAGTAAAGAAATAGTTGTTTACGTTACTCACAAGTATAATTCTGGAATCTATAGATCATCATTTATGCAATACAAACTACTTGAGTGATTAAAAAAAGATGCTAGTGGTACATGAAGACAGTTTAACAGTGCATTATATCTTGGTCATTTATAGATGGGGGCTCAATTTAAGCTGTTCTTTGATGAGCAACATAAGGCATGTTATAGCAGCACACAAAATCCTCGCAATTTAACAGGTTGTTCGATTCTTCATTTAGTTCATTAATAACAATGAGATGGGGGAAGAAGCAGCAGGTCTGTGGGGCAGGGATGAAGGAGTGACTAACCCAGAAATGGTCACTTGCAACACAAATACACCAAAACTTTCCCTCACTCAGCCCTCAATAAAGGATGACACAGTCTTCCACCACACCTTTTCAACACGGGGCCCTTAGAACCCTGAGGAGCTCCTTTTAAAGAGCAAGATGTCAAGGATGGGGTGGGGAGAGGGAGGAGAAGACACTGAGTCGGGCAGACCCTTTGTTTGCTTCAGCCATCTCCATGGAAAGATCAATCTAACCTGCAATGAATTTTGTCCACTTGCACATTTTGCTTAGGAAGCTAGTTCTTCCTAATGAAATTCATTCTTTCGAGCATGTCTTCAAAATACTTGGATTATCAGCATTTCAGGTGGAAATCTAAATGCCAATTCTCCCCCAAGCTTTAAAATTCACTGGCAAAGGTTTCACAGAACACAATTTTATTAGAGATATTTTAAAATTTCAGTACTATTAGTTAAAAAATAAAAGGTATGCCTGAAGAGGTGCTTCCCTGGCCACCTCCTCAGGAAGCATAATTGAGGGGATGTGAACTACCCCATCACAACGGTGCAAGGAAATGGTCTCTGGTTCCCAAAAGGCTGCTGAGAGACTGCATACACACCTTCCCACGTCCAGGAGCTCTAGTGATCATGCTCCTCTCCTGGTCACAGGAAGAAGGCCCACAGTGCCTTCTGGGCTCTTGACTCATTGGAAAAGACCCTGGAGCTGGGGGAAAATTGAGGGCAAGAGGAAAAGGGGGTGACAGAGGATGAAATGGTTGGATGGCATCACTGACTCAATAGACATGAGTTTGAGCAAACTCCGGGAGATAGTGAAGGACAGGGAAGCCTGGTGTGCTGCAGTTCATGGGGTCACACAGAGTCAGACCTGACTTAGCAACTGAACAACAATAGGCCACCTTGCTTCCCCAGGCTGCCTCCGTACTGACATTGCCAACACCTCGGTAAGGCGACTGGAGCAACTGTCCAATTGTCCCTTACTTCCATCACTGCTCTCCTCTTCCTCCAGGCCCAGGCCCATTTTTCTGTTCTTGATCCTGAAGCCCAGGGACCACATCGTTCCCTTGACTGAGATCTATGGAAGCACTGGCCTGAGACGACGAAGCCTGGGCCTTCTTTGTTAAACGTTTACATTGTGAAACATTTAATTTTTTGCAAAACATGTCCTCCCATCCTTCCTTCTCCCCAAAGAGGCAGACTGTCCATGGAGCTAAGCCTGCCTGAGCAGGCTCCTTTATCAAGACCATCCCATCACCCGTGGGTAACCCGGCAGCACAGGGTTCATATCTTCCTTCCCCACTCCTTGTCCTTCCTGCACTGGGACTGTAGACTTGGCTGCTTGGGAAGATCGCTCCATGCAAACCACGTGCCTGGGTCCAGAGAAAGGATATCAAGTCAAGTAGCTTAAAAGGGCAGAGAATCTTGGGAGACAAGTAGATTTTTCTGGGTGATGTCTGCACGCCTTCCTGTGTGGCAAAGCAGCACAGGGATGGCATCCTCGGAAAGCAGGACAGCTCTGGGCAGACAGAGAATTCTATTTTGGCCAAGATTAGCAGTTTGTGGCAGCAGGACATTTACGGGAACATGTCACACAGGGACAGCTTGGCCTGCAATTCAACTATTTATAAGACAGGTCTAGGTTTAGGACCAAGAATAAGGTAATCCCCAACGTCTGGCTTTCGGACCAGTTTCAAATTACTTTGCCTAAAAGTGAGGAAGCTCCAGAAAGATCTGTGGTAGAGTTGATCACTTGGTAAGTAGTTATAAGCTAAGAAAATCTATTGATATTTGCTGTGAAAAATCGCTATGGCTAGAAGATAATTCTAAGTATATGCTGTTCAGTCAGCCCATCCTCACTTACCACCTTCTTAAATATTTTCAGTAATTTAATCAAAAGCGCTTTTGACACACCAAATAGGTCATTTTATTTTGAGATTTTCGGGTCTGTGGTAGGCCAAGATTTTCACATCCCTGTGAAGTGTTTGGATGACTTTAATAGGTGACAAGGAGATGCTCAGTAGCAACTGCGACATGCCCACACTTTCACAGCTGAAGAGAACAGTTCATTTGGATTTCAGAGGGAAGTTCTCAGGCAATAGAAAGGGTATTGAGACCAACTAGATGGCTGGGGAAGACAGAGATGATATAGCTTCACAGTTGTCTTACTGTCCTATTTTGCTAGGACTAAGGAAACTGATTATTGAAGCTTTATTGAAAAATACAACCACCTAATGGCAAGGACAGTGGTGATGATGGCAGTATTTTAAATACATATCGTATTAGTGTATCATGCTGGTTAGGGGAGATTTTCAATGCCTTTGAAGACAGTTTCCAGTTTACAAAGACCTACTGATGGAGAAAGAAGAGAGGCCCCTGCCTGGGGCTTTCTCCTCTACTTTACCTACAGGAACCTCACTTCACCACGGCTCCCACAGCCCCCACCACAGCATGGTACGCTCAGACGGCTGCTCTGAAAGACCCAGATCTGGGTCTGCCACAGAAGACATCTTGCCCTTTGAATTGAGTCTCCAGTGTCATTCACACACATGTGCTTGGAAGAGAGAAAAACAATAATGGCCCTTATTCTACATCAGTTAGTAGAATGAAAATGACCAAGGTTCCAATCAGAACTGATCTATATACAAGGTGTACGATCTGAAACCAGTTATTTCATGTATTTATGGGAACTTTCTCTGTCTTTGGATGTGTACGGTTATTCTCAATTTATGAAGATTAAATAAAGTCCATTTTAAAGGGCTCTGAACACAGAGTGTACTCAATAAATATTTGTTTTTCTTTTCCTCTGTGATACAATTTGTCCCAGTTACGTGAAGAGCTGACCACAAGAGGCCAGGAGACACCTCAAGGAAGGCCACACAAAACTACTTGCTTAAATGGTAGAATTTACTAAAGCTATTTACTACTTCATTGCAGTAAATGGTATCACGGGGTTTTGAAAGTAGCTCAGGTTATCTTCCAAAGTGCCTATTTTACTACCAAGTGAATTGCTGAGAATTCAGATTCACATAAGCTTCTCTTAACACCAAAGAGAACAAGAGTTTTTATTATAAACACACACACCACCAGACAACCAAACGTTCTGTTGTAATTAACTTGCTTTGCATATACTTCCAGAAGCCATATTCAGTTTACAAAAGTTAGAAACTAATCATTTCTAGGAACAGCACAGTGAAGACCCTGACAGCAGATTGCCTGGGTTCAAACCCTAGTCCTGCCAAACTTGGCTCTGGGCCCTCAAGTGAGGTTTGCTGCTCCCTGCCTCTATTTCTCCTTGCGTAAATTAGGAGTGATATCACCTGAGTGCTTGGGTTGTTAACCCCTCTAAAGTAGTGGCAGCAATCCTTACCTTAAAAAAAAAAAACAAAAAAAAAAAACCACTAACATTGTCCTCTTCTTTCAAATAGAGAAAACGTGTAACACATCTACCCCGGACCCTCAACCCACACACAGCAAAACTCCCACACATAACTAACAGACTATCACGTTGAATCTAAAATGCTGTTTACTGAAGACCAAACTATTAGTAAGACTAAGTGCTGTTTCTAGCTGGTGACATGGCATATGACCTCTTGGCTGACAATGAGTGTGGTTTTCCAGATATCCATGTTATACTAAAAATGTAACTTGAGCTATTTCCCCCACATTTGGGTTTAATATGTCATTATTGGGTTTGGAGGCATACATATAAATTTTCCCTAGAAAAACACGAGCTAAAAATATTGTATTAAAAGATGTGCCTGCTATAAAGCTTGGGTATTAAAAAAGCAATAAACATTCTTACTGTGGAAATATGTTCACCAAGAGGAGCTTTAAAAGGGCATACTTTTATTGATAAAACAGTGGCCACAGAAGATAATTTTTAAAAATCCATTATACTACTACCAATACTACCACCACAACAAATAAAGCCCAAAATATGTTCCTAACTCTAAACTATACAATTTTTCAATATGTTTCCACTTATAAAGAAACAATAATATTTGGGGATTTTACTAATTGTGTTCCCTGGAACATTGGTAACAAGCAGCTTTTTTTTTTTTTTTTTTGAAGTCTCCTCAGTGCAATAAATTTAGAATGTGATTCTTGCTACCAGTTTTGTTTGTTTTTTAGAAATTCACAATACTACCTAAAATATATGCTATAAGGCATCTTGCATAAACTTGACTTACACCTAAGTATTAGACCACAAAATGCTTGCTTCTTTCTTAACGGAACACCTAGTGATAATATTCAACGCAATTTGGAAAAAAGAAATCTATCACTTTGACTTATTTATTGAAGGAATTTTGTTTTAAGCAAATTAACAAAGTAATGGTTTTTCCTGAAATGTATAAAAAACCTATTAGAATAAGCCTTTCATTTTAAGGACACATAGCCTGGCCTTGGCTTCCAAGATTCAGGCTACCAACTAAGCTCAAAAGGGGTTAGTCTCTTTTCTTTGCCTGCAAAACAGAGATGATATGATTCCAATTGATAGTATGCATGCGTGCTGAGCCACTAAGTCATATCTGATTCTTCGAAACCCCATCGACTGTAGCCTGAGGACTCCTGACTGTAGCCTGAGGACTCCTGACTGTAGCCAGGCTCCTCAGTCTATGGGATTTCCCAGGCAAGATTACTGGAGTGGGTTGGCATTTCCATCTCCAGGTATTGGGACAGGAAAAATGATGTATTTCTCCAATGACCCTAAAATCTTAGGAACTAAGTGAGCTGATAAAACATTACCATCATTGCTATAGACAAATAACTAAAATGTATGCAGCAAGTTCTCACAAAACAGTGGCAGCTCTAAGCTGGGGATACAAAGTATTTTTTAAAAAATGCTTCCTTGGTGGCTCAGACAGTAAAGAATCTGCCTGCAATGCAGGAGACTCAGGTTCAATCCCTGGAGAAGGATCCCACTCCAGTATTCTTGCCTACAGAATTTCATGGACAGAGGAGCCTGGTGGCTATAGTCCACAGGGTTGCAAAGAGTCGGACATGACTGAGCAAATGTTTCAGTTCAGTTTCATACATATTCTAATCTCCAAGGACTGTTTTAAAAAATTTCCCCTATATAAGGAAAAAACACCCTCTGCCCTCCAGATTTCAGAGGGTGTTCTAGCCACTTATTTTCTTCTTTGCTTTGAAGGACACCTTGGAGAAGGAAGTGGCAACCCACTCCAGTATTCTTGCCTGGAGAATCCCATGGACAGAGGAGCCTAGAGGGCTACAGTCTGTGGGATCGCAGAGTCAGACATGACTGAGCGACTAAGACACTGAAGGAAGTGTGGTGAGAGGCACATACGGTGTAATAATTAGTATAGTAAAGCAACATTTCTGAACAAGAAAGAAAGGAAATTCTACAGTGATGCTATTTAGGTATTCTGACAAGCAGTGATAAGAATTACTGGACGACTGCTAAATTTAACTAATGTTCTGGGAGGAGAAAAAGCAAGCAATTCAAATACTGACAATTAATTTTTATACAGCTTCTGGGATGTTTTCCATATGTACTATGTGATCTCAAAAATATTATGTACTCCAAAACACTACATCTGTATCCAATAGTCCCTTAGAGTAAATATCACTGGATATAAACAAACAAGGGCCTTTGGCAACTCTGCTGCTATCAAATAGAGGGAACATGTTCTTCACAAGGAAGATCTCATTTCTTAGGATTATTCTTTCCAAATTCAAATCCACTTGTGCCTAAAATCAAATTTAGAACCTTTTGTGAAAAACGTTTTTGAGAATCTTTTTTTTTTTTTTTTGGTGGAAAGGAGAAAGGTCTCTATATTAAATTTTTTGCAAACATAATACTCAGTCTTTCCAAAATATAAAATATCAGTCAATGCACAAATACAGTTAAATTCCTAGGATATACAGGGTACTGAATCCATCTAGTGCTTAGGATAAAGAAAAATTAGGCCTAAGCTTAAGGCATTTATGCTCTTGATGCGTAGAAAAAATTTTCCAACATAAATTTACCTAATAAAGCAAGGCCAGAATGGTAAGTGTACATAGGATGTGCACGTACTGGTGGAAAATAAAGTCAAGCTCCAGGGAACAGAGGTTTCTGTCTACAAGAGCAGTTGGCCTAAGGCCAGAAAAGGCAGGTAGGAGATGCAGAGAGACTGGAATGATAACTGAGCCACTTATTGCCAAAGATGACCTTGTTACCCAGCTGAGTAAGCCTCTCCTTCACTGAGAGGAGGTGAAGCCTGTTCCTCCATGCTCTTAAATTCCAGATGGGCTATGATTCATTGGCCCACAGAATATGGGCTAGCGGCATTGAGTAACTTCTGAGGCTAGGCGTAAGAAGCCTGGCAGGTTCTACCTAAGACATGTTAGAATGCTCATTCTGGGGTAAGCCAACAAGAGTGTGGGAAGTCTGACTCCTCTGATTCTGCCATGCAGTGAGGAAGTCCAAGCCAGCCATTCAGAGAAGCTGCAAAAGAGAAAGAAGACCCAGCAGTGCAGGTCAAAGCTGTGCACAAAGAAGCCTCTGATGACCCACATGCCTCAGCCCACCTTGCTTGATGGATCCCAAGAAAGAACTTGATTGTGATCCTCCAGAATCAAGAGAGAAAACTGATAAGTCACTAAGTTTTGGATAGTATATTACAAAGCAACAGACGACTGAAACCACCACCTTGACCGTCAGGATAGGGGTCACATACAGCGGTACCTGGGTCAGATCCAAACTGCAGACTGGATTTTAAGGGGCTTACTCAGCATTTTTAAAATTCTAGCTAACATTTTCTAATTAAACATACATTTTTCTGCCTGCATTTTCCAATCATCTGCTTCACTTATTATATAATCTGCCAGGCACTATTGATTCTTAAGTATATAAACCTTTTTCTAAAAAATGGGGAGCAAAGGATTAATAGGGCTTCCCTGATGGTTCAGACAGTAAAGAATCTGCCTGCAACACAGGAGACCCAGGTTCAATCCCTGGGTCAGGAAGATCCCCTGGATAAGGGAATGGCTGGCTACCCATTCCTGCCTGGAAAATTCCACGGATAGAGGAGCCTGTCAGGCTACAGTCTATGGGGTCGCAGAGAGTCAGACATGACTGAGCAACTAACAATGAAGGATTAATACACTTATACATTTACCTAAATATATCCAGTCTGATGACATTATGTAATTATACTATATTCCAGAATGATTCAAAAATGCTATAATTAAAAACATTTTAGCCTGGAGATATTAAAGCATATATATCCCCATTTTAACAATCCATGCTTTACTTAAAAAAAAAAAAAAAAAGACATCATACAAACTTACTTCTACTGTGACCTAAATAACTTCTATCAGATGATGGACCATAGCTTTGACAGCATTATTTGGAAAGAAATGAAAAGACACTCACTTAGTAACTCTAGTCTAAACATTAATTATAGAATAAGTTGATCGAGTTACATGTTTCTATACCACCTATAAATAGACAAAGTTCCTTTCAACTTTCAGTTCCCAACTCACCTTTTCCTACTCAAACCAAATCTTAATTACTCAATAACAAATTTTTGTGAAGTTTTATACTTCAAAAAAGAGAACCACACATGGCTTCCTAAATATGATACTGAAAACGTTGTTTCAGAATCTGTCCAAAGTATATTGCAAGCTCCCTCAGAGTAGGAATTCTTATATTCATTTTATTTTAGGCTTATATATACTCAGCAAAGATCTTCACAATTGTTTATTAAAATACATATTAAGATTTTTTGAATAATTAAAATTTTAAGACATTCTACATTTATATATTTTTAATGCCTTTCTGAATTATCCAAATCTTATTCTAGGTAGGATTTCAGTTTTATGCTGCTCATCAACAATAAATCTTACTATTTTTTCAAAATATATAGATGATACCTGAGAGACATTAGCATTCAGAGATAAACCAGATCTCTAGAGCCAAACCACCGAACTTGAAAAATTCTTGCTAGTGTGGATTCCATTAATTTTCTACACAGCTTCACTTTCACAGCAGCATGCTATTAAAGCATTTCCCATTTTAAGTTAATTACATTTTACAGTTGTAATCTGATTCAACTAGAGACACAACATATATCAGTTTCCACATTTCTAAATCTTCCAAATAAATGACAAATTTTGGCTAGTGCCTGCTCCCTAATGTAGGACAGGCACATGTTCAGGACCTGTGGAAAGATGAGGACCTGTGGAAAGACACATCAGGGTATGCAGCGCTCCCGTTTGCCTTGAGAAGTGCACTGTACTGCTGCTGCTGCTGCTAAGTCGCTTCAGTCGTGTCTGACTCTGTGTGACCCCATAGACGGCAGCCAACCAGGCTCCGCCGTCCCTGGGATTCTCCAGGCAAGAACACTGGAGTGGGCTGCCATTTCCTTCTCCAGTGCATGAAAGTGAAAAGTGAAAGTGAATTTGCTCAGTTGTGTCCGACTCCTAGCAACCCCATGGACTGCAGCCCACCAGGTTCCTCCGTCCATAGGATTTTCCAGGCAAGAGTATTGGAGTGTACTAGAGAAAGACAAAACTAAAGGCAGCAGAAAAAAACATCTCTTTCACGTCTCAACTAACAGAGGTCCTAAAAGGCAGCAAAGAACATCATCCCCAACTTACTCGAAGATTTTACTTAGGTTTGAAACATGTTATTGGGAACTCAGGACACATTCTCCCATAGCAACAATGCCACAAATATATGGTGCTTAGAGTTTTCCAACTGGCGAAAAGAACTCTATTAAGCCAGAAAATGGCACAACTGGAGCTCTGTGGGATTTGATTACCATCTGTGATGCTACTTTCCTGCCTATGGAAAATGGCTTCTGCATAACTCAGTGGATTACACCTCTCTCCTCTCTCCAGCTCCGTCTCTTTCCTTCCTCCAGGTTCCCCCATCCCACCACTAAAGTCCCCAGTCTCTTAGAGGTGGAGGCAGAACAGCCTACTCGGTAAGCCACTCATAAGCAAGAGCTACCAAGTTAATAGCAACTTGAAAGGCAGGTATGAGAGGGATATGCGGAGAACTGGCTAAGGGGACAGAGTTTCCTAGGCGAGGCCCAGTGCACAGTAAGCATTTAAAGGAATGTATTATGTATGATACAGAGGAAGAGAAAAATCAATAGATAGTCTTTAAGTGTGTGCATTAAATGGGAAACGGGATGCAGCTCAGGGGTAACTGTGTGAGGATCGTGGCTGCGGATATCACACCTTCACTTTAGCTCTGCTCCATGAAATATCACTGCTCGGTTATAAGATCAAGAGTTGTTCAGAAAGTACACAGGTACATTTTAAGGGGGAAAAGTGTAAACATTATCCTGTCTTCAAATATTTTAGCTATGGTGATATATTGGGGCTTGTACCTACAAGTATTCAAATAAGCTAAAGTCAGTTTGGTCTTTGGAGAAGGCAATGGCACCCCACTCCAGTACTCTTGCCTGG
Organism: Bos taurus; assembly: GCF_002263795.3. Lineage (NCBI taxonomy): Eukaryota > Metazoa > Chordata > Mammalia > Artiodactyla > Bovidae > Bos > Bos taurus. The sequence goes on from NC_037336.1 coordinate 67,860,424, forward strand.
CAAATCCCATGGACGGAGGAGCCTGGTGGGCTGCAGTCCATGGGGTCGCTGGGAGTTGGGCAGGACTAAGCGACTTCACTTTCACTTTTCACTTTCATGCATTGGAGAAGGAAATGGCAACCCACTCCAGTGTTCTTGCCTGGAGAATCCCAGGGACGGGGGAGCCTGGTTGGCTGCCGTCTATGGGGTCGCACAGAGTCGGACACGACTGAAGCGACTTAGCAGCAGCAGCAGCAAATAACTGTTCCTTGCTCTACATGAGATGATTTTCCACATTATTAAGAGTAACAAATGATTTAGAAATTTATATCCACCCAAACTACAGAAAGTTGTTTAAAACAGTGGGCCTAACAAGGGTTCAGTACCCATTAAGCCCTTTTTTAAGATAGGTATTCTTAGTATTTCTTAAAATTAATATAATTTGAGATATCTTTATAAATATCTTAAACTTATTCCAAAACACTATTTCTCAAATTAAGAAATTATACTGCATATGTATTAAAGCAAACATTCTTTTCCCAAACCACTTACAACTCAGCTTCAACGATGCTTTCTAGCAGTATTTCCAGATTAATTCACCAACATCTGTGACTGAAAGTAAAAGTGTTAGTCCTTCACTCATGTCTGACTCTTTGCGACCCCAAGGATGTAGCTGCCAGGCTCCTCTGTCCCCTGTATCATCACAGACGGTCACTGTGCTTTAGAACAAACACTCTTAAGAATGTTACATATACTAACTCATTCAAACCTCATAACTCTTGAATTATGTATTAATATGCCCAGTTTGCTGGAGAAGGCGATGGCACCCCACTCCAGTACTCTTGTCTGGAAAATCCCATGGACGGAGGAGCCTGGTAGGCTGCAGTCCATGGGGTTGCGAAGAGTTGCATATGACTGAGAGACTTCACTTTCACGCACTGGAGAAGGAAATGGCAACCCACTCCAGTGTTCTTGCCTGGAGAATCCCAGGGACGGCGGAGCTTGGTGGGCTGCCTGATGGTCTATGGGGTCACACAGAGTCGGACACGACTGAAGCAACTTAGCAGCAGCAGCATGCCCAGTTTGAAGAAGGAAAAGAAAAAACTGAGGCTCTATGACATTAAATAACTTGCCCAAGATCACACAGCTATTAAATGACAGAACCAGGACTCTGACCGAGACAGTCTAGTCTCAAAGTCTTTGCATGTAATCACTACACCCTACTCCCTCTTATACTCATTCAAATTTTTATTACCTGCCTAGAGTAGGTCAAGCCCTCTGCTAAACCCAAGTAAAGAGACAAAATGAGGCAAGACCTCCATAATCAAGGAACGTACATTTTAATTTAATACACAGCAAAAAAGGAAAGTGCAAATTAAAGCAAAAAGTTCAGTATGACAATTCTGGTTAAATGAACTGTCCTGGGAAAAGTTAGAGTATTGAAAATGATTCAGCAATTATATGCCTGATGTGTACATTTTTTTGAATGCTTTCAAAAGCTACACAGTTGATCTTTATAATTAACCTTGTGAAGCAGAACTTTAACACACTCATTTCATAGACGAGGAATGAAATCAAATTCTAAACAGCTTACGAAAGATGCCAAGTTATCTTTGGAGGGAAGCTGCCCCATTGACAGAATCTGCTTCTCTAAAAAGACCCCAGATGGTCAAATCATGGGCTTCCCCAGACAGCTCAAAAAAATTAACTGGGCAAAACTGATCCCTGTTCAAAAATTTGAAATTAGCTCATATGCTATGAGGTGTAAGATCTTAGAGGGCTACACAAGTGGGGCATCCATTAAGAGACAAGCTCAAGCTCAAAATATGATTATACAGCCAGTGGACAGAAAAGAATAGAGTCCCCAAAAGAGAGCAACTTATCATGTGACCAGTCCTGAGGGAAGACGACATGGTCTTTTCCTTATGACCCAGATGCCTGCAATAAACCTCATTTTCCCTGGAGACACAAGTGTTCTTTGCAAAAGTGACTACCGAAAGAGCATGTGTCAAAGGGGTGACATGTCACCATTTTTTTTCCCAACACAAAAATTCAGATGTTTGGTGGACTTGAGTAACGACTCCAGATGTAGTAACTGACCATGCAGATCTCCATGGTTTCTGTTTACTTCTTTCAAAAAAGGGGATAAACTTGGCCAGCTCCCAGCAACAAATGCAGAAGTCAAAACAATGTGTCTTCAGAATTATCCACACATCATCCCGTCTGCTCCCTCTGCCCTAATCCACCCAACACCTTGACTTGTCCCTATCTATGCTTTGTGCTCAGTCGCCTCGGACTCTCTTAAGACCCCATGGACTATAGCCTGCTAGGCTCCTCTACTTATGGGAGTTTTCAAGCAAGAAGACAGTGAGTTGCCATTTCCTCCTCCAGGGATCTTCCCAACCCAGGGATCTAACTATTGTCTTCTGCATCTCCTGCATTGAGGGTGGGTTCTTCACCGAATAGACTGGGAAAGCCCAGTCTCCTCCTGTAAGAAAACTTCTTACTTTCTATCTCCTCTTATCAAAAGTAAAACAAAGACATTAAATATCAGTACTGACTAAAACTTTGACAACAAGCCATTTTATCTTGGAGTATTTGTATGAAATGAAAGGTTTAGGTCAGGAAAGAAATCACCCAGAGGGGAGAGTTCAGGAAGGGACTGGCATCACACCTGGTCTAGGACACCTTCTTCCCCAAACCAAGCTTGGAGGCCACGCTGCTAACCCTTCCCATGCCCACCCTCCACCGCACCACCACCGAAGCCACAGCCTGGAGGCCTCAAGTTTCTGCTGTTGCAAGCTTTCTCACAGGGCCACCACGGGGTAACAAGTAGAGAGGCTTCTCTGGACTTCTGGGTAGCATTCAGACAAGATGTAGGAGAGCAGAGGCTGCCAAAGAATGTGAGACCTTACAGATCCACAACCATGGGACACTGGGAACTTCTGCTTGGCACAAGTGTAGCCTAGGCCTCTAGGATGCCGGGTCCTTTTTCTAAGCTGTAAATGATACTCAGGTGTACAGATAATGAGGAATTTTAAAACAAGAGAAAAAAGTAATTCATTTTGGTGGGCCAATTATTAAAAACTCTTTAGGTCTAATTGCCAGGCAATCCAGAAGCCATCACGAGCACTGTTAAATGCATCAGTCTTTGTGAGTTTGTTTTGCTACAACACTCTCAAAAACATGACAAATACTAAGAACTTAAAAGAGCAACCATAAACCTTGCAAAGCACTAGCCTCACTCAGAAGAGAAATGAGGGTAAACAGTGAAAAACCTAAGTGTGCCATTGAAGTTGAGGAAAGTTTTCAGCAGGTTCCTTTCGTTTTGCTTTTTTTTTTTTTTAAAAAAAAAAAGGTGGGGTTCTTGAGATTTATAAATCCTTATACTTAAAAGACATATACCTAATTAAGTCCCATGAAGATATTTTAAAGAGGCCCACAAAAATCAGAGACCTCACAGATGAGGATGGTTAGAAGGCAAATACCACACAATTCTAAATGAAGGTAAGACTTGTCTAGTTAGAATACTGGCTGTGTCTTTTAACAACTCAAGAGAAAATTACTAGTAGGACTTTTAAATGACACAGTAAAGAAAATCAGTTTTTAGAAAGCACTCTTACACCAGGAAATGAGGACTAGATTGATCTAGAAAACAATTATCCGTATGGGCAGGTTAAAAATGCATTTGGTCACTAACTCCTGCAAAATCAGAAAGACAAATCACCCTTAAACTCCAAGGTCAAGGAAAATGGTCCTCATATTACATAATTTCATTATAAAAACTCTTCACCATTCCTTCTGTCACCAAAAATATATAATTTCAAATAATACATAAATTCAAAAGGAAAGAACTCTATCTGTGGTAGCGTACTTTTTTTCTAATGTTACAAATTCAACTTGAAAGACATAAGAAGGTGGCAGCCCTCTTTAATTTGGCACACCGGAAGCAGTAATTCTTAAAGGAGGAGGACAGAAGCATGGAGGCAGCAATTAGTCCAGCTGCCAAAAGAGGACCCACCCACATTCCAGCCTGCCATAAAAGTCAATGTTTGCAGACCTCAGCATGGCCCATCAATGCCCCAAGGCAGGGCCTGTTATAAGTGGCTGTCACTAGTTCAAATTGTAAATGTTGCTTTGGATCAAAAGGACATCTCCAGGGTCTTTTAAACTTCCAAGGCCTGAACTTTTACATCATTAATTGCTGGTTATGTCATTTTTAGTTAAGCATATGGATCATGGCCATGTTTCTTAACACATGACAAAATATTATTTGTAAAAATACTTCTGAAATGAAAAAGAATATATTGTACACCACAAAGCTCAATAAGTTATTTTTCTGTATCTACTGTGAAAAAAAGCAGAGGCTAGCCATAAACTCTTCCCTGTTCTATGGGCTTTACACAGATCTTCCCACGTAATCCTCCCTGTGAAGTGAGTACTACCATGAAGTTCAATTTACAAGACAGTTAAAGAATCCTTCTAAGGCCAAGCTGCTAATGACTGGCAGAATTGGGATTCGACCCCATGCAGCCTGGCCCCACACCCAGAGTTTCAGGGTTTATGTCACTGTGACCTCGTGCCTCCTGGTTCTGCCTCTGCCCAAAACCAGTGGCAAATGGCTTCAGCAAAACAAAATCTTTCATGATGAACACCACATATGTACTCATGGAAGACATAAAAATATCTCATATGATAACTAGATAACTAGAGTCAGAGGTTCAGTAAGAAGAAAAATACTACTGACGTTAATATTTATCAAATATCAGCAAAAACTGATAGGAAGCAAATAAAACAAACAGCTCTTCTTAAAATGACAGGAAAGTCAAGGCAGAATAGTAAGGATAGCCAAAATGCAGTATTTTTTGAAAAACTGCTTTGCAAAAGTAAACATTAAAAAACCTACTTGAAAATTAACAAGTAAATAAAGTCTTATAAATATAGCTACTCATAAAAAGTGGTTTCCTCTGGAAACATTTGACTATGTACAACTCAGTCAGAACTAGCATTAGCATATTTCTTCAAATCCTAATGTTTTCAAGAAGAAACATAACAAAAAAACTTGAAAGCAGGATTCTGTAACTATTTGAAAGACTAACCAGGACTGGGCTTCTCAGGTAGCGCAGCGGTAAAGAATCACCTGCCAATGCAGGAGACACAAGAGATGTGGGTTCGATCCCTGGGTCGGGAAGATCCTCTGGAGTAGGAAATGGCAACCCACTCCAGTATTCTTGTCTGGGAAATTCCACGGACAGAGGAGTCTGGCAGACTACAGCCCATGGGGTCGCAAAGAGTCAGACAGGACTGAGCACACACACACAGCAAAAACAAAGAGTAGCAAGAATTCCTTAATCAAATAAACAATGACTATGTCCCGATAAAGAGGGATAATGGAATGGAATGGAGGGAATTTTAGACTAACAGACAACTTACAAAATTAGCTCCTTACTATTCCAGCTTTCCCAAAGACTAAAAGAACAATTGAAAAAAAAAAAAAAGGATTTGGTAATATAGGTCTAAAACTCACTTTCTATAAATATCCAAAATCATATACATAATCCTCTATACTTATCAAATGGCATATAATGAGTTCATCTAATTGAACTTTTGAATAAGTAGTTCATCAAAGTGCATATTATTTAGAAGAGACAAAGTCTTACAAAAAGCCAAATTAGACTTCTGTGCTGCCTTCAACAAATGTTAAATAGGTGGACACAGAGTCTAACTTCTGTCTCTTTTTCAGAGGTTTTGCTTTATTTTGGTTTGGTTTGATTTTTGAAGTGCTTTTTAAAATAGGCATCTACCTTGCACCTTGGGGCAGCTTGCCAATGCTTAAAGTACAAGCTGAGCACCCCAGCCCCAAAGCCCCGTGTACTGCCTCTCCCTCACCATCACCTTTAAGGGATCACTCCTGATGCCATTCCTTCTTCAAATCCCTCCTCCCTCCACCTACCCCAACTGCAATATCTCAACCCTTCCAAACTAAAGAAGGTGCCTCCCAAAGAAACACTGAGCTTATCTGATAAATTAGTTAATGTGCTTAAGGGTAAAAGCAAAAAAGGACTGTCCCTTTTCTCGCCTTTCCTCCCAGCCCTAAAACAAAGGCTCCCATCTTCTCCAGCAGAGGACTCTGATTCAGTGGTGGGAACTGGCGCCAGTATGGGCAAGCAATATGGCAGCCAGTGGTGGGGAGGGGGGACCTGAAAAACAGATCTGGTGCTGCCACCCCATGGAGGGCAGTCACTCTGAGCAGCTGCCCACCCTGCAGCCTCTTGACTTTGCTCTAACCTAAGCTGAAAATGGGGGGTTCCCTGGTGGCTGAGTGGTAAAAAATCCACCTACCAAAGCAGGAGCTGCAGGTTCCATCCTTGGGTTGGGAAGATCCCCTGGAGAAGGAAATGGCAACCCACTCCAGTATTCTTACCTGGAGAATCCCATGGACAGAGGAGCCTGGCAGGCTACAGTCCATGGTGTCTCAGAATTCGGACACAACTGAGTGACAAGGCTGAGAATGACCCATCCTTTCCTCTCTTTTGTCCCACAACCCATTCAAGTATAGGTCACTTGAGTATAGGTCACCCACAACAGGCAGCTAAGCTCCAAACACAGGATAAAGTCTCCGTATCTCAATACGCAAAGCCCTAGAAAAGACCTTGCAAAAAAGCCTAATTCCTGGGGTTTGAGTCAAGGCAATAAAAGTGAGAGGTCAGGCCTCAATGTCCCTAAGGTTCTTTTCACTCAGGATCCAAAATTCAGCTGACATCCTCAGGCCATTCCAGAGTAAAGTCTCTGGAGAATGTGCTAAGTCTGCACAATTCTGGCAATTTGGACTGTCAAGCGGAGTCGAAGTTATGGACAATAAGGGGTTGGCATTGCTGTCTGCTTACTGCTGAAAGGTAACTATTCCCTTAGTGCACTACAAAAAAAAAAAAAAAAATGGTTGAAAACATGTTACGAGCTCTCAGACAAAATACTTAAAAAGACAGAAAATAAAATAACACACCCAAAGTACAAGCAGCAAATCCCTTTTATCTTTGGAAATGAATTAATTCAACAGAATACATATGGTGGTTGCTATGTAAGGAAAAATTCTAGGATTTTTTCAGCCTGGGAATCTAAGGCAGAGTATTACAGCCATTCCTTTGATTTTTATTCCCCTCCCCCATATCTGGGGATTTTAAAACAAATGAAAGAAGGCATTATTCCAGCTTAAGGCCTAAGCATAAGTCACAAAAGAACAAAGAAGGTTTTATTATCACATTAAACATCAAGGAGGAAATGTGCTTACTGATAATTAGTGTCCTACCCTATTAGGTTAGCATTTGCTGTTTGCAAGCTTCTGGGCCAATATTTACAATTTATATCTAATACGGAGGTAAAAATGTTCAGCTAGTGAGAAGGTCATTAAGGAAAGGTAAGGGGGAAAAAAAAAAACTTGAAAAAACAGAGCAAAGTACACAGAGAGAAAGGTACTCTTTGCACCTCAGTGGTCTATAGAATATTTGCCCCCTCTACCTATAAAGTGAGTTAACATTAACCACAGGTCACTCTGGTAGCAGAGTACTACTTCCTGACATAAACCTTTCTGAAAGCTCCCCCCAATAACAACAACAACAAATCTACATACACCAAAGAATGAGAAACATACTGCCACAGGCCAGTGTCTTGGGCTTTCTGCCTAAGAAGTTTGCTTTCAGCCAAAAGAGAGGGGGGAAAAAAACATACTGTAACAACAACAGATTGTACAATGAACAGCCCTCCTGCTTGTTGGCACTGTTCCCAAGCAGCAGTTTCAGTGGCTGGGCCTTGGGCCCATTCAAGAATTCCATCTCACAGGAAGTGTTTCAAATATAGTTATTTGATCTTTCAGCATTTGCAAATGCACCTGCTGAGCGAGAAGCCTGACAGCCATCGCCCCAGTTCCTTCCTATCCGTCTTCACCAGTCATCGTAGAGGCGGTTTCCGACTCAAACTAGGTGAGATGTAAAGTACAGAAAGCCCCAAACATTTCAGCTGCTGCACGAGGTTAGGCGCGACCTGCGGCTGTAGCTTACTTTCTACCCACACCAACTTCCCTGTCACTTTCTTCCCTGAGGAGCAGGTAAGAGCGTTTTGTTTTGTTCTCTGGCTTTCGAGTGCCCAGGCTTACCTCGAGGCGGCTTCCTCCCCGCCCTTGCCATGGCTCCCCCCCAGGGCCTGGTCCTTGCCGCTGGGGTGGTAGGCAGTGAGCACAACTGCCTGGGAATTGGAGAGCCAGCTCATGGTGAGAGAAGGGGCATAATTTCTGCGATCCTGACACAGAGGAGGGAATGAAGTTCTTGGCTCGCCCGGCAACTCGACTCATTAGCATCCGCCGGCTCCGCCCACCGAGGTCGGCGATTCACACGGGAGGGGCGGGGCCTCTCGGCGCGGGACCGCGCCTCTCCAATGGAGAGACCAGAGACTCAGAGCCATGGTCCCAACCCGGGACCAACCCAGTCCGAAAGGCCTAGGTTAAAGGGTGGGGATGTAGGGGTTACTTGTTGCCCCCTCCCCTAAGTTATTCTGATCCGATTAAACTGCCAGGTTGTAGCCGCCTCTCATTTTTGTAAGCACAAGTTTTCTTGGTTAGGAAACAATGAATTGCCGCAGAGCCTTTTTTTTTTTTCCTTTCTTAATTCCTGTTTCCATCTGATAATTTCTGCTACTTCATGTAACACGAGTAAGGGCTTTTCTTAACCCCTGAACGTCAGCGTTAAAATTAACCATAGCAAAACCCAATGAACCTGCCCAGCAAACAAGAGAGGCTACCTCTTGTGTCTGGTTAAAAATGTTCGCACCGGAAATGTCACCTTATTTCACATAAAATGTAACGCCAAGCTTACCTTTTGCTTTTAATAAAATACCCTTCAGTACCAAAAAGAGCTGCATCTACCAAAAGTGTTAAATGGCATTGTTGAGAATTAAAAAAAAAAGTACTTATTATTTGTTGAGCACCTAATATATGCAAGGCGCTCTCTGTGACAGGTGTTGTACATGTACTATCTCATTCAATTCAGTTAAATTCTCTCTCTCCCTCCTCCCCCTCTTTCTCTCACACACATACACATCTTATAACACGGGTATCTGCAGGAAAGTGAGGCTGAAGGGCTGATTAAGTACCTTGGCTCTCCACTAGTTGGCCCCTGCTTCCCTGGTGGCTCAGTGGTAAAGAATCTGCCTGCCAATGCAGGAGACACAAGTAGAATCACTGGGTCAGGAAGATCCCCCAGAGAAAGAAATGGCACCCACCTCAGTATTCTTGCCTGGGAAATTCCATGGACAGAGAGGAGCCTGGGGTCCATGGGGCGGCAAAGAGCTGGACACAACTGAGCGAGTATACAACAACTAAGATAACAATTGTTCCATGCCAGAGCTAGATTTGCACAGAATTCTAGGCTAAAATCCATTCTTTTTAACCACTATCCTGTTTTTGTCCTGTAGATAAGGAAACAAATGAAAAAGTTATTAAAAATGTAAGATTTTTCTGTCCTTTCTCCTCTAAAAAAAAAATTCTATTCTCTTCTATATATCTAGTAGCCTGAATTGAAGTGGCTTTTGTTGTTCATTTTCATGTCTATTAGTATTTGTATTCAAACTTTCTTATAAATAAGTTGTCAGTTTCATCATTCCATAAAAATACTGTTTATACTTTTTATTATGTAAAATGATCATGAGAAATAAGTACTTTATTCATACTTACACATCTTAAAATACCAAATTTTTTTTTATTATTTTTTAAAGCCTCTTTGGTAACTACTGTGAACTCCCACTTATAAGTCTTCCAAAAAAAGTTTATTATAGGTTTCTCCCTCCCCTCTCTCCATAACTAGTTGGTCAATCTTTGCACAAATGCCTCCAATAGGCTCTACCTATTGTCTTGCTTCCTCCTCAGAATTATCTGGCACATCATTATCACACCCAAGCACAAGCCCTAATGATGTTGCTCCACACTTTAAAACTTCCACTGGTTCCCCACTGGAACCACTGTTTGCCAGAACCAGTTTCAAACTTTTGAGAAGAGTACTGTATGTTCTTGCTCCTTTACTCACACAAGTCTTGCCATGGCTTCTGCTAGACACCAGTCTCTCTGGTCCCACTGTCATTCCTTCTGTCCCTTCTATATCTAACTTAATCCTTCCACATAGTGGGTCTTTAGTGACTGCTAAAGACCCACTGTGTGGAAGGATTAAGTTAGATATAGAAGGACAGAAAGGAATGACAGTGGGACCAGAGAGAGTGGTGTCTGGCAGAAGCCATGGAAAGACGTGGAGAAGGCAATGGCACCCCACTCCAGTACTCTTGCTTGGAAAATCCCATGGACGGAGGAGCCTGGTGGGCCACGGTCCATGGGGTCTCGAAGAGTCGGACACGACTGAGCGACTTCACTTTCACTTTTCACTTTCATGCATTGGAGCAGGAAGTAGCAACCCACTCCAATGTTCTTGCCTGGAGAATCCCAGGGACAGGGGAGCTTGGTGGGCTGCCGTCTACGGGGTCACACAGAGTCGGACACGACTGAAGCGACTTAGCAGCAGCAGCAGCAGCAGCAGTGACTGCTGACCAGTAAAGAACTGAATGAATTCAGTATGCCCTTAGAAAGTACACTAGTTTTTGTTGTTGTTGTTGTTAAAATTGGTAAATTAGACAAATGATCCTCATAGTGGTATGAACCTATGATGCAATGTTTACTAGTTCAGGCAAGAAAAATACAGGAAGGCAAAAGGGAAATTGATTGTATGAGTTCCTTTTAATTCTTTACGTGGAAAAATGAGTAGTGTTTCCACATTCACCCTTCTTTCTTATGTAGCTGCTCTGAGATGCAAGAAAAATCCAGGAATCCCTACTTTATGCATTATTGGTAGGCCATATATTCTAGAGGGCTTCCTAGATGGTGCTAGTGGTAAAGAACCCTCCTGCCCAATGCAGGAGACATAAGAGATGTGGGTTCAATCCCTGGGTCTAGAAGATCCCCTGGAGGAGGACACGGCAACCCTGGAGAATCCCATGAACAGAGGGGCCCAGTGGACTACAGTCCATAAGGTCTCAAAGAGTTGGACATGACTGAAGAGACTTAGCACACATGCATTCCTATTGTTCAGTCTCTCAGTTATGTTCGACTCTTTGTAACCCCAGCATGGACTGAGGCACACTAGGCTTGCCTGTCCTTCACTATCTCCCAGAGTTTGCTCAAACTCATGTCCGTTGAGTCGGTGATACCAACCAACCATTTCATCTTCTGTTACCTACTTCTCCTCCCGCCTTCAATCTTTCCCAGCATCAGGGTCTTTTCCAATGAGTTGGCTCTTGCCATCAGGTGGCCAGAGTATTGGAACTTCAGCATCACTCTTTCTAATGAATATTCACAGTTGATTTCCTTTAGGATTGACTGGTTTGATTCCTTGCTGTTCAAGGGTTTCTCAGGAGTCTTCTCCAGTACCACAGTTTGAAAGTTTGCTTCTCTATTTTTCTATTACTCCATCCTTTCTTTCCCATCCTTCCCTGGACTTTTTTTTTTTTTAACATATTTTTCTATTTTTCCTTCTTCTTTCACTGTCTCCTCAGTCTGTCAGTGTAACACATGCCCACTGAGAGCCCTGAACACTACCAACTCTCATGAGACCATTTATGATAAAGGGACCTTTTGTCTGGTTTTAACCAAAATGATGATTAAGCTATATCTTTATCTAATTATAGGCTCTCCATTTGTTTAATAACAAGCAAATCACAATATGTAAATCAAAACATAACTACTAGCTCAAAATAAAACTTGGGTTCATAGGGTATGTGTGTGCTCAGTCATCCAGTCCAGACTGACTCTTTGTCACCCCATGGACTATCACCCGCCAGCCTCCTCTATCCATGGGACTTTCCAGGCAAGAAGGCTGGAGTGGGTTGCCATTTCCTCATCCAGGCAATCTTTCCAACTCAGGGATCAAACTCTCATCTCCTGTATCTCCTGCTTGGAGACAGATTCTTTGCCACTGAGCAAGCCAAAATAACATTTGGGTTCACAGTAGCCAAGTTTCTTAACTTTTGTGAGGCATAAAATAAAACGTGGTACAAATTGATTTACATAGTTTGGGTACATAAAATTTGAATCCTCTTAAGTGAACTTTCAGGTACATGAAAATCTTCTGGACTCCTTTTCTTTTCCTCCTAATAAGTCCTGTTGTTACTGATCTGAGAATGTTTCCTGTAATAGGGAGACAGCTTGTGCCCTGGTGTGTTTAACTTCAAATATAGGCTCAAACAGATGAAGAACAGTTTTCAGAATTTTCTTATGACCATCACAGAAGCAAATCTTACTACCAAGATGCTCTCTTGAAAGGCTTTTTAACACCTAAAAGCCTACCAAGAATTAGCTAGTCTGTCCCTCATACCCTTCCTCATAGAGACACATTTTATGGAGGAAAAAAAAAAAAAGTATTATTTTACTCTCTTCTTTAACCACTTTTAAATAAATGCTAAGAACCTAACATCCTTGAAGATGTTACTATTCCAAGCTATTGATTGCATGCCAAAGTCTTGCCTGTCATGAAATATCTCACAAAGTAATTAACAACATCAAGATGGTTGAAACATTCATTTCATTCATTCCCTTCAAATGGGATGTACTAGATGACTTATGGAGGAAAAAGGAAGCTGTAATTTATGTACCCTAATCAGTTGTGAAAAATAGGGTGGAGATAGTACTGCAGCCTGAGATAATTTGACAGTCATGTTCAAAAATAATGAATAAAATTCTTAGCTTCAATGCTAGTAGTATCAAGGAATTTATTAACAGGTTTTCATATTCTGATTTAGGAGCCTCGTTAATAGTATGGAGTTATATTTGCAAGGTACCAAAACTGCAACAGATCAACATATTTATATAATTTTTCCTTAATTGGTTTCTGTCATTTTAAATGGAATTAACTAAGGAGAATGTTTATATTCAAACAAACACTGTAAGATAATTGGAAGCCTTCTTTATGGTCTAACTCTCAAATCCGTACATGATTATCGGAAAAAACATACCTTTGGCTATGCGGACCTTTGTTAGCAAAGTGATGTCTCTGCTTTTTAATACACTGTCTAGGTTTGTCACAGCTCTTCTTCCAAGGAGCAAGCGTCTTTTAATTTCATGGCTGCAGTCACCATCTGCAGTGATTTTGAAGCCCCCCAAAATAGAGTTTACTATCAATAAGTAACAATAAATAACACAGGGTGATGTGAAAACTGACCTTTCAATAGGTAAAGCTAAACTCAGTTTCTAATAATATAACAAGAACTTGGATAACTTAATCATCAACTGAAGTTAAAGTTTTACATAGGTGATAAAACCTAGCTAGATTCCTACAACAGAATTAACTAATGAAGAGGGAGTGTTCGAATATCTCCCGCCTTATGTCTTATCAAGCTTTTGTATGAATAATTCTGTGAGTTTGCAAGTGAGCCAGTTCTCACTGACGAGCTGTGATTGAAAATTTTTCCACACACAGAATCGAAACCTACTCCCTTGAAAACTGCCTTTATTATTACTAATTCTGTCATTGGAGTAACAAGGAAAAAGCCTTTTCTCTCTCTCTGGACAGCTCTAAAAAGTTCTCAATATTCTCAAAGGTATTTTCTTAAGGATTCCTCCAGGGAAAAAATACTAGTCATGCCTGGGATGATTTCTAACTGCTTTTGCCAGAGGCTACTTTAGGTTCCCTGATAAACACCTGGAAAAAAATCCTACAGCTAAAAGCTTACTACCAATAAGTGATGCTGTTGTTCAGTCACTAAGTCGTATCTGACTCTGCGACACCATGGACTGCAGCGCGCCTGGCCTTCCCTGTCCTGCACCATCTCCCGGAGTTTGCTCAAATTCATGTCCATTGAGTGGGTGATGCCATCCAGCCATCTCATCCTCTGTCGCCTCCTCCTTGTCCTGCCCTCAGTCTCTCCTAGCATCAGGGTCTTTTCCAGTGAGTCAGCTCTTCGCATCGGGTGGTCAGAGTATTGGAGTTTCAGCATCAGTCCTTCCAATGAATATTCAGGGTTGGTTTCCTGTAGGATTGACTGGCTTGATCTCCTTGCAGTCCAAGGGACTCTTGAGTCTTCTCCAGCACCACAGTTGAAAAGCATCAGTTTTTTGGCACTCAGCCTTCTTTAAGGTTCAACTTGCACATCCGTACATGACTACTGGAAAAACCATAGCTTTGACTATACAGACCTTTGTTAGCAAAGTGATGTCTCTGCTTTTTAATACGCCGTCTAGGTTTGTCATAGCTTTTCTTCCAAGGAGCAAGCGTCTTTCAATTTCATAGCTGCAGTCACCATCACCAGTGACTTTGGACACCAAGAAGATAAATAGTTTACTACCAATAAATAACAATACCTCATGTTTGAGCACTTGTTTTTTGCTAAACATGGTGTACACATAGCTCTCATTTAATAAATAACAATACCTCATGTTTGAGCACTTGTTTTTTGCTAGACATGGTGTACACATAAGTCTCTCATTTAATTGGCACAAGTCTGAGAAATCAACATTAGAATTCTTCCCACTTTGAGAAGAAGAATGTGAGGTCACTCCATTAGTAGATGGCAGAACCAGGACATGTAAGACTGAGTTTATAGAACCATCGAACCTGAGCTCTTAAACATTATAAAGATCACAGCTGTTCTGCTGTGACTGACTATTTTGTTTATGAAAAAGTCTATGTGGATAATTAATGAGGTAAAATAATCTATAGCACATCTAAAGTGCTAAACACTGATGTAAAGGAAGTGCTATGGAGAGGAACATTCAGTTAGCCTTAAACACATTAGTTTTGTTTCCTGTTTTGTTTTTTTTTTTCTGGAATTTTTCTTTTATGTCAAATTACTAGGGGAGTGTGGCATAGTGTACATCCTACTGTACAAGGTCATCATTATTATGTCATCATATCTAAAATTGTTTCTGCTCATAGAACTGAAGGGCAAGTCCTCTGGCCATTATGATTATAAACATCCTTTTCTTCTAATTAAAAAAAAGTTTTTTAAAACACCAGGAAAAGACAGATCTAGGTTTATGGACCCTAAGTTCACTTCAGTTGCTCAGTCATGTCCGACTCTTTGCAACCCCATGGAATGCAGCATGCCAGGCCTCCCTGTCGATCACCAACTCCTGGAGCTTACTCAAACTCATGTCCATTGAGTCAGTGATGCTATCCAACCATCTCATCCTTTGCCATCCCCTTCTCCTCCTGCCTTCAATCTTTCCCAGCATCAGGGTCTTTTCAAATGAGTCAGTTCTTCACATCAGGTGGTCAAAGTACTGGAGTTTCAGCTTCGGCATGAGTCCTTCCAATGAATATTTAGGACCAATTTTCTTTAGGATGGACTGGTTGGATCTCCTTGCAGTCCAAGGGACTCTAAAACATATAGAATTTCTTAGATATGGGGCTTTGGAAGGGGCTTAGCAAGAGCAAGACTGGTGGGTTAACTTCACTTAGTTTCATGGTAAATCCACCTCCAGGGCTTCCCAGGTGGCTCAATGGTAAAGAATCCTCCTGCCAAAGTAGGAGATGTGGGTTCAATCCCTGATTTGGGAAGAGTCCCTGAAGAAGGAAATGGCAACCCACTCTAGCATCCTTGCCTGGGAAATTGCATGGACAGAGGAGCCTGGGAGGCTACAGTCCATGGAGTGCAAAGAGTTGGACAGAATTCAGCAACAAAGACACAAACTCCACCTCCTGCCAAAACTAGTCTAAACTGGAAATTACCTGCTATAAGTAAAAGCACTGATTTTAAACTCTCCTCTGGTTTTCTCTTCATTGCTAAATACATTGGAACCTGTGTTGCAAAACACTTGCATTTAAAAGCACCAAGTCAGGGAGACTGAAGTATATTTTGGAGGTAGGTACTTTCTGGAAAAGTAGTATTTTGCTTATGAACAAAGATTCAACTTGAAATATCTAAAAGTATAGCAGTACTTAGGTTTGTCCTAGTACAAAAGCCTCGTTCTGAAGTAGACTGCAAAGAATGTTTATCTCCTTGTCAAGTAAATGCTTATCTCCTTGTCGAGTAAAGGAAGCCATGATGATTGGGAAAGATTTGGAAAGCTGAATATTGAAGGAAAGCACTATAGTTCTATTAAAGCTTAGTTTTTATTTTAAATAAAATAACTAAGTTTTCATTTTATTTATCAAAGTTTTAGAGAGGTCCTAGAGTAGTGATACTATTTTTATTGGCCAAAATACTTGCTAAAACTGTGAAGATACTATCAAAGAAGAATTTCTATTTTATAAGCACTTTGGGAAATCTCTAAGGTTAGAAATGTCTCCAAAGAGAAGGGAACCTCCTGCAGTGTTGGTGGGAAAGTAAACTGGTGCAACCACTATGGAGAACAGTATAGAGGTTCCTTAAAAAACTAAAAACAGAGCTATCATATGACCCTGCAATCCCATTCCTGGGCATGTATCTGGAGAAAAACATGATCCAAAAGGATACAGATACCCCAATGTTCATTGAAGCACTGTGTACAGTAGCCAAGACATGGGAACAACCTAAATGTCTATCAACAGAGGAATGGATAAAGAAGATGCAGTATATTTATACAATGGAATATTATGCAGCCATTCAAAAGAAAGAAATAAAGCCATCGGCAGTAACACAGATGGATCTACAGATTGTCATGCTGAGTGAAGTAAATCAGACAGATAAGGAGAAATATTGTATGGCGTCCCTTTTATGTGGAATCTAAGAAGAAATGACACAAACGAACTTACTTACAAAATAGAAAGAGACTCACAGACTTAGAAACTGAACTAAGTGGGGAAGGGATATTTAGGGAATTGGGGATGGTCATGTACACACTGCTGTATTTAAAATGTATAACAAACAAGGACATATTGCACACCACACGGAACTCTGCTCCATGTTACGTGGCAGCCTGGATGAGAGGAGGGTTTGGGAATAGTGGATATGTATACGTACGGCTGAGTCCCTTCAATGTTCACCTGAAATTATAACATTGTTAACTGGCTATATCACAGTACAAAATAAAAAGTTCAAAAAGAAAGAAAGAAAGAAATGTTTCCAAAATGGTATAAAATAATTTTACTGGGGGAAAATAAGTCTTATTAATCAGCTTATAGAAGGAGCACCTAGAATGTAGGGCAATACCTCTGGTTTTGCTTTCTGGTATGAAGAAATTAGACTCATATGTAATCATGGATCAGGGCTCTCTACACATACAAACACTGGCAGCAAAAACTATTCTAGAACCATGCAAATTGTCAACATCATCAGACCACAGACTCTGACCACTAACTTTTCAAAAAGGCGGTGTCAATAAATATTAGAAAAATATTAGCTTCCCTTTGATACACAGGACTTCATTAGTTTTCTAAAGAATGTCAGCTATGTTTCGACTATTTCATGGAGAAGATTTGTTTTGTTTTGTGTTCTATTTTTTAAAGAGAAAAGGGAAACCTTCAAGATAATCTCACAGAGGAATTTAATCAGGGAGTTTAGCTCATTGAAAAGTAATTATTTCTGGTCAGTTGAATGAGTAAATCTTTTCAAGTTGTAGAACAAGCAGAGTTGCTTTGGCCCAGCAGCCATCATGTTCACAGAGGTCAGAAACTGAAATACTAGACAAATTTCTGAATGCCATAATTGATTGCTAATATAGAGAAAGACAACTACCTCTCAATTTCCCAGCAAGCAAACATCTCAGGAGAACTCTTTTTCAAGTTTGCTTCTACTCAGATGAATGAGAGTAACAGCTCTTAACTTCCTAACAGGACTTCAACTGAAGGTCTCCTAGGATTCTCGATGGGCCAGTCTTGCCATAAGCCTGTGCAGCAGAGCAAGTCATATGAATTTAAATTTTCTACACTTCTACTACATGGTTTTGAGAACTAGTGTTTTCAGGAATTGTTATCAAAATAAAAATCAAAGGAATTATATATAAAAAAATATATGCATTACTTGGTAGAAAAGCAGTCTTTGTATTAAAATTTATTTGGGGAAGAATTTGCTTTGTATTGTTTGACCAGTTGGGATTTTGTTTTTGCTTTTAGGGAATAATGTTTTTTTCAAATAAGTGAGCCATAGTTTTTTATTTAAAAAACATTTATACCATATTCCCTCAATTTTAAGAAACAGATTTTAACATTTTTAAAGCTACCTTAAAATAAGTTTTTTATGGTGACAATACTTTTATTTAAAAAAATAAACTACTAACTTGATTTGTTTTACATTTACTATAATGTATAATCATTGAAATATTCTGTCTTTGCAAAATTATGGTATAATATATAAGCTTTATTGGACATTATGACTTTTCTTCATTGGTTATAATTTACTTATTTCATTGGAAATTTATTTCACTGTGAAAGAATACATGTCCAATGAAATAAAAAATTATTTAAAAAAATTTTAGCATAATTGTTTATAATAATTTTGTTTTGAACCAGCACCCATATGCTATTAGAATTCTCAATAAGCTTCCAAAAAGGATGAAGAACCATTGCTCTACGCATTACTAAAAAGGATTTCCACCCAAATGTTAATTGAGAAAGTTTTCCTCACATAATATCCTAGCCCTAAAATTGTCTGTGCTCCTGAAATATTGCTCTGAAGATATCTTAAAAAGCTATTTGCCTTCATTCTATTTAATAATTTGGCTAGCTGGCTTGTTACAAAGGCTCAAAGAACATAGCTATAATCATGAGGATTTTGGCTTTCTGAAATTTTAAAGCAGACTCAAAATGAGTCTGTTTTGAGGTTGGCCAGAGGTTAACTATAGAGAAGGCAATGGCAACCCACTCCAGTACTTTTGCCTGGAAAATCCCATGGATGGAGGAGCCTGGTAGGCTGCAGTCCATGGGGTGGCTAAGAGTCGGGCACAACTGAGTGACTTCACTTTCACTTTTCACTTTCATGCATTGGAGAAGGAAATGGCAACCCTCTCCAGTGTTCTTGCCTGGAGAATCCCAGGGATGGGGGAGCCTGGTGGGCTGCCGTCTATGGGGTCACACAGAGTCGGACACGACTGAAGCGACTTAGCAGCAGCAGCAGCAGAGATTAACTATACCTATTCCAAACTACTTCCGTTACAGAAGCAGCTACTAAGGAATAAAAGGTTAGACAAAAGCTGGCAGGCAGATGGTTACAGAGTCAGGACTCGTAACAGTTGAGGAAAACACCATATCCTGCCTCCAGAATATGTACTTCCTTACAGTGTAAGCTGCTCAGGTTCAAGGATTGCCTCAACACACAGTTCCTGGATCAAAATGTCGATTATAAGAACGGACATCTGGTTCTTGTGAATCACTCCTAAACAATGTCTTTAAAATTTCTATTCCCCCTCCATACCCTTCCCAAAATCCATAAGGTTCTCTACAATTCAAAGGGTTAAAGAATTTGAATTACACTACATAAAGGAAAAAATACATTATTTTCCATTATCAACCTATCTTCCTGCTAACTCTATTTCAGTTTTGCATTTTTCTTTAGTCTGTAAGATATATATTTTTTCTTTCCCAATAATGAAATTATGTGTTTAATATTAGATATGTCACATTCCTGCAGGTAAAGATTAATAAGTAACAATAAATATAATAAAATTTATTCCAGTCATCATCCTTCCAAGCATGTCACAATACATTTTACATATACATCCAATATCCACAAACACTGTAAACTAGATATATTCATAAAGAACAGCTTTTATCACAAAGTGGCATGACAAAAGAAAAGCAGGAATGACAGAAGAAAAGCAGAGAGTATGACAACAGTAGATTATTCTTTCAGTTTCCAAACACACTTTATATCACATTGCCTTGTCCTCTTAATTTTTAATTTTTTTTTTCCAGAAAGTGAATATAACCTTCAAAGTCTTGAATTTAAATCACACTCTGTGATGTTCTGGGAAATTTATACTACTGTAGTTATCAGGTATTCAAATCAAGGCAGCAGAGCCACATTTTTTATAACATTTATAATTTTTTATTTTTTATAACAAAACTGAGACATGTATCAGAATTCTCCTTCCTGCCAGTCTGCCCCTCTCAAAAGTAATACTTGCAACGATCATCAAAATAAAGCTGTGATGAACAAGTAAATACATCACTTAGAGAAAACAAAGTGAAATGGGCAGAACCCTCTAGGGCTTTTCTTTCGAGAGAGACAGCCACACAGTCTATTGTAAGCATTCAGATATTACAAGGTAGTCAAAAGAAACCAGAGGCATCATCAAACAGGTTAAAAGACTTTTTCAAAGGTGTCAGTCCAGAGCAGATATGAACTAGAGGCACAAAACAAGCCCAACAGAGACTCCTCAAATGTCCCAAGAACAGTTACTAGACACCAGCAATGGCCTGCTGGAGCATTTTGAGGAAGACTACTGGGACTGCCTCTAAAAGAAATATAGTTCTCCAACAGCCCATGGTTTCACCACTGAAGTCACATGCAGCGTTATACTGCATAGCCACTGGCCCCCTTCAGATAGATAAGCTAAAGGAGTCAGACCCAACCCAGTTCCACTTCTCTTTTAGGTAGGGTGGACAAATGTGTATGTATTTACAATTTCAAGCATTGTACAGTAAATAAAAAAATAAACAAAAGTATACCCAAATGCTAAATCCATTAAGGTTGGGAGGAAGAAGGCACCATTACTGTGCACGTGTACTTTCCCCAAGCTTTCTGCCTTAAACATTGATTATTTTACAATCAAAGAAAATGCTATTAACATACATCAAGTCATAACAGCCTATAAGGGCTCCAATTAGGGTGGGCAAAGCATGGCTTTTTACAAGGAAAGAGAACAAAAGAAGCAAAGGCAAAGGTTCTGGATAACTGCTTATACAAAGTCAAGGTGTGTTCACAGCCAAATCACTGTAAAGCATCACTGGAAAGGGAGACAGGAGAGGAAGATTAAACATAAAAGTATATAAATGCCTACCAGATGTTTAGGGACTTCCAGTACCTTGCAAACAGTCCACATTCCATAGGCAATGGGGGATAATCAAAGGTTATTGAAAGAATAACATAATCACCTCTACTAGAATGAAGGACGTTATGATAGCTGTAAATAGCATGATGAGAGGAAAAAGATGGAAAGAGATCCAGTGGGTCATTACAGTAGAGCTTATCAGTTTGGAGAGTGCAGTAGTATGACAACAGGGGC
The DNA here is from genome assembly GCF_002263795.3 of Bos taurus. NCBI lineage: Eukaryota > Metazoa > Chordata > Mammalia > Artiodactyla > Bovidae > Bos > Bos taurus. The sequence goes on from NC_037336.1 coordinate 67,881,569, forward strand.
AGACCTGTCTGTCCTTCACGTTCGTTCTCAATCCATGCCACCTACATCAGGGGCAATGCACAGACGGCAGCAGTAGACTCTAGGAACCGGTAAATATTTGGAAATGGGAACAGAAAAGAAAGGGGTTCTAACCTAGACGAATGGAGATCAGATTTTAGACACAAATGGTTAAACACAAAGTTGTTTTAGAGGACAGCTGACATTTCCCCACAGCAGGAAGGCCTCATGCAACACACGGTTATGAAACACCCAGGGACAACTAGTAGGTGAGGAAAAGCTTTGGGTCTCAACCCAGCTCTCCCACAAGAGAACTGGTCACCCAAAGGGTTTATTCTTGTGCCTGCCTCATTGGTGAGGAGGAGCATTTACCCGTTTCTTAAAGATGCTTCATTTTTACCCTGGAAGTCCACTTAGATCTGTTAAACTTCAAAACTATTTCAGACAATGAGAGTTTTTCATTTTTATCTATTTATTTTAGGGTGCGATGGGTCTTTATTGCTGCATGTGGGCTTTCTCATCGTGGTGGCTTCTCCTGTTGTAGAGTATGGGCTCTAGGTGCGTGGACTTCAGTAGTGGTGGTGCACAGGGTTTGCCCCACGGCATGTGGAATCTTCCTGAAACAGGGATCAAACCAGTGTTCCCTGCATCGGCAGGCAGAATCTTATCCACTGGGCCACCAGAGAGGTCCCCAGACAATGCAAGTTTTCAATCAAGAGTGACGGATTAAAACGGAAGAGAATAGGACTTCCCTGGTGGTCCACGGGTTAAGACTCCCAGCTTCCAATACAGGAGACTCAGGTTTGATCAGAGAACTAAGATCCCACATGCTCTGCAGTGCAGCAAAAAAATAAAATGAATTTTTTTAAAAAAGAGTCTTGCTTGCATTGCAGCCTAACTTAAAAGATGAAGAAGAAAGATGGAAAAGGTGAATTTTCTGAGCAACTATCAAGTTTCAGGTACTTGCTAGGCCCTTTCAAATATTTTTTCTCTTAATCTGCCATCTATGGGGCACTAACGCTTTAACATGCATCAGTGCTTCGTCCCTAATCACAGAGCTAGCCCTTGCTGAAGTGGGTTAGGCTCACTCAGAAACTTGATTGCCATTCCAAATGAAAAGCACATCATTTTCATTTAATTTTGGTAAAGTTTTATTATTAAACCAAGTCAATTTCCTTGTTATTTGATTCATTTGCAGCTTTAATTTAAAAAATGTGATTACCAAATAGAAAAAAATGCTGAGGCTAAATTAAAAAAAAAAAACCTTATAATTGAAAATTTTCAGGCCAAACTGAAAAAACATAAAAGCAATTTCCACAGCATCTACCAGTGATTCCACCCTGGATCTTTAAGGCCTGAAGGTCTAATATCCATTGGCTATTAGTCTATTGGTCTATCACAGTAGAATCCTGATAAGTTGTTTTGGGTTTTGCACTAAGCCCCAAGGTCCTAGTGCTGATCTTTAATTTTAGTCTCACCTCATGGGTTTGCTCTATGCAAATAAAAGAATAGTGTGAATTGATTTATGAATCACAGTATTTTTGAACATGTGGTTTATACCATCTTGAACCAATTTTCTGGTGAACAATGAGATGAGGAAAACATCTGGCTCAGAAATTGCTAGGCCAGGTGATACAATATCCTTTTCCTTCTTCCCTTTCCTCCTCTTTAAATAGAGGCCCATCCTTGTTTACAGGATGAGGGCAAGAGCTAAAATCCTTTCCAGAAAGGATATAGTGTGTGATATTGTTGTTAAGGTATTGTGTAAAATTGTTACACAGGCTGCCTAAGGAAACTTATCCACAAAAAACTAGCTAAGCTCTCACCAAAGTCGACAGATACCTGTGAGAAGTCGAATGGAGCACTGGGGGATGGGAAAATCAACACTCCAGGGAGGTCTCTCTCTTAACTCACCTGTGCTGCTAAGCCTGTCTCTCTGAACCAGTAAAATGGAAGTTACATGTTCCTACCTGACAGGGCTGGTCTAAAGCACACATAAGCTGGTGAAGGAGGCTGAGAGAAAAAAGGAGGAATTTGCTGAATTTGCTAATTAAATTATTTATTATTAATAAATTTTAAAATGAGCAAAATAAATTATTTTATTATTAATAATTTTAAATTTATAAAATAATAATTTATTTTGGTAATTAAATTATCTATTTAGCACAGATCCCTAATATGAATGCTTTATTCCCATCACATAGATAAGAGCACTGTGGCTCAAAGACTAATGACAGGGCAAGCTCTTTGCTCAGAGTTTCAAAAAAAGGCAGAACCAGGATTCACAATAAAATCCTTTTGATATAAAATCCATGCTCTTTCCATCATTCTATCCTATACCCATGGCAACACATGCATTATCAAGGTGAGCTTATATATTATTTTTATAGCTTACCCAATCTAAGAAACATATCCCGTTTTAGACTTGCCATTCATTATTTGCAAACCATTAGTAAAGAAAAATACTGCTTATATTACAGAAAGCACCAACTGTAAGCTGCATCAGAGTTTCAGTGATATTCAAATGTGAATGAAACAAATATGCATCTTAGAGAAAATACAGAAATAGGATGACCAAGTAGAACCAATTTTTTAATTTCACCAAAAAGTCAGAAATTTGATTCCTGTTAAGATTTGCCAAGTATTTCAAAACTTCAATACATGATTGCTGTTTAATCACTAAGTCGTGTCCGACTCCATTTGTGACCCCCATGGACTATATAGCCCTTCAGGCTCCTCTGTCCATGGGATTTCCCAGGGAGGAATACTGGAGTAGGCTGCCATTTCCTTCTCCAGGGGATCTTCCTGATTCGAGGATCGAACCCTTGTCTCCTGCAGTGGTAGGTGGATTCTTTACCACTGAGCCACCAGGGTAGCCCTCAATACATGATACTGATACATTTATTCAGTCAATAAATTACACATTCATTTAATTACTGTGTATTTAGCACTGCCTCAACCCTCAAGACCATGTTATCAAAAAACAAGAATCAAGCTGCCAAACATGTTACTAGAAAACAACAATGTTAACAACAACAATATCAATCAAGTGCGTGCTCTGGGCATGAGGGAAGACTGCAGAGAGGGCACAAAGCACTGCTACTCAGTTCTTCCCATAATTACCTGTCTCTCTTAGAAATGACTGGCTTCAAATGCAAAGCTCCCATCTGTAAGATGAAAGTCCCTATTCTAGATTTCTTCATTTGGTTATCTGTTTATCCTTCTTCACCTTTAAAAAGAAGGCTGTGGCCTTTCAGAGTAGCACGGAAGTCCTTACAAGCGGGCACAGTTTAACTGGAACCTGCCCCTGCCCGGCCTAGAGTTGTCCAGACTTTGCATGTCACCTCCTGGTGACATGTCACCCATCACATTCTTGGCTTGGTTTCTGGGCTCCTGGAATCATCTCTTGGTTGACCCGCACACCCCAGCATTGTCATGAGCCAGTCCTGTTGGAATGAGATTCCATGTTCTCTAGGAGTACACAAGACTATACACTTCCTACCAAGTCCTAGAAACCACCTGATGTGCCCTGGCTAACTTGGCAAAGACACAGGCTTACTCATTTTTTTTTGGCCACATCATGCAGCTTGCAAATCTTAGTTCCCAGACCAGAGATTGAACCTGGGCCACCAAAGTAAAAGCACGGAGTCCTAACCACTGGACCGCCTGGGAACTGGACATGGCGTACTTCCTTTCAGATTTCTGTTCTTTGCACCAATCAGTGAACAATAAAAGATTTCAGGTAGAAATACAGTCATTCCTTTCTTAACATCAAAGCAAATTACCTGTTCTATTAATTGATAAAGCAAGCTTTAAATTAATTAATACAAGAAAATTCCTAGCTCCCTTTAACTGAAGTAGAGCTGACTTACAACATTAGTTTCAGGTATATAACACAGTGATCCAACATTTTGATAAATTACACAAAGTTATGATAAAATATTGGCTATTTTTCCTATGCTGTACATTAGTCTTGTGATGCACTTATTTTATTTTATTATTTTATTTTTTTTATTTTTTTCTCTAATTTTATTTTATTTTTAAACTTTACATAATTGTATTAGTTTTGCCAAATATCAAAATGAATCTGCCACAGGTATACATGTGTTCCCCATCCCGAACCCTCCTCCCTCCTCCCTCCCCATACCATCCCTCTGGGCCGTCCCAGTGCACCAGCCCCAAGCATCCAGCATCATGCATGGAACCTGGACTGGCAACTCGTTTGCTACATGATATTTTACATGTTTCATTGCCATTCTCCCAAATCTTCCCACCCTCTCCCTCTCCCACAGAGTCCATAAGACTGTTCTATACATCAGTGTCTCTTTTGCTGTTTCGTACACCGGGTTATTGTTACCATCTTTCTAAATTCCATATATATGCGTTAGTATACTGTATTTATGTTTTTCCTTCTGGCTTACTTCACTCTGTATAATAGGCTCCAGTTTCATCCACCTCATTAGAACTGATTCAAATGTATTCTTTTTAATGGCTGATGCACTTATTTTATAACTAGTAGTTTTCTCCTCTTAATCCCCTTCACCTATTTTACCCTTCTCTCCATCCCCACTCTCCTCTGGCCCCACTATTTTGTTCTCTGTATCTGTAGCCTATTTCTGTTTCACTGTATTTAGCTTTTTTTAGATTTCACATATAAATGATAACACAGTATTTTTTTCTGTCTGATTTATTTCACTAAGTATAATACTTTCCAGGTCCATCCATGCTGTTGCAAATGGCAAGATTTGTTTTCTTTTTAATCTAACTAAATACCTTTTGATAGTTGTGGAATTCTTAACTGTTCATTTCCTGAATTAATGTGAAGGTCACCAGATTTGATCTGAAAATATCATTCATGGCATAATTATTGTGAGTTCGTTGGTTTATTTTTCTATGAGAATAAATTCCTTGGCCATTCATCAATTTATTCATTTGGCAAATACTTTTGCCTTGCACTTACTAGTGCCAGGCACTATAGTAGCTGATGGTAATAAATTGATATATAAGAATGAAATAAAGAACTTACTAAAAGCTATTGGGCCCAAATTCTTAGGTTTCCCCCATTAAAAATAAGTGAATTTAGTAGATGCCAATTACATGTTACTCTGTGCTATTTTACTTCTTCTCAATCAATCCTCATTTCTTTGTCTCTTTCTGACAAATGAGGGAACTGAAAGATTAGTTAGAAAGAGTAAGCAATTTACAAGAAAGAGGACCGCCAGGGCTCACATTTGAACTCACATCTCCTGACTTTAAATCAATCATACAGTCTTTTTACTAAGGCATATTGCATATGCCATTTGCCAAAAGGAATACTATGGTGCAGTTTGAAGTTCCAATTTCAAGCAGATTTGTGTTCAGTTTGAGCTCTGTTGTGTCCTTAATGGAAACTTGGAGCAAAAATTACTAGCAGCTGAGCACAGTACCAGAGCTCTAGTCCTCTGAACACTATTATGTTTTATGATTAAACATACAATTTCACATTTATTTTCATTTGACAGAGAAACACCATGTTCCTATAAATTAACCATACAAATGCTCTGCACACTTCTGTAGTGAGCATGTCTTATTCTTTCAAGGGAAAAGGTAAGCTACTAATATTTCTCAGCCCTTGTATGTGTTCAAGTTATAACTTGAACTCACTGGAATCTCATTATAACAAATTCTAGGTTCATAAAGGATTGTTCCAAAGGTGACTTAATCTTCCACCAAGATAATACTTGGTGCCAACAAGTAAATCCCCGCTGACCACAGTCAGCTGTGTAGCAAAGCATATGCCATACTTGCTCACTTTCTTTCTCTCTCTGTATCCTGCCACATGATAAGAGGGATGTGAGGCTGTTTCCCTCCCCACCCTCCAGGCATTTTAGCTAAAAGTACACTGCTAAGACATGTACTTTGCCTAGCACTTTAAAGAGTGAGAGACTTTATGTCTCACAATGATATTCTAGGCATTAACTTAGATCTCCCTTGGACATTCATTCTAAAGAAAGGCTGAATTACTGAAGTATGAACACGCCAACGTGTGATCACTCCACCAACAACATGTTCCCATAGTATATGAAAAAGTAGAAAATGAAAGTGTTAGTTGCTCAGTCGTATCCGACTCTTTGCAACCCCATGGACTATAGCCCACCAGGCTCCTCTATCCATGGGGATTCTCCAGACAAGCATACTGGATTGGGTTGCCATGGCCTCCTCCACATCATCTTCCCAACCCAGGCCTATCGCACTGTAGGCGTATTCTTTACCATCTGAGCCATCAGGAAAGCCCAGGCCTGGTCCTCTATTCTACATCTCAACTTGTTATACTGAAGTTATTTCTGATAATTCATCCCCCAACTCCCAACACACACACACACACACACACACACACACACACACACACACGAGGACTTTGTAGGATTATATGGTCCTTAAGGTCTCTATACTCTGAATATAATGTCTGGACATAGTCACTCTTCAGTATTTATTGACTGAATATGCTGAAGTATCCATGTTAAAGCCACTGGGTCTGGCCAAGGACACAAGCGAAAGCTTCAAGAGTCCTTCCCTACAGGTGAGGGTGGGTAGGTCAGTAAACACACTAAGAACAGCATAATCAAAAAATGCAGTAGATTCGAATCTCTGCTAGACTAGTTTCTTGGCTGATAAGATAAACATTGTGGTAAGAATAAGCTACTCCACTGAATCAGTCATTGTTAATACAGCCCTATATCACCTGAGAAGCAATGTCAACTATGCATTCTGAAATAGGAAGGAAAAATATCGTTTTCACTCTATTCTTTTACCTCCCCTTTCCTAAAGAAACCAGAATCACTATCACACTAGAATTGACCAATTTTTCAACCTGCCTTTATTTTATGGAGCATCAGGATATGCATGAGAAAAACGCACCAAGAGAAGAGCACAAAGTCTGTAATTCTCCCCACAGCACAGCATTAAACTACCACTGGCATCACTAATCAACAACTATAATTAAGCCTAATTATAAATTACAAGTATCTAATTTTAGAAGACCTTTGCTTTATAAATCCTAGACATTAGAGATGTTATTAACTTAGCTACTTCAAATTATTCCAGAGCCAGAAACATCCTTTATTCATTGGTGCCTCATGAATCTGGCCTGAAAACATTCCAATGGTCAGGATCCTTTCCTCAGGTCTATAAGGACCAGGGCCAGCAGTCCACTTGCTATTGTAAGTTGAGCATCTCTGAGAAGCCAGCTGCATGCTACCCACTCAGATCTTTCTTCTACTTACACCTGTAACATCCCTGCAGGTTTCTGATTTTCTTTTACTTGCTCCCCTGTGGTCCTGTTGTGAGTTTTGATGTGAATAGTCTCAGGACAATTTAACAAAGACTTGAATGAGGGAGAGCCCTGAAATGGGAAAAAGTGTCTGAAAAGGAAGAAATAAGTCCAGCATAGGATACATAAAGATCCAGGTGGTGCTAGTGGTAAAGAACCTGCCTGACAATGCAGGAGACATAAGAGAATGTAGGTTCAATCCCTGGGTTGGGAAGATCCCCTGGAGGAGGAAATGGCAACCTGTTCCAGTATTCTTTTTTTGTTTTTTCTTTTGTATTGGGTATAGCCAATTTGGGGGCTTCCCTGGTAGCTCAGACGGTAAAGCGTCTGATTACAATGCGGGAGACCTGGGTTTGATACCTGGGTCGGGAAGATCCCCTGGAGAAGGGAATGGCAACCCACTCCAGTATTCATGCCTGGAAAATCTCATGGACCAAGGAGCCTGGTGGGCTACAGTCCATGGGGTTGCAAAGAGTCGGACACGACTGAGTCACTTCACTTCACTTCATAGCCAATTTACAACATTGTGATAGTTTCAGGTCAACAGTGAAGGGATTCAGCCATACATATACATGTACCCACTTCAGTATTTTGCCTGGAGAATTCCATGGACTGGGGAGCCTGGCGGGCTACAGTCCATAGGGTCGCAAAGAGCTGGATGCGACTGAGTAACTTAACACTTTCACTTTTCATAGAATACATACTAGCTCATGGCAAAGTACTTAAACCCCTTGCATCCAGCCTTAAAGCACCATAATTTAAGTTTTGGTTGGGCTTTGAACATTTCCAAGTAGAATTAAGATGACCAAAGTATTATCTTTGCCAGGTATAAGGACTGGCACAAAAGAAAGCCATTGTAGTCATGAGGGATGCCAGGCCCAGTGAAGTTCTGCTAGGTTTTCTGATTTATAAAATGACGGGCCGCACAGCACATGGGAACTTGAGGTCCCTCTGGCTGCAACGTGATCTGTCTATGGCACATCACGTTGTGAACGTCCCTGACAGTGTGATGGACCACATTTGCCACAGTGGCAGGTTATATGGATATGATGGGAACAGCTCCCACCTGATTCAAGGCCCAGTGTCCCCAAATCCCTGACCTCTACAGATACTAGAGGGCTAAGAGTGGCAAGCAGCAAGCCAAATAAGGGTGGGGGATGTTTGCCCCTCTGTCTAGCACTTCAAAGGCCTTTCATAGGAAACTGAAGACCCTTAAGGGGAGCCACAGATCAGCAGCTTTAGCCATGAGGGTTGCGAATTCTTTCTCTTGGAACACAGCTGGCGGTGGTGACACTGAGCCATTCCTGACAATCCCAGGATGCTGAACATGGATCAAGGACAATGGCCAGTAGGTCTGGTCTTCCTGTTGAGAGAAAGGGGACACAGCAGGAACTTGCTTTGGAAAAGGAAGCTGGTAGTAGAGGTTTATCTTACTGTTTAGACTTTATCTCAAAGGATATCAGAGGCATGCATCACATGACAGTGCTTTGATCTCGACCCTGCCTCTTAAAGACAGGTCTGCCACACCCACTACCATGCTGACAGTCCTGAGAAAAAAATAGCTGTCCCTTAGCATGGACAGCCATGCTCCACAGCATCCATGTCCAGGTGGAGTGAGCTAATGACTCACCCCAGTATTGGTGTCAGAAAAGAACCGTGGCTTCAGGAGATCTGGTTTCCAGAACAGATGTTGACGCTTAATTAACTGTGCCTTTGTGCACAGTACCTTTTCTATAGCTCGGTTTCCTCACCGTATACAGAAATGCAGGAGACCCGGGTTCAATCCCTGGGTCTGGAAGATCCCTTAGAGAAGGAAATGACAACCCACTTCAGTATTCTTTCCTGAAAAATTCCATGGACAGAGAAGCCTGGCAGATTGCAGTCCATGGGGTCACAAAGAATCTGGCACAACTGAGTGACTAAACCACAACCACCAGCAAAGGAAAGGTTAGTTAGATCACAGGGCCTCAGATCTCTTACTTTTAGTGATTCTGTGACAATGATACAAATCATCTACATAATTTTTTTTTTGGCCATGTGGCTTGCAGGATCTTAGTTCCCTGACTAAGAATCAAACCAGGACCCCTAAGTCCTAACCACCGAAGTGCCAAGGAATTCCTGATAGTAGGGTGCATGGCATAATAAATGGTACTAAGTGTTTTTCCTACATCCTCTACTTTAATTCTTCCAACAGTATGTGATGACAATTTTACTCACGCTTTATAGGTAAAACAAAACAAACTAAGGTGCAAAGATATGATTTACCAACGGTTCTATCCTGCTTATACCTTTTTATGTCTTTTTAGTCGAAAGTTGTGCTTTGTTTAAAAATATATATATCACACAAATTCGCAATGGGCAAATCCTCCAAAATTCACATAAAACCAGATTAAAAATAAAATGAAATAGAATTTTTGCAGCTGTTCTATTTTATAATTGATGACTTCGCTTTTATACTCTGTTTTTTAAACTGACAAATCAAGTGAATAGATTATTTTCAACACAATATTGCATAAATCAGAATGATTTCTCTGACAAGTCTCTGGGAAGATGGATGACCATCGTCCTTTGGTACTCAAATCAAAAGCAGCCTTAAGAAAACGGTTCTTCTAGGTCTGGGGCCTCGTGTTAAAAATGCCTTCACTAGGAGTGACTCCAGAGCCAAATGTTTTCCATCCACAAGTCACTTCCATCAAGCATTAATTCAGAGAGGCAATATTCTTACCAGTTATCAAAATGAGGTGAACTTTTAGCTTTAATTTGGTTGCCACCTGCTGGCTAAAAAGACAAAAATCCTCTCTCTGCAGCAAAGGCAGCCTGGGAACCCAGGACAAATGGAAACAAATGAATTCTCTATTATGAGTAAAGCAAGTTTGGGTGACATCAGATTATCTTCGAAACCAGAAGAGAGTGAGTATTTAATGTCTCTATTGTTTTCCAGGTACTGTGTTAGGTCTTCAGATACACTATTACATGTAATCAGCTCCAAATGATTGATTGGCCTAAGTATGAATAACACCATTTTAAGTGGCTTCAGGCTCCACAACCAAAAAGCCACCATGAATTCAAAACCAGTGCTCACCCAGAGATCAGCTTTTTTTCATCAATGTACATTCTTTTAATTAACCATGATTCTTCTCAACCGTGTCTGAATAATCTTTATTTGTGCTAAGTTGCTTCAGGAGTGTCCAACTCGTTAAAATAAGAAAATAGGTATCTTAATTCAACGGTTCTCCTGTTATGTTTCATCTTCCTGTTGCTGTTCAGTCGCTCTCAGTCGTATCCAACTCTTTGCGACCCCATGGACTGTAGCCTGCCAAGCTCCATATGGGATTCTTCAGACAAGAATACTGGAGTGGGTTGCCATTTCCTTCTCTAGGGGATCTTCCCGACACAGGAATTGAGCTCCCTCTCTTATGTCTCCTGCATTGGCAGGTGGGTTCTTTACCATTAACACCATCTGGGAAGCTCTCAATCTTTATTTATTTATTTATTTTTGGTTATTCTGGGTCTCCACTGCTGCACACGGCTTTCTCTAATTGCGGCAAGTAGGGGCTACTCTTCATCGTGGTGCCCAGGCTTCTCATTGTGGTGGCTTCTTTCATTGCAGAGCACAAGCTCAGTAGTTGTGGTGCACAGGCTTAGTTGCTCTGCAGCATGTAGAATCTTCCCTGACCAGGGATTACCCATGTCCCCTGCATTCACAGGTAGAGTCTTATCGACTGTTCTACCAGGGAAGTCCTTTCCAAGTAATCTTACCCTGCAGAGAAGAGGCTTAAGAACAGAGCTACAACTCACCACGGGGAGTCACAAAGCTTTCGTGACAGTTCACAAGTTAAGCAGAGACAAGACACATAAATACATAAATTTGGCAGGAAGGGCACCAATGATTAACAAGAATGAGAATACTGTAAGAGTCATCAATAAAAGCAATTTCAGGTGATCAGAAAAAATAATGCATTTACAGTAAAATTTCAGGGCTTCTCTGGTGGCTCAGTGGCAAAGAATCCACCTGCCAATGTAGGAGACATGGGTTCAATCCCTGATAGTGGAAGATCCCACATGCCACAGAACAACTAAGCCTGTACGCCACAACCACTGAGCCTGTGCTCTAGAGCCGCAGCTAGTGAAGCCCATGCTCCCTGGGGTCCATGCTCTGCAACCAGAGAAGCCAACATGAGAGGCCTGTGCACCACAACAAAGAGTAGCCCCTGCTTCAGCAACTAGAGAAAGCCCACTCGCAACAACAAAGATCCAGCACGACCGAATTTCAGTCCTTTAGGAAACACTCACCAGCGCACCATCTCTTCATGGTGTACTGCATGCCCATGTGGCACAGACCAGCCAGATCCTGGTATCAAGAAGCTCACAATCTAGTTGGCCAGACACCAACATAAAAGCAAGCCTCAATACTCAGAGCCCCTTTCTCTGGTCTCTAAGAGGCACCACCATTGAAAAGAACAATGGCTGGTGTTTGAGTGATAACCTTGTACCAGACACTGTTCTAAGTTCGTTAATATATGTAAAGTGCTTAATCTTCATATAATGGTATGAGATAACTAGGATCACTAAATCTGCCTGTTATACATACACAAGGGTAAACAATTTGCCTAAAATCACACTGATCTCTTAAGTGACTGAACTGGTGGTGTTCAAATCCACGTGCTTGGCTCCACAGCTCAGATGCATAAAGACCAGGCTATACAAGGAACAGAAAGGTCAGGTAACTTATCAGATGTTGCACAGTCAAGTAGCCACAAGTGGAACCTGTTCTCTAACCATTAGTACAGTTCTCAACTACTACCATCATGTTGCTTCTGAAAATAACAAAAAATGATACAACAAGCATGAAAAATACTCATCTATATCACTTAAGGAAGTTGAAGTTCAGGTTATTGGGAACAGAACCTTTAGCAGAGATGACTACAGAGCAGGCTTATTCCAAGTGAGGCTGCTTGGAGGCTCTGAGTTACTTTCAGACACATCCACCTGTGAACTAACTCCTCTTTTACGCTGGATGCTCAGCTTCCAAAAGAGGCCTGGCACAAAACACCAATTCCGCAGGTGAGGAGAGTGACTAACTCGACATCTCAGCCCCTATACCCTGAGGAGGCTCGTGAACTTCCATCTATAGGATGCACACGGTTCATCAAGTTAGAATGATCATCAGTTTCTGAGGGAAATTCAAAGGGCACTTTTACATTCTGTAGCCAACTGGAAAGAAATGAGAATTAGAATCCACTCTGTACACCCTGTGGAATTAACACTGACACAAAATCATTATCCTCAGATGAAGTTTTACCTAGAAGTTTTAGGAGGAATCACCATTATTATTTAATAACCACATCTCACATTCATCTCAAACAGCTATAATTGGAAGATACAACTACTATTTACCACAAATCAAATAAAATATTGACACTAAGTTATGTGTGAATAATGAGATAAACAGACCTGGAAATCAGCCCGTCCAGAATGAGAAAGACACAAAATCATGGCTAATAGTCACCCATGAGTAGATCTAAAAATTTGACAGAATTTTTCTTTGATTCTTTTTATTTCATTTATCAGGACATTAATGCCTATATAGCACAATGCTTTTTTCTTTCTTTCTTTCTTTCTTTCTTTTTTTTTTTTTTACCATAGAATGATGTGCCTGTTTTCCTTTATGAGAGCTCTGAAAAGAAAAAGAAAAATGTAAGTGGAGAAAGGAAGAGCATACACTGTGAAATGTAGGTGAATCCACAGAGAATTTTACAAGTGAGTTATAATTTTCATTGTCCTAAAATACTTTATAATCATTGCTAGTAGCTTAAAGATAGATACATCATGCTGTGTCCCTGAGCTAAATAAACTATTTGTTTTAAGCTCTAATATCACATTTCAAGAAAAATGTGCATCTAGAGAGATTCAGGATGGTATGAAACTCCAAAATATATATCATATGAGAAAAAAATAGAAGGAAATAGGGATGCTTGTCCTCAGAAGGACAAAAACATTCGGAAATAATAATAGCAGTCATTATGCTGTAACCTTAAGTTTACACAATGCTATATGTCAATTTCATCCCAATAAAACTAAAAAATGATAATGGCATGTACTGGATCTGTATTATACACCAGGCATTGTGCTAAATAATTTATGTGCATTATCTCATTTAATCTTTACCTACCACCATATGAGGTAAGTAATACCTTTTATAGACAAAGATTGGAAATACTCCCCGAGGATCATTAGTTGACAAATGGGGTAGGTAAAACCATTCTGAAGGTCTGTCTTACATCCAAAGCCTAACATCTTACTCAATCTGCTACAATGGCTTCCACTTAAGAGACAGCAAGCAGCCCAGCCTCTACTGTATAGGCTAGGGTTCTGACACCAACTGCTGCCACCACCTGGGAATATGACTTTAGGTAAAATGTCATCTCAGTGCATCATTCTTCGGTCACGTACAAAAAGAGTTGGGAGGACCACTAAATATGCTTATAGCTCAAATTACATAATTTCAAATATTTGAAAGTTTATTTAACAGAGAATGAATTTTGCATTGCTCTAGATGACAGAACTCAGAGAAGGCAATGGCACCCCACTCCAGTATTCTTGCCTGGCAAATCCCACGGATGGAGGAGCCTGGTAGGCTACAGTCCATGGGGTTGCTAAGAGTTGGACATGGCTGAGCGACTTCACTTTCACTTTTCACTTTCATGCACTGGAGAAGGAAATGGCAACCCACTCCAATGTTCTTGCCTGGAGAATCCCAGGGATGGGGGAGCCTGGTGGGCTGCTGTCTATGGGGTCACAAAGAGTCGGACACGACTGAAGTGACTTAGCAGCAGCAGATGACAGAACTAGAATGAATGTGATTACTCAGAGACTGACTGTCTATAATGCATGGATTATTTTGGCACTGCTCAAGAATAAGATGGAGATTTGAAGAAAAAGAGAATATGTGAATGAAAATATATATCTCAAAATTATGGTCTGTAATACATGAATTTTTCTGGCATTGTTCAAGACTAAAATGGAGATTTGCAGAGGAAAAGAATATATGAATGAAAATACAGATCTCAAACTCACTCATTCAGTGTTGAATACATATACATTTTAGCAGTATTTTGATATAATCCTAATGGTGGAATAGGGCCAAAAGTAGACTCAGAATTTAACTTTTATAATAAAATTCTAAAATTATACTTTGTGTACCTTTGATTATTTTCCCACCTATATTCAGGGCAGTGTCTTTCAAAAGAAAACTAGTCAAATTCTGAGTCCTCTAAACACTAAAATAATTTTAGTGATGTGAAATGGTTTAGACTATAATTTAACAGTGCTAATGAACAGTGGTCATGTATGGATGTGAGAATTGGACTGTGAAGAAAGCTGGGCACTGAAGAATTGATGCTTTTGAATTGTGATGTGGTGTTGGAGAAGACTCTTGAGAGTCCCCTGGACTGCAAGGAGATCCAACCAGTCCATTCTAAAGGAGTCAATCCTGGGTGTTCTTTGGAAGGACTGATGCTGAAGCTGAAACTCCAATACTGTGGCCACCTCATGCAAAGAGTTGACTCATTGGAAAAGACCCTGATGCTGGGAGGGATTGGGAGCAGAAGGAGAAGGGGATGACAGAGGATGAGATGGCTGGAGGGCATCACCGACTCGATGGATGTGAGTTTGAGTGAACTCTGGGAGTTGGTGATGGACAGGGAGGCCTGGCGTGCTGCAATTCATGGGATCGAAAAGAGTCAGACACGACTGAGCGACTGAAGTGAACTGAATGAACAGTGTTTTGAAACATCTGCAGCCAACAAACATTTTCATGGTAACATTGTCATAAGAAGTTTTAGATGGCAATTTTAATTATTTTCCTACAAAACTAAGATTGTGATTTTACAAAGTTATAGACATTGATAGAAAACCCATGTTGCAGCCATTCTACTCTAAAAACTAAATCATCACTCTACAAACTAAATCATCACATCTATAGAGATGATGTGCAGTCTTGATTTCTAGTCTCAGTTTCTCTCCATTTTTAATATGCCAGCCTTGCATTTCTGGCTACCTGTTGGATATCTATCTTTATTGGGCATTCCTTCAACATCTTAACTCCATGTGCCCATGCTGTTAGTCTGTGGAGATTACAGAAAAGTGCCTCAAAGGACTTCTAAAAATGACAGCAACAAGCAGTCTTCAGTCTGCCGATCCACAGGAACCGAAAGGACAGATCAGCTCTCAAGACAGCGGGACCCTGCCAGTGGGACAAGTTTATAATCCTATTAACATATCTAAAGAATCAAAGGAGGGAGGGAAGAGAGGCTGGAGCAGAGCAGGTGGAGCAGATAGATGCATAGGAAATGGCAATTTCTATCCAAATGATATTCAGGAGGCCAAGAGTCTTACCATGTGGGGTCATGGAGGTTGGCTAGTCCTTTTCCATGCAAGAGACATACCAAACCTAATGCATCTTCCAGCACCCCTTGTTTTTGTTGACAAGCCTTTTGGCCTAGCTTGTCATGTTGGCCTGCCCAGGAGATATTGTGTTAATCAGACAAACTTTTAAGAACTTCCTATTTCTGTGTCACTGGTCCCTAAAAATGTGCCAGTAAAACAGTTTCAGTTGACTTTACAGAGTATGAATTGATCATATCTACTAAATACTCCAGTTCCTGTAACAAGTCAAATACAACACACACAAAGAAAAATATACAAAACAAAACTCCATACCTCTACGATTTAGGGCTTCCTGGGGTCCTGGGTAACTCAGCTGGTAAAGAATCCGCCTGCAGTGCATGAGACCCCAGTTTGATCCCTGGGTTGGGAAGATCCCTTGGAGGAGGGCATGGCAACCCACTCCAGTATTCTTGCCTGGAGAATCCCCATGGACAGAAGAGCCTGGTGGGCTACAATCCATAGGGTCGCAAATAGTCAGACATGACTGAGTGACTAAGCATGGCACAGGTGGCGCTAGTGTTAAGAAACCCACCTGCCGATGCAAGAGACATAAGGGACTCAGGTTTGATCCCTGGGTCAGGAAGATCCCCTGGAGAAGGAAATGGCAACCCACTCCAGTACTCTTGCCTGAGGAATCCCACGGACAGAGAAGCCTGGCAGTCTACAGTTCATGCGGTCACAAAGAATCAAACATGACTGAAGTTACTTAGCATGCACATGATTTATCACAGTGCAAACATTCAAGTAAGCAGTTAAGAAACAGGATGCTGCTAGCCCTCAGAAATCTTGCACCCTTTCCTTCTCAATCACCAATCCCTACTTCCTGAATCTATATAATGATAATTCATTGCTTTTTTGGGTAGAATGACCACCTAAATACACATTCTTAAAACTGTGGCTCAGCTTTACCTTATTTCTGAATTTTATGTGAATATAAATTCACATAATACATACTCTCTACTGCCTAGCATTCTTTCCTTATAATTTATGCTCACAAGTTTCATCCACATTGTTCAGATAAGTGTAATTTATTCATTTTCATTGATAGGTAGTGTTTCATTTTATGGAGAAACATAATTTATCCACTCTACTATAAATAAAAGTTAGGGCTGTTTTCAATTTTTATCCATACAAATAAGGCCTACAAATATTCTTGTATGTCTCCTGTTTCACTTGTGAACACATTTCAATTGAGTTTATACTCAACAGTGGAAGGCTGGCTGGGACTTAAACTTTGTGCCCTTGTACTTCTTTGTCAGTCTGGTAAAATCTCTGGACATTGTATTAGGATAACATTTTAAAATATACATAAAATAAACAGGATAACAAAGGAAATCAACTTCTTCAAAATATAGTTATCAAAATGTTACAAACAATTGTGATGTTTTAACAATTGTTTCTTTACCAGTACATTCAATAGCAGTATCTAATGATGGTTCCTACAACCTCCATAATTTAAAAGCAATGTTTAGCACAAAGAGCTTTCCCAAGTATTTTCAACAATGGTTATATGATATGAAAATATCTTCCATATCTATTGGTGACAAAGTAACAGGTTCTTCTAACACTACTGTAATTTATTGCCTACATTCTTAATTAAAAGAATCATTCAATTTCAGTGAGATATTAATGAAAATAAGTTAGTCACTTTTTTCTGCCCACGTTCAAAGACACACTAAACTCCACCCATTAAAGTGTTCATGTTTCCGGACCATATACTAAGAACCTCTGCTTCAGACTGTCAAATCAGAGATCCACCTGCATTTCAGAAAGTGCTAGGATGCTGTTCTCACTTCCAGCTTACTATCTCCTGTTTCCTTCTCATGTTTTCTTCTCCCCTTGTTACTTTTGCTCTTTCTCATTCTGTTGTTACTGTTCAGTCACTAAGTTGTGTCCAAATCTTTGTGACCCCATGGACTGTAGCCCACCAGGCTCCTGTGTCCATAGGATTTTGCAGGCAAGAACACTGGAGTGGGTTGCCATTTTCTCCTCCATGGAGTCTTCCAACCCAGGAATTCAACCTATACTTCTTGCATTGGCAGGCAGATTCTTTACCATTGAGCCATGAAGGAAGCCCCTTTCTCACTCTATTTCATAACAAATTAATAATCATCTTGCTATTCCCCAAGAGCATTTTCACTGAACTTTACTGTCTTAGTAAATGATATAACCATTTTGTTAAGAAATATGACTCTTTCCTTCTCTAAATCCTTAATGGAATATGTTTCTCTTATCATATTCATCATGCCTTTTACATTATGGGTGTTTGGTATACTAGCCGTATCTACATTACTATACATAAATTTGTATAAAGCTTTCATGCAGTATGAAAATAATTTCTCAAAAAATATTTGTTGAGACTATATAATTCACTTTGTATCTGAAAAACTTTATCCTCTAAAATTATATTTGTCCTTGAGAAATCAGCAGAGTGAATGAGAAAAGTTTTGCCTCTGATATTTCCTTTTTATTACCTTACTCTGTCTTGAATAATCTAAACCTAGCTGAGACCCTTCATTTTATTTATATCAGCCAAAACCTGGAAACCATCAAATGCCCATTTACAGAAAAATGGACAAAGTGTGGTATTTCCATAATCAACAGTTAAGAAAAAAAGAAAAATTAGCTTTTGATACATGAGCCAATACAGGTGAATCTCAAAAAAAAACACATTATGAAAAAAATCACATACAAAAAATCAGCCAGACACAAAAGCACACATGTATTTCATTTTAAACAGACAAAAATAATGTATGGTAATAGAAGTCAGAATATTGGGACTATGGGAGCAGGATCTAAAAAGAGCACGGAAGAACTTTCTGGGATGATGGGTATATAGTTTATCTTAATCCAGATTGATGGGTACACAGGTGTATACATGAGTATACATTCAAACAGTGAACTTAACAAGTTTACATTTTGCCATAGGTCAATTATGCCTCAAAAAGTTAAAGGAAAAAAACCAGCATTTTAGTTAAACAGTCTACTGCCATGTACTGAAGATAAAGCAGTAAATGAAACACTGAGATAAAGAGCAAAGTGAATAACATGTTGCAATTGCAATCTTCTTTTGGCTAGAGTAAACTATATGGCTAATTGACATAATTTGAATGGCAACCTTACAGAAACACTGCTGCTGCTGCTAAGTCACTTCAGTCGTGTCCAACTCTGTGTGACCACCAGGCTCCCCTGTCCCTGGGATTCTCCAGGCAAGAACACTGGAGTGGGTTGCCATTTCCTTCTCCAATGCATGAAAGTGAAAAGTGAAAGGGAAGTCGCTCAGTTGTGTCCGACTCTTTGTGACCCCATGGACTGTAGCCTACCAGGCTCCTCCATGGGATTTGCCAGGCAAGAGTACTGGAGTGGGTGCCATTGCCTTCTCCAACAGAAACACTACTTGTTGACTTTCAGTTTTTATTACCCAGTCTCATGTCTAGTGGTGCTAGTGGTAAAGAACCTGCTTGCCAGTGCAGGAGACTAAGAGACACAGGTTTGATCCCTGAGACAGGAAGATCCACTGGAGTAGGAAATGGGAACCCACCCCAGTATTCTTGCCTGGGAAATCTCATGGACAGAAGAACCTGGTGAGTTCCATCGAACACGACAGAAGTGACTTAGCAGATGTCTTTATTAATACACATGCAGTAAGTGTCCATTGTAGAAGACAGAAACTCCAATAAGCACAAAAAATAATTATCTATAATCCAACCACAGAGAATATTTTCTTTTTATATTGGCCAAATAAATTATTTGTTCTATTATTGAGCTGTGTCCAAGTTTTAACAAGGAGTTTCTAAACATAAATTCCAGGATCCCTTTAACATTGAAAATATTCCATTCTAATCAATTCATCTTTCATTTGAAAAACAAAATGAACAACAAGAAACTCAACTGAGATATGTTTTATTGATGGTTCAAGAAATAAAAGGAATATGGATCTATGCAATAATTATAAACTACATTTCAATCACATTTAAAAACATAAGTAAGTCTTATGGGGCTCTTTAGCCTTGAGGATCCCTTATTTTCTTACTCATTCAGTCTTGTCCGACTCTTTCTGACCCCATGAACTGCAGCACACCAGGCTTCTCTGTCCTTTACTATCTCCCAGAGTTTGCTCAAACTTACATCCACTGAGTCAGTGATGCCATCCAACCATTTCATCCTCTGTTGCAACCTTCTTCTCCTGCCCTCAATCTTTCCCAGCATCAGGGTTTTTCCAATGAGTCAGCTCTTCATATCAGATGGCCAAAGTATTGAAGCTTCAGCTTCAGCACCAGTCCCTGATTTTAGTCTGGTTTTAGAAATGGTCACACATAAAGGATCCATAGACTTACAGAGAAAGTGAGGTGGAAACAGATTCAGTTTAAATAACAAAGTATTCTAATGGGTTGCTACAGATTATAGCAACATTTCCCACTGAAGGGTGGGGGAGAAGTCAGTTGTTCTATCAGTATATGTAGGAAACTACAAAAAAAGCTAGTGGAGGTGGTGGAATTCCAGTTGAGCTATTTCAAATCCTGAAAGATGATGCTGTGAAAGTGCTGCACTCAGTAGGCCAGCAAATTTGGAAAACTCAGCAGTGGCCACAGGACTGGAAAAGGGCAGTTTTCATTCCAATCCCAAAGAAAGGCAATGCCAAAGAATGCTCAAACTACTGCACAATTGCACTCATCTCACACGCTAGGAAAGTAATGTTCACAATTCTCTAATTCTCCAAAATTCTCCAGGCTTCAGCAATATGTGAACCATGAACTTCCTGATGTTCAAGCTGGTTTTAGAAAAGGCTGAGGAACCAGAGATCAAACTGCCAACATCCGCTGGATCATGGTAAAAACAAGAGAGTTCCAGAAAACCATCTATTTCTGCTTTATTGACTGTGCCAAAGCCTTCGACTGTGTGGATCACAATAAACTGAGGAAAATTCTGAAAGAGATGGGAATACCTGACTACTTGACCTGCCTCTTGAGAAAGCTATATGCAGGTCAGGAAGCAACAGTTTGAACTGGACATGGAACAACAGACTGGTTCCAAATAGGAAAAGGAGTATGTCAAGGCTGTATATTGTCACTCTGTTTATTTAACTTCTATGCAGAGTACATCATGAGAAACGCTGGGCTGGATGAAGCACAAGCTGGAATCAAGGTGGCCGGGAGAAATATCAGTAACCTCAGATATGCAGATGACACCACCCTTATGGCAGAAAGTGAAGAACTAAAGAGCCTCTTGATGAAAGTGAAAGAGGAGAGTGAAAAAGTTGGCTTAAAGCTCAACATTCAGAAAACTAAGATCATGGCATCTAGTCCCATCACTTCATGGGAAATAGATGGGGAAACAGTAGAAACAATGGCTGACTTTAATTTTTTGGACTCCAAAATCACTGCAGATGATGATCGTAGCCATGAAATTAAAAGACGCTTACTCCTTGGAAGGAAAGTTATGACTAACCTAGATAGCATATTAAAAAGCAGAGACATTACTTTGCCAACAAAGGTCCATCTAGTCAAGGTTGTGGTTTTTCCAGTGGTCATGTATGGATGTGAGAGTTGGACTATAAAGGAAGCTGAGTGCCAAAAAATTGATGCTTTTGAACTGTGGTGTTGGAGAAGACTCTTGAGAGTCCCTTGGACTACAAGGAGATCCAACCAGTCCATCCTAAAGGAGATCAGTCTGGATGTTCATTGGTGGAACTGATGTTGAAGCTGAAACTCCAATACTTTGACCACCTGATGAGAAGAGCTCACTCATTTGAGAAGACCCTGATGCTGGGAAAGATTGAGGGCAGGAGGAGAAGGGGACGACAGAGGATAAGGTGGTTGGATGGCATCACCAACTCAATGCAGGAAACAGGCCATGCCATTTCTCACCCTAGGAAAATAAGACTTTGCACAGTAAAGTAACTCTCTCAGAAGTCTTACCACAGAAAACACAAAACCTTGTTTTTCATTTCCCTTTCCTCCCACTCTCTGCTCAAGGAACAACTAAGAAAAACTGAATATAAGACCAGTCTTTGGAAACACCAGAAGATAGCTGATCAGGGCCCTTCAGGAGGGTCTCCATCAACACTATAACCCCACCTCTACGTTCTTCCACAGACACACCTGTCTGCCACCACAGCAAGGGCACCGCCATCCTCACAGACACCTGGTGGCTCACACGCTCCACATCTTGGAACATGCCATCTCCTCAGCATAAATACCCCACTGTCCTTTGGCCTCCCTAGTTATCCTTTACGTAGTCAGTGCCTACCTATCCTTTATGTTGAGTAAAACATGCTCTGCTGGAGAAACTTGGGGACACCTGCCTCCAGGGCTTCCATTTACATTCCAATCTTCTTCATTCTAGACATTCCCTCAGTATATTATAATTGTCTTCTTCTGTGGCTCCCTACATACAGGTCTAAGTGAGATCTCTAGAGGGTTTTTCTTTTGGGTCTTTTATGAAGGTAGACTGGTGGAAGGGAGAGTCTTAACAAATAATGATGAAATGAATGAATAAGGTGGCTCAATAGTAAAGAAACTGCCTGCAACGCGGGAGGCCTAGGTTCAATCCCTTGGTGGGCAAAATCCCTTGGAGAAGGGAATGGCACCCCTATCCAGTATTCTTACCTGAGAAATCCCATGGACAGAGGAGCCTGTTGGGCTACAGTTCACAGGATCACAAAGAGTGGGATGCTACTGAGCGACTCAACAACAACAGGAAGATGAACCAAAACAGAAAAGCCATTAAATTAAGATACCCATTTTCTTATTTTATCCACAAATTTGTGGTGTTAGAATTATTAATAAAAGTGTATTTCTGAATGACTCCAGATTTCTCCATTTGTTACCAGGTGAAAAAACAAACAGATTTAAAGTCCCTGAATTGTAAACTTAAAAATGACTAAAATGATAAATTTTACAGTCCATGGGGTCTCAAAGAGTTGGACATGACTAAGCGATTGAACTGAATTGATACATATTTTGCCACAATTTTAAAAAGCAAATGGAAACAAATATTTAGAAGGTTTTTTCTTTCTTTTCTGGGGTTGGGGGGCATAGTAGAATAATATAATACTATAATCTTTTTTAACCAATTTCCTTGAATAAACCAGCAATTTTAAAATGTGCTGAGCTGAAACTGAAAACTGACAGTAAAAAAAAAAGTAAACAAGTGAAAAAAATTATAAAAGACACGTTTTTATTATGAAATTAAAACACAAAGAGCCCCTTAATTAGAGAAAATAGAGAAGCATTGATGCAAATGACACCCCCATTATTACCACTTAAATTGCAAGGGACAGCTTACAGTTCACAAGTGACTATAAAGTTAGTTAACTGGTTTTACAATAAAACATTCAAATACCACATAAGAACTGTCTGTGAGAAAGATTTTTATGTGGCTCATAAGCCTATTCCAAAAGATACCCCAGTAGAGGGGTTCCTGGAGGACTTTGATCCATGAGAGATGCTTGTAATAACAGATCCCTAAGGCATTTACTCCCCATAAATTTTCTTCAAAGGGGACAATATCTCTGGTTTGTTTTAGAATAATCTGTAGTTGTAACTTTATAGGCAAGCTGCTTCTTTTTTTCTAGATCCTCAATCAAAAGCTCTAGTATTTATAAGATATGCAGAAAAATCAACTACATTTAAACTTGATCCATCATTCACATGACTTAAAAATACACAGATCAGTACATTCTGGTACTTTTATTTTGTTACCCTTTTTTTAAAAAAGCATTTTTTAAATGGACTTAACTAAGGTTTTCCAGGTTTCCTTTATAAATAAAGTGACATGTAACTAGGATGAAAAATAATTAATGAAGAAGATATTGACATCTAAAACAGAAAAGGGCTTCCCTGGTGGCTCAAACAGTAAAGAATCTGCCTGCAATGTGGGAGATCCCGGTTTGATCCCTGGGTATGGACGATCCCCTGGAGAAGGGAATGGCAACCCACTCCAGTATTCTTTCCTGGAGAATTCTATGGACAGAGGAGCCTGGCAGGCTACAGTCCACAGGGTTGCAAAGAGTTGGACATGATTGAACAACTAACACTTTCATTTAAAATAGAAAAGACACATTTCTAGAAACAGTTACAGCATAGCAGGTAAACAGCATTAATAACTTTCTAAAACAAACACAAAACATCATCCTATATTTTTTTCTTTGTTCATATCTAATAGCTGCTCTTTTTGTTAATAAAATGTGAAAATATAAAGAAAAAAGTATTATCCATTTACTGGCAAGAGTCAATAAATTTAGTACTTTCTATCACTTTGCTTTTATTGAAACTAAGGCCTGGAATTTTTGTACTTTTAATCTTTACACCACAATCTGTTATAGGCTGCAGCAAGTCAATGGATCTTTTTTTTTTTTTTTTCCTGTACTTTTTGTAGATGGTTAATCCAGGATCATAAATTACAAGAAACCAGTTCATCTAGAGTGAGTGAGTAGAGCCAAGCAGCCATCAGCTGCTGCTTCTTCACCCCACTGAGCAATTACTAAACAGCTGAGCCGCACAGACATTAACTGAACATCAATACACCTCTCACTTCCGTTTCTTGCTTCCTACTCCTCTAAAGATTTGAACCAAATAGATAAATTTTGCTGGTAACTAAATGACTAAGGACAGGAGTACAAAGTAAAATCTATTTAAACAATTCTGCATGACTTGCCATGCCCTGTTGTTGATTATGAAGGCATAATTTCCCCCAAATGAATTAAGCACAAAATGTCATTCTTTCACTGCAACCTGGTCTACTACTAAGGTTGAGTGTTTAAATTCTGACACATGGACTCATTAAAATGATCTTCCAGCCTTCTCACTGGGCAGTTTTCTCTGCTTGGGCCCATGACTACCTTCTACAGGATACTAAACTCGAATTTCTGACTCACTGCTCTGTTGATTTCTTGGAGTTGACAATGTCCCAGCTTCTTCCCAGCCCAATTCCTCCAAACTTGACTTCTGACATGCCAGATTTAGATACCAACCAGTCTACCTTCTAGCTGACCTAAATTTGGACATCGACACCCCAAGCCTGCCACTCTGATTGTAATTTCTAGACTGGATAATCTACAAAATAAGAAGTTACTCTACAGTAATGCTTCAAGGTAATTTGGCAGGTAGGAGAAGAGATCCATTTGCCACATCCAAAGACACAGACTAGATCATACAGACTCTGATTCAGAAAGTGACATACACCAAAGTAAAGATTGGATCTTGTTAGCAAATTATGAAGCACGCAAGAGATTAAACAGAGCTATAATATATGATCCACTGAATAAAGTTTATCATCAAAACATAAGTGAGGAGAAATTGCTTCCTGATATCAGATTATTATGTTATTTAAAGAACATTGTATATTATTTAAAGTATGCCAAGTAAGTGTGTTTGGTTGTTCTCAACCAACCTTGCTCATATAATCACAAATTTAAAACAATCTCTGGATAATATCACAGGGGTGAGGGTGATGGAGGGAGACACAACAGCAATGTATGGTCTCTATGCTGCTGCTGCTAAGTCGCTTCAGTCGTGTCCGACTCTGTGCGACCCCACAGACGGCAGCCTGCCAGGCTCCGCCATCCCTGGGATTCTCCAGGCAAGAACACTGGAGTGGGTTGCCATTTTCTTCTCCAATGCATGAAAGTGAAAAGTGAAAGTGAAGTCGCTCAGTCGTGTCCAACTCTTTGCGACCCCATGGACTGCAGCCTACCAGGCTCCTCCATCCATGGGATTTTCCAAGCAAGAGCACTGGAGTGGGGTGCCATTCAGCAAAAATCAAACTTGCTGGGAGAATAGTTCTCCCAGCCCTGCATATAATCCACTGGTAAAAACTGAGTGTTTGAAACCTGTAGGCTTCTGTCTGGGCTACGGGAGCTCTTCTCTCACCATTTGAATTATATATGTTTACTAAGAATTAGGAAGCTATTCAGTCTAATTGGTCCTATTATCTTCATTAAGTAATTTAATTACGTACCATTCAAACTAATAAAATACGAGTTCAAAAAGAATTGTGTCTATGAAAATTAAATGGAATGCCTTGGGAATATTTTATAAATGCAACCTTCCAAGAAAAATGCTGTTGAACTGGGTGCAAATAGGAAATGTATAAAAATCTAGCATTTTATGCTTATCTCCACAGAGGTTTCTAGCTCTAGGATTACAAGATTTTTATCTTTTATAAAAGAATACACCTCAAAATACTTTATGCCCATATGTTTTTATATATAAGCACAAAGACAGACATGGAAAGGTGCACAGGTTATAAATATGAGTTTCCTGTTTTCATGTCATTTTGTTTCGAAAGCAGTTATGGCCTGGGGCAGAGGTGAGGGAAGAAATGACTGTACCTGAGAAAAAAAGTTACACAGCAAATAACATCATGGATAAAGAGAATCATGAAAGGATGCTCATTGAAAAAACGGTGGTGGTTATTTTGAAGCAATTTTAGTTTTCATATGTTTCTTTTATATTTGAGTATTTTACAGTGAGCAGGATTTTACATAACTATAAAAATTCAACTTTTTTTTTTCATTTTGGATTTTTTTTTTTTTTTTTTTTACTATTAAAAAGAGACCATGGGACTAATTTTAAGGAAAAATCAATGACTACACATAGTAGGAAAATTACTTCTGATCCTTGGTGATCTGGTCTTAACCAGAGAGGAGAGACTGCAATGAACCACCCATGTCCCACCCAATTTCTATAATCAAAAGTTCCATTCTTCAAGGAGCCAAATGATCTGCTGATTTCAAACCTCTTAAACTCTCAGCTGGCAATACTTGACCTTCACTCTACATTTTCTTCTCCATATTTGTTTGCATTATTTTAATAGAAAGTTAGAATTACTTTTTATATATCAGCACCCCATAGGTCTACTTATAATTCCAAGTCAGTCTGCCTACCGGAGGACTTTCAATACTTATCTCTGGGCCAGTGCTTCATTCAAGCAGTGTTTGTCACAGGGTATAGTTTATTTGTATGTGCAATGAATTAGCCTTTGGCTTCGCAATAGATAGGGAGCATCAGATCAGATGTTAATTGCAAGGGTTAGGAGACTTTAAATTACAATGATATAGTCTCAACCGTACAAGGGAAAAAATCCTAAGGAAATCTTGATTTTTTTTTTTTTTTTTTTTGAAGACTGCTTAACAGGAAGAACTTCATGGGGAACAAATTCTTTAAAAAGAAATAATTACTCTGCTATATTGCAAACTAATACTTCAACAAGATCTGGAACCTGAGACTTCCCTGATGGCTCAGTAGGCAAGGAATCTGCCTGCAATGCAGGAGACACAGGAAACTCAGGTTCGATCCCTGAGTCAGGATGATCCCCTGGAGGAGGAAATGGCAATCCACTCCAGTATTCTTGCCTGGAGAATCCTATGAACAGAGGAGCCTGGCAGGTTGCAGCCCAAGGGGTCACAAATAGTCAGACACAACTGAGTGACTAAGCTTGAAACCAGAGATCAAACTGCCAACATACACTGGATCACAAAAAAACCAAGAGAATACCAGAGAAACGTCTACTTCTGCTTTGTCAACTATGCAAAAGCCTTTGACTGTGTGGAAAATTCTTCAAGAGGATGGAATAACAGATCACCTTACCTGCCTCCTGAGAAACCTGTATGCAGGTCAAGGAGCAACAGTTAAAACCAGACATGAAAAAACAGACTGGTTTCAAATTGGGAAAGGAGTATGTTAAGGCTTTATATTGTCAGTTCAGTTCAGTTGCTCAGTCGTGTTCGATACTTTGCGACCCCATGGACTTCAGCACACCAGGCTTCCCTGTCAACTCCCGGAGTTTACTCAAACTCATGCCCATCGAGTTGGTGATGCCACCCAACCATCTTATCCTCTGAGTCCCCTTCTCCTCCTACCTTCAATCTTTCCCAGCATCAGAGTCTTTTCAAATGAGTCAGTTCTTTGCATCAGGTGGCCAAAGTACTGGAGTTTCAGCTTCAGCATCAGTCCTTCCAATGAATATTCAGCACTGATTTCCTTTAGGATGGACTGGTTGGATCTCCCTGCAGTCCAAGGGACTCTCAAAAGTCTTCTCCAACACCACAGTTCAAAGGCATCAATTCTTCAGTGCTCAACTTTCTTTTTAGTCCAACTATCACATCGCTACATGACTACTGGAAAAACCATAGCTTTGACAAGATGGACTTCTGTTGGCCAAGTAATGTGTCTGCTTTTTAATATGCTGTCTAGGTTTCTCATAACTTTTCTTCCAAGGAGCAAGTGTCTTTTAATTTCATGGCTGTAGTCACCATCTGCAGGGATTTTGGAGCCCCAAAAAATAAAGTCCAAAATCCCCCCAAAATAAAGTCTGTCACTGTTGCCACTGTTTCCCCATCTATTTGCCATGAAGTGATGGGACCAGATGCCATGATCTTAGTTTTCTGATTGTTGAGCTTTAAGCCAACTCTTTCACTCTCCTCTTTGACTTTCATCAAGAGGCTCTTTAGTTCTTCTTCATATTCTGCCATAAGTGTGGTGTCTTCTGCATATATGAGGTTATTGATATTTCTCCCAGCCATCTTGATTCCAGCTTGTGCTTCATCCAGCTCAGTATTTCACATGATGTATTCTACATATAAGTTAAATAAGCAGAGTGACAATATACAGCCTTGACGTACTCCTTCCCCGATATGGAACCAGTCTGTTGTCCCATGTCCAGTTCTAACTGTTGCTTCTTGACCCACATACAGATTTCTCAGGAGACAGGTCAGGTGATCTAGTATTCCCATCTCTTTAAGAATTTCCACAGTTTGCTGTGATACACACAAAGGTTTTGTCATAGTCAATAAAGCAGAAATAGATGTTTTTCTGGAACTCTCATGCTTTTTTGATGATTCAATGGATGTTGGCAATTTGATCTCTGGTTCCTCTGCCTTTTCTAAATCCACCCTGAACATCTGGAATTTCATGGTTCATGTACTGTTGAAGCCTGGCCTGGAGAATTTGGGGCATTACTTTGCTAGCGTGGAAGGTGAGTGCAAGTGTGCTGTACTTTGAACATTCTTCGGCATTGCCTTTCTTTGGGATTGGAATGAAAACTGACTTTTTCCAGTCCTGCGGCTCCTGCTGAGTTTTCCAAATTTGCTGGCATATTGAGTGCAGCACTTTCACAGCATCATCTTTCAGGATTTGAAATAGCTCAACTGGAATTCCATCACCTCCACTAGCTTTGTTCATAGTGATGCTTCGTAAGGCCCACTTGACTTTGCATTCCAGGATATCTGGCTCTGGGTGAGTGTTCACACAATTGTGATTATCTGGGTTGTTAAGATCTTTTTTGTATAGTTTTCTGTGTATTTTTGCTACCTCTTCTTAATATCTTCTGCTTCTGTTAGGTCCATACCATTTCCGTCCTTTATTGAGCCTATCTTTGTATGAAATGTTCCCTTGGTATCTCTAATTCTCTTGAAGAGATATCTAGTTTTCCCATTCTAATGTTTTCCTCTATTTCTTTGGATTGATCACTGAGGAAAGCTTTCTTATCTACTTGCTATTCTTTGGAACTCTGCATTCAAATGGGTATATCTTTCCTTTTCTCCTTTGCCTTTCACTTCTTTTCACAGCTATTTGTAAGGTTTCCTCAGACAACCATTTTGCTTTTTTGCATTTCTTTTTCTTGGGGATGGTCTTGATCCCTGACTCCTGTACAATGTCACAAACCTCCATCCATAGTTCTTCGGGCACTCGGTCTATCAGATTTAATTCCTTGAATCTATTTCTCACTTCCACTGTATAATCATGAGGAATTTGATTTAGGTCATACCTGAATGGTCTAGTGGTTTTTCTTACTTTCTTCAATTTAAGGCTGAATTTGGCAATAAGGAGTTCATGGTCTGTGCCAGGAAGCTTCTGGTCTTGTTTTTGCTGACTGTATAGAGCTTCTCCATCTTTGGCTGCAAAGAACATAATCAACCTGATTTTGGTATTGACTATCTGGTGATGTCCAAGTGTAGAGTCTTCTCTTGTGTTGTTGGAAGAGGGTGTTCGCTATGACAAGTGTGTTTACTTGGCAAAATTCTGTTAGCTTTTGCCCTGCTTCATTCTGTACACCAAGGCCAAATTTGCCTGTTACTCCAGGTGTTTCTTGACTTCCAATTTTGCATTACAGTCCCCTATGATGAAAAGGACATCTTTTTTTGGTGTTAGTTCTAGGTAGGTCTTCATAGAACTATTCAACTTCAGCTTTTTCAGCATTACTGGTCAGAGCATACACTTGGATTACTGTGATATTGAATGGCTTGCCTTGGAAACAACAGATCATTCTGTCACTTTTGGGATTGCATCCAAGTACTGCATTTCAGACTTTTTTGTTGACTCTGAGGGCTACTACATTTCTTCTAAGGGATTCTTGCCCACAGTGGTAGATATAATGGTCATCTGAGTTAAATTTTCCCATTCCAGTCCATTTTAGTTCGCTGATTCCTAAAATGTCGACGTTCACTCTTGCCATCTCCTGTTTGACCACTTTCAATTTGCCTTGATTCATGGACCTAACATTCCAGGTTCCTATGCAATATTGCTCTTTACAGCATCAGACTTTACTTCCATCACCAGTCACATCCACAACTGAGTGTTGTTGTTGCTTTAGCTCCATCTCTTCATTCTTTCTGGAGTTATTTCTCCACTGATCTCCAGTAGCATATTGGGTGCATACTGACCTAAGGAGTTCATCTTTCAGTGTCCTATCTTTTGGCCTTTTCATACTGTTCATGGGGTTCTCAAGGCAAGAATACTGAAGTGGTTTGCCATATCCTTCTCCAGTGTATATTGTCACCTGCTTATTTAACTTCTATGTAGAGTACATCATGCAAAATGCTGGGCTGGATTGAAGCAGAAGCTGGAATCAAGACTGTTGGGAGAAATTCCAATAACCTCAGATATGCAGATGACACCACCCTTACGGCAGAAAGTGAAGAGCCTCTTGATGAAGGTGAAGATGAGAGTGAAAAAAACTGGCTTAAAACTCAACATTCAAAAAATGAAGATCATGGCATCTGATCCAATCACTTCATGGCAAATAGATGGGGAAACAATGGAAACAGTGACAGACTTTATTTTCTTCGGCTCCAAAATCACTGCAGATGGTGATTACAGCCATGAAATTAAAAGATACTTGCTCCTTGGAAGAAAAGCTATGCCAAACCTAGACAGCATATTAAAAAGCAGAGATGTTACTTTGCATCTAGTCAAAGCTATGGTTATTCTAGTAGTCATGTATGGCTGTGAGAGTTGGACCATAATGAAAGCTGAGCGCTGAAGAGTTGATGCTTTTGAACTGTGGTGTTGGAGAAGACTCTTGAGAGTCCCTTGGACTGCAAGGAGATCCAACCAGTCCATCCTAAAGGAAATCAACCCTGAATATTCATTGGAAGGGCTGGTGTTGAGCTCCAATAATTTGGACACCTGATGCAAAGAGCTGACCCATGGGAAATGGCCCTGATGTTGGGAAAGATTGAAGGCAGGAGGAGGAGGGGATGACAGAGGATGAGATGGTTGGATGGCATCACCGACTCAGTGTACTTGAGCAAGCTCTGGGAGATGGTGAAGGACAGAGAAGCCTGGTGTGCTGCAGTCTATGGGGTCACAAAGAGTCGGACAAGACTGAATGACTGAAGAACAAGTGAAGAACCCAGCTCTTCTTACTATGTTCCAGCAAATTCTCTGAAGATCTTGAGAAGTGAACAGTCACATATTCTTGAAAACTTTTTTCTAGCATTTTCCCTTTTCCAATAAATCTGATTCCTTAGATTTCAGTACTGCTAAAAAAAAGAAAAAAGGCCACCCTCTACACAGTCTATTCTTTCTTCTCTACTAATTCAATTATTTATTAGATGGGTTTACATTTATGGTGTACCTCAAGTACTTTACCTAATATCTAACTCGTGTGTGTGTGTGTGTGTGTTAATTGCTCAGTCATGTCTGACTCTTTGTCACCCCATGGACTGTAGCCCACCAGGCTCTTCTGTCCATGAAATTCTCCAGGCAAGAATATTGGAGTGGGTTGCAAGTTCCTGCTCCAAGGGAGGAGCAATTCAGGCCTAAAGGAGTTACTGAACTTGTCTGTGTTTCTATATGGAGAATAAGTGGTAAAACTGGAATTCAGACACATCTAAAGCCCCCTGGATTCCAGGTGAAAGCAGGTACAACATGTCCAAGACAACGACATGAACTTTCCAACCCTCCATTTTTGCTAATAGCTCAGTTAATTAAAATGTACCTTTAGAGTGGATTCCATAAAATTTTGTGTACCTTGCAGTGGTTCCGTCACCTTGGTTGGGATCTAGAACAGTCTATCTATTAATGTCCCCAGGATGATTTGAGAAATAAAAACAGAGCATTCTTAACACTATTGCAGACTGACACCAACTTACAAGTCCACTGCAAAAACTCATTCCATCTACTCAAGAATGGTGACCAAGAAGATACCTTCCTCATGAAGTCCTATAGTTCATACCAGACTATAATGAAGCCACTTTCCATTTTATCAAAAGTCACCTGGAGTTAGAAATCGGGAGTGCCTCTCAGCGCTGGTGCCCCTGGCTTATGCAAGAGTCCTGACACTGATCCAGCCTGTCTCACTTCATGGCTGTCCTCATGCTGTCTTAATTATTCACTTGGTTTCACTTTCACTTATACACAAACACACATACACCACACAAATACATCACTAGAAGTTATTACTATATTTAATATTAATGTTAAGATCAAGTATTCTAAATCTAACCAAAAACACAATTCTTTTTCATGAGGAAGAAAATATGGTTAATTCCATACATCTTTTCTCTTAAAAGCAATAATTATTCAGGTGCTATACACACTGTGATGCACAAAACCAGATCTTTAAATCTCATGGTTTGGAAAGCAGTAATGAAACATGATATCACCTAGTTTGCAAATGATCTGCTTTCCAATTTTCTTCTCTATATCTAGTTACTGCAAAGACAGACACCATGGCGTGGAAGTGGACCTATCAACTTGTGTGTCAGGAATCCCAGGCTGTTGTTCTGGCTCTACCACGAACCTGTCATGTGACCATAAACAAATGCCTAACTTCTCTGGTCTTAGTCTCCTTATACATAAAAAGAAATAAGAATGAACAAATAACTTCTAAGACCTCTTCCAGTCTAACTATCCCCTCTCATTCTAGTTTCCACTTTGGACCCACTCACCCAGTCTATGACGATGCTTCTCTAAACTTTTACTGGCACTAAGAAGTTGGTCATTATCCAACACCATTCCATTAGAAAGAGAAGATCACATTGTTATAAGACTGAGCAAACATTTGCGCTAATTCTTCCCCAATTTTATTGAGATGGAACTGACATGTGTTATATTAGAGGAATACAACAATTATTTGATATATATATACACATACACACACACACAGTAAATGATCACCACAATTAGTTAAGAATAGCATCCACTGCCTCACATTATTATAGTTTTTTAAATTTTTTCTTAAGATGAGAACCTTTAAGACCTACTGTGTTGGCAACTTTAAGATATACAATACAGTATTAAGTATCAGGCTGCACACTACAGCTCTAGGACTTTTTAAACTTATACCCGGAAATGTGTACCTTTTGAGCCCCCCTCACCCATTTCCCTTGCCTCTAGCAACCACCAATATGGTCTGTTTCTATGAGTTCCATCTTTTTTAGATTCCACATAAAAGTGAGATCATACAGACGCAATAAATAAAGAACTGAGGAAGTAGGAGAGATGGAGTACTACCAAATTCTCTGTGAAATGAAATTTGTGGTTATTTGACACTGTTGACAAAGGATGTTATTAGACTGTTCAGAATTACAAATGAGGTTAGAAGGACTGTTAGATATTAAGCAGATTCTATTTCACAATAATTAACAAGGATAGAAGACTACGAAAGCTAAATCACATCAGAAATTTCCTTCGGCTCTTTTCAGCATGCCAGGAAGAATTTGAGTCACTTTTATTGCTTATCCTATTCCTGTGCCCCTGAAGGGCGAAGAAGAGCATTAGTCATCTGCAATTAATTACTCATTGAATTGGTTAAGCCATGATCGTCTTTCCTTTTGAGCTTTCATCTAAGGATCTCTAAGAACTTTTGAATATTAATTATAACAACACTGTCCTGAAATAATTTTTGGCTTTGATTAAAATTGCATGCCCTACTTTTGATTACTCTCTTCAGGTGTGGAGCCTAAAAAAAAAAAAATCCTAGACAGTTAAAGCTTAGCAAAATATTAAGCACATCAAACCCCCCACCTCACCTCTTATAGATGAGGTTCTGAGACTACAGAGGTTAAGAGACTTGCTCGATTTCACCTAGCTCATCACAAAGCAGATTTAGCATACAATGAACCACATCCTGTTCTCCGAGGCTCTTTTGAGCTTGTGCCAAAATTACATATTTCATTATAATTTTCTACTCATTCAGCCCCTAAATTACTAAAAAACTTTAATTTCATGGATAACTTTCTTAGACACAAGTCTAGCATGTTGGTGGGCATGCCCCTGCTGCCATACCATGGGTGATCTGGGAGCCTAAGCAAAATATATTTTCCTTCCTGAGATTTTTTATATTTCTGTCATCCTCTCAAAATTAATCAAGATTAAGTTAATCGCCAATACATGAGAGTTGTATACAACTGTGGAGCTGAATAAAATGAACTGTGTTTAAATCTAAGAAAGCAGCCACTAAATATAAAAAAAAAAAAAAATTGTTTTTCACACTATCTGGCTTAGTAACAGTAGAATCTGAATTCAAGCATCATGTTACCTATAAGGGATCACAACCACTGGTGAAACAGCTTTTTTTTTTTTTTTTTTTAAAGTAACCTATGGCTTCCCTAGTGGCTCAGATGGTAAAGAATCTGCCTGCAATGCTGGAGACCTGGATTCAATTCCTGAGTCAGGAATATTCCCTGGAGAGGGGACTAGCAACATACTCCACTGTTCTTGCCTGGAAAATTCCATGGACAGAGGAGCCTGGAAGGCTACAGTCCATGGGATGGCAAAGAGTCAGACACCACTGAGTGACTTACACTTTCACGTCACTTTCATGGTAACTTACCAGATGGCGTGAGTGGTAAAGACTCTGCTGGCCAACGCAGGAGACATAAGAGACACAGGTTCAATCCCTAGGTCAGAAAGATTCACTGGATGAGGGCATGGCAACCCACTCCAGTATTCTTGCTGGGAGAATCCCATGGACAGAGGAACCTGGTGGGCTGCAGCCCATAGGGTTGCAAAGAGCTGAACACGACTGAAGCAACTTAGCACACACACAGGCAGACATGCTACTTCAATCTCTCTGAGGAAGAGATGGGAGGTGAGGAAGAGCGGCAAGCAGGTGAGGACCCTGGAGTATGACTGAGAAAGAAGAGAACACTGAGAAGATATCTAAAGAATATTTCAATGAATTCACCATATGGCATAGGTCTGGCTTTCATGCCACACTTTTCTCAAGGGAAGACCATACTAACACGGTTCAAAGAATTAGACCAGGCTCCTCCCATCAGTAGTCACAGGACCCTAAGCTTATTACTTTACTCCCTTAAGTCTCAGTTTTTTCATCCATAAAATAAGGGTAATAAATGAACCCTTTCCCTGACAAAACTGTTGGGAAAATTAAAAGAGATAACACAAACAAGTGAATGTTGAGCACACCGTAAGCACACAATAAACTAACTCTTTGACTTGTTTCAAAACAAGTGACCTGTCTTTACATCAACTGGCTAGCTTCGAATAGTTTATATAGTTGTGAAGAGCAAAACACTCATGAGGCATTTCCTTAAGAATGCTATTTTTCTTCTCTCCTGAAAAGCTGTTTTTAAACATTAACATAGGCTAGCGTGGCCTGTTTACTTTTGGTTTTAATTTGAAAGTACAGGGCTTAAACTAATCTACCCACCATTATTTATTATTTTTCAGAAACGTTCAGAAAATGATATTAACTTACATTGCCCTGGGTTGCATTAGAGCTTCTCATCTGAATACTTCATCCTTTATCTCCACTCTTGTAATTTCTTTCCTTTGTTTTCTACCTTTTGCTTTACTCTGTCTCACTAGGCTCTGTAATTCCTCAAAGCACAGATGATCAAAAAAGAAATGAAAAAAAAAAAAAATTGAATAGTTGAAGATACAAACAAACAGAGTTAATAGAGCCCCAAACTACGGAAGTTTCATGACCTAAAGACAAATACTTCTAAAAAATAAATGTGCACCCTTTTTGGCTATTTTTTTTTTGTGCATTGAATAATGTCACAAACACACATTACTGATAACACATATTGCAATGTCCAAGAAAGCATAGAAATTAATTTTATATAGCTCCTAGGAATATTCCATGGCTATATCATCTCTTTCAGATATTCAGTTTAATTTTTCTGTGGTAGGGCCAGAATTACTTTATAGAAATGATGCCAGGACATCTGTTTGGTTAATGTTCTGCTGAAAATAAAGAATTGGCTTTGCGCTTAGATTTATCCTGGTTCTACTCCAAATTGGAGACAAGGTAGAGTTTTATATCAGCAGGATATCAAGTCCAGTGTTCCTTAGGTTAGGTATCAGTTGCCTGAAATCAATGATTCACTTCAGAAAATAAATTCTATTCTAATTCAAAGTAAGGGTTTCATGCATCCTATAAATGGCTTCCAACTCTTTTGTTCTCATGCGCCATCTAGTGTTACTTCAAGGAATATTTAGCTAAATTCGTATCCTGGCTGGAAAGATGAAAGGCTTATTCTGGAAAGAGATCATCCAGTCCAAAGGCCTGGCCTCACTTTTCATATGAAGCAGAATCACTACTTTCGGCAGGTGAAGCACAGATAATTAATGTATTTCCTTATATATGGGATTATCTATTATTCTGGAATAGTGGGGGGGATGTTCTCCATAACACCCTGCTGACATTATTTACTGTTCATGTGTGAAAGTTGCTCAGTTGTGTCCGACTCTTTGTGACCCCACGGACTATACAGCTCATGAAATTCTCCAGGCCAGTATACTGGAGTGGGTGGCCTTTCCCTTCTCCAGGGGATCTTCCCAACCCAGGGATCGAACCCAGGTCTCCCACACTGCAGGTGAATACTTTACCAGCTGAGCCACAAGGGAAGCCCCTTACTGCTCATAATCATCATCATTTACTAACAGTATTAAGGACATAGAACTAAGGTATCCCCAATATTCATTACAGAAACTTAAGTATACAGTGGCTTTAAAGTCAGACAAATAGCTGTGATTTGGAGAAAGTTACGTATTTCACTCGGGGCTACCCTGGTGGCTCAGATCTGCCCACATCTGCCCACATCTCCCAGATCTGCCCACATCTGTCCACAATGCGGGAGACCTGGGTTCGATTCCTGAGTCAGGAAGACCCCCTTGAGAAGGAAATGGTAATCCACTCCAGTACTTTTGCCTGGAAAATTCCATGGACGGAGGAGCGTGGTGGGCTACAGTCCATGGGGTCGCCAAGAGTTGGACGTGACTTCACTTTTCTTTCTTTCTTTCTGCATACTTCACTCAGACTCTGTTCCATCACCTATAAAACGGGCATCATAATATGTATCATCATCACTGTATCTCAGATGGATGTTATTTTTTTTTTTTAGGAAAATAAATATGTAAGGTCCCCATTATTATTGTTTATGATCCATGTAAGCAGTCAATTGATGGCAGCCAGTTTTAATACTGTGTTAAACATTCTTATACAATGGAATTCTCAGGAGCCAATACTTGGTTGACTGCAAGGAGATCCAACCAGTCCATCCTAAAGGCAATCAGTCCTGAATATTCACTGGAAGGACTGATGCTGAAACTGCAGCTCCAATACTTTGGCCACCTGATGCGAAGAGCTGACTCATTGGAAAAGACCCTGATGCTAGATTTACCCTAGATTTACGAACAAGATTCATGAAGTGAAAATATTTGTTTTAAGTTCTAGAGTTTTCAGTATTTTAGACCACCTGATCTGAACACTCTCAGTTTTTAAAACTTATTATTTTGTATTGGAGCTCAAAATTCTCCAAGCCAGGCTTCAGCAATATGTGAACCATGAACTTTCTGATGTTCAAGCTGGTTTTAGAAAAGGCAGAGGAACCAGAGATCAAATTGCCAACATCTGCTGGATCATAGAAAAAGCAAGAGAGTTCCAGAAAAACATTGATTTCTGCTTTATTGACTATGCCAAAGCCTTTGACTGTGTGGATCACAATAAAATGTGGAAAATTCTGAAAGAGATGGGAATACCAGACCACCTGATCTGCCTCTTGAGAAATCTGTATGCAGGTCAGGAAGCAACAGTTCAAACTGGACATGGAACAACAGACTGGTTCCAAATAGGAAAAGGAGTTCGTCAAGGCTGTATATTGTCACCCTGCTTATTTAACTTATATGCAGAGTACATCATGAGAAACACTGGACTGGAAGAAACACAAGCTGGAATCAAGATTGCCGGGAGAAATATCAATCACCTCAGATATGCAGATGACACCACCCTTATGGCAGAAAGTGAAGAGGAACTAAAAAGCCTCTTGATGAAAGTGAAAGAGGAGAGTGAAAAAGTTGGCTTAAAGCTCAACATTCAGAAAACAAAGATCATGGCATCCGGTCCCACCACTTCATGGGAAATAGATGGGGAAACAGTGGAAACAATGTCAGACTTTATTTTTCTGGGCTCCAAAATCACTGCAGATGGTGACTGCAGCCATGAAATTAAAAGACACTTACTCCTTGGAAGGAAAGTTATGACCAACCTAGATAGCATATTCAAAAGCAGAGACATTACTTCACCAACAAAGGTCTGTCTAGTCAAGACTATGGTTTTTCCTGTGGTCATGTATGGATGTGAGAGTTGGACTGTGAAGGCGGCTGAGTGCCGAAGAATTGATGCTTTGAACTGTGGTGTTGGAGAAGACTCTTGAGAGTCCCTTGGACTGCAAGGAGATCCAACCAGTACATTCTGAAGGAGATCAGCCCTGGGATTTCTTTGGAAGGAATGATGCTGAAGCTGAAACTCCAGTACTTTGGCCACCTCATGCGAAGAGTTGACTCACTGGAAAAGACTCTGATGCTGGGAAAGATTGAAGGCAGGAGGAGAAGGGGATGACAGAGGATGAGATGGCTGGATGGCATCACTGACTTGATGGACATGAGTCTGAGTGAACTCCAGGAGTTGGTGATGGACAGGGAGGCCTGGCATGCTGCAATTCATGGGGTCTCAAAGAGTCGGACACAACCGAGCGACTGAACTGAACTGAACTGATAGCCAGTCAACAATGTTATGATAGTTTCAGGTGGACAAAAAAGAACTCAGACATACACATCATTGGAAAAGATCCTGATGCTGGGAAAGATGAAGGCAGGAGGAGAAAGGGGAAACAGAGGATGAGATGGTTCGATGGCATCACCGACTCAATGCATGTGAATTTGAGCAAACTCCAGGAGATGGTGTAGGACAGGGAAGCCTGGAATGCTGCAGTCCATGGGATCACATAGAGTCAGACACAACTTAGCTACTGAACAACAATTCTTGGTTGGATCAGCACCTATTTGTGCCAAACAAATACAGATTTGTACAGTAACTGGAGTCTCTTGCTTTCTACTTACTAGCAACTCTCCTGTGATGCGTGTACCATGTGAAGGGTAAGAGTAGTGACTCCAGTCCCAGTAGGTAGGGCTCAAACCCTAGCTTCTCCACACAGAGCCCAGGGACCTCAGACTTCCCACTTGACTTCTCTGTGAAGTTTCAATGTCTGTCATATAGGGATCATGATAATATCTATCTCACTGGGGTTTTTCTTTTGTGGGGATTAAATGTGTTGATATATGTACTTGGCAAATAGCAAGTACTATATAATTTATCTGTTTAAATATTAGCTGTAGTTTAAAGCAAAATAAAGGTCATCTATTTGATCTAAGTACTAATAACATTTATAGAACTACTAATTGATATTTAAATAAATTAAATAAACCTAAATTTTCAAAAAAGATATAACAGTTGATTTTCTTAATCAGAAAGAACTAGGAAAGCATCTGTATTTTAAGTGTTTCTAATACATATTGCCTAAAAATGCCAACTTTTGGGAAAATCCTTTTTCATAGAAGTATTTGTTTTAGTTTAGACAATAAAAACAATTCCGCCTGATTTCTTTCCCTATGCTCCATACGTTATAAAACTCACTTGTTTAATTCTACACATTCTTCTCTTAGCTTATTATAATGAAATATTTAACATTAAAAATGTCATCACTTTTACCATTTACTCATTAGCCAGTCTTGATTTCTGTATTTCAGTAAATATAAAATAAGGGGGAAATCTGCCAAAAGTCAACCTAAGAATTAGCAGACAAAAAACATCACCTGCTTAGTATTTTGTTTTTATCTTGCTCAAGCCAGCCGGACGTATTTATTAGGAAAACGAAGACAATAATGTTAGTTTAACCTCTCAGTGTTAGCATTCAATTAACACATCCAACAACTGGAAAGGAGCTACTTGCTATTATAGTACGGACATAATAGCACTAAAGTCATTCTAAATGCTCCAAAATCATTCTCTACAACTGAACTGTTCAATGGCCTGGCCAAGAAGGCAAATTCCACCTTGGTTCCTAAGGCTAAGGGAACCGAGTTCTTGACAAGTTAACACATTAGCGTAGCAACTACATTTGGTATGGAAGGAAGAGAAGTTGATATCCCTGCTCACCCACTGTGGGGTCCATAACCATTCACACACACTATCACATTCTCTTCACAGCACTCATAACTCTGACATGTTTAGCAAAGGTCTCTCTCACTCCATCAGAAGTCAGGTTCCAGGACATCAAGGATTAACCCTTTTTGTCACCTCTGCAGCCTAGTGCCTGACATAGTATCTGACACATAATAGATGCTGAGAAAATATATTTACTAAGTAATAAGATCAATGCAAAGAAATAGAGGAAAGCAATAGAATGGGAGAGACTGGAAATCTCTTCAAGAAAATTAGAAGTACCAAGGGAACATTTCATGCAAAGATGGGCTCAATAAAGGACAGAAATGGTAGGGACCTGACAGAAGCAGAAGATATTAAGAAGAGGTGGCAAGAATACACAGAAGAATTGTACAAAAAAGAGCTTCATGACCAAGATAATCACGATGGTGTGATCACTCACCTAGAATGTGAGTCAAGTGATCTTTAGGAAGAATCAGTACAAACAAAGCTAGTGGAGGTGATGGAACCCCAGTTGAGCTATTTCACATCCTAAAAGATGATGCCGTGAAAGTGCTGCACTCAACAGGCCAGCAAATTTGGAAAACTCAGCAATGGCCACAGGACTGGAAAAGGTCAGTTTTCATTCCAATCCCAAAGAAAGGCAATGCCAAAGAATGCTCAAACCGCCAGACAATTGCACTCATCTCACACGCTAGGAAAGTAATGCCCAAAATTCTCCAAGCCAGGCTTCAGCAATATGTGAACCATGAACTTCCTGATGTTTAAGCTGGTTTTAGAAAAGGCAGAGGAACCAGAGATCAAATTGCCAACATCTGCTGGATCATGGAAAAAGCAAGAGAGTTCCAGAAAAACATCGATTTCTGCTTTATTGACTAAGCCAAAGCCTTTGACTGTGTGGATCACAATGAACTGTGGCAAATTCTAAAATAAATAGGAAAACCAGACCACCTGACCTGCCTCTTGAGAAACCTATATGCAGGTCAGGAAGCAACAGTTAGAACTGGACATGGAACAACAGACTGGTTCCAAATAGGAAAAGGAGTACGTCAAGGCTGTATATTGTCACCCTGCTTATTTAACTTATATGCAGAGTACATCATGAGAAATGCTGGACTGGATGAAGCACAAGTGGGAATCAAGATTGCCAGGAGAAATATCAATAACCTCAGATATGCAGATGACACCACCCTTATGACAGAAAGTGAAGAGGAACTCAAAAGCCTCTTGATGAAAGTGAAAGAGGAGAGTGAAGAAGTTGGCTTAAAGCTCAACATTCAGAAAGCGAAGATCATGGCATCTGGTCCCACCACTTCATGGGAAATAGATGGGGAAACAGTGGAAACAGTGTCAGACTTTATTTTGGGGGGCTCCAAATCACTGCAGATGGTGACTGCAGCCATGAAATTAAAAGACACTTACTCCTTGGAAGGAAAGTTATGACCAACCTAGACAGCGACCTCAGTTTCACTTTTCACTTTCATGCATTGGAGAAAGAAATGGCAACCCACTCCAGTGTTCTTGCCTGGAGACTCCCAGGGATGTGGGAGCCTGGTGGGCTGCCATCTATGGGGTCGCACAGAGTCGGGCACAAGTGAAGTGACTTAGCAGCAGCAGCAGACAGCATATTAAAAAGCTGAGACATTACTTTGTCAACAAAGGTCTGTCTAGTCAAGGTTATGGTTTTTCCAGTGGTCATGTATGGATTTGAAAGTTGGACTATAAAGAAAACTGAACACTGAAGAATTGATGCTTTTGAACTGTGGTGTTGTAGAAGACTCTTGAGAGTCCCTTGGACTGCAAGCAGATCCAACCAGTCCATCCTAAAGGAGATCAGTCCTGGGTGTTCATTGGAAGGACTGATGCCGAAGCTGAAACTCCAATACTTTGGTCACCTGATGCGAAGAGCTGACTCATTTGAAAAGACCCTGATGCTGGGAAAGATTAAGGGCAGGAGGAGAAGGGGATGACAGAGGATGAGATGGTTGAATAGCATACCAACTCAATGGACATGAGTTTGGGTAGGCTCCAGGAGTTGGTGATGGCCAGGGAGGCCTGGCATGCTGCAGTTCATGGGGCTGCAAAAAGTCATACACAACTTAGTGACTGAACTGAACTGAATAAAAGTAATAAAAGTAAATCATGCAGGTAGTTGAAAAATTACTTTCTATTTCTGGATAATTTTTATCCCTGTTAGTAGTCTTATTTACCTCTCTGCCCACTACTTAGAAATACATCTCACCTTTCCAGCAGGCTGTAGCAGGCTGGTGCTTTATGCTACAGCATGGTTTGTAATGCCAACCTTCACCTCATGCTTTGGGAGCATAAACCTCATAGATTCTCATACTCCTTCCAATGAGTGTATAAGTGATGGGACAAATGATAGCCCCATAGCTATCACACAGGATCATCTTGGGCTTGGGAGTGTTATGCTAATTCTTAGCCTGGTTAAACCCCACTGTCCTCCAAATTATACTTGATGTCCTTGAAACAGGTCTTTTTCTTGACAGTCTTGACAAGCCAGAAACTCACATCCACAGTTAAATTCAGACCTACAGGCCTTGCCTTGCAGAGCTCCCTGAGATAAGATCGCAGTCCTTGCCATGTATGAGAGGACCTGAGGAGTTTTTTAAAGGCATAGATTCCTGGCCTTTATTCTCAGGGAATTTTGATCCAGGAAGATGAAGAGAATCTGTGTTCATTAAAAGTTTAAAGAATTGTATTCACTGCCACTTTTACCCACCACTCAACCATCCACCTCACCATATCTGTAGTAGATTCACTTTGGGAACCCATTCATCTAAACCATATTCCTATCAGCAATGCAGGAAGCAACAAAACTATTTTGTTTTGTTCTCGGAATAAAGGAGGCACTCATTCATTCAATGCTGAAAATTTGCAGGGAAACAAAAGATGAATAAGATCCCATTCCTGTTGCCAGGACTGACTGTGTTAGTTATGGGATCCAGTGCAAAATAAAAACACGGGGCCCCTTGTTCAGAAAATATTTATTAAGCGCTTCAAGACAGTAACGGCAGAGCATTAAACCAGCACAAGGCCCATCTGAGCGTGGGCAAAGCATGTTCATTTTGGAAACCCACTGACCTACACA
Source organism: Bos taurus (assembly GCF_002263795.3). Lineage (NCBI taxonomy): Eukaryota > Metazoa > Chordata > Mammalia > Artiodactyla > Bovidae > Bos > Bos taurus. The sequence continues at coordinate 67,925,134 of NC_037336.1, forward strand.
ACATTCCTATGAGCAAGACAAAAATGCTCACAACACTGGCCCTGCTTATGTATAAAAGAGAAATCTAGAACATTCCCACTTGAAAAATGAAATTCAAAAAGTTAAGAAAGAGTCTCTACTTCAATCAATTTTTCTAGTTGAATAACTAGCCCTGACTCTTCCAATGATCATGCTCAAATAAGAACAACACAGAGTAATGGATTAACATCTTTTATTACTTTGGGGTTTTCCTGGGTGCTACTGCCTTCTAGAAGCTGTAACTATGAGTCCTTACAAATAAAAGCCCCCTTTGTAGAGCTGACTTAGGCGTAAGCAAGTGACTTCCATGGCTTCATGAAAAGGAAAGTATAAAAGTTCTTCATTTCTATGCAACTCACAATAGCTCCTAAGTACTTCCTCATCCATCTCCTGCTGCTAAGTCACTTCAGTCGTGTCTGACTCTGTGCGACCCCACAGACAACAGCCCACCAGGCTCCCCTGTCCCTGGGATTCTCCAGGCAAGAACACTGGAGTGTGTTGCCACTGCCTTCTCCAGTGCGTGAAAGTGAAAAGTGAAAGTGAAGTTGCTCAGTCATGTCTGACTTAGCGACCCCGTGGACTGCAGCCTACCAGGCTCCTCCATCCATGGGGTTTTCCAGGCAAGAGTACTGGAGTGGGGTGCCATTGCCTTCTCCGCATCCATCTCCTAATGAAATGCAAAAAAAAAAAAAAAGTGAGAATTTTCACTCAAGACAGCTGACTTCAAATTCAAATTCCTTTAACAAATTAGTTCTTCTATACGTTAGTACATGATTTTTATAAAGCTATCTGTCAAACTCATATTCTGACACTTCATGTTAGTAATCATCATGATTCCATATGCAAAATTATGTAGTTGAAGTTGATGGCTATTTTGTTGTATGAATTTGGGGATCCATAAACTCAAATCTTTGTATTTATTCCTACCCTTTTAAGGTCAAAGAAAAAATTTTTTTAAACTGCAGACCAAAAACATGACTGTAATGCTCACCCTTCCTAAACACAGGGCTTAGGAGTTCTTTGTGTGGCTCCTGATTGTTGAGGCAACTACATTAGCAGCCAAAGTGCCAAATAATTGTTTCTTAGACATTTACTATTTCATGGTTGTTTTGCCTTATTTGTATTCTGACATAATACTCAGCTTCCGAACATTACAAATAGCAATCAACGAAATTAAAATGAATACAGCGATATAGTATGCAGAAATGGCAGTAGAGGGGAAACAAAATCTCTAAACAAAAGCATGTACAGAGCAACAGGATTTTATTTTGTTTAAAAATATACCTACCCAGATGGTAAGGGATGTTTTCTCTCTGAAAAGAGAGGAGGAAAAGCCAGAAAGAAGACCTCTTGGGCTATTTCCAGCCATTTTTAGAAAGCACTTGAACATTTAAACCTGCTACAGTGAAACCATGGAAGGATGGCAGAATGTGAGCTGTTCATGACTCTCCAACCCAGTACTGAAGTATAGCTAATTTACAATGTTGTGTTACTTTCAGGTGTACAGCAAAGTGATTCAGATAGACAGACAGGTAGTAGCTATACAGATAAACTCTTTCAGACTCTTTTCCCTTATCAGATCAGATCACTCGCTCAGTCGTGTCCGACTCTTCGCGACCCCATGAATCGCAGCATGCCAGGCCTCTCTGTCCATCACCAACTCCCAGAGTTCACTCAGATTCACGTCCATGGAGTTGGTGATACCATCCAGCCATCTCATCCTCTGTCGTCCCCTTCTCTTCCTGCCCCCAATCCCTCCCAGAATCAGAGTCTTTTCCAATGAGTCAACTCTTCACATGAGGTGGCCAAAGTACTGGAGTCTCAGCTTTAGCATCATTTCTTCCAAAGAAATCCCAGGGCTGATCTCCTTCAGAATGGACTGGTTGGATCTCCTTGCAGTCCAAGGGACTCTCAAGAGTCTTCTCCAACACCACAGTTCAAAAGCATCAATTCTTCGGCGCTCAGCCTTCTTCACAGTCCAACTCTCACATCCATACATGACCACTGGAAAAACCATAGCCTTGACTAGCCGGACCTTTGTTGGCAAAGTAATGTCTCTGCTTTTGAATATGCTATCTAGGTTGGTCATAACTTTCCTTCTAAGGAGTAAGCGTCTTTTAATTTCATGGCTGCAGTCACCATCTGCAGTGATTTTGGAGCCCAGAAAAATAAAGTCTGACACTGTTTTCACTGTTTCCCCATCTATTTGCCATGAAGTGGTGGGACCGGATGCCATGATCTTCGTTTTCTGAATGTTGAGCTTTAAGCCAACTTTTCCACTCTCCACTTTCACTGTCATCAAAAGGCTTTTTAGTTCCTCTTCACTTTCTGCCATAAGGGTGGTGTCATCTGCATATCTGAGGTGATTGATATTTCTCCCGGCAATCTTGATTCCAGCTTGTGTTTCTTCCAGTCCACCGTTTCTCATGATGTACTCTGCATATAAGTTAAATAAACAGGGTGACAATATACAGCCTTGACGTACTCCTTTTCCTATTTGGAACCAGTCTGTTGTTCCATGTCCAGTTCTAACTGTTGCTTCCTGACCTGCATACAAATTTCTCAAGAGGCAGATCAGGTGGTCTGGTATTCCCATCTCTTTCAGAATTTTCCACATTTTATTGTGATCCACACAGTCAAAGGCTTTGGCATAGTCGATAAAGCAGAAATAGATGTTTTTCTGGAACTCTCTTGCTTTTTCCATGATCCAGCGGATGTTGGCAATTTGATCTCTGGTTCCTCTGCCTTTTCTAAAACCAGCTTGAACATCAGGAAGTTCATGGTTCACATATTGTTGAAGCCTGGCTTGGAGAATTTGGGGCATTATTTTACTAGCGTGTGAGATGAGTGCAATTGTGTGGTAGTTTGAGCATTCTTTGGCATTGCCTTTCTTTGGGATTGTAGTGAAAACTGACCTTTTCCAGTTCTGTGGCCACTGCTGAGTTTTCCAAATTTGCTGGCATATGAGTGCAGCACTTTTACAGCATCATCTTTCAGGATTTGGAATAGCTCAACTGGAATTCCATCACCTCCACTAGCTTTGTTCATAGTGATGCTTTCTAAGGCCCACTTGACTTCACATTCCAGGATGTCTGGCTCTAGGTCAGTGATCACACCATCGTGATTATCTGGGTCGTGGAGATCTTTTTTGTACAGTTCTTCTGTGTATTCTTGCCATCTCTTCTTAATATCTTCTGCTTCTGTTAGGTCCACACCATTTCTGTCCTTTATCGAGCTCATCTTTGCATGAAATGTTCCTTTGGTATCTCTGATTTTCTTTGGTATCTCTGATTTTCCCTTCTAGGTTATTACAAAATATTGAGAACAGTTCCCTGTGCTACATAGTGGGTCCTTGTTGGTTACCCTCACTCATTTTAAGGGAAATTATCAAGTATAGAATTGCAACTAATTTTACACAGTGAAAAAACAAAATTTACAAATACTTCCCAAAGTTAGTAAGAAAAAAGGAACTCTGCTGAATTGAGTGCACTTTTTAGACTATAATTTTTCTGCAGTCCACTGACAAATGTAATATACATACAGTATTCCAGTTTAGTTTTACTTAAAACTAAGAAAGGAATGATATCTGGATGTAATTTTTTAGAATTTACTGTAAACAAAGTTTGTTGTCATCAAAACAGCTCATGTACATCTTAGCCAGCAAAGCCCATATGACAGTTCTAAAAGCAAGATGATTATTCTTCAGAATTACTCTTTTTAAAATACAGACAAACTCTGGGGATTGATTTGTAAGTTTGGGGTGAGGCCAAGTATGTTTTATTTAAAAAAAAAAAAAATTTAAACTCCCTAGATGGTTCTGAGATGCAACTGAGGCTCAGAATCACAGCTCTGAACTAATGGGTCTGAAAGTGTAGTCCCCAGATCAACAGCATCAGCAGCATCCAGGAACCTGTCTCAATGCAGCTTCTGGAGCATCACCCAAGGCTACTGAATTAGGAGTTCACTCAGGGGAGGGAAAACACTCTGCGTTCGAACAAGCCCTCCAGGTGATTCTGATTCATGTTAAAGTTTTAAAATCAGCTTGGGTCAAAAGCGTCTGTCTTGTGATTAGTAAAACAAAGCTACCAGATCTTTCACCAGATCTGTTTTTATGGTTTCTACCTGCAACACTAATCAAAATAAATCTCAGAAACATATTATTCCATATACGTATCTAACATGGTCCCATCACGTCGTGGCAAATAGGTGGAGAAACAGTGGAAATAGTGGCAGACTTTATTTTTGGGGGCTCCACAATCACTGCAGATGGTGATTGCAGCCATGAAATTAAAAGATGCTTACTCCTTGGGAGAAAAGTTATGACCACCCTAGACAATATATTAAAAAGCAGAGATGTTACTTTGCCAACAAAGGTCCCTCTAGTCAAGGCTATGGTTTTTCCAGTAGTCATGTATGGATGTGAGAGTTGGACCATAAAGAAAGCTGAGCAGCGAAGAATTGATGCTTTTGAACTGTGGTGTTGGAGAAGACTCTTGAGAATCCCTTGGACTGCAAGCAGATCCAACCAGTCCTGAATATTCATTGGAAGGACTGATGTTGAAGCTGAAACTCCAATACTTTGGTCACCTGATGTGAAGAACTGACTCATTTTAAAAGACCCCGATGCTGGGAAAGATTGAGGGCAGGAGGAGAATGGGATGACAGAGGATGAGATGGTTGGATGGCATCACCGACTCAATGGACACGAATCTGAGTAAACTCTGGGAGTTGGTGATGGACAGAGAGGCCTGGCATGCTGCAGTCCCTGGGGTTGCAAAGAATCAGACATGACTGAGCTACTGAACTGAACTGAACTGAAGGATCTAACAGCTGATACTTTGGAAAAGTCCCCTCAAGCAATCACTTCTGCCACCCTGATCTCAGACTCTAGCTTCTTCCCCACTTAGAGCAGGGGTCAGAAATCTTTTGCTGTAAAGGCTAAGTAAATATTTAGCACAAGTGATCATATGGTCTCTCTCTCAATCACTCAAGTCTTCCAGTCACATTACACAAATGAATGGGCATGGTTGTGTACCATTAAAACTTTATTTATGAAAATGAGTATCAGGGCAGATTTAGCTCAAGAGCTGTACTTTACTGACCATTGTGTTTAAGAAGTGATGGCAGGCTAATAGAGAAAAACCAAAATAAAATGCACACTCTCCCACAAGCACAAACTTATCCAGTCTGGAAGCTGCTTCCAGGTGAAGGACAGACTACAAGAAAAAGAAAAATTACATGTCTCATATATTCACCTATGACTTATTCACACAACAACCATTAATTATGTGCATACTATAAATGTGCCTGGAACCAAACAAAGCCTTGACCCCCTAAAGACCCAAGTCCAACAGAAGAAAAAAACAAAAATAATTAGAAAGAATGCACTGTGGTATAGCCACAGACAATGGAATATTATTCATCACTAAAAAGAATGAGCTAGAAGGTCATGAAAAGACAATGGGAAAATAAATGCATGTTACTAAATGAAGCCAATCTGAATAGACTACATACTGCGTTATTCCAACTCGATTACATTCTGCAAAAGGCAAAACTCTGCAAACAATAAAAACATCAGTGGTTCCCAGGGGTTGGGGGTAGGGAAGGGAAGAAAGGGATGAATAAGCAGAGCACAGAGTGCTTTTAGGGCAGTGAAAATACTCGTATGATATCGATGACAGATACATGTCATCATGTGCTGTGCGTGCTCAGCCGCTAAGTCACGTCCAACTCTGTGACCCCACGGATTGTGGCCCACCAGGCTCCTCTGTCCACAGAATTCTCCAGGCAAGAATACCTCAGTGGGTTGCCATTTCCTTCTCCAGGGGAGCTTCTAGACTCAGGAATCAAACCATGTCTCCTGAATTGACAGCAGATTCTTTACCACCGAGCCATCTGGGAAGCCTGTGTGTTATTATACGTTTATCCAAACCCATAGAAAGTATAACACCAAGAGTGAACTTTGTTGTAAAGTATGAACTCTGGGTGATTATGAGGTATCACTGTAGGTTCATCAGTTGTAACAAATGTTATCATTCTGGTGGAAGATGTTGATAATGGGGAAGGCTAGGTATGTGATAAATGGTTGTATCATCATCTCAATTTTGCTATGAACCCAACAGTACTCTAAAAGGAAGTCTATCTAAAACAAATAAAATAAAAACAATATATGCAGGGAATGAGAAAAGAGATCTGTTAGGACTATTGGTTGAGCAACCTTAAAAAGTAAAAAATGCCAGTTAGACATCTGATACTATATTTTTGTTCCAATAATGATGGTTCTATTCCAATAAGTCACACTCTCTGGCCCTTTAATTCACAGACCTAGGCCTACGGTTTCAGGATTATGTAGACTAGTTGCCTAAGTGGACCCACAGGGCTGAAGAAAGAAGCCTAGTCTAAAGAAGGACCAAATTCTGTAATAACAATAGTAAATAATGACCCCAAACAGCATCCTGCTTTGGCCCTGTGGAGTCTCTCACTTTGGAGGTGTCTTGCCACTAGACATTCATGGAGAGAGCAAGTCCGCGTATTTTCATTCCTGTATCTTCAGGAACTAAATGCAGTATCTGGCAAGCAAAAGGCACACAATCAATATTAAGTATTAACATGAAGTGAATAAACTACCGATGATTTTAGTGACTACAGAAAAAAAGAAAAATTGAAAATGTTAGTCACTCAGTCGTATCTGACTCTTTGCAACCCCATGGACTATAGCCCACCAGGGAAGCAACTGCTTTAATATTAATCAGGTTGTTTCAGGAGAAGCTAAGAAACAGACAAATTCGGTCTGGATCTCCAGGAATGAATAAAATACACTATTTGGAGAAGATGGAGAAAGATATCACAGTAGAAGACACAGGAGATACAGGCGCAAGATTAATATATTAAAGAAACAAAAGATCAACACAGGTAGATCATGGGGTAAAACAGCGAGAAAAGGAAGGAGAGAAATTTAGAAAATGAAGGCGAATTGAGATGTACCTTGTACGTCTGAGAAATTCACAGATGATCTGGATGTGTGGCACTGTATCATGTCATCTGGAAACCACCGTGGTCAGGCACCTAAATTTTTTGAGAGCCCAAACAGATCACTCTGGCTGTAGCACAAACAGAAGACCAAGGAGTGGAGTACTACAGAATGCTCAACAGAGCCAGTGAAAAATGGAAGGAACTGACTGAACCAAAATAGTAACCAGCAGAATGGATGGGAGGGAAAGATCTGAGAGGCTTTTCCAAACTTGTATAGACATTACTTTCTATCAGATGGAAAAGAAAGAACACAAAGAGATTCTCCCCTTCCTACCAAACAGACAGTGTCAGGAGTGACAGCTAGACCAGCAAGCTTGGAACACAAAGATAAAGCTCAGTCTCTTGGGTCTATGCTGAATTTCAGGCATTTGGGGAAAGATAGGGAAGTGTAGGCATCAAATGTTTATTTAATACAGTAACCTACATGACAATATACAGACTTTTCCTATTTGGAACCAGTCTGTTGTTCCATGTCCAGTTCCAACTGTTGCCTCCTGACCTGCATATAGGTTTCTCAAGAGGCAGGTCAGGTGGTCTGGTGTTCCCATCTCTTTCAGAATTTTCCACAGTTCATCGTGATCCACATAGTCAAAGGCTTTGGCATAGTCAATAAAGCAGAAATAGATGTTTTTCTGGAACTCTCTTGCTTTTTCGATGATCCAGCGGATGTTGGCAATTTGATCTCTGGTTCCTCTGCCTTTTCTAAAACCAGCTTGAACATCTGGAAGTTCACGGTTCACGTATTGCTGAAGCCTGGCTTGGAGAATTTTGAGCATTACTTTCCTAGCGTGTGAGATGAGTGCAATTGTGTGGTAGTTTGAGCATTCTTTGGCATTGCCTTTCTTTGGGACTGGAATGAAAACTGACCTTTTCCAGTCCTGTGGCCACTGCTGAGTTTTCCAAATTTGCTGGCATGTTGGTTCCAAATAGGAAAAGGAGTACGTCAAGGCTCTATATTGTCACCCTGCTTATTTAACTTATATGCAGAGTACATCATGAGAAACGGTGGACTGGAAGAAGCACAAGTTGGAATCAAGACGGCCAGGAGAAATATCAATAACCTCAGATATTCAGATGACACCACCCTTATGGCAGAAAGTGAAGAGGAACTCAAAAGCCTCTTGATGAAGGTGAAAGAGGAGAGTGAAAAAGTTGGCTTAAAGCTCAACATTCAGAAAACGAAGATCATGGCATCTGGTCCCACCACTTCATGGCAAATAGATGGGGAAACAGTGGAAACAGTGTCAGACTTTATTTTTGGGGGCTCCAAAATCACTGCAGATGGTGACTGCAGCCATGAAATTAAAAGCCGCTTACTCCTTGGAAGGAAAGTTATGACCAACCTAGATAGCATATTCAAAAGCAGAGACATTACTTTGCCAACAAAGGTCCGGCTAGTCAAGGCTATGGGTTTTCCAGTGGTCACGTATGGATGTGAGAGTTGGACTGTGAAGAAGGCTGAGCGCCGAAGAATTGATGCTTTTGAACTGTGGTGTTGGAGAAGACTTGAGAGTCCCTTGGACTGCAAGGAGATCCAACCAGTCCATTCTGAAGGAGATCAGTCCTGGGTGTTCTTTGGAAGGACTAATGCTGAAGCTGAAACTCCAGTACTTTGGCCACCTCATGCAAAGAGTTGACTCATTGGAAAAAACTCTGATGCTGGGAGGGATTGGGGCAGGAGGAAAAGGGGATGACAGAGGATGAGATGGCTGGATGGCATCACCGGCTCAATGGATGTGAGTCTCAGTGAACTCTGGGAGTTGGTGATGGACAAGGAGGCCTGGCGTGCTGGGATTTATGGGGTCTCAAAGAGTCAGACACGACTGAGTGACTGAACTGAACTGAACCTACATGAAAACACTTGGTGTGAAAATACAATGCAAACAAGTACTAATATTTTTAATAAGTTTATAATGAGCCTGAGGAAGTGATTAAGACTGTGCATTTTCTTCTCAGCATGCCCTGCCATCATCACTGCCCATTTGTGTGATAAATGGTAGTAGAAGCAGAGAATGGGCATTTAGTTTGGACTCTTTTTTTGAATGCTTTTACCAGGTGACTTTTTAGAATTGAAGGTTTCTAAGAGATTCATCAGGTTAACTCTGCAATGGCTTACAACTCTTTTAAAATTGATATAAGCAAGATATTCAAACATAATGATATACGCAACTTTAAAAATGTAGAAGGAGGTGGGTTTCCCTGGTGGTCCAATGGTTGAGAATCTGCTTTGCAATGCAAGGGACACCAGTTCAGTCCCTGGTCCGGGAAGATTCCACATGCAGAGCAACTAAACTTCACACCACAACTACTGAAGCCCACATGCCCTAAAGCCGCAGCAAGAGAAGCCACTGCAATAAGAAGACCATGCACCACAACTGGACAAAGTCTGCACACAAGAAAGACCCAGCACAGCCAAAAACAAGTACATTTTTAAAATAGTTTAAAAAAAAAAGATGGAGGAGGAGGGAATGAAAAATTGATGATCTGTTCCAAGAAACACAGATATTCAGATGCCAACTAGGCTTGAACCTTCCAAAAGACATCAGCATGACCTCCACTTCCCCATTCCCTACTCCCCACCTCCCCCACCCACGTTGCTGAACTATTCCACAGAGAAGAATGTCACAGAGAAACAATACTATCCTAAAGCCTTAGGATGTATCTATATTCCCAGGTTGAATTTCTAGAAATGACAAGGTGAAAATTGCTGGCTGGGCTAAAAACTAACTATGCCCTTGAAGATGACAGACTCCCTGGGTTTTTTGGACACGAGTATATCAACCCTAGAACTAGTTTGATATTGCTGGCTTCTTGCCCAGACTGCAGTTAATGTTTGAGTATTTCTAGTTCTGTATAGGTACAATGTTCCTTGCCTTAAGTTGTTAAAACCAAAGCTAAGAGTCAGCCTAATTAAAGGAAAATTCATTTATTAAATCAAAAGCAACCAGGGACAAGGATGAACATCTTTCAGGCTGTACAAGATAGTTGATTAGCTCTTTTCAGACTGCTACAAAAAAAATCTGATGAGGGATAGATGAAAATGTTCCATATAATATTATTAAAATACATGCAGTCCCTCTATAAAAAAAATACTTGGGGGTATATACTGATCTGGAGAAGGCAATGGCAACCCACTCTAGTACTCTTGCCTGGCAAATCCCATGGATGGAGGAGCCTGGTGGCCTGCAGTCCATGGGGTCCCTAGGAGTCGGACATGACTGAGTGACTTCACTTTCACTTTTCACTTTAATGCATTGGAGAAGGAAATGGCAACCCACTCCAGTGTTCTCACCTGGAGAATCCCAGGGACGGGGGAACCTGGTGGGCTGGCATCTCTGGGGTCACACAGAGTTGGACATGACTGAAGCGACTTAGCAGTAGCAGCATATACTGATCTAGGTTTTAAGAATGAACAAAACAATAGCTGTGTGCATGCTCAGTCGTGTCCGACTCTGAAACTCCACCTACTGTAGCCTGCCAGAGTGCTCTGTCCAAGGGACTTCCTCAGGCAAGAATACTGGAGGGGGTTATCATTTCCTCCTCCAGTGCATCTTCCTGACCCAGGGATCAAACTCCCATCTCCTGTGGCTCCTGCATTGGCAGCATTCTTCACTACTGAGCCACTTGGGAAACAGTAACCACAGCTGAGCCTTGTTCGAATCCTAAACAGTAGTTGCTGCTGCTATTTAGTCATGGAGTTGTGTCTGACATTTTGCGACCCTATGGACTGTAGCCCACCAGGCTCTTCTGTCCATTGGATTTCCCAGGCAAGAATACTGGAGTGGGGCCATTTCCTTCTCCGGGGGATCTTCCCGATGCAGGAATTGAACCCAAGTGTCCTGCTTAGCAGGCAGATTCTTTACCACTGAGCTACCTGGGAAAGCCCCAAACACTAAGTTGCTGCTGCTAAGTCACTTCAGTTGTGTCTGACTCTGTGCGACCCCATAGACGGCAGCCCACCAGGCTGAATCTACCTCAAAATTCAAGGTAGAAATAAAGGGGCAGATAAAAGTTCTTCCTCAATAAAGGAAAAGACAAGGAAAACGTACACACTGGGACTGAAGTTCTAGTACTATTCAATGTTAAAAGGGCAAATGAAATTTATATTTCAAGCATTGTCTTCAACCACTGTAAGGCAGTCCAAAAATTACATTTTATTTTTTCGATCTCACGTGGAAGAGACACCAGCAAGGCTGGGACAGGACAGCAACAGAGGCTGCAGCACCGTCTTCACTTTGCACCTGATTGGACAAGAGGAGAAAGCAGCAGAGAAAGAAACAGAACTGTCTGTCTCTCAAAACCCAAATGATGGAATGACTTTGTTTTCTTCTTCAGATTAATCAATTGTTACGGTATCATTCAGGCAACTGCTGATTGGAGTTCTTAGCATTAGAACAAACTTAATACCTAACTAGAACCAGAATGATCATTGCTGATAATGGGGGGTTGGGGGAACCTCCCAGAAACTATTCCAGTGATAGAGACCAAGAACAGAGGCAGGCCTTAGAGACAGTTTTTCCTCAGTAAAACCATAGGTCCTTGGGAGCTATAAACATGATGCTTAAGTTAATTCCACTGAGGGTCTCCTGGGCTGGGGATCTGCGAACTCAGCTGACATGAATAGCTAAAGATAAGAGATCAGAGTATTACCGTTAGTGTTCCCAGGTAGCTTTTGTCTTGGAACAGGTCAGCTGAGAGCTCACAACTTGGGGTGCTAAAAATGTATGGAGCTGGGATCTTTACATCAAAACAGGAGGAAGGAATGGATTTCTCTCAGCTCCCAGACTAATAATGAGACTTTAAAGAACTCTGTTCCTTCTGTAGAACCAAGTCTTTTGAGTGAATGGAGCTGGCTTCCAATCCCTCCAGAATAAGATAGAAATAAACATTTAGGGCTTCCCAGGTGGAGTTTGGGGAATGAATCCACTTTCAAAGCAGGAGACGTAAGAGATGAGGGTTTGATCCCTGGCTCAGGAATACCTGGAGTAGGAAGTGGCAACCCACTCCAGCATGCTTGCTTGGAAAATTCCATGGTCAAAGGAGTCTGGTGGGAGTCCATGGGGGCAGCAAAGAGTTAGACATGACTGAACACAACAACATTTTAGCTCTGCACAAGCTTGAATCCTCACTCTTTCTTCCTAGAGTCTGTTTACTTGTTCATAGTTCAATGGGTCCACAAGAGAACGCATCACAAACACTGAACTGTATTAAAAAAGACTTTATAAGCAACAATCTATCCAGAGACTTTTTTTTTCAGTCAAGCACTTACTACTCAATATTAAGCATTTACTTGTCTTTTCCTCTTTATTACTGCAAGATTTGTAATTTGAGGGTTTTAGTTTTGATAAGAAAAAGACATCAAAGGATATCTCAGAGAAATAGCACATAGTTACCATTTTAAATGAACCATTATCAATAAGGCTTATTTAAAAAGATACGATTAGGCAGGAAACAAAGAAACCTAATATTAGACTATAAAGAAGACATTTTTCTATCCCATTTGATTATAATTGCTAAGTGTTAAGCAATACTTGTAGACCTAGCTGCTGCTGCTAAGTTGCTTCAGTCGTGTCTGACTGTGAGACCCCATAGATGGCAGCCCACCAGGCTCCCCCGTCCCTGGGATTCTCCAGGCAAGAACACTGGAGTGGGTTGCCATTTCCTTCTCCAATGCATGAGAGTAAAAAGTGAAAATAAAGTTGTTCAGTCATGCCCGACTCTTCGCGACCCCAAGGACTGCAGCCTACCAGGCTCCTCTGCCCATGGGATTTTCCAGGCAAGAGTACTGGAGTGGGTTGCCATTGCCTTCTCCTACTCACTTACTAATTTGGGATTTAGTAGGAAAAGTGCTTTCTCGCAAAACCTCCAACCAAATTAATAGTAACTGAAACTGTAGTTAATATTACATGTTGGTTTTTGTTTGGTAGCAGTCAAATACAGTTATTTGAATGCTCTTGGTTTATATTTGAAAACCTCCTCTATTTTTTTCTTTATATGAAGAGTCAGCTAAAGATGTTGACTCCACAGTTTTCATCAACAATGTTAATTTGCAACCACAAAACTACACTTTGACAGTGTTTCTTTAGTTTTGAACTGACAATGCTGTGGAGACGCTCTCTCGATCAACACCCAAAGGACAGAAGGAGTGCTAATTTTTTTTCTTTAAATCTGTGGGCTCCTATTTCTCAAGAGTAACCCCCACCACTTGTTTTGTTTTCACAAATAACCAGGTAACTGCATACAGTATGCACATGTCCTCTAGGCAACTTAAGTTCAATGCTGCTCAAAACTGATGTTCAACTTTAATATTATTAATTATCCTCTCTTAGCTGTAATTGAAATCATAACCATCCTGAAAAGACTACCAATTAAAATATCCGTTTGTCTATATGGAAAGTAGCTCCCCTAGAATATCCCAGAAATCTTTAAAAAGGAAAAAAAAAAACAGTACCTTAACCTCATCTTGCAAACAGAAGCTGAAATTTTACCAAGCAGGTCAGGGACGGGGTCAAGAAAAACAGAGATCAAGAAAGAAACACTAAAGCTTACTTTTAACCTCAACCCGAAAGGATTTTTAAAATCACACAAAAACTCTTTTTTCTCAGTCTTCGTTAAAAAACAAACTTTAGCAGGTAAAAGACCTTTCCCAGTGTGGGTTTCGGAGTTACCACATGCACAGAGCAGAGAAAAGCACGCAAAGCCGCTCTCCTTACCTGAGATGAAGGCAGTGCACCAGTTTTGTTACTATTATAACCATCTTTCCCAGGTCAAGAGCGCGGAACGCCCGAGTGACAGGAAGTGAAGAGACAGCGACGAGCTTGAGCCGCCGCGGCGAGAACCTTCTCAGGGCGCTGCTTCCCCGACACACCTCCTGTCTCTGGCTCGGAAGAGCAGCGGCTCGCACTCTCCTGTCACCGGGAACCGCGGCTTGTCATTTCCGCTGGATCACCCGGCAGCTGCTACGAGCCTCGGGCTGAAGCGCGGGCGCGAGGACAAGGAGCACGAGACTGCGCTGCGGGGCTCGCAGAGCGGCTGCAGCTGAGGCTCCGGCAGCCGCACGTTACTGGGCAGGAAAGGTCAGCTTTCCAGGAACCAGGATCAGCTGCCGCAGGAGCCCTTCTCCTCTCCGAGCTCCGTGTGAGCCAAAGCCGGCTGCGAGGGCGGAGCGGCCCCATCTATGGAGCGTGCTCGCCTCCGACGAGGGTCTTGCACGCGGTGACTTTTTGCCTGATCTGAGAACCAAGAGGTGGGCCAAGAGTGAGATTTAGTGGAGGTAATTTCTCGAATAGGGAGATGAACTCCTCCCCATCCTCCTTTGAAAGAAAGAAAGAAAGACGGGAGGAAGGGAGGGAGGCCTCCTAAAATGTTCTTTGCCAAGATAAGCCAAATTGAGGGTGGGAGGGAGGGAGTGGAGGGTCTCCTAAGATGTTCTTTGCCAAAATGAGCCAAATCCAGGGGGGGGGGGCGTTGGGGGGAAGGGAGGTAGGTTGGGGGTATGGGAGGTAGGAGGGAGGGGGTTGGGGTGGGCAGATGAACACACTGCACTGCACTTAGCACATACTTTTGATTGGTAGGTTGATGGAGATGTTTGGATGCTATCAGTGATGTTTAGTCTTTCACGCTCTTCCAGCACGTTAGGTTGCCTCTGGGGTCAAGTACGTGGTCTAGGAAGTGAAGGGGTTTTAATCCTAGCAAATCACTGATTATCTCAAGGATTAGGTGTGGAATTGCCTATGTTTGAAAATCTAGACAGCTGTGCTATGAATTAATCTCTACACAAGTGAAATCTGCCTACAGATAATTACTTTAAAAACAAGCGTTTTATAAATGTGCAGTTTTTAAATTTAAATGTTAACACGTATTATAACATTTTGAAATTTCAGTCTTTCAGATGGCAAGCTCAGTGAAAGCAGGGAATGTTGCTTATTCGTGAATCCTTTTACCTGGGCTTGGTGATTGGCAAATGCTCATTAATGCATGTGTGTGACAATGAACTGCGGGTTTGGTAGTTCTGTAAATGGCACTTTCAGGAAGGCTGAAGTTCTTGAATTTGGTGTGACTTTTATTCCAACTCGACCTCAGCTTTGCGTTTTTAGCCCAATGACATTAATTTTTGTCATAAGTGTCCAAATGCATAAGCAAATTGGCCTTTAACTAGGATTTTCCTTTTGTGTGGCTGGGTGTTCTATTTTCCTCTCTTTCAGGCCAAGAGGAGTCAAATCCAGAGCATGTTCTCTCTGATACTATTGATATCAAGGACATTGACTCTCCATGTTTGCAGATCACACCATTATTTAATTTTGAAAAATTACTAGCCAATCAGTTCTGGCTAGTAGACTAGCCAGTGGAGGGTGGAGAGTGACTCCAAGAGGATTTCATGGCTGAAGTGGAGCTAAAACCTGAAAGCTGGGCCTGTGGGAGTCTGGACAGGGAATAGGGCTGAGCTGGGATTCAGATGTTTCTTGAATCCTTGGTGCAGACTTGACCTATTGATGCAGTCCTTTAGGTCAGGAAAATTCTACCCCCTCCCCCCACACCCCACCCCTCCTGCCATATCTGTCTCTCTTCTCCATCTCTCTCTCTCCTTCTCTTCCTCTGTTTTCCTAGTCCTCCATTCTCTGACTACTTTCCACACTGCCTTTAAGACTCAGGTGCTGTTGGACTCTAGAGTCCTAACCCCTCACCCCTTCAACCCCCTCACCCCAAACCTCCAACTCCTTCACCCCTCCAACCCCCTGACCCCCCACTCAGCCCCCTCATGCCCCACCCTCTACTTCCCCCACTCCCACCTCTCCAAAGCATATTTTTATCTCACACTTTCTGGATTGTCTTTAACTAAATCAGGCCCTACCTACCGTCAGCTGTGAAGTCCTTAAGATTAAGGACAGCACTGGCTGTTTCTATCTATACAATTGTAAACATCTCCACAATTACTGGTCTTCACTTGTTTTCAGTTTAGATTACGGCACAGGTGGGAGTCGTAATTGTGGTGACCAATTAGAAAATTGGTAGAGTTAATTTAGGGACATTTTCTAGAAGTGATTCTAGTTCAGTTCAGTCGCTCAGTCGTGTCCGACGTCTTTGTGACCCCATGAATCGCAGCACGCCAGACCTCCCTGGCTATCACCAACTCCCAGAGTTCACTCAGATTCACGTCCATCGAGTCAGTGATGCCATCCAGCCATCTCATCCTCTGTCGTCCCCTTCTCCTCCTGCCCCCAATCCCTCCCAGCATCAGAGTCTTTTCCAGTGAGCCAACTCTTCGCATCAGGTGGCCAAAGTTCTGGAGTTTCAGCTTCAGCATCATTCCTTCCAAAGAAATCCCAGGGCTGATCTCCTTCAGAATGGACTGGTTGGATCTCCTTGCAGTCCAAGGGACTCTCAAGAGTCTTCTCCAACACCACAGTTCAAAAGCATCAATTCTTCAGTGCTCAGCCTTCTTCACAGTCCAACTCTCACAGGAAAAACCATAGCCTTGACTAGCCGGACCTTTGTTGGCAAAGTAATGTCTCTGCTTTTGAATATGCTATCTAGGTTGGTCATAACTTACCTTCCGAGGAGTAAGCGGCTTTTAATTTCATGGCTGCAGTCACCATCTGCAGTGATTTTGGAGCCCCCAAAAATAAAGTCTGACACTGTTTCCACTGTTTCCCCATCTATTTGCCATGAAGTGATGGGACCAGATGCCATGATCTTCGTTTTCTGAATGTTGAGCTTTAAGCCAACTTTTTCACTCTCCACTTTCACTTTCATCAAGAGGCTTTTTAGTTCCTCTTCACTTTCTGCCATAAGGGTGGTGTCATCTGCTTATCTGAGGTTATTGATATTTCTCCCAGCAATCTTGATTCCAGCTTGTGCTTCTTCCAGTCCAGCATTTCTCATGATGTACTCTGCATATAAGTTAAATAAGCAGGGTGACAATATAGAGCCTTGACGTACTCCTTTTCCTCTTTGGAACCAGTCTGTTGTTCCATGTCCAGTTCAAACTGTTGCTTCCTGACCTGCATACAGGTTTCTCAAGAGGCAGATCAGGTGGTCTGGTATTCCCATCTCTTTCAGAATTTTCTACAGTTCATTGTGATCCACACAGTCAAAGGCTTTGGCATAGTCAATAAAGCAGAAATAGATGTTTTTCTGGAACTCTCTTGCTTTGTCCATGATCCACCAGATGTTGGCAATTTGATTTCTGGTTCCTCTGCCTTTTCTAAAACCCCTTGAACATCAGGAAGTTCACGGTTCCTGTATTGCTGAAGCCTGGCTTGGAGAATTTTGAGCATTACTTTACTAGCATGTGAGATGAGTGCAGTTGTGCGGTAGTTTGAGCATTCTTTGGCATTGCCTTTCTTTGGGATTGGAATGAAAACTGACCTTTTCCAGTCCTGTGGCCACTGCTGAGTTTTCCAAATTTGCTGGCATATTGAGTGCAGCACTTTCACAGCATCATCTTTCAGGATTTGAAAGAGCTCTTAAAATTTCAGGGTAACCAAATCAAATATTTCATAACTGGGAGGGAAGACACAGAACTTTTTGTGCAGACCTGATAGACACAAATAATCAGGGTAGTGTTGTATATTTAATCCCTGCTTTGGCCACCTGATGCAAAGAATCAACTCACTGGAAAATACCCTGATGCTGGGAAAGATTGAGGGCAGGTGGAGAAGGCGGCAACAGAGGATGAGATGGTTGGATGGCATCATTGACTCAGTGGACATGAGTTTGAGCAAACTCCAGGAGATAATGAAGGACAGGGGAGCCTGGTGTGCTGCAGTCCAAGGGGTTGCAAAGAATCGGACACGACTGAGAGACTGAACAACAACAAATCCCTGCTTCTTGATCCCAAATAGAAACAGAAGAGGAAGCAATTATTCTCTTACCATGGGCCCTCTGGACCCACTCATTTTATTTCATAGCAAAGAGTCCTTATACCATCATCCATATTAATCTCCTACAAATTTTTGCTATTCATTAATTTCAGTAAAGCTGGTTCTCAAAGGTTACCCGGGGTATCCAAAACACCTGAGCCAAGAATTTGTTTTGGTGACAAAATCATAGCCATCGTTTCTTTGGCACTTTATGCTCTTCCGGGCACAGCTAAATTCTTGACAAAGATCGCATTGCGTTGTCACATGAAGCATCTTTTAATAGTACTTACCACAATTTTATATTTTGAACTTACATTGTATAATAATATGTTTGCTGAGGAACAAAAGAAAACAGGCACAAACATTAATTGATCATGGATATGGATAGAATATTATCATCTCTGATGATGAAACCAAGGCTTTGAGAGCTCAAGAAATGGAACTATACGTGGAACCAGGTTTGAAGTCCATGTTGTCAGGTGTCAGAGTTCATCAGATCTTCACCAGTGGAGACTGCAACCACTCTTTCAGAACCCTGAGCCTTGCTAAGATAGAGGAGCCTAAAAGGAAGCAGAAAGATTCCACCTGGAGAAGCTCAGAGTTGTAAAGAAGGCAACACTGTACAAAGTGAAGAGTGGAGATGGAAAACGTGGGTCTTTAGTGAGGATCATTGAACTGACCTATTTACCCAATGCCTACCTTTACCTCACCTATTGGAATGTGAGCTAGTGAAATATGTTTAAATTCACTGTATTGTTTTTAATTATTTAAAAAAATTATTTTTAGTTTTTTTCTACAGTATTTTTTTTTGCCACACGTGGCATGTGAGATCTTAGCTCCCCGACCAGGAATCGAATCCTTCCTCCTGCAGTGGAAGTACCATGTCTTAACTGCTGGACACCAGAGAAGTCCCTAAAGTCACTTTAAATTGGGTTTCCTTGTGGTCAAAAGCCTCCTGAAATAAGCTTGTTTCAATTTCTTATTCAAAATGTTAAAATGATTAAGAATTAACTCAGTGTCTTAGCATAGCCTGTGAGTACTTTCTGTCACACTCAGCCATGCATTTTATATTCTGGCTGAGCTGGACTGCTTGCTCTGACCATATCCTTTGCTGTCCCGCAGTCCACTCTGCCTTCCTCCTGCACTTTCTCCTTAGTTCTATTTGCCATATACTTGTGCTGTGGTTAGTCGCTCGGTTGTGTCTGACTCTTTGCTACCCCATGGGATTCTCCAGGGAAGAATACTGGAGTGGGTTGCTATGCCCTCCTCCAGGGGATCTTCCCAACCTAGGGATCGAACCCAGGTCTCCTGCATTGCAGGTGGATCCTTTACTGTCTGAGCCACCAGGGATGCCCATGTCATATACAAAAGTCTCTTCCTTACTGAATGATAACCTCCTTAAAGGCAGGAATTGGTTCATCTTTGTGTTTCACTGTATGTTTCTTGTTATAGAGTCCATGTGGAGATTTGTCATGTTACTGAGCTGAATTCTACAATGTGTGACCTCAAACTTTTGTGTTAGTAACTCCTTACCCAGGTAGCTCAGGCTTCCCCAGTGTCTTAATGGTAAAGAATCCACCTGCCAATGCAGGAGATGCAGGTTTGATCCCTGGGTTGGGGTCGGGAAGATCCCTTGGATATGGAAATGGCAAGCCAATCCAGTATTCTTTCCGGGGAAATCCCATGGACAGAGGAGCCTGACGGGCTACAGTCCATGTGGTCACAAAAGAGACACAACTTATCGACTAAACAATAAACTCCTTATAAAATAAGAAGGATAATGCCCTCCTCAATTCCATGAGAACTTGCTCTTGGAAATATGCTATTCCGTGATTCATATTTTTTAAATTTTTAATAATTTTAAAAAGAATTAACTTAGTCTCACTCCTGTGGGCCTGTGCACTTCCACACAGAAGTTCTATTCTATAACTTCAGAGTCCAGTGTTGAGCATTGGCTGTTTAACACTCCATTTTCCTCAAACTTAAGCCCCACAAATAGTGGATTATCAAACTTTTGAGTTAAATTTATAATGTACTTCAATTCTTGACTGGGAAAATAATTTTCTCTTGCTTGATACATGATTTCCTCAACATTCATTTTTAGGTAAGATGAGTTGACCTAAAACAAATAGACTGCCAGATATTTCTCCAGGAAAGATGGAATTTATTCAGTATCAACAACAATTGTTATGTATCATTGTTAATTTAGAGTCAATAATTATGGGTAAGATATAATACAGTGTTTATAAGTTAGAGCCCGGCAAGGAGATGGAAACCCCAGAGTAATTTGTAAAGGGAAAGCTTAATATGAAGAACTATTCACTGTTGTCAGAGAAAACTAGTGAAAAGGGATCACAAGAGTTCTAAAGAATACCCCAAGGCTGAAGAAGTATCCAAGGAAGGAGACTCTTCCCAAGACTGTGACTCATTTCTCTGTGAGGTAATGGCTGCCCAGTGGGTAATGGAGAGGTTTCCTGAGTGCCCAGGCCAGCACTGGTCTATCCTCAGCAAGCTGAGGTCATGAACAGTGGGGGCTGGGACTCCCGAGCTAGAAGGCTTCTGCAGTGATGCTAGTAGGCTGAGGCTAGCTGGTAGGACACTGCCTGCTGGGGTACCTGCTGGGAGGCTACCTGGGGAAGCTGCTGTTGAACTGGCTGCGCAGCTAGTTGGACACTGGCTGGACTTACCAGAAAATTGCCAGGAAGTCATCAGCAAGAGGTATTGAACTCTCTGGGCACCCACAGAACCCAGCTAAATCCAGCCGTGAGGATGTAAAATGAACTTGCAGATGTGTAGGTAGCTGGAGAGACTATAGAACACTCCAGAAGCTGCTGCCTGGAGATGATGAGATGCCAGTAAACTCAGCTAGGATGACTCCAGAACTCACCTACAAACTGCGTTGGGAGGTACTGCTGCCATTACTGCTGGAAATTCTATTGGGGCTGAAAAGACTTTACAGGAGTGCTGCTGAAAGTCACTGAAGGTGAACTCCACTGGATGTCCTGCGTGTTAGCCCAACACTGCAGGAGAAAGAAGGCACACAGGAACCGGGAAGAGGCAGCCCCACCTCCTGCAGTGTCCCTCCAGCGCCCTCTGTTGACCAACTTTAATATCATGCCATCTGGAAAGAAATATTTCAGTATCACAAACAGGCAAAGAACGATGGATTTGGAGTTGAGAATCAATACATTAATAACTGACTGGCACTGTGTTTTTGTCAAAATCACTACTTTATATTAAAATTATCTCTTGACTCATTTGTCTCTTCCACTAGCAGATGATATGCAAGGGTTTCAAAGGTAAGGAAACTCTTTATATTTATGCATGGCATAGACTTTGGCACATGTTATGTATTTAGTAAACATTTATCAAAATGTGGTACTACATTACATAAATATTGCATCCTGCACTGAAAGGCTCACTTGGTCTGACAAGCCCTAGGTATGCCAAGTTTATTTGGCATGAAGGGAGTTATTTCTGTTATTGTCATCATTTACACAAAGAAGGAAAATTACCTTAGTGGCAGTAGACACACTGGATATCTGTAGAGTCACTATTTTCTAAAAATGAACTTATTTTAGTTCCTTGAAAGTTTGCTTGAGGTTGACTGACAAAATCCTCCATGAATCACTAGGATTAAAAAAAAAAAAAAATCCCCCTTCTTTTGAGAGGAAGAATATTCTACTCAGAAATATATTGAGGGAAAAAAGCAAATAGACTAGTAAGCTGAAAGATGCCCATTTCACAGATTTTAGTAAAATAGAAAAAATAAGAACAACTTATATATACAGAAGTTGTGTGCTTCAGTATGCGTCAACAAGATCCACTTCTGTGACATTCTGACTTAAAAACTGAATTTCATCTCCTGTCGAAGATATCTGCACTGAATGAGTTTGGGAGTTGAATAAAGAGATGAATTTATTTAGTCAATATCAAGTATCAAGTCAATGCTTTGTGTAGGATAGAAATCAAAGTATAGTTAAAATATAGACTTAGCTACTACAACAATGAGACCCCCAAAAAGAAATCAATTTCTTTCTCATGCTACACCTGTGAGATGGGCTCTGCTTCATAAAGTCTTTTGAAAAGGAGCTCAGGTTTCTGCTTTCTTGTCCCTTGGCCATTACTTGGGATGTCATCTTGCCCCACAGTAGAAGACCGCTCACTGGCAAAAATTTAGCCCAAATTCTCCTCTAGCATTGGTTAGGGACAAGAGGAAGAAACTGCAGTTTTGGTCATGAGTTTGTCCAAAGGTGTGAATCATCTGTCCAAAGTGACTGCTTTTTATCAAATCCAGTGGCAAAGCAAGGACATCTTTATTTTCCTGGAGCAGCCATGTTTTAAAATTTTGGTAAAGATGCTCTGTGCCAATTTTGCCTTGGGCAGCACCTCCCAGTTCCAGCCCACAGAGAAGAGAGTGAAAGCAGAGGGTGATTCCCTCTGAAGGAAATGGCGTTGAGGTTGTGCTTGCAGTGAGACCCATTGACTGGAACATGGTCATGTAGTCACAGCTTTCTGCAAGGTAAAGTGGGACATGTAGCCGCGAACTAGCCAGGATTTTTAACTATCAAAAACAAGGAAGAATAGATACTGAAAGTTAGCGGTCTCTGCTACACTAAGATACTCTATTCTGAGATAATTAAAATGTTTACTCAGTTTTAAATACCTTTTATTTAGGAATATGTTGAATGTTCTGTAATAATAACATTGATTAATATTAGCTATAAAATAGTGTTAACTAATCTGAATATGTTAAGTGCTTAGATAGAGGATCAATGTCAGCCCTCACAGTTTCAGTTACCTTGTTTTATTAAATTGATATATAGGCTGCTAAAAAGATGATCATTCACCTTTAATAAACACATTGGTAGCTAATGTGCCAAGAAACAAGAAAATACATGAAAAAAATGGGGAGAGAAAAATGAAGTAAAGGAAATTTCTAAAGAAATATATGGGGTAGGAGCACAGGTACAAAACTTAATTGAAAAGGCAAAAATTATTAAACAACAGCAAACAGAATACCAATAGCCTTGGAGGAAGGACAGTAATATCATTAAAGTTTGAAAATGTCATCTGGGATAAACCAGAGATATGAAGAGCAGGAGCAGAGATGCAAGTTGAAATCACAGTGTGACACACTCACTGAAGAGTAATGACAGGAATAACCACAATTGAAAAGAAAGCATAAGATATTATATGACAATATTTTACAATACAGTACATATCACGGGTTTGATCCCTGGATCAGGAAAATTTCCTGGAGGAGGAAGTGGCAACCCACTCCAGTATTGTTGCCTGGAAAATTCTGTGGATATAGGAGCCTGGTGGGCTACAAGTCCGTAGTGTTGCAAAGAGCCGGACACAACTGAGCAGGCATGCCTGTATGTTTTACGGTACTATGCAAACAAATTTGAAAAACTGAGTAAAATAGATGATTTTACAGAAATTTAAAAATGATTGACCCCAGAAGAGATATAAAACCTAAACAGATGAGCAACCTCATAAGAAACACAGGAAGCAATCAGAGAAACCTCAAATAAAAAGTTGTTTTGTGGATGACTTTTTTCAAATTTTCCTAGTACCGAGAATGTCAATGTAATTTAAATTGTTTCAGAGATAAAGAACGAAGGCATCTGTATCCATAGAAACAGAACCAACAGGATGTGTACATTAGTCAGCTCAAGCTGCCATACCAAAATATCATAGACAGAACGGCCTAACCAACAGGAGGCTGGGAGCAGAGACCAGGCTGTCAATGGGATCAGGTCTTGGTGAGGGCTCTCATCCTAGTTTGCAGATAGCCCCCTTCTCACTGTATTCTCACATCATAAAGGGAGCAAGTTCTCTGGTGTCTCTTCTTATAAAGGGCACTAATCTCATCATGAGGGCTCCACCCTCATGACCTCATCTAAACCTAATTACTTCCAAAGGCCTCGTCTTCAAATACCATCATAGGAGAGCTGATGCTTACACATATGAATTTTGAGGGTGCAATTTCAATCCATAGCAATTTGTGTGTGCGTAATGAGAGAGAAAATATTAAAAGAAAATATTAACATGCTGAATTTAACAGAGGTCAATATTAGGAAATATGTTTAATTCCAAGAGTAGATTGAAGGACAAAAAAATAAACGTGATTGTCATGGTAGAGCCTGGTAGAACCATCTTTTCTGGTGAAAGGAACTGAGAGAAGAGGACCTTAACCTGAGAAAATGGGAGAAATCCTGAACTGAGGGATCTGGAGAAGAGGACTCCTAAATTATGTGTGACCTGATGCAAATCAAGCTTACACCTGACCTGTGCATGTACAGAACAGACTAAAAGAAGCACAGCAGAAGTTTTGGGAACTGAATTATGATATAAAACAGTACCCAGTTCCCAGACTGGCACACAAAGGGTGCATGTGCAGGGCAGACACACACAGCTTAGCAGAGCTTTGAAAACTGAGCTGACGATGGAACCACAGCCCACAGATTGCAAGATAGAACTTTCAGTCTGAATGGTGACTGATTGCTAACATCAGTCAACATTCTCCACGGGATTTTAACAGGATCCAGAGTCTCACAACATAATATTCAAAATGCCCATGGTACATTTGAATTTACAAAAAATTACCAGAAAAATATGACCACAACTTAAAAGCTAATCAACAGATGCCAAGCCTGAATCAACCAGATGTTGGAATTATCAAAACTACTACTTAGGAATCAAAGACTGGAATAGTAATGTGTGCAACAATGTGGATGAATCTGTTTTGTATGTTACATATAAAATAGGGTACCTTCTCTGTGATTCCATTTATATGGCAGTCTGGAAGGGGCTAAACTACAGAGATGGTGAACAGAGCGGAGGTTGCCCGTGGTTAGGAGTATGGGAAAGGATGGACTATAAAGGAGGGGCAGGGTGGAAAATGCCACCTTGATGGCAGTTTGACTCCATGTGTTTGTCAGTAAGTAGAATGAACTTCTTGTGTGAATTTAAAGTAAATATTAAAAGTACTCTAAAAACTTATTCTTTCCTCCTTCTGAAGAATGATCTAACTACAACAATCCACCTATCTTACATGCTAATATTACCCAGTATTTTCATATCACCTTGGTTTTATAGCTATGAATTGGCCATCATATTTCTTATTCTTTTTTATATTCAACTTTTTTAAGATTTACCAATATGTAAAATGGTTTTTTTTCCTTCTTGCCTCTCCTTCCTTTCTGCAATTACTCTTCTCCCTGAAATAGCGATACTTCCCTTAATAGTTCATTCAGCAACATTTAACTAAATTTACTCATTGTTATCCAAATAACCCTTTAAGTTGGTCTCGTATTTGAATGATAGCTTATCTGGATATAATATCTAGACTCTCAGTTATTTTCTTATGAATATTATAACTACATTATTTCATTGTCTTCTCGCAGCTATTGATGCTATTTATGGTGAGAGTTGGACCATAAAGAAGGCTGAGCACTGAAGAATTGATGCTTTTGAACTGTGGTGATGGAGAAGACTCTTGAAAGTCCCTTGGACAGCAAGGAGATCTAACCAGTCAATCCTAAAGGAAATCAACCCTGAATATTCATTGGAAGCTCCAATACTTTGGCCACCTGATGTGAAGAGCCGACGCACTGGAAAAGACCCCACTGCTAGGAGAGACTGAGGGCAGGAGGAGAAGGGGGTGACAGAGGATGAAATGCTTGCATGGTATCACCAACTCAATGGACGTGAATTTGCGCAAACTCCCAGAGATGGTAAAGTATGGGGAAACCTGGAGTGCTGCAGTCCATGGGGTCTCGAAGAGTCGGACATAACAGCGACTGAACAGCAGCAACAAATGCCACTTATCAGTCTGTATTGTTTTGTGCCTCATTGCTTAATATCTCCTTTTTATTTCTGAGATTCAGTAGTTTAAGCATGTAGCTTTGAATCTTAGATTCCTAACTTTATTAAATTCTGAAGAGTTCTATGCTTATGATGCATGCTCAGTTGCTTCAGTCATGTCCAACTCTTTGTGACCCCATGGACTGTAGCACACCAGGATCTTCATGGTATTCTCCAGCCAAGAATACTGAAGTTTCCATTTCCTTCTCCAGGGATCTTCCTGATCTCGGGATCGAACCCACGTCTTATGTGGCTCTTGCATTGGAAGGCAGTTCTTTACCACTAGTGCCACCTGGGACGCCCTCTTCTATGTTCATATCATTTACAAAATTTGCCTCTCTTCTATTCTCCTAATGTCTTCTCATGGTGTACCAGTTACACTTATGTTGAACCTTTTCATTCTATCCTTCATGTCGGTTCATTTCTTTTTCACATTATTTATTGCCCATAGTTTTCTCAGTAAAATCTACCAATTCATTAACACTCTTTCAATATTCATATAATCTTAAGTTTAACATATTCAATAATTGTTAAATTCTAGTGACTATATTTCTTTTGGAGAAGGAAATGGCAATCTACTCCAGTACTCTTGCCTGGAGAATCCCCATGGATAGAAGAGCCTAGCAGGCTACAGTCCATGGGGTCACAAAGAGTCAGACACAACTTAGCAACTAAATCACCAACCACCATATTCAGTAACTTAAATTCTAGTGGATGTATTTCTTTTCTACAAATTTCTTTTTTCTTTTTAAAATTTGCTTGGCAATTTTCATAGTAACATATGTTTCTTATGTTCTTGTTTGTTTAGTTTATATACTTTAATTATTTAACATGTTTATTTTATTGTTGTGTCTGATCATCTTGTTCTTGGAGGTAGGGTCCAACCATACCTTTTTTTCTCTGCTGATCTTTTTCATGGTACATTTTTTTCCATGTATGCCTTAGAACTTTAGAATGTGAGCTTATCTTCCCAGGATTTATGTGTGATAATCCTATGTAATTTGATTTAAGGTATCCTAGGATTTTTCACTTTCACGCATTGGAGAAGGAAATGGCAACCCACTCCAGTATTCTTGCCTAGAGAATCCTAGGGATAGAAGAACCTGGTGGGCTGCCGTCCATGGGGTCGCACAGAGTCGGACACGACTGAAGCGACTTAGCAACAGCAGCAGCAGCAGGTCCATATTTATGTTAATTTACTGGTATGGAGTTCGCAGACTTACAATGATGATGTCAATTCAAACCTCAAAATTGTGTGATCAGGTCTATGATCATAAATTTACAACAGTTATTAACTTTTTTCAACAAAAGCCTTGGTTGAGACCAAAAGTTTTCCTTGTCACCTTCCTATGTTAGGGACAGGTAACTTTTAGTTTACCTTTTCTATATGTGTAAATAATTTCTAACTGCCTATCTTTTTGTAGGCTCAATTCCCTACATGCTATTTCAGCATGGATTTACGCTCAGTTAATTTCCAGGCCTCTGGTTCATTAGGATTCACAAACCCCTCTTTGAAAGACATTCTTTTTTCATTCAGTTTCCTTTCTTTCCTTTTGTCCTCTGGAGACTTCCCCCACTTTCTTGTGAGTGTAGCTGTGTATATCAAAATGATGTTTGCTGTCTTTCATTTATAATTTCTGTAATTTTGCATTGAAAAGCTTTTCATTTACTGTCCTATTTTCAGAAAACCTTTTCTTTTTTAAGATGATATTAAACCACATTAATTTGTCCACAGCTTTACAAACTCTTTTAAAATATTTTGGTATTAATTTTGAAGGTATTTTAATAGCTTCAAATCAGGACAAAATTATACGACATGGCCAAAAAATGGTTCATGTGAAAAGACTAAAACCCTAGGTTAATAAACAATGTAGCAATCTAGGATTTTTGCAACTGGTTTCTTTTAAAGAAAACTGAATACAGAAATGGTCAGAGTAATATGATTGTGTAAATAACTTGAATTCTTCTCAGGCAAAATCCTTCATTACAAGATCTTAATTCTAACAAGATAACTGGCATAGAAATTTGAAGGTCTAGTATGAAAATTAATGGTTCTGGATGTTTGCTGTTCATCAGTTCTTAAAGACATAAAAATGATTTACCTCAGTGTTGGCAGGGCTGCAAGGAAAAGGGTAAATGCTTTTATGGCTGATGGTAATATAAATGGGTGCCATTTTCCTAACCATCAAGACGGTAATATGTAACAAGATCTTAAAAATACATTTATATCACCTGACAAAAGAATGCTACTCCTGACTATACGTCTTTCTCCTATTTTCTTAGAAGTGTTCAGCGGTGTCTATGTGTAAAAATCAGAAATTTATATGCATTAAAAACATAAAATTCAGTAGAACCTAATTATTTTTATTAATAAAATTGATGTAATTTTTAAATGAGTACAATTTATTATATCAATTTTATTAATAAAAATAATTAGGTTCTACTGAATTTTGTTTTTAATGCATTTATTATACATTGCTGATTTTTACACACGGATACCACTGAACACTTCTATGAACATAAAAGAAAGATATATAATTCAGGTGTAGGATTCTTTGGTGAGATGATATAAATGTATTTTTAAGATCTTGTTATATATTACCTTCTTGATGGTTAGAAAAATGGCACCCATTTGTATTGCCATCAGTCATAAAGGCATTTATTAATAAAATTGGTGTAACTTTTAAATGAGTAGAACTTAAAAACATGACAACAACTGAAGCTAAAGTAAAAAAGGGAGATAGTTTACCGGCCCTTATTATCATGACCTGGCCTTTTCCCTTTCTTAAAAAAATATGTAATCTGATTTCTTTTCTATGATTTTTGTTTGGCTGAAATGATATGTATTATAACTGATATATTGAACACTTACAAGATTAGCACATATCTCTATTCATTAACAGATGTTTAAATACACTTCTCTAAAGTAGGTGAAATGAGATAACTATTAAGCATCATGTGCTAAACAGTAAACAGGCATTAGATAGTCATGATAAAGTAATAGAGTATAACAGCAACTGATACTTTATTGTTATGATTCCAAAGACAAATTGTCCTCAAACTGAGGTGACCTGTGGTCCTATGTCCAGAATTGCCCTGCACCCACAGCTGAGAGTTTTCTGGTACCCCAGAGTGTCCTTCAAGTTACCATTTCTTCCCATCTAAATTCATGTGTAACAACAGGGAAGGAGAATGGATTTCACGAAGATATTTGGAGCACATTTCCTTCAGGCCCTTGAGAACTATGACCTAGCATATGACTTGCAAATAAAGCACAGAAACACTGACTTGAGATGGCTCTGAGTTTCTAGTAGGAATTAAGAGAATTCCCATCCAAAAGAAGACACAGTTGTAGCACTTTGTTTTCCCATACACATTTTATCGATGCTACCTTTTTAGGTGTGAATCCTTGTATGGAGCAGTAGGGTACATATTATGATTACTATTAACACAACTGAACACACGCACTCAAATGATTACTATCACTATTGCTACTACTATGTGCTGTGCGAAGTTGCTTCAGTCCTGTCCAACTCTGTGCGATCCCATGAACTGTAGACCTCCAGGTGCCTCTGTCCATGGGATTCTCCAGGCATGAATACTAGAGTGGGTTGCCATGCCCTTCTCCAGGGGATCGTCCCGACCCTGGGATCCAATCCGTGTCTCTTACCTCTTCTGCATTGGCAGGCGAGTTCTTTATCACTAGTGCTGCCTAGAAAGCCCTACTATACTACTACTACTACTGCCATTGTTATAGTTATTGAGGTGTGCACTGAAATCCACACTAACTAGCCTTTCCCTGTCTGGGGTTTGAATCTGCAGTGGAGTTGTAACATATAGGAAAGGAAGCCCCATGAGTCATTTCAGATACAGATGTCCCTGAGTTCTCACTAAAATGCATTATTAGTATCTGTTTCCAGGAGCACATATCTTCCTTCATAAATACTTTCCAGATGTGTTCCTCTTGTTTGTAATAGAAAAATACACATTTCAAAAAAAAACTATGAATAGTGTAACATTTTAACTAAAAATGATCTAGTACTATAATTTATTAAAAACTCAAAATGTAAAACCAGCTATAGACACAATCTGTAACTATCACACACCCATCCAAATTAGATGTATGACCCTTTTTGCAGCAGAATGCAAATACTTAACTAACCCATTCTGCATCTTGAGTTTCAACACATTCTGTCTCCCCATCTAACAAACTTGCCATGCATCCTGTAATTTTGTCCCTGTGTTTCTCAATCAGTTTCATCTCTCCGGACTCAGAACTTTGGCACACCTTTATATTTTTGTGTCATAACCTTGTATTGATTTATTATGTTCTCCTTAGGGTTACTCCTCCAAGTTCAGGCTAGCCCTCTATTATACTTTCCTTAACCACAATTGGCATTTGTTCATTCAGTAAACTGAAGGACTAGTCTAACATCTGTGTAAGAAGTCATCAAATGCACTGCTACGTTCCACATAGCTGGGCAACTGTTTCTTCCCCACACAGGAAAAGACAGCAGGCTTGTTCCCATACCCAGGCATGGAAATCTGGAAGAAGGTGTGACCTCTGAAAAATGGGCCAATTAGAAGACGTAAGCGGACTGGGTACTGAAGCTTGCAGATTTTATTCTCCATTCCTAGGATTCTGAAAGCCATTTTTCAAAACCAATGAAGATCATTTAGTATAAAACCTAGGAACTTTCCTTAAAAGGTAGGGCTTGCAATCACTTGAATAGGACCGAATAAGAACAGGTGCCCCCCACCCCCATCCTCATCTTTCATGGCACAAGCAAAACTGGATGGAGCCTTAGTCTCCCAACCTCCAGATCAGCACTCTCGTAAGCCACCAGCCCCATCTTGGGTTCGCCCAGAGTGGTCATCTGGATCAGGGATTCTGACCCACCCCAGCCTTAAATGGATCACCTTCAGGCCCATGCAGAATTTAGCAGTGGTCCAGTCCCAGCTCTGGCTCGACTTCTTTTCTCGATTTCCTTTCTTCCTAAGGCAGGAAAGTGGAATGGTTTTCTTTAGGAAATTTCTGAGGCCCAGGGAAAGTCCTAGAAATACCAACATCAGAGGTTCCACAATTAACTGGCCCAGTTAGATCACCTGGTGATGAATCTCACCGTTAACATACCTTACTCATGGACCCAGAGCTTCCAATCACCCCTCCCTCTACAGTATGCACAGACAAGTAGATATTAACAGGCATTTCAGAAGGCCCTCTAATATGAAAGATATAGACAAAAAAAAAAAAAGAAAGAAAAACAGCAAGAAGCCACTTAGGAGAGAAATATATTAAATAGGAAGAAAGAAAAAAAGTCTATCATTAATATCTTCAACTGTGAATAGTTTTATATAGTTTTAATAAGGTATAACATTGAATGCCAATCCAACATATCAAGCCAAAATTATGATACCACTCTATTGGGAAAAGGATGGTTGACACACACACACACATAGAGAGAAGGAAAGGGAGTTAAGTCCTCACCCTTCCTAGTGGAAGGTCAATAGAAAATGCTTAAAATTGAGAAAATATAATAATACAGCTTATTATTTATTAGCTAAATACCTGGGCTTCCCTGGTGGCTCAGTGGTAAAGAATCTGCCTGCCAATGCAGGTGATGCAGGTTCAAACCCTGGGTCAGGAAGACCCCCTGGAGGAGGAAATGGCAACTCACTCTAGTACTGAAGAATCCCATGGACAGAAAGCCTCACAGGCTACAGTCCGTGGGGTTCCAAAGAGTCAGACACAACCTAGCATCTCAGCACAAGCACCTAAATTATCAGCTAAAATTGCTGATGATTGCTCCCTCTAGGGAAATGAAGGAAGGATGAGTAGGAGACCGGTGTTGTTTTTCTTAACAAATTTTGTGAAATCTTTTGCTACTTTATATACATGTATAACCTCAACATTTTTTTTAATTTAAAAAGAAGAGATAAAAAGGAGGCAACAATGGCATATCATTTAGAAAACTTTTTTGAAGTCTATGCAAAAATGATGATGTCTTGAATTAGGATCATGGTAGAGGAAATTAAAAGAACTAGACAGATGGAAATATTTAATTGATTTCTGGCATTGTGATCAGAAAAGATGCTTTGATATGATTTCAACAGATAAACTATGAAGTCACAGGATCTGAAAATAACTTAGATGTAGATGTCCAGTTGGAGAGCATGAGGCATCCAGAATGATCACTAGGTATTTAGCTCAAGCTAGTGGATAGATGGTGGTGCCATTTGCTGAAGGAGAGAATCAAGGGGGCGGAGCAAGTTTTAGGGGAGAAAATACTGAGTTCACTTTATTTATTGGTCATGCTTCATGGCATGTGCGGAGAAGGCAATGGCACCCCACTCCAGTACTCTTGCCTGGAAAATCCCATGGACAGAGGAGCCTGGTAGGCTGCAGTCCATGGGGTTGCTAGGAGTCGGACACGACTGAGCGACTTCACTTTCACTTTTCACTTTCATGCACTGGAGAAGGAAATGGCAACCCACTCTGTTGGGGGCCGGCGTGAGGCACTCCGCCCATGACAAAGGTCATGAGGAAGGAGCCTCGACATACGCAAAGGCGGGATCAAGCCTCAGGAGTACCCCTGGAAATTCTCGAGCATCTACCCTCATAACCAGAGCCTGCCTACTTTACTACTTTGTGCTCTCCCCTACACCTCTGACTTTACGGGGGGCTGTCTCCCACCACCTCTTTCGGAGAAGGAGTTAACTTAGAGCTCCAGTTAATAATAATTCCTGGGCGTGATAGGAGTGTTTCAACCTACAAACTCCTCTGAAGGTTCTCTAGCCTGCCTGACAGGCTTGTCCAGCCACATGTGATTGCTCACAGCCTCCCAACCGTGAGAGGCACGAGATGCTTTAAACCTTCTAAAAACAGGTTCCTTAGAAAAGTTAGAAAACTATTAGTATAAGTATAATGGGCTGATTAGAAATTGTATTGGTGAAGGGTTTTTCATTTGTTGAGCCAATGTTTGTTGCTAAGTCTCCACATCCCCTGCCCTTATACACATTAATGAATATATAGAAGAAATAAGTATTAACCTTTGATATAAATCACGTTAGACCTTAGGCTAAGTAAATTCTTTCCTTAACTAAAACCCCCTACACCCTCACCCTATAGGAATGTAACTTTATTTGGGTGGCTGTTTTAAGAATAATCACCCTTGGAGAAAAAATTGTTCTGGTTGACTGACCACTGTCACAAGGAGAGGGTCATAAATTGTCAGCAGGCCCCACCTGGCCAGAAGATGATGTAACACCCTTAAGACCTCTGTATACCTTCGTATGAAGCACCTGACTTTAATAAAAGTCAGGACTGCTGTCCCCGCGTGACTTTTGTATAACATCTCAGTGTATAAAAACAGACTCTGGAAAATAAAGAATTGGGATCAGTTCCTCGAAAGACTGGTCTCCCCATGTCGCTCTCTCTCTCACTCTGGCTGAGTCTCCATCTGGAGCGCGGAACCCGCCATGCTTACTAATTATGCTTGGGCTTCTAAGATCCAACCGGGGAGGCCTCAGTGTCTCCTCTCCTTCGGGAGAACGGAAGGACGGCTGCGGCCTACGTAAGTGGTGCAAGCTTCTTGTCTTGAAGTTTTATTGGTCTCCCGCGTAAACCAAGCTATTCAGCCTCTTTTCTCCAATGAATTTTCCTACTGAGCTATCCTCATTCTATTACTCTTTATATCTTTGATGAATATTTAAATAGTCGCCGAAGCCCTCTCCCCTTCGAATACCCTGGATCAGCCGGGGCTGGACCCCGGCACCACTCCAGTGTTCTTGCCTGGAGAATCCCAGGGACGGGGGAGCCTGGTGGGCTGCCGTCTATGGGGTCACACAGAGTCGGACATGACTGAAGCGACTTAACAGCATAGCATGTGGGATCTTAGTTTCCCAACCGGGTGTCCAACCCATGCCCCCTATATTGGAAGCATGAAGTCTTAACCGCTGGACTGCCAAGGGAGTCCTGAGTTCATTTTTAGAATTGTCTCATTTAATTTGCTTATGTACATGCTTAGTCACTCAGTCATGTCTAACTCTTTATGACCCTTTGGACTGTAGCTCACCAGGCTCCTCTGTCCATGGGATCCTCCAGGCAAGAATACTGGAGTGGGTTACTATTCCCTTCTCCAGGGGATCTTCCCAACCCAGGGATCAAACCTGGGTCTCCTGCACTGCAGGTGGATTCTTTATTGTCTAAGCCACCAGGGAAGCCCCTATACATTTCCCCAAAAGAGGTAGGGCTGAAAAGTTATTTATATGATCTTCTAGAGCTCAAGACCCATAGTTAAGTTAGAAATAGACAAAAAATTGACAAAAAGTGATAAAGAAGGCCATGGATATGTATTGTGTTTTCTTGCCCAATAACTCTTTCCCCTCCTCAGAGTTCTTGTGAGGATACGCATGTGTGTTGGTTGGCACTCACTCTGCCCTACTCCTACTGCAAGGTCAGGACCCAGACTGGCCCTCTAAGTAGCCTTTCACTATGGCCACAGCGCTTTGGTTCAGGAAGAGCATGTAAACTGAGGTGAGTTTATCAGAACCCTTTTAGAAAAAGTGGAAATGGATATAAATGAATATTAATTTCTTTCCTTCTAGACTTCTGAGCCAGGAAAGTCTGGAGCTGCCTGTGGCTCTCTTGTCTATTCAGGGAGTCTGGCTGTGGATGAAGACAACATTGTGTAAATCAGGACAGATTCTTACTATGATTAGTCACCTTCTTGGACAGAGCCAAGTTTCATTCTCTGAATTCCCCACTTATGTGAGCCAGTAGTTTCCCTTCCTAAGATGGTCTGGGTTGCCCTGACAGTGTCCTGTCTTGTGAATGGACATGGATAAGGTTGTCATGGGAGAGTGTGAGAGTGTGAGGGGTCAATAGAGAAAGCCTTACAAGCCTATGAGTAGATGAGGAGCTGGCAGGAGAGACAAAGAAGAAACTGTTGAGTAGATAGAGGGGGGGAAAAAAAAGGAAAGGAAAAGCCATGGCAGTCATAAGACAGTGTTTCCAGAAGCAAAAAGGAGTCAGCAATATAAACGTTGCCCAAGGTCAATCAACACCTTGAAAAACTGGCTGACCTTGAAAATGTTGGTGAGAGCAGTTTTGGGGAAGTGAAACTTTGTGGAAATGGCTTAGGGGAATGTGTGGGAGTTGGAGAAATTGAATTAATAAATGGTGACAACTCATTCAAAAGTAGAATTTGTTGAAAGAGAGAGATCACATAGAAATTACCAGGGGATGGGTTTAGGGAACATTTCTTTTTCCCTTTTCAGGTTTTTGTTCTAAGAAAAGAGAGGCATGAGTATAATTAAATACTGATGAAAAGGACCTAGTGAAAAGAGAGAAACTGAAGTAGCAAAGTCTAATAATTTATCATGGGGAATCTACAAGACATTGGGGGAAATGTAGTCAGGAGCAGAGTAGGAGAATAAACTTAGGAAGAGAGAAGGTGGTGATGTTGATGGGTAAGGTGGAATTGACTTTATAGGCTGGTTGAGAGAATTCCTATCATATGAATTTATTTTCACTGTGAAATAAGAAGCACAGTTATCTGCTAAGAATGAGGAGATGTGAAAGATTTGACTGAGGCAGGTAAGACCTGAAATAGTCACTGGGCCAACACGTGAGATAATACTGGATTGTTGGGTAGAGTTGAGGGCCTAGATCAGGTTGTGTCCAGGAATTTAAACCTACAGAACTGAAGGAGTTTGTCAAGCAGCGAGGGGGCAGTGTGGGTGCAAGCAGGGAGGGAAAGCTGGGTTTCTCTAGGATTTACATAGAATGGCAGTTCAGTCACTGTTTCCTACAGAGTTTGGGAGAAACAGTGATTTTGGGGGGCATAAAATTTCTTTCTTTAGAGAACAACCCATCTGTTTTTCTTACCCGAGGGTGTTTCAGGGAGAGCTGATGGAGCCTATTAATTGAACAGTGGGGTGGAGAGTGGAGGGATACATTTTATATCAGGAATAAGAAAAATAGGTATTTATCAGGCAGGCTCAGCAGTAAAGAACCCGCCTGCCAGTGCAGGAAACACAGGAGATGTGGGTTCAATCCCTGGGTTGGGAAGATCTCCAGAGTAGGAAATGGAAACCCACTCCAGTATTCTTGCCTGGGAAATCCCATGGACAGAGGAGCCTGGTAGGCTACAGTCCATGGGGCCACAAACCACTTAGAACAACAGCAAAAAAATCAGGCAACAAGCAATTGATTATTCATCAACTAATCTAATCTTCATAAAACTCTAGGATGTAGTTTTACTGAACCCATGTTATAGCTGAAGAAACCAAGACCTGGAGGATTATTAACTTGTCTGAGGTCTCTCAGCAGGAAATGGCAGACAGACTGCTATTGTAATAGAAAAAGCAAGGTTTCTGGTTTGTCTGCTGCTGCTACTGCTAAGTCGCTTCAGTCGTGTTCGACTCTGTGCGACCCCATAGACGGCAGCCCACCAGGCTCTGCCGTCCCTGGGATTCTCCAGGCAAGAACACTGGAGTGGGTTTCCATTTCACACAAAAACCCAGTCAAGCTCTTCTCACTTGGAAGAGCTACCCATGTCATCATCTCTGGTCCTAAACACTCTGTGTGATGAGTGGCGTATTTCTGGGGACAGCAGTCCTTGGGATAGTGATGGCAGGGTCCCGACATCCCCCAGGACTTGGGCCAGAAAGGCCCCTGTCCTGGCCCTGGCACTTCAGAGGGCCACAAGTATCACAGACTTCTGTGAACGAGCGTGTAGGTCTCCAGTGTTCTATCAACTTGCCATCTGTATGGCGCTTGGTGCTGATATGGCAGAACCCACAATCCTAAACATCTGCTCTCGGAAGTAACACTTCGTCCTCGGAGAAACACTGCACATTTCTCTCCCTGTCTCCTCTAGACAAATGCTGGCCGCCACTGAATGCTGTCAGGGTTTGGGGGTTGTGTCGCTGACACTGCTTCTGAGTGCAGGGAGGATTCTCCATGTGGAAGCAGGTAGAAAACAGAAAAAGCAAATTAACCTATTGTCAAATCCTTCCTCTCATATAAGATGATTGCATTAGACTCTGGCAGAATGAAATTGTCTTCCCAGTGGTATCAAGCATCCATGTTCCCACTCTCCTCTTCTTCTACATTCACTATTGTATGTGGCACCCAGGGAGCATTTTGTAGTATTAAACAGTCAGTATCACCCTCACATATTTTTGCTTACATATCTATATCTCCATATACATAAATCTAGACAGAATATGAGTAAAGAATAATTAAATTTTGTAATGACTAGATGAACATTAAAATCTGCAATTGCAAATAGTTTGGTTTTTGTGAAAGTATTTAATGAGATTTTATTAACTTGCCCCCAAGTAAATAATTTCAGGCTAGTTTAAATAATTTTATGTTAAAATTTTAATCAATCATTATAATTTTTTATTGTATTTTACTTTATATACCATTTTGAATATTTTAGAACATAACATTTTTGAAAATATGTAGATAAAATTTTCATTTCCACTTTTAATGAAAAAGGTCAAACTGAGTTTAATTTGAATATAATGACATTTTATTTCTTAGTCCTTTAGGTTAGTGAGAATGAATTCATATTTCTAGTATGCTGGAAATAGAAAATACTAAAGTAGAGCTTAGGGAGAAAAAGGTGAAAAGCATCAAGAAATAGGAAAGGTTCAAAGAGGCAACTTGCTTAAGTTTTTTAAAACTCAAAATAATAAAAGTGAGATTTTATTGGCCATAACCCACATAAAATTTACAAACAGGATATTATAAATATTTTATTAAATAAGGATTTAATTACTGACCAAAACACTGAAAATGAAATGAAATTATTTTATTAGATTCACTTTAAACAAATCAAATCCCAGCAATAAATGAAGATTTAATGAAAATATTACTATAAGAGATGATGAATATTATTGCATAAGTAACATGATGAAAATAAAATATTTCATAAAATTTTCTTTGCTGCTGCTAAGTCGCTTCTGTCGTGTCCGACTCTGTGTGAACCCACAGACGACAGCCCACCAGGCTCCCCTGTCCCTGGGATTCTCCAGGCAAGAACACTGGAGTGGGTTGTCATTTCCTTCTCCAATGCACGAAAGTGAAAAGTGAAAGTGAAGTCACTCAGTCGTGTCTGACTCTTCACGACTCCATGGACTGCAGCCTACCAGCCTCCTCCATCCATGGGATTTTCCAGGCAAGAGTACTGGAGTGGGGTGCCATCGCCTTCTCCGAAAATTTTCTTTAATAATGTTTAAATTTTGTAATTTTTGTTTCATTCCCAAGTATGTGTATTGCAAATTTTATAAACTGTTTTGCTATTTTTCAGCTGGGTAGTTTCTCCAAATTTACACTAATTAAAAGTAGTTTAGGACCTACAGTGACTCAGTTTGACATTATTGTTAATAGAACACAAATTATAAGAAAATCCTGATTTTAACAACCTAATTGGCATTTTGCTTCCTGAAATAAAGCCATGAGAAATAACTTGTATGGAATAATTATACAATGATGTATAATTATGGACTGTCTCCATTGTATTACTTACTCAAACATCACCACCTCAATCAACAAATCACCCGAACTTGTACAACAATAATAAAATCACATTTTCTTGAAATCTTGTTCTCTTCAGGTACATAAAACCTTGTTTTACACAGTGTGTACAAATTTTATTGTTATTAAGATATCTTTGTCAAGATGGGGGTAAACATTTTATATAACAGTTTGATAGATTTTACTGTTTAAGTGTTGGCTTATGTGGTATGTGGGTCTCCGTTTGTATTCTTCCCACAGACCATTTAGTAATTAACCATGGACTTGAGACTGGTCAAAACTTGTTAAATCAGAACCCATTAACTTAACCACCTGTAGACTTAATTTTGGAGAAGGCAATGGCACCTCACTCCAGTACTCTTGCCTGGAAAATCCCACAGATGGAGGAGCCTGGGAGGTCGCAGTCCGTGGGGTTGCTGAGGGTCAGACATGACTGAGCGACTTCACTTTCACTTTTCACTTTCATGCATTGGAGAAGGAAATGGTAAGCCACTCCAGTGTTCTTGCCTGGAGAATCCCAGGGACGGGGGAGCCTGGTGGGTTGCCGTCTATGGGATCACACAGAGTCAGACACGACTGAAGCGACAGCAGCAGCAGCAGACTTAATTTAACCAAGGGATTCCAGAGAACTACCTGACAACCACCCTGAAAACCCCACTGGGATGGTTTGGAAAGCAACAAAGCAACCAAATTAACCTAAGAGACTCAGCTGTGGTAGAAGAAATCAGAAAGGAAGGGCACATGTAAGTAAAATGATCTCTAAGTCACTGGCTCACACTGAAACCTTCATGAAACATCGTATAGAACTGGCAGAGATAGTTAAAAATTTCACCTGGAAAAGGTTTCAGCAAATTATTTTTGATTATATGAAAATCTAGAGTGATGATGAGTTGCTTATTTGTTATTATTTTCCCTAAAAAATGATAATGGTGCTAGTGTATGGAGGCAATTGAATAAAGGATGCTCTATGTGACTTACCTGCATCATCTTCTCATTGAAAAATACCTCAGTCTCATTCTATCTGTAATGGAAATAGACTATTTCTTTAGTGCATATAATGGAAAAAAATTACAGCTGTCAGAAATGATAGCCTAGATTACTCTTATAAAGCATTTCCTTAAAGCTGTAAATCACTGGTGTTAGTACAATCTTAAATTTGCTTCTCATTCTTTTTCTGTTCTTCCTGTTTACATTTCTCCCCTCATTTATTTTTTTATATTATCCTCCTTATAAGTGTTTATCCAAGCTATCATTTTGAGTAATGCTTCTCATTAAAAATTTTCACTTATTTTTCACATTTTGAACATATTAAGCCTCAAAAATCTGGGTCTTTGTGATACAGTGACTTCTGTTTAGATGTCCAACATGTTAGAGGAAAGGATACTTTAAGTTTTGACATTTGAGAAAGTTTTTACTTGTATTAAAACATATATGATAATACTTCATAGGATTTTTATTTTAACATGAACAAATATAAGCAAGAAAGCGAAAATGGCGACAACGGTTGAGAGCACTGGTTTAAGTCGCATACTGAGAATAAAATTATCTATGTACTGTGCATATAACTGTGTGAAGTACATGGGCAAGTTTGTCAACATTATTACTGATTCCACTGTTATTCTCATTTATTGTTATTAACTGCTTCTGACTTTCTTTTATTGGAGAAGGAAACAGCAACTCACTCCAGTACTCTTGCCTGGAGAATCCCATAGACAGGGAGGCTGGTGGACTACAGTCTATGGGGTCCCAAAGAATCAGACACGACTGAGCACACAGAGGGCCTTCTTTTATAAAATAAAGCAGGACATACCCACTTTAGAAAATTTAGATGGTGGAGAAGCATA
Source organism: Bos taurus (assembly GCF_002263795.3). Classification (NCBI taxonomy): domain Eukaryota; kingdom Metazoa; phylum Chordata; class Mammalia; order Artiodactyla; family Bovidae; genus Bos; species Bos taurus. The sequence continues at coordinate 67,965,315 of NC_037336.1, forward strand.
AATTGAAGAGCCTTCTTTTCTTGTGTCTGTTATTCCCTACCCCCGACCTCTATTAATGGTTTTTCTTGTGTTCTGCCCCCAAATTAGGTTGGGAGCCAGCATACATACGGTCCTTTCTGAAACTACACAGGCATATCAGACTTTGCACCCCATTTTGCTCTTTCATCATTTAATTTATCTTGTGTGTCTTTCTCTATGCACACCTATCTATCACCCTCAGTCTTTATAATAACTGTGTCATGTCTTATCATATAAATGTACTATGAGTCATAAAACTGATCTTCTTTTGCAGTTTTTTATCCTACTATTATGTCTGTAATAGTAAGTAGAATAACAGTAGAATTTCTCAGTTGAAGCATGCAGGTGTTTTCCACTTTGATACATTTTGCCAAAATTACCCTCCCAAAAGTTTACACTAATTTACTTTAGTGGTATGGATGTATTTGGATATGGTCCTGAAAAAAAAAAAAAAATATATATATATATATATATATATATAAGTTATTTGATATATAGATTTTTTTAATTAAATTAACTAGAGATGTGACTTATGTTATAGCAGGGCCTATGACTTTCTTTGATCATTTTTGAAAGATGAAGACTTTCATAACAATTTACAATCCAGAAGACGCATGTGTGCATACCCGTTTAGAGGAAGTCCACCTATGATAGACTGGACAAGGCCCTCCCCCCAGAGATGTCCAGTGAGACTCGTCTCAGACTTCTCACCTCCAGAACCAAGATACTGAATTTGTGTTGTTTTAAACAACTAAGTATGTGGTAATTTGTTACAGCAGTAAGAGAAAACTAATACATCAACCATATATCCCAAATGAGGATTCAGCTGTTTGGGCAGATACGCTGTATTGGAATATATGAGAGCACAGCTTTAGAAAGCCAAAAATCCTTTGGTACACAAAGCAGTAAAAAGTGGAGCTAGCCAGGACCCACCCTGTCCTCCCACTGTCAGTCCTGAAAGCATCTTTGTGGAACCATCAGCGTTCCAAGAAGTAAACTGAAAACTACTCCTTTAGAAAGCTAAATAAGCTTTCCTCTGTGATTTGAGAATGTGTTCATAAATTGGATCTTGCCAGTCCAGGTTCGATGCACGATACTGGATGCTTGGGGCTAGTGCACTGGGACAACCCAGAGGGATGGTATGGGGAGGGAGGAGGGAAGAGGGTTCAGGATGGGGAACACATGTATACCTGTGGCGGATTCATTTTGATATTTGGCAAAACTAATACAATTATGTAAAGTTTAAAAATAAAATAAAAATTTTTAAAAATGTATTTTTCAAATAGTAAGTGATTATTGGTATCTATTTAAGGTCGCTACTGTACTAGACTCCAGGACACAGCAATAAACTAGGCAGACTTATTCCTACCCTCCACAGGCTACAGGATAGTAAGGAAAATAGCCAATTCCAATAGAATGTGACAAATGCTTTGATGGGAAAAGACTAGGGAGCTGTGTGGATGCACAGAAGGGATATTGTCAGTGGTCTGATAAAGGCATAATAGAAATCTTCCTGAGGGAACATCCAAGCTGAGATTAAGCAGAGTAAGAATGAGCCTGCGCAGCTGCCTAAGAAGGAGTGGGGTAAAGATAAGAGGTGTGGCATGTTGACAGTCACTCTGGTAGAAAGAACGTGATTTCTAAAGACCTAGTAGAGATAGATGAGGGTATATTTGGGAAACTAGCATGGATAAAGCACAAAATACAATGAAAAAATGGAAGGAAATGAGGTTGAAGTTCTTAAGGGGTCTTGGTATTCCTGCAAGGCATTTCCTCTTTATTCTCCTGTCCAGCCAGAGACACCCCAGTAGGTCTGGAATGGAGCCCCACTCACATTTAGAACAACTGCTCTGTACAGAAAGTGGAGGACTAATGAGAAGTTACACTGGAGGCTATTGCAGAAATCAATCAAAAATTCCATGGGAATTTTTTCAGGCAAGAATACTGGAGTTGGTTGCCATTTCTTATTACAGGAGATCTTCCCAACCCAGGAATTGAACCTGTATGTCCTGCATCTCCTGCTAGGTAGGCGGATTCTTTATTGGTGAGCCACCTGGAAGCCCATGGAGAGGTCTAAAAAATAGGTGCATAAATAGTTATGGAGCCCCAGAAAGTGATCTGGAATAGAGATAGAGATTTATGATCTATTAGTTTATCAGTCAGTTCAGTCACACACTCGTATCCAACTCTTTGTGACCCCATGGACTGCAGCACACCAGGCTTCCCTGTCCATCACCAGCTCCCAGAGCTTGTTCAAACTTATGTCCATCAAATCAGTGATGCCATCCAGCCGTCTTATCCTCTGTCATCCCCTTCTCCTCCTGCCCTCAACCTTTCTCAGCATCAGGGTCTTTTCCAATGAGTCAGTTCTTCGCATGAGGTGGCCAAAGTATTGGAGTTTCAGCTTTAGCATCAGTCCTTCCAATGAATATTCAAGACTGATTGCTTTTAGGATTGACTAGTTTGATCTCCTTGCAGTCCAACGGACTCTTAGTCTTCTCCAACACCACAGTTCAAAAGCATCAATTCTTCAGTGCTCAGCTTTCTTTACAGTCCAACTCTTACATCCATACATGACTACTGGAAAAACCATAGCTTTGACTATATGGACCTTTGTTGGCAAAGTAATGTCTCTGCTTTTTAATATGCTGTCTAGGTTGGACATAGCTTTTCTTCCAAGGAGCAAGCATCTTTTAATTTCATGGCTGCAGTCACCATCTGCAGTGATTTTTGAGCCCAAGAAAATAAAGTCTCTCACTGTTTCCATTGTTTCCCCATCTATTTTCCATTAAGTGATGGGACCAGATGCCATGATCTTCATTTTCTGAATGTTGAGCTTTAAGCCAACTTCTTCACTCTCTTCTTTCACTTTCATCAAGAGGTTCTTTAGTTCTTCTTCGCTTTCTGCCATAAGGGTGGTGTCATCTGCGTATCTGAGGTTATTGATATTTCTCCTGGCCATCTTGATTCCAGCTTGTGCTTCATCCAGCCCAGCATTTCATATGATGTACTCTGAATATAAGTTAAATAAGCAGGGTGACAATACATAGCCTTGATGTACTCCTTTCCCAATTTGGAAACAGTCTGTTGTTCCATGTCCGATTCTAACTATTGCTTCTTGACCTACATACAGATTTCTCAGGAGGCAGGTAAGGTGGTCTGGTAGTCCCATCTCTTCCAGAATTTTCCACAGTTTGTTGTGATCCACACAGTCAAAGGCTTTGGCATAGTCAATAAAGCAGAAATAGATGTTTTTCTGGAACTCTCTTGCTTTTTCGATGATCCAGCGGATGTTGGCAATTTGATCTCTGGTTCCTCTGCCTTTTCTAAAATCAGCTTGAACATCTGGAAGTTCACAGTTCATGTACTGTTGAAGCCTGGCTAGGAGAATTTTGAGCATTATTACTTTGTTAGCATGGGAGGTGAGTGCATTTGTGCTGTACTTTGAACATTCTTTGGCATTGTCTTTCTTTGGGATTGGAATGAAAACTGACCTTTTCCAGTCCTGTGGCCACTGCTGAGTTTTCCAAATTGGCTGGCATATTGAGTGCAGCAGTTGCACAGCATCATCTTTTAGGATTTGAAATGGCTCAACTGGAATTCCATCACTTCCATGAACTTTGTACATAGTGATTGCTTCCTAAGGCCCACTTGACTTTGCATTCTAGGATGTCTGGCTCTAGGTGGGTGATCACACCATTGTGGTTATTAGCTTATATTTAGGTATAAAGCAGTGAGGTGTGTGAACAAAATCCCCCAGGCAGAGAATGTAGAGTGGGATAAGCGTTTAGGACAGGACCACAAGGAAGTCAGTACTTATTCAAGGAATAACAGAAGAGGTGCCCACCATGACACTGATGAAGAACTGTTGGGGAAGGAACAGGCAAGGCTGCCAAGTATAAGGGAGTGGTTGGTAGGGCCCCTGCCAGGCCATGCCCCGTGGAGGGCTGAAATAAAATCATTGCTAAAAATGTCTCTTGAGTATTCCACTGAAGGAGGGCTCAAGTTTCTCTAGGATAGTTTCAAGAGTGTGATGGGGGCAGAAGTGTGACCTGAATAGGGTGAAAAGTAACTGGGAACTGATTCCCAGGGAGAAGGAGTAAAATTCAGAGCATAAGTGGAAGAATGAACTGCAGAGGTGGGAAAGAAAACTTGCTGCATTGCAATAGAAGGAAAGGAGAACGGATGGGTGCACTTAAGTTTTCATCAAGAAAATTTAGTCTCATCTTCAGCTATTAGAGAATGATTTTCTGATATCTAAATTATAAGAAAGAGCAATTAGAAATCTCAAGTTGTCTCAAATGTCAGAAACAGGACCAATGAGGAAACTAGAGAAAGATCAAGTTTGGCTTGACTTCAGGAAGAACTTGTTAATGATGACAGTTTCCCAGGATAGAATGCTCTTGTTAGTAAATTGTGAGTTCCCTGTCGTGGGTTTGATTGAAATGAACACAGTCACTATTGCAAGGAAAAGTAAAAGAAAGTAATGGAGAGGGGCTGGAGCAGAAAAGGATTGACTACATGTTTTTGAAAACCCCCTACTGTTTCTCACACTCAATTCTGTAAACCACAGCAAGCCTGTTATGTATTGAGTACTGTCTCTCAATTCCTTTTTCTTGGACTCTGCCTGATTACTGGTGGTAAAAATTTCATCCTCTAGACACTCAGCTTCCAGATTCAGAGACAGTTACAAGTATAGTATATCAGACCCAGAAACTGGGTCACCTCCAGAATGGGGACTGGAATTAGTCTTTTGACCTATGTCTGGTTTCCAGGATGTCTGAGTTGAGATCCACAGGTCCTTAAAGGCCCATGGTGCTAATCACCACAACTGTTCATTATAACTGAACATCTTGTTTATTGCTCAACACTTACTATGTTCCAGGCACTAGTCTAGGTGATAAATAGGTGAGGTTGAAAGTACATTTAATAAGGATGCAGATATTTGTCTGAAAACAGTTCGCTGATGTATTATTCCTACACCTAAAGCAATGCCTGGCACAGTACAGGTCTCAATAAATTTTTGTCCAGTGAATGACACAAACTTTGCCTGTAAGTTGCTTGAATCTAGTGTTCATGACAAGCAGCTTCATCGCCTCCTGTGATACAATGTGACAAGTACAGTTATAAGAAATTATACAGAAAGCACAGAAGGGAGACACCTTCCCCAGCCTAGGGTTCTTGATTTGTATTCCAGTTCCCAAATAGCATGGGGACCTAGCCTGAACTGCTTGCCAACCTGTCGGTCTTTGCTATTCCTCCAGACCTAAAAATGAACCATGTCATTCTACCCCAAACCATTTTCTGGGACTCCTCTTTAATCAAGCCACAGACACCATGATGACCATGAGTGGCTATTGCTCCTGATCAGAGGTGGGAACTTGTATCTAGCAGATCAGAGTTCTTAGAGAAAAGCCTGACAGTCCTAACTGCTCCTTGTAAGTCACTCAGTCATGTCTGACTCTTTGCAATTCCATGGACTGTAGTCTACCATGCTCCTCTGTTCACAGAATTCTCCAGGCAAGAATACAGGAGTGGGTAGCTACTCCTTTCTCCAGGAGATCTTCTGGACCCAGGGATTGAACCCTGGTCTCCTACACTGTAGGCAGATTCTTTACCATCTAAGCCACCATGGAAGCCCATTGTTCTTAATAGACATCATACCTTGGACAGCTATACAAGTTCTTAGAGGCCAAGGCATGCTGCCAAGACAGTGTCTCTCGTGCAGGCCACTCTACTGGCTCCTGTGCTGCTTACCTTAGAATCCCAGTATGACTCATACAAGTGTTCAAGCAAATTCTCTAGGAATCATTGCCTCTGCTAACATACTGCTGCTGCTGCTGCTGCTAAGTCGCTTCAGTCGTGTCTGACTCTGTGTGACCCCATAGACGGCAGCCCACCAGGCTCCCCCGTCCCTGGGATTCTCCAGGCAAGAACACTGGAGTGGGTTGCCATTTCCTTCTCCAATGCATGAGAGTGAAAAGTGAAAGTGAAGTCACTCAGTCCTGTCCAACTCAGCGAATGCAAAATGCAGTCACAGGGAGAGGGAGGTGTGGTGAAAACAGCAGGAGTTTGAGCCCTAGACAGCTTCTTGGCCTCTTTCATATGACTTTGGAAAAGTCGCTTAAATCCTCTGATTCTCCATCTCTCTCTCTCTATTTTTAAATAACTTTTCTCTATTTTGACATATCAGACTTATAGAAAAATGGCTGGTTGTGGGTCTCTATGGCTCCAGAACTGGTGCCCACGCACTGTTGGGTGAAGCTGGGTCCTAGGCCCAGTGTCAGCCTACAGGTGAGGGGATCTGAGTCCTGGGGTCTCTGGCTGTAAGCTCTGGAATTCCAGGAGCTGGCTTCAGCCTGATTGTGGCTAGGGTTGGATCCCAAACACTGGCAGCAGGATCCCAGGGCTAATGTCAGCCCACAAGTAAGTGGGACTGAGTCCTGGGCCCTATGGTTGGGGGGGGGGGGCATGTCCTGGGATGGTTGTGGGCTCAGGAAATAATAGGCAGCTGGTCTGCTGATAGGTGGGCTGTGTCCCCGTCCAGCTGGCTGCTTGGCCTGGCACATTCCCAAACTGCTGCTGACTGGCTGGTGGGCAGGGCCAGAACCTGGTGCTAATAAGCTAGAAGGAGGATTCCAAAATTACGCTTACCAGCATCAGTGTTCTTGTAGCAGAACAAGCTCCCCCAAAATGGCTGCCACCATTGTTTCTGTCCCCAGGGTGAGCTCCAGTTGCCTCTGGCCTCTCCAAGAAGGTCTCCAATATCAGCAAGTGGGTCTAACCCAGCCTCCCCCTAAATTATCGCATCTGCCCTAGGTCTTAGAAAGCGTGAGATGATTGTGTGAGTCCTTTAAAAGTGGAGTCTCCATTTCTTACACCTCTCTGGTTCTCCTGAAAGTAAGCCCCTCTGGCCTTCAAAGCCAAATGTTCTGGGGGTTCACCTTTCCAGTGCAGGACTCCCAGGGTGGGGAACTTGATGTGAGGCTAAGACTCCTTGTTCCTTGGGGAGAAACTCTGCGATTGTAATTATCCTTCCATTTTGGGTCAGCCATCTGGGGATATGGGTCTTGACTTGGTATACGTCTCTGCCCCTCATACCCATGTCATTGAAGTTCCTTCTTTATATCTTTAGCTGTAGAAGACGTTCTCTGCTAGTCTTCAGGTTGTTCTCATCAATAGTCACTCTGTAAATAGTTGCAGTTTTGGTGTGCCTGAGAGGAGGAGGTGAGCTCAGGGTCTCCCTACTTGGTCATTATGGCCAAGCCTTTATCTTCTTTGCTGCTAATACAGATGGGGTTTTCTATACCATTGTGTTCTCTGTTATCATTTTGTAAGTAACTGCCATCAATTCCTATGTTAGTTTTATGGCCTGCTACAATAGTAACTTCTCTGATTGAGTTATTGTTGATTCTCTAGGGTTTTCCAGGTATAAGATCATAACATCTGCACCTAGAGATAATTCTATTTATTCTTTTCCTCTGATTATGCCTCTAGTTTCTTCTGTTTAATTGCTTGGTTGACATTGCCAGTACAGTGTTGATGGTAATGGAAATGATGGTTGACTTTGCTTTAGTGCCTTGCCATTAAGTAAGATATTGGCTTTAGAACTAAGGAACATAATATTGTCTTGTTAAGAAAGTACCAGTTATTATAATCATAAGTGTTTTTATTAGGAAGGGATGCTGATCTTTTTCAAGGACATTTTCCAGCACTTATGGAGATAATCATGTATACAATTTTTCTCCTTACAGTTTCTAACATGACATAATATAGTAATGAGGGCTTCCCAGGCAGCACAGTGGTAACGAATCTGCCTGCCAATGAAGGAGATGAAAGAGACATGGATTTGATCCCTGGGTCAGGAAGATCCCCCAGAATAGGAAATGGCAACCCACTCCAGTATTCTTGCCTGGGATATCCTATAAGCAGAGGAGCCTGGTGGGCTACAGTCGATGGGGTGGCAAAGGAGCTGAATTTTTCTATTTTTGAAATAACCTTGCATTCTGGAAATAAATCTTACTTGGTCATACTGTATTTTATAAAAAGTGGAATAGATTGCTTTTGCTAATATTTACAACTTTGAATCAGTACTCATAAGTGACATTGGGTTGCAATTTTCTCTTTTTGTACTGTCTTTATCAAGACTATTGTTATGCTTGCTTCATAAACTATTACAATATTTTCCTTCATTTTCAGTGCTCTGTAACATGTTAACAGTGGAGCATTGGGGACGTGTGATATCTGAAGCTTAGATAGTGATTTTCAGCTCTCTAGCATAAAATGAAATAGTTATAATATGTCCTTCCCAGGAAGTTGTGCAATCAATTGAGTTTATGGATTTGAAAATGCTTTACAAATGGCACATCCCTAGTTATATGCTAATTATTACAATTTAGATAAGAACAAGGGCTTCCCTGGTAGCTCAGCTGGTAAAGAATCCTCTTGCAATGCAGGAGACCCTGGTTTGTTTCCTGGGTCAGGAAGATCCCCTGGAGAAGGGATAGACTACCCACTCCAGTATTCATGGGCTTCCCTGGTGGCTCTGACAGTAAAGAATCCACCTGCAATGGGGGAGACCTGGGTTCAATCCCTGGGTTGGGAAGATCCCCTAGAGGAGGGCATGGCAACCCACTCCAGTAGTCTTGCCTGGAGAAACCCCATGGACAGAGGAGCCTGGTGGGCTTCAGATCATGGGATCACAAAGACTTGGACAGGACTGAGTGACTAAGCACAGCACACAGGTAAAAACAAAATGTGGGGCAGATTGGGTAAATAAATCAGCCTGTATTGGGAAAAGGATAGATACATAAGATTTCATAAAAATTATCCTTTAGTTTCAAATAAGGAATAGGATTTTACTGAAAATGTGCTGAAGTAAATATTCCAGATAAAGCAAAGAGCATAAGTTAAGATTTAAAGCTTACAATTTTAAATTTTACTAATTTTGTGATATACATTCATGACACACAGTTGACATGTTTACTTGTTAATCTTATTTTTTTGGCGAATATAGATGGGTGTTATGTGCATCTTAAGGTCAGGGAGGGCAGTGACTTCATAAGAAGTGAGACAGCCCAGCATAGGACCTGGAACAGTTGCTAAATAGTTGGGGAATTTTCCGATGATACAAAGCCACAATAAATTTTTGTTTCTTTTGTACTTTCTCTGTTCCTCTATTATTTTTGTGTATTATATAATTAAACAATTATTACCAATGTATAGTGTTGTTTTGTATACCATATTGTCCATTCACTATTTCATTTATGTTTTCTTTATCTGTACAAATGGTGGCTCCTTTTAATAGGTAGAGTACACATTTGCAGTCTTGACTTCTTACTGACAGAATTTCATTCTTGTGTTCTGCTTCCTTCAGGTAGCTTGTGAGTTTCAAGAGAAGCTGACACTCTCTTCCCACCCTCCTACCCTCTAGACAGGAAGTGCTCAGATTGCCTTTAGCCAATCAGTGCATCCCATTGCCCTGGCCACAGTGACTGGCTCAGGACCCAGAGTGAGCTAATAAGACTGGAGGCTTCTGGGAAAGAAACATCCTTGTTCTTTCCCACTGGATCTAACAAGGAATATGAACAATCAAACAAGAAACACCTAAGGGGAGACCTGCCAAGAATGAACCTAAACAAGGAGACAGATTGGAAAATAGAAAGAAACAAACAAAATCTTGAGCTGTCATTTCATATCTCACTTGAAGTCACATTATCTTGGATTTTTCAAACACATAAATTAATAAATGTCTTTATTCTTAAGATCAGTTTCTGTCATTTTCAATCAAAAGTTCTCACTGATATAATTTGTATAGTGCTTTATGTATCTGACGTGCTTCATTTGGTAGTAAAGAAGTAGGCAAAAAATCATTAACTGAACTTTTGTGAAAACTATAATCATAGTGTATCTATTCATTTATTCATTCAGTACTCACTGAGCATCTACAACGCCACTGATACTCAGTTATTCATACAGAAATATTATAGAATTGAATTACCATTAATACGGTCTTGGATTTATTTTTCTAGTAGTTTTATACAAGTGACCATTCATTCACTCAATTCAAAAAATTGTTTTTGAGCATCCATTATGTGTTAGTTCAGTATTTCTCAGAGACCATTTCCCTTGTGACTAGCAGGACTCATTTGTAGGAAACACATCAGTTAGTAAAGGTAAAACTATGGCTGATTCATGTTGATGGTTGGTGGAAAACAACACAATACTGTAAAGCAATTATCCTTCAATTGAAAATAAATAACTTTTTAAAAATAACTATGAAATGAATTTACATTATCAGTCCAAATGACAAAATCAAAACTTTGCACCACTTTCTCAGTAAAAAGAAAAATGACATAGTGAGTTCAACTTCCATATAATTACCAAATCAGATTGTTTGTATTTTATAAGTAGTATGAAAAACAGCTGAGTTTAAAAATTATTACAACTCCTTATTATACAAAAATGTCCTATAAAATTGGAAGTGTGTTTGAGACTGACTTCATAGAAAAAAGTACATCAGTCAACAGCTCATTAATCTTCACAGCAATAAAGAATTGTGTGATGATGATTACATTTCAGAAAATAAATCTCAGCTATGTTTAAAATATATATAATTTATCGTATTTATATTATGATGTTTATGTTTAAAATATATATAATTTATCGTATTTATATTATGATGTTTTCTACATTTGGAACTGAAAAACCTAAGAATTATAATCTTCAATGACTTGATAACTTCTTTAAGTTCTCACATTATGATAGACATCTGCAAATTGTCTTTTTATTATGATAGTTTGATCAGTCATTAACTTTAGCTTCACAAACATGTTAGCCGATTTCCAAAGGGATATTTCCACTTGAAGATCCTGCCTTTGGCTCAAAATCAACATGCTGAACACTTAAACTGATCTTTCTCTTTGTATTCCACTTCTAGACACTATAACCATATGTCCAGGCAATTGGTATCAAGAATTTGATATGAATCACAGCACCATTCCTGCCATATATATATGCACCCATACATAATATGCAGCAATATTTGTGTGCACGTTAAAAATCTACACAAGAGAATCAACATGTACTTTTATTATTTTCACAAACATTTTTGAGATCTATCATGTTCACTTATTAAATTCCTATTAGTTTCTTTAAAGTGCTACATAGTATTTTACCTAATAATAATTTTTAAAAAATCAATGCTCATTGATGGACATTTATGTTTCTCCAATTTAACTTATTATAAACAATGCTGCAGTTCACATTTTGTCCTCCTGCAGGAGTTTCTCTAGGGTACCCATGTGGAAGTTGACATGTGGGGCTCCTGTATCTTCCACAGGCATACGTCATAGATACTTCCAAAGAGGCTGTACCTGCTGAATTCCTATCAGCAGTGTTTGAACAATCTCTTTTCTCTTCATCCTTAACAACATTTAGTATTGTCATATGCACTTTCAATTGGAAATTTTCTAATCTCAAAGCACCTTTGACAAGTCCCCAAAATGTAGTATCTGCAATATAATCTGTCATGCCACTAGTTGCCTCGGTGTTTGCCAATTAGCTTATTTGTTATTTGTTAGTCGCTCAGTTGTGTCAGACTCTTTGTGATACCACCGTCTGTAGCACACCAGTCTCCTCTGTCCATGGGATTCTCCAGGCAAGAATACTGGAGTGGGCTGCATTCCCTTCTCCAGATACCAACACATTGTACAAGTGAAAGTGAGAGTCGCTCAGTTGTGTCCGACTCTTTGTGACCCCATGGATTATACAGTCCATGGAATTCTCCAGGCCAAAATACTGGAGTAGGTAGCCTTTCCCTTCTCCAGGAGATCTTCCCAACCCAGAGATGAAACCCAGGTCTCCCGCATTGCAGGTGGATTCTTTACCAGCTGAGCCACAAGGAAAACCCAAAAATACTGTAGTGGGCAGCCTATCCCTTCTCCAGGGCATCTTCCTGACCCAGGAATTGAACTGGGGTCTCCTGCATTGCAGGTGGATTCCTTACCAACTGAGATATCAGGGAAGCCCTTAAATTAATTCCATGGACTGTACAATCCATGGAATTCTCCAGGCCAGAATACTGGAATGGGTAGCCTTTCCCTTCTCCAATGGATCTTCCCAACCTAGGAATTGAGCCCAGGTCTCTCACATTGCAGGTGGATCTTTACCAGCTGAGCCACAAGGGAAGCCCCACCTTGTACATTACTAGACAATGTACACACGGTCTTTATGCATCATAGCTGGCATAACAATCTCTGGGTTTTCTATGCACTTTTCCCTTTCCTTAAAGATGGATCTTTTTTGCCCTAAGTAACTCAGCCTCAAACTCAGCCTAATGGGTTGAGTTAAAACACCTGCAGGTGAAACCATTTTTTCCTTCATAAATGAGGAGATACTCCCATCTTGTCTAATACAGTAGCCACTGGTTTTAAATTTAAACTAATTAAAATTAAATTAAAATTCAGTTCCTCAGTCATGGTATCTACCCTTCAAGAGTACAGTAGGCACAGGTAGCTAGTGGCTACTGAACAGGACAGTACCGATAAATGGAACACTTCCACCCTGCAGAAAGTTCTGTTGGATAGAGATACTCCGGAACACACAAAAAAAGAATTTCCATTTCAGTAGCAAAATTTGGTGCTGAGAAGAGACTAGATTTCTTTTGGTGAGGTAAATATTTTGGAAAGTCATTGGGATAGGTTAAGGTGATACCCTGAAGTGACATAATTGGGAAACAAAGAATGGTATTCCTTCAGGCAATGATAACTATATTTTAATAGTTTTTTTTAAATATGGACCATTTTTAAAGATTGTATTGAATTTGCTACAATACTGGTTCTATTTTATGTTTTGCTTTTTTGGCCCTGAGGCATGTGGGATCTCAGCTCCCTGACCAGGGATCGAACCTGCACCTCCCTCCATTGGAAGGCAAAATCTTAACCACTGGATCATCAGGGAAGTCCCAATGATAAGAACTTTGTTTATATTACTAGTATATATTAGCTGCAGTCAGAATCTGATTTGCTGGGAACATACAGTGTTTTTAGAGGTTGTATAGAGACAAAGTGTGGAGAAGGCAATGGCACCCCCACTCCAGTACTCTTGCCTGGAGAATCCCATGGACGGAGGAGCCTGGTAGGCTACAGTCCATGGGGTCGCTCAGAGTCGGACACGACTGAGAGACTTCACTTTCATTTCTCACTTTCATGCGTTAGAGAAGGAAATGTCAACCCACTCCAGTGTTCTTGCCTTGAGAATCCCAGGGACGGGGGAGCCTGGTGGGCTGCCGTCTATGGGGTTGCACAGAGTCGGACACGACTGAAGTGACTTAGCAGCAGCAGCAGCAGTAGCCAACAGCTCTGAAGCAAGAAAAAAATGTATTTGCTTTTCCTCCCCATTTAATTGTGCCTCTGATATGCATGACACAACCCAGACACTGTTCTAGGAGCTGGTTATATAGCATTGAACAAAACCATATCCCTGCCTTCAAATAGCTTAAAGTTCTCCTTTAATGCCCTACCATCTACCCAACAAAGCTGTTTAAAGATTAACAACTACCAGGTATGATGCTTTACCTACGTGATACTTGCACATCCCTAGTGCCTAGGAGTTGATATGCATTGTAAAATTATCATTTTATTAGATGCATGTTAATAGTGTAAAAATGACAGTTCTTAATGTGAGAGGGGTATGGTAAAATTGGTACTCATACTTTTGTTGGGTGAACACATTGGTTCAAACATTGTAAATAGCAATTTAGAAATATTTTTCAATAATTAAAAGATATTCATGCCATATGGTCTAATAATTTCACTTCTGGTGATCCATTTTATCTGAGAATTCGAGGAGCTGTCTAATGTCTATCTACTTCACATGAGAATAAATTATACAAAATGTAAGCATCAGTTAAAAGGAAATGGCTAAATAAGTTGTATTGTATTTATATTATAGAGATATATACAGCCATTAAGAACACAGTTAAATATATTATTGTGATGATCAAATATGATACCAGCTTCATGAATATGGGCTAGATTAATAAGCTGATATTTTGTGCAGCTGTCATTTAAGTTATTGGATAATATTTTCAGTTCCTTCCTGTTTGAAGTATTGAGCATATGTGGCAGGGTGAATATTCTTCACCAAGAAGAAAGTCAGATGGTAATTAATTCTGTTTTTAAAAATGATTTGCTTAGAGACCATTTTACTAAACCATCGGGAAAATTTAGAAAGAATAAAGGCAAATTGAAAAGGAGGAGCTAAGGTAAGTGAGGCATCATACTTTATTGTCCTCTATTCAAAACGTGGAATACTCTCAAATTTTTTACATATTTTATGAGACCTTTTCTGCAGTAGAAATCTATAGAACATATTATCTTCATGTGAACCAAGTTGCATTTTCTCCTTTTCCTGACAATTTTTACTAAAAGGATCTATGTATGCTTTTGTTATATATTATTTTACCTGGCGATTGAGGTATACAAAGTTTATAAAGCAAAAACTTTAGGAAGTGCATTTATTTTTTCCTTAAGATTTGCTATAAAATCCTCTGTCACAAAGTATACATCTTCTCACTTCTATAGGATGATCTCTGCAGCTTTAGAGGGATACCAAACAACTTTCGAATTTATCAATTCAGCTAGTAAGGTAAATCAGTTGAGCAAAACCCATAACATTTTAGATAGAAAGTTTAATCTTTAGACTACAATGTGAAAATAGTCCTCATATATATTTTAGGATCACAATCAACACAAGTAAAGATACGTTCATTCACTTAAGAAATAATTGTTTTAAGTAAAATGTTATTTTAAAATGTGAAAATTAATTTATAATAAAACACTGTGGGGTATAACTTCAAAGTATATTTAGGAAATGGTTATACATAATACAAAAATATTATCATTCTTTGAACTATGAACATAGTATCAATCTTGCCTGAAAAGTATGCATCAAAATATAGGATAGGATTCTACCAACTTATGATTCTATATGGAATACCAGAAAAGTAAATTAAATGGGCATGACTCTTGACCTTTGAGAAAAAAAATATATAAAATTAAATTATATATATATATATAGCAATAAAAACCAAAGTGAATATATAGTTGATATGTCAGATGTATAGTATTTTTAAACTAAAATATGCATCCCAATTGTATTTAAAATTTTTGTGTATTTGGTAGTGTCATCTAATAGACAATAATAATTATTTTACTGAGTAAAAGAAGAAAACCCAAAAAAGAAGAAACTTGTGATCAGGATAAAAAAAAAGAGAAAGATTAACATAATGGTAATTACCTGAGCAGATGGGTTCCTAATCCTAGAAATAAACATGCTAATTAAGCTATACTACAGAATGACAAGATTTTAAGGTCCTCTGAGTCTAGAGAGATTCTTATTCTAATTTACTAGTGTAACAATTCTCATTATATTAAAAAGTACTTAATCAACCAAATCTTTTTTAATTATCAAATTTACTTAGGCAGCTTTAATGTTTCTGTAAATTTCTTCCAAGTGTGAGTTAATATAGGGGCAGTCTTTTTCATCAGTGTATTTATGGTTTGTTCGATATTTGCATTTTTCACAGAGCAAGATTCAGTTTTATGTATCACTGACAATACAGTTTTCTCTGTGCTGTCAGCGGGGTTTTAACCAAGGAATCAAAGATCATAACGCTTACCCTTTCCTAGCTACTGTATCCTACCTTACTTTAAGGATGAAATTTACAGCCCCTTGACTGATTTAAATGAGTCACAGATTTTGATACTTCTATAACCAAACATTTTGAAGGAAATTAATAGGAAGAATGGGAATAATGGATGGAAAACGAAAATTTGTGTGAGTCAGTAAATGTGAGACAGAAGAAAGGGATACTATCATTATTTTCATACTTACATGTGCACAAGAAGCTTAAATTATTTAACAAATGACTGGTCAACACAAAGCAGTTTTTGGAACGTTATCTGGAATATATACAATTAGCATGACATTTCTTAGAGGTTGAATGCGTGTCTTTAAGGAAGAAATAGACTTTTAGGATAAAAAGATCCATCGGAAAAAATTCTAGAGATAGCTTCTAATTGTTTCCCAAGATGTCTTTGTGGGAGTGTGTGTGTTGGGGGTGGGGGTTGGGGGACAACGAGAGTTGTCACTTTCCTATCATTTTCCCTATGCTTACATTTTAATTGTAACCATGCTTACATTTTAACTGTAACCATGCTGTGCATTTCTTTTGTATATGGACATCTTTAGTTGTACTAAAAAGTGGGAAATATTTGACATATAAATGTCTTAAACATATACATTTTAGATATATAAATTTAACTCAGCTCAGTTTTAATACAATTCAACAAGCATTTATTGAATAACCATGATATAAAAACCATAGGATGACAGTACAGAGCTAGACAACCTTAAAAAATACATCGTTCAAACCGCTGAGACCTTACTTCTTAAAGTGGGGTCCGTGGACCGGCAGCACAGGCATTTCCCAGTAATTGTTAGGAATACAGAATTTCATGCTCCACTCCAGCCCTTCTAAACCAAAATCTCCAGGTGATTCAAATACACATTACATTTTGAGAAGTATTATGTTAAAACACCATAATCTAAAGAAAGATGTAGGCACTAACATTTTTTAAAAGGCAATATTCTCATAAGAAATACTCTAACAGATACTGTGGGACAATAATAAAAATCTAATTCTGGTTACAGGGATTTGCAGTAATTTCAAATCTGCCTTTTTCTGTGTTATAGTTTCCACATGACATATCAGCATTTTCTCAACTGTGTCTCTGGTCGAATATGTTTGAGAAACAGCACATGAGGTTATCAACTACTACTTAGTGATACTGTGTTCACAATAGCATGTTAAAGAGTCTAAGAGGCCCAAAATAAATAAATCTGCTTTACTAAAATACTTAAACATGCAACTTTTCTTTACAAGGCATCATTAACATTGTTTGGAACTAGGGTTCTATGGAATATACTTTAGGAAACACTGTATTTATGACTTTGCATATTTTGCTCATGAATTCTTTACTAGGATTCTTTTGCTCTCCATTAATTTCTCTTGTTTCTTTTTACAGTTAAGAAGCATCTAGTCTTTTTACAGTTAAAAAGTATCTAGAATAAATTCAACCTTGAATATAGGTATGAAGAAAAAATACAATCTAGCCTGGATACCATGTATGTAATAACAAAGAATTGGCTGTTCTGTTAGAAATCATCCAGATCTGGATAGATAAAATTATCTTTGAACAAACAGTATGCTAAAGTCTGGCCTCCACATATCATTGAAATTAAGCCGAATCCTGCAAGTAATGAAAGGAAGTTTTGGTTAACTACTAATAATGAATAATTCATTGGTGAGATTATGAATAAGAACAATCATCATGACTAAAATAATGTTCCTGAAACTGACACAGCATTTGCAATAGAGGAGTTTATAGATTCAGCTAAAAGAGAGTAGGTATGTATTCTGCGCTGGTAAATTATTGAAATTCAAAACTTCCTTCAGGGAATAGGTGCGTGGTTCTGTCAAATTAATGGTAAGGAGCTCTTAAAACTCAGAAATTCAAAGACAACAGAGTCAAAGCACATGCCAAGGAATTTACAGTTCTCAATTCTTTTAGTTCATGTGACCTGCAATTTGTTTGTGTTGTTGCTATTTTAAAATATTCTTTATAAGGTATTTCCCCCCTCTAATTGTAAAAGAAAAATGTGCTTACTAATGTGGAAACTATTTTTGAGTATAGAAAAGATTTTGAACACAAGAATTCCACTTACCTGAGCTATTTGGTTTTATGAAAATGCCTTTAGCTCTGATTTCATTGGCCTGATGATTCTTGTTTGTTTTAAAATATGAATCTAGCCTTACAGGGCTTCCATAAATCTGTTGTTCCTTGCAAGGCAGTAACTCCATAACTCCCATGAAAAGTAAAAGTCCCTGAGGTAAGAGCCCTTTGTGAATCAGAGGCCTGGCAGCACCACACAACTTCCCCACACAAAGACACACATCCAGTGTGAGACCACAGGATAGAATTGCCAAGATGTTTAGCCACTATTCTCTTACTTTTAAATTGTTAATGCAAAGAAAAACCAAAGAAGGCTACCTTGGACATCATTGGGCAACTGTCCTCTGAGGAATCCAAACTTGATTATTGAAACTGAAATCATTACCCAATTATTTTAGCAAATTCTATTAGTTCTTTCATTATGCCAAAGTTGACTTTCCTTGTCATCAGGGTTGCATTTGATATGTGACTAAGTTGGCTAGGCCTCAATGAATTTTATAGTATTGTGAATAAAATCCCCAGAGAGAAGTTCTTATTTTCCATAGAGACAAGATGATTTCCACTTGGGCTCATTAAAGTATTTCTTTCGGTATCATATTTTCTGATTTATTAAAAATTGACATCTTGGGAAGGTTTATGCAAAATAAAACATCTACTTTCTACAAGTGTTTTCTGTATGCACTAAACAATATTGGAGAATTATGGATATGCAAGGTAAGCAGAGAATTAAACTTGAGGGAAGAGGGTTAGTAAATAATATAAATAATACTGGTACTAAAAGTAGATAACTTTAGGAGAAAGAATGTGGTAAAGTGCTGCATTTCCATTTCTCATTGATAAACATGACAATAATTAGATAACAACTATTGCCAAGCTTACTGAAAAGAGAAAATCTAAAAATATTTTGAGGCCAGTGTCTGGCTTAAAGAAAAAGCTTTAGAGAAGTCTACTTTTACTTGGCTAATTTTCTTACTACATATGTGACTGATGAATTCAGTTGTTCAATTGGTGGATAAAAAAATTAATGAGATAAAATAGTTTTCCTTCTTCTGTACTACTATAAAGACTATATTATCATTCATGGAGAAAGATAACTAAAAGAATATGTCACAAATATATATCCAATGTTTTATCCTCTATAATTTTAGAATGATAAAACCATTGAGTAATCTTCTGGTCCAATTATCTGACCCCCATAAAAATATTTTTATGCCACTAGTTTATTTATAAATATATATTTATATTAAATAAGTATCATATATATGTATAATATATATGTATATAATATATATCTATATCTAATCTCTCTCTCTATATATATACCTAAAGCAGCCCACCAATGTGATGTCAAGGGGAATTCCAGCATAACTGCAATAGAAAAGAAAAAGGCCTTGTTCATTTTTGAAATACAATCATGAAGAAATACTTGTTTGGTCAAATCATATCTTCATAACAAAGAGAAATCTTGTCTATATTCATGAAATCAAGTAGCACCAAAGTGGTACTTAAGTCATTGTCTAAAAAGGTCATTTGTTAAGTCAAGTATTTGAAACTCCTCTCCTAGGAATGATGTCATGATCTGTCAGATTCTCAGGTCAAATTCATACAGTCGACTTGAAGTAATATGCAGCAGAAATGATCCTAAAACTGTTTTGAATCCTCAGTGCCTGGCTCTCTGGAGTTCTGGGTGACTTTCCGCTGAAAGATCTATTGAGCAATATTTTTAAAGTGTTTTCTATGTGCCATGTGTTGGATGATTAACTTGTAACTTTTCTGGATCCAGAAAACCTATTGTCTGAAGGCTGAGACCCTGAAGACTGAGCCACCGTATGCTCCAAAATCTTTATTGCAAATATCCTATGACTGTCTTCCAGGAATACTTAAGCCCCAAAATAAAATAGAGAATTTGAGATGGGCTTCACGGGTCCTCCAAGTTACTAAAAGAGTTTGTATCTGAGGAAACTGATGCTAGGAGATTGATGTACTGGCATTTTCTAATAGCACTGAGGCTGAGACATAGCAATTCATTTTGAAATTGTGCGTTCGTAAGTCGGAGACTGATTATACCCATCGATAGATCAGAGCACTGAAAATATGAGTGATATTTAAGCAGTTACATAGTAGTTAAACAGAATTTCCTGCAGCAAGAGGACAGCCCATGGTTTCCAGAGAAAACAAGAGTTAACTCCTAAGTCCTCTTGGGACCTGTGGGAATTTCAGTGCTCTCTTCCTTCAATATGAAGACCAGTTAAATCAGGAGCATGGAGTCAAGCATCCTTCAGTGCATCTTTTCTTCTGGATTTAGGCAAGAGTTTGAGGGATTTCAGTGAGGATAACTTCACATCAAAACTGGTTATTCTCATGTAATTAGAGTTGAGAATCATTTATGTAGCTCAGTGGTAAATAATCCACCTTCAATGAAGGATGCGTGGGTTTGATCCCTGGGCCAGGAAGATAACTTGGAGAAGGAAATGGCAACCCACTCCAGTATTCTTGCCTGGGAAATTCCATGGACAGAAGAGCCTGGTGGACTACAGTTGATGGGACCACAAAGAGTCAGTCATGACTGAGCAACTAAACATAAGTAGTTAATAAATAATAATAACATTGAATTATAACTTGTGGTTGATTACCACTCATGCTTTTACTAATGTGTTTCTCTTTAATAATGGAAGGCAGTAAGAAATAAAAAGTTATAAGGGAAGAGTAAACCTTGAATAAATGGATGAAGGAATGGATAAAATTACCTTTACTCAGTAATTATAGGCCAAACACCATGTCAGACGACTTCTCTCACACAAGCTTCACAAGATACCACCCTATTTGTAGATGAGGCAATTATGTCTAACAATATAAATGATGTTATATCTTGCCTCAGACAAACATCTGACAGAAAGTTAGGACTGGAATTTGAATCTGTTTTATTCAAACTCCAAAGCTCACAGGTAGAAATAAAAACCCTTTAGTCTTAGAACCTGATGGTGGTAGTGGTTTCGTCGATAAGTTGTGTTTGACTCTTGAGACCCCGTGGGCTGTAGCCCACCAGGCTCCTATGCCCTTGGGATTTCCTAGGCAAGAATATTGGAGCAGGTTGCCATTTCCTCCTCCAGGAGATCTTCCCTACCTAGGGACTGAACCTGTGTCTCCTGCATTGGCAAGCAGATTCTTTATCCTTGAGCCACAAGGGAAGTCATAATTTTGTTAAAATAATCATTAGGAAGTTTGCAAGCCTGCAAGTACAGATTTCCTCAGGCCCTAGCTCCCAGTCTTTGGCCAATATCTGCTTCAAGAAAGGATTTGGAGAGAAAGAATTCTAACAGCGGCAAACCCTTTACAACTGATAACAAGTTGAATGGGAGCAACTGATAAAAAGTTGAATGGGAGATAATAGGAAACTGCTACATTTCAATACCCTCTTCCAACAACACAAGAGAAGACTCTACACATGGGCATCACCAGATGGTCAACACTGAAATCAGATTGATTATATTCTTTGCAGCCAAAGATGGAGAAGCTCTATACAGTCAGCAAAAACAAGACTGGGAGCTGACTGTGGCTCAGATCATGAACTCCTTATTGCCAAATTCAAACTTAAAGTGCAGAAAGTAGGGAAAACCACTAGACCATTCAGATATGACCTAAATCAAATCCCTTATGATTATACAGTGGAAGTGAGAAGTAGATTTAAGGGACTAGATCTGATAGATAGAGTGTCTGATGAACTATGGATGGAGGTTCATGACATTGCACAGGAGACAGGGATAAAGACCATCCCCATGAAAAAGAAATGCAAAAAAGCCAAATGGCTGTCTGAGGAGGCCTTACAAATAGCTGTGAAAAGAAGAGAAGTGAAAAGCAAACGAGAAAAGTAAAGATACACCCATTTGAATGCAGAGTTCTAAAGAATAGCAAGGAGAGATAAGAAAGCCTTCCCCAGTGATCAATGCAAAGAAATAGAGGAAAACAACAGAATGGGAAAGACTAGAGATCACTTCAAGAAAATTAGAGATACCACAGGAACATTTCATGCAAAGATGGGCTCGATAAAGGACAGAAACGGTGCAAACCTAACAGAAGCAGAAGATATTAAGAAGAGGTGGCAAAAATACACAGGAGAACTGTACAAAAAAGATTTTCACAACCCAGATAATCACGATGGTGTGATCCCTCACCTAGAGCCAGACATCCTGGAATGTGAAGTCAAGTGGGCCTTAGAAAGCATCACTACAAACAAAGCTGGTGGAGGTGATGGAATTCCAGTTGAACTATTTCAAATCCTAAAAGATGATGCTGTGAAAGTGCTGCACTCAATATGCCAGCAAATTTGGAAAACTCAGCAGTGGCCACAGGACTGGAAAAGGGGAGTTTTCATTCCAATCCCAAAGAAAGGCAATGCCAAAGAGTGCTCAAACTACTGCACAATTGCACTCATCTCACACGCTAGTAAGGTAATGCTCAAAATTCTCCTAGCTAGGCTTCAGCAATACGTGAACCGTGAATTTCCAGATGTTCAAGCTGGTTTTAGAAAAGGCAGAGGAACCAGAGATCAAATTGCCAACATTCACTGGATCATGGAAAAAGCGAGAGAGTTCCAGAAAAACATCTATTTCTGCTTTATTGACTAAGCCAAAGCCTTTGACTGTGTGGATCACAAAAAACTGTGGAAAGTTCTGAAAGAGATGGGAATACCAGACCACCTGACCTGCCTCTTGAGAAACCTGTATGTAGGTCAGGAAGCAACAGTTAGAACTGGACATGGAACAACAGACTGGTTCCAAATAGGAAAAGGAGTTCGTCAAGGCTGTATATTGTCACCCCGCTTATTTAATTTATATGCAGAGTACATCATGAGAAATACTGGGCTGGAAGAAGCACAAGCTGGAATCAAGATTGCCAGGAGAAATATCAATAACCTCAGATATGCAGATGACACCACCCTTATGGCAGAAAGTGAAGAGGAACTAAAAAGCCTCTTGATGAAAGTGAAAGAGGAGAGTGGAAAAGTTGGCTTAAAGCTCAACATTCAGAAAACTAAGATCATGGCATCTGGTCCCATCACTTCATGGCAGATAGATGGGGAAATAGTGGAAACAGTGTCAGACTTCATTTTGGGGGGCTCCAAAATCACTGCAGGTGGTGATTGCAGCCATAAAATTAAAAGACACTTACTGCCTGGAAGGAAAGTTATGACCAACCTGCTGCTGCTGCTAAGTCGCTTCAGTCGTGTCCGACTCTGTGTGACCCCATAGACTGCAGCCCACCAGGCTCCCCCATCCCTGGGATTCTCCAGGCAAGAACACTGGAGTGGCTTGCCATTTCCTTCTCCAATGCATGAAAGTGAAAAGTGAAAGTGATGTCGCTCAGTCGTGTCCGACTCCCAGAGACCCCATGGACTGCAGCCTACCAGCCTCCTCTGTCAGTGGGATTTTCCAGGCAAGAGTACTGGAGTGGGGTGCCATTGCCTTCTCCAATGACCAACCTAGATAGCATATTAAAAAGCAGAGATATTACTTTGCCAACAAAGGTCCATCTAGTCAAGGCTATGGTTGTTCCACTGGTCATGTATGGATGTGAGAGCTGGACTGTGAAGAAATCTGAGTGCCGAAGAATTGATGCTTTTGAACTGTGGTGTTGGAGAAGACTCTTGAGAGTTCCCTGGACTGCAAGGAAGTCCAACCAGTCCATCCTAAAGGAGATCAGTCCTGGGTGTTCATTGGAAGGACTGATGCTGAAGCTAAAACTCCAGTACTTTGGCCACCTCATGCGAAGAGTTGACTCATTGGAAAAGACTCTGATGCTGGGAAAGATTGAAGGCAGGAGAAGAAGGGGACGACAGAGGATGAGATGGCTGGATGGCATCACCGACTCGATGGATATGAGTTTGAGTGAACTCCGGGAGCTGGTGATGGACAGGGAGGCCTAGTGTGCTGCAATTCATGGGGTCGCAGAGAGTCGGTGCCAGCAACTGAGCAACTGAACTGAACTGAACATTTCAATACAGTTTTGAATTGGACAATGTATCTAATCAAAACCTCTCTGAGGAAATGGTAGAGGAACTTGATGGGGGAGAAGGAGTGAGGGAGGTGATGAAGAACTTTTATCATCAGTTTTTATTATTTCTCCATCAGAGGACACTATGCATACAACAAAGTTTTACTCTTATGTATCGATTTAGGTACAATATCCAGATTGAATACATTTTGTTTCCTTTATTTTAGTTTGCTTACCAGTTGAAGTGATGGCAACATGAAGGATAGTTACTGAAATACCATAATCCCAAACCCACTCTTCCACTACCAGAACGAAAAGTAATCCACAAACAAAGTAGGTGACTTCTGTTGAGACTAAAAGAACTGCAAATAAAAGGAAGAATAGAATTATTGGGAATTAGAGCAATTAATAATTCTAAAACACAATGAGTAACAGGACCACCACAACTTATTCTGCAAAAAAAATTTTTGTAAGAAACTTTTAACATTCCATCTCTTAACATTCCTCAAATTTGAATAAGAACTTTAAAAATATTCCATCTCTTAATAATTGTTGGACTTATAGAGAAATAACAGTACATAATTTCTGTTTTATATTCTTTATATTTAACATTTTAGAAGGTAAAATACAATAAAGAAAAGTTACAATGTAACAAATCTGTAACTAGATTTCAAATCTCATTTGAAGATATATTAAAAACTAATGAAAAATTCAGCTCTGGATTTTCAGAAAAAAAAAATGTTAATAGTTTATTGAACAATAATGTTTCTTTAGTACCAGTTATTGCCTAACTTGGAAATGAGTTCCTTTGTGTCTTTGTAATAAAAGGGTATGTTCAGATAGTCATCTGGGAAACATAATGGATAACCATGGATGAAAGAATGTCTCATAAATGACTTGTGTGGATGGAGGTACATTTCTAACTCCAGAATGCCTTTTCAGAGTGCTTTCCCTGAACATACATAAACAGCTAGTTATTCCTAGGTCAGTACCATAAATCTCTAAAAGCCTTGAATATGTGAAGAGTCAACCTTTGCCTTTTTCCTTGATATAGATCTTAAATTGTGGTGGTTCCAAAGATGAGATTCATCAAACTTTAAAATGAAAATACATGTGACATACCACCAAGGTTCCTTTGTAATGATATCAATTTCCATAAAAGTTACCTTTCTTTTAAAACACAGAAAATGATAGGTATGCTCATATAAATAATTAACGAATTGATCAGTCCAGTCAGGCTATTTTACTTTTTTTTACTTTCAAAGCTAAAATTACAATAGTCACATGATCTGTTATTGTGCAGAAGTAATTTATTAACAGACATGCCAGCCCTTGCCTAGTGGGTCAGCAAGACATGAAATAAGTAAGCAAGTCTCAGGTGCTAGCCTTTCAAAAGACCTCACACTTATTCCTCTTCAATTCTACTTCATTCAACTCAACAGATTTCTGAAATTGAATGGAGAACTCCTACTAGCTCCTTTTCTATTGTATGGAATTACAATTATAGCAAGTCCTGATCTCCAGGATTCAAGGCTGTAGAAGGAGCTATACAGTGGTATCGTATTGCCATTAGATTTCCCATCACATCTCCATTTCTGCCTTCACTAGTGGCTCACGGAGCCTCCATGTTACTATAAGGAAAAAGAAATGCTTCTTTTATCAGTATTTACAGATTTTACAAGTTAACTTGCAGCTGCTTAGAGACAGTGATTTCAGTCTTGAACAAACTGTATTTACATATATTGATAGAGGAGGATTGTGCTTTGTCTATGATATGAGACAGCATGATTTAAAGGAAGTCATACAAAATTTGAAGTCAGGATACCAGTGTTCTAGTCTCACCTTATAGCTTAAGAGTGCTATGACCTTGAGTAGGATTATAACGTCTAGGTCAGTCTAATTATTCCTTGATAAATTGGGAAATGGATTACTATCATATCTATCTCAAAAACTGTTGAGAGGATTTTATTTTAAAACGAAAACAGTTATAATCCAATCTCTATGATGCAAGGGAAAGATGTTAGTAGTCAAATGTCTCAATTGAGCTCACACTTTTCAGTGTCCTTGCTAAGCCTGATCTCCTAGGTAACAAAACTGTTGAAACAGACAAGAGCCTGACCCTCAATACATGCTCAAGGCTCTGAGATTACTCTTACATTTTATCTCTGAGATTAAACAAGTCTGGATTCTCAAAGCAATAACTTTCAAGAGTTATGACACTTATCTCTCCAAGCCCCAAACTAAAGATCTAATAGGCTAAGGGTTTATTGATATCTTTGTACAAATGTTAGTTGTTTTTTGAGAGAACAATGTTGACTGTGCGTGGCATTCTGAGGATTTTCACTAATCTCTGCTATGTCAAAACACAGCTTTCTCCAATAAGCCTGTGTCATTGTCCTATCTATCACTAACCATCTCAAACGCAAGAATTAAATAACAGTTGGACTTTAAATCTCTTTCTCTACCCCAAACACACAACCCATATATAACTCTTGCTTGTGACTATTTCTTTATCATTTGTGGGTCAGCTTGGAAGAAAAAGTTAATTCAATCTTCAACAGGGAAATGTGTGAAGTGGAAGTTAAGATAGAATGTTAGAACTTGTATCTCATTTGAATGAAAGTTTCTTGTCCTAAGATATCTTTGTCTATCCCAAATTGAATCAATAATGGCACGAAAAAAGGTTACCCATTTGAAGAGGCTGTTCTGAATCTTTTAAATTCAGTAGTTCTAGCTGACCAAGTTTCCTATACAAGTCACATTTGGCTTCAGGCAATTTTTGTATATTTGCATATTCGTTCCAAAAAAAGATGTCCAGTGGTTTTCTAAAGAACTGGATTGTTTGAAGAATCCACAATTCATTTTTTTTAATGTGGGAAGAAATTTAACAGAATGTTAAGAATAATTATTTCAACAAAAATAGTAAGTTTAAAAGAGATAAAAAAATTTGCCTACTATATTCTTTCTTATCATTTTTCCTTTGCAACAAGTTATACACTATTTTTGGGAAGGAAAAAAATCAAACTAAGCAGAAATGTACAAAGCAGAAAATGAAAGTCCTCTGTCATTCCAGCTGGGAGATAACAGTTTGTTGCATAATTTTCCAGATTTCTTACCACTGACATGATGTATTTTACTCTATTCTACAAAAATGAATAATTATACTATAAAAACTCTTTTGTAGTCTTTATTTTCCATTTCATATGTCACAAATATCTTTCTACATCATTCCATTAAGCCATTTTTCTGCCTTTTCTTTGAAAAATATTTAATGCACAAAATTTTATCCATAATATCACTAAAATAAAAATTCATTTAGGAAAACTATCCTCTTATTTCATCCTATTCCATCTTTTAGCAATAGTCATTTAAAAAAAAATTGATGGCACTTTTCCACATTTTGGGAGTCAGATATAGGATACAGATGGCTGAGAAGAAGGCTTGATATTTTTAAAATTTTTCTAAAACAAAAACTATTTTGATTTTTGGAGGCATTTAGTTCACTAATTAACAAAGATTGGAAACTAAAGCCAGTTACCTTTATAATTTGTGTTGAGCCATGAAGGATTTGTTTTGAAATCAAATGGTGCCAGGACATCCAACTCATACACCCTGAGGATGTTACAAATGAAAATAGTTTACTCTGGAGGAGGTACTTCATAAGGTTGCACATTAACATTTTGCACCTCAAGTGTTCCCATACAAGGACAAGTCAGCTTTTATCACTTTGTGGCACATTTGAAAACTGGTTGACTTGAATGGAAGCCAAATACATTCTTTATCCACACTGTCTTCTTTGTCCAATGAAGTCTGTTCTCCAAGTGGACTTCATTGTATTTGAGGTCTCAGCTGTAGTCTTGGAGGTCCCTTCCATCAAATGTGGGTGCAAAACCTCATACTGTGATGAGGGCATATGCTGGGAAGCAACGGAGCCCAGCTCTAATTCTGATGATGCTGTTAACTGTGAACTTGGGCAGTTGCTTAACCTCTCTGAGCTTTCATTTCTTACCTGTACATTGAAGCAATTAATCTCTGAGGTCCCTTCCTGTTCTAAAATCTGAGTCTACATTCACATTAGACATAAGATGAGTCTACATTTTCATAGTAGACATAGAAGACAAAGTTACAGTTACTAAAGGGGAAAGGGTTGGAGAGGGATAAATTAGGAGCTTGGGATTAACAGATACATGCTACTACATATAAAATAAACAACAAGGACCTACTGTATAGCACAGGGAACTATATTCAATATCTTGTAATTATCTATATGGGAAAAAAAATCTGAATCACTTTGTTATACACCAGAAACTAACACAACACTGTAAACCAACTGTATATCAATACAAAAGTAAAATGATTTAAAATGAAAAAAAAAAAGAAAGAAAGAAAATTAAATCTGACTATAAACTCTGCATCTCCTACCATGCCCAAGTTTGTAGTTGTGTGCAACTGGTCAATCAATTACCTGCCTCCTGGGGCTTTAAGTTACTTCAAATTCCTCACCTTTGATTCACATTACAAACCCTTGGAATCCCATGCTCACAGAACTCTGACTATTCTAAGACCTTCAGTGCTCTAGGCACTGCCTCACCACCTCAAGTTCCAGGCAATAGCTGAAACTGTGTGTGAACGTACCAGACTCCTCCTCAGGGGGCTTGCCTGCAAGCAAGCTTTATAGCATCATTCCCACTGCAAAAGTCAATATAATCATTTCTGGGCATTGATTTGCACACTGAAATTGAAAAGTCCCAATTCCCTGCTTACACAATAAAATTCAATTGTATAAACAATCAATTTCTAGGAAATCCTTTGTAGCTATACATAATGTATTTCAAGGAAATCAATGTATTGGCAAGCAAATCTGTAAAGATAAAATCCAACCGTAACAAGACAAAGAAAAATTACCTAAAAAAAAAAAAGCCTCACACTTAAAAATATCTTTAAAAATACATGTATTACTTGGTTCTCATGATAACTCTCTTTTGGATTATTACCTTCACTTGACAAACGAAGATAACTGAAGGAAGAGAAGCTCTCTGGCTTAGTCAGGATGATTCAGGAAGTTAGTGAGAACCTGGGCTGGAATGCAGATCTCCTGACTCTCAGTCTAAAATTATTTCCAGTATGTAACAGAAAATATTTAAATTGGATGTAGATTATATCTAAATTCCCTTCTAGTTCAAATGCCCTCTGATCTCTGATGCAACACCAGCCCAGGGAGTAATAACTTCACTTTCTTTCTATGATCATCCTCATAAGAGGAACAATCCTGCCTGGTTCTATTCATTTCATGATTGCTACTTGTATCATTTTCAAAGGTGACACGTTTGCTTACTTTCACTTTAAAAAAAAGACGAAGAAAATATACCATGGGAAAAAATCTGCACCCTTTATTCTATAAAGACACGTTGAGTGTTCTATGTGAACTTCTTTCGTGTTGGATCCGAACTTTTGAATTGTTTGAAGGTGACGTTATACTTACCCGAGCATCACACAGCACATGCCCAGAACCACGTAGTACACAGTGTAGAAAAGGATGGCACATATGAGAAGGTTCTGCCAAACAACCTGCAGAGAACACAGGGGTGAGCTCCAAGAGCCTGGGCTTTTCACATTGTTGTTGGTAAGGAGTCTGACAAGCAAAAGACAATGAATGACTGCTAGATCACATTGGCTAGCCTTGTTTCGCCTGGAGACCTATGGGGTGGAAGGACTTCAAACTACACAATAGAAGTGTTGCCGACTAGAGAAGCTGGTGTAGTACATATCTGCCCCAAGGATTAATGCAGTACATAAACCCACACTACCTATCCATCATCTACCACAACAATATTTATGTTTTTACGTAATTACATAAATTTTACAAAATTTATGTTTTACAATAATGTGTCAATATTTATGTTTTTACCTGATGAAATGATTCTAAATCTCAGCTGCCATGATAGGAAAATACAAGAAAGGCTAAGAAATTTTTTAAAGTATAAACAAAAAAATTATACAACAATAGTTAAATTCCTGTGCTAGAATTTACAGAGCAATTGGCTAAAACACAATAGATGGTCCTGAGAAGGATTTTACCACCTGTGAGAGTTAAGAAGGAAGCACTGCAGATGAATGAGGAACAGATGGATTATTCAACAAATAGTGTTGTGAAAATTGTCTAACTTCTAGATTAAAAAAAAAAAAAAATCTCATTAGATTGCAGTCTTGTATGAAACACCAAAATAAACTTCAGGTGGATTTAAGGTTTAAATGTCAAGAACTATAACAGGAGAAAACATTTGCAACATATATCATGGGCAAAGGATTGATATCTGCAATATTTAAACACATTTGAATATAAAAGAGACAGACAAACCAATGAAAAAGGGACAAGGTATATAAATAGGCAGCTCATATGAATAAACATTTGAAAAGCCAATGAACAATTGAAAATGTTTAGAGGACCTCATTATTGATCTTTTAAAATATATTCTTGTGAATATAGTAAAAATGTTAGCATTTCATATGGGATTTTTTTGGTGTGTTCTTTTCCTTTGGAATATTTTAAGAAGTCATCTTGTTTACTCAACACTTTAACACTTTAGGATGGCTCTTTTCTCTGAATAACCGATCCACCAACTTGACCGAGTCTTTTAATTGGCTGGGTACAGAAGGAGCCCTCCTGTAGAGGCAAGAAGAGAGAGTAGCATAGAGCCCATCACAACCAACCGGCTGAATTGATTAAATTTATAGATTTACTAACAACTCACTTATTTCAACTACTAAAACTAGGTGACTTCTTGGGCCTAAGAGGGCCACATGAAACCCAGGGTTCATATGAGACTCCAGGGTTTTGAGACCTTCAGAACCCTACCTCTCTCTCTCCCCACCCCATGTCATTCTTGGCCTCTCATACCCTTTGCCTGTAGACTTCCCTTTGCTCATCAAATCCCTTCTCTTTCTGCCCATTGTTCTCAACCTCCCTTTGCTCTTCAATATTTCCCATTCTTTGTCTCCTGTTCTTTCTTCCTTCATGACCCTTCTTTTGTGTGTATTCATTCACTAAGTCATGTGTGACACTTTGTGACTCCATGGACTTCAGCAGGCTTCCCTGTCCTTCACTTTCTCCTTGAGTTTGCTCAAACTTATGTCCATTGAGTCAGTGATGCCATCCAACCATTTCATCCTCTCTTGCCCTCTTCTCTTCTTGCCCTCAATCTTTCCCAGCATCAGGGTCTTTTCTAATGAGTGAGCTTTTTGCATCAGGTGGGTAAAGTATTGGAGCTTCAGGATCAGTCCTTCCAGTGAATATTCAGGACTGATTTCCTTTAGGATTGACTGGTTTGATCTTCTTGCAGACCAAGGAACTCTCAAGAGTATTCTTCAGCACCACTGTTCAAAAGCATCAGTTCTTTGGTGCTCAGCCTTCTTTATGGTCTAGCTCTCACACTGGCACATGATTAATGGGAAAACCGTATCTCTGACTATATGGACCCTTGTTGGCAAAGTGATGGATGTCTCTACTTTGTCTCATTTGTAGAGAAGATGACTTAGAGGTCAAGAGAAAATATGAAAGCTTCACCTGAGTTGAAGGTCCAGATACTATTCCCACATTTAAGTTGGATCAATTCCTGCCCAGTTGTTGGGATGAGGATCTGCTGATGGAATATGAGTATTATGATAGGGAGCAACTTTGGGGCTTCTGCAGTCTTAGAATTTTCTGAAAGGTCATATATCTTTGGATTTGCTTTGCTCTTTATTCTATACATTAATATAAGTTTGCTTTTCTTTTAATTTGAGCATTAATAACCTCTAGTTGAAATATTTCTAGATGATTGTTTACTCAATTTCCATCCAAAAAAGAAATAATATGTAATCTCTATACTAATACATAGTCAAACATGAAACTTTTCTTATTTCTATGTTAATACTGAAATTTAAGTAACATTTTAATTTTTAAATATACTTATTTGCTATAGAATTTTGCTTTCATAATCCAAACAGAGGATTGTGCTTCACACTTTGAAAACCCACAAATGCTAAAAATGTGTAAGATATCTGGAACTACTTCTTAATGAAATCATAATTTGTGAGAGAACACATTTATTGACAAATTTATAACATATAGATATACCTACTTTCCCCAACAAATTTACAAAACACTACTTATCAATAGAATGGTATAATACACATTTTAAAACTGTTTTGTATGGAATATACTGAAAAACAAGGCACTCTTTTTGTAAATAACTATTTTTCCTGCCTGCATAATAAATCTAGATTTTCAAATCATAATTTTCCTATAAACAAATTCTGTTGCCTCTAGTAATTTCTGCCCATAATCTTTTCTCTATACAGCCTACAAAAGTAACTTTCTAAAAGGCAATCAGACCATGACATTCCTATACTGGCTATCCTTCAATGGCCCCACACTGTCATCAGGATTCATTCATCCATTTTTTTCATTTGACAAATAGTCACTGGGCTGGGTGGCATTGCAAGATGAATTGAATGTGGTCCCAGGCATAAATACCCAGTGTAGCAGTGTTCATCAAATGTATGAATATCAGAACTCACATTGAGGCCCTGTTAAAACAGATTTCTGGGCCCCACCCCCAGACTTTTTTATTCAGTAGTTCTAGGGTGGGCTCCAGGAATTTGCATTTCTAACAAGTTTCCAGGGGATGCTAGCAGTGCTGCTTCTAAGACCAAGCTTTGAAGACTACTTATCTAGAGGCAAGACTGGGGGATGGCTATAATACAGACAGAAAAGCTGGCACTGAGGAGTGTACACAGCGCTATGGGGTTTCCCTTGTGGCTCAGCAGTAAAGAAACCACCTGAATGCCGGAAATCTGAGTTCAACCCCTGGGTCAGGAGGATCCCCTGGAGGAGGGCATCCAACTCATTCCAGAATTCTTGCCTAGAGAATCCCATGGACAGAGGCG
The DNA here is from genome assembly GCF_002263795.3 of Bos taurus. NCBI lineage: Eukaryota > Metazoa > Chordata > Mammalia > Artiodactyla > Bovidae > Bos > Bos taurus. The sequence continues at coordinate 67,998,050 of NC_037336.1, forward strand.
GCTGACAGGCTACAGTCTAAAGTGTTGCAAAGAGTCTGACACAACTGAAGCAACTTAGCACGCATACACACACAGAGTGCTATGGAAATCCGAGGGAGACACAGGGGTTTGTGGAGGGTGGGGTGACAAGGAACATTTTTCCAGGGGTAAACATTCAACACTAACATTCACTATAGGTTAACTGTGTACTTCCCTCATAGCTCAGTTGGTAAAAAATCCGCCTGTAATGTAGGAGACCCTGGTTCGATTCCTGGGTCCAGAAGACCCCCTGGAGAAGGGATAGGCCTCCCACTCCAGTATTCTCAGGCTTACCTTGTGACTCAGCTGGTAAAGAATCCGCCTGCAATGCGGGAGACCTGGGTTCGATCCCTGGTTCGAGAAGATCCCTTGGAGAAGGGAAAGGCTACCCACTCCAGTATTCTGGTCTGGAGAATTCCATGGACTATACAGTCCACAGGGTCTCAAAGAGTCGGACACGACTAAGGGACTTAAAAAAAACAAAAAACAAAAAAACTGTGTACTTGGCACCGTCTATGCATTATCTCAAGCTTTCCAGGTGGCGCTAGTGGTAAAGAACCCACCTGCCAATGCAGGAGACGCAAAAGACATGGGGTTTGATTCCTGGGTTGGGAAGATTCCCTGGAGGAGGGAATGGCAACCCACTCCAGTATTCTTGCCTGGAGAATCCCACGGACAGAGGTGGGCTACAGTCCATTAGGTTGCAAAGAGCTGGACAAGCAACTGACTGAAGCAACTGAGCAGCACACATGGATTATCTCATGCCTGCATTATCTCATTTAATCCTCCTACAAATTCAGAAAGATAAGTCTATTCATTTAGTCCAAGTCTATTATTATTAGAGAGAAGAACAATGAGGCTCAAAGAAGTCTAGTTAGTTTTTCAAAGCTTGTCAGTAAATTGCAGAGCTGCGATTCAAGTTTTGCTAACTCTTAACCATTACGCTGGGGTGGAGGTCAGGGTTCTGCTCAAGGCAAAAGAAGTACTTGCAAAGATGTGCTGGGTGGTGGGGGGCAGAGGTGGTCAGAGAGTTTAAAGAGGATGCAGAATACATGTACACCCATGGCTGATTCATGTCAATGTATGGCAAAAACCACTACAATATTGTAAAGTAATTAGCCTCCAATTAAAATAAATAAATTTTAAAAAAAGATCATGAAGGGAATTTTATGCTTTGATAAAATTTCCAGTGTCTCTGAAGTGAAAGATTTAAGAATAGTAGACTGGAAATGGCAACCCACTCCAGTATTCTTGCTTGGGAAATCCCATGGACAGAGGTGCCTGGTGGGCTACACAGTCCATGGGGTCACAAAGAGTCAGACATGACTTAGCAACTGAGCACAGTGTGGACTGGAGAGCGGCTATTAAGTAAGGAAAGCATTGAAAGAAATACTAACTTTGTGACATGATAGAGGTGTTAGCTAATGTGCTGGTGGTAATCATACTGCAGTATATAAACATATCAGATCAACTTTCTGTGCACCTTAAACTAACACAATGTTATATGCCAATTATATCTTGATTACAAATGCAAAGAATAAAATAAAGGGGTTTTTAATACTCTTGACCAGCAGTGGAGATGGAGAAGACAAATGTGAGGGCCAGTGAAGAAATAGAATCAACAAGTTGTGGGGGCTTAAGGGAGAGGGTCATTTGATTAACCTAATTCTGTCCAATAAATTTCTATAAATAAGTAATATATAATCTATAAAGAGATATTTATATTGCAAGCCACATGTATGTCATCTAAATTTCTCTATGAACCACTTTCATAAAAGTAAAGAAAGAAAAACTAATTTTGATAATATTTTATTTAACCCAATATATCCAACATAAAATTTCAACATATAGTAAGTATTAGAAGTTATTATTGTGGTATTTCTTGCTTGTTCATAGTACATCTTAAAATCCCAGGGTGAATTTTACTAATAACACATCTCAATTTGGCCTACTCACATTTCAAGTGCTTATAGCCTTGTGTAGCCAATAGGTACTATATTAGACAATACCACTCTAACCACTCCCTTTCCTTCCAGCCTCATCCTCTTAACCCTGCCCCAAACTCTTGAGAGTCTAACTACACTTACTATTTATTGTGGGGTTACTCTGTGCCAAGCACTGTACCCCTAAATTCTCATTTTATCCACCTTCCCCATACCACTCCATCATTAGTCTGGGTAACTATCAACTGTACTTCACAGATTTAGAAACTGAGGCAGAGAGAGGTTAAACTTATCCCAGCTCACATGGCCTGTATGTGGCAGGGCTCCAGTCCAGATCTGCTGGATGTCTGAACTCTCCTCCCCCTGGGCTGTCCTGCCTTCAACCTGGCAGGCTTGGAAGAAAAGCATGCTGAATAATCAATCCTAGTTCAACAGTTTCTTTTTAAAATTATAGAAACTGAGATTTGGATAGGTTGAGTGAATGGCCCAAGGTCAAACCTTTATTTAGTGGCAGAGGTGAGTTAGAAAAAAAAAAAAAAAAAGGTATTGAATTACCAAAGAAAAGACACTTAAAAATGCTGCCCAAATGACTGAACACAAAATTTCATTCTGATACAAATATTATTACTGTACTTTTGAAAAATTCAATATATAAGAGTCAGAATTTGTAGCAGTCTCAGTACATAGCTAGCACCAAAATGTTAATTTATTCTTTTAGAATATATATTTGGATCCTGAATCAAACTGTGAAATATATTTATGAGAGTTTTGGCTATTTAAACTTGACTGGATATTTGATAATGCTAGAGGGCTGGCATTCTGCAATTCATGGGGTCGCAAAGAGTCAGACACGACTAAGTGACTGAACTGAACCAAACTGAAAGAATTAGTGTTAATATTTTAAGGTATTATGGTGGTATGATGACTATTTTTTGAGTCCTTATTTTTAAAGATAGATATGGAAATACTTGCAGATGAAATAATAAGATTTCTGAGTTAGTCTCAGAGTGAAAACTTGGGAGAATAGCTGGCTATGTAGATGTAATGAGATTGAACTGAGTTGATAACTGCAAAGTTAGATCATGGATAAATGAAATTCATTCTATTTTTCTATTTGCATTACCATATGCTTATTTTTCCATAATAATTTTGTAAAAAGTTCTCAATAAGTTTATGTAACTGGTGAACATCTTAACAAACTGTAAAAATATAATTTTTTAATAAAAATTTGAGGAACATCCCTGTTTTGTAGGGCTGGGGTAGGGGGGGTCACCTTGTTTAATACTTACACATACCAGGGCTGAGCTAGCAACTTTGCAAACACCTCATTTTCTTTACTCCTCACAACAACACTGCCCAATATGATGTCTTATCCATATTTTCAGTTCAGTACAGTCACTCAGTCGTGTCCAACTCCTTGTGATCCCATGAACCACAGCTTGCCAGGCTTCCCTGTCGTACACCAACTGCCAGAGTCTATCCAAACCCATGTCCATTCAGTCGGTGACGCCATCCAACCATCTCATCCTTTGTTGTCCCCTTCTCCTCCTGCCCTCAATCTTTCCCAGCATCAGGGTCCTTTCAAATGAGTCCGCTCTTCACATCAGGTGGCCAAAGTATTGGAGTTTCAGGTTCAACATCAGTCCTTCCAATGAACACCCAGGACTGATCTCCTTTAAGATGGACAGGTTGGATCTCCTTGCAGTCCAAGGGACTCTCAAGAGTCTTCTCCAACACCACAGTTCAAAAGCATCAATTCCTCGGCGCTCAGGTTTTTATAGTCCAATTCTCACATCCATACATGACTACTGGAAAAACCATAGCCTTGGCTAGATAGACCTTTGTTGGCAAAGTAATGTCTCTGCTTTTTAATATGCTGTCTAGGTTGGTCATAACTTTCCTTCCAAGGAGCAAGAGTCTTTTAATTTCATGGCTGCAGTCACCATCTGCAGTGATCTTGGAGCCCAAGAAAATAAAGCCTGTCACTGTTTCCACTGTTTCCCCATCAATTTGCCATGAAGGGATGGGACAAGATGCCATGATCTTAGTTTTCTGAATGTTGAGTTTTAGGCCAACTTCTTCACTCTCCTCTTTCACTTTCATCAAGAGGCTTTTTAGCTCCTCTTCCCTTTCTGCCGTAAGGGTGGAATATCTGAGGTTATTGATATTTCTTCTGTTAATCTTGATTCCAGCTTGTGCTTCTTCCAGCCCAGTGTTTCTCATGACGTACCCTGCATATAAGTTAAATAAGAAGGGTGACAATATACAGCCTTGACGGACTCCTTTTCCTATTTGGAGCCAGTCTGTTGTTCCATGTCCAGTTCTAACTGTTGCTTCCTGACCTACATACAGGTTTCTCAAGAGGCAGGTCAGGTGGTCTGGTATTCCCATCTCTTGAAGAATTTTCCACAGTTTCTTGTGATCCACACAGTCAAAGGCTTTGGCATAGTCAATAAAGCATAAATAGATGTTTTTCTGGAACTCTCTTGCTTTTTACATGATCCAGCGGATGTTGGCAATTTGATCTCTGGTTCCTCTGCATTTTCTAAAACCAGCTTGAACATCTGGAAGTTCACGGTTCACGTATTGCTGAAGCCTGGCTAGGAGAATTTTGAGCATTACTTTACCAGCATGTGAGATGAGTGCAATTGTGCAGTAGTTTGAGCATTCTTTGGCATTGCCTTTCTTTGGGATTGGAATGAAAACTGACCTTTTCCAGTCCTGTGGCCACTGATGAGTTTTCCAAATTTGCTGGCATTTTGACTGCAGCATTTTCACAGCATCATCTTTCAGGATTTGAAATAGCTCAACTGGAATTCCATCACCTCCACTAGCTTTGTTCGTAGTGATGCTTCCTAAGGCCCACTTGACTTCATATTCCAGGATGTCTGGCTCTAAATTAGTGTGAGTGATCACACCATCATGATTATCTGGGTCATGAAGATCTTTTTTGTACAGTTCTTCTGTGTATTCTTGCCATCTCTTCTTAATATCTTCTGCTTCTGTTAGGTCCATATCATTTCTGTCCTTTATTGAACCCATCTTTGCATGAAATGTTCTCTTGGTATCTCTAATTTTCTTGAAGAGATCTCTAGTCTTTCCCATTCTGTTGTTTTCCTCTATTTCTTTGCATTGATCGCTGAGGAAGGCTTTCTTATCTCTCCTTGCTATTCTTTGGAACTCTGCATTCAGATGGGTGTATCTTTCCTTTTCTCCATTGCTTTTCACTTCTCTTCTTTTCACAGCTATTTTTAAGGCCTCCTCAGACAGCCATTTTGCTTTTTTGTATTTCTTTTCCATGGGGATGGTCTTGATTCCTGTCTCCTGTATAATGTCATGAACCTCCATCCATAGTTCATCAGGCACTCTATCAGATCTAGTCCCTTAAATCTATTTCTCACTTCCACTGTATAGTCATAAGGGATTTGAATTAGGTCATATCTGAATGGTCTAGTGGTTTTCCCCACTTTCTTCAATTTCAGTCTGAATTTGGCAATAAGGAGTTCATGATCTGAGCCACAGTCAGCTCCCCATCTTATTTTTGCTGACTGTATAGAGCTTCTCCATCTTTGGCTGCAAAGAATATAATCAATCTGATTTCAGTGTTGACCATCTGGTGATGTCCATGTGTAGAGTCTTCTCTTGTGTTGTTGGAAGAGGGTGTTTGCTATGACCAGTACATTCTCTTGGCAGAACTCTAAATATTAGCCTTTGCCCTGCTTCATTCTGTGCTCCAAGGCCAAATCTGCCTGTTACTCCAGGTGTTTCTTGATTTCCTACTTTTGCATTCCAGTCCCCTATAATGAAAAAGACATCTTTTGGGGGTTTTAGTTCTAGAAGGTCTTGTAGGTCTTCATAGAACTGCTCAACTTCAGGTTATTCAGTATTACTGATCGGGGCATAGACTTGGATTACCGTGATATTGAATGGTTTGCCTTGGAAATGAACAGAGATCATTCTGTCATTTTTAAGATTGCATACAAGTACTGCATTTCGGACTCTTTTGTTGACTGTGATGGCTACTCCACTTCTTCTAATGGATTCTTGCCCACAGTAGTAGATATAATGGTCATCTGAGTTAAATTCCCCCATCCCAGTCCATCTTAGTTCGCTGATTCCTAAAATGTCAATGTTCAGTCTTGCCATCTCCTGTTTGACCACGTCCAATTTGCCTTGATTCGTGGACCTAATATTCCAGGTTCCTAGGCAATATTGCTCTTTACAGCATCAAACCTTCCTTCTATCACCAGTCCCATCCACAACTGGGTGTTGTTTTCACCTTGGCTCCATCCCTTCGTTCTTTATGGAGTTATTTCTCCACTGATCTCCAGTAACATATTGGGCACCTACTGACCTGGGGAGTTCCTCTTTCAGTATCCTATCATTTTGCCTTTTCATACTGTTCATGGGGTTCTCAAGGCAAGAATACTGAAGTGGTCTGCCATTCCCTTCTCCAGTGGACCACATTCTGTGAGACCTCTCCACCATGACGCGTCCGTCTTGGGTGGCCCCACACAGCATGGCTTATAAGAAAACAAATGCTGCCACCTTGCCTTTTGTGTCCCTCTGGGATCAAGGACACCACGTTTTCAGGGAGGTTATAAACATGTAATATGGACTATTGAGATGGAGGAAGAGGGTCACTGGGTAGTTCCATAGACTCAGCAAAGCCCCAGGGACTGGCGGGTATATTGTCCTGCTGGACTCTCCAAGGCAATGAGGAGGCATTTAGCTAAAAACATTGTATGTTCCTTTGGGGTGCATTCCTGGAACAGCAAGCCTAATTCTTCAGTTTTCTCTCTCTCTCTCACACACACACACATACATGTTTCTCAATATTACCTTGAACCTATGCGAAGGTCACCTTGATAGATTCTGGTATTTCCTGCTGTTTACGTCCTCTTTGGCTCTCTAGCCATCCTTCAGTTCAGTTCAGTTCAGTTCAGTCACTCAGTCATGTCCGATTCTTTGCGACCCCATGAATCACAGCACACCAGGCCTCCCTGTCCATCACCAACTCCCGGAGTTCACTCAAACCCATGTCCATTGAGTCGGTAATGCTATCCAGCCATCTCATCCTCTGTCGTCCCCTTCTCCTCCTGCCCCCAATCCCTCCCAGCATCAGGGTCTTTTCCAATGAGTCAACTCTTAGCATGAGGTGGCCAAAGTATTGCAGTTTCAGCTTTAACATCAGTCCTTCCAATGAACACCCAGGAGTTATCTCCTTTAGAATGGACTGGTTGGATCTCCTTGCAGTCCAAGGGATTCTCAAGAGTCTTCTCCAACACCACAGTTCAAAAGCATCAATTCTTCGGCGCTCAGCTTTCTTCACAATCCAGCTCTCACATCCATACACCTTAAGTACTGTCTATTCCTAGGAACATTCAATGATGTCCCCTAATATAAAATTAACTCCTTCTCTCTTTGGAAAGCTAACTCTCACTCATTTTGTCAGGTCTCATCTGAGACCTCACTTCCTCTAAGAAATTTTCCCTGGCTTATTATCCTTTGTTGGGTACTCTCTAACACTCTCCTTTGTCCCTAACATAACCCTCATTAGTGTGAATGTGGGTAGTAATTGATTTGTAACTGGAGATTTATCATGTTCACATACAGATTAAGAATGCAATTTCTTCATTAAAAAACATCTCCCCTTTTGTGTTTGTGAAAAACTGCAAAATTATTTTGAGAGAATATAAGTTCACAAGTCTTTAAAGTGTGCAAATGTAGGATATGATAAATATGTTTTTTTTTTTAACTGTCTGCTACAGCTAGTCTTTATCATCTTTTATGATTAAGATATTTGGATGCCAGACTTCCTTCCTCTGTCCTAAACAATAAAACATTTTTTTTTTAATGAGATGAAATTAAGGAAGAACTGTGCTCACTATAAAAGAATAGAGGAAAGTTCTATTCATTTGAGGTTTCAGAATCTGGTCAAACCAGGACCATTTCCTTCGTGAAGACTAGAATGGGACTAAGACAGAGTATGAGTTTGTGCAGGTGGCTCCCTGAGGACTCAGAGCTTCAGTGGAGCCTGAGAACTTCAAATGCATAACTCACTCTACTGTCTTGCCAGATCATATCCTGGTTTGACTGGGCATAATTCAAAAAGGAATAGCTCCTACTAATTCCCTCCTACTGGAATTGATAGCTACATTTCACTCTTTTTGTGTGTTGAATTTCTCTTATTGTCTGATAACAGTCTGATGGGATGTCTTCCACATGTATGGAATTTCTTCAAGGAACTGCTAAAAGATACAATGTGTAATTCCTCTATGATACCCATTTCACCTAGAAGGGACTGGGAGGGAAGGGATTTGTCCATTGTGCTCACTAATGTATTTTAGTGTCTGCTGTGGTTCCTGGCACATAGTAGGTACTCAGTGAAATGAACTGAATGACTCATTACAGTCTTAGGGTTAATAGAAGCATGGCTGACTTTCAGTCTGCACAGGCATTGTTAAAGGAGTATCCATTATGATTAGTCAGAACCCAGACCACAATGAACACCACCTCATATTAAAGCAGTCTTTGATGTACCTCAAGGTGGTAATCAATCAGTAGATAATTATCAAGTGTTGATACTGTGCCCAAAGCTGTTTCAGACTTCCTGGCATTACAAAGGAAGTGAAGCAGCCAAAATTACCATACGATAAACAATTAGAACAAGAAAATATATCCAGCATTTATATGACCATTTACAGTATACTTGTGTAGATTAGCTCACCCTTCAAAATAAACACATGAGCTAGGATTATAATCACCTCTTTATAGATAAAGAGAAGTTCATAGAAATTAAGGATATTTACAAAGCTGGTCACTGGTAGATCTGTAATTTTATACCAAGTTTATTAACCCTGAAGCAGAAATTAAACTTTATAAAGGCAAAATTACCTCACAGAAGAGAGATAACCTGGGTTTAATAAAGAAAGAGACTTTTAGTAAGAAGTATAATGGTACACACACTTTATATTTAATAGCCTACTAGTCCTTTAAGTAGTCCTCAAATTTTATTATTCTTAAGAAATATGAAGTGTTTGCATGTTAAAAGTACAAATTTCTCACATCCCATACCTAGATATTTGGATTCTGTAGACATTGGGTAGGACCCAGGTCCTCACATTTTAACAAACCTCTCAGATGATTGCAAAGCAAAGACTACTGAGAATGCAAGAACAAATCCAGGAGATAAAAAGAAGCCTTGCTTTCTCCTATAGTTTTCTCCTGAGGTAGGATTTCTTAACAAGATTGCATGGACAGCTAAGAAAACTGGGTTCTTGATGTAAATGGACAAGACAGACAAGAGACATATTTCCAACAAATAAAAAAATAAATAAAATCTTTTACTTCACTAATAATAAACACACACTACAACGAGACACTATCGAACTCTTACCAAGTTAGCCAAAATATTTTCTTTTTTAAAAAAAGAATAACTTGTTCTGGTGATAAAATATTCACTATTCTAGATTGCTGATGTGAGTGGAATTTAGTGCAAGTCTATTAGAAAGCAATGTATCAATATGTATTTTCAAAGGTGTTATTCTGAACCCAAACGTATACTGCTGGTAAGAAATAGAAAATTCTTAATGGTGTTTGTCCTTACATGTTAAAAGCATTTCTTCTTTTTCTTTTTTACTGTATTTTATAAATTTTTAATGAAAGAATGAAAGAAACCTAGTCTCTAGTAGTTACAGATTGCTAGATTGTGGGTAAATTACTCTGAGTGATATTTTTATCTGTAAAATTAGGCAGTGAGGTTTTTAAGCCTTTTGTACTTAACTGTCCTGTGGAATAGCTAATGTAAACTATCAACTATGTGGAAAAATAGATATGCTCAAGGATACACACAACAAAACATGTGTGCAAATTCAGTATTGTCCAGAATCTCAGAAGCCCACTGTGGATCCCAGATCAAGAATTCCTAATCTTGAAGGATAATTCCAACTCTACCAGTCAATCCTAAAGGAAATCAACCCTGAATATTCACTGGAAGGTCTGAGGCTCCAGTACTTTGGCGACCTGGTGCAAAGAGCTGATTTACTGGAAAAGACTGATGCTGGGAAAGACTGAGGGCAGGAGGAGAAGGGGGAGAAACAGAGGATGAGATGGTTGGATGGCATCACAGACTCAACGGACATGAATTTGAGCAAGCTCCGGGAGTGGCGATGAACAGGGAGGCCCAGCATGCTGCAGTCCATGGGGTCGAAAAGAGTCAACAAGACTTAGAGACTGAACGACAACAATTATACTGGTGCCATTTAAGAGCATTTAAAATTCTGTAGATAAGTGATTATCTCCATCCCCACTAGAAGAGCTAAAAAAAGCATCGACCTACTCATCTTGTCAACGACTATGGCAGATACTACAAGCTGTATAAATATTATTTGTGGGACGAGTATTTTAAATTATATTTCAAATTTCAATATGTTCATTAGGCTCTTTTTCTAGCTGTAGGGAACAGAACTATCATGGTGATAACTGAAAAAATTTCAGAATCAAGAAAAATCACTGTATTAGTTGCTCGACTATACTTTGTCACCATTTAGGACCAGCAGCAACTCAGAAGATAAGCAATCAATGACACTGCAAACCCACTATATCTTTAGGACTAAACTCTTCTGGTCTCTGTTTATCTCTGTCCTTTCTTTTAACTCTTCTCTCAACTAATTAACTCCCTCTCATGCAAAAAAAAAAAAAAAAGAGAGAGAGAGAGAGACGGAGTGAAAGTGAGAATCTGATTAGAGAAGCCAATCACTATCTGGTATATGGCGGCACTCTGGTTGGATAGTGTTATCTAAAGGTGCTGATGAACAGCTGGCTGGGCTGTGAATGGCTGTCTTTGCAGAAAATGAACTTCTCCAAATCAAATAGGGGTGTCCACTTATAGAGTTCACCTTATACAAAGCATGGCAACCTATGTAAAAGGTATCGCATGAATAGGGACCAGTTATTTAGTTCATGGCCCACACAAAAGCAAATGGCAGGCCAGAGTTTGCTGACCCCTGTGCTAGACTAGGGGTTTCCTAGGTGGCTAGTGGTAAAGAATCCAGCTGCCAACGCAGAAGCCGCAGGAGACACGGGCTCAATTCCTGGGTTGGGAAGATCCCCTAAAGCAGGAAATGGCAACCATCTCCAGTATTCTTGCCTGGAGAATCCCATGGACAGAGGAGCAGGAGTGCGGGGGGAGGTTGGGGGGGTGGGGGGCTACGATCCATGGGGTTGCAAAGAGTTAAGATATGACTGAGCCACTGAGCACGCATGTACTTACTAGACTTAGTCTTGATAAAAGTTGGCTGACAGATGTTTTAGAGACTTAAATAATGGCAATACTACAAACATAAACTGGATTTTAATTCTACTGCTAGTGTAAAGGTCTAGTCACACATCCATGACTTTTTTGAGACATCACCACTACTGCTTTTGGATTAAAGCACTCCAGTACTCTTGCCTGGAAAATCCCATGGACAGAGGAGCCTGGTAGGCTGCAGTTCATGGGGTCGCTAAGAGTCAGACATGACTGAGCGACTTCACTTTCACTTTTCACTTTCATGCATTGGAGAAGGAAATGGCAACCCACTCCAGTGTTCTTGCCTGGAGAATCCCAGGGACAGGGGAGCCTGGTGGGCTGCCATCCATGGGGTCACACAGAGTCGGACACGACTGAAGTGACTTAGCAGCAGCAGCGTTTTCTTGGCAAAACTCTATTAGCCTTTGCCCTGCTTTATTCTGTACTCCAAGGCCAAATTTGCCTGTTACTCCAGGTGTTTCTTGACTTCCTACTTCTGCATTCCAGACCCCTATAATGAAAAGGACATCTTTTTTGGGTATTAGTTCCAAACCGTCTTGTAGGTCTTCATAGAACCATTCAACTTCAGCTTCTTCAGCATTACTGGTCGGGCATAGACTTGGATTACCGTGATATTGAATGGTTTGCCTTGGAAATGAACAGAGATCATTCTGTTGTTTTTGAGATTGCATCCAAGTACTGCATTTCAGACTCTTGTTCTTCTAAGGGATTCTTGCCCACAGTAGTAGATATAATGGTCATCTGAGTTAAATTCACCCATACCAGTCCATTTTAGTTCGCTGATTCCTAAAATGTCATTGTTCACTCTTGCCATCTCCTGTTTGACCACTTCCAATTTGCCTTGATTCATGGACCTAACATTCTAGGTTCCTATGCAACATTGCTCTTTACAGCATTGGACCTTGCTTCTGTCACCAGTCACACCCATAACTGGATGTTGTTTTTGCTTTGGCTCTGTCTCTTCATTCTTTCTGTAATTATTTCTCCCCTGATCTCCAGTAAAACGTGAACCATGAGCTTCCAGATGTTCAAGCTGGGTTTAGAAAAGGCAGAGGAACCAGAGACCAAATTGCCAACATCTGTTGGATCATTGAAAAAGCAAGAGAGTTCCAGGAAAACATCTACTTCTGCTTTATTGACTATGCCAAAGCCTTTGACTGTGTGGATCACAATAAACTGTGGAAAATTCTGAAAGATATGGGTATACCAGACCACCTGACCTGCCTCTTGAGAAATCTGTATGCAGGTCAGGAAGCAACAGTTAGAACTGGACATGGAACAAAAGGCTGGTTCCAAACTGGGAAAGGAGTATGTAAAGGCTGTATTTTACTTATATGTAGAGTACATATGCACCCTGCTTATTTAACTTATATGCAGAGTACATCACGTGAAATGCTGGGCTGGATGAAGCACAAGCTGGAATCAAGATTACCAGGAGAAACATCAATAACCTCAGATACGCAGATGCCACCACTGTTATGGCAGAAAGCAAAGAAGAACTAAAGAGCCTCTTGATGAAAGTGAAAGAGGAAAGTGAAAAAGTTGGCTTAATACTCAACATTCAGAAAACTAAGATCATGGCATCTGGTCCCATTACTTCATGGCAAATAGATGGGGAAACAGTGGAAACAGTGACTTTAACTTTTTGGGTTCCAAAATCACTGCAGATGGTGACTGCAGCCATGAAATTAAAAGACACTTACTCCTTGGAAGGAAAGTTATTTCCAAAGTCCTTTCCAAAGAGACATTACTTTGCCAACAAAGGCCCATCTAGTCAAGGCTGTGGTTTTTCCAGTAGTCATGTATGGATGTGAGAGTTGGACTATAAAGAAAGCTGAGCCTGAAGAATTGATGCTTTTGAACTGTGGTGTTGGAGAAGACTCTTGAGAGTCTCTTGGACTACAAGGAGATCCAACCAGTCCATCCTAAAGGAGATCAGTCCTGAGTGTTCATTGGGAGGAAGGATGTTGAAGCTGAAACTCCAATACTCTGGCCACCTGAAGGAGAGATGACTCATTGGAAAAGCCCTTGATGCTGGGAAAGATTGAAGGCATGAGGAGAAGGGGATGACAGTGGATGTGATGGTTGGATGGCATCACCCGCTCAATGGAGATGAATTTGAGTAAGCTCCAGGAGTTGGTGATGGACAAGAAGGCCTGGCATGCTGCAGTCCGTGGGTCGTGAAGAGTCGGACATGGCTGAGCGACTGAACTGAACTGAACTGAATAGGGACAGTACCTAGGATACTTCCCAGAAAGTGGCAGAGTAACCAGCAGGTCTGTGTATTTGTAGTTAACAGCAAATACAGATTTGTATTTGTATTTAACAGCAAATAACAGACATGTATTTAATAGCAGGTCTGCTGTTAAACTATTAGTAAGACAGACACCTGGAAAACAGGGCTGCATATAGACTTTTAAAAGACTATATGATAGTGTTGGTTATTAGATTGAGGTAGTTCCAGGGGATAGGGGAAGACAAAATAAATTCTCTTGTTTTCTTGTACTGGTTAGTAGTTTTCAGTCAATTCAGGTCTTCTTAATTTCTTTCCTAGCTTCTAAAGTTCAAAAAGTTCTAATGTGCTAAAGAGGCCCCAGTTGCCTCTTTGATTTTCTAAATTTTAGAGATTTAAATAATATATATTCATTAATTCAGTCCCCAAAGTACTTACTTAGTACAAAAGATAAAAGTATAAACAAATCTGAGTGTCAACCTAATAGTCATTTTGGAAACCTTGTAAAACAAAAACATGAAGCAAAAAAATGAAAATCACCCATAATTCATGAATCAAACAAACCTAAGTTAAACTCCTACTCAACAACAATTTAATTGCTATTAATTCCTTTAGTCAACATCTGTAGCTTCCAGAGATTGGAAGTCAGTGGGGGCTTTAGGTCTACACCATATCCTCAATTCAGTACCTACAAATTATAAATCTGATTGAAAACATGAATGTCTTAATGGTGTTTGTCTATAGATGTGAAAATCGTGGGTATTCTGTTTTCCTTTTCTGTATTTCATAAATTTCTAATGAAGGAAAAAGGCCAGATTTCTGTATGTTACAATAATAGCAAGTCCTACTCAATAATAATAGCAAGTTCTACTATGCCAAATATACTGACATTTATTAGCAAACAAAAAAAAAATTTATATAACCTGTTTTGAAAACTTGGGGAAGTTCCACTGTCTCTTAGCACTTTAAACAAACACTTTGAGTTTGTCATGTTGACTCTGAGGCAGTCACAGTGACACCCTGAAGCCAGATGACCCCCCCACCCCAGCGAGATCAATTGACAAATTCCTCCAGGAAGTGGGCGTACAACACAAGAACATGGAGTTCTAGATCTTGGGTGTTTCTCTGATGGTATTAAGTTACTGAGCTTCCTGGATTCTGATAAGGCAAGGATTTCGAGGCCTGCTCAATCTTGCATATTTTGACAACACTCATCAGTAGAAAAAATATCTTGTACTTATATTCATTAACAAAATCTTTGGTATTGGTTTCAATAGCAATTTTTGAGCTGCATGACAACGTCTTCAAGTGAGGATTCCTCAGAGGGATATATCACATGCTAAACAACATCGACTGGGCTGTAGAGTAACATTGATTTAAAACTGTATTATACCAAAGTATTTTGTGTTTCACACAAAACATATTTCTAAAATAAATCTTTTTTGCATTAATAGTCACATTTTCCCCCTTTAAATGGCTTAAAACTTAACTATAAAAAACTTTGCAAAAAAGATGACTAGGTTTAATATGCAAGGGTAAATGAAATCCTAATGTTTATTTCTCAATGGAAGAAAGTGGAAATAACATTTTCAAAGAATTTAAGTGTTTTTTCCCCAAACTCTCACAAGAGCAAGGATACTTTCTAATAATATATAAACACAAAACTATTATCATACACAAGAAATTTTACACAGATATAAAGTGTTATTCATATAGACTCCACACTGAAACTTCTCCAATTGTCCTTATAATCTAAAGAAACTAGAATCAGTTAAATTTATACACTACATTTGGTTGTCATATCTCTGTAGCGTCATATTCTAAATTTGCCTGATAGTTTCCTCATGATTAGAGTTTTGGGGAAGAATTCTACCCAGGTGACATTGTGCATTTCCCCGAGTATCTCATGAGGAGATACATAATATCATCTTGTTTCATTATTAGTGGTGGTCAATTTGATCATTGATGAAGGTAATGTCTACCAGATCTCCTTATTTTAACTGCACTGTTTATCTTTTGTAGTTGGTAAGTAATCTGTGAGGTGGTACTTAATTAAGATTATGTGAATGTCCTGTTTCCTCAAAACTTTTTACCCACTAGCTTTTCACAACCACTGATATGCCTCGTCTGAATCCATTATTGACACTGGTGTTACAAAATGGTGATTTTTCTCGTCTTAATTTTTCTTCTACATATTAGTATATGCTCACCTATAAAGAGGTTTCCCTTCTTACCACTGAACTTCTACATATATTATTTATTTGTCCATTGTTGATAACATGCTCTTTTTTATATTCAATATGCCAAAATACATTAATACCATGACTTTTTCTTGATGCTAAAATTGTCCCAAATATGAGCACCTACAAGATATCTCCTATGTTCATCTTATGTATCCCCATCTTTTTCTTTGTACTCCTTTGCTTTCCCTCACAATCTGACATTCCAATGAGATATTATCTTTTTCATTACTATATTTCCATATGATTTTTTATCTACTTGTGAGCTTTCTATTCTTTCCCACTACTTTCTCTGTCTTTCTGTATATTCAAGAATCAATATCACACTGTTTTAATTACAGAAGTCTTGTAATATGTTTTAAAAGTCCTCCTTCATTGTTCATTTTTTAGAAGTCTCATGGCTATTTTTATGTTTCTTTTTCCATATAAACTTCAAAAATTTACTTGAACAGCTCCATAAAGTAAATTTTTGTTATTCTTATGCAGTTCAGTTCAGTTCAGTCACTTAGTCATGTCCAACTCTGCGACCCCATGAATCGCAGCACGCCAGGCCTCCCTGTCCACCACCAGCTCCTGGCGTTCACTCAAACTCATGTCCATCGAGTCAGTGATGCCATCCAAACATCTCATCCTCTGTTGTCCCCTTCTCCTCCTGCCCCCAATCCCTCCCAGCATCAGGGTCTTTTCCAAAGAGTCAACTCTTTGCATGAGGTAGCCAAAGTATTGGAGTTTCAGCTTCACCATCAGTCCTTCCAATGAACACTCAGGACTGATCTCCTTTAGGATGGACTGGTTGGACCTCCTTGCAGTCCAAGGGACTCTCAAGAGTCTTCTCCAACACCACAGTTCAAAAGTATAAATTCTTCAGCGCTCAGCTTTCTTCACAGTCCAACTCTCACATCCATACATGACCACTGGAAAAACCACAGCCTTGACTAGAAGGACCTTTGTTGGCAAAGTAATATCTCTGCTTTTCACTATGCTATCTAGGTTGATCATAACTTTCCTTCCAAGGAGTAAGCATCTTTTAATTTCATGGCTGCAATCACCACCTGCAGTGATTTTGGAGCCCAAAAAGTTAAAGTCACTCTTTCCACTGTTTCCCCATCTATCTGCCATGAAGTGATGGGACCAGATGCCATGATCTTAGTTTTCTGAATGTTGAGCTTTAAGCCAACTTTTCCACTCTCCTCTTTCACTTTCATCAAGAGGCTTTTTAGCTCCTCTTCCCTTTCTGCCGTAAGGGTGGCGTCATCTGCATATCTGAGCTTATTGATATTTCTTCTGTTAATCTTGATTCCAGCTTGTGCTTCTTCCAGCCCAGCATTTCTCATGATGTACTCTGCATGTAAGTTAAATAAGCAGGGTGACAATATACAGCCTTGACGTACTCCTTTTCCTATTTGGAAACAGTCTGTTGTTCCATGTCCAGTTCTAACTGTTGCTTCCTGACCTGCATACAGGTTTCTCAAGAGGCAGGTCAGGTGGTCTGGTATTCCCATCTCTTGAAGAATTTTCCACAGTTTTTTGTGATGCACACAGTCAAAGGCTTTGGCATAGTCAATAAAGCAGAAATAGATGTTTTTCTGGAACTCTCTTGCTTTTTCGATGATCCAGCGGATGTTGGCAATTTGATCTCTGGTTCCTCTGCCTTTTCTAAATCCAGCTTGAACATCTGGAAGTTATTCTTATTATGATCATGCTAAATTCATTAATAAGATGGGAATAAATGATAGTTTTATAATGTTCACTCATACTATTTAAAAACAAGAAAAATCTCCAAATTAATTCAGATTTTCCTTTCAAAAATCTTTAATTTTTCTTCACATAGATTTTACACGTTTTCTGTTTAGGTATTCTTAAATGAATTCTTTTTTTGCTATTAATGTAACTGAAGTTTTATCTTCTGTTACATCATGTCATCAGCTATTGTTTGTGTATAAAAAGGCTTATGATTTGATTTCAGTTAAATATTCTATTACTTTACTGAATTTTAAAAATGATACTAATGTTTTCATTAGCTCTCTTGGATTTTTCCAAATATACTGCAATACCACCTGTAAACAGAGATAGTTTCACTTCTATTCCAATTCTTGGAGCTCTGTTGTTTATTCTGCATTGACTAGTGTCTCCACTATATTTTTATTTATTATTATTTATTTACTGATAGAAAATTTTAATGAGTACAAAAAATAGTGATTATACTGGAGTGGATGTGTTAATTGCTCAGTTGTGCCAGACTCTTTGCAACCTCATGGACTGCAGCCCACAAGGCTCCTCTGTCCATGGGATTTTCCAGGTAAGGATACTGGAGTGGGTTACCATTTCCTTTTTCAGGGAATCATCCCAATCCAGGGATCAAACCTGAGTTTCCTGCATTGCACTCAGATTCTTACCATCTGAGCCACCAGGAAATACTGGGGTTTCCCAGGTGGTGCTAATGGTAAAGAACACACCTGTCAATGCAGGAGATGTAAAAGAAGGGGCGGGGGGGTTGATTCCTGAGTCCGGAAGATCCCCTGGAGTAGGAAATGGCAATCCACTCTGGTATTCTTGCCTGGAGAATCCTGTGGACAGAGGAGCCTGGTGGGCTACAGACCATAGGGTTGCAAGGAGTGGACAGGACTGAAGCGACTTAGCACGCAGGTATGAAAAATAGCCAGCTAGTGGAAAGCTACAGTATAGCACAGGGAACCCAGCTCAGTGCTCCGTGATGACCTAGAGGGGTGAAATGGGGGAATGGGAGAGAGACTCATGAGGGAGGGGATGTATGCATACATATGGTTGATTCATGTTGTTGTACAGTAAAAACACAGCATTGTAAAGCAACTATATTTCAATTATTAATACAAAACATAACTTCCCTAGTTCATTGCCACATCCAAGCATGTTAGTTCTTGCTCGTGGAAACCCTTCCTTACCTCACCCTACTGGGTTCCAGAAATTACAAGTGCTCCAAACAATACCTGGTCTGGATGATGGACGATGCTGCAAGAATGACTCACCTCTGGACACCCCGAACTCTAGGGCAGAGAGAGCAAGATGATAAAAGCCCTAGGGCGACCCAGCCCTGAGGCTAATTGGACTGCAGTCCCAGTGGCTGGCTGCCTGAAGCCCACCCACTCACTGGTGTCCCCCTCCCTATAGCCCGCTGACCCTGTGAACTGGGCGGGACCAGGGCGGGGCCTTTAAACTTTTTGGACTCCCCCTTCTTTCAGGCGTGACCTCAGCTGACCTGCACGCCAAGACTCAGTTTCCTGCCTGTAAGAAATGCCCAGGGCACCACCTCCAGGCACCCGGAGGAAGGAGGGTTGATGCGGACCAGAAAGAGCCGGGAGTCAAGCCGGGTCGCGGCTTGCTTAAAGGCGCAGAGGTAGGTCCTATTTTCTTCTCCCTGCTTCCTTGCCTGAACCCTAATAGACGCCTGGAAAGCAGTCCTGGCCCAGGGCTCGGGTCTCTAGCAACGCAGTGCACTGACCCCACCCAGCCCTCGCCTCCCCCTGCCCCGCATTCCCCCTCCTCAGACACCTTTAATATATTTTAAAATAATACTGAAGTTAGTGGGTATCCTTGTCTTGTTCTTGACCTTAATATGAATGCCTCTAGGCAATGGCACCCCACTCCAGTACTCTTGCCTGGAAAATCCCATGGATGGAGGAGCCTGGTAGGCTGCAGTCCATTGGGTCGCTAAGAGTTGGGCAGGACTGAGCGACTTCACTTTCACTTTTCACTTTCATGCATTGGAGGAGGAAATGGCAACCCACTCCAGTGTTCTTGCCTGGAGAATCCCAGGGACGGGGGAGCCTGGTGGGCTGCCGTCTATGGGGTCGCACAGAGTCGGACACGACTGAAGCAACTTAGCAGCAGCAGCAGCAGCAGCAGCAGCAGCAGTATTATTCTCCTAACTTACTGGGTCTGCATTTTGCATGTGTGTATGTCTAGTTATAATCATATATTAACATCAAAGAAGAATTAGTTCAGTTCGTATTTTATTCAGTGTTTTGATTATTAGAAATGGTTGTTAATTTTTGTCAAAGGCCACTTTAGCATCTGTGAAGATGATCTATGATTTTCCTCTTAGATTTTGGGAATAAGTATCACTTGGTCATGCTGTTTAACTTTTATGATGAGTTCTTGGATTCTGTTTGCTCGTATGTTATTTTGATTTTTACTTCCGTATTTATAAGTGAGATTGATCTATAGTTTATTTTTTTGCTATCTTTATAAGGTTTGGGCTTCCCAGGTGGCTCAGATGGTAAAGTGTCTGCCTGCAGTGCGTGAGACCCGGTTCCAGTGCTCGAGACCGGGTTCAATCCCTGGGTCAGGAAGATCCCCTGGAGAAGGAAATGGCAACCCACTGGAAAATTCCACAGACGGAGGAGCCTTGTAGGACTGTCCATGGGGTCGCAAAGAGTTGGACAGGACTGAGCGACTTCACTTTCACTTTCTTTATAAGGTTTAGATGACAATATAATTCTTGTTTCATAAAAATATCTTGTGGTTTTTCATCTTTTTCTATACTCAGAAATAACTTAAGTAAATTGAGAGTATATTATCTCTGCAGATTTAGGAGGGTTCCTTTGTGAAAACTGGGCCTAGTCCTTTTATAATAACTTTCTCCATTTATTCTATGGAAACTGGAAGACATATGATTCTACAAAGTGGAATATTCCAAGCAACTAACAGCTTTTCATAGCGAGTATCTATATGTTCTTCCAGTCTCGCTCACATATTATATTCACACGCGACCCTCCACTCAAGGACAGAATCGATCCCTCCTTATTTCTTTACATCCACAGCATTAAGCATATGTCTTACAGATTTGATCACATGTGTTGTAGCATACTTATTTATGGAGATGATGGTTTTCTCTAGATTCTCAAAGACAGAGACACTAACCACATTTGATTCTTCAGCCACAAAATATTGCTTATCCCTTGGTAAGTGTTCAAGAAATATATTTTGAATAATAATGAATGAAGAGAAGGGAAAAAAAAAACACCAGTGAATGCCCACTTCAGTGGGAAGCGTCTGTTTATTAAAAATGTGGACTCTAGGATCAAATATGCCAGGGTTCTTTTCTGGTTTCTCACTGGCAAGTACGTAACCTTGGCCAGCTGCTCTCTGTGTTTTGTTCTGCTCGTATGTAAAAGATAGGTGAAATCTCATGGGGGTTTGTATTCAGAGCACAAGTAAGATTCCTAGCATTAGGTACTCTATGTGCTCACAAGGTAACATGTTGTTCCCATGGGAAAGCCTGGTGTTTGGTTCTTTGGAAAAGTCCTAGAGAAGTCATGAAATTTCTCTCTTGCCTGTGGTATTATAACAAAGGAACCAGACCCTTCTGATGGTAGTTCCCTCTGAAAATGTCTGTAGGGATGAAATTCTCCAATTGAGGTCAACAGCCATAAGGAAATGCAGGCATGTGTTGTGCCTCTGAGATTTTTACATGCGGTATTTGTTTTAGACTGGTAATTTTACATTAGTTGAATATAGTTTTGAAATGAGTCTTCCACTGGAGTTCTGAAAAACAATGCACTGTATCCTGAACAACTTAGCAGTTCTCATACCTGGGCTTTCTTCCCAGTTCCTGTGCTGTTTCCCCAGACAGCAAATTAATTAAATGGCCTTTGGCCATAACTCTTTCCCTTGAGTCAGCTTTTCTCTCATTTAAAGTGTAGAGATAGGGGGGATTTAATTAGCCCAATGCCTGGCACATTACATGCACTCCATAAATGTCTGTTGAGTTTTGGAATTCTCTTTAGACAAAGGTCACTTTTGCTATTACTATTAATTTATGAGCATATCAGTAATTCCTGTGCTGATAATATTGACAATGAGCAAGGACTTAAGAAAAGTTAACTCATAATTTATAGGAATGTATCATGAGAATTCAGATTTTCAACAACTCTCCCTTGAACATATTCACTACTGGTTTAATTTCTAAGACGGTATTCTACATATAAAGCTCTGGGATTCTATAAAGCTCCTCCTCCTGGCAGGAGTTACCTAGATATTTCCACTGGAAAGAGTATATATGTGTGTGTGTGTGTGTGTGTGTGTGTGTGTGTGTGTGTGTGTGTAAAGACCAGACTAAATATAGAGTCTTCATTCTTTAAGCTACTTAAGGGAAGGATATTGTCTTCTAATTTTCGTTTCTCAAGCAAATTTATAACTGCCAGTTCAAACCCAAAACTATACACAAATTATGAACAGTTTAAAATCTTCTTAAAAATGTTTCTAAAAAATATTTCGCCTAAAATACTGTTTTTACTGACCTAGAAAATGTTTCTTAGTTGCCGTGCTTAACATTTCTTACTGATGATCTATGTTGTGATGATGGCAGTAAGCAGAAAAAACTTAAGGAAGAACATACAGCACTGATATTTTACTAAAATGAATGTAGCACTAATTCATAATCATACTTTAAATTTTAAATAAAAATCAGACTTTCCAGAGTGTCATTCCCTTAAGGCTGAATGTTTATAGCCCTGAAGCCTACGTGAATTTACACAGCTGTTTTGAGGCTTTGCATATTTCCTTGTTTTAGGTACTTTGATTTTTTAAAAAGGGATATTTTTATACTGAAATAAAACACAGCTATTAACACCAGCCTCAAGGGGAAAAGAAACTAACAAACCTACAGCTTAAAAATGTTTCAGTACTTTGCCTTTAAAATCTTGTACATCCTTTAGAAGTTGGAAAAATAAAAACCACCCCCGGCCAAAAAAAGACTGAGGACAAACTGTCATGATTTCAGAAGATGATAGCAGAAGTGCAGGTGTTAATACTAGAAAGTCTGCCTGTGAGTGAAATGATCCCTCTGAAACAACCACTATTTAGAGGTTTTTTTTTAAATCTTTTCCTGGGCCCGGGTGCCTCTATATTGCCACCATTAGCACACAATGCGAGGAGTACTGCAGAATGTTTTCTGCATGGTACCCAGCCAAAAGTGAAACAAGTTGCCTACAGACAGAGAGGCCATTTATAGAACATATTTGCTTATCCCCGGGCTAGGCAGTAACTCAGAGGCAATGCAAAGAAGTCATTTCTCTTTACCTTGCTGGGTGCCACTCTGACCTGGAGAGCCATGTACACATCCTATGGCAAAGCAGTGGTGAAAGCCACCCTCCTTACATCCTCGACATCTGGAAGAAGAGACAATTGTCACGGCGAGCTTTGCAAATTACTCCTTAAGACTGTGAGACGCAGTAGTGCAGGATGATTGGATTACACAGAACGAGACAGAAGCCATCTGTGAGCCATACATAAGCTGCTGAGTGCCAAAATGAACATCCTTATTAGGCGACCGAGTTCTCATACCATTTGTAGTTTGGTCAAGTTTGGAAGATGAGCCGATTGTTTTTAGACAGGGCTACAAATAGGCAGGGACTTAACATTCTCCCTGGCTGGAAGAGTAATTACTGTCTCCTACTTAAATTAGAGACTTGGCTTTTCAGTTAGGAAGTCCTGAGGTTGTCTCTAAAGGAGGCTGCTGCCATTCATGTTAAAGCATGACCTCCTCTCTGTTTCATTTGCAGAGATCAGAGACAAATGGAGAAAGAAATCATTAGTCCTTTTCCCATCATAACAAAGCAGTGTAAAAATTATGACTTTCTGTTTGGAGTGGAAGGAGTCTCATGTCCTAAAATAATGGCTTTTATACAGTCAACGAAATGTTTTCAAAGACTGCCAAGATGCCGTCAGGATGGGAACTCTGTGTCTTTCTAGAACCAATGCTGCATTTATCACATTTCTTCCCCCCCATCTTTTGATTGGTGCTCACTTGTAGATGGGAATTCAATTGTGTTCTGTAATTCTTTTCCCATTACATCTTCTCGACCTCTATATAGCTCACATTATGCAATACGTATCCCTGGGACTTCCCTAGTAGTTCAGTGGCTAAGACTTCAAGCTCCCAAAAGACGGGGCCCAAGTTCAATCCCTCATCAGGGAATTAGATCCTAAACACTGCAGCTAAAGATCCTGCAACTAAGATATATATATATCCCCATACATTAAAGTATGTCTCTAGTAAAGGTGAAAAGAGTGTCTTTAGCAATCCCAGCATTTGATATTTTTCTTCTCAAAATGTTTTAAGCTTGATTTTCATAATGGGTTTTAATGACACTGTCAATGCTCTTTTATTAATATGCCTTAGATAATTCCTTTAATATGTGGTTGCCCTCCATCTGTAATTATATTGTGAGTTCTTCTGAAAAAGGCTCTTTTGCTGGCTGGTAATTTTGCAACAGCTCCCAGTGTTTGCTTCGGATTTTGACACATGGTGGACCTTCAGTAAATGTTGATTCACTGAATCCTGAGCTTTGCCTTGTTTGTAATAGCAACTGGCCAGCCTTTCTCCCTAAAGAGGGCAGGAAGTCATAGCCCAGTGAAGAGCGAAGTGCTCACTTGCTGTAGTCCCAACACATTCAGTGTTTTGTGTACAACTCAGACTCCATTGGAATTATTTAATTCAATAGTATCTACCCCAAATCCTTAGGAAGTTGGTACTACACATTGGGAGCCAATATTAATTTTATTACAACCATTCCACTGGATAAAACATTGAAAAGTACTAACTTTGTATAATTATACTAGAAAAATTAAGTGATCTGTAGAGTACATTGAATGGAGTGTGGGGATGTGTGTGTGTGGTTGATTGCATTTGCAGCAATAAGTATCTTTTATTTGAACTACTAATATTATCTATTGTAAGAATTTAACATTATATACACATTCAATAGCTTTAATTCTGCTTTTCAAGTTTGCCATTAGATTGATAAAATATATGCATGTGTACCTACTATATGTGTGTGTGTGTGTGTGTATTGTCATTGTTGTTTAGTTGCTAAGTCACGTCTGATTCTTTTGCGACCTTATGGACTAGCCAGCTAGACTTCTCTGTCCATGGGATTTCCCAGTCAAGAGTACTAGAGTGGGTTGCCATATCCTTCTCCAGGGACTCTTCCCAAATCAGGGATCAATCCCACATCTCCTGCATTGCAGGCAGAATTTTTAGCACTGAGCCACCTGGGAAGCCCCGTGTATATATGTACATGTACACATATATTTATTATTTTTTTTTATTCAGCACCCACATATGAAAGTTAAGACATAAAATATGAAAAACCTCACACTCTTGGATTTTAAAATTATGCCCCTTGACATGCAATCATATTTTAAAATTTTATTTAGTTTTAATTGGAGGATAATTGCTTTACAGAATTTTGTTTTCTGCCAAATATCAACATGAATCAGCCATAGGTATACATATGTCTCCTCCCTCTTGAACTTTTCTTGCAATCATATTTTAAAATGTTCTTAGTCCTTTTGTATAACTTGAGTCCAAAGTCCTTTGTTAAAACCTAATTTATCTACTTCCTTCATAGTGGAGACATTAAAAAACTAAGGTATTAAAGAGATATTCTCAAGATAATAGTAAATAATTTCCAACCTCTTCCTGAGAAAACCAGAAGAGAAAATCAGAAGAGAAAATGAGTTCAGGTCCACAGTCACCAATCCTAAATCTCTGGAGCCAGATTGTTTCCAAATTTAGAAAATTTGAATTTTAGACAGATAATAGGATCCATATAATATATTACATCACACTCCCAAGAGGACTGGAACTTCATTCTGTATTCAAATGCGTTGTTTGAGCAGCAAACAATGCAGTTTATGAATATTCACTGCAAGGAAGATACATAAAAATGGTAAATAATTTTATGTCAATTCAGGTAAGGTTTTGTCACCAAAATAATTTAGGTCAGGTGGCTCAGGCAGTAAAGAATCTGCCTGCAATTCAGGAGATCTGGGCCCAAACACTGATTTGGGAAGATCCCCTGGAGAAGGAAATGACAATCCACTCCAGTAATTTTGCCTAGAGAATTCCATGGACAGAGGAGCTTGGCGGGCTACAGTCCATGGGGTCACAAAGAGTTGGACTGAGTGACCAACACACACATAAGAGTTAGAAAAATAATTAACCTTCAGAACATTTTAGATTTGGGGATTCATAGCCAACAAATTGTGGACATGTACAAATGTAATCATAATAATCTGAAGATTGGTATTGATGATAGAACTCAGAATAAAATTTAAAATGATGTGATGAAGATATTGGAGAAGGAAATGGCAACCCACTCCAGTGTTCTTGCCTGGAGAATCCCAGGGACAGGGGAGACTGGTGGGCTGCGGTCTATGGGGTCGCACAGAGTCGGACATGACTAAAGTGACTTAGCAGTAGCAGCAGATGAAGATAACAGAGAAGGCAATGGCACCCCACTCCAGTACTCTTGCCTGGAAAATCCCATGAACAGTCCACGGGGTCGCTGAGGGTCGGACATGACTGAGCAACTTCCCTTTCATTTTCACTTTTCACTTTCATGCATTGGAGACGGAAATGGCAACCCACTCCAGTGTTCTTGCCTGGAGAATCCCAGGGACGGGGAAGCCTGGTGGGCTGCGGTCTATGGAGTTGCACAGGGTTGGACACAACTGAAGTGACTTAGCAGCAGCAGATGAAGATAACGATGCTTCTTTTACAAAGTCAAATTATCTGTAAGAAGTAAAAAAGTAAAATTCTTTGCCTTCTGTGCCAGGACTGAATGAAACCAGTTCCCATTAGTGCTTTCTATTCCTCTTTTACAGTTGGCTTTGCTTTGGGAGCTCAATGCTGTATATTTTTAGTTTTAACTGATTTTTTTAAACCCATTTCTCCTTTTCATGGCCTTCTACCACATCTGTTGTTCACTGCCTTTTTGAAATTAAAATAAAGTACTCTACAGGATATCACTAAACCATAAAATATATTAAGAACAAGCAGGCTCTATTTTATTTCAGGGAGCCATGGAAATACCAATCAAAATTGAGGTGAATTTTTTCTGTTTATAGCCTTAATGGAGTTTTCTTTAGCTTTGAGTCCATATTAAAGAGAAGATATATGTCTACACTTATAAGTACACACTGATTTCATTGTTTCAGATTTATGAAGTAATAAATTGTGTCTTGAAAGATAAAATCACAATAAGGGACAGTACGTCTAAACAGTAATGGCACAGAATCAGAAACAGTTGGCATAAGTGAGTAGTTATGTATAGTTAAACCCTTATTAGATGGCAACTTTCTTATTCCTTCCCATGAGCTTAAGCCAGGGCTACTAATAACTGCAAATGTGGACACTTGAATTTTAGTATATCACTTTATTCCTCCCTGGTGGCTCAGATTGTAAAGAATCTTCCTGCAGTGTGGGACCCAGTTTTGATCCCTGGGTTGGGAAGATCCTCTGGAGAAGGGAATGGCTACCCACTCTAGTATTCTTGCTTGGACAATTCCATAGACAGAGGAGCCTTGTGGGCCATAGTCCCTGGGGTCACAAAGAGTTGGACATGACTGAGCAGCTAACACTTTCGCTTTACTTACCTACTTATAAGTCGGTTGACCACAGTTCTGGAGCTGAAATGGGCCTTACACAGTAGAAGAACTTGAAGAGGTTATTGGAAAGAATGGAGAGTATATCCATTGTATCAGCTTGAAATAATGCCTGGAAAAGAAATGTACAAGTTAGGGCAAATTTAATACAATGATCACAGGGTAAAAATAAATATTGAATGATTAAGTTAGAGTCCTGATTCAAAGAATGCAAATTGGATTTCCGATAGGAAGAGAACACAGAGTGGAAAGAGAGAAAGGGCATTCCAGATAAGAGAAATGTAAAATAGAAGGCAGTGAGAACAAGCCAGTGAGATCTGCTTTGCTAGAAACTGATGAATGAGACTAAGGCAGTGGAAGGCCGATTATTGGTGGATGCCTGAGAAGACAGATAATTATTTTTGGTTCAAAATAAAATAGCATTGCTCTTGAGTAGTGGTTTAACAGATGAAATCATCATGCAAGGAAAATCATTTTAAGAGCAGAATAGAATAAAAGACTACAGAGAGAGTATTGGTTGGCTTGTTAGAAAAGGCTTGGGATTTGGTTTTTGTGGGCCTAGAATAAGTGAGAAGGAATAGATTTTAATAAATATCTTGGGTACAAAATGGGCTGTTTTCACGATACAGGACTGAAAAAGAAGGCAAAATGAAAAAGTAAAAATGACTTCCAAGAGGTTGATGGCAGCAAATGAAGGTGATTGTGATGCTATTAGTAAAAATGGTGAGGTTAAGAAAACAGGAAATGAGAAGCAAGCTGTTGGGTTTAACACATTAAGTTTCAGGGCCAGTTCAAACTTCAGTGAGCATCAGAATCTTCTGGCAGTCTTGCTAACAGAACACAAATTGCTGTTTGTTATTTGTGTTATACCACAAATTGTGATGTAATTTCGATTCGAGTTATTGTGTTATAACTAATAGTTATAATAGTCATGTCCCTCAATGACATAATGACATGACTATAATTAATAGTCATGTCCCTCAATGACAATTAATGATGATGGAGTAAGGGGGTCTGAGGCCAACAACATAAGTGTGGGAATTATCCATACGTAGGTCATGGTTGAAATTGTGTTGTGGAAATTTCTGATTGATAGCACTTTCCATCATTTTTATACTCTCTATCGTCTATTTCCTTAATTATATTGCTGACATTAAAGTGAAATAAATGTTCAGTCTCTGGCAGCCAGGGAAAAGGGACTGATACTTTAAGAAATAAAAACACTGATTTTGAAAATAGATGGGTGTATAAGGGAATATCAGGCATAGCTTTCGATGGATGCAGCAGAAAGAGATGTAGGAACAAGTTGCATGTGGTAGTAGAAAGAAAGAACCACTTGGCTGCTGCTGCTGCTGCTGCTGCTAAGTCCCTTCAGTCGTGTCCAACTCTGTGCGACCCCATGGATGGCAGCCCACCAGGCTCCGCCATCTCTGGGATTCTCCAGGCAAGAACACTGGAGTGGGTTGCCATTTCCTTCTCCAATGCATGAAAGTGAAAAGTGAAAGGGAAGTCGCTCAGTCGTGCCCGACTCTTCTCGACCCCATGGACTGCAGCCTACCAGGGTCCTCTGCCCATGGGATTTTCCAGGCAAAGGTACTGGAGTGGGGCAGTCTACCCTAGAAAATTCCTTTCACTCTCCATGAAGAAGCAAAAGGTAGAAAGTTAAAAGGAAAACTTAATAAGTCTACTTTGTATTTTAATTATTGTCAAGTACCCAGGTGCTTCAGTGAAGAGTTTCATGTACATATAAATTACTTCTGTGCCCTTGCATATTTGCAGAAATCTAAATGAGATGTTGTTCCATTTAAAATTTAAATAACTCTTTTGAGAAAATGCCAACCAGATTGCTTCAACTAGAAGCCAATGCATAAACATGTGTTTGTTATTTACTTGTTAATGTGTTCGGCATCTTGACATATTTTGATGTTTTTCACATGAAATCTAAAGTCCTCTATAGTGTGGCTTGATGCCCCTACAATGGTGTGTAAAGAAGTAAACAAACAACACTGTGGAAGACACACAGTACATGATTCACAGAAAGACTTTTCCTTTTCCACTGCCAGAGATAGTGGTTACCAAGTGTGATGTTCCATTGTTCCCAAAGGGTTCAGATCTGCCTAAACTCACACATTTTACAAAATGGCAGGTTCAGACCCACAAGTGCTGCTCTTTAAGGGGTGACTCAGCAGAAGGAAGTTCGCCTGAGACTTAAGGGGTGAACTTGGCTTTGTTCAGCAGGCTCTGGCTGATTGAGTCAGCCTCGGTTCTGGCAAGGCAGCTGCTGGCAGAAATGTGCACTCATTTCACATTCTCTGTGTTCTGATTGGAACTTACCTCCTATAAGAATAATTTGAAGTTAACTAGGGGTGGGGAGAAGTTCAAGTTGAATGCTTAATACTTGAAAATGCACAACTTCCGTGCTCCAACAGGGGGAAAATTTGACCAAAAACAGAATATTTAAAAAAAAAAAAAATGCCCCTAGGGTTTCTTGGACATAAAATTGTTTTTTGAAAACAACATTATGATGAGTTAAGAGTGAATGAATCAGAAACATACGGATTAAATTTTCCCTGAAATTTACATGGATTTGGAAGTCATGGAGAAAAGGGCACTTGGCAAAATACCTTTGAGATTTTATCCAACCAAAAACATTTGAGAAATAATCTGAGGTGCTTTGGTGGACACAAAACAGTGCCAAATTCTTTCACTTTTATAAACTGTACTACAATAAAAATGAAAAAGAAAATGACCTAATTGTGATTTAATGAAGACATGAAATACTGCTTGTACAGCAGCTAGCAAGCTCTGAAGATAAGCACCAGCTTTTTAAGAGATCAGGATATGGGTGGTGGTGGTTTAGTTGCTAAGTACTGTCCAGCTCTTGGGTGTTTGAGAACAAATCTCAATCAAGTAGGAGCAATAGTTTTGCAAGCTACAAATGCTGTAGGCCTACAGATACGGCCTGAACACAAGCTGAGGCTGGGAGGGAACATTTTATTTGCTGGACATTTTTCTTCCTCACCTAAAGGAAATTAAGATCAACAACAACAATAACTAAAATATAATTTTAAGAAGAACACATAGTGGTGCCTATTTATATTACTAGCTTTTGGTTTGTTTGTTTGTTTTGGTATTTCTTACACAGCATGTCAGTAAGATCGAAGTCTGGGGCTGAGACCACTGTAAGTGCCTCTGGTGCTTCTAGTTAGTATCAGGTAAGACACAGTCAGATCTGTACAGACATTGGCACTTTAACAAGACAAAACAAGCTTGAGTTACTTTATAAGCATTTACAAAGTCATTAACAAAATGTTTATGAGGAAAATACATTTAAAATCTCAGTTTTATGGTTTTCCTTGTGCTAAGTATTTTTTCAGCCTCAGAAAAGTTCTTCATGTAACATTTTTTCCTCATGCCTTTTTCCGGAGGATCAAATACTAACGTCCCATTCATATAGGACTCATATGAGATCCTATTCAATAATTACATTTGTGTAATAGCTTAGAAAGTAACTACTATATGAAGACATACATTTTCTAAATATTCATTGTTTTGGCTGTAAAGAGAGTTAAAGAAGGGGAAGCACTTATGGATATGGAGATCCGAAAGGATGTAGTATTTAATCCATGGACTTAAAATTTGAACTTACTCTGTAGAAACAAGCAAGGACATTAGAAACCTTGACTTTCTTCAGACTTGCTCTTGATCCCCGGTAAGTAAACTCACTTTTTCTTACCTTGCAGATAGGTGCTGGCTCCTCAGAAGAAAGGCTTCTGTGAGCATAATAAGATCTAACATAAGCACTTCACTTTATCTGACTAATAAGCTAGTAATCAGGGCAGTTTTTAAGTGGAAACCAAGGTGAACTGGGGAGTCATTTACAGAGCAGATCCTGCTAGGTGTGTACATTATTACTTAGGCAGACTAAATTAGTTGTATAAATAACATTTGAAATACTTGAAACTTAGTCCCTCCGGCTTTTTAACTCCAGTAATATCATATCGTATGTAGGGAAGGGGAACTTGTAAATGAGACACAATGCAAAAGTTAGCTCAGAAGACGGTAACAGAGACCCAAGATACGAATTCTGGGTTTCTGTAAGTCTTTCTTTAGAGAAAATATTGTATCCAGCTGAAGGGGATAAAGCCCTTTTGTTTCCAAAGAGGAAGGCCCGAGCCCTTCACGACTGTCAAAATATGCAAAGTTCATCATAATATACTGTTCATATTTTCTCACAAAACCAAAGCAAAACCACAAATGGACATCAGTGTACCTCTTCAGACACGCAGTGATTTATCTCTCTCACCTAATCAGTGCATTTTACTATTTCTGGCACTTGCTGAGTCTGTTTTGCAGTCAGCTTTTATGTGTTTCCATGTAGAACTCAACAGGGGAGCTCAGCTGCCTTATAGAGTAGAACCTTTGTGAACCCCAACATGCCACTTTTCAATACATCAGAGATTTCTATGTCTTGGCTGAAAGCCTTGGATTTTTTATACCAGTTTGTTTCATCTGCACCTCCATCTTTGGCCTTGACAATTGACTTTCTTTTCAGGGCCTGTTTTTAAAAATGAATACAATTTTTGTCTCTTTATCACGTTAGAACATTTCTGGCATGTTCCACATTAGGAGAAGAAAAGATGCTACATTGAGGTGTGTCTGCTGAATGAATGACTGGGCTCATTCTTAGGAAAGTGACCAGTTCTTACCAATAAGTTTCATAGCATAGGTTTCAACCTGGAAGTCACCTCCTCTAGCAGGATTTTCCAATACTATCTCCCACCCCAAGTTGCCCACCTTCTTATTAGTTTGTGCTTATACCTGTGTGTTCCTATGGCAACCTGAATATTGCCCATCACAGCTCTTGTCAGTTTCCATTGAGATTGTCTGTTTACTTATGTTTCTATCATATAGATTGTAAGCTTCTTGAAGGAAAGTACTATATTTGACCTAGTTTATTCATTTCTGTAACTGAAGCACATAGAAAGGTGTCTGGGACAAGGCAGAAACTCAATATGTTTTAATATTTGAATAAATGTATCTGGGCAACAGTATATATAATGTGATAGTAAATGAGATGTGATATTTATTAAAAGGCTGAATACATTTAAAAGTATGAAAACATGACTGGTATCGAAGTGAAGTTGCTCAGTCATTTCTGACTCTTTGTGACCCCATGGACATAGCCTACCAAGCTCCTCTATCCATGGGATTCTCCAGGCAAAAATACTGGAGTGGGTTGCCATTTCCTTCTCCAGGGGGTCTTCCGGACCCAGAGATCAAACCTGTGTCTCTGGCATCTCCTGCAGGTGGATTCTTTACCATCGACCCACCTGGGAAGCTGCGTACCTTTTCCTTTAGAAACAATATTCAACAATACATTAATCCATTTTCTTCAATCTTTAATTTTCTTGTATTCCTCAGTGTTGAATACACCATTGACTGCTTTAGAGTTCATTGAGAAACCACTGCGGCTAAAACTTGTTGCTTTCAGCATGCCAAATGATATCCATCTGTCTCAAGATGTCACATTAAAGAGATCCATGCTTTTTATCACTAACACCAACATTTTTTTCCAATTTTTATTTTATAAGATAATAAGGTAAAGGTTAGTGAAGATTTAAATGATCGTACAAACAGTGCTGTATGGGCCAGAAAGGTGACTGTGCCAGAACAGCTGAGGTTTGGCAGGCAGCAGTAGACCCCCACATGCAATCCATCAGCAAGTGCCTCGTGATCTTCTTCCAAAGCATGCCTTTTATATATCCACTTCTTTTCCACCCTGTTACAGCCTCCATAGTCAAGGCACCATCACCCCTCCCTATCTTGCTATATTAGTCTCCTAACAACCCTTGCTTTGAGTTCTGCCCCCATAGAGTATCCCATATACCACAGAGCCGCCAGAAGGATCCTTTAGAAATATGTCATTGGCTTAAAATCCTCATTGGCTTTTCATTGTTTTTTAAAAATAAAACTGATTTCTTACTCTGTTGCGCAAAGGCCTTGCTGATTGGGCCAGTCTGCCTCTCTGACATCATCCTGCACCATTCTTGTGTTCTCTTCTCCTGCCCATTGGTCTTCATTTTGTCCCCCAAACGCCAAGGGGATACCTTAATGCTCTGCTCCCGCTGCCTGTAATGTTTTCCTTTCCTCTTCACTCCCCCACCCTTTTTTTTTTTTTTTTTTCAGATCTCAGGCTATCTGTCCTCTAAAGCAGCCATCTATCTTATTTTGCATCTTGCCTGGAAGTCATTGCTCTGTACTAATTTTCCTTTTGATTGTTGATTGTCAAGTTTCTCATAAGCATGAAGCTCTTTGAGAGCAGGAACCTGTCTGTGTCTCTTGGGGAAGTGGAAGCCATTGGTTAATGGGTAGTTCTCAGATTTTCTTTCCACAAACCAAAAGCTGATTACATCCTTAAAAAGAAAATCATGTCAAGGAGATTCTAAAGGCTGACAAACTCCCTTTGTCAGCAAATATTGTCACGAAATACATTGGGTTATTAGAAAGGTAAAGTGGGTATGAAATACTACAAAAAGGACTGTACATATACAAAGGGGTAATAAGAGTGAGAGCATGGAACATAATATGTGAAACATTTAACACAGTGCCTGACACATATTAGGAACCAAAATCTGCTCATAGGTTTGCATACTTATCACACATTATTCACTAATAGCTTTATACATTCACTCAGTAGATGTCATCCACCAAACCCAGGAGCACCAGTAGATACTGATAGTAAAAGGGGCAGGTCTTCAAAGAGGAATAAGATATAAATCCAACAAGCAGCTAAAGGCCAGAAAAGCCAGCCCAGAATTTCAATGGTCCAAAATTGAATTTACTTAATATATAAACCCTTCTAAGACAAGAAATTTGATAGAAGATTATTGAAAGATTTAAGTCTTTAAAATTTAGTCTTTTAATTGATCTTAGAATTTCTATTGATTTTCTATACTCTTAAAAGTGAGAACTAAATCTGTAAATTAGCTGCATATTTAAATATTATTCCAGTTACTACAACGGTATAACAGATAACCACAAAATTTAATGGCATAAAATAATGAGTTATTATGCTCACAAATTCTAGGTCAGTAATTCAAGAAAGACACAGTTGGTTAGTTCTCACTTAGGACTCTTTTGTAATGGGAGTCAGATTAGGGTGACATTCATCTGAAAGTTTGACTGTGGCTTGAGGGCCTACTTCCGAAGTGGCTCTCTCAGAGGTGTGACAAGTTGACCAGGTGCTCCAGTTCTCTCCATAGGGGCCTCTTCAAAGTATGGCTTTGGTGTCCTCATAATATGTGCCTGGCTTCTCCCAGAGTGAGTGATTCAAGAGATCAGAAAACCTTGAGAGTCATACACTGTTGCTCCTATATTCTGTTGGTGACACGCAGCCAGTCTGAATTCATGAGAGACAATGACGCAAGGATGTGGATAACAAGGGATGTGGATGGTTGTGGGCCATTTCGGAGGCTTGCTATTCGGAGGCTTGCTAAAGCAAATTTCATTAAATATTTGCTTTTGGGGTAGATAATATGCTTAGAGGATGCCCAGGGACCATAATTATACAAAAGAATACAAAATTGTACTAATCATAAAAATTCCAGATATCTTTTAGATAGCATCTTTCATTCATTCATTTAGCCAAACATTCATTTTACTAAAATTTCTTGAATAACTGCTCTATACATAGTCCTGTGAAAGCAGATGTAAAAAAATGATTTTTATTATCCTCTTTTCTAAAAGAACTTAGGCCAATAAATGTATTGGTGCTTTGACCAAGAAATTACAGAAAGGAATGACTCTGCATAGATTGCTGCCTTAAAAAAAATTAGTTCCAAAAAAAGTTTTGGAACATTTAGATCTATTTCCTGACAGTTTTCCACTGTTCCTTCCAGTGCAAACCCACAGTTAGGGAGGAGGGGTAGGAGCCTTAAAACTTGATTTGAACAATCACTAGTTTTAATGTATAGTGTAGTCTTGATCTAAAGACACATACTAGCATACACACACAAACATGCATGCACACGCATGCACACACATGCCCCACATGCATACACACAACTTAGAAAGCGTCGAGTTGACAAAAGTTGTGCGGCTGCATTTTGATCTCCAGGTTCTTCTCTGAAAATCAAGTCCAGATGACTGTGAACCAAGCTGACTGTAGGAAGGAGAGAACAGGTTTGAGCAAATGTAGACCCACTCTGAAACTTCATGGAATCTGTTTGGAATAAACCAAATTTTCCAGATCTCTCCAAATTTTGCTTTGCCTAACACCAGGGAGATCATCTTTCCAATAATTTCAAAGCAGAATAAGTTTGAGAACTAACTTCTGCAGCTTCTCAGAACTTAAGCAGTGCAGATAAAGCAACACTCTGATAACTCGCTTAAAATTTTAGCAAGGATCTGTAGAAGGATTTCATTACCCTTCAAGGTATGAATAGCTCCAGATGGATGAGAGTAAGGGGGTGTTTGGTGAAGTTCTTTTGAATTTTACCAAACCAGAAGCATTTGAAAACTACCTGGAAATAAAGGAGCCCAAACTACTACTGGATTTATAATAGATGCTATGTTACAGAATTGAGCATATTCAAAATTTATGAAAAGAACCATTCAATAATAGCATTGGAGACTGCCACATTGCAGACAGGTGTTCCATAAGTAAGTCCATAAGCTCTGTATTTGCATTTCCACCATGGTGTTCTTGTGAAATTCAGTCAGAATGGCTTTTGAGCACAGTTAAATATATGCAAACTTACATTGAAAGTTTTGTGCCTACACAAGATATTTATGTTTGCACATAGCAATGACGTTCCTGGATGATCTGAAGTTATTTTTAACCCAATTATTAATTAAAGTTGGCTAGCTTGAACAAGTTGTTGTGATATAAACTGACATAGCTTCTTCATCACGGGTTAAAAAAAATAGCAGTCTATTACAGGAAGTGAAACCTGATTGCATGAAACTGAGCCCACACAAAACTTAAACTGTTCAGATAAACAGTTTCCTCCAGGAAAACTCTCCTATACCCTTCTATAGACATTGAATGTTTAGTACAAATGTGAGATAAACTTTTCAGTCAAAAACTTTACAAACAGAATATTTGTCTTATAAGAAGGTTTTTGTTTCTTCTCCTTTCAACTACAAGGTCACAATTTTTTCTTTATGCCTGTTTACTTTGGAGACACATTTATTATGTAAGAAAGAGAATTTGGTGAAAGTCATATTATACACACCATTCTGTTTGTCAGTGTTTATATAAATATTCATTTACAGGCCTGATTATCCTTGTGACATAATGTACTCTGACATACATAACATTAGTAAAATTGATTTGAGAAAGATTTCTCTTTTCTGTTACATCAGAGTTTTGCTTTGAATAACTTATTAATCATTTAACTCACAGCAGTGAGTAAGATGCTCAAGAATGACTGAAAGGAAAAAGGTTTTCTCCTATCAGGCCTTCCCCTTGACCTTACCAAGAGAATATTGACAAAACAATGGCAACCAAAACCAAACCCCAAAAAACAGGTCAAACTGAGACTAGGAAATAGTGATGGGTCACCATTACCTATGACAGATGTCATGGCAACAGCACCTGGCCAGGAGGGGAATCTAGACAAGAAATGAATCAAATTTAGTGGTAACTCAAGAGTTAATACTTACAGATGAGACTGGGGGAATATGTCAAATTCATTTAGGAAAATTAAGGGAATATGAAAATTCACAAAGAAAGAAGTAAAATCTACCAGTAATTGCACCTCTCAACTGTAATCTTTATTAAATTTCAGAGTATTAATATAAAATTTTTAAACATAGAGATCATATTTTGTGAACTCTTTATTGCCATTTTCATGTACCAACAGTTATTCTGTGTTTAGAATGGCTATAAAATATTTCATGGCATTAAAGTATTTAACAAATACTTTATTGCTAGACTTTTACCTTATACAGATTTGGTTGTACTGTATAAAATTTGGAATTGTTGCTTTTTCACTATTTGAAGTGATGCTGTGATTTGGATTCTTTTATGATTGTGAATAAATCTTTGTATATGGTGAATTGTTGTTATTGTTGTTTAGTCACTAAGTCATGTCCAACTCTTTTGCAGCCCCATGGACTATAGCCCACCAGGCTCCTCTATCTATGGGATTTCCCAGGCAAGAATATTGGAGTAGGTCTCCATTTCCTTCTTCAGGGGATCTTCCTGACCTGGTGATTGAAACCCTGTCTCCACCAGATTCTTTACCACTGAGACACCAGGGTGAGTAGCTAAAAGTGAAATTGCTAGGCTTGAGGGTTTGCACATTATTTTTGGGGCATCTGTAGAGTATTGAAAGTGTTCTCCTAGGAAGATTATTTGACTGATAACCAGCAATGTAGTCATGTGGGTCTCTTTCCAAGGCCTCAGCCCCATTCCTTGCAACTGTGCCTCAGTGGTTCTTACAAGGATAGTACCCAAGGCTCAGCATTTGGGAAAGAAAGGGAAAAGTCCACCCAGACTTGAATGCAATCACACCTCCTCAGATTTCTCTGCTTACCCCATATCATCTGATAAGGGGAACACATTACAGATAGGAGAACTACTGGACAGTGTTAAGTGGCAGAAAGCAGGATGAAATTAAGCTTCATAATTTTTATCTTAAGACTGGGAGAAATTTATTGAGTTTCTGAAGGTTATGTAAGCAACTCAAGCCTTGACCTGAGAATAAAATGCAAGCTGGTGACTATTCAGATAATTACCAAACCAATTTTTCTTTCTAATAAAAGTAACTCCCTTTAATTTCTAGGTTAATTTAAAATTAATAAAAGATGTTAGATGGGTAGCTCAGAAGGCTCCTACCTTCTTAATCTGTGATCCAAACAATAGCAAGCTTCTAATAAAATAATGCACGAGTGAGCTAGAACTGTGTCTTCTTCACGGCCATAACTCAGGACTTGTGGCAGAATTTCACATGTCTAAGAAATTCAGTTAGATCAATATCTTGTGACTTTTTTAAATGCCCCGATGAATAGAAAACGGAGGGTGGGGGTGGGGGTGGGAGGAAGCACCTAGACAGACACTGTAAATTGAAATGATTGAACGACTTTGATGATGTTTAATTATTCTGTGGTCATCTTACCACAGATTATCTTTCTGAATTTACTTTCTGGCTTTCTTCACATATTATATAACTGGGAGGCAGCACACGTTTGAGAAACACACTGAACAGGGAAACCGAGATTCTTGGCTTTGCTACTAACTAACCCAAAGACTTGGGATAATTCCCTTAACTTTTCTAGTCCACTGTTACTTAGCTTGTCATGTAGTAACTTATGTTTATAACAAGCAAATACCACTAATTAATATAGATAGGAGCCAGGTTAGCCTATATGGTGATTAAGATATTTGACAATGATGCCTAATTATAGGTTCAAATCCTGGCTGTATACCACTTAATAACCATGTAACTTTGTATCCTCTCTGTATGTCAGTCTCCTCACTTATAAAACACAATTATAATAGAATCTACTTCTAAGAGTTCATGTGAGAATTCAATGATATTGTTCGAGTGCGTCATCTGACAAGCACCCACTAACTGTTAGCTGTCAATAGTGTATACTCATAGTTTGGTAGAAATTTATTACATAAGACCCTTTAATTCATCTAGTGTAGAAATTATTTGGACTAATGTTTTTATTGCATCTATTTGAGCACTATTTAGTCTAGCTTGGTATCTTTACTAGCAGTAATGATTTGTTTATGTCGTTAAATTTGCTTCATTTTCTGAATAATCTTTTTTACTTAGAACATCATTTTATCTTTGTCTTCTTGTTTCAAAGCTGCTTTCAGAAAAACACTGAAAAAATTGCTTACATTAACAATATAGCTATTCAATTAGCTTTTAAAATATGCTTCAAATTTCACAAGAGCCTAAAATTTGTAACTTAGTTTTGAAAAATTACTTTGATTCATATTATTTTGTTAATAATAGTTTCGACTACACACTCTACTACAGTGAAGTTTATCTTTATGTGACTACATTTGGGTCAGCCTGTAAGGGAGATTAGTTATCAGAAAAGAAGAGAAGCCTCATTACAGCATGATTCACCCCAAAAGGGTCCTTCAGTTATTCTCAGAGGGCACTTAGACTAAGAAGCAAGGCTTTTCACAAATGTAAAAAGAATATGTATTAGTATCCAAAAGTTAATGCCATATCTTACCTTGCTTCAGTTTTCATGTGATAAAAATCAAATTAAATAATAAGCTGCCAACATAAATTCAGATAGGGCCCAGCAAAGGCTTTAATATTTTGATAGTGGAATAGTCTTCCATGTCAAGAGGAAATATGTTAAAACAATACAAGCCACTAATGAAGATAATAAGAGTTTACTAGGTATAGTACATTGCTGTAACTTTCTTTCTAAGTCTTAGAAGCAGATTAAAGACCAATTGGGAAAAAAGAAAACCATAGTATAAGCTGTTAAAAAACTCCATTATTTGAGTTGATGAAAGGGTGGCAACTAATAAAATAGACACAAAAGAAATCTGTTTTCTTTCTTTCCTTCTATCTGCCTATCTTCTATCATTATCTATCTATCTAATTATACTAGCAATTAAAAAGATAAATCTGTCACTCTCTCACATTTGTGATCCTTTAGTTTTTCTTGGATTTATATCAACAAGGTAAAGAAACAAAACCATTTCTGGAAAAAAAAAATCAATCCTCCTTACCCCCACTTGGTTAGTTAAGAATAGATTTTTCTTCAGAATACATTTTTGAAGTGAGTTACTGAAGTAGTTGTAATTTATGATTATTTGCCTCAACCTGCATGTAAAAAGGGGTG
Organism: Bos taurus; assembly: GCF_002263795.3. Taxonomy (NCBI): domain Eukaryota; kingdom Metazoa; phylum Chordata; class Mammalia; order Artiodactyla; family Bovidae; genus Bos; species Bos taurus. The sequence continues at coordinate 68,038,058 of NC_037336.1, forward strand.
ATTTTGTGTATTTTTGTCTCTCTTTTTATCATACCTAAGTAAACCTGGGGATTACTTTAAATTTCATATTTAAAACACACAATGCAGGGAAATCAGAGCAATAACTAAATTTGAACATCAAGCATTCTGATGAGGACAGCATCTCATCAATTTGAAGTGTTTTCTAAATATGCAAAGTGATTAAAAGATATAAGTTAAAGGAGCATTTCAATCCCAATTTTTTTTTTTTTTGGCCAAAAAATATTTTATTGAGAATCAGGGATGCAGCCATAAGAGAGGGAAGCACACAGGACTGCAAACTAAAACCTAATAGCCAGCAAGGGCCCTTTGGGCCAGGAACACTGCTTCCTGGGGTCCTCACAGTCTCCCACCAACAGACTGGGCAGCCAGGGGAGGGGGCAGTGGCTCTAGTGTCCCACAGAGTGAGAGGATATATGATGCCTCATTATGAGTGACAGGGCAAGGAGGTAAAATGGAGCAGGGTCTATCACTGCCGAAGACCACCCCCTCCTCTCAGAGCCAATACCAGATGGAGGACTGAACCACTTAACAGCCTGTAATCAGTTGATGTCTTCTTGACGTTTATCTGTCTACCACTGTAGGTGAGCCTCTGCTGCTCTGGGGGAATTCCCTCTTTCTCCTTCACACGCTCTTTGATTTGTTCCACCTTGTCTGTGGGTTCAGTGTCAATCTCAATCTCCTTTCTGGTCAGCGTCTTCACTTTAATTAGCATCTTCCTCTCCATTTGGGGCTGCACACAGATAAATTGCTGCTTCTACTGCTGCTGTCGCCGATACATCTCTCAGTCCCAATTTTTGATAGTAAAGCATTTCTGAATTTCATGCAATAAAAGGACCTTACTTGTAACATTTTCTCATAAAACTTTATGTGATTCAAACCACCAAATAGATTTTATCCAAAGTAAATTTAAAAATAAATTGTGTTTGAAATTCATATATAACAGCTAAAGATGAAAAGGAATATATATATGACACTGGATCAAAGCAGTTAGTGAGTTATAAATGCCAAGTGTATTAGGTGTGGTGTAACAAAACAAAAGTAGAAAACATAATTTAGTTCTCAAGATAATTCATACATGTATAAATTCTGTGGTTCAAGCCAATATCTCACCAGTAGAAAGATGCACACATTATGGTGAAGGTGTTGCAAAATGCTCATTACGTGGGTTTCTTTGATGGACAAGCAATGTCTCCATGTCACTATATAGTCCAGTTCTAATCATTTCTGACTTTCCAAAAACCATGTTTTGGGACCATGCTATTTTACTGACTTGCAAAATTGTCTTGTTGTTCAGCCCGTTAGTCATGTCTGATTCTTTTGCCACCCCATGGACTGTAGCCCGACAGACTCCTCTGTCCATGGAATTTCCCAGGCAAGATTTGTGGAGTGGGTTGCCATTTTCTCCTCCAGGGGATGTTCCTGACCCAAGGATCAAACCCACATCTCCTGCATTGGAGGCAGATTCTTTACTGCTGAGCCATCGGATAAGTGAAGTAAGTGAAATCGCTCAGTCATATCTGACTCTTTGTGACCCCATAGACTGTAGCCTACCAGGCTTCTCAGTCCATGGGATTTTCTAGGCAAAAGTACTGGAGTGGGTTGCCATTTCCTTCTCCAGGGGACCTTCCCGACCCAGGGTTCCAACCTGGGTCTCCCACAAGGTAGGCAGACGCTTTACCTTTTGAGCCACCAGGGAAGCCCAGGAGCCATCGGATAAGTCCCCAGATTGTCTTAACTGGGTTTCATTGTTACCTTACTTCTTACTGAGAGACATTTCAAGAAATACTAGTATGAGCTGACATTTCTGAAAATGTTGCCTTCTTTATCTCCTACTGCCTCTTCAACTAGAAAAGTTCCCAGGGGAACTTTTTTCTTCTGTAAAGGAAATGAGATCTTTTTTTTTTTTCTTCCTTTTTTTGCTTTGTCTTCCTGGAAGCTCAGAGCCAAAGTTGTTCTCAAAATATAACAGCTCTGTTGGATCTTAGAACCTACTTACATGTATTTTCCATTGTGTTCTCTTTTTTCCTCCCCTGGACCTGTTTTCACTTTAGAATGTAATGAATTCTTTGTAGAAAGGTCATGGCTGGAGAGCTAGCTAGCTAGCTAGATGTGATTGATAGATCTGAGGAACATGGTAGGAATCAGAGTTAGTTGAGGTTAATAAACAAAGTCTACTGGTATGAATCAGAGTTAGTTGAGGTTAATAAACAAAGTCTACTGGGAGAGAACAGGTTATTAAAAGTAATATTTTATGTCAATGGTAAAAGTGTATGTTTGTTCACTAGTGAAAATGCAGACAAATGAGAAAAACAGAATTTCCACAATCCTACCAGCTAGGTGGATCAGATGGCAAAGAATCTGCTGCAATGCGGGGGACCCAGGTTTGATCCCTGGGTTGGGAAGGTCCCCTGGAGGAGGAAATGGCAACCCACTGCAGTATTCTTGCCTGGGGAATTCCATGGACAGAGGAGCCTGGTGGGCTACAGTCCATAGGGTTGCAAAGAGTCAGACACAACTGAGTGACTAACACTTTCATTTTTCACCAGCCAGAGATATGTGCTGTTAGTTTTTTCGTGTCATTCTCCTTAATACCTTGTCTCCATGAAGAATATGCATCGGATAGACCGCTTGGCCTCCCCTGTGGCCATCTGCAGAGCCGTCCTTTACTCAACACTCCTGAGGTACAGGTTCTGCCCTGGGAAGTTCCCATACACTATCATATCATTCTCGCACCTGGGCGAGGAGTACTACCCTCTGCCCACCAACCATGAGTGAGGAAACTGAGACACAGAGAGATTATGTAATTGTCCTAGAGCTAATAATATTTAAACTCTGGTTTCAGCCTAGGCGGACTGACTTGAAAGTATATGCCTTGCCCTGAGCTACCATTAGAACAAGTATTACATTTATTGAAAATCCTTCCAAGTTCAATGTACTTAAACCTCTTTCAATGTACCTGATCAACTGGAAGCTCAGTCTTTTCCTGAGATGAATCTCGTGACATTACCCTTCTGGAAACTTCTGGGAGGGTTGGGCATGATGCCTTGCTGCACATATTCAGAGCCCTTGCCTTCGACTCTGTACTTTCACATGCTAGGGGACACTATAACTTATTCATTGTGTCATTCACTACTGCACATCTTGATACTGTGTTGCTGGAAGTGTCCAGACTACTGATTCCACAATATTCACTTGGCTGACACTGATTTCCTCCAACCTGGGGAAATACATATGTATTACATATGACAGAAAAAGGCTAATAGCCTTCAAAAACAAAAAGCACTTGATAATCAATAAGAAAAAAACTCACTGGAGAAACCACAAAGGATAAAATGCATAAAAGGAAGTTCATAGAAGGAAAAATATTATCTGTTCAATAAACATATAGAAATGTGTCCAACCTAATTTTTAATTTTTAAAATGCAAGTACAAATAGAAACCAATCTCAGCTTCCTCCCTTCTCTGTTGATAAATTGGCAAGCCAGAGCATTTGGGTGTGAAGAAAATAAGCATTCTCATAACTGTTAATAAGAGAATGGTTGATAGCAATTTTTTCTGAGATAATTTGGCATTATTTATCAAATATTTAAAGAATTGGCCTTTTGATTTTGCAACATCACTGCCAAGCATTTATCCTGAGGCTATCTTGTGTGTTTATACAGAGATAGATGATAAATGTAATTTTTGGTAACTTTTTTATAATATAAAACTGAAAACAACCAAAGTACTTATAAATAGTAGATCAGATTTATAGATTTATTGGATCATGGTTGTTCATGAAATGAAATATCACTCAGTTATTAAGAAAGATGATGTCTATGTATACACTGGCGGTGGTTTAGTTGACTGATAAGTTATGTCCAACTCTTACGACTCCATGGACTGCAGCCTGCCAGGCTCCTCTGTCTATAGGATTGTCTAGGCAAGAATACTGGAGTGGGTTGCCATTTCCTTCTCCAGAGGATCTTCCCTACCCAGGGATCAAACCTGGGTCTCCTGCACTGCAGGCAGATTCTTTACTGACTGAGCTACCAGGGAATTCCATGTATATACTAAGATTTGTATATACTGTCTGTACATACCAAACAGAGGCTCAGCTGTTGATTTTGAAACCTCAGTGCAGACTCTGGAGCCATACCTTCATTCAAAACCTGGCTCCACCACTACAGCATGTATTTCAATCTCTTTGCGCCTCACTTTGCTTGTCTGTTAAGTGGACATAAGAACAGTACCCATCTCATAGGTTTTTATGAGGATTAAAGGATTCAGTGTTTGCAAAGTGCTAGATGATGGCTTGACACATAGAAAGCATTACATAAATTTTTATGAAATAAAACAAATACTGATATGAAAAGTTAAAGTACATGGAGTATAAAGTAAAATGATTCAGAAGACTGTAATTCCATATATCTAAAAAAAAAAAAAAAAAAACCGATAAGGGTGAGATCCATACTTGCATGAGAATACATTTCTGGAAGCCATCACAAGAAATGTTGCATTTACCCCTGGGATATGGAAAGGAGGTAGATGGTCTCAGAGCCCTTTCATCTTCACCCTTCTTACAGTTTGGAGTTCTTTTGTTTGCATTTCATCAGCAACAGCTCCTGGTTTTGACAGATTTTATGAAAGGCAGAAGACTGGTTTGCCCCAAACTCACAGAGGACTTCTGCCAGGTTGTGGTGGATTGAATGCCACAGGCCAAGCTCGCATAATCTCATCTCTGACTCAGCCAACATCTCAGTATTAACACACACACACACACACACATTCATGTACACTCACATGCATACTCACATATATGCATACATATACACATATGGTACAAAATTACAATCAAGTGGTAACACAAATTTTTGTCACTGTTTTTTTCAGCTAATGATTCTTTAGGAGTATTCTACCATTTCATTAAATTTTCTTTGGAAAATATCATTTTAACAAGTGCATGATGTTCTACCACGTACGCATCCCACATCCTTTCCTGGACTGTTTTATGGGACAAAACAGCCCTAGTTGAACCGAGAATCAAGCAGGGTGTTGTGTGAGGAAGCCCTGCAGTGTTTCCACAGCCTCCCTTTTCATTTTTTACTGGCCTGTGACATTCCTTGCTCGTCATTATACAAATGGAGCCAAGCTAATTCACTTTAAGGCACAGATTACTGATATCGTGGGGGAAAAATAGATACTGATTTGGAAAAAAATGTCTGTATTTTAACAGATAGCTAACCATTTATCTAAAGTGTAATTTCCAGTGGTAGATTTCCAGTCATCAGGAAGAAGAGTAAGGGAGGATTGAGCAGAATGGACAAAACAATGCGAGTTAACATTTGCCATTTAGGCTCAGGAAATGCTGGTTGAATTGAAACATTTGGAGGTTGGCACGGATAGGCCTTCAATTTATCTTCCTTGGATTGTTGCAAATCGCTGCAGCATACAAACCATAGGAAGTAAACGAGTCACAACAATAACAGGAAGTCACAGAGAGTTCTGGAATATAAAGCACTAGCTTTCCAATTTTGTCCACTCATGCTTTCTAGCTTTGTTATAACCTTGGGCAAGATTACTTGATTTCTCTGTGCTCACTTTTATCATCTACACAGTATGATCTACCCTCAAAGATACTGTGAGACATCAAGGCTCAACGTGCATCTTGATTTCAGGCTTTCCTCGCAGGGAAGGCTGAATGTCAGCGTAGACAACACAGAAAACCCTTGACAATAAATGTGAATTCAACACAAACCATCTAAGTGGGCAATTGATCTTAGCCTCACTTTGGTAATCAGTATATAAATTCATGGTTTAACTTAATTGAATGTCCAATGACTAATTCCTGACACTTTTTAAAACTTGGAGTCATCCTTTTCTAAAATTTTTATTTATTTATTTTGGCCATGCCACAAGACATGTGGGGTCTTAGTTCCCCGACCAGGGATCAAACCTATGTCCCCTGCTTTGGAAGTGCAGAGTCTTAACATCTTGACCACCAGGGAAGTTACCCACTCCCTTACACATTTATTGTCATCGAGAGGAGAAGCAGGAAGATAGAAATACTTCTAACATTTGGGAGCAAAATACGTTTGTTTGATTACCTCCTTTAATCCTCAGAGTGGCTGTTTTAAGGTAGATTCTTTACACAGAGAGAGATGAAAGCTTAGCACTTACCCAAATGCACATACTTCAGGAGTATAGCTGGAATTAAAATTTGAAAGCCTCTATTTGTGGCTCCACACTGCCTAGGTGATTTTCAGAGGTCTGTAGAGGCACATACAAATTAAGCATTACTATTATCATATTACTCAAAAGGTTATAAAACCAAAGTAGCATGAGTCACCAAAATGAGAGTGACTCACCAACATCTCTATTGTGAGAACTTTTTGTTCGGGAAATCTTTCCTCAACATGGAAGGGACTAATTTATGATGAAATGTTTCATAAAATAAAACCATGATATGTCAGTGACTACAACTGTATATACCAGCAAGAGCTGGATTTTTCTATACAGATGACTAAGCTTCTTAGGGGCCTATAAAGTATATTTGATATAGATGTTTACATACAGATAAATATAGTTATTACATTTGTAAGATAAAATTGTATATATATTTTTGTATGTGTAGACATGTACAAATATGTCTGTTTTTGTTTAGTTACTAAGTCGTGTCTAACTCTTGTGTGACCCTATGGACTGTACCCCGTCAGGCTCCTCTGTCCATGGAATTCTCCAGGCAAGAATACAGGAGTTGTCATTTCCTTCTCCAGAGGATCTTCCCAATTAGGGAATCAAACTCACATCTCCCACATTAGCAGGCAGAGTCTTTACCACTGAACCACCAGGAAAGCCCCACAAATACATATATGTATGTGTGTTTGTCTCTTAGTTGTGTCTGACTCTTTGCTACCCCATGTAGTGTATGTAGCCTGCTAGGCTCCTCTGTCCATGGAATTCTCCAGGCAAGAATACTGGAGAGGATTGTCATTCCCTTTTCCAGGGGATCTTCTAGATCCAGGGATCGAACCTGGGTTGCCCACATTGCAGGCAGATTCTTTACCATTTGAGCCACCAGGGAAGCCCACATATATGTGTATATATATGTATATATAAAGGGTATATGGTTTCACTTTTACTTTATACCTGATCTACTGATAGTTAACATTGAGTAAAACATTTGAAAATACACAAATTTAATTATTTTTCTTCCTCTTTGTAAAGTGAGCTGCACATGTTCCAGCTCCTTTCCCAGAGAATCATCTTAGCATTATGTCCATTCACATCATTTTGCCTTTCCCACTCATGGCATTCCCATGGAAACCAAGGAAGTGGATCTTATACACCTGTCTCCTCTTCCTTGTTGAATGTGGCCGGTTGTCTTCCCATCCATTCAACAATCATTTCTGAGTCCCTGCCTTTGTGCCCCTTGCTGTGCCAGGCCAAGCAGGGTGAAGGACTAAACTCACGTGCAGATGTAGGTCACTCTTTCTCCTCTCCAGAAACTCTCAGTTTAATGACATATAGACACTCTGGGGCCATGCTGAGGGTGCAGCTGAGAGAGCTCCGTGAGATGGGAAGCTGAAGAAGGGAAGTCCCCTCCTGAAGGTAGAGAGCCAGTGACTATTTTTTGAGAAAGTGTGAGAAAGCTGGTCAGGAAGTGTAGAGAAGACCTCAGAAGGATGTGTGCTTAAAGAGTTTCAAGCCACATGGTTTTATAACACTCTTCAGCTGATTTTGAAAGGAAAGAGATTAGAAAACAACCTCTATATTCAGGAAAAGAAGCCTTGAGGAATTTTTTTTTTTTTCCCACCTTGATATTGACACACCCGCCCCCATCACCTGTGCCATCAAAAAAGTCACCAAGCATAAATGGCTGATCCTGAGCCATGGCGCCAACACCCCCCCACACCCCCCCACCAAGTACGGACAGTCACAGCCTTTCTCCCCTAGTACATGCTACTTGTGAGGTGATGATTGGGGTCCTGCCTCATTCAAGTCAGACAGACGGGGAGTCAACTCAGCCTGTCGTTTAGTAGCATTGCGACCTTCACCAACTCGCTTGAATTTTTGAATTCTCGGTTTCCTTACAGGTATAATGGAGGTGTTAAAACCTGTCTTACAAAATTTTGAGGAAGGAATGCTGAAGATTGAATGAAAAAATATATCTAAAGCACCTAGCCTAGTACCTGGTATATTGCAAATATTTAAAACTATATTTAATGTTGTTTTGATTCTATACATATATCATCTTCCTCCCTAGTCTAATCTTAATAACCATGATTTCTCATTTTATAGCCTTTTTTTTACAGCATTATCCCCGCTCCATTGCCTCCTGTTTAAAAGTGCCTCTTGACTCCTTCATGCTGTCCAGAGCCAATGTTCCTTGGCCTGATGCAGCCTTCACTGGGTCCCTCCCTTAAAGGACTATCTGTGTCCTTTGGGTTTGTCCCCTTCCTCCATCCTGGTACTAAAACCTACCCTTGATCATTTACATTCCTATTCTGGAATATTCTGTGGTTGTTAAAAAAGCACAATATATGTGATGTGACTATACTGAAAAAGATCTACTAATGAAAAAGGGAAATACAGCTCTGGATGTATGGTATGATCTCATTTTTGAGACAAAATCTACTTCTCTTGTTGTTTAAAATTTTTCAAGAAGCATGTACTTTTACCATTTTGTGTGTGTATATTTTTAAGGAAACTGGTATACGTTATAGGCATTGCAAAGACAGGTGAAATGGAAAATATAGGTTAAAATGAAGGGATGGTGGTAGGCAGTTCACTAAAGCTAGTGTTTTCCCAAGTGGCTGTGAAAGGCATGTTTGGCAGATATTAATGGCTTTCTTCGTAGAAACAGAGGTGGCTTAATCAAGTAAGTCTGAGAAGCACCAAGTTAGGTGAAGTCAACAGGTACATTTGCTTAACACAGGTTATCTCTATAGCTTTAAGGTGCTCCTGTTCCCTGTGAGTCTGAAAAGTGGAGGAAAAGGTGCTCGGACAACACCATCATTCTCTATGGAGCAAGCGCAACATTGCTAGTGGTTAAGAACCTGCCTGCCAATGCGGGAGATGTAAGAGATGTGGGTTCGATCCCTGGGTTGGGAAGATCCCCTGGAGGAGGGTATGGCAACCCGTGGAGAATTCCATGGACAGGGGAGCCTGGAGGACTGTGGTCCCTAGGGTCACACAGATTTGGACAAGACTGAAGCAACTAAGCATGCAAGCCTAGCATGGTTTTCCCACTTGAGGTAGGAGTCTCAGATTTTGAGAAATGCTGACCACAACTATTTCTCCCCTTAAATATCTCTACTTTTATCTTGTTCCCTTTTATTCACTTCCCATCTATATTCCACCAAGTGTTTGTATCAGACTGTTACCTTTAAGCTCAAAACTTTGTCCATTTAATAACTATAAAAAAAATCTCACATAACATCCCTACCATGATTCCAATTGACTGAACTATTTCTCTGTTACTAGATGTTTACTTGGCCTTCATTTTTTTCTCTGTAATAAATAAGACTGCAGTAAGCAAAATAAATAAATAAAATAAAACAAATAAAAACATCTCAATGACCACTTAACATATAAATAACTTCTACAATTAACCCCAAACAAAAATCATCCAGCTAAAAAAAATTGTCTCTTCAATTTGAGAGAAAATTTCCTTTGCTTAGGAAAGGAAATTTTGTTTTTAAAACAACTGCTTTTTAATTTGATCTTAAATTTGATACAACCGTCATTATTTTGACCACATGTTCAGAGACTGAGTTGATCTTCATCATCACTGGTTCTCAGTTTAAGGCCCATTAACACCATGGAGCCCTGTGAGGTCCTTTCATATTAGCTGAGTTATTCATCCCTTCACTCATTCCTTTTTATATCCATTTCCCAAATCCATGTCCTTTTCCAAGTTATTCTAATCTGCTTAAATTATTAGAATTAAATAGATTAGAATAAATATGTGCTATACAGTAGGATCTTGTTTGTCTATTTTATATATAGGAGTCTGTATCTACTAATCCCAAACTCCTAATTTATTCCTCCTCCATGCCCTTTCCCCTTTGGTAATCACAAATTTGTTTTCCATGTCTATGAGTCTGTTTCTGTTTTGCAAATAAGTTCATTTGTATCATATTCTAGATTCCACATATAAGTGGTATCATATGGTATTTATTTGTCTTTTTCTATCTGACTTTACTTAGTATGATAATCTCTAGGTCCATCCATGTTGCTGCAAATAACATTATTTCATTCTTTTTTTATTGCTAAGTAGTATTTCATTGTATATATATGCTACATCTTCTTTATCCATTCATTTGTCAGTGGACATTTAGGTTGCTTCCATATTTTGACTCAGAGAAGGCAATGGCACCCCACTCCAGTACTCTTGCCTGGAAAATCCCATGGGCAGAGGAGCCTGGTAGGCTGTTGGCCATGGGGTTGCTAAGAGTCGGACACGACTGAGTGACTCCGCTTTCACTTTTCACTTTCATGCATTGGAGAAGGAAATGGCAACCCACTCCAGTGTTCTTGCCTGGAGTGTCCCAGGGACGGCGGAGCCTGGTGGGCTGCCGTCTATGGGATTGCACAGAGTTGGACATGACTGAAGGGACTTAGCAGCAGCAGCATATCTTGACTATTGTAAATAGCACTGCTATGAACATCGGGGCATATGTATCATTTTGAATTAGAGTTTTCTCCAGATATATGCCCAGGAGTGGTATTGCTGGATCACATGGTAACTCTATTTTTAGGTTTTTAAGGAACCTCCATGGTGGCTCAATGGTAAAGAATCCCACCAGCAATGTAGACACAGGAGATGCTGGTTTGATTTCCTGTGTCAGGAAGATGCCCTGGAGGAGGACATGCCAACCCATTCCAGTATTCTTGCTGGAAAAATCCCATGGACAGAGGAGCCTGGCGGGCTATAGTCCACAGGGTCACAAAGAGTTGGACACGACTGAAGCTACTGAGCACACACACATACACAGCACAAGGAACCTCCATACTTTTTTTCATAGTGTGTGCTAAGTCCTTTCAGTCCTATCTGAGTCTATGTGACCCTATAGACTATAGCCCACCATGCTTATCTGACCATGGGATTCTTCAGGCAAGAATACTGGAGTGGATTGCCATGTCCTCTCCCAAGGGATCTTTCTGACCCAGAGATTGAACCCATGTTTCTATGACTCCTGCACTGGCATGTGGATTCTTTACCACTACCACCACTTGGGAAGCCCTTTTTTTCACAGTGGCTGCGCCAATTTACATGTCCACCAATAGTGTAGAAGGGTTCCCTTTTATCCACATCCTGTCCACCATTTCTTGTTTGTAAACTTTTTAATAATGGCCATTTTGACCAGTATGAGGTGATACTTCATTGTCATTTTGATTTGCATTTCTCTAATAATTAGCAGTGGCCACAGGACTGGAAAAGATCAGTTTTCATTCCGATCCCAAAGAAAGGCAATGCCAAAGAATGCTCAAACTACCACACAACTGCACTCATCTCACACGCTAGTAAAGGAATGCTCAAAATTCTCCAAGCCAGGCTTCAGCAATACGTGAACCGTGAATTTCCAGATGTTCAAGCTGGTTTTAGAAAAGGCAGAGGAACCAGAGATCAAATTGCCAACATCTGCTGGATCATCAAAAAAGCATGAGAATTCCAGAAAAAGACCTATTTCTGCTTTACTGACTATGCCAAAGCCTTTGACTGTGTGGATCACAATAAACTGTGGAAAATCCTGAAAGAGATGGGAATACCAGACCACCTGACCTGTCTCTTGAGAAACCTGTATGCAAGTCAGGAAGCAATGGTTAGAACTGGACATGGAACAACAGACTGGTTCCACACAGGAAAAGGAGTATGTCAAGGCTGTATATTGTCACCCTACTTATTTAACTTCTATGCAGAGTACATCATGAGAAACGCTGGGCTGGATGAAGCACAAGCTGGAATCAAGATGGCCGGGAGAAATATCAATAACCTCAGATACGCAGATGACACCACCCTTAAGTCAGAAAGTGAAGAAGAACTAAAGAGCTTCTTGATGAAAGTGAAAGAAGAGAGTGAAAAAGTTGGCTTAAAGTTCAACATTCACAAAACTAAGATGATGGCATCCGGTCCCATCACTACATGGCAAATAGATGGGCAAACAGTGGCTGACTTTGTTTTTCTGGGCTCCAGAATCACTGCAGATGGTGATTGCAGCCATGAAATTAAAAGACGCTTACTCCTTGGAAGGAAAGTTATGAACAACCTACTCAGCATATTAAAAAGCAGAGACATTACTTTGTCAACAAAGGTCCACCTAGTCAAGGCTATGGTTTTTCCAGCGGTCATGTATAGATGTGAGAGTTGGACTATAAAGAAAGCTGAGCACCGAAGAATTGTTGCTTTTGAACTGCGGTGTTGGAGAAGACTCTTGAGAGTCCCTTGGACTGCAAGGAGATCTAACCAGTCCATCCTAAAGGAGATCAGTCCTGGGTATTCATTGGAAGGACTGATGTTGAAGCTGAAACTCCAATCTTTGGCCACCTGATGAGAAGAGCTGACTCATTTGAAAAGACCCTGATGCTGGGAAAGATTGAGGGCAAGAGGAGAAGGGGACAACAGAGGCTGAGATGGTTGGATGGCATCACCGATTCAATGGACATGAGTTTGGGTCAACTCTGGGAGTTGGTAATGGACAGGGAGGCCTGGTGTGCTGCAGTTCATGGGGTCGCAAAGATTCGGACACAACTGAGCAACTGAACTGAACTGAACTAAATAATTAGTAATGTTGAGCATCTTTTCATGTGCTTATTGGCCATCTGGATGTCTTCTTTGGAGAAATGTCTATTTGGGTCTTCTGCCCATTTTTTGAGTGAGTTGTTTTCTCTTTGTTATTGAGTTATATGAGCTGTTTGTATATTTTGGAAATCCCTTGTCAGTCACATCATTTACAAATATTTTCTCCCAGTTTGTAGGTTTTCTTTTCATTTTGTTTATAATTTCCTTTGCTGTGCAGAAGCTAGAATAAGCATATACTTAAGTGTTGTCATATTGCTGGCTTGCATGGCAGCACTGACCTATATTTCTACCAGCATTGCACAAATTTTTCAGTAGCCAAATTCTAATTTTTGCTAGTTTGATTGATGTGAACTACTATCCTATTTTTATTTGCAATATTTTAGAATTTTCTTCTAAACTCACTGCCTCGTATTTTATAGTTTGACTCCATAATAACTGTTAATAAGATATTGAAAGTATAAACATGACCACCAGGAACAGTGCCTAAATCCTCAGAGTCACATAGGCCAAAGAGTGCTTGTGATAGATCAGTGAGTTTTGCAACTCTGTACGTATATTTTGCTAGGCAATATTGAAAGCAAAACAGAAAACCACCACATCCAAAGAACATCTTAGAGTTATTTACTAAAAATTAAAATGTTCATTTTATCATTCTCTCCATTCTTCTTGCAACAGGAAATGACTTCTGAATACACTGCCTCATCTGTCATTGTCAAGGATTAAATATAAACCAAATTTGCAAGGTATTTTTTTTAAAGATTGCTAGAGCAGAATAATGTCATTGCCAACACTTTTAAACGTTTTATGACTTTGGGATCTTTCCTTAAAAAAACTAATTAAAATTGGTCATGAATATTAATGTTTGAATTGAAAACAACTGCCACTAGGTGGCAAACAATCTACACATAGAATTATACAAAAGAGAAAATTATAAGGACACTATCATATATGCATATATGACAGTGCAAAATATCTGGTTAATGCAATATCATCTGTGTATTACGGAATGTAAACCTAATGGTATTTATTTTGTCAAATGAAATTTTTTTTTTTTTAACAATGAGAATAGCAGATGTTTGGCCTTAAAATCAAACATTTGTCATTACCGTGGAACTGGAATATGGACATATATTGTTATGTTCAATCTCATCTGTGCTTTCCAAGTAAGGTATCTCTCTATGATTGGAGATACATCGATGATAAAATACTGTAGCCCTGAGTGACCTTGAATTTGTCCTAGGGCTTCTTGTCTGGCTTCATGTATTCTATATGGTCATCAATTTTTATAGAATGTTGAATATAGGAGAAGAGTGCTGCTGGGATTTCATTTCTCCATTTGATTCATCCCTCTGGAAATAAGAAATATGATGTTATGGTGAAAAATGCAGACTCTGGTGCTAGACTGCCAGATTTGGATATTAACACAGTTACCTACAAGTTGTATAATTGTGATAGACTGCATTATTCTTCCCAAATAATAATTTCCCCTTCTTGTAAGCAGATAATACATTCCTCACACTATTGATCTTGGGCTTGATCATGTATGTGCCCTGGCCAGTGGTATGTGAGGAAACATGATGTATACTATATCTAGCAAGCAGCTTTAAGAGCTGTTGTATGTTTCCACCATTTCTCTTGATCTTTCTCTCTACCAAGAAAATGATGTGCCCTCAGTTAGAACTGGCTACTCTTTCAACCTGGGTCTGCGCTGAGAAGAACCATAAAAAGAGCTGAGGAAAATGGCAGGCAGCTACCAGAATATAACTTCAGTGAGAAATAAGTGTGTACTGTTTAAGCTACTGAAAATTTGAGGTTATTTGTTATTACAACAATACCTACTGAAAACTGATAATTACAATGACCTTGGGCCTCAGTCTCTTTACCTATAAAATGAAGCTGATAATTTTACCCTTCTCATAGGGCTTGGGGGATAAGTTAGTATAAAGAATATAGAACAGTATATTGTATCACATTGGTTAGATAGCATTATTAAAATAGTCTATATGTATGTACAAAAAGAGCTTTCATCTATTAAATGACTACTATAGTCTAGGTGATTTTACTTATGATTTTATTGAGTCATACAACAAATTTCTAAAGTATTGAGGTTCTTATTTCATACAGAGGAGACTAAGACTCAGAAAAACCTCCTACTTCAGTGATTCTCAAGTCATATGTGGCTAAGGACTTTTTATTCCCCCTGAAAAGTCATGGGCTAATACTTTGAGGAAATACAATAAAAATGAGTTCTTATACTCAGTAACAGAAAACCAAACAACCCAATCTAGAATGGGCAGAAGACCTAAATAGACATTTCTACAAATAGGCCTTTAGTATATTTTTAACTTCCATTTCCCTTAAATACTGATATGTGTGAGGTCTTATCTGCATTACCACTAAGAGTAATTTAAAGTGCAGACATGTTTGTAGCATTAAATGTTTTCAGCCTAGAATAATGGAGTAGATTTAAAGAATGTATTGACCATCTTTTTATTTCTGAGTCACAGAAATAAACACATACTGTAAGCTGTATTTGAGTTCAACTTTCTTGAAAAAACAGTTCCCTTGACCTTCCTGTCTGTTTCCTCCAGGAGCTGATACTCAGTATAAAGACAAGCAGAAACACTTTATCTTATTCATGAAAGAGTTTTCAGATGTTAAAAAGGTGAGGACTGTCTCTAGCATCTAGTTTCAGTACCTGGAAAGCTTAACTTTCTCCAGGTGAAGCAGGGACCATGTCAGGAGGCATCCTTTAGTCCAGGAAATTCAGTTTTTGCTCATGGACTTTCTTAACCAATTTTGAAAATATTTCTATCCTTTCAAATATATATATTTATTTAGTCAGTAAGTTTTTATTTTCTTTTTAGCATCCTTTGTGGAGATACAATTGAATACAATAAACTGCATGTGCTTAAATTACCCATTTCTATAAGTTTCCCCATGTGCATATGCTGCTGCTGCTGCGTCACTTCAGTTGTGTCCGACGCTGTGCGACCCCATAGACGGCAGCCCACCAGGCTCCTCCGTCCCTGGGATTCTCCAGGCAAGAACACTGGAGTGGGTTGCAATTTCCTTCTCCAATGCATGAAACTGAAAAGTGAAAGTGAAGTCGCTCAGTCGTGTCCGACTCTTCACGACCCCATGGACTGCAGCCAACCAGGCTCCTCTGTCCATGGGATTTTCCAGGCAAGAGTACTGGAGTGGGGTGCCATTGCCTTCTCCAATTTAGCATATCCTGCTAAAAAAACCGTAAACAGTATCAGAAGAGTGAATGTTTCCATCACCCCCAAACGTTTTCTCCTGCCTCTCTTTTTCTTCAATTTTCTTTTGCTTTATTTTTATTTTCATTTTTTTGTTGAGATAAAAATGACATCCAGCATTATAGTTTTGGATGTACAACATAATGATTCAATATTTTAGTATATGGTGAAATGATCATCACAGTAAGTCTAGTTAATATCCATGAACACACATTGTTATAATTTTTTTTTCTTGTGACAAGAACTTTTGAGATCTACTGTCTTAGCTACTTTCAAATATACAAGACAGTATTATTAACTATAATCACCATCCTGCACCTTATCTTTTCAAATATTTTAAAATTATTGTATTATATTGAACATCAAAAGTTTTTTAAAAGTTCAGAAAATAAGAGAACATTGGCCTTTTAAAATAAAATAGAACATTGGGAACACTGGCCTTTTAAACTAAAAGCTGTGTTGCTCTTTTAATTGGAATATTTTTTACCAAAGCAATTTTATCTACCCATATACAGTTTAAATATATAAACAAATTGTTCCTTAAATGTAAGAGATCTAATTTTTTTCCTTTTTATCTTCCAAGACATATTTGTAATTTCCTCATGAGAACTGTAATATATATATATATTTATGATGCATATTTATACTTAGGATCCTTTTATTGGTCTATAACACTTTATGTGTATCATTTGCATTTAAAAATTTAGTGAACAGAGACTCTAAGTATTAAAAATTCCATCTGGATTGAGTTATCATTCTCATTTTTAGTGTTCAAATGATCAAAATAATATTTATTATAAATATTGATAAAGGTCCATTAAACACTACACATTTCTCAGAAATACATCTTTTAATGAGATAAATGAGGTTATATCTGTATATGAATATTGAAAAAAAAGTGAAAGTGTTAGTTGCTCAGTCATGTCCAACTCTTTGTGACCCCATGGACTGTAGCTTGCCAGGCTCCTCTGTCCATGGGATTCTCCAGGCAAGAATACTGGAGTGGGTAGCCATTCACTTCTCCAGGGGATCTTCCTGACCCAGGGATTGAACCCGGGTCTCCCACATTGCAGGCAGATTCTTTACCATCTGAACCACCACGGAAGCCCCACATATGAATATTACTTATTACTAAAATGGAAAACTTACATTTTGGCTTCATCTTTGTAGATGTAAGCACTAAGAAACACAGTGCAGCTAAATAAGTAGCCAGAACTGGGAGGGAATTTGTTATAGCCCTGTTACTCAATTCTTTGAACTCCTGAGTTACATAACAAATACTGTATCCATAGTGATCAGTTAAAAAATTGCTTTTTAGTGATCTATTGATTAAGAACTTGTTAGATTCTCATTTAATTTTGATGAAAAAAAATTTTAAGGAAACTCCTACTTAGAAGGATTTGTTAACCAATCACCTGAGTTATTCACTTTTTCACCACTATTTGAAATTGTCCTCTCCTTTTCTGCTGGTGAAATTTTTCAACCAAGAAAAATACAATAGAGCAAAGTTCAATTCAGGAAAGGTGGAATCCTTTACTTTTCTTTCATAGAGTGTGAGAAGGGAATTATAAAAGGAGACATGGAAAATAGGAAGTACAAAAGTCAGTTTTAACAGAGTTTGGGGGCAGCATACATGTGGAAGCTGAAGATCTGGAAACTGATTTCCTTAAAATCACAGTTCTATTCCTGGGCCTTGGAAAGCTTCCAGATACTCCCAGGTGTGCACAGACTCTAATTTGAAGATCAGTCCTCTGTTGTCAGCAGAGTAATTCTTTTCTGAGATAGATAGAGGAGACTTTGCTTTACAAGTTTATCAAAGTCCACTCTCCAGTCAATAGACCTAATAATATCATTATTTTACAAGTTGCTCTGTTGAGACAGAATGGACAACTCATTAGTTATTGTGTGTAAAAAGAAAGCTCTTGGCTAAATTAAGTAATATAAATGATTATGTTCTTGCCAAAGGACAAAACCATCTTTAGTTCTAAAATTACCTTTCCTGCTGTCCAATGTAGTCAGAACAAACTCTTCTCTAAACTCCAGGGATATTGAACTGCACCAGACTTGGTGGAAAGATATTGAGAAAGTCTTCTCTGAAACCCCAAGCTTGGCTGATTTCCCTTCCCCTGGTCATGCATATCTGTAGACCTTTATCAAACAGAAAGGTATTAAAATTATTTTCTTATCATCTGTCTTTCTCAAGAAACTTTGAAGTCCTGGAAGTAAAAGAATCATCTTGTATTCATCTTTAAACACCCTGTTTCCTGCATGATACTTGTTATGTAGAGTTGCTCAATAAATATGTATCAAAATGAACTGTCCTGAATGAGGGAGAAACAATTATATTTGTATGGTATGATGTGAGAGATAGAGAAACTTTTCTGATGTAAAACATTAGCTCTACCAATTATTCTTAATTCCTTTGATAAAAGCTTTTGCTTGTTCTGGAATCCTAATATTAAAAAAATGAAATGTGATTAAAATTAAGCTGCAAAAATAAGAATAGCAAGAACAGAAATTGTTCCCTGCCATGGGATCAGCCTCTGCAGTCTTACCACAGACAATACAGGAGCACAGCCCAGAGCAGAGCTTGCCAGGGAGAGAATGTTCCAGGAGGACAAGCAAAGAGCTTGATCCCTCCATGATCACCAGGGTCTGCTGTGGGATTTGGGGTTTGATCATAAACCTTGTGAGTAGCCATTAGAGACTATTAAGCAGAATGGTGACATGATCTGGTTTGGTTATTAAAAGATCACTCTGACAGACTTCTCTTCCATAATTACACCAACTCTCCCACAAAAAACAGTCAAAACATCTAGAAAAGAATATCTTTTAAGATCTATATAAAGCACTGAAAGGACAATAACTGAATCAGAAATTTCCAGACCAAAATCAAATTAGAAAAATGGGAACCCTGAGAAGTCATTCAATAAATTCCAAGTAGGAGAAATCAAAAGGAGCCCACAGTTAGATATAGCACAGTGAAGCTGCAGAACACCAAAGACAAAGAAAAAAATTTCTTAAATCAATCATAAAAATAACATTTGTTTTCTTGGGGCAGCCATAATGCATTGCCACAAACTAGGTGGATTAAAACAACAGAAATTTATTCCATCATAGTGCCAAAAGTTCTGGAGACCAGAATCTGAAATCAAGGTGTTGGTAGGGTTGATTCTTTTTTGAAGTACCAAGTGAGAATCTGTTTTGTGCTTCTCTTCTAGCTCCTGTGGGTAGCTAACAATTTGTGGCATTCCTTGGCATGTAGCTGCACCACTCCAATCTTTTATCTTTATCTTTATAAGTTGCTTCACATGGCATTTGCCTCTCTGTCTCTGTGTGTCCTCCCCTCTTCTTCTCAGGGCAAAAGTCATTAGATCTAGGGCCCACACCAAATATAGGCTGATTTTGTCTTGAGATTCTAAACTTATTAGTGCTACAAAGACCATCTTTCAATGTAAGGTCACATTCTGAGGTTCTGAATGAACATCAACCGTAAAGGAACACCATTAACCACAGTCAGTTCAGTTCAGTTCAGTCGCTCAGTCGTATCCGACTCTTTGCCACAGTATGGTTAGGTTATTTTAAAAAGAGAATAGTAGACTAATTTTCAGTACTATTAACAGAAGCTAAAAAAATAGTGAAATTATATTTTAATATTTTTTATTTTAATATTTAAGAAATGTTAAATATATTTAATAATTCTGCTGTATTGACTATACCAAAGCCTTTCACTGTGTGGGTGACCACAAACTGGAAAATTCTTAAAGAGATGGGAATACCAGACCACCTTACCTGTCTCCTGGGAAACCTGTGTGCAGGTCAAGAAGCAACAGTTAGAACTGGACATGGAACAACAGACTGGTTCCAAATCGGGAAAGGAGTGCGTCAAGGCTGTATCTTGTCACCCTGCTTATTTAACTTGTTGGAGAAGACTCTTGAGAATCCCTTGGACTGCAAGGAGATCCAATCAGTCCATCCTAAAGGCATTCAGTCCTGAATATTCATTGGAAGGAGTGATGCTGAAGCTAAAACTCCAATACTTTGGCCACCTAATGTGAAGAACTGACTAATTTAAAAAGAGCCTGATGCCGGGAAAGATTGAAGGCAGGAGGAGAAGGGTATGACAGAGGATGAGATGGCTGGATGGCATCACCAATTCAATGGATATGAGTGTGAGCAAGCTCTGGGAGTTGGTGATGGACAGGGAAGCCTGGTGTGCTGCAGTCCATGGGGTTGCAAAGAGTTGGACACAACTGAGCGACTGAACTGAACTGATTTTTAATATGCTGAAAGTGACTTCCAAGTTAAATCCAGTGAGAATAGATTTTAAGAGCAAAGTCAGAATAAATTTGTTTTCAGACAAATGCAGTGCAAGCTTGCTACAAGTAGAAATTTGTTAAAGAAAATCCTAAAGAATTTATTTTACCTTTGCTCTTAAAATCTATTTTCATTGGACTTAAGTTGGAAGTCACTTTCTTTCATTATATTAGAAATACAATTTCACTAGTTTTCAGCTAAAGGATATACTTCAGCATAAGGATAGTAGGCCTAGGTACTGAAAAAAATGAAGAATACGGATAATGGTAAGTATGTGAGTAAATCTACAGGAGCACTGAAGGTATAGCTTGTAATGATAATGATAGTAGTGGAATTTTTTCAAGGTAAATGCAAAGAAAATGACAACTAAAAATATGTGAATCAAGATGGTGTAAACTGCATTCAAAATATTCTAGGAATCTTATATTTTCCATGAGGAAGGTAAAAGTAGTGATTACTTTTTTGCTGATTTTTTTGTTGTTGTCAGTCCATTGTGTCTGACTCTTTGTGACCCCATGGACTGCAGCACACCAGGTTTCACTGTCCTTCACCATCTCCCGGAGCTTACTCAAACTCATGTCCAGTGACTTGGTGATGCCATCCAACCATCTCATCCTCTATTGTCCCCTTCTCCTCCTGCCCTCAGTCTTTCCCAGCATCGGGGTCTTTTCCACTGAGTCAGCTCTTTGCATCAGGTGGCCAAGGATTCAGCTTCAGCATCAGTCCTTCCAGTGAATATTCAGGACTGATTGCCTTTAGGATGGACTGGTTGGATCTCCTTGTAGTTCAAGGGACTCTCAAGAGTCTTCTCCAACACCATAGTTCAAAAGCATCAATTCTTCAGTGGTCAGCCTTCTTTATAGTCCAACTCTCACATCCATACATAACTACTGGAAAAACCATAGCTTTGAACTATATGGACCTTTGTTGGCAACGTAATGTCTCTGTTTTTTAATATGCTGTCTAGGTTGGTCATAGCTTTTCCTCCAAGGAGAAAGCATCTTTTAGTTTCATGGCTGCAGTTAAACTTTCTGGGGTAAGTACTGAACAAAAGGAAAAGAGTGACTAAATCTCAAGTTACAAAAGAGAGTACAAAGTGATTTAAATACATACTCGAACACAATCAATTTCAAGAAAACAGAGAAAAAGAAACAGAATATGTAAGACAAGTAGAAAGTCCAAAATAAGTTGCTAAATTTGCACCATGTATATCTATAGTAATTATATTAAATGTAAGTAGACTAAATGGGCTGTTTAAATGACAGAGATTGTCAGAAAGAATAAAAAATGCAACTGTTTGATGTTTGTGAAAAAGAAATAACTCAAATATATGTATACAAAAGATTGAAAATGAATGGATGCAAAAAGAAATACCATGGAAGCACACTTATAATATACATTGTAAAGCAAAATATATATTAGAGAAAAGATCATTATTTCATATTTATTTAGAGGTTTCACTTACCAGGATGATATAATAATTTTATATTTGTCTTCACTAATAATAGTGGTTCAAATTCTACTATTCAAAAACAATAATTAAATGAAACAGAAAGAGAAATCAACAATTATACCCTAAGATTTTAACACACTTCTCTCAGCAACTGATAAAAAATACAAACGTGATTATATAAGATTTGGAAAATAAGACCTTAGGTCTTATTTTCAATCAAAAAACTGGCCTAAGGAACAAATTCTACCATTGTTTAACACATTCTTTTCAAGAACAAATGAAATATTTTAAAAATTGGCCATATATATCGGCCATAAATGAATTTCAGTGCATTTCAAAGAACTGAAATAATTGAAAGTACATTTTCTAATCACATACAATTAAACTAAGAATAATTTTTTTAAAAGTATCTGAAATATTCCCGTGCTTATAAATTAAGAAATATGCTTCAAACAAACCCATGGGTCACTTCTAATTAATTCTTACAGAATATGAAACAGTTCTTAGAAGACAATGTACAACACTAAATGTGTATACTAGAAAAATAGGGGCTGCAATTTAATGGATTAAGAATCTATTACAAGAAGAGACAAAATTCAGAAAAATAAATTTAAAAGCAGCAGAAGAAAATAATAAAGATAGGATCAGAAATTAGTTAAATAGAAAACACAATAAAGAGGACAAACTCTGCCCAAAGTATAGTTTGCAGAAAGTTTGAACTGACAAAATTCTGTTATTACTGAATGTGAGTGCATGTGTGTGTGTAAGAAAAAGAGAGAGAGGAAACTAAATTATTACTGTTAGGAATGAAGAGGGAGATATTACTAGATGCATTAAAAAGTTAATAAGAAAATATGAACAATGTTGTGCCGAAAAATTTGAAATTTAAGACCAATTCAAAGCAAAAAATGCATCTTATTAAATTGACTAGAGAAGAAGTAGAAAACTAAAATAGTTCTCTTGTATAGTTCTAATGAATTTGAATCACTAAAAACTTCCATATAAGAAAATCCCTGGATTTGTATGTCTCCAAATGTGAATTCTGTCAAATATTTGCAAATGTCTCTATCTTCTTAAACTTTATTTTACCTATAAGAAGATTCCCCAAATCATTTCAGTAAGCTAATATAACCTTCATAGTAAAACCAGACCAGCTTACTATCAGAAAGGAAAATTAAAGGTCAATCCCACTCACAAACATAATTACAAAATCTTTAAAGATAATTACAAAGTCTTTAATATATATATATTTTTTAAATGTCCTGAAAAACTAAAAATAAAAGTGAAAATCACTAATCCAATAGAGGGTATCTACCAAACCCTACAGCAAAAATTCTTAATCATGGAGGATTAATATCTTGCTCCTTAATATTGAGAATTTGATGAGAATGTCTGGTAGCACTTCTATTCAACATTTTATTAGAGATCTTAACTAGCACAAGTTAAGGTCTTCCCTGTTAGCTTAGCTGGTAGAGAATCCATCTGCAATGCAGGAGACCCCTGTTCAATCCTCGGGTCAGGAAGATCCCCTGGAGAAGGGATAAGCTACCCACTCCAGTTTTCTTGGCTTCCCTGGTGGTTCGCATGGTAAAGAATCTGCCTGCAATGCAGGAGGGGTGGGTTCGATCCCTGGGTTGGGAAGATCCCCTGGAGGAGGGTATGGCAACCTACACCAGTATTCTTGCCTGGAGAATTCCATGGACAAGGGAGCCTGGCAAGCTACAGTCCATGTGGTCACAAAGAGTTGGACATAACTAAGAGATTTTAACTTTCAACATCACTGTCATTTTCAGACAGTAGGATTGGGAAAACAGAAAGTCCAAAATAATCTGGATGCAGAGGTTTCCCTGGTGGTCCAGTGGTTAAGAATCTGCCTTGTAATGCAAGGAACACTGGTTCCATCCTTGGTCTGGGGAGATCCCACATGCCACAGTGCAGCTAAGCCCATGTGCCACAACTACAGAGCCTATGTACTGCATCTGTTGAAGCCCATGGGCTTAGAGCCTGTGCTCTGCAACAGGAAAAGCCAGTATGATGAGAAACCCACAAATCACAATGAAGAGTAGCCCCTGCTCATGGCAACCAGAGAAAGCCTGCATATAGCAGCAAAGACCAGCCACAGCCAAAATAATAAAATAAAATTCTCTTAAAAGAATCTTAAATGCAATTTATTAAAATTAATAGTTGAATGTAGAATTATTGATGAATATATATACAAAATCATGTGCTATATAACATATCTGCAATAACCATGAAAGTGAAAGTTATTCAGTTGTGTTCAACTCTTTGCGAACCAATAGACAGTCCATGGAATTCTCCAGGCCAGAACACTGGAGTGTGTAGCCTTTTGCTTCTCCAAGAGATCTTCCCAACCCAGGAATCCAACAGGGATCTCCTGCACTGCAGGCAGATTCTTTACCAACTGAGCTATCAGAGAAGCCTTCAATAACCATACTGAAGTGAAATTAAAAGATACCACTTACATAATACAAAAATGGAAATATTCAGAATTAAATATATTAAAAGATGTATACACTTTCTCTAAGAAACTTATACAACATTATTGGACATAATTGCTTACTTGAAGGAACACTTAACTGGTTAAATTTTTTATAATTTGAGCACAAAATGAAAAATGACATAATGGACTACAATGGATGGCATTAAAAGAAAAAGAATCCATGAGTTCATGCTGATAGCAAAAACATTAAAAGGGAAGGTGGGGAGAATGGAAGGGTCTTCTTCACAAAAGAATGCCACCTAATAAAAAATGAATGATGGAATTTCAAATCACCATTTTGCAACCTTCATAGTAATAAATGATTATCAATGGATGCTAAAATGATTAGATGAAAGATTACTAGGGAACCAGATGTGCATCCAATATTATAATCTCATTTGGTAGGTTATATATTAATTTCAAAGGAAAAAAGTACCTTTCAAAGGAAAAAAAGTGAAATCTGGCAGAGGTCAGTTTTGTGAAGAGATCAAACTTAAGATCAGTAATAATGAGACATGAGATCAAGTGTGTTCTGAGGTGACCATGGAGCAGGGAATACTGCCTCTCATCCAGTACATCTGCCAAAATCTTTAACCAAAATATAATCACGAGGAAAGAATAATCTATCCAAGTTAAAGATTTACAAAACAATTGGCCCAGGTTCTTTTTAAAAATGTCAGGAAAGACCCACCCGCCTCCCATACACACACAAAGAGAGAGCTGGAGGACTGCTACTTTAGACAAATGGGACTAGAGATACATGTCAATGAAATACTTTGAATGATTGTTTCTGAATGTTTTTGTAATTCCCAAGTGTATAGATATTTGTTTCTAGGCTTGATCAGCGAAGTGTAGCCACTTTGAATGATTTGTTATAGCAATTAGATCTTACACAATTATGGAAGCTAGTGGAGCAGTCTATGCTGGCCATTGCCTCTGGTTCTAGTATTAAGCCCCCAGATTGCTATAGGTTAGCTAGTCTGGCAATCAGGAAAGAAAGATATGTATGGTAGGAAACCAAAAGCTGAGTCTGTTTCTCACTACCTCCAATCTCAGTATGATGGGAGACCAGCAATAGAAGCTAGCCCTTCCACCATGGAGCTGTACATGCATTTGGCTAGGACTTGGAGATGATGAAGAAGGAGAGCTAGCAGGAGATTAAAGAGCATCCAGCCCAAGTGTCACACACCAACAAGGTGAGCTAACAGAGCAGTGACAAGATATGTGAATTGCCGCAAAATCTGGTACCCAGCCCCACTGACATTACATATAGCTGCAGCTTCACATCTTCCTTCCATATCTCATGCAAGCTTCTCTTATGGCCAATGCTAAATCAGAACCAGACAGAGAAAGAAAATCTGAGAAACAGTTAAAAATTGTACAAAGCTACTGCAATTTACACTTTACCAAAGTGGCATCTGTAGCTACCTCATTTGATCATACTTATCTTACAAACAGGGCTTCCCTTGCGGCTCAGAAAATAAAGAATCCTCCTGCAATGCAGGAGACCTGGGTTCGCTCCCTGGGCTGGGAAGATCCTCTGGAGAAGGGAATGGCAACCCACTCCAGTATTCTTGTCTGGGAAATTCCATAGACAAGAGGAGCCTGGCAGGCTGCAATCCATGGGGTTCACAAAGAGTAGGACACAACTGAGTGACTAACTTGCACTTTTCACTTTCATCTTACAAAAAAGACAATAACAAACCACGCTTCAGCCTAACTTGATGCAAATATTCTCCATGCAACAAAAAGACACGTGGGTGCTTTCTCCCAAAAGTTGATGTAAATCCCTTTCTCCCTCTTTCAGTGATATTCACACCTCTTTTAGCTGAGCCACAATCTCCTGTCAAAATTCTATAATTTAATACTGAGATGTAGGGTTAATTACTATCAACACATCTTATTTTAGATGATAGGGGAATGCTAGAGGGAAAGAAAAATTAAAGTAAGAAAACTTAAAGCTACTACAGTCTTTGTTCTGCAACTGATCACACGTCATGGCAGTTATGTTTAACTATCTTCTTCAGATATACTCTCTCTTCCTTTTGTCCTCAGGGAGCGCCTCAGATGGGCATGGTTCCTTGCCTGGTGGGATGACTCAAACCTTTATTCCTAAAGGGTCTAGGCCAACAGTAGCCTGTATTGGGTCAGTATAGCTTTCCATTGACTTAATTCCAGGATACGGGAATACCCCACATCCAAGGAGCGGTCGCTGCATGGGCACAGGAGGGCCGAAAGGAGCTACTCCACGTTCAAGGTCAGGAGGGGTGGTGGTGAGGAGATACCCCTCATCCAAGGTAAGGAGCAGTGCCTGCGCTTTGCTGGAGCAGCCGTGAAGAGATACCACACGTCCAAGGTAAGAGAAACCCAAGTAAGACAGTAGGTGTTGCGAGAGAGCATCAGAGGGCAGATACACAAACCATAGTCACAGATAACTAGTCAGTCTAATCACATGGACCACAGCCTTGTCTAACTCAATGAAACTAAGCCATGCCATGTGGGGCCACCCAAGACAGGCGGGTCATGGTGGAGAGGTCTGACAGAATGTGGTCCACTGGAGAAGGGAATGGCAAACCACTTCAGTATTCTTGCCTTGAGAACCCCATGAACAGTATGAAAAGGCAAAATGATAGGATACTGAAAGAGGAACTCCCCAGGTTGGAAGGTGCCCAATATGCTACTGGAAATCAGTGGAGAAATAACTCCAGAAAGAATGAAGCGATGGAGCCAAAGCAAAAACAATACCCAGTTGTGGATATTGTTTTCATTCCAATCCCAAAGAAAGGCAATGCCAAAGAATGCTCAAACTACCGCACAATTGCACTCATCTCACACGCTAGTAAAGTAATGCTCAAAATTCTACAAGCCAGGCTTTAGCAATACGTGAACCGTGAACTTCCAGATGTTCAAGCTGGTTTTAGAAAAGGCAGAGGAACCAGAGATCAAATTGCCAACATCCGCTGGATCATAGAAAAAGCAAGAGAGTTCAAGAAAAACATCTATTTCTGCTTTATGGACTATGCCAAAGCCTTTGATTATGTGGATCACAATAAATTGTGGAAAATTCTAAAAGAGATGGGACTATCAGACCACCTGACCTGCCTTTTGAGAAACCTATATGTAGGTCAAGAAGCAACAGTTAGAACTGGACATGAAACAACATGCTGGTTCCAAATAGGAATAGGAGTACATCAAGGCTGTATATTGTCACCCTGCTTATTTAACTTATGTGCAGAGTACATCATGAGAAACGCTGGGCTGGAAGAAGCACAAACTGGAATCAAGATTGCTGGGAGAAATATCAGTAACCTCAGATATGCAGATGACACCACCTTTATGGCAGAAAGCGAAGAGGAACTAAAAAGCCTCTTGATGAAAGTGAGAGAGGAGAGTGAAAAAGTTGGCTTAAAGCTCAACATTCAGAAAACGAGGATCATGGCATCTGGTCCCATCACTTCATGGGAAATAGATGGGGAAACAGTGGAAACAGTGTCAGACTTTATTTTTGGGGGCTCCAAAATCACTGCAGATGGTGACTGCAGCCATAAAATTAAAAGACGCTTATTCTTTGGAAGGAAAGTTATGACCAAACCAGACAGCATATTAAACGTAGAGACATTACTTTACCAACAAAGTCCGTCTAGTCAAGGCTATGGTTTTTCCAGTAGTCATGTATGGATGTGAGAGTTGGACTGTGAAGAAAGCTGAGCACCAAAGAATTGATGCTTTTGAACTGTGGTGTTGGAGAAGACTCTTGAGAGTCCCTTGCACTGCAAGGAGATCCAACCAGTCCATTCTAAAGGAGATCGGTCCTGGGTGTTCTTTGGAAGGAATGATGCTAAAGCTGAAACTCCAGTACTTTGGCTACTTCATGCAAAGAGTTGACTCATTGGAAAAGACCCTGATGCTGGGAGGGATTGGGGGCAGGAGGAGAAGGGGACGACAGAGGATGAGATGGGTGGATGGCATCGTCGATTCGATGGACATGAGTCTGAGTGAACTCCGGGAGTTGGTGATGGACAGGGAGGCCTGGTGTGCTGCGATTCATGGGGTCGCAAAGAGTCGGACATGACTGAGTGACTGAATTGAACTGAACTGAAACCCTAGAGGGATCTCCTGCATTCTAGACCTACTCTTTCTTACACTTGTGGTGTAGTAAAATATCTTTGATAGCTGGGATCAATCACCACTGTCAAGCTGTAGCCCCGAACCCTAAGACTAATGGGTGTCCTTGGCATTTATGACACAAAGATGTTAGCAAGAACAGTACTGACCAGTTTTATGGGTGGAAACAGTAAGGAATGAGTGGTGGCAAAGGAAACGGAAACTGTGGATAAATAACATTTTTTTCGGAAGTTTGATGGGAAGGGGCAAAAAGAGACAGCCATAGCTGGAGAGAGGTGT
This sequence comes from Bos taurus, assembly GCF_002263795.3. Classification (NCBI taxonomy): domain Eukaryota; kingdom Metazoa; phylum Chordata; class Mammalia; order Artiodactyla; family Bovidae; genus Bos; species Bos taurus. The sequence goes on from NC_037336.1 coordinate 68,066,797, forward strand.
GAAGCCCAGGGAAATGGGAGTGTGTGTCTATGTGACTATGGAAACACTCCCTTCACTTCTAGGGGTGGCAATGTTGCTAGTTTCTGGGTGCTCTAACATCTCTCTTATGTCTCTTAACGTTGCTTAAGTCTCTGTAAGTTGTCTCGTTAAGAGTCTTTTCATTAGAACCATATGAAATACGCTACTTATCTTCTGCTTGTCCTTCGAGATCAACTCTCCACCTGTTTTGCTTCCCAGAAACCTGCAAATAACATCAGGAAATCAAGGGTAGGAGACAAGGGAAATCATGGTGTTTACTCCCTGTCTCTAGCTACCAGGTTGTCTCAAAGAAGTGCTTTTCTTCCCCCAGAGGACTCAGGTCCTGTGAGGAAGTTCACGCTTACATCCAGAGTACTCGCTCCCCTTGTCCTTTGAGACCTGGACTGTGGAAGCGTCCTGAGTTCTACAAGTTCCAGGGTGTTGTTCCACCCCTTCCTGTTTTCTCTAAATCTTGTCCACATTTTTGCCTTGAGTCCCTTTATTAAACTCTCTGTGAACTACTCAGTTTGATTGTGCCATCTGTTACATGCCAGGGGACCCTGACTGGTACATAACATGGTGGCGCTAGTGGTAAAGAACCCGCCTGCCAATGCAGAAGATGCAAGAGGTGCGGATTCAGTCCTTTGGTTGGGAAGATCCCCTGGAGGAGAATGGCAACCCACTCCAATATCCTTGTCTGGAGAATTCCATGGACACAAGAGCCTGGTGAGCTACAGTCCATGGGACCCCAAATGACCTGTGGCTCCCCCATTAAGTCAGATGGTGCCTCTCCAGTTGAGCTGTCTGTGCAGATTAATTTATTTCCGTGCAATGGATTGTGCTTGTTATTCTCATTCTTTTCTCTCTCACTAAATAATCGTGACTGGATCAAACTCAGAGAAGACATACCTGTGGGATGAAGGGGGATGGGGCAGCTCTGCCCTGTGAGATTTCTCCTAATGCAGGCTCTGGTCCTTTATTAACCAATCTGCGTGACCCCTTGATGCTCTGTCTGCTCTGCTGTGCTGAAGGGAAGGTGTTCTGGATCTCAGGTGTATGTTGGATGGCCAGTTCCTCTTGCTGTGCTGACAGTTCTTCATCTCTTATCTACAACTGCTCAAGATTCACCCTTAGCCTAGTCAGCAGTTGAGGCTGAAGCCATGGTGTGTAGTGGTGACAGCATGAGAGTCAGATACACCTGGGAGTGAGTTCTGACTCACCATGCAATTGTTCACAACAACCTAACACTCACACTAATGCTAACTCTGCTGAAACAGAAGGACGTCCCTCTGTGACAGATCAGTCACAGTTTTTTTATACTCAGGAACGACTCCTTTCTTTGGGGCTTTTCTTGTACTGTCTTGTAGTGAGAGGAGGAGTTTTATAGACCAGTCTGAATTTGTAGGGGAAGGAGACAGCTTCCTGGCTTCCCTGGTGGCTCAGTCGGTAAAGAATCTGCCTGCAGCGCACGAGATGCAGATTCTATCCCTGGGTTGGGAAGATCCCCTGGAGAAGGGCGTGGCAACCTACTGCAGTATTCTTGCCTGGAGAATCCCATGGACTGAGGCGCCTGGTGGGCTACAGTCCATAGGATTGCAAAGAGTTGGACATGACTGAAGTGACTGAACACACACGCAAGCACACAAGACAGCTTCCAGGTGGAATATTCCTTGAAAGTGTGTTCTCCTGCTGGCAGAAATCACTGATTCTGTGGAACACCATTTTTTGCTTGAAGCAACCCAAGTCGTGCCTTCTTAGCATTCATACACACAATCCAAGGGCTGCAAGAGACCAAGACTCAAGGTGTTCAAGAGTGTCAACATATGGACATTTCTAATGTATACTTTTCTACATTAAAAAAAGGTCACAAATATCGTGGGTCCTAGATGACATTGCAGAAACACAGCCCACACATATAGGAAAGACTTCATGGTGAAAAAAATATAGTCAGTGTTGCCTGTTTCAAGTCTCTTTTAAATTCTAAATTCTGACTCTCCCTGTCATAAGCCACAGTTCAAAAGAGAGTGTCTTTCTCTCTGATCTGCTTTAGGCATGGTTGGGAGTTCATGTGTAATAGTTAGGATTTGTTTGCTACAAAAAGCATGATATTTTCATGGTAGCTTTCACATTCAGGAACTCAGTTTTCTCTCCTAACGAGAAGACTTGTCCAGGAAGGTACAACTCAGTTTTCTCTCCTAAAGAGTAGACTTGTCCAGGAAGGTACAACTCAGTTTTCTCTCCTAAGGAGAAAACTTGTCCAGAAAGGTACAACTCAGTTTTCTCTCCCAAAGAGTAGACTTGTCCAGGAAGGTACAATTCAGTTTTCTCTCCTAATGAGAAGACTTGTCCAGGAAGGTACAACTCAGTTTTCTCTCCTAATGAGAAGACTTGTCCAGGAAGGTACAGCTACTACTGGCTGGGACCCAAACTTAAAACTTTTGGTCCTGCCATACTCAGTTTGTAACTTTAATAAGCACAATGGCAAAATGATGGATGGCTGTAACCAGGCAACGCATCTGTGTAGCTAGCAGGAAAGAGGAAGGGACAGAAAGCCACAAGAGCAGGCCCACTAAGTCTCTCCAGTGATTCCGGATTATACTTTATTATATAAGGTGGGGCCCGTGGTCATCCATTGCCACAAGGGGATCCAGGAAAGTTTTTTTAACAGAGTGCATTGCCATCGTGACAAACTTGGGGTTGTATCACTAAAGAAGAGAAGAGGTTAGTGAGGAAACTGGCAGTATCTGACACACAGTAATTTTTTTTTAATTTTCTTTCTTCCTACTATATATTCCTTTGCATCTTCTGATGTAGTTACTGTTTCCCCTAGAAGTATGTTTTATATACCCAAACCTAGAGAGTTTACTCTGTTGCAGTAGTAAATGCAGGATATTTGTTTGAGGGATGGGGTGGGGATGGACACTAAATTATTAATATTACCTGAATTAAGGTATTGGATTGGCCAATTCAGGTTTTTCCAATTGAACTTTTTGGCCAATAGTATGTCTTTTCTGACAATTTATTTTATTTATTTCTGCCCCCACCAAGTTTATGTTTCTTGTCATTATAAAGTTACAAAAATATTTTTTTAAAAATTTAGGAAATAGAGAAAATAAAATAATTATTTTTAATTATTTTAGTTAGTTAGTTAATAATTTTACTACCCCAATACCTATAACTGTTAATATGCTTGTATATCTCTTGCTATTATTTTACCAGAGATTTTTTAAATCATCAGTTCAGTTCAGTTCAGTCTCTCAGTTATGTCCGACTCTGCTACCCTATGGACTGCAGCACGCCAAGCCTCCCTGTCCACTCCTGGAGCTTACTCAAATCCATGTCCATCAAGTTGGTGATGCCATCCAACTATCTCACCCTCTGTCATCCCCTTCTCCTCCTGCTTTCAATCTTTGCCAGCATCAGGGTCTTTTCAAATGAGTCAGTTCTTCACATCAGCTGGCCAAAGTATTGGAGTTTCAGCTTCAGCATCAGTCCTTCCAACAAATATTCAGGACTGATTGCCTTTAGGATTGACTGGTTGGATCTCCTTGCAGTCCAAGGGACTCTCAAGAGCCTTCTCCAACACCACAGTTCAAAAGCATCAATTCTTCGGTGCTCAGCTTTCTTTATAGTCCAACTCTACGATCCATACCTGACTACTGGAAAAACCATAGCTTTGACTAGATGGCTTTGTTGGTAAAGTTGTCTCTGCTTTTTAATATACTGTCTAGTTTGGTCATAGATATTCTTCCAAGGAGCAAGCATCTTTTAATTTCATGGCTGCAGTCACCATCTGCAGTGATCTTGGAGCCCAAGAAAATAAAGCCTGTCACTGTTTCCACTGTTTCCCCATCTATTTGCTATGAAGTGATGGGACCAGATGCCATGATCTTTGTTTTCTGAATGTTGAGTTTTAGGCCAACTTTTTCACTCTCATCTTCATCTTCAATAAGAGGCTCTTCCCTTTCTGCCATAAGGGTGGTGTCATCTGCATATCTGAGGTTATTTATATTTCTCTCAACAGTCTTGATTCCAACTTGTGCTTCACCCAGGCCAGCACTTCACATGATGTACTCTGCATATAAGTTAAATAAGCAGGGTGACAATATACAGCCTTGATGTACTCCTTTCCCAATTTAGAGCCAGTCTGTGGTTCCATGTCTGGTTCTAACTGTTGCTTCTTGACCTGCATACAGATTTCTCCGGAGGCAGGTAAGGGGTCTGGTATTCCCATCCACACAGTCAAAGGTTTTGACATAGTCAATAAAGCAGAAATAGATGTTTTTCTGGAATTCTCTTTCTTTTTCTATGATCCAACAGATGTTGGCAATTTGGTCTCTGGTTCCTCTGCCTTTTCTAAATCCAGCTCGAACATCTGGAAGTTCATGGTTCACGTACTGTTGAAGCCTGGCTTGGAAAATTTTGAGCATTCTTTTGCTAGAGTGTGAGATGAGTGCAATTGTGCAGTAATTCAAACATTCTTTGGCATTGCCCTTCTTTGGGATAGAAATGAAACTGACTTTTTCCAGTCCCGTGACCAGTGCTGAGTTTTTCAAATTTGCTAGCATAATGAGTACAACACTTTCACAGCATCATCTTTTAGGATTTGAAATAGTCCAACTATTCCATCACCTCATAGAAAACACCCTCTTCTAACAACACAAGAGATGACTCTACACATGGACATCACCAGATAGTCAATACCAAAATCAGATTGATTATATTCTTTGCAGCCAAAGATGGAGAATCTCTATACAATGGAATTCCATCACCTCCACTAGCTTTGTCTGTAGTGATGCTTCCTAAGACCCACTTGACTTTGCATTCCAGGATGTCTGGCTGGAGGTGAGTGATCACACTATCGTGGTTATCTGGGTCATTAAGATCTTTTTTGTATAGTTCTTCTGTGTATTGTTGCCACCTCTTCTTAATATCTTCTACTTCAGTTAGGTCCATATCATTTCTGTCCTTTACTGTGCCCATCTTTTCATGAAATGTTCCCTTGGTATCTCTGATTTTCTTGAAGAGATCTCCAGTCTTTCCCATTCTATTGTTTTCCTCTATTTCTTTGCATTGATCACTGAAGAAGGCTTTCTTATCTCTCCGTGCTATTCTTTGGAATGCTGCATTCAAACGGGTATATCTACCCTTTTCTCCTTTGCCTTTGGCTTCTCTTCTTTTCTCAGCAATTTTAAGGTCTCCTCAGACAACCATTTGGCCTTTTTGCCATTCTTTTTCTTGGGGAATGGTCTTGATCCCTGCTTCCTGTACAATGTTACGAACCTCCATCTACAGTTCTTTAGGCACTCTATCAAATCTTGTCCCTTGAATCTATTTGTCACTTCCATTGTATAATTGTAAAGGGTTTGATTTAGATCATACTTGAATAGTTGAGTAGTTTTCCCTACTTTCTTCCATTTAAGTCTGAATTTTGCAATAAGGAGTTCATGTTCTGAGCCACAGTCAGCTCCCAGTCCTGTTTTGGCTGATTGTATAGAGCTTCTCCATCTTTGGCTGCAAAGAATATAATCAATCTGATTTTAGTATTGACCATCTGGTGATGTCCATGTGTAGGGTCATCTCTTGTGTTGTTGGAAGAGGGTGTTTGCTATGACCAGTGCGTTCTCTTGGCAAAACTCTGTTAGCCTTTGTCCTTCTTTATTTTGTACTCTAAGGCCAAATTTTCCTCTTACTCCAGGTATTCTTGACTTCCTACTTTTGCATTCCAGTTCCCTATAATGAAAAGGACATTTTTGGGGGGTGTTAGTTCTAGAAGGTCTTGTGGGTCTTCATAGAACCATTCAAATTTAGCTTCTTCAACATTACTGGTTGGGGCATAGACTTGGATTACTGTGATATTGAATGGCTTGCCTTGGAAATGAACAGAGCTCATTCTGTCGCTTTTGAGATTGCATCCAAGTACTACGTTTGCAGATGACACCACCTTTATGGCAGAAAGTGAAGAGGAACTATAAAGCCTCTTGATGAAAGTGAAAGAGGAGAGTGAAAAAGTTGGCTTAAAGCTCAACATTCAGAAAACAAAGATCATGGCATCCGGTCCCATCACTTCATGGAAAACAGATGGAGAAACAGTGGAAACGGTGTAAGACTTTATTTTTGGGGGCTCCAAAATCACTGCAGATGGTGACTGCAGCCATGAAATTAAAAGATGCTTACGCCCTGGAAGGAAAGTTATGACCAACCTAGATAGCATATTCAAAAGCAGAGACATTACTTTGCCAACAAAGGTCCATCTAGTCAAGGCTATGGTTTTTCCAGTAGTCATGTATGGATGTGAGAGTTGGACTGTGAAGAAAGCTGAGCATTGATGCTTTTGAACTGTGGTGTTGGGAGAAGACTCTTGAGAGTTCCTTGGACTGCAAGGAGATCCAACCAGTCCATTCTAAAGGAGATAAACCCTGGGTATTCTTTGGAAGGAATGATGCTAAAGCTGAAACTCCAGTACTTTGGCCACCTCATACGAAGAGTTGACTCATTGGAAAAGACTCTGATGCTGCGAGGGATTGGGGGCAGGAGGAGAAGGGGACCACAGAGGATGAGATGGCTGAATGGCATCACCGACTCAATGGACGTGAGTTTGAGTGAATTCCAGGAGTTGGTGATGGACAGGGAGGCCTGGCGTGCTGCAATTCATGGGGTCACAAAGAGTTGGACATAACTGAGCGACTGAACTGAACTGAACTGCATTTCAGACTCTTTTGTTGACTATGATGGCTACTCCATTTCTTCTAAGGGATTCTTGCCCACAGTAGTAGATATAATGGTCATCTGAGTTAAATTCCCCCATTCCAGTCCATTTTAGTTCACTGATTCCTAAAATGTCAATGTTCACTCTTGCCATCTCCTGTTTGACCACTTCCAATTTGCCTTAATTCATGGACCTAACATTTCTAGTTCCTATGCAGTATTGCTCTTTACAGCATCGGACTTCACTTCCATCACCAGTTACATCCACAACTGGATGTTGTTTTTGCTTTGGCTCTGTCTCTTCATTCTTTCTGGAGTTATTTCTCCACTGATCTCCAGTAGCATATTGGACACCTACTGACCAATCTGGGGAGTTTATCTTTCAGTGTCCTATATTTTTGCCTTTTCATACTGTTCATGGTATTCCCCAGACAAGAATACTGAAGTGGTTTGCCATTCCCTTCTCCAGTGGACCACATTTTGTCAGAACTCTCCACCATGACCCGTCCGATTTGGGTGGCCCTACATGGCATGGCTCATAGTTTCATTGAGTTAGACAAGGCTGTGATTCAAATGATCAGTTTGGTTAGTTTTCTGTGATTGTGGTTTTCATTGTTTGCCCCCTGATGGATAAGGGTAAGAGATTTATGGAAGCTTCCTAATTGGAGACACTGAGGGGGAAACTGTGTCTTGTTCTGATGGGCAGGGCCATGCTCAGCAAATCTTTAATCCAATTTTCTGTTGATGGGCAGTGCTGTGTTCCTTCCCTGTTGTTTGTCCAGGGGTCAAACTGTGGTGGAGGTAATGGAGATAATGGCAACCTCCTTCAAAAAGTCCCATGCACGCACTTGTATTCATTAAATTTCCTAATCCAATTTTACAATTAGCAAATCATAAGCATTTTCTGTGTTATTAGAACAGTAATATCATGTCATAAATTATATATACATACATGTTTAGTTATACTGGAGTGGGTAGCCATTCCTTTCTCCAGGGGATCTTCCCAACCCAGGGATAGAACCTGGGTCTCCCGCACTGTAGACAGATGCTTTACCATCTGAGCCACCAGGGAAGTCTTAGTTATGAATACATGTGATTAAATGGTAAAAACCAATACATGCCATGTTATAAGATTGTTGACATTCAAATAAGATCAAAATAATAGCCACCATTTAGTGAGCACTTACTGTATGCCAGACATAGTTTGAGCACAACTTCAAATGCATTATTTCATTTATTCCTTACAACAACCCTAAGAAAAGGGATTACTATCATCTTGTGAACAAATGAGGAAACTGAGGCTCATAAATGGTTAAGTCACCTTTGTAAAATCACACAGCTAGTTTTCATTTCTTTTTTAAATTAGAATATAGTTGATTTACAATATTGTGTTACTTTCTGCTCTACAGCAAAGTGAATCCGTTATACATGTATCTATATCCTCTTTTTAAGATTCTTTTCCCATATAGGTCACTCCATTTCATTTTTTAAAATAATAATAACATGATAATAACATATACTTATGAAAGCATAATAATACTATCTTTAGTTCTCATGTCTTGCTTCAATTTTATTATGGAAATCATGCTTTGAAGCAGGACTCATAATTCTATTAGAAACATCTTACCATGAGAACTAAACATGTCAATGTGGTCACATGTTAGATGACAATTTGAAATTATCCTGTCAAGTTAATGAATTATGTCTGTTTTATCCAATTGAGCCATCCATTGTATTAAAATTGCTAATACTTTGATGCATAAATAACTTTTAAAAAACAAATTCTTATATATTTGACAATTCTCTGCCTCTCAGCTTAATCACATTACAGTTTCCTGCTTATTTTGTGGTACTTATAAAATAACAATTATCCATATGAAAGCTTAAATAATTTTTCCATCTCTTTTTAAGATGACATAGATGTATTTGGAGTAGGGAGGTTCAGATGACCTATCACTCTTTTCAGAAAAGACTGTCAGAAAAGTGGAAAAGTCAGAGTTGCTTAGGATTTTCTTAGATTCTTAATGCTACAAAGTGGAAAACTAATAAATGATATTCATAGTAATTTATAAGTACATTGATTTAATACTTTTTAAACCTTTTTCCTTATACCAGGAAAGCTCATCTAAGAAGACATCTCAGTGTTCTTATTCAAAGTGATTAAACCAGAGAAAAGAATTAGAAGACTCTTGTGATCTTGTAGTGAACTAAAACAATGAAATAAAAAGTTTTATTTATTTTGTGTTTTTAAAAAAAACAAAGGTGATACATTCAAATGAGCTTTTAAAAACTAAGAGAGAAGCATTTAACAAAGGATACATTGAGTTTTTTGCCACTTTCTAATCATCTACTTCACACTCTACTTCCTAAAGCCCACACCCCTCATGGTTAACCTAGTTGCTGGTACTGATTCTTCCATTTCCTATATAAAATGTGGCCCTCTTCTTCACCTTGACTTTTACCCTTAATAATATCTCCTTGAGATCCTTCTCTACCAGTGCATCTCATGCTTCCTCACCATTTTTTGCAGATGCCTAATATTCCATTATGGTTATGTACCACTCCTCTGCTGATAGATAACTTGGGTTGTTTCCAATCTTTTGCTTTTACAAACAAAGCAATATTGAATAACCTTGGGCATAAATCATTTTGATGTGTGCAGATATGCCAGTAAGACATATTCCCAGAAGTAAGATTGCTGGGTCAAAGGGTAAATACATTTGTAACTATTAAAAATATTGCCAAAATGTCCTTTATGGTGGTTGTATTTTGTGTCCTTCAGCTAGCAATATATGAGAGTACCTATTACCCCATAGCCTTAGAAGCAGAATGTTGTTCAACTTTTTGATTATTGCCAAGCTGATAATGAAAAAAATGATGTTGGTTAGCATACTCTGGTTTTAATTCACAGAGATAATGCACTATTGTGAAGCACACAAAAGGGCTTTGGTGATTTTAACATGATCTATGTCTTTGCTGCACACAGTTGTCAGGTTTCATGTCACACAATCAGTGCTGTAAGAGGAACTGTGTTAATGAGGGCTTCCAGGATTTATATTGTTAGCTCTGTAGTATATAAAGGTATTGGTATGGTAACAAGAGCCCTTGAACATAAGCCAGGAGAAAGATGCAGAGCAAGGGGTCAATCCCTGGATCTTCCAGGAACAGATCATTTGCTTTGATACAGTCAATGAATCACTAGGGGTTCAGTAGCCTCAGGTGATGGGAGTATCAGTAAGCAGAAGAATGGGAAGGAGAGACACAAAGTTTTGATGACTATGGCTGGGCTCTGTTGGAGAAGACACCGATTTGAGACAGCAGAAACATGCCTGGCTGAAACCATCAGTTGAAAACACAGACAAGTGATGGTCTGGAGGAGGAATAGACATACTCTATTGGAACTCCATTTCAGTTCCAATCTGGTGAGATGCTCAGATGGACCCTGTGATACTAAATTCTGGTTACACACTGAGACCAAGCCAGTGTTGAAGTTTAAAAGGGACTGGTGTTTATAAACACTTAACTTTACAACCTATGATTAGATGCAAATTAAATTTATTTTATTTTGGAGATCATGCACATCTTATGACAATACTTTGAGTTAAATTTCAATTCCAAGATAGTCTGCTTAAAATTACATGCTAGATTTCTGGGCATTGATTCTTCAGTTCAGTTCAGTTGCTCAGTCATGTCCGACTCTTTGTGACCCCATGGACTGCAGCAAGCCAGGCCTCCCTGTCCATCGCCAACTCCCAGAGTTTACTCAAGCTATGTCCATTGAGTTGGTGATGCCATCCAACCGTCTCATCCTCTGTCATCCCCTTCTCCTCCTGCCCGCAGTCTTTTCCAGTGTCAGGTCTTTTCCAATGAGTCAGTTCTTCATATCAGGGGGCCAAAGTATTGGAGTTTCAGCTTCAGCATCAGCCCTTCCAATGAATATTCAGGGCTGATTTCCTTTGGGATGGACTGGTTGGATCTCCTTGCAGTCCAAGGGACTCTCAAGAGTCTTCTCCAATACCACAGTTCAAAAGCATCAATTCTTTGGTGCTCATCTTTCTTTATACTCTCACATCCATACATGACTACTGGAAAAACCATAGCTTTGATTAGATGGACCTTTGTTGGCAAAGTAATGTCTCTGCTTTTTAATATGCTCTCTGCTGCTACTGTTACTGCTAAGTCACTTCAGTCGTGTCCGACTCTGTGCGACCCCATACACTGCAGCCCACTAGGCTCCTCTGTCCCTGGGATTCTCCAGGCAAGAACACTGGAGTGGGTAGCCATTTCCTTCTCCAGTGCATGAAAGTGAAAAGTGAAAGTGGGGTCACTCAGTCGTGCCTGACTCTTAGTGACCCCATGGACTGCAGCCTACCAGGCTCCTCTGTCCATGGGATTTTCCAGGCAAGAGTACTGGAGTGGGGTGCCATTGCCTTCTCCATAGGTTGGTCATAACTTTTCTTCCAAGGAGCAAGTGTCTTTTAATTTCATGGCTGCAATCACCATCTGCAGTGATTTTGGAGCCCTCCAAAATAAAGTCTGTCACTGTCTCTATTGTTTCCCATCTATTTGCCATGAAGTGATGGGACAGGATGCCATGATCTTTGTTTTCTGAATGTTGAGTTTTAAGCCAACTTTTTCACTCTCCTCTTTCACTTTCATCAAGAGGCTTTTTAGTTCCTCTTCACTTTCTGCCATAAGGGTGGTGTCATCTGCATATCTGAGGTTAGTGATATTTCACCTGGCAATCTTGATTCCAGCTTGTGCTTTATGCAGCCCAGCATTTCTCATGATGTACTCTGCATATAAGTTAAATTTATTCCCTGGTTGCCAAATGTTGTTCAGTCTCTTAGTCACATCCGACTCTTTGCAACCCTATGGACTGCAGCACTCCAGGCTTCTCTGTCCATCACCAACTCCTGGAGCTTGCTCAAACTCGTGTCCATTGAGTCAGTGATGCCATCTAACCATCTCATCCTCTGTCATCCCCTTCTCCTCCCACCATCAATCTTTCCCAGCATCATGGTCTTTTCTAAGGAGTCAGCTCTTTGCATCAAGTAGCCAAAGTATTGGAGCTTCAGCTTCAGCATTAGTCTTTCCAATGAATATTGAGGACTAATTTCCTTTAGGATTGACTGGTTTGATCTTGCAGTCCAAGGGACTCTCAAGAGTCTTCTCCAACATCACAGTTCAAAAACATCAAATATTTAACTAATAATATATAATATTATATATATTATATTATATATATATATAATTAATAATATATGAGACTCACTTGTGAAACATCTACTTGAATGTAGAGTATAATCCTATTTTATTTGAACTTTGTTTGTTTATTTGTATATATTTATATAGAATATATTTATATAGAATAATATTGACAAGGCTATATGGTAAGAAGCATATAGACTTCCAAACCCACTCTATCTAGGCTGTAAAGTTACAAGTAATTTTATTTTTTGCTTGCTTCTATATATTTCTATAATTTTTCTACATCAAATATATGAATATTTGTTATCTTTGAAAAGAATTTTATAAAGTCAAGGAAAAATGCTTCTGAGGTTAAAAAATGGAGGCAGGTGAGAATCTCATTGTTAAAAGTTCAGATAGCTCTCATATCTAGTCAATGCCCTTAAACTAACCAGAGCCATTTTGGATGAAGTCGGGTAAAAATTGCTAAGTGCTTTTTCCCTTTATTAGGGGTCTATCTGAACACTTTCTGAAGTGTAATTCTTTCTTTGTTTTACATTTTTTATTTGAAGTAAAAAGAAAGTCATAGAGCTTGAAGGTGAAAAAGCCTTTCAGCATGCCTATTTGGCACATAAACATACTATTTCAACCACTTTGTTTTATCCCTCTCATGATTTCCAACAGATATAATAGGTCTTAGTTCTATTTTCTATTGTATTATAATGGTTATTTTCACAGGACGCTGTTCATAGTATCTTTTTAACTGGTCTCTGGGCAATCCATCTGACATAGAACCAGATTAATATATTCCAAAAATACCACTTTTATTATGTAACTTTCCTGCTCAAAAATCCTCAACAGTTTCTGTAATTTATAGTCATGATTTTCAAGTCTTTAAATAGTAGAACACTTTTTTCCCAAAGGAAACCTTATGTGGAATCTCCATGTTTAAAAAAGATGAAGATAGTATTTTATGAGAACTTGTAATAAAGTCATTCAATAAAAACCATGAGACTATTTTGATGGGCACAAAAAGAAAGGCTAAGTGTTATGGTTGACCCTGAAAGTCTTCAGCCTTCAAAATATTCCTGAATTTTATTTTGGTTGCATTGATCCAAGAAAATTTTCAATTTATTTGAAATATGTAGATGTTGTTAATAAAAAGCCTTTTTAATAACAATGAATCACCAATTATGTCAAAAATTTGCCCTAAGCTTTACAGTGAAAGTTATTATGTTTAGAAGTTACTGGATCAAATGTGATATCACATGTTTCAGTATGGATACTGTTTTGCTTGTCTGTTTCCTTGTGTCTTTCAACTACAGAATTTGAAATTCAGAAATTCTGTTTTAAAAATATTTAATATCAGATTTGTTCTAAAAGGCATCTTAGTTCATGGAAGGATTTTCAACAAATTAGAGTCAATTTGTTCTTTGCGATCTGAAAGTAGCCTTCTTTTTTCCTTCTTTACCCCATGCCTGCTATCAGAAAACTTAATAAAGAAGTAAAAGAAAAAATCAGTTTTGAGTACCGTGGAAGTCTGCCTAAGTGGGAAATAGTTGATCTCTGCAAATGTAGGGAATTGTTTTTGTGATGTTCACACCTTTTCTCACTTTGATACTGTGCATATTTCAATAGAAATTTGCACCTATGGAAATATATCTTTCATCAAAAGTTTCAAGACCTTCTACTGTGGTTAGTTGGCTTTCAAATTTGCAAACCCTGAACGTCATCTCCAGAATGCATGCTATTCAGAAGGCTTTGAGATTGCCCCTCTAGTCTCACCTGTGTATTTTCATTGCTCCATTTTTACATTTTGTCTGTTGATTACTCCCAATCACAGAGCAAAGCACTTTTCACATGTAGCAATATTTATTCTTAATTCTTTGGAAGACACCCTTCTAATGATTTGTCCCATATGCACAAGAGCAAATGCATTTTCATATCACTTTTCCTTTTAAAATTATTATTTTTTGTCATAAATGTCACTTTTGTTACTTACACTTTTAGCACACGTAACTGCTTTTTTGCACTCATTGCTCGTGATTGGGTAAATGCTGATTGAAAACACTTTAAACACACATTTGGTAAACACACAGTAAGCTCCCAAGGATAGTAGTCAAGACTGAAGGAAACAGCACAGTGGTTGACTCCGTCTGTCGGTGACAGACAAAACTGACTCATTACTGCTCCAGATAGTCACTGTGTGTGGCTCTGGCAGTGTTGCAAGCTTGTCAGTTGGCCTTTCCTAAGGAATTTTGTACTTAACAAGTACATTTTAAAAAACAATTCAGGACTTCCTGGCAATCCAGTGGTTAAGAGTCCATGCTCCCAATGCAGAAGGCATGGGTTCCATTCCTGGTTAGGGAACTAAGATCCCTCATGCCACACAGGGCTGCCTAAAAAAAAAAAAAAAGCAATTCAAATCACACATTAGCAGTTAGTATATTTGTCTTATGAAGGCCCAGATAGTAAATATCTCTGATTGTGCAAGTTTCAGGGTCTTGATTTTGACTACTCAACTCTGTGGTTGTAACACAAATACAGCCATGCATAATACGGAAACGAGTGTGACTGTGTTCCAATAAAACTTTATTTATAAAAATAAGCAATGGGCCAGATTCAGCCCACAGGCTGTAGTTTGTCAAACCCTATATAAGAGTATAAGCAGTCCTCATTTGTATTACTGAGTGTACATTAATACATAAATAATCACTGTGGTGGATTAAAGATGATGTAAAATTCTTTGCTACTTCTTCCTTCGAGAAGTAGTCTAATTTTCCTTCCCTTGAATTGGAGTTGTCATTAATGACTTGTTTGACAAACAGAATGAACTTGAGTGTCATTCTGGAAATCCTGGGCCTCTTGGAATGCTTGTTTTAAGGAAGCCAACCACCATATAACAAGTAGTTCAGTCACTCAGTTCTGTTCAACTCTTTGAGACCCCATTGACTATAGCCCACCAGGCTCCTCTCTTCTTGGGATTTCCTAGGCAAGAATACCAGAGTGGGCTGCCATTTCTTCCTCCAGGGAATCTTCCCAACCCAGGAATCGAACCTGCATCTCTTGCATCTCCTGCACTGGCAGGTGGATTCTTGGGTTTGATCACTGGGTCGGGAAGATCCCCTGGAGGAGGAAATGGCAACCTGCTCCAGTATTCTTGCCTGGAAAATTCCATGGACAGAGGAGCCTGGTGGGCTACATACAGTCCATGGAGTCACAGTCAGACGTGACTGAGCAACTGAGCACAAGCACAAAGTAGCCCAATCCATGTAGCAAAGCCCTAGAGATGAACTGCAATGTGGAGAGAGAGAGAGCAACAGAATCATAAGGATTAAGAATCCATCTTGAAAGGGGACCTATGGTTTCAGTCTCCAGTTGATGCCAAATGTATCAGTGATAAGCCACCCGTACTACACTCTATCCAAATTGCAAATTGAGTCAAATAAATGTTCTTTTAAACCATTGCATTTTGGGGTAGTATAGTTAGTTCGAGAATTTCAGGGCTCATCAAGAAAAAACAAGACCATGTGGTGGCAGTAGCAGGTACCAGCTTTATTGGGGGGGGGGGGGGAGTGCTTTGACAAACTTAGGTGTAAGTCCCTCAGGGCAGGAGACCTTCCAGTGGTAGCTGGTATGAAGCCACCACTTAGAAAGGGAAGAGGACACAGGAAACTCCACGGGACACGGAAATCAGAGAGCAAGCTTACACATTAAGCGATGTGAGGTGCTCAAAAGAGCAGTGACAGCTTGGGGTCTTTTATAGCCCCTTGCCTTGTCTTAATATGTGACTATCAGATATTGGGTGCAGTTTATGGATTTTATGCCAAGCAGGCAGGCTCTCAATGGCTAAAAATATGCTCTTTTGGGCTATATATTTTTAAAATTGGATGCGTAAAATTTGAGTTTAGTGCCAGCAGGCTTTGTGCTAACAGTCAGCCTACTGTGAAGATGTAAACAACACGGGGTCAATATACAAGGGTCATCTTTGGCTTATTCATATGACAGGTGGCTTATTATGCAGCAATAGATAAGTAGAACAATCATACAGCTATGCTATAATGCAGTCTTTTCATGTACCTATATTTGGTTTCCCCAATTAGACTCCACATTTCTTCAGCACACAGCAGATATTGTGAATGTTTTGTATTCTGCAGAGGATCTAACCCAATGCTTTGTAAACAGTTGCTAGGTAATAAATATTTTTTAAACGATGCAAATTTACATATATTTCTGTGGCCAAGAAGTCAATATTCTGATTGGTGGGCACAAAAGAAAGGGGTCTGTTGTCATGCAAAAAGCAAATATTCTGGAGTCAGTGAAAGAGAGCATTTTCTGCAAAGGTTTGAGATGAGATATGGAATTAATCTTTAGCTCTGTTGATCAGATCTTATTCTTTGAAATTTACTATATTCTTATTATCCGACTGTTACACATGCTTTGAAGAATATGATTAAATTTCAGTGGTAAGCCATATAATTTTTCTCTGTACTATTTGAAGTCTTGTCTATACCTAGCACTGTGCTATAACTGACATTACTTGGTGCATTTATTCTGTTAAGTAGTAGATTTTAATCCCTAGAGATGTAGATACGTCAGCTTTGTTAACAATATATCCCTCAGACTCATATTTATTTGATCAATGTGAGTTTTAAAAAATTAAATCATTTATTGAGCTACTATTTTGGACAAAAAACTACATTAGGTATTTCAGGGGCCATCAATATATGAATTCAACAAAAGATCTGTCTTCAAAGAGATTACAGTCTAAGAAGAGAGCCAGAATGAATGTGAAAATAAGCATATGGTAAGGAGGAATAAAAGTCGTAGGAGATGAAGAAACATTGGGAAACAGAGAAATACAAGCTAATTTCATGAATCAGGAAAATCAAAGAAAAGGCAGATTTTAGGAAGGATTTTACTGACAGATAACTTTCCCATAGCTAATCTATAAAAACTCATATTATTTTCTAACGTAGTGTTACACAAAGATTTTAGGCACTTCTCTTTAAGAGCAATGTCTTAGACAAAAGATTTATAAATATTTTTATGCCATTTGAAATCATGAAATACATCACTGTTCTCTTGAAAAACAAAGGATAATACGAGAAACTTCTGTAGGCCATGGAACACAATGAACATGTGTACCCTACAAAGTGGACCAGACCCACAGTAGTGTACTCTGACACTTGTCTGGACACCTAAAGCAAATGATCAAATGAGGTCAGGAGAGAGTATTAGCAAGTAGTGGAAGACAAAACTGCAGATGAGATAGCAACAACAGTATTTTGTCCTTCGTTGGCTCGACAGTGGGGAGTTGTATATGGTTTCTGAGCAACAGAGTGATGGATTTTTTGAAGATCAACCAGTGGGTTGGAAACAGGAAAATGAATGCAAGAAGTTTTGTAATACTTCTGTGGAACGAAAGATCATGATGGCTTAAACTAGAGTGATGGCCATTCTAGGAAGTGTTGGAATGGCTGTGAAAGAAACTTTCAATTAGGACTCTTTGGACTGCAAGAAAAGAGCCATTTAAGCTAGCTAAAATAAAGGTGGGTGGGAGTGTTTGAAGGCATATGAATCTTTGGTGAGTATTCAAGAAGAAAATTATAATTAATTAAGACAAGTCTTTTAGAAATTGGAGTTGGAAACCCAACCTTGTCCCAAGGCTGCTCTGTGTCTGAAGACACACCTCCTTGCTTGCTTCCACATCTCCTTGTGGGTCTGCCTCCTTCTCTAGTCCATTTCATCATCTTCTTGTACTTGCCCAGAATTTTCTGGTTCATAACTTAAGCTTGCCTCAGAATTTTAATGTATGCCTGAGAATTTTATAGCCCTGATATTGCCATGTGAGCCCTCAGCTGCCACTTCTCTAGCCAATTGGCAATAGTTAGTTGGCTTTCTGAAGTTCCTGCAAGTGACAGCTAATTGACCGAGATGGTCTTTTCTCCCCAGATCACTGGTCATTCTACGAATGGGCTGTCCTTGATAAGGGTGGACCACATCTCTTTAAACAGCTGAGATCAGTGCTAGAGTGGAATCAACGATCAGTAACAGGTACAGGAAATGGATCATGGTAGATGTGATGGATTGGGGGAGGGCAGGGAGTCAGAGGCCTCAAAATATATCTTATCAATTGTGGTTTATTGTCAACTTGACAACTGACTGTAGAAGTTCAGAGTTAAAGCCTGGACATCTGGGGGAAAAAGTGGTATCATTAGCCAAAATAAGGAAAGTACATGGGAGAGCCAGTTTTATGAGATGATGAGTCTGGATATTGATCTTCAGAGAATAATATGAAGATATTTTGTCTGGATTTTCTTATAAATGGATAGAGATCATTCCTGAAGCATGACTAAATTATAAATGTGGATTTTCAGGACAGTCTTCCTTTGTTAATGTAGCTAAACAGTGAATGAAAAGGTTATCAGACAATCTTCAAATGGGAATAAATTTTTTTTTAATTTATTGCTAATAACTAGGTAAATGATGCCCTGTCTTCTAAGCCCATTAACCTCAGGAAGTTTGGTCACAGCACAAAAATGACAAATAGTCCTGACCACACCTTTGAACTTCTAGGGTGTTAATAACAGCATTATCCAGGCATTCTTTAGGTCAAAGGAGTAAATTAAAATTTACAAGAGATAAGCATTTGCTTCATTGCTGAACTGTCATAATTCTGGATATCTTGACTTGGAAGATGAGGCAATGGAATAAAGAAAACCAGGCAGGGAGTGGACTTCTTTAAAAGGCTTGCTCAAAGACACAGTTGTATTGTGGACTGATGACACTGATAAAGTGCATTGGATTTCTCGCTATAATGCCGTTTGAGCATTTCTAGAGAGGGAACACTCGAGTAACAATAAAAGAGCCCAGTAAGTTTTCAAAATGTTCTCATCACTGGAAATGTCTTTCTTACCGTAAGTCAAATTATGCTTCCTATAACTACTCTCACTGATCCCAGTTCTTTCCTCTGAAGCTGTACAGAAAAAAAAATAAATAAAGCTATTTTCTTCAGTCATTTCTCATCTGACATGATTTTTAGATACCCCACCAACTTCTTAACCTTCTGAATCTACTGATGACTGGCTTTGCTGATTTCCTAATACGGTCTGAGGAGTAAAATTGAATTAGAACTTACAAACACAGTAGCCTGATATCAGGTAACTCTAGAGTTCAGAAAACATGGGAACAGGTTTTATTTATTAAAGTTACAAAATAAAGGGTTAGTTGCTCAATGTCTGACTCTTTGTGACCTTGTGGACTATAGCTTACCAGGCTCCTCTGTCCATGGAATTCTCTAGGCAAGAACACTGGCGTGGTTTGCCATTCTCTTCTCCAGGGAATCATCCTGACCCAGGGATTGAACCTGGGTCTCCTGCATTGCAGGGAGATTCTTTGCCATCTGAGCCACCAGGGAAGCCCTACGTATTCAGTTCAGTTCGGTCTCTCAGTCATGTCCAACTCTTTGCGACCCCATGAACCACAGCGTGCCAGGCCTCCCTGTCCATCACTGACTGCCAGAGTTTACCCAAACTTATGTCCATTGAGTCAGAGATGCCATACAACCATCTCATCCTCTGTCGTCCCCTTCTCCTCCTGCCTTCAGTCTTTCCCAGCATCAGGGTCTTTTCCAGTGTGTCAGTTCTTCACTTCAGGTGGCCAAAGTACTGGAGTTTCAGCTTCAGCATCAGTCTTTCCAATGAACACCCAGGACTGATCTCCTTTAGGATGGACTGGTTGGATCTCCTTGTAGTCCAAAGGACTCTCAAGAGTCTTCTCCAACACCATGGTTCAAAAGCATCAGTTCTTCAGTGCTCAGCTTTCTTTATAGTCCAACTCTCACATCCTTACATAACTACTGGAAAAAACATAGCCTTGACTAGACAGACCTTTGTTGACAAAGTAATGTCTCTGCTTTTTAATATGCTGTGTAGTTTGGGCATAACTTTCCTTCCAAGGAGTAAGTGTCTTTTAATTTCATGGCTGCAATCACCATCTGTAGTGATTTTGGAGCCCCCCAAAATAAAGTCAGCCACTGTGTCCACTGTTTCCCCATCTATTTGCCATGAAGTGATGGGACCTGATGCCATGATCTTCGTTTTCTGAATATTGAGCTCCATCAAGTATTTTATCAAAGAAAACTAATGGTGATAATGACAGCTAACAAGGTGTGGATCTCCAGAATTTCTGAAGTCCTTTCCTAGTTGACATTTCTCCCTAGTTCCTATTTGTACTACAGTTCTAGTCTTATTCCTCATACTAAGTCCTCAGGATCCAAATAAAGAAGGCAGTAACCATGCATGCTTTGTTATAAAGAGAACAGAAAAAAAAAAACCAAAACCCTGCTATTTACCGATACTAATCCTATCTGGTCTTGAAGATGTTGGAAACTGTACTGTTAATTTTTGAATATGTAATTCATACACATAGTACAGAACTCAAAAGATAGCAAACAATATATAAAAAATAATAATTCTCCATCTGACAGGAACTCCCAGCCTCCCCAAATTCCCGCAAAGGTTATGACTGATACCAGTTCCTTTTGAAGACTTCCAGAGATAGTCTAGGACTATATGAACACATATGTATTTTTTTTTACATATATGACTTAAACTGGTTTTGAACACAAATTGTACCAATATGTTTTGTGGACCATTTCATAACAGATCACAAAGTCACCTCATTCTGTTAAAATATCCATTGTACTCTAGTATCACAATTTATTGAACAGCCTATGTTAGACATTTTGGTTGTTCCCAGACTTTTGCTGGTAAAAACCATGCTGCTGCGGTGAATATCTGTGTCCACATTTCATTGTCCCCATATGCAAGTATACCTGTAAAAATAATTATTGGAAATGAAAATGATGTACAGAGGAGCATGGGCATTTTTTATTTTAATGGATGCTATGACATCCAGAGAGTCTATACAAGTGTATGGGCTTCTGCACACCCTTGTCACAACTGTGTGTTATCAAATTTGTTGATCTTGCACAGAAAAAGGGTGAAATACGGTGAGCTGCATCTGACTTTCATTTCAACTGGCAAGTTTCCTGTAGTGATATTGAACTTCTTTTCAAATTTTAATAGTTGTAAGTATTTTTCATTGGGTTTCCCAGGTGGTGTTAGTGGTAAAGAACCCACCTGCTAATGCAGAAGACATAAGAGATGCAGGTTCAATCCCTGGATTGGGAAGATCCCCTGGAGAAGGAAATGACAACCGACTTCAGTATTCTTTCCTGGAGAATCCTATGGACAGAGGAGCCTGGCAGGCTGCGATCCATGGGGTCTCACAGAATCAGACATGACTGAAGTGACTTAGCACACAGCACATTTTTCATTATTGGACTGTTTTCTAGTGTGTTTAACAGTCTCTAAAAGACTCATTTGTAGGAACTTTTAAAATGCCAAGCTATTAACATTTTGTCTGTAACATAACATAGTATTTTGTATGTATTTTTGTATTTTGGCTAGAGAAATTTTGAGATGCAGATTTTTCTCTTTTCTGAGTTTACATGAAAGGTCTCCCATTTTCTTGTAATAATGTTACCGTTTTAAGTTATGAATACTTGATCCATCTGTAATTTATTTTGAGGTAAGAGGTGGGGTAAAAATTCAACCTCATTTTTTCAAATATCAATTATCCCAGAATTATTTATTGAACATTCTAATTTTCCCTAATGATGTGAAATCTGACCTCTATCACTTACTGAATCTTGTTGGAGATCCTATTAATAGATCCACTCTTCTATTTCATTGGTCTATTTGTGTGTACATGTAGCAGTAAAACACTATTTCAATTACTATAATTGGTGAGTAATCTTTCCCCATGGCTGAATTTTTTTTTCCTAACTATTCTAATATACTTATCTTCACATATGATGTTTACAAGCTTGTTTAGTTAAGAAGATCTATTGGTATATTATTGAGATCATGAAAAAAATGATACATTACTTCAGACACAATAGATAAAATATTCCTTTCTCTGTAAGGCTAGAGTACACCTTGTACAATTTTCTTTTTGGTCCTTTAGTAGCATTTTAAACTTGGCTTTACAGAGTTTTACACATTTTTTATTGTCTATTCTCAAGTATTCTTTTTGTTGTTATTACATTTTATCTTTTACATTTTTAAACTAGTTATTGTTTGTATATAGAAAGGACATGTCCCAGGGACTTTGCTGAATTATCATATTATCAAGTAAAAAAATTAATGTATCTTGTTGTTTAAGTAAATGTTAACATTTTATCATTTTTTTCAACATCTGTGAAGATGAGTATATTATTTTTCTCATTTGATTTATCAATATCAGTTCAGTCGCTCAGTCGTGTCCAACTCTTTGCGACCCCATAAATCGCAGCACACCAGGCCTCCCTGTCCATCACCAACTCCCGGAGTTCACTCAGAAATATAGTGAAATATATTATTAGATTTGCTAATACTGAAACATCCTTTGGAGAAGGAAATGGCAACCCACTCCAGTGTTCTTGCCTGGAGAATCCCATGGACGGAGAAGCCTGGTAGGCTGCAGTCCATGGGGTCACACAGAGTCGGACATGACTGAAGCGACTTGGCAGCAGCAAACATCCTTATGTTTCTGATATGACTCTTATTTAGTAAAAATCTATTACTGTTTTTTAAAATGATCAATTTTTCTGACTATTAATTTTTAGAATTAAAAAAATCACTTCTCATAAGTGAAATAGATCTGTTGCTTTATGTTTGTATCTATCAGATTTTGGTCATAATATTATTCTAGCTTCTTGTAAAGAATTCGGAAATTTTCCTAATTTATCTATATTCTGGAATAGTTTAGTTAGATTGGAGTTCTCTGTTCTTTAAAGTTTCAGAAAAATACTCTGATGAAATAGCTGGACCTTGTACATTTTGGGAGGAGGAGAGTGAGAAAAAGATGGCTCTTTTTGCGATTTTTTTTCTGTTTTTATTTACATTTTCTACCTCTTCTGTGGTTAGTTTTGATAATTTATATTTTCCTATACATTTCTCTATCTCTCAGAGATTTTCAAGTTATTTTTCATACAGCTGAGCAAAACAATTCATTATAATTGAGTTGGTTTCCCATTTTCTTTCCTAATGGTGTATTTCTCCCCTTATCTTAGTTGTATTAACTAAATCTCTGTTTTATTGTTTCCAAATAATCAATTTTTAGATTTACTCAATATTTCTATTATTTTTTTTCTATTTCTTAATGCATGTATTTCTAAAACTTTTTATCTTAAAGCTACGATTCATTTAAAGTGAAAAATATTCTTGTGAAGAATCATCTTTAAAAATGAACAAGAACTATAAGAAGAAATAAAAAATAATAAAAATAGAACTACCATATAACCTGGCAATTCCAGTCCTGTGCATATAGCTGAAAATTCTAAAAAAACTAATTTAAAAAGATACATACACCCCAGTGTTCATTGCAGCATTATTTACAATTGCCAAGACATGGAACCAACCTAACTGTTCATCAACAAGTGAATGAATAAAGGAAATATATATAGTGGAATACTACTCAGGCATAAAAAAGGAAAGAAATTTTGCCATTTGCAGCTACATGGATGGACTTGGAGGGCATTATACTGAGTGAAATATGTCAGAGAGAAAAAGACAAATACTATGTGATACCATGTATGGGTGGAATCTAAAAAATGCAACAAAGTAGTGAATATAATATAAAAAAAGGAGACTCACAGAGAGCAAGCTAGTGTTTTCCAGTGGTTGCAGGGACAATATAAGGGTAGGAGAGTGGGAGGTACAAAGCGTTGGGTGTAAGATAGGCTCAGGGACATATTGTACAATACAGGGAAGATACCAATATTTTTTAATATGGCACAGCTGGTAAAGAATCTGCCTGCAATGTGGTAGACCTGGGTTTAATCCCTGGTTTGGGAAGATCCCCTGGAGAAGGGAAAGGCTACCCACTCCAGTATTCTGGCCTGAAGAATTCCATGGACTGTATAGTCTATGGGGTCCCAAAGAGTCGGACACAACTGAGCAATTTTCACACTCACATATACTTTTACATAAATGGAAAAGTAACCTTTAAAATTGTATAAAAATGGATATTAAAAATTTAAAAATACCTGAATATATTCCTCATTTTTTACTTCTTTTTAATTCATTGAATCATGGTATAGTTTTGCTTATTTGAAAGTTGATTTTCCATCTTTTTACAGCAAGCAGGTATTTAGCTTAATTAATTGGCTTTAAAATTCTGATGCTGAAGCTGAAGCTCCAATACTTTGTTCGCTTGATGCAAAGAGCAGATTCGCTGAAAAAGATCCTGATGCTGGGAAAGACTGAGGGCAGGAGGAGAAGGGGGTGACAGAGGATGAGATGGTTGGATGGCATCACCGACCCAATGGGCATGAGTTTGAGCAAACTTTGGGAGATAGTGGAGGACAGGGAAGCCTGGCATGCTGCAGTTCACAGGGTCACAGAGAGTCGGTCACAATATAGAGACTGAACAACAAAATTCTGATAGCAGGATCTCACTCAAATTGCTAAAGTTTATGTTTAAATCATTATAGTCCCTACCCTCTTCTGAGAGCAAGTTGAAAGTCTGTACTTTTACTTAGGGACTCCTCCCTTGGGCCTGGGGCTTGCCAACCAGTACCATTTTTTAAGGAAACTTTCCTCCTTTGGTTACTTATTTACTCTAAGTTAATTGAAGTCTTAGGCCTTGGATATAACATCTGATGCAGCTTCATTATAGTATTAAATGTTGAGTGCCGTGCTGCCTTTGAAATGAAGCGGATGAGTAGTGCCTCTTTTTTTTATTTTCATGTTTAATCTTTTTTAAAAAATTCTGTGCTTCTGAACCTTTTGAAGTTTCTTTGATGGTAATACACAGGTAAGATTCAACATTCAAAACACAAATGGAGATATTGAAGAAAAAAAAAATCCATCCCTCCTGTCTGTCTCCAAGCCTCAGCTCCAAGTAGTAGAGACACCAGGGTTACCAAAATGTTGATTACCAGAGAGGTGTTCTTTACCCACCCCCACCCCCCATAACTCTATCCGAGGCACCACTCTGTATCAGTGTATACAGCTGTTCCTCATTCTTTTCATCTTCTGCGTAATATCCTTTGTTTAGATGAATCTTTTTTTTTTTTTTCTAACCAGCCTCTTCTGAAAGTTGTTTGGCTTGTTCCTAGACATTTGCTATCACAGTGAGGCAAATATATTTCTCCTTGTGTACTCTTCCAGGAGTAAGTAAAGAGTACATTTCTAAAATGAATAGGCTAGCTCAAATGGTATCTTGTCCAACTCCGTGCAACCCCATGGACTGCAGCATGCCAGGCTATCCTGTCCATTGTCTCCTGGAGTTTGTACAAGTTCATATCCATTGAGTTGGTGATGCTATCTAACCATCTCATCCTCTGCTGCCCACTTCTCCTTTTACCTTCTGTCTTTCCCAGCATCAGGGTTTTTTCTAATGAGTTGGCTCTTCGCATTAGGTGGCCAAAGTGTTGGAGCTTCAGCTTCAGCATCAGTCCTTCCAATGAATATTCATGGTTGAAACGGCAACCCACTCCAGTATTCATGCCTGGAAAATCCCATGGACCGAGGAGCCTGGTGGGCTACAATCTATGGGTTCGCAAAGAGTCAGACAAGACTGAGTGACTTCTGTGTGTATTTGATCTCCTTGTATGCACTTAATTTTGCTAAATATCATGAAATTGTCTCATAGATAGAAGTTCTACAAATGTATTCTCCCAACAACTCCTGAAAGTAGTAGTGCCCTTGTACCCTTCCCAGAGCAATTTATTAACAAAATACTTTTCTTTACTATTGTGATAAGTGAAAAATAGTTTCTCACTGTCATCTTAATAAGTAATCTTCTTATGAGGGAGTTGAGTATCTTCTTAAAAATAATATAAAATACTATTAATAAGTAATAGGAAAATTATTACTAAAATACACATACACATAAGAAATGCAAATATAATGATAACAATAAAAAATAAGCACACCCCATTGGGCTTTAAAACATTGTCAATCAGAGTGAAGAACACTTTCTGTAGTGTGCCTTTCTGTAGTTGAATTTCCTCATTTCTTCTTTTCAGAAGCATTTGCTGCCCTGAATTTAGTACTTTTTATGCCTTATAACTCACATATGTGCTCCCTAACTACATGTATGTGTATGTAATTAGTTTGCATGTTTTTAAATTTCATACAGTATTATCTGCATGTTTTCTTCAGTGATGGTTTTTAACCCTCAACTTTATAAGAATGCATTCATGATATCTATATAGCTCAAATTCATTCGTCTTAGTGCTCAGTATTCCATTGAATAAACACATCACAATGTATTTATTTTACTGTTGATGTTCATTTAGTTTTTTCTCCAGTTGTTGCTCTTTAAGACAGTGCTGCTATGACCATTCTTGTAAATGTCTCTGCATCTTATAAATGTCTCTGTAATGGAATACTCAGGCCTGGGAGTGGATCTGCCATGGGATTTGGCATCTTCAACTTTACTGCACGTTGCCAAATTGCTTTGGAAGTAATTGCCCCAATTTATACTCCCATCAGCAGGGTAGAAGAGTTCCCATTGTTTTCCATCCTTGCCAGAATGTGGCATTAGGATGTATTAATTTTTTGCCAATATGATGAATTCAAAATGGAATTTCATTGTGGTTTTCATTTGCATTTCCCTGATTACAAATGGGAATAAGCATATTTATGTAAAAGCATTTGTATTTTTCGTTTATGTAAATAGCCTTCTTGTGGTCTTAGCTATTAGGTTATTAACTTTACTATTAGGCCATTGTTGTTTTATTTTTCATTGCTTTCTAGGAGGTTTTTTTATGTTATTTTTGGGATATTAACTATTTTAGCTATCATTTTTATCACAAATAGTTTTTCTAGATTTTCATTTTTCTTTTGTCCTTATTTAAAGTAACCTTTATTCTAAAGCAAAATACTTGAATGTATACATTTATACATATTTTCACATAAATAAAACTGTATATAAATGCATAAATGTGACCATATGTAGGAATTTTGTGCATAATTTTTTTCCTGTTTTTGTCTTTCTCTCCATTTTCTTCTACTTTCTCCTCACATGAATCTCCTTTCCCTGGAAAAATAGTTCATATTAAAGACTTTCTGTAACATCCATGTTTTTCATTATATTCAGACAATTCTATATGACATAATTTACAGACATGTACATTTATATACATACCACATGAGGTATTTTAATTTTATCATTATTTGGTTTATAAAAGTAGGATTCAATCCCTGGGTCGGGAAGATCCCTGGAGAAAGGAATAGCAACACGCTCCAGTATTCTTGCCTGGGAAATTCCATGAACAGAGGAGCCTGGGCAAATTACAGTCCATGGAGTTACACAAGAGTCAGACAGAACTGAGCAACTAACACTAAGCTAATATGATTTTTAAATATTTCTATATTTTCACCTGATAATATATTTTTGAAAATCACTCCAAGTCAGTTTGTATAGTTTTAATTCATTCTTTTAGTGGCTCCTAAATTGCCTTGCATTAGCAAAATCTTTGCTAAGAAAAAGCCAGAGTGTAGAAAACTCCAGAAAGCTAAAGAAGGATAATGATACTTAGTCAAGATTTTAGTAAATATATTTTGGACATGTGTCTATATGCATGAACTTTATAGTGACACTAAGAAGTACATTTTGCCCACAAAATTTTGTCATTGTAGAAATTAATCTACAGGTGAATGCATGTATACGTGGCACAGAACCAAATAATGCAAAGTACATCCTTCTATTCTGTTCCCAACTCTAGTAGATGGCTGTGTGAACTTGGGGGAATAATTTCCCTTTCTGGACTCCAGTTATCTCATTTATAAAATGAAGGACAGAATTAGATTGTAGGCCGTGTTCCTGAGGTAGTCGTATTATGAGAAAGCCGATTCAAGGCGGATTCAGGGTTTGCCGTCTTCACACCAGCGGATGTGGCGCCACCACGTGGTAGCAGTGTGAACACAGTTTAAAATGCATTTGATTCATCAACTTGCAAATTATGATTCCTCATCAGTTTCTAATTTGAGGAATTGGCTTCATTTCAAGTTTTGCACACGAATTGGGACCTCCTTAACATGCTTACTTTTCACTATTTCAAGTTTTTATAAAATGTGGCCACACTTTTTGAAAATTAATTTTTATTGGAGTATAGTTTTTTACAATGTTGTATTGGTTTCTGCTCTACAGCAAAATGAACCAGCCATACGTATACAAATGCCCCCTTCCTTCCAGATTTCCTTCCACACTTGATAGAGCAGTTTTGACCTCCAACGTTCTTTCAACACCACAGTGTAGCAGTTAATCACGTGAGAAAAAGGGAAAAATATAATAATCAGAGAAAATTATTCATACTATGAGAGTGAATTTTAGATAAAAGTATTCAATAGCTTTAGCAGTTATATGACTAAAAAACATCAAAATGACTGAAGTCCCTTAAATCGGGAAGTAAGGGGAACCAGAAAAATTGGGGGCAGGCTTAGATATAAAGATATAAGTCACTGTATTAGAATTCTGTATTATCACTTAGTTTTCAAAGTATTTGAGACATATGCTAAATTGAAGCACATTACACAATCCAGGAATGACATGGTAAATAAAGGACAATGTTAGTTTTTATTATTTTTCTAACACTTGTGGATCTATTACTGTTCATTGAAAATCATTGTGTCAACTCTTTACTGACATTATATATTTGATTTTTGTTTATTTTAAAGTAAATATTGAATTTTAGAATAGTTTCAGATTCATATAAAAGCTTCAAAGATAAGACAGAGAGTTCCCATATACCCTGTACTCAGCTTCCTCCTTTAATATCTTGCTTCACTGTGGTACATTTGTCAGAACTTGAAAGTAAATGTTTGTTGTTGTTGTTCAGTCACTCAGTCATGTCTGACTTTTTGTGACCCCATGGACTGTAGCACCCCAGGCTTGTCCATCACCATCTGTCCATCACATCACCCCTGCCCATCACCATCTCCCGGAGCTTGCTCAAACTCATGTCCATTGAGTTTTGAGGCCATCCAACAATCTCATTCTCTGTTGTCCCTTTCTCTTCCTGCCTTAAATCTTTCCCAGCATCAGGGTCCTTTCTAATGAGTCAGCATCAGGTGGCCAAAGTATTGGAGCTTCAGCTTCAGCATCAGTCCTTCTAATGAATATTCATTTAGTAACTCATTAGAATATTCATTTACTAACTATAGAGCCACCAAGCAGACGACCCACAAACTGCAGAACAATTAAACTGAAGAAAGCAAACCTTGGAACCTTATTATTACCTAAAGTCCCTACTCTGTTCAGATTTCCTTAGTTTTCACCTAATGTCCTTTCGCTGTTGCAGGATCCCACACAGCTTTCCATGTTACACTGAGGCAGAGTGTCCTTTTGTGCTCCTCTTGGCTGCGGCAGTTTCTCAGATTTCCTTTGTTTTTGAAGACGTTGATGGTTTTGAAGAATACAGGTCAGGTGTTTTGTTAACTGTTCCTCAATTGGGGTTTGTCTGATGTTTTTCTCATGATTAAAATGAGGTTATGGTTTTCTTGTGAGGAAGACCACAAAGGGAAAGTACCACCCTCATAACTTCAGAACAAGGGTACATACTGTTCACATGGTTTATCACTGTTGACGTGGATCTGCATCACAAGGCTAGTATTTGCCAGATTCCTGACCAAAGTGGTGTCTGCCAGATTTCTCCACTGTGAAGTTATATTTTCCCCTCTTTCCATACGGTATCCTTTAGAAGGAAGTCACCATGCAAAGCCCACACTTGACAAGGTAAGGAGTTACCCTTAGGCCATTTAAGTAGGAAGTATGCACACAAATTATTTGAAATTCTTCTATATGAGATGTTTGTCTCTTTTCCTCCATTTATTTACTTATTTCATAGGGACTTGTGGCTATTTACTTTGTACTTTGGGTTATAGCCCAGGACTTTGTTATCTATTCTGATGCTCGAGTTGTTCCAGTTTTGGCCATTGCCAGTGCCTTCGCGTTAGCCTCTGTGTCCCTTTGACATGCCCCATCATTTTGTTTTGGGAACACTTCCTTACTTTCTGTCACTGCAGTCTGCTCCAAGCTCATCTTGTGTGTTTCCAGCCCCAATGTTAGAATCAGCCATCTCTCCAAAGAGCTCTGGTTCTTTTTATTGGAGAATGTTATTAGAAACTAAGATCTGGGCACAAGATGTGATTTTTGTTAACTTTGAATCTTTCTTCTGTATGTTTTTACATATATAGTTCCCTCTCCATGTCTTAATCGTCTTAAAACTGAGATGAATTTCTAAAAGCTTTGAACACTTACGGATGACTTTGGTTAGTAAGATTTGCTTCGCTCTGGCTAACTGTTGTTTTGGATGATTTCTACTCTTACCACTACTCCATCACTATTTGTAGAGTTTGTCACTCACAGATATGAATTCAGGATAGAAGCTTTCTGGAGAGAAATTATAAATTATGTATGCAGTTTTTCTCGCTACATTACTTTTGACTAAATCAACAGCCGACAAATACGTTTCCGTAGTGAATAAAAAGCACTGCGTGTATATATGCATACAGGTGTTTCCCTTTAGGCTTCTTATTGGATCACATTTCGGGAAGAAAAGTGCCAAAATTATTAGCCTGTGATTCGCTTGAAAGTAGCACCTGTGTGTTCTCTCCCTCATCCTTATGTTTCCAGGGCTTAGCTTGTACTCGACACAATCCAGGGGTTTCCTCAACATTGGCTGCATAAATTACAGAGACTCCTAGAACATGGTGAGGCCTCCCATCAATAATTTAGGTGTGTCTAAGGGTTTTTTGTTTTCATTTTTGTTGTTTTTTGAATGGCCTACTTTGTTTTGTGAGTTTCAGTACCACTAATTAAAAGAATGGTGGTCACTATCTTTTTCAGGGAAACTGTTTTCATCCCTCGGATTATGTTTCATCATGAGCCATGGTAAATGAATCAGTTTTAGGCTTCTTTTCCAGTGATGAAATAAGGCTCAAACTGTTCATTTAAGAGAAAATGCTTGCCCATAGAAAGCCTATAAACAAGAGTGTGTTTTCCCTTGATTCACAGTAAAACATGAACCCTTTATCTGAGCTCTCTATTACATGGAAAAGCATTTCGATGTATCGTGTTGAATAAGCTCATCTTCTACTGGATGGTACTGAATTTAATTAGAAGAAAATATCTTCATGAAAATAAGGCTTAAATGATATACTGTTTCATTTTAAGACCATAAGTCATCATATCCTCTAAATGGTGGGATAATGACGCTGAAACAAAACCCTATAGCAGAAAAAGTATTCATTTGGTGCTCAGTCTTTCTGGGGAAAACATGTGCATTTTTATTCTTTATCTCCCTTATATTTTTACTTCCAGTTTCCCATTTGAAAGAAAGTTCTCTTGTATGTTTCATTTTAATTCTATTCTAGATTCAGTATAATCTTCATAAAATGAGATTCATTTAAATATACTTGAGGAACTGAGCAGTCTTGGATGAAAGTATTTGAGGCAGCATTTATGTCTTCAATATAAACACTAGCACCACCATCCGTCCGTCTATTCATTCATCCACTTATCAACACTGCTGTGTGTCCATTGCTGCTGTGGTGCTGGGGAAACATGGATGGGGAAGATAGATCGTGCTTTCAGCAGGGGAGGTGTTAAAAGAAACTGAATAACGTAGCAGGATGGTTCTGGTTGAGCAGAGGAAAACACAAAATCTGGGTCTGGCCTATTGTCTTGTGACATAAGGTGGCCTTTAAGGGCCATGTGTTGTGTGTAGCCGCACAATGACTGGGACAGAGAGAACTGGGGTGGCCTGGAGTCTTGTCCCTGGCCATTAGCTTTTTTTTTTTTTTCCTTTTTAAATAATAAGTCACATTTACTAAGTCTTAGCCCATGTCTGGACACTGTTCTAGGGACTCTGTGTGGTCTTAATTGGTTCATTTTTCACAAGAGCCCATCCCAACAACTAGCTTACTGAGATGACTCTGTGGTCTGGAATAGGCATTGTAGCTCCTATTTCCATTTTGCAGATGAGGAAACAGAAGCACTGAGAGTTTAATGAAGTTAACTAAGACCATGCAGCTCGCAGTGGCATAGTCAGGAGGAGAGCCCAGGCAGTGTGCTCCAGAGCCAATCTCTCACTGTAATGATTATCTGCACTCTTTCGAAGTCTTAAGGAAAAAGCAACAACAGTCAGAAGCTAAAGAAGTTGTTTTTCTAAAGGGCTCTATGAGTCAAGTAAAAGTAGTGAAGGAAGAAGGAGTGGGGGGCACACAAAGTGCTTCATTTTTTTTTAATTTAAATTTATTTGTTTTAATTGGAGGCTAATTACTTTACAATATTGTATTGGTTTTGCCATGCTGCTGCTAAGTTGCTTCAGTCAGGTCCGACTCTGTGCGACCCCATAGACGGCAGCCCACCAGGCTCCCCCGTCCCTGGGATTCTCCAGGCAAGAACACTGGAGTGGGTTGCCGTTTCCTCCTCCAATGCATGAAAGTGAAAAGTGAAAGTGAAGTCGTTCAGTCATGTCCGACTCTTAGTGACCCCATGGACCGCGGCCCACCAGGCTCCTCCGTCCCTGGGATTCTCCAGGCAAGAACACTGGAGTGGGTTGCCGTTTCCTCCTCCAATGCATGAAAGTGAAAAGTGAAAGTGAAGTCGTTCAGTCATGTCCGACTCTTAGTGACCCCATGGACCGCGGCCCACCAGGCTCCTCCGTCGCCATACATCGACATGAATCTGCCACGGGTGTACATGTGTTCCCCATCCTGAACCCCTTTTCCACCTCCCTCCCCGTACCATCCCTCTGGGTCATCCCAGTGCACCAGCCCCAAGCATCCTGTATCCTGTATTGAACCTAGACACGGAGGAAACCAGAATTGAAAGAGACACGTGTACCCCAATGTTCATCGCAGCACAGTGCTTCCTTTGAGTGGCCAACGGTGACCTAGAGTCTGGGAGAGGGAACTCAGCACTGCCCCTTGAGACTGATGGAGTCAGACCTGAAAGCTAGCATCCCAACATGGACATCATTGTTCTCACCTGGGACACCAGCCATCCTGAGGTGAAACATCCTCTGTTAACTTCAGAAGCCAAGGACAATGACAGAGGGCAGAGGAGTAGGGGAGCGGGCACAGTGAAGCAAGAGAAGAGCCCAGAATCTTCAAGGGGACTGTTCATGAAGCTGGATATATTGATACAGCTTAAGTTGCTTTGATGTGGTGCACATTCTGGCTGACCCCATGAGAGCTATGAAATCATGGTTTTGCTGTTTGTTGTTTTTTTTCCCAGGCAGTGTGTATAATATCCCTAAACCTTACTCTGCTTTGAGGCTCACTGAGATTATAAGAGATTTACGTTTTCCACTTCATTAAATATAATTTGAATGTTTATGGATTTATATTATTTGTATAAATGAAAAAAAATTTCCCTATAATTTGATAGAGTTGGGTTAACTTCTAAAGAAATTATAGTACAAATTTATTATTCGTAATAAATTTTTATAATAGCAATCATGCTTTATTAGTATTACTGACAGAAATGTCAGAAATTTAATTGAGCATTATTGTGCCATCCAGTGCTAAGAATGAGGACCAACTATGTGGACCAAATAGTCTCCTCCCTGCTGTCTTTAACTTTAAGGGAGAGATGTGAACATTTTATGTAGCTCATTCAAGATGCAAGGGAATTCTCAGAGATGAGCAGATGCAATGCTTAGAATGATTGATGGTCTTTTCCGAGATGAGCGAGTACAGGAAACAAGACTGTATGACCGTGTTTCTGCCGGGATTCCAGGTCCGTTCTCCTTTCATCTCTGGCCTCCCTCCATCATAGACTACCCCCTGTCGTAGAGGAGAATAATTGGATGAGTTTTCCCAAGGATAGGGTGAAGTGGTTTATTTTTATCATCACCTAGTAATACAAACTGTTAAACAGAAAAAACTGAGATAGGGTTTCATCCAAACATCTCATCAAAATGTCCCTGCTTCGGAACGTGTTGCACCCGAGGGACTCTTTCAAAGACTGAAGTCAAAACAGCTGCATCTGAGTGACTGCCTCCAAATGAAGAACAGCCCCATGGAAAGGTCAGGTACCGAGAGCCCATGGGAGATCCTCTCTTGACACTTCCAGGCATAACGGGACCAAGATTTTATAGTGTGTTCCCCCATGCCCACAGTCCCCTGGGGCTTTGAAATCTCTGTATTAAAAGTATCACATGAAAATAAATAAAAGTATCACATAACCTAAATGTCAGGGAAAAATTAAGCTCAGTGTTTTAGAGGAGGGAACCTTGAAAAGGAGATTTCCTGGAGGATAAAGAAGTGACCTAGGGGACTGGAGAAATGAGGGTAACTGGGAGGAGGGACAAGGGGGAAGGAGAAGGTATTCCAGGCTGAAGGGACACAGTGAACAAAGACACAGGCGTAAGAAACCGAGTGGATGATCACCACAACCTATAGGCATTTGAGGTTGCTCACCGTCCATCCTTTACTGAGCACCTACTGTGTGCTTCACTACACTGTCCCCATCATTTTAGAGAGGACATGACACGTGGTTGACCTAGCACATGGTTCAGTCTTTTTTCCCTCCTCTCAAAGACAACAACAAAATATACTTGATCCCTAAACCGATTTCAAAAAAACAATTTGATTTTAACCATGTGTGGTTTCCCCTCAAATATGTTCTACTTAATTTTTAAACTACTTTAATATGAATTAAACAATCCAGAAAACTATTTTTTTTCTATTTAGTTTTTAAATCACCTTAATCTGAATTAAATACAGATAAACAATTTGATTTATTTTGAAAAATACAATTACATTAGAAATAAAAATACAAATTGCTGACCAATTAAGTTATTAAGCATCCACTTAGTAAGCCATAACTTATAAAAATATCTTAATTACTCAATCTTAATAATGATAGTTTATATTCTATAGAATAGCAAAGTATGCTGAAATATTTTAAATACTATATGTCAATCTTCTTAAAAAATAAATCAACATGTGGATTAAGTTTTCTGTAACATTGCTATTAACCTGAATATTCCCATGGTAACAAGACATATCTAACAGAATACAAAGCAGATAACTTTCAATATTTAATTCAAATTCATAAATAAAACCATATTTGTAGTTGTATGAAAGTTGCACATTAATCCAGTTTATCAGGTATACAGAAATTTTTAGAATCATATTTTAGAAAATTTTGTGTTAAGACTTTATAATTAATTTCTGATTACAAAAGTAAGACATACTTTCTGTAGAAAAATGAAAAAATCAAAAGGAGAATTAATCTCAGATTAATATTTGTTTGCAGACTATTTGCAGTCTTTCTTATACGTTGTTTCATTTATAAATGTTTTACAATTTTGTATCAAATTATAAATTTAGTTTTGTATCTTTTATTTTTGACTTCTTCCTATGTTGTGAATTAGCTTTTACATTTTTTTTGATAAGTAACAAATTTGTGACATCCTCCACAATGTAATCATGTACTTCCTGTTTAAGGGAATTTTTTTGAAGTCTTAACCACAATTAATCTAATACTAGCAATTATGAAGCCATACTCTACCCCTTAAAAAATAATGACTAAATAGTTAATTTCTTTATGTCCTTTTTTACTGATTTTGTCAGGTGATTTCTATAAGCATCCAAAATTGATTAACAGTGTTTCAGACTTACTCATCCTTACCAAACATGTTTTGTGTGTGTCTAAAATAGAGTAATTGAGAGAACTTCCAGGAACTCAATCATAAAACAACTAACTTCTGAAGGAGAACTTAGGGGAGGCATTGCCTTATATTTCAGCATTTCTAGTAATCTCCCAGAAAGGCCATAGTATAAAATTTTAAGTATGGTTTACTACTTTGGTACACAAAGAAAAAATGATAGTCAGAAAATGCCCTCCACTTGGACATTTTCACTTTAAATATATCTGTTTCCATTATTTTAACTTTGAAATAATATCAAACAGCAGATTATATCTATATAGGATAGATACAACATAAGGACCATAAAATCTAACAGATGCAATTTACTGGAATATAAATGATCAGACAGGGAAATGATGACATTGCCTTCCTCTGGTTGCAAAGAGCAGCAAAAGGGGAAATTTACAAGTTAGAGAAGACCTCAACCCAAGAGGAGAAATGCAGTGGAAGACCAGGAACTTTGGAAACCAAGATTGCCAAGATTTGGGAAAATCTAGGAAGTCCTCTTCTTTCCCAGAAGTCTCATTTCAGCATATCTATGCCACTTGATTCGTGCTTCTTTCTCTGCCAAGCAGCCTCCTCTGCTCCTCAGTCACAGATTGAGAAATGATGAATGATACCTGCAGCTCCAAGACTTGCAGGAAGTTACATACAGGTACAGCTACATGGAGAAATGGATTTTCTCTCAGTTCTATCCATTAGGTGCTAGAAACTGGATGTTTGTGTCCCTGAAAAATTTCTAAGTCCAAACTCTAATCCCCAGTGTGATAGTATTTAGAAATGCAGCCTTTGAGAAGTAATTAGGTCATGAGGGTGGAGCCCTCAAATGAGATTAGTGCCCTTATAAGAAGCAGCACCAGGCAGCTCTCCTCTGTCTGCTCTCAGCCTTTAGAGGATACAATGAGGAGATGGCTATCTGCAAACCAAGAAGTGGACTCACACCAGACACAGGATCTGCTGGCATCTGGATCTTGGACTTCTCAGCCTCCAAAATTGAGGGAAAGAAATTATTGTTTAAACTGCCCAGACTATATTGTTTTGTTATAACAGGCAAAGCTGACTAAATCAGCCAGTAGTTGTCTCAGCTTGACTCACATGCCTAATCCTGTGCCCATCAGCTGTGACCAGGGTCCACAGTCAACTTGGAATAACCTCTGAATCCCCTCTGATTACTGCAGCAGGGGCCAAATGATGCTTATAATTTTGCCCACTGCAGCCAGGTATCTAAGAAATAGTTTCTGAATTTGTACAAAGTATGAGTTTCTTTTTACTATTTTTTCCTTTTTTGAGAATTATGTTAATAGTACACAAATACATTTTCCGTGTATCTGGTCCATAGACTTCCAGACCTTTTCCTTCGGAGAAATCTTACTGTAAATTTTGTTCTACAATTTGTTTTTGTTTTGTCACTTAACAATATGTCTTGGGTGTTAAAGTTATATATTTTAATGAATTAATTTTTGAAGGTATACAAGTAATACTTGAATTCATCTTTATTGTAAAAAAATTCTAGTAATACATATCATATGGATGAAGAAGTCAAAGTTCTGTTTCACACAACTCCTGAATTATTTTTTTTTAATTTTACTACTATCATGGTTATGTACATTGCTTTGCAACTTGAATTAATGCATAAATGTATATTCATTATTTTAAAAATACATTACTTAATGAAACATTATTTTTAAATATATGTGCACAGTGAAAAAAATAGAATACCTTTTCAACACCTTCCTGCTACCGCAGTCTACCTTGCTTTCTCAAAATTACCATTAACAATGTCTTTCTTGTTTTTATAAAACAGTCATACAAAAGTGGATAGGTTGGGATTTTTTCTTTTAATGTAATTGGGATCAATTATATTGTAAAGTAAAAGTAAAGTAAAAATAACTACTCTTTTCAGTGTACAGATGTATTTTACAGATAGTTCCACATCAGTACATTGTTGTTGTTCGGTCACCCAGTCACGTCTGACTCTTTGTGACCTCATGGACTGCAGCACGCTGGGCCTCCCTGTCCCTCACCGTCAGTATATACAGACTTACTAAGTTCTCTCTAGCATTCCATTTTATGAATGTGCTGAACTATTCCTCTACTGATAAATTTTGTTTTCAATTTTTCTCTGTTAAATATTAT
This sequence comes from Bos taurus, assembly GCF_002263795.3. Taxonomy (NCBI): domain Eukaryota; kingdom Metazoa; phylum Chordata; class Mammalia; order Artiodactyla; family Bovidae; genus Bos; species Bos taurus. Next base: position 68,104,574 of record NC_037336.1, read on the forward strand.
GATGAATATATTTGTACATATTTCTCCATACTCGTGTGAGAATATTTTTCTATATTAAATAAACATAAATATTACAAAAGAGTCCTTCAGGAAAAGCTGCAATAATATAACTCCATTCCACATGCAGTGTTCATTTCCATACAACCTTGCCAACCCTGGATATCAACAATCCTTTTTAATTTTTGCCAATGTGAATAGTAAAAAAATTTTCTTTTCTTGTTATAATTTGTGTTTCCTCATTAGTGAGCCTGGGCATCTGTATTTGTTCACTGGTCATTCATATTTCTTTTTTTTTCTCTTGGAGTTTTTACCCTATTTTAAAAATCAATTTGTTGGAACAGTTTATTCGTCTGTCATTTTGTGTTCTGTAAATAACTTCCAGATTTAACTTTATTTCTGGTATCTTTATCATGTGAAGTTTTATTTTTTTTAAGTAGTCAACACCATTAGTCTTTTCCTTTATGGATTCCAGATATTGTGCATTGACTTGGAAGTTCTTTACCACACCAAGACTATAAAAACATTCTCTGGTTTATAAACACATTGATATATTTTTAAAGATTTAACTTTTAAAACAATCTAAAATTATTTGAGTATGTCTGTGTTGTACATTGAGAGCTAACTCTGTTATGAATAAGTGATTGTCTTATTGGTTATGTAATTGACTAATAACCACTCAACTGATTTGAAAATCTACTTTTCCTATAAATTGAATTCTTATACATAATTGTTCTATTTTCAGACCTTGTTTTCTACTCACCCCTTTCTATTATTTTTATAGTGCTATACTGTTTCACTGAACATAATTTTATATTATGCTTTGATATATGATTTTTCTTTTCTCGACTTTTCCTTTTTCAAATTTTCTCTTACAGATAAATACCTTCCAATTAAGTTACATAAAGAGTCTTATTGGATGTTTTCCTAATTTTCTTCCAACCTTCTGTAGGACTTTTTGTTGGAATTATGTTAAATGTAGAGACAAATGTGAAGAAAAAAAAAATGCCCACAGGATTGGAAAAACTCACCTGTAAACCCGTCTCAGACTGGTGCCTTTCTAAGACTCGTCTTTGACTCGTTCCAATCTCTTCTATGGTTATTGGTCTTTCCTGGTCTTCTACTTCCTTTCCAGTCAAACATAGTCATTTGTATTTTCTAGAAAACCTTCCCTTTCACCAAGATTTTCAAATTTACTTATATACAAATCTTCCTCACTCATTCCTTATATTGGTGATTTTGTCTTCTCACTTTTGTCTTCATCAGACATGACAAAGATCTGTTGACTAGTAACTAGGCAGCTGGCTAAGGTCTCTTCTGAACTGTGTTACTTTGTTTCCCCAACTAGCTTCTTCTCCAAGAGTGACACCTGTATTCTGTGTGAAGTTGGCAGGGCGTTCCAATGGCCATGTTTCATTCTAAGCAGGAAGAAGCTAGGGAGGTTGATGAGCTCCTTTTTCCTATTACCAAAATTAAGAGAGCTTTGATTTGGGGTGGGTCCCATCCTATTACCAAAATTAAGAGAGCTTTGATTTGGGGTGGGTCCCATGAGCGTCATTAGACACGTTTCCTTTTTCTTTCTTCCCTTTGTGTGTGTGGTAGAGTTCCCGAGGAGCCCCCAACTCTCTACTCAGCTTCTCCAAGGCAGGCCGTTCTCTGAGGAACGCACGTCCTCCTGTGGCAGATTATCCACCCTCCAGAGACGGTTTTTCTGATTTTATCCAGGGACAAACACTGCTAATCCCTGCCACTCAGAATAAGTGGGAAGGGAGAGAAAAAGAAGGTGCCCAACTGGCCTAGCTATTTCAAGAATGTGTTGACTCTGAGTATGGAAAAATCACTGAAATTCTTTCAACACTGTAAAATGTTCTCTTCCCCGTGTTTTAGCCTGAGGTTTTTTCTAACCTTGTTTCTTCATCAACCTGATTCCATTTTGTTTCTATTTATCTTCCTATAAACTTTAATTTTCTGGACATCCTCTCTCAGTTTCCAGTGCTGAAACAGATTTATTCTTGAGAAGCAAGCAAATGAAATCCTTTCTGTCGTTTCCTTCAGGGGCTGGGAGTGGGGAAGAATGTGCGCTCTTCCACCATCTTTCGCCCGTCTCTGTTTTTAAGTTTGTTTACACTGAACTAAAGGGGATAGTCTCATAAGTAAATCACTTAAACAAAATAAGGAATGATCAGGCTCTCGTGTCACTCTGCATTTCCTCTATTGTTTCAGTAGTGAAACCTGTGCTACAGTTTGTCACTGTGAGGAAAATGATGGTGTCCCTCTCTGTGCTGCTCGTTCCTTAGCTCACAGCATTGCCTCCATCACAGTAAATGCTCTGGAATCCAGCTAAATAGAGACCTGAACACATTATTCTACATACAAACCAAAAATACAGAAATTCAAGAACAAGACCTCTGGAGGATTCGATGCAGGTGGATACGGACAAGGCTGAGACTAGGAACCAGGATGGTTTCTCTTGGAATGCGCTCATTTTAGTTGGCAGCGGCAGCAACTGTCACCCTGCCTCTCATGAGCGTCACTTCTTACGTTACCACTTCAGGGCACCAGCTTGAATAGCTTCATCCTCCTTCCTTTGCTCTCATGTCCCATATTAGAGTAATCAACTGAACCTCAGGTACAATTATCTTGTAAACTGTATTAGCATTTCTGGCCTTTAGTGCTTTTCCAAAGGAAAAAGATGTTGATTAGACTCTGTGTGTGGGTGTGTGGATCGGTGAGTGGGTAGGTGTGGAAGGCTTGTGTGTTTGTTGTTTTAAAGCTTAAGCTCAGAGTTAAGGAGAACTGTCAATTGGTGAGCCACTGGTTTCCTAGAATAAGATTGTTTCTTTCCAGAGAAAGGTAAAATGGCCTTTTTCTGTTTTGTTCCAGCAACATAATAACCATAGGTCTTTGAACCTAATAGCTGAATCCATTTATTCACTGACATCTTTCCATAGGTAAATAGATGTTATTTGTCTTGTCAGGGATAATGCCATTTATATGCCTAATGTGGTTGATAATCTGGATTTAGCAAAAATATTTTTGTTCACTTTTGTTGTAATTTATGTTTTATTACTTTTTTATAAAATAAACAGTACATATAAATTTTGTGAGGTAGGGGTATGTGCCTAACTCTTTCTTTTTTGCAGATCCATAATATGTGTTGTGTATAATGGAAAGTGATTATTACTGCAGAATGGTAATTAATAGATTATTACCACATCACATGATATAGAACAGACCTGCTGAGATTGTTCATGAAAAGGTTAATTACCTTACAAATAAAATTTTAGTTGATATATATAGTAATTTCCTTTTAGTATTATGAGAAATCTGGCATGTTTTCAGGTTGCAGGTTCTAACAGAATTGAATATATCTACTTCATATTAAGTAAAAAAGCTGCCAATAACATTTTAAATTATTTTCAGAATTGGCTTTCAGCAGTCTGTACATGGAATAGTTGTACCTAAAAAAAATGAACAACTATTTTCTTAAAAATAGGATATGTAATTCCAACTTAACTGGAAAATACTACTATAGAAAACAGAACAATCTAACACAATATCTCAGACTTGTCATAGCAATATAACATCATGAAATCATGGGCTGTTTATAGATGAAAGTTACCTTGAAGATATATACATGTATAATATGTATTATGGATTTGCTCTATGACCCTTGAATATATGAAAAAAATAAAATGTCTTAATTTTTACAAGTCCTGTCAAAACTTTCTAGGCCTTCAATATATAGGATTGTTGAAAATCTATTCTTTATTATTTGGAGTGCTGGCCTCTTCCTTGATTTAGGGCTGACACAGACCAGGAAACACTGGGGGAGGACTTCCAGCTTTCCATCAGTTTCATCCACACATGATGGTTAATTTGTCAGTTTCACTAAGCTATGATGCCCACTTGTTTTATCATGCACCAGTATAAAATGCTGGGCTTCCCTGATGGCTCAGATGGTAAAGAATCTGCCTGCAATACAGGGGACTGGGTTTGAACCCTGGGTTGGGAAGATCCCCTGGAGAAGGGAATGGCAACCCACTCCAGTATTCTTGGCTGGAGAATCCCAGGGACAGGGTATCCTGGTGAGCTACAGTGTGTGGGGTCGCAAAAGAGTTTGACAAAACTGAGCGACTCACACACACACAGTATAGATGTTGCTGCAAAGGGTTTTTCTTTTAGATGTGATTAATATACAAAACAGTAGACTTGGAGTAAAGCAAATTACTTTCCAAAATGTTTGTGGCTTCATTCAATCAGGTGAACAAAAACTGAGGTTTCCCAAAGAAGCAGAAATTATGCCTATAAAGACTACAGCGTAGGAATCCTATCTGTTTCCAATCTGAAGATTCCTGACTCGAGACTGTAGCACCAACTCTTTCCTGAATTTCCAGGTTGTTGGTTTGCTCTACAAATTTCAAACTTTCTAGCCATTATATTCACATGAGTATGTTGTGTGGTGTGTGTTGCTCCTCTGCTCATGGAATTCTCCAGGCAGGAATACTGGAGTGGGTAGCTATTCCCTTCTCTGAGGGATCTTCCCAACCTAGGGATCAAACTCAGGTCTCCTGCTTTGCAGGCAGATTCTTTACCATCTAAGCCATCAGGGAAGCCCTCCGCTCTGGAGAAGTCTGATTAAGAACTGATTAATAATTCTTTAGGTCTTCCCAGGTGGTGCTAGTGGTAAAGAATCAGCCTGCCAATGCAGGACATGCAAGGGACATGGGTTAGATCCCTGGGTCAAAAAGATCCTCTGAAGAAGGGAATTACAACCCGCTCCAGTATTCCTGCCTGGAAAATCCCACGTACAGAGGATCTTGGCAGGCTACAGTCTGTAGCATCGTAAAGAGTTGGACACAACTGAGCGACTGAGCACACAATGCAGTAACTCCGTAAGATATTCACTGACAAAGTGCTGTTTCAAAGTCAAACCATTTCACTGCTCTCCACATCCTCCCTTATGATTATACAGTAAAAGTGAGAAATAGATTCAAGGGATTAGATCTGAGAGTGCCTGAAGAACTATGGACAGAGGTTCATGACACTGTACAAGAGGCAGGGATCAAGACCATCCCCAAGAAAAAGAAATGCAAAAAGGCAAAATGGTTGTCTGAGGAGGCTTTACAAATAGCTGTGAAAAGAAGAGAAGTGAAAGGCAAAGGAGAAAAGGAAAGATATACCCACTTGAATGCAGAGTTCCAAAGAATAGCAAGGAGAGATAAGAAAGCCTTCCTCAGTGATCAATCCAAAGACACAGAGGAAAACAATAGAATGGGAAAGACTAGAGATCTCTTCAAGAAAATAGAGATACCAAGGGAACATTTCATGCAAAGATGGGCACAATAAAGGACAGAAATGGTATGGACCTAAAAGAAGCAGAAGATATTAAGAAGAGTTGGCAAGAATACACAGAAGAACTATACAAAAAAGATCTTCATGACCCAGATAACCACAATGGTGAGACCACTCATCTAGAGCCAGGCATCCTAGAATGCAAAGTCAAGTGGGCCTTAGAAAGCATCACTATTAACAAAGCTAGTGGAGGTAATGGAATTCCTATTGAGCTTTTTCAAATCCTAAAAGATGATGCTGTGCAAGTGCTGCACTCAATATGCCAGCAAATTTGGAAAACTCAGCAGTGGCCACAGGACTGGAAAAGGTCAGTTTCCATTCCAATCCCAAAGAAAGGCAATGCCAAAGAATGCTCAAACTACCACACAACTGTACTCATCTCACACGCTAGTAAAGTAATGCTCAAAATTCTTCAAACCAGGCTTCAATAGTTCATGAACCAAGAACTTCCAGATATTCAAGCTGGTTTTAGAAAAGGCAGAGGAACCAGAGATCAAATTGCCAACATCCACTGGATCATCGAAAAAGCAAGAGAATTCCAGAAAAACATCTACTTCTGCTTTATTGACTATGCCAAAGCCTTTGACTGTGTGGATCATAACAAACTGTGGAAAATTCCTAAAGAGATGGGAATACCAGACCACCTTAGCTGCCTCTTGAGAAATTGGTATGCAGGTCAGGAAGCAACAGTTAGAACTGGACATAGACTGGCTCCAAATAAGGAAAGAAGTACGTCAAGGCTGTATATTGTCACCCTGGTTATTTAACTTATATGCAGAGTACATCATGAGAAACGCTGGGCTGGAAGAAGCACAAGCTGGAATCAAGATTTCCGGGAGAAATATCAGTACCTCAGACATGCAGATGACACCACCCTTATGGCAGAAAGCGAAGAAGAACTAAAGAGCCTCTTGATCAAAGTGAAAGAGGAGAGTGAAAAAGTTGGCTTAAAACTCAACATTCAGAAAATGAAGATCATCGCATCTGGTTCCATCAGTTCATGGGAAATAGATGGGGAAGCAATGAAAACAGTGACAAACTTTATTTTCTTGGGCTCCAAAATCACTGCAGATGGTGACTGCAGCCATGAAATTAAAAGACGCTTGCTCCTTGGACAAAAAGCTATGACCAAACTAGACAGTATAGTAAAAAAACAGAGACATTGCTTTGCCAACAAAGGTCTGTCTAGTCAAAGCTGTGGTTTTTCCAGTAGTCATGTATGGATGTGAGAGTTGGACTATAAAGAAAGCTGAGCACTGAAGAATTGATGCTTTTAAACTGTGGTGTTGGAAAAGACTCTTGAGAGTCCCTTGGACTGCAAGGAGATCCAATCAGTCCATCCTAAAGGAAATCAGTCCTGAATATTCACTGGAAGGACTGATGCTGAAGCTGAAACTCCAGTACTTTGGCCACCTGATGCGAAGAACTGACTTATTTGAAAAGACCCTGATTCTGAGAAAGATTGAAGGTGGGAGAAGGGGACGACAAAGGACGATATGATTGGATGGCATCACCAACTCAACGGACATGAGTTTGAGTAAGCTCCAGGAGTTGGTGATGGACATAGAGGCCTGGCGGGCTGCAGTCCATGGGATCGCAAAGAGTCGGACACGACTGAGGAACTGAACTCAACTCAGCACAGCTCAACATCCTCTCTTTCCACACTGCCCCTAACCACTATGATGCTTGCTTTGGTCCTGAAGGCATAGCCCTGAGTGTTCAGTCCTAAGAATCCACATACTGGCCTTGCTACATCCTGGGCTGGGTAGTGACAGGATTCTCATCTTCACCACGTTGAAGTCTCACTACTCCTCCATCTTCTCAACCACTGGGAATTCAACTCTTCCCCAGGGCTAAGTCTTTCCCTCAACCATCCATCACCCTCTTGTCCAAGTGTAGAACCCATCCTTTCCCACCCATCCCAACTCTCATACCTTGGGCAGAACCAACTCCCATACCTTGGGCAGAACCAACTCCCTCTTACCAAAGATCCAAGTGCAGATACATTTAAGAATTCTCAGACACAGAAAAGCTATTTATTTCTCCTTGGGCAACAAACTCAGAATACAAAATGTTGGCATTAAGTGCTCAGAAATTACCCATTTATTCCTTTGAAGTGAGAATAGACATGAATTAATGTCTCATTAAACTATCCTGCTTTGTGGGTAAGGAGTCAAGACCCAGAGAAATTAAGTGGTTCCCTCAAGTTTCCCAGAACATTCTTATACAAAGGAGAAGCTGCTGCTGCTGCTGCTGCTGCTGCTGCTGCTGCTGCGTCACTTCAGTCGTGTCCAACTCTGTGCGGCCCCATAGATGGCAGCCCACCAGGCTTCCCTGTCCCTGGGATTCTCCAGGCAAAAACACTGGAGTGGGTTGCCATTTCCTTCTCAAATGCATGAAAGTGAAAAGTGAAAGTGAAGTTTCTCATTCATGTCCGACTCGTAGCAACCCCGTGGACTGTAGCCTACCAGGCTCCTCCATCCATGGGATTTTCCAGGCAAGAGTACTGGAGTGGGTTGCCATTGCCTTCTCCGGAGCAGCTGCTATCGGATGCCATATCCCTCCCCACTACCTTCATCATATATCTGGCTATAAGCTGCTCCAGACTTGTGCACAAATTTGTGGAAGTCCCAGTGTTGACACTGCTTTGCTACCTTGATATGAAATGGCAGGTTGGAATTTGATGCTTAAATGTATCACAGTCTTTGTGGGTTTTGGCAACTGATGCTTCCTCCAGATAATTCAGCCACAGGCTTTGGAGGGAAGAGGGTCTTTACTGAAATATGTGATTTAGTCAAGCTTGAAATTCAGTGGGCACTACCTGGCATCCGTGGTTAGAACGTTCTCTCTGCTTTTTTTTTTTTAAGTTTAGCAGGTCCTGAAAAGACAGTGCAAAATGTGGCTTTGGGCTGCAGTGTTATAATGGGCTCTTCCCATCCATCTCAAAGGCTCATTATATAAGCTTATTTCTTCTACTGATATCGGAGCAAAAATGGCTGACTTGTGACTTTTTTCCTATTGCATTCAGTTGTCCAAACATACTCAGACATTCAACAGTACATGAGCAGCCAGCCGTTTGGTCTTTCAACCAAAAAGGCTGTGGCTGGAGTTTCTTGAGAAAATAGCTGCTTTTGATCAAAATAAAATTCAAACTTCAAACGAATACAGTTCATTGCCTATAATAAGCCTTTGTACCTTAGGGGTCACAATAAAACTGTTAGCCTTATGTGTCACTCTCTTCTCTCTCTCACTCACTCTTAGTCTCATTATTTAACTAACTTCTGTAGCTAAAGGTCTCTGTGTTTCTGATTGTTTTTCTTTAGAGACCTGCTTTCTGTAGAGATGATCAAAGGTGTCCTTGAATTTATGATACATATATGTATGTGTGTATGTATATGGGATTCCCAGGTGACTCAGTGGTAAAGAATCCACTGCCAGTGCAGAAGATGTAAGAGACTTGGGTTCCATTCCTGCGTTGGGGAGATCCCCTGGAGGAGGAAATGGCAACCCACCCCAGTATCCTTGCCTGGAAAATTCCATGGACAGAGGAGCCTGGCAGGCTACTGTCCCTGTGGTCACAAGGAGTTGGACACTGATGCTGGGAAAGATTGAGGGCAAGAGGAGAAGGGGGCGACAGAGGATGAGATGGTTGGGTGGTATCATTGACTCAATGGACATGAGTTTGAGCAAACTCTGGGAGACAGTGAAGGACAGGGAAGCCTGGCATTCTTCAGTTCATGGGGTCACAAACAGTCAGACATGACTGAGCAACTGAAACAATTCTAAAAGAAAAGAGTGTGGGTATAGACTGTTAGGCAGTTGGAAGACATAGCATTGTTTGGAATCAGGATATCAGAATATGTCTTCCTGGTGTGATACCACTAAATATATCTGCCAGGTGTGGAGAGCTCAAGATTGCTCCAAAGCCTATTTATGCCAGATTAGCACCTGTGACCACTGCCTTGGGACCACACATTACAATTACTGTAAGAAGCAGGTTGTGCAGATTCTAAAACCAGGCTGCCAAAGTTCAAATCCTAGCTTTACTGCTTGTTATCTCTGTATAAAGCTTGTATAAGTTACTTATTTTCCCCATGCTCAATTCCCCACCTGTAAATTCAGGATTTCGAAGAAAGGACACACATCACAGAGATACTGTGAAGCTTTGGTGAATCAGTGCATGTAAAGCCCTCAGAATAGTAGTTGGCACATTGTAAGCAGTGATTCAGGGTTAGTGTTATTAACTAGATTTTTGAGAGACTTTTGTACAGTTTTACCAAACACTGGAATAGAAGGTATGTTTTTTATATTTGACTCTATTGCAAACCCTGATCTAGAACACTGTAATATTCCTTCAGTTTTCTGGATGGAAAACTATATTCCTGTTCTGGAAAATAATGATTTCTTCTGGGTTGGTTTGTTAGTTGGTTCATCTCAAGCAAGTTGCTCTTGAAATCGGTATAGCCGAGAAATTCTTCAGATCATTCAGACCCCCACCCATTTCTTTATGGTTTGGAAAGAAAAATAAGAAGAGATAAGAGCAATGGACTTAGCTTAAGATGGGGGAGGTTTAAATTCTAGGCTTTATTTGGTTGTGTAAAAAAATATCTGTGAGAGTCAATTTCCTCATCTGAAAACTGAGGATGTCCCTACAAAGAAGCTATTTTGGAAATAGTCCTGTTGCAGCACTAATTCATAATATAATAAACATTATTTTAAGTTGTACATATAGAAAAGAGTTAAATATAAAAACAAAAGTATTAAAATTGATCAGCACAAAATATAGATGAAAATCTGATCCTGGGGTGAAAAGGATCTTCCTAAGAAACATCTCAAAAAGGAAGAAGTTGAGTTGATCATCAAAATTTTTAAAATAACTTCTATAAATCAAAAACTTAAGGAACTATAAAAGCAAACATCACAGTAGTATTAACCATGTAACAGGGGAATATGTATACTGGATGAGTAATTCTTAAAAATCAGTGAAAAAGATGAAAACATCAATATAAAAATGAATAAAAAATATGAAACCAATCACAATGTGTGGATTTGATTTTGATTCTGATAAAGAAACTTAACAAAAAAGTATAAGGTAATTGGAAATTGGAATACTTTATATTTTCTGATAAAAATATTATTGTTCATATTTTCAAGTATGACAATAATATTGTGTGTGTGCTTTGGAAAGAGTCTTTACCTTTTAAAGATACATTCTGAGACATTTGCTGATGTCTGAAGTTTGCTTCAAAATAATACAGGGGTGAGGTGTGTGACTTGAGGGTATAAATGAAGTAAGATTGGTCATTACTTGGTCATTTTTAAAGATGCGTAATGGGTTCCTTATTCTAACAACCTTTATATGATATTTGATTTTTCAATAACAAGAGTATAAAAATTATAATACTGTTTATGAAAATGATAATATTTAAAATATGTTCATGTAGATACATAAATGTATGGTTTGGGGGCATGCATGCACATGTGTGTGTATGTGTTTATGTGTAAACCTTACCTCTGGGTTGAGGGGAGGGGTTGAGAAGGAGAGGAGTGTGATCAAGAGGGGTCCATGGGGACATAATTGTACTGTTAATTTTTCATTTCTTAAACCAGATGAAGCATAAAGTGGTGATTAAGATATTTTTAAAAAATTATGTGCATCTTTATTTTCCCTTATATTTAAAGAATTTTTTTAACTGTCGTGGAGAACATTGGAGATGTTGGATACAAGGTTTTTTAAAAATATGAAAAGATGTTTTTTAACAAAAGAAAAAATAAAACAGCAATAACTACATGGGAAAAGTGTTGAAACTTGTTTTTACTAAAATAAATATAAATTTAGATAAGATAGTTTTTTCCTAGCCCATTGAAAAAAATTAAAAATTATAGCAATCAGTACTGGCTAAAGGATAGTGAATTAGTCTCTCATACACTGCTGGAAATAAAGATTATTTCAAACTTTCTGGAAGAAAACTTTGGTACAGATCAAGACAAAATATTTCCACTTGTTGCTATTTATTGTTTGAAAGTAACCATGGGGAAACACAGAGTTTTTATTGAAGAATGTTCACTGCAATTGTATTTTACAGGAAAATTAGAAACATCTATGTCTTGCAATTGGAATTTAGTTAAATGTATGATGGCGTGTTCATAAAATAGAATTCTGTGTAGGACTGAAACATCATGTTTTTTAATGACATAGAAAACATGGGTGACATAGGATTATGTTTTATAAAACATGGTAAAGAGTGTGCATATAAACACGATCCCACTTTCATAAGCGACAAGTGAAATCTGAGTGTGGATGTGGTGGGAGAGCCGTCTCTGGGATTGTGTGTCACCTCCTGAGATGTAAGCAAGTCTGGGCAGGCTTAAGGGACTGGTGGGTGGCCTTCTGGGCTTCTTTCAGTTTGCTTAGGGGAATGAAGGAACCTCCTAGAAAATAATTCTAAGGGAAAATTATTCTAAGGGAAAAGGGAGTTGTGAGAAACAAATTTGGCTGTGAGACAAAACCTTAGGGTGAGAGGCTGCAGTCGTTCTGAGCCCAAAGGTGTCGTCTGGCATCTGTCCTGGCTCCATCTCCATGGACTTGGGGCTTGTCTTGGGAAACAGAGGACAGTATGCAAAGTGGGAGGATCTGCTCAAGTAAAGATTTTGCACAGCCTGGAGAGCACCCATGACACTTTCAGTGTGCCCACAACAAATGTAGGATAAATAGGAAGAGAGCTTTCTTTGCTGCTTTTCTGTGGCCTGCACCCAACTTGGAGCTTTGAAGGCTTCATTCAGTGTGTCTTGATAGTCAAAAGCAGTCAAAGCTCTGCGGAAACAGCACTGGGGCCTGGGGCCTGCCATGTGGGTGTTGCCTGGGCTGGCACCTGGGCACCTGGGCACCTGTATGCACTCTCTGGAAATCAGAGAAACATGCTGGGAGCAGGGCAAGATTTTCCAAGGCACTGAGGTTTGCAGTTCGCAGCAAAACAGTACTGCTGAAGTGACACTACATTTAACTCCCTACTGGGATGGTTGCATGTGTGTGTGTGCACGTATCCCAAGAACATAAACCCAGATATTATTGGTGCTTATTATTGTAGCTGATCTCAATTTTTTTTCTTTTGTGTGTAGATTGTGATAGTGTCAGTGTCAGATTAAATGTTTCTATCACTGAGGTTTAGATATGACTGAGCATGCCCAAAGAACATTATTTTGAATGCAGTGAAACTTTCATTTCTAGCTTAGGGAAGGCCTGAGGATCCCTCTAAAGATTTTGACTCTTAAGAAAAAGAGAGGAAAAAAAAAAAAAAGAGAGAGTATATTTTCTGTACATTTCTGTTATCAGAAAAATATTGGATATATCTCCATTCTCCTCAAGGTCAAATACTCTACGATTTTACAATTCTGTGAAAACATGTGTAGGCCCATGATTAAATATTTTTACTAAACTAGGAAAATGAAAGTATAATAAATAACTTCTGTTGCACATGTTATGTTTTACTTCTAAAATTCCATTTGTCTCCTGTGGAATTCACAAAAATAGTTATGGAGACCATTAGTTTAATTCTTATGAGAGATCCAACAACTAAAATGTCTAGAGCAATGAAAAATAATGAGAAGTTGCTTAAATTGTGTTTTTATTTACACTTCAGTTCACTAGTCTTCTGAATCCTTTGCATATGTAATAGAGGCTGTGTACTTTAGCTATTAATATACTAAGCTGCTTTGTATTTCTCAATTAAGCTGGGATATGAAAATAATGCTTTTGCATATGTTAAGGGATAAAGTCTGACTCATATGTGATAACATATGATAAATGCCTAAAGTTCCCAAGGGGCAGAGAAGGTGGACCTTATAAAAAGGAAATTTGAAAAAGGCAATTTAAAGAGGATACAAATTATATATGTTCAAAAGGTATCAAGGTAATACATTTAGAATATATAAACTACACACAGTCTTTATCTTAGGGAGTACCACATTAAGAATCTTTACTAGTTGAGATTTTTAACTTTTAGAATATCTATTGTTTATGGAGGAACTGAGCCTTCACCCTACCTCAAGGCCAATGTAGGAGACACGGGTTCGATCCCTGGGTCAGGAAGATCCCCTGGAGAAGGAAATGGCAACCCACTCCAGTATTCTTGCCCAAGAAATTCCATGGATAGAGGAGCCTGTTGGGCTACAGTCCATGGGACCGCAAAGAGTTGGACATGACTGAGCAACTAAACAACCACAAATATTAAATATTATTAATACCAAAATGAGTATATTAGTATTAAGATTAAAAAATATTTGTTTTTCAAATGTGAGTTGAAAATCAAAATAGATCCAATGCTTTTTCAAATGGTCATCTTTCCAAATGCTTACAAGGGTTTTTTTTCTGTTCAAGTTTCTATTCTTCTTGGTCAAATGTGGTAAATGTATTAGTCAGAACAGGTTATGCTACACTGCAGTAACCAAACACTAAATTTTTGAAGCTTAACATGGTAAGAATTTATTCTGGCTCAAATCATAATTTGAGATGGGTCAGAGAGCCATCTCTGGCTCTCTGCATAGCTAGTAGCTATGCTATATGGAGTATGTGTCTTCTAAAATCATCAGATGAAAGGACTAGTGGAACGAGCAGGATATTTTTAGGTGCCAGACCCTGAAAATGGCTTATATCACTTGTATTCTCACTCATTTGACGGGATCTCGGTCTCATGGTCTCAACCTAATAGCAGAAAGTCTCGGTGTCCAGGAAGAAAATATAGGAAGCAAAATAGCATCTTTCTACCCTAGTAGTTTTATTTTTCCAGGAAATCATCTAGGTTCTCTTGACTTTCAAGTTCATTACCACAGAATTGCACATAATGTTCTTTTATAATCATTTAAATCATATCCCTATCTCTAATTATATCTGTTTTGTCATTCTTAATTTTGTGCGTTTTATTTTATCCCTTTCATCCTAATTTGTGCTTGTCTGCTATTTGATTGGTCTTTACAAAACACAAGCTTTTACTCTTATTTATCTTTCCATTGATATCACAAATAATTATTGAGTGCTATTCTAAGTAAGTGAACATTTTGTGACAATAGGTAAAAGAAAGTTCCTGCTCAGGAGAACTTGGACTCCTCCTGCTGCTTTCAGGCTATTTTGTTGTCCTCATAGCATAAGTTGCATGCTTTTCTCATTTATCTTTAATCTTTCTTTTTATTTTTAATAAAAGGCAGGAGGAAAAGGGGACGACAGAGGATGAGATGGCTGGATGGCATCACCGACTCGATAGACGTGAGTCTGAGTGAACTCCGGGAGTTGGTGATGGACAGGGAGGCCTGGCGTGCTGCCATTCATGGGGTCGCAAAGAGTCGGACATGACTGAGCGACTGAACTGAACTAAGGCTATAAAATTTCTTTTTAGGTTTGGGTATCATGACTTCTCATTTTCCTTTTTAGCTCATTTTCTTTCCTTCGGTTAAGATTTCTATTTTGATTTAGGATTTTTTTTAATAGCACATTTTAATTTCCAAGTAGTTAAGTTTTTTGTTGATGATTTATTTTTTCTCTCTGTGTTGAATTATTATCAGAGAATGTAAGTCTATAAAATCTCTGCTTTATAGAATTATTGTTTTCTTTGTGGCCAAGAACATGATTAATTTTTAGACATGTTCTATGGATTTAAGCAGAGAATATATGTTCTCTGATATAAGACATAGTTTTTTATAGCTTGTTGATTGTATTATTAAAATAATCTATGTCTTTCCTTATTTTTTGTTTACTTGAGCTATCAAATTCCAGAAAAGTGACATTAAATTCTTCCACTATATTTCTTTAAAGACCTAACTATACTTATAAACCTTTTTATGTATTGATGGATATGCTATTTTGTGCATAAATTATGGGACAAAACTTTTCTGAATCTAGGCAGATTGTATCCCTTGACATTAAATAATGTCTAATGTTTAATGTTTTTGGTCTTGTTGTTTATTGATATTTTCACATTTGCATTCTATTTGTATTTACCTGCTATATCTTTGTCCATGTCTTCATTTTCAGTGTTTCTTTGCAACTTTGTTTCAGATGAATTTCACATTTAAATTATTTTTAATAATGGCCATGATAAAAAATTTAGTTAGCATTGATATTCTTAATTTTATTCTTTCCATTATGTTGTATGTTTTCTGGATATTTTGCCTCATTGTCATTATTTCCTGTCTTCATTACATAGTCTGTCAATGTCAAATTTTTCTTTATTGCTTTTTAAAATTTGATAATTTAGAATTTCTTCTCATATTTAAATTGTTTGTGATTAAGCCTATCAGTTCAGTTCAGTTCAGTCACTCAGTCGTGTTGACTCTTTATGACCCCATGAACCACAGCACGCCAGGCCTCCCTGTCCATCACCAACTGCCAGAGTTTACCCAAACTTATGTCCATTGAGTCAGTGATGCCATACAACCATCTCATCCTCTGTCGTCCTCTTCTCCTCCTGCCTTCAATCTTTCCCAGCATCAGGGTCTTTTCAAATGAGTCAGCTCTTCGCATCATGTGGCCAAAATATTGGATTATCAGCTTCACCACTATATAGCTATATTTACCTATTATGAGAATACAAAAGCTCTATTTAATCCTATATATTTTGTTTTTTATTTCTCTTTCTCCCATAGCTGAGTATTAGAATATTTTTGTTTACTCAGTCTCCCACATGTTCTATTCTTATAATTGTTTATTCTCAAATTTCAGGAATTTCAACATGATAATCGAACTGTATAAATGAGGACATTTGTAGAGTTCATGTCATTTGTTTCCTTTTTTCTCATTGATCATGGTTATTGCATATAATTGTCTGGTTTTCTCATTATTTAATGTGAGAGGGTAAACCTAGTTCCTCTAAATCCAACATGGTTAGAAGTGAAAGTGTGTCTCTCTCTATTATTACAGTAATCTTTCCTAAAATTTGGTAAACCTCATTAATTCATACTTTCAGTCTCTTGCTACTCAGGGAAATTTCATCTTATAATTTAATTTCCAGTTTGCCTCCTTCTGAGTTCCAGAAGTCCCAGATGTTGAATTAATCCCTTGTTGGGTTTCCTGAATCTGTCTTCATATTTTCCTTTCCCTCATTGATTCCACCTCTTTGTATTTTGTTCTATGTTCTGATATGTTTTTCCCAGTAGATTCTCTGCACTACCAATTTGCTTCTCAGCAGTAAACATACCCTACAGTAAGTTGTTTCCTGACTGTGGTTTTGGGTTTCCTAAGCACTTCACCTGGGTCAAGCTGTGGGGTCTAAGGAGCAGAAGAAACAACCGAAGGGTATAAGACAGAGCAGAACCTTTCTGTCATTAGAAAGTAGCAAACAACTCCTTTCCACACAATGAGGAAAACAAGGAAATTTGGATGGCTATCATTATGGATGCATTGACTTTTTTCTGAAATCCCATGGTGGACAGTCTTGGGAGAGAAGTAAAGCTTTGGATTTCTTACTCTGGGTAGGCTAAGAAAATATCGAAAGGTTCTGAATAAAGAACGAGTAAGTGTCACGTGGTGATAAGTATTCCAAGTAAGCCCAGAGCTAGCCCAGTCATAGGCAGAGTATTCTTGCATGGAGAATCCCATGGACAGAGGAGCCTGGAGGGTTAACTCCAGTTCAGTTCAGTTGCTCAATTGTTTCCAACTCTTTGGGACCCCATGCACTGCAGCATGCCAGGCCTCCCTGAACATCACCAACTTCCGGAGTTTACTCAAACTCATGTCCTTTGAGTTGGTGATGCCATCCAACCATATCATCCTTTGTCATCCCCTTCTCCTCCCACCTTCAATCTTTCTGAGCATCAGGGTCTTTTCCAATGAGTCAGTTCTTCGCATCAGGTGGCCAAAGTATTCGAGTTTCAGCTTCAGCATTAATCCTTCCAATGAATATTCAGGACTGATTTCCTTTAGGATGGACTGGTTGGATCTCCTTGAAGTACAAGGGACTCTCAAGAGTCTTCTCCAACACCACAGTTCAAAAGCATCAATTCTTTAGTGCTCAGCTTTCTTTATAGTCCAACTCTCACATCCATGCATGACTACTAGAAAAACCATAGCTTTGACTATATGGACCTTTGTCAGCAAGGTAATGGCACTGCTTTTTAATATACCATCTAGATTGGTCATTGGAGAAGGCAATGGCAACCCACTCTAGTACTCTTGCCTGGAAAATCCCATGGACAGAGGAGCCTGGTAGGCTGCAGTCCATGGGGTCGCAAAGAGTCAGACAACTGAGCGACTTCACTTTCACTTTTCAGTTTCATGCATTGGAGAAGGAAATGGCAACCCACTCCAGTGTTCTTGCCTGGAGAATCTCAGGGATGGCGGAGCCTGGTGGTAATAGTCGGAAACTATTGAAGCAACTTAGCAGCAGCAGCAGCAGGTTGGTCATAACTTTTCTTCCAAGGAGCAAGCATCTTTTAATTTCATGGCTTCAGTCACCATATGCAGTGATTGTGGAGCCCCCCAAAAATTAAGTCTGTCACTGTTTTCCATGGTTTACCCATCTGTTTGCCATGAAATGATGGGACCAGGTGCCATGATCTTAGTTTTCTGAATGTTGAGCTTTAAGCCAATTTTTTCACTCTCCTCTTTCACTTTGATCAAGAGGCTCTTTTGTTCTTCACTTTCTGCCATAAGGGTGGTGTCATCTGCATATCTGAGGTTATTCATATTTCTCCCGGAAATCTTGATTCCAGCTTGTGTTTCTTCCAGCCCAGCATTTCTCATGATGTACTCTGCATATAAGTTAAATAACCAGGGTGACAATATACAGCCTTGACGTACTCCTTTCCTTATTTGGAACCAGTCTGTCGTTCCATGTCCAGTTCTAACTGTTGCTTCCTGACCTGCATACAGATTTCTCAGAAGGCAGGTAAGGTGGTCTGGTATTCCCATCTCTTTCAGAATTTTCCACAGTTTATTGTGAACCACACAAAGGCTTTGACATAGTCAATAAAGCAGAAATAGATGTTTTGCTGGAACTCTTGCTTTTTCGATGATCCGTGTATGGGAGCAGTTTGATCTCTGGTTCCTCTGCCTTTTCTAAAACCAGCTTGAACATCTGGAAGTTCACAGTTCACTTGCGAAGCCTGGCTTATTGTTGAAGCCTGGCTTGGAGAATTTTGAGCATTACTTTACTAGCGTGTGAGATGAGTACAGTTGTGTGGTAGTGTGAGCATTCTTTGGCACTGCCTTTATTTGGGATTGGAATGAAAACTGACCTTTTTCTGTCCTATGGCCACTGCTGAGTTTTCCAAATTTGCTGGCATGTTGAGTGCAACACTTGCACAGCATCATCTTTTAGGATTTGAAAAAGCTCAACTGGAATCCCATCACCTCCACTAACTTTGTTCATAGTGATGCTTCCTAAGGCTCACTTTACTTTGCATTCCAGGATACCTGGCTCTATGTGAGTGATCACACCTAGGGTGTGATAGTGAAGATCTTTTTTGTATAGTTCTTCTGTGTATTTTTGACACCTCTTTTTAACATCTTCTGCTTCTGTTAGGTCCATACCATTTCTGTCCTTTATTGTGCCCATCTTTGCATGAAATGTTCCCTTGGTATCTCTAATTTTCTTGAAGAGATCTCTAGTTTTTCCCATTCTATTGTTTCCTCTGTTTCTTTGCCTTGATCACTGAGGAAGGCTTTCTTATCTCTCCTTGCTATTCTTGTGAACTCTGCATTCAAATGGGTTATCTTTCCTTTTCTCCTTTGCCTTTCACTTCTCTTCTTTTCACAGCTATTTGTAAGGCCTCCTCAGACAACCATTTGACCTTTTTGCATTTCTTTTTCTTGGGGATGGTCTTGATCCCTGCCTCCTGTACAGTGTCATGAACCTCCATCTATAGTTCTTCAGGCACTCTGTCTATTAGATCTAATCCCTTGAATCTATTTCTCATTTCCACTGTATAATCGTAAGGAATTTGATTTAGGTCATACCTGAATCCACTCCAGTGTTCTTGCCTGGAGAATCCCAGGGACAGAGAAGCCTGGTAGGCTGCTGTCTATGGGATCACACAGGGTTGGACACGACTGAAGTGACAGCAGCAGCATACCTGAATGGTCTAGTGGTTTTCCCTACTTTCTTCAATTTAAATCTGAATTTTGCAGTAAGGAGTTCATGACCTGAGCCACAGTCAGCTCCCAGTCTTGTTTTTGCTGACTGTATAAAGCTTCTCTATCTTTGGTTGAAAGAATATAATCAATCTGATTTCGGTATTGACCATCTGGTGATGTCCATGTGTAGAGCCTTCAGGTGGAAATAACCCAAATGTCTACCATCAGATGAATGGATAAATAAAATGTGACACATATAAACAATGGTGTATTATTCAGCCTTAAAAAGGAAATTCTGGCACATGCTACAACACAGATGAATATTGAAAACATTATATTTAGTGAAAAAGCCAGATGCAAAAGAGCAAATATTATGATTCCATTTCCATAAAATACTTAGAGTAGTCAAATTGATAGGACAGAAAGTAAAACAGTGTTTTCCAAAACTTATGGGGAATTCCTGTTTAATGGGCAGAGCTTCAGTTTAGGATGATGACAAATTCTGGAGATGAATGATGGTGATAGTTGCATGACAATGTGAATATACTTAATGCCACTGAACTGTACCTGAAATGCTTAAAATGATAACCTTTGTTATGTACACTTTACCACAATAAAAATACAGTGGTAATATATATGTAACAAAATTATATATATAAAGTATATATTATATATATAAAACAAAGTTATATATGTATAATTCTCAAAGAGTTACAGTAACTTTGTTTTTTACTGACCCTAAAACTACTCTTAAAAAATAAAGCCTTTTTTTAAAACATAGTTTATCTACATTTTAGCTTGTGGTGGCAAAGGGTATGCAGATAAGCACTACAAAAAACAGAAATATGTATAGGAAAAGAACTAAGCCTTGTAAAACAGTTAACTGGGAAAAAGAACAAAGGAAGGTAATTATATGGTTACATTGTCATTCAAGGCTATTTGACATTTTTTCCAGGAGATAATGTCAGATCCCTGGTATGAATGACACGGAGAGCAGGATTAGAATGTGACCTATTAGCCTGCAGAGTTCACACTAAATATGCCTCTTTAAAAAAAAAAAAAAGCTTTATTGAGGTATAATTGATATACAAAACCCTGCACATATTTAATATATACAATTTGGTGTCTTTGGACACACACATATACCACAGTAAAGGTAATAAACATATTCATCATCTGAAAAAGTTTTCTCATCCCTTCCAACCCTTTGTGTGTGTGTGTGTGTGTGGTAAAAACACTTAGCGTGAGATCTACCTACTTAGCATTAATTTTTAGTACACAGTCCAGTACTGTTAGCTACAGGCAATACAGGTAAACTCATCTCTAGAATGCATTCATTTTGCATAACTGAAATCTTATACCCATTGAACATCAACTCCCCATTTACCCAACCCGCAGCCCCTGGGAACCATCTTTCTACTCTCTGCTTCTATGAATTTGACTGTTTTAGGTACCTCAGAAAACTAAGATCATGGCATCTGGTCCCATCACTTCATGGGAAATAGATGGGGAAACAGTGGAAACAGTGTCAGACTTTATTTTTCTGGGCTCCAAAATCACTGCAGATGGTGACTGCAGCCATGAAATTAAAAGACGCTTACTCCTTGGAAGGAAAGTTATGACCAACCTAGATAGCATATTCAAAAGCAGAGATATTACTTTGCCAACAAAGGTCCGTCTAGTCAAGGCTATGGTTTTTCCTGTGGTCATGTATGGATGTGAGAGTTGGACTGTGAAGAAAGCTGAGCGCCAAAGAATTGATGCTTTTGAACTGTGGTGTTGGAGAAGACTCTTGAGAGTCCCCCGGACTGCAAGGAGATCCAACCAGTCCATTCTGAAGGAGATCAGCCCTGGCTGTTCTTTGGAAGGAATGATGCTAAAGCTGAAACTCCAGTACTTTGGCCACTTCATGTGAAGAGTTGATTCATTGGAAAAGACTCTGATGCTAGGAGGGATTGGGGGCAGGAGGAGAAGGGGACGACAGAGGATGAGATGGCTGGATGGCATCACAGACTTGATGGACATGAGTTTGAGTGAACTCTGGGAGTTGGTGATGGACAGGGAGGCCCGGTGTGCTGCAATTCATGGGGTCGCAAAGAGCTGGACATGACTGAGTGACTGAACTGAACTGAACTGAGGTACCTCATACAAAAGGAATCATGCAATATTTGTGATTTTATATAGATAGATAGATATGGCTTATTTCACTTATCAAAATATTAGGATGGCTATTATAAAAATGAAAAATATTTTTGGTGAGAATGTGGGAAAATTAGAACTTTCTTACACTGTTGGTGGAAATGTAAACTGGTACAGCCACTACCACAACAGTATAGAGATTCCTCCTAAAATTAAAAATAGAAGTACTGTACCATATGATTCAACAATCTTATGCCTGGGCATCTATCAAAAGAATTGAAATCAGGATCTCAAAGAGATATCTGCAATTTCATGTTCATTGCAGCACTGTTCACTATAAGCAATTTATGGAAACAACACACTGTCCATTGACAGATGAAAGGATAAAGGAAATGTGATTTATATGATGGAATATTATTTGGCCTCCTTAAAAAAGAGAGTAATTCTTTCATATGCAACAACGTGGATGAACCTGACTAGGGAGCAGTGAGGGGGTTTCTTTCATAAGGGCATTAATTCCACTCATGAACACTCCTCCTTCATGACTGAGCATCTCCCAAATGTCCCACCTTTTAATATCATCCTATTGGGAATAAGGATTTCAACACATAAATTTTGAGGCAGGGGGATATAAACGTGCAAACCATTCCTCTAATGGATAGATTTCCTAGATTTCTTGAAGGCGCTTCTTACGGAAGGCCTCCCACTGTCGTCGCCCACATTTAGGCAATGCCTCTAATCCTGCAGGCTATATAGGCTTCATCCATTAGTCCCAGAGCATCACCAGAACTTCCTTCCAGGAAGTGCTATTGAACCTGATTCAACAAATATCTAAGTTAGGCCCACATAGCCTTACTGTAGTCCCCCAGAGCTACATATGAGTCCGTGTTCACTATTGCTAAAAAAAAAAAAGCAGGAAATCCTCAGTACATCTCTTTCCCTCTCTTGCTCAGGCTGCTCCAGTACAGCTTCTCCACCAGGCTTCATGCTCCTCACCTTCTGGAAGCATAGGTTAACTTCTCTAAGAGATTCGCATACAGGCCCCTCTCCAGCTTGGCTTAAGGTAAAGAGGGAATGACAAGACACCATTTTCCTCTCTGGACAAAGTGTAGTCAGGGAAACCCCAAAGTTTGCAACAACCTTCTCCAAAGAAATTCTCTCTTTCTCTCTTTTTGCATCTTTAACTTCAAAAAGGTGCCTTTAGGTGAATAATGAAATAGGGATTTAAGTAACCAGTTTTAACAGGGGCAGTCTAGTACCTCCTCTTTGGAGAAGGCGATGGCACCCCACTCCAGTACTCTTGCCTGGAAAATCCCATGGATGGAGGAGCCTGGTAGGCTGCAGTCCATGGGGTCGCGGAGAGTCGGACACGACTGAGTGACTTCACTTTCCCTTTTCACTTTCATGCATTGGAGAAGGAAATGGCAACCCACTCCAGTGTTCTTGGCTGGAGAATCCCAGGGACGGGGGAGCCTGATGGGCTGCCATCTCTGGGGTCACACAGAGTCGGACACGACTGAAGTGACTTAGCAGCAGCAGCAGCAGCAGCAGTACGTCCCCTTAGAATATCAAAGATTTTAGAAACCACTGTTTTGTTGTTGGTCTTTGTTATCTCAGCCAAAAACTCACATGAATTATCTCCACATGAAATAGAGTGTTTTAGTTTATACTGTTTTTAAAATTATTGGCCCAGGTAATATATTTTAAAACATGTTACTTCCATTGCCTGCCTCTCTTCTCCCCTCTGTTTTGGTGCCTTAGAAATGTCTGAAAATTTAGAAAAGTAACAGGGAAATACTAATTACCTTGTTGTAAAACAGAAACAGAACCTTTTTCCTCTCTAGCTTGACAAATCATTCAAGAACTCTCTCCACTGCATGAGTAAGAACAAATGTTATATTGGTAAATACAAATATAAAACATAATTAAATCTTACTTAACTGGAACATTTTGAATGAACCACTCTGCTAAATTGAATTTCCAGGTTAAGCAGCAACCCCTTTTTGTTTCAACGTTCATCATTAAATATCTTCCTTATATTCCTCAGCTGCCTTAAATTCCTCATGGAATCAGGCGATAGGCAAGTCCCTCCTCATCTGCTGATTTGCTTTCCACGATTTCATTTACCCACGGACAACTGTGATCTGAAAATATTAAATGGAAAGTTGCAGAAAGGAACAATTCATGAGTTTTAAATTGTGTGCCATTCTGAGTAGAGTGATGAAATCTCGCAGGGTCTTTCTATGTCCCACCCAGGAAGTGAGTCACACTTTTAGTTCAGGGTATTCCCTCCCGCCCCACATTAGTCATTTAGTAGCCATCTCCGTTATCAGATCCACTGTCCTAGTATCACAGTGCTTGTGTTCAAGTCACTCTTATTGTATTTAATGCCCTCGAAGCCTAAGAGTAGTGATGCTGGCAATTTAGATATGCCTAAGTATTTCCTTTAAGTGAAAGGGTGACAGTTCTGGACTTCATAAGGAGAGATAAACACTCTTTTGCTGAGATTGCTAAATTCTACAGTAAGAATGAATCTTCTGTCTATGAAACAGTGAAGACAGTAAAAGAAATTTGTGCTAGTTTTGCTGTTATACCTCAAACAGCAAAAGAAATGGCCACAGTGAGGGACGACTGCTTATTTTGGATGGAAAAGACATTAAATTTGTACAATAAGATGCTTCCAGACAGAGACCACACAACATTCACATACCTTTCATCACAGTATATTGCTATATTGTTCTATTTTGAGTTATGGTTGTTAATCTCTTACTGTGCATTCATGCTGAGTTGCTTCAGTAGTGGCTGACTCTTTGCAACCCTATGGACTGTAGCCCATCAGGCAACTCTGTCCATGGGCCAGACAAGAATACTGGAGTGGGTTGCCATGCTTTCCTTCAGAGGGTCTTCCTGACCCATGGATCAAACCTGTGTCTCTTATGACTCCCGCATCGGAGTTCTTTATTTCTAGTGCCACCTGGGAAGCCCAGTCTCTTAATGTGACTAATTATAAATTAAATTTTATCATAGGTATGTATGTAAAGGAAAAAAACATAGCCTATATAGAGTTCTCAGCAGGGCATCTACTGGGGGTCCTAGGATACATGCCCTGTGGAAAAGGCGAGGACTATTGTATATGAATGAAATAAAATTAATATACATGTCATTGCCACCTTTATATGGCTTATAGTAACATAATTTAAAGGTTGAGAATTATAGGAAATATCAGATC
The DNA here is from genome assembly GCF_002263795.3 of Bos taurus. Taxonomy (NCBI): domain Eukaryota; kingdom Metazoa; phylum Chordata; class Mammalia; order Artiodactyla; family Bovidae; genus Bos; species Bos taurus. The sequence goes on from NC_037336.1 coordinate 68,129,356, forward strand.
ATCGTCATACTTCTGGCCTTCCTCTTTTGACATTATCTGGGTCTGGAGGCACCTATACTACACAGGAAAGTAAAGCAGCAGGATAGAACAGGCATCGTTCTGAGCAGCTAGGGCTAAAATCAAGTGCTTAGTCTCAAGTCAGGTGCCGCTTTGTACACGACAATATGGAGAACCCAACTGGAACCTGGGTCCTGTCTTGGGAGACAACTGGATGAGAAGACTGGCAGAATGATATACTGCCAGTCATATATGGTAATAACATAAAGCCAATATACACATGTTCTCCTGTATTCTCTTATATTCTATATTCTCTGGTATTCTCCTGTATTCCATTACACTATTTTATGCCAGTAGCCAGACTTAAATTCCTTGATCAACAATTTTAGGGAAGATACCTGAGGTCAGCATTTTGTGGGTAATGCCCATTGAAGGGCTTTTGCAATGTGGCTATAACGACAATGAGGAAGAATGATTCTAAGAGACTGACAAGAAGAAGAGGAAGTTCTGTAGACTGGGAATGAGAAAGGGGCCAAGGGTCCCTGGCAGTTTCTCAGGGGTGGTGAAGGTCTAAGGAAGGGTGACGGCTTGGAATAACTCAGCAGGAAGAATCTAGGCATGGGTTTCTAGCTTAGGCCAAGAAGCCTGTCCTTCCACCATGATGAGTTGTTGTTATAAAACCTCACAGGTTTCTGAGAGCTGAATTTTCTTTCTTTTTCTAGGTTTCCCAATGGAAGCCATGGTTACTGTAAGCAGAGTTCTAAGGTGGGTGACAATGTCAAAGATGGCCGGCCACATGTGTGAATGACCAGACGGCTTGTCAGAGATCTAGGGAGATCTGCCTACAGCTAGTTGTCTCCCCAGCAGGGGTAGCTTATACTGAATGGTAATTAAGTCAATTGAACTTTTCATCTTGGGGATTTTAAGTGTGAAATACTAGAGTTGATTATTAGTAGTAAAGGCAGAAGTTTATCTATTCATTTATTCAATAGACACTTCTTGAACTTATACTATTTTTCAAAGACACTGCTAGATGATGAGAATATAGTCAGTGAACAAAACAAAACAATTTCCTGCCCTCCCAGTACTCATATTCTAGTGGTAGAGACAAACATTATTATATTTAATTGATTTGAAGACATGCATTTTTTCACATTTTAAATTTCTGGAAAAAAATGGAATGCATTTTAAAGTCATTGGCCTCTTATAACCACAGTTGGACAGAGAGCAGTCAGAGTCATTTTTCTGTGTGAACTTAGTTATCTGTTTGTAACTATAAACACAATTGAATTACATGCATTGTTGGTACTGAATATGTGGACTTTAAATGCTGTTTAAAATATCTTCAAAATGTGGTATTCTGATATAGCTGAAAAAGAAAAGTTATTGGTAGACATCCAGGCTCAGAAATAGAGCAATGAGACATAAATTTGATATTAGAGAAGCAAGTAATATTATTTGAAGAATGACCACAATTCCATATTTCTTGCTTTATGAGTCCTAGAAAAGAAAGCCACTAGCAAGTAGATTAAGCTGTGTTCCATTTTATTAGTGAGATAGTGGGTGGAAAAACAGTGACATTGAGTATGAGATGAAGAATATATCAGAATATTGAATTCCAATTGTAAAGATGTCCTAGATATAATTTAATTGATTTATTTTGCTTATAGTTTTCTTTTTTGTGTGTGAAGGATATATGATTTTTAAAAAAAGTCTAAATAAGCCTAAAAGACCAATTCCAATGAGTATAAAATAAAAATTCTCAGCGATAAGAAAGATGACATGATTTTATTTGTCAGAGTTTCTCTTTCTCGATGGGTATATAAAATAATGGCACATGTTTCAACCGATAATATCTTAGAGTCACTGAAATTCACTAGCTATATAATGTCAGTGCTAAGTGCCACAAGAGAAATAAAGCAGATAAGAGGATAGAGAGTAATGGACAGATTATGCTATTTTGGGATGTGGTGTTCAAGTAAGTTCTTTCTACTAAAGAGACATTTGAGCAGAAATCTGAAAGAAGTGAGAAAATGAGTCATGCAGTTATCTAGGGGAGGGCTTTTCCACACAGAAGGAACTTCAAAAGCAAAGGTTCTGTGGGAAGAGCATGTGTGGAGTGTTTGAGGAATCAGGAAGAGTTTTCTGTGTTTGGAGCATAGTGGGGAAGTGGAAGAGTGAAGTCTGAGAGGTGGTGGAGCATGTACATTACGGGAGTCCTTGTAGACCATGGCAAGGACCTGGAATTTTATATACGTTATGTAAGTCCTTGGAGACCAGAGCAAGGAACTAGGATTTTATTCTGAGTGTGATGACAAGTCATTGAGGATTTTTAACACGCAGAATGCTGCACGGGGAATAGAATAGGGGGCTAGTTAGAAGATTGTTACAGTAAACCATGGAAGACATGATGGCAGCTTGTAATGGAATGTTTGTGGAGATGGTGGCTTTTGAATACATTTAGTAGGTAAAATCCATAGGATTTATTGATGATTATTTATGAGGATGTCAGGAAGGAATCAGGGATGGTTCCATGGTTTTGGGTGTGAACACCTTGTTAATGGTGGTGACCTTATGGAAATAGGCAAAATTGTAGGATAATTAGGACCTATAGAGGGTTTCAGGGAGGGAATTAGTAGATTAAGACTTTGTTTTGGACTTGTTAAACTTAAGCATCTAAGAGAAAAAGTTAAGTACACAGTCATATATAAGAATCTCTGTTTGGGGGAGGCTAAGGCAGTAGAAATACATTCAGGAGTCATCAGAGTACGGATGGTATTTAAAGTCACCACGCAGGATGAGATCACGATAGAAGTGAATAAAGAAGACTGAAGAGAGGCACGTAGGCAGTGATACAGGGAGTAAATTAGGAGGATTTGGAAGACAAGTGAAGAAAGTGTTTCAAGAAGATGAGACTAATTAACTGTGTCAAATGTTGATGAGATTCAGATGAGGCTTCAGAATTGACCACTGGATTAAGCAATGTGGTGGTCATCAACAGCTTTGACAAAAACAGTTTTTCATTGGAGAGGTGGGAATAGAACTTGACTAGGGTAGATTCAAAAATGAGAGGTGGAAGGTGAAGAAAATGAGACTGAGGAAAAATGGTGCATGTGAATTTGTGAGAGAGAAAAAAGAAACAAGTCAGATGTTGGAGGAAGACATGAGGTCAAGAAAGTTTTTTTCTTTCTGCTCCTTTTAAAAATTATGGGAATTACTACAGTGTTTAGTTGTGGTTGATGATATGAATGATCTAGTAGAGAAAAGAAACTGAAAGAGAGATATCAAAGAGTAAGCAAAAGAGATGGGATTCCCTCTATACAAGGAGAGTTTGTATAGGAGCCTTAGACAGAAGAATGACTGTGGTCCAGAACCAAGTAATATTGAGAGACGATTCATGAGTTGCTCATGGTTTTGCACATTTTGAAAACAGAGGCACTGACTCATTTACGTCCAAATATCTTTTCAAGAATGTTGGTGTAATGAACCGTCTTGGAAAACTGTGATTTTGTCTCTCTCTGGAGAAAAAGGTAGGCTAACCTGCTACCTATTATAAAAGATATGGGCCCCTAGTCTGAGGATTCCTTTCCTATAACACAACCGATAGCATGCATAAGCATCCATCTGGGCTCACCTGCGACGGGCATGGGACAAAGGGCGCTGACAGTAAATGTGCTGACGCATGTGTTGTCTGCCATGCTATGAGTGATAAAGTCTTTGTCTCCCTACCCGGGGGTCATGCGTCTCCTGTTGGCATTCACGGCTCTGTGATAAGCTATTAGCTAACAGGTAGGGTAAAATCTCAGACCATCAACTCTCCTTGAAATACAGGTTGGTGAAAGGATAATGAGGACATCCTTGCTTGATAAAATATAAAGCAAAGTCATAGGCTAAGAATGAGAATGGGGAAGATATTTTGGAGTTTAAGAAACAGAAGTGAAGGCATGAAGTAGACATCTTAGGGAGTACAGAGATTAAAGAGATAGAATTAACATTGCAAAATTATATTGGGATAATATTTGAATACTTTGAGATATAATATGAAGTGCCATCAGTCTATATAGGTTTTATCCAAGGTGTGGATGCTGAAGGGAGATTTTTGATGGGCTTGAAGAATTGTTGAAATAGACATACTGCGGGGTGTGATCTGGAAAGGTATCAGGGAGTGGTTTAACAACAGGATACCTGACACTGAAATTTTGGAAGCAGTTACATTATGGGTAATTTGTTCCTGTATGGGTATTGATATAGGAAGATGATGATGACTAAGGTAGTGGTAGAGAGAACGGTAATAACTCAGGGATAAAACTTACAGTGAATGAAAGAAATACTGTAGATGACTACAGTAATGAGATGAAGTGGTCTCTCGGGGTGGCTGCTAGTCCATACAGTGGGTGCTGTCACAGAAATTAGGAAATCACCCTGTTGATATGGGCAGCCTTGCCTAAACCTGGCTTAGGCAGGTCTGTCTCTGTGCAAATTACAAATGGCGCCCTTCCTTGGGCCACGGCCATCATCCTCCCACCTTCTGCAGGTTCTGGCTACACAACACTGTACTATAACCCTGAGTCAGATGGCATAAACGTGAATGTGAAGTCGCTCAGTCGTGTCCAACTCTTTGCGACCCCATGGACTATAGACTATCTGTCTCCTCCGTCCATAGGATTTTCCAGGCAAGAGTGCTGGAGTGGATTGCCATTTCCTTCTCCAGGGGATCTTCCCGACCCAGGAATCGAACCCTGGTTTCCCACATCGCAGGCAGAGGCTTTACCGTCTGAGCCACCAGGGAAGCCAGATGGCATATGTCTCCTCCAAAATAGACTTTTGGGGGTATTTTTGCATATTTGTTTTAAGAAGTGGGTTTTTTCCCCCCTAGAAATGGCAATGGGAAGCAAGGATATGGACTTTCATTCTACCTCAAGGCCAAGCAGTTTGTGTAATATAGCAAAGGAATCAATCATCACTTGTCAGGATTTCAGGGTAAGCTGAGTCCTCAAGGGAGAGTCAGGCTATAGTGAGAGAAAGAAGGTTCAGATAAGAGTTTGAAGTCATAGAGTATTTAACTGATGACATATTATGAGTGGCTTCCCTGGTGGCTCAGATGGTAAAGAATCTTCCTGCAATGCAGGAGACCTGCCTGAGTCAGGAAGATCTAGAGAAGAGCACAGCAACCCACTCCAGTATTCTTGCCTATAGGATACTATGGATAGAGGAGCCTGGTGGGCTACAGTCCATTGGGTCACAAAGAGTCAGACAAGACTGACTTATTAAAAGTTTCACTTTCTTTCATACTATCAGTATTGAGGGGTAAAATTTCATTTTTTAATTTCACTGAGTGATTGAACTGAACTGAGTCCTTATTTCATTCTTTTTATTTTATAATACACACTTTTTCTATCCAATTCTATTCTCTTACTGAAAATACCTGGACTCCTCTAAGATTCTTCTTTGTTTAGTCACTCAGTTTTGTCCCTCTCTCTGTGACCCCATGAATTGCAGCACGCCAGGCTTCCCTGTCCCTCACCATCTTCCAGAGCTTGCTTAAACTCATGTCCATTGAGTCAGTGGTATGATCCAACCATCTCATCCTCTATAGTCCCCTTCTTTTCCCGCCTTCAATCTTTCCCAGCATCAGGATCTTTTCAAATGAGTCAGTTCTTCGCAACAGATGGCCAAAGTATTGGAACTTCAGCTTCAGCATCAGTCCTTCCAATGAATATTCAGGACTGATTTCCTTTAGGATTGACTGGTTTGATCTCCTTGCAGTCCAAGGGACTGTCAAGAGTCTCTTCCAACACCACAGTTTAAAAGCATCAATTCTTCAGCACTCAGCTTTTTTTATGGTCCAATTCTCACATCCATACATGACTACTGGAAAAACCACAGATGGACCTTTGTTAGCAAAGTAATGTCTCTGCTTTTTAATATGCTGTCTAGGTTGGTCATAGCTGTTCTTCCAAGGAGCAAGCATCTTTTAATTTCACGACTGCAGCTATCATCTACAGTGATTTTGGAGCCCAAGAAAATAAAGTCTCTCACTGTTTCCATTGTTTCCCCATCTACTTCCCATGAAGTGATAGGACCAGATGCCATGATCTTCGTTTTTTGAATGTCAAGTTTTAAGCCAGCTTTTTCACCCTCCTCTTTCACTTTCATCAAGAGGCTCTTTAGTTCTTCTTCACTTTCTGCCCTAAGGGTGGTGTCATCTGCATATCTAAGGTTATTGATATTTCTCCCGGCAATCTTGATTCTAGCTTGTGCTTCTTCCAGCCTAGCATTTCTCATGATGTACTATGCATTTAAGTTACATAAGCAGGGTGACAATATTCAGCCTTGATGTACTCCTTTCCCGATTTTGAACCAGTCCTTTGTTTCATGTACGGTTCTAACTGTTGCTTCTTGACCTGAATACAGGTTTCATAGAAAGCAGGTAAGGTGGTCTGGTATTCCTATATCTTTAAGAATTTTCCACAGTTTGTTGTGATCTACACAGTCAAAAGCTTTAGCATAATCAATGTAGCAAAAGTAGATGCTTTTCTGGAATTCTCTTGCTTTTTCTATGATCCATCGATGTTGGCAGTTTGATCTCTGGTTCCTCTGCCTTTTCTAAATCCAGCTTGAACATCTGGAAGTTCTTGGTTCATGAACTATTGAAGCCTGGCTTGAAGAATTTTGAGCATTACTTTGCTAGCATATGAAATAAGTGCAATTGTACGGTAGTTTGAACATTCTTTGTCATTGCCCTTCTTTGGGACTGTAATGAAAACTGACCTTTCCCACTCCTGTGGCCACTGCTGAGTTTTCCAAATTTGCTGGCATACTGAGTGCAGCACTTTCACAAAATCAGATCCTTAGGGATGGCCAAGAGTAAGAGATTGTAGAAATTCTGAGTAAGCAGAAACCCAGAGGTAGAGAGGGAGATGGAGTGGCTGAGGCTTAAGCACAATGGCCATCTGCGACAGCTTTTCAATCATCAGAGATTCTGGTCATCACTAGGGTGACCACTGGGACTTTTACTCTAGCAGCTGCCTCCCACAGATCTCCCTGAGGCTAGGTGGACTATTATTTTGCTCTTCCTTCCTTCCTGGGTATTCTTACAATAAACCTCCATTATCTAAGGTAGATTTAACATATTTGTGGCATTTGAAAATAGAAAAGAACCTAATTAACAATGACTACGGTAGTTTTCGGAGAAGGCAATTGCACCCCACTCCAGTACTCTTGCCTGGAAAATCCCATGGATGGAGGAGCCTGGTAGGCTGCAGTCCATGGGGTCACTAAGAGTCGGACATGACTGAGCGACTTCACTTTCACTTTTCACTTTCATGCATTGGAGAAGGAAATGGCAACCCACTCCAGTGTTCTTGCCTGGAGAATCCCAGGGACGGGGGAGCCTGGTGGGCTGCCGTCTATGGGGTCGCACAGAGTCGGACATGACTGAAGTGTGCTAAGTCGGACACGATTTAGCAGCAGCAGTAGCAGCGGTAGTTTTAGTGCTAGTTTTTTAAGATATCTCCATACTGTTCTCTGTAGTGGTTGTATCAATTGACATTCACAACCGTGCAAGAGGGTTCCCTTTTCCCCAGCCATAGTTGTCTGTAGATTTTTTGATGATGGCTATTTTAATTGATGTGAAATGATAACTCCTTGTTGTTTTCATTTGCATTTCTCTAATAATGAGCTATGTTGAGCATCTTTTCATGTGTTTATTAGCCATCTGCATGTCTTCTTTGGAGAAATGTTTGCAGAGCAGCAATAGAGACACAGATAAAAAGAACAGACTAGTGGACACAGTGGGGGAAGGAAAGGGTGAGAGAATTGAGAGAGCAGCATTAAAGCACATACATTACCATATGTAAAATAGACAGCCAGTGGGAGTTTGCTGCATGACACAAGGTTCTCAAACCCTGTGCTCTGTGACAACCTAGAGAGATGGGATGGGATTGGGTGGGAGGTGTGAGAGAGGTTTAAGAGAGAGGGTACATATGGATACCTATGGCTGATTCATGTTGATGCATGGCAGAAACCAACACAATACTGTAAAGCAGTTATCCTCCAATTAAATATAAATAAAATTTTTTAAATGACTATGAATCACAATGCCTCAAACATACTGGTTAGTGATAAGCAAGCACAGTAACAAAACAGGTCTTACCCCAGGATCAAATTGATCTTCTCCAAGGCAGTGCTTCTCTAACTTCAGCATGTCTTTGTATCACCCAGGGATCCTGTAAGAGTGTGGATTTCGACTCAGTAGATCTGGAGTGAGGCCTGATAGTATGGATATCAGTTTTCATATCATACTTTGACCAGGGAGACTCTAGAGTAAGGTGTGGAAATTCTATAAACACCCAACTTTGAAATATTTAAGGCCTGGGGGGCCATACAGTGGCCGTCACAGCTACACAACTCTGCCGTTGTAGCATGAGAGCACAAAGCCACACTTAATACTTAAAGAAATGCACCTATGTTCCAATAAAACTTAACAGGTATATCTCAGAGATCTTGCAGGTTTGGTTCCAGACCACCCAGACCACTGCCATAAAGCAAATATTTCAATAAAGTGAGTCACAAAATTTTTGGTCTCCCAGTACATATAAAAGTTATGTTTACACTACACTGTAGTCTATTAAGTGAGTGATAGCACTGTGTTTTAAAAAAAATCCTAACACCTTAATTAAAAAATGCTTTATTACTAAAAAGTGTTAACCGTCATCTTATAATGCTGGGTTGCTACAAACCTTCATTAAAAAATATATAGTATCTGTGAAATGCAATAAAGTAGAACTAGGTAAAATGAAGTATACTTGGACTAATGGACACTAAAATTTGAATGTTTATAATTTTCATATGTCACAAAATACTGTCATTCTTCTGTTTTTTTTTTTTTTTTTCAGCCATTTAAAAATATGGAAGCCATTCTTAGCTCACAGACCATACAAAAATATGTGACAAACCAGATATGGCACATAGGCTATAGTTTGCCAGCCTCTGCTCTAGAAGGGGCTGTTTTCACTACCTGGAATCATCACCTGGAATTCCCCCCATAGTCGGGGTAAACTTGCTCTTGGCCCATCTATTCCAATTTTAGTGGCACCATGAATATCATGATATCCTGACCAAAGAGTAGGCACCTGACCTGAGCTAGGTTTTTCTCTCCCAGGAATTTAGCTCTTGGGTGAAGTGATCTAAAAGACTTACCATGCTAGTTTCTCCTACAGTGGGGCTCCAAAGAGACTGTCCTCTAGTTCCTGCTAACGAGACCCAGGAAGCAGATGAGACCATTCCTTGCTGCAGAATTGTTTACTAACAGTGTGATGTACACATATGAAACGTTTCTAGGTATAGCCTTGTCAGTTCATTGATTATCATGTAACTCCAAATTCATCTTTTTTTGCCAGCTCCATCCAAATAGAACCAGGCTCTTTAAATATTGATAGGAAAGTTATGACCAACCTCAGTTCAGTTCAGTCACTCAGTCATGTCTGACTTTTTGCGACCCCATGAATTGCAGCACACCAGGCCTCCCTGTCCATCATCAACTCCCGGAGTTCACTCAGACTCACGTCCATCTAGTCAGTGATGCCATCCAGCCATCTCATCTTCTGTCGTCCCCTTTTCCTCCTGCCCCCAACCCCTCCCAGTTTCAGAGTCTTTTCCAATGAGTCAACTCTTCGCATGAGATGGCCAAAGTACTGGAGTTTCAGCTTTAGCATCATTCCTTCCAAAGAAATCCCAGGGTTGATCTCCTTCAGAATGGACTGGTTGGATATCCTTGCAGTCCGGGGGACTCTCAAGAGTCTTCTCCAACACCACAGTTCAAAAGCATCAATTCTTTGGCACTCAGCTTTCTTCACAGTCCAAATCTCACATCCATACATGACCACTGGAAAAACCATAGCCTTGACTAGATGGACCTTTGTTGGCAAAGTAATGTCTCTGCTTTTGAATATGCTATCTAGGTTGGTCATAACTTTCCTTCCAAGGAAATCTTCCAAGTGTCTTTTAATTTCATGGCTGCAGTCACTATCTGCAGTGATTTTGGAGCCCCAAAAAATGAAGTCTGACACTGTTTCCACTGTTTCCCCATCTATTTCCCGTGAAGTGATGGGACCAGATGCCATGATCTTCGTTTTCTGAATGTTGAGCTTTAAGCCAACTTTTTCACTCTCCTCTTTCACTTTCATCAAGAGGCTTTGTAGTTCCTCTTCACTTTCTGCCATAAGGGTGGTGTCATCTGAATATCTGAGGTTATTGATATTTCTCCCAGCAATCTTGATTCCAACTTGTGCTTCCTCCAGCCCAGTGTTCTCATGATGTACTCTGCATATAAGTTAAATAAGGGTGACCTAGACAGCATATTAAAAAGGAGAGACATCACTTTGTCAATAAAGGTCCATCTAGTCAAGGCTATGGTTTTTCCAGTAGTCATGTATGGATGTGAGATTTGGACTATGAAGAAAGCTGAGTGCCAAAGAGTTGATGCTTTTGAACTGTGGTGTTGGAAAAGACTCTTCTGAGTCCCTTGGACTGAAAGGAGATCCAACCAGTCCATCCTAAAGGATATTGGTCCTGGATGTTCATTGGAAGGACTGATGTTGAAGCTGAAACTCCAATATTTTGGCCACCTGATGCGGAGAACTGACTCATTTGAAAAGACCCTGATGCTGGGAAAGATTGAGGGCAGGAGGAGAAGGGGATGACAGAGGATGAGATGGTCGGATGGCATCACCAACTCAATGGACATGGGTTTGGGTAGACCCCGGCAGTTGGTGATGGACAGGGAGGCCTGGCGTGCTGTGGTTCATGGTGTCACAAAGAGTCGGACACAACTGAGCGACTAAACTGAACTGAACTGAACCTTTCCTATTCCAACTGGTACAGTGTTAAGTTGTACCAGAGGAGGAGGATGGAGAGGCACTGCAGGAGAAAAAGGTTTTGCTTCTTGGTTTTAGTGGACCAGATTAGCCAGCTGCTACTGTGGGGACCAGTTCCTAAAGCATGGACAACTTCCACAGCACATGCCTTCTGCAGTATCCAGAGCTGCTCAGCACCAGACTCTTCCAATACACTGCAGCCAGCAGTACATAGTGGCCAGCAGCTGCCCCTGGAAACCCCCTCAGGTGGTTTTGCTGCAGAGTGCCTCTGGTGAGACACTTTTTTGTGAGCAGCTCTCCTCAGCACACCCACGGGTGGATTTCTGGCAAATTCCAAAGGGCCAGTTTCCAGCAAGTTCCTCTGGTGTGTGTGCATACTCAGTCACTTCAGTAATCCGACTCTTGGGGCCCCTATGGACTGTAGCCTACCAGTCTCCTCTGTCCATGGAATTCTCCAGATAAGAATACTGGAGTGGGTTGCTATGCCCTTCTCCAGGGCATCTTCCCCACCCAGAGATCAAACCCACATCTCCTGTGGCTCCTGCATTGCAGGCTGATTCTTTACTGCTGAGCCACCAGGGAAGCCCCTCCACTGGTGTGGTATCACATGAATTCTCTTCCGAGTCAGCCTGCTCTAACACCGTCTAGATCTCAGCTTTGAGGGATGAGAGCTCTTCCTTGGGTATCTGTTGAAGCCCCAAAGATAGTGGCTGCTTCTTACATCTGCTCTGCCCCCGTGTTCTTCAGACTTACTTCTTACTACCAATCCCGTTTTCATTCTAACAGGATTGGAGTAACAATTCTTTATATTAAACTTCCACTGTTCAAATAACTGTGGTTTCTGTATCCTGTTTGGATTCTGGATGATATATATGATACAATAACCAATTTAATTTCCAAAATGATTATACCAATTCACCATTTTATGAGTTTTTATTTCCTCAACCCTTTGAATTGGAAGATTTTTAATAATTGTGCATTTGATGAGTTTTGAAATTCTATCTCCTTGAAGATTGAATGTGTTTTTTCCCAATCACAAGCCCCTTCATCAGTCTCTCTAAGTAATTTCTACACCATGTTTTTGTATGCCAGCCAGAGGTGTGCCTCCTCTGGGTTCTTCATGATCATCCCCTAGATGGTATGCTAACAAAGTACATTGAAGCAGCAAGGCATTTTATTCATAAACGAAAAATTCAAAGCCTAAATCTGATTGCCATACCAAACCCTCAGATTCCTATGGCTACATTTTAAAAACCTCAGCTTTCCATTGTTAACATTTTCCCACATCTACTTTTGTAGATATGTGTATGAATTATATGAATACACAAATATATTGTTTTCACATCATATGAATATACACATATATTATGTTTACTATTATGTTTGAAACCATTTGAGTGTAAGATGAAGATGTCATATCCCTTTATCCCAAAATATTAAAATTTGCGTAATTTATAAACAGGAACAATATCTTCTATGGTCATGGGTACAGTTCATTTATAAAATAGGAAAAATTTAACAGGAATAAATTTGGTGACTGTAATATACAGTCAATATTTAAATAGTCCGATTTTTTTCCCTTATCTAGGATCTGATATAGGCTCATGAATGGCATTTAATTATCATGTCTCTTTAGTCTTCAATCTGAAGCAGGCTTTCTGTCTCTTTTATATGTTACAATGTTGATATTTCTGAATACACAATAGTTGTTTTACACGTTGTTCCTCAGTGTGAGTATGTCTGATGTTTCCTTATTATTAGATGAAGTTTAGGCATTCTTGATTGAAATATCACAGAAATGATGTTCTTTCCACTGCTTTATATCACAAGGCACGTGCTATCAGTTTCTCCCAATATTGGTGATGGAGGCTTTAAGTGGTATCTCTCAGTTTCTCCATATAAAGTTATTATTCCTCTACTTTATAATTAATAAGTAATCTATGAGGAAATACTCTGGGCCTATGTACTTATCCTGTTTCTCCCCTTCCCCAATGTAATTTTTTATAGTCCCTCCTCCCACAGTGAGAACCCTAGTGCTCCACTCATTTGCTTTATCTTATAAATACATCCAATGTTGTTTTATAATTACCACACTGATGCCACAAACAGCAAGAAACTAGTTACTGAGTAAAATTCAAAAATTCTTTACACTCCTTTTTTTTGATAGACTATGTTCTATTGAAGATGTATAGAGTAGTACTGAGTTCAAAGTTACTTAAATTATGTTTTTTTTCTGTTTTTTATTATTTTGATTTACATTTAGGTTTATTCATTTTGGTTTACATACTAGTTAGTGATTTACTTTTTTGTCCTTTTAATTTTATGTTTTGAATATTTAAAATATTAGTTTATTTCTATCAACCTCTAAAGAAAACCATTTTTATAAGTTTATGGTTTATTCTTTCAGTGTTTCTCTTCACAAAAATAAACATATATATGTATATGTTTCTATTTCTCTTCTTATACAAAAGCTAATATACTATACAAACTCTTTTTTACTTTGCATTTTTCATTTAACTATGTTTCACAGAAATTTACATAGCTTCATAGGGATCTTCCTCATTCTTTACAGCTTCAACAGTTCTCCCTTATGGGATATATGATAGTTTATTCAACCACTTTCCCTGTGTGATCATTTAGGTCATTTTAATACTTTCCAATTATAGACAATATTGTAAAATGTAATACTGTGCATATAAATTTTTGATTTTTTGAGGTGTAACTTTGGGGTAAGCTCCAAGAAGTGGTATTTCTGCATCAAAGCAGAAATGTGTAAGGGTTTTTTTGTTTTGTACTATTTTGCATTCCCATGAGGAATACATGAGAGTGTCTTAGGCCAACTTTTGAGGCAGATGCTTTTCTATCACCTGAAAAATGTAGTCTATTAGTTAAAGAAGGCCAATAAAGGAAGTTGGGATAGGAAGACCCCTTTTCATGGTCTCCACTGGGAATAAAGAGAAATGAATGGAATAGAGAAAAGCCTCAGAAACAGACCAAAGTGTTTGTTGAGTAAAACATAAATGTGACAAGTTTGAAACCTGTGTGGAAAAGATACATTTTCAACAAGTGTTATTGACTAAGTGGTTAATTGTTGGGAGAAAAATTTTTGCCAGATAGCAATTACAGAATGTGCTATTCAGATGAATCTGGATCAACCCCTGATGGAAATAACTAAAGAGCCTGGATAAAATGTGAAAAAAAAAAAAAATTTCCTAAAAGCACAGAAGACATGATGAGAGAGTAAAAAAATTTCTAGACTCAAACAGAAAGAAAATAAGAACTAAGATTAATCCCATTGACTCGGAAGTACCTTGGCCTTCAGAGCATTTTCTGATTCTTGAAAAGTAGCAGCTTAGTTTTGACAACTCATAGGGTGAGAGAAAGGGAAATTAAAACCTATAACTCATCCAAGAAAGGCATTCTCCCTACAATAAACTGGCACTCCAAAGGGCTACACCATCAAGGTAACGGCGAGCCAGAAATTAAAATAAACAAAACTAAAATAGACTTAAAGCTCAAATTCAAATTACTCCAAGTGGTTGAATACAGCCCTAGTCTGCCAGTGCCCCCAAGTGTCTGATAGAAGCAAATGTAAATCCTCTGGAAGAAGGATTTATTACAGGTCTCAGATTATTTCCACAAAGATTTTACAAGTATAATGTCCAACACATAATAAATAATAAAGAGGAAAATAAGGAAATGAAGCTCTGTGACTAAGAACCAATAGAAAAAACAAACAACAGAAACAGATGCACAAAGACTTCAGATATTAGAATTATCAGATACAATATAAAATAACAATGTTCACTACACTTAAATAAATTTTGAAAAGGCTTGAAAACATCAATAAAGAAGATAAAGTTATAATAAATGATATTTCAGATTCAAAAAAGAACCTAGAATTTCTATAATTTAAAAATATAAGCAGAATTAAAACTCAATAGGCACCTAAATCACTCCATATATAAAAATTAACTCAAGATGGATTATACAACTCAAAACCATAATGCTTTCAGAGGAATACATATGACAATCTTTGTGATTTGGTGGAACATAAAAGTTTTCTTAGGTCATAAGAAGAAAAAATATTTAACACCAAAAGAAACTTATATATAAAGGAAAGAAAAAAATAGAAACTGTAAATATGCCAGTAAATATAAAAGACCTCATTTTCAGTGCTCTTAAATTATAAAGTGAAAGCAAAAATAATAATTTATTATGACATTTCTAATAGGTAAAATTAAATGTATGAAAATAATAGAAGGGAAAATGGAAGTGTACTGTTTTCAGTTTCTTATGTGAAAAGTGAAGTGGTATAGTATTATTTGAAAGAATAATGTAAAAGATAAAGATGCATGTTGTAATTCATAAATAACCACTTCAAAATAAAATGAAGAGGCAGAGATAATAAGCCAAAGGTATGGATAAAACAGAACAGTGAAAATGCAAAAGAAGACAGGAAAAGAGTAAAAAAGGCAAAGAACAGATAAAGCAAAAAAAATAAATAATATCATTGTGTTGACAACATTAAATGTAAATGATCTAAGCACTGCAATTAAAAGGCAGAAAATGTCATACTGGATAGAAAGCAAGAGCCAATTACATACTGCCTGTAAAAGAAAACACTTATATGTAAAGATACAGATAAATTAAAAAAAACAAACTTGCAGTCACTAATCATGAGAAGGATGGAGAAGCAGTACTAATATCAGAAAAATACATCACAGAACAAAGAATATTAGCAAAGATAGAGGGACATTTCAAAATGATAAAAGGAACAAGTTATCAAACGTATGTTCAGATCTCAGATGTGTATGTACAGAGTAATAAGCTTAAAATATATAATATATTTTTATATATTTTATATTTGTATAAAATACATAACGCCAAAACTGACAGATATAGAAAGATAAATAGATAAAAACACATGAAAGTTGAAAATGTAATACTCCTATCTCAGTAATTGATAGATTAAACAGAGATAAAACCAGTAGGAATATAGTGGAGCTGAACATCACTATCAAACAGCTTGACCTAATTGGTATTTAGAAACACTGTATCAACCAAAGGCAAAATAGACATTCTTTTCCAGTATACAAGAAATGCTCATTAAGATACATGATATGCTAAAAAATTTTAGTGTATTAATGCATAATAGAAGCTTCTATATGTTTAAGTAGACTGAAAACATGCATAGTATGTTAGCTAACACTATAGTGGTAATTGCTTTGCAATATGTTTATTGCATTAACATGTTGTACACCTTAAGCTTATACAGTGTTATACATCAATTTATACCTCAATAAAAGTTTTTAAAAGCATACACAATATATTCTCTAACAGTAATGAGATTAAATTAGAAACTCGTAACAGAAATATCTTGAAAATTCCAAATTTTTGGAAATAAACAACACACAAATAACTCATGATCAAAGATAAACCACAAGTGAAATTAAAATATATTTAAACTAAAATTTTAAAATATACATAAAACAGACATGATTTAAATGGTGCAGCTAAAGCAGTGCTTAGAAAGAGAGAAGTAACTTTAAAAGCTCATGCCAGAAAATAAAAAAGTTTTAGTATTGATCATCTAAGCTTTTATCCTAAGAAATTAGAGTCAATTAAATCAAGAGTAAATTAGTAGGAAAGAAATAGTAATAAGAGCAGATATCAGTGAAGAAATAAAAGGTTCAAACAATAAAATTAATGAAACAAAAGCTAGTATTTTAAAAAGACCAACAAAATTTATAAGCAATTACTTAGGCTGAGTGAGAAAATAAGAGAAATCACAAGATAAATTAAAATTACCAAAATCAGAAATAAAAGAAAGACAATCACTACAGATCCTATAGTTTAAAATCATAAGGGAATATTATGAACAATCTTAGGAGAATAAATTTGATAATTAGATACAATTAATGAACTCCATGAAAGATACAAATTACTAAATCTAATTCATTAAGAAATAGAAATTTTAAATAGCTCTATATTTGTTAAAGATATTAAAAAATAATTTTATAATTTTCAACAAAAACTCTGGGCCAGATAGCTTCACTGGTAAATTCTGTCAAACATTCACAAAAAAATAATATAATTGTAGACAAATTTATTGAAGAAACAAAAAGGACCACATCCTAAACCTTTCCCTGACACTGAGGCAAAACAACATCTTTAAAGTTCTGAAAGGAAAAAATGTATCAACTCAGAGCTTTATATCTGCCAAAATATTCCTCAGAACTAAGGCAAGATAAGGCAGTCCCTCCGCTATCTGGGAGAAGGCAATGGCAACCCACTCCAGTGTTCTTGCCTGGAGAATCCCAGGGATGGGGGAGCCTGGTCAGCTGCCCTCTATGGGGTCACACAGAGTCAGACATGACTGAAGCAACTTAGCGACAGCAAGGGAAAACTAAAATAATTTGTTACCAACAGCCCTGCAATATATATTTTAAAAAATGCTAAAAGAAGTCCTCAAGGCCGAAGCAAATGGTGATAGAAGGAAATTTTTATTTCAGATCAAATATCAAACATCAGAAATGATAAATATCTGAATAAATATGGGTCTATTTTCTCCCTCTGAGTGTTGTAAAACACATATGACTTTTTAAAGCAAAATTATGATGTTCTCCTGCATTACTTTCAATGTATATCAATATAGTCTGTATGTAATAGTCACTCAGTTGTGTCCAACTCTGTGACCCTGTGGATTATAGTCCACTAGGCTCCTCTGTCCATGGAATTCTCCAGGCAAGAATATTGAAGTGGGTTGCTATTCACTTCTCCAGGGGATCTTCCTGACACAGGGATCAAACCTGGGTCTCCTGCACTGGCAGGCAGATTCTTTACTGTCTGAGCCACCAGGGGAACCCATATCAGTATAATGATTATCTATAACATAAGGATGGCAAGAGGAGAGTAAGCAGTCTATATTGTTAAAAGGCTTTAATATTTTGCATGAAATTGTTAGTATAATATTAGTTTTAGATAGACTGTGAAAGGTGATAGATATAGAGAGTAATTTCGAGATCAATTTCTTAAAAAAATGCAAAAAGATATCTTAAAAACCAGTAGACAAAATGGAATACTGAAAAAAATAGTGAAATAATCCAAAATCAGGCAAGAATGGAGGAAGAGTGAGAGAAAATAACAGGGGAAAAAAAAAACCCAGAAAACAATAAGCTGGCGTACTAAATCCATCTCTATCAATAATGGTATTAAATGTTAATTGGACCCTAAACATTCCCAGTTAAAAGAAAGACATTGTCATATTGGACAAAAAAAAATTATATCCTGCCTGTAATAAGTGAACTACTGATTATTGCAATATATATGTATATATATACATATAAAACATATAAAAGCACTTTGCTGAGTGATAAAAGTCAAAAACGTATGATTATATGTCATTTATATAAAATTTTATACTAGACAAAACTAAAAAGACAGAAAGCATGTCAGTGGTTGCCTGGGACCAGGAACTAAGAGGTGGTGAAACTTTATGTGTGATAGAAATATATTTTTTTGATTTGGGTGATGACTAAAAGGCATATGCATTTGTCAGGCTCATTCAACCTGTAAACTTAAGATGATGAATTTTATTTTATATAAATTATCTTCAATAAAGTTGAATCAAAACATTAAAACATAAGTTAGAATTTAGTTACAAACCTTTAAGTTTTTTATATGTATATGTTTATGTATATTTTAATTTCAGAAGAAACACATTAGTTTAATTTTACTCCCCCTTCTGCTTTGTGCTACACAAAATTATTTTGAACTCAGTAGTCTAGTCCTTGGGAAAATAATACTTCACACTGTTTGGAAAACATAGCTCATCAGAGGGGGGAAAACTTATGCCATGGCTTCAGATTTGGATTTAATTCCCATCTGATATTTATTAGATAATTCAAGATAAATCCCTTGCTCTTGTGGAGTTACTCTCCCCTGACATGTAAAATGGTCCTGCTGGGCTGCCAGAGTAAACAAGAGAGGGTGTGTAAAGTACCTGGTCCAGATAGGAAACCTGAAAGAAACGGTTGCCCCCTTTTTTAGAAGAACTACAGGTTCTAGATTTTTAAAAACAAGCCTAATTCCAAATGTTTCATTGAATTTATAATCTCATGTATACTTTTCATACTATGCATTCTGGAGTGTTTGTTTAAAAAAATAGATGACTATATTTTTGAAGCAAAAACAGATAGAGTTTACTTTCACTAAAAATAAAAGACTTGGTCAACAATCTATTGACTACCGATTATGGGTCAGGCACTTTTCTAGCCTATGGGGTTACTGTTGGAAGGAGTGATGTGTGTGTATGTGTGTGTGTGTGTGTGTGTGTGCACGCGTGCACGCATGTGCGCCCGCGCGCTCCATGCTCAGTCATATCTGACTCTTTGCTGCCCCTGTGCCGTAGCGCACCAGGCTCCTCTGTCCATGGAATTTTCCAGGCAAGAATACTGGATCTGGTTGCCATTTCCTTCTCCAGGGGATCTTTCCCACCCAGGGATCAAAGCCGTGTCTCTTGTGTCTTCTACCCTGGCAGGTGAATTCTTTACCACTAGCGCCACCTGGGAAGCCTATATATATGCACATACACACACACAATTATTGTATGAGTAATACAATACACAACACACCCAAATGTAATATAGTGAACTTGTACAGATTTTGAAACATCTTGGAGTATCCCACACAGTGATAAGACTGTAAGATTCTGGTTCAGTTCTGTCAAAACTGATGTCATACTGGGCAAGTAAACTACATTAATTTCCTCATCTGTAGAACAAGAGATTTGAACTATGTCTCCTTTCAACTCTAAGACACATGTATAGAAAAATATCTGAAGTTTTTTTCTGATTTTCAAAATCACTCATTTATATGTTGTTTTTCCCACTCACTCTAGGTGTACATTATTCATCAGTTATAAGTCTATAGATAAAGAAGTTTGGTTTCTGAATTATCTTAAACAAAAACAAAATTTTCATTCATTCCGTCATTAAGTATCTTATGAGCACCCTCTATGCATAAACAGCCATGCCAGATTCTAAGTATCAAGTAATGATCAAAACAATCTTGGTCCCTAACCTCATAGGACATAATAGGTGTAAAGGATAAGGAAGAGGTTCTCTGATTTAGGAAGAAGATAAATTCAATTTTGATAGGTTAACTGAGAGGTTAAGTTAGGATGATGTATGTTCCAGTGGAGCTGGCAGGTGAGACAAATTAGGGAGATATTACCAGGGATATAGTGTTTAAAACCACAAGACTGGATGTAATTAACTTGAGACAGTGTGTATACTGAGAAGAAAAGAAATCACAGGTTTACATTTTCAGGAATGTTAATTTTAGAGATTAGGCATAGGAAGAGTTGCTAACAAAGAAGACTAAGAAGAGATAGAAGAGTTAGAATGAAAGCCACAGTATAGTATATCCCAAAGAGGGGATTGTTAACTGTATCAAATATAAATTAAGTGAAAGAAAGATCCGTTGGATTTGGAAAAACTAATGTTACTGCTATACTTGGCATACATAGTTTCAGTGGGCTGGCTGAAACAAGATTGCAATGTGCTGAGAAGGAACTGAGGGTGCAAAGTCAACCCTGGACAAGATTAAGAGAGGAAAAACTCTAGTAGTTGGAAGGAAATACAGGCATGCCAGTTATTGCTGTTTGCTTGCTCCTTAGTGTGACTGTTTTAATTTTATTTTTTAGAATGAGTAATACCCGGGCTGAAGGGAAGTTGAAGATGCAAGAGACAGAAGAGAACTAATGAATGAGACTCCTTGGATGGTGAAGAGTGATGAGATCCACAGGAGAATGGGAGAGGTGGTCTTCAACAATTTTCAAAGACTGGAAGCAGTGGCAGGATGAAGATGCAGAATGGTTTGTAGAAGGATGAAGGGAAAAGAGGCAGCATGGTGGAACATTTAGGAGCCAGACTGTAAAGACGGGCTCAAATCCAGCTTCTTCCACTTGCTGAGTTTGATTAAATGCTGCTCTCTGAACTTCAATTTCTTCATCAGTGACATGGAAGCAAAGTGTTACCTATAACATAGATTCGTGAATTTTTAAATGAGTTAACACTTTATAAGAGCACTTAAAAATATCTGGCGCCTACCAAGTGCTGTATGGGAGGTTGTTGTCGTTCAGTTGCTCAGTGTATCCGACTCTGTGACCCCATGGACTAAAGCATGCCAGGCTTCCCTGCCCTTGACCATCTCCCAGAGTTCGCTCAAACTCATGTCCATTGAGTTGGTGATGCTATGTTTATGTTATTGTGAGAGGATAAAGAAGGTCCTGTGTGATGGTTTCTACTTTATCCAAGAACTGGGATGAAGATGAAAAAGCTGTTAACCTTTCCAGAATGCAGAATCATGTAAACAATGAGAGCACCTTTTTGTTGTTAAATTGCTCATGATGTAAAGACTGTAATACCCACTGTGCATGATGGTGGGGTGAATCAGGCCTACACCTCCACATCTGGTGAAAGCATAAAGTGTACATCCTCTTTAGGAGGCAATTCAGTTCTATGAATCACAAGATTTTATTATGCCAATAACACAGAGGTCCTCGGAGGAGGGGTGTGTGCTGTACAGAGCAGGTGGAAAGCCCTGCCACTGAGAAAGCCAGCTACTTACATTTGACTCCATCCCCAGTCCCCTAACTGGTGAAACTCCGAGTCTTCCCTGTGGCTCCTGTTAATTCCCAGGTTTATGCTCTGCGTGTAATTGGCCTCGGGCTACCGTGTTTGTATGCTGTCTTTGTTTCTCTTTCCAACAATTCGGCTTCTTCACAAGTCTCCGAAAGAAATCCACACAGAAGGAGGGGGTCTTGGAGCCCACCGTCTTATATTTTATTTCTCTCTCATATTCTCTGTCCCCACCCCCAACCACTCCACCAAGTCTCCATCCTGCCATTGCCGCTGGGGATTCAAAATTCTCTATTGTGCAGAGCACTTCAACTCTTCCAAATTTCTAATTCCAAAATTGCACAGTAAGCCCTTCAAAACATCCTGGAGACTATTGTAAGACCAACTGTGTTCCTACAAGGGTCATCAATGACAAAATTTTACTACTGCTTCAGCTAATCCATGTCCAGAGCTGCTGCTGCTGCTGCTAAGTCACTTCAGTCGTGTCCGACTCTGTGCGACCCCATAGACGGCAGCCCACCAGGCTCCGCTGTCCCTGGGATTCTCCAGGCAAGAACACTGGAGTGGGTTGCCATTTCCTTCTCCAATGCATGAGAGTGCAAAGTGAAAAGTGAAAGTGAATTTGCTCAGTCGTGTCCGACTCTGTGCGACCCCATGGACTGCAGCCCACCAGGCTCCTCTGTCCATGGGATTTTCCAGGCAAGAGTACTGGAGTGGGGTGGCATTGCCTTCTCCACGTCCAGAGCTAAGAATAATCAAATAACCACCAAAGCATAAACAGCTTAAATATTCAACTAAAAGGGTTAAAAATCATAATATATATCATGTGATGGAATGTCACTCAACCATTAGAATAGAGTGTGACAAGCACTTAATACGGGGGAAATTTTTGCAATATATTTTTTAACATACACTGAAGTACAAAAAATAAAACAACCAAAAAGGGGTAGGTCCTAACCTCCCTTCTCATCAACACTTTAGTAAGGAATAATGCTTGTATGAGGGTATAACATTTAAACAATGCTGAAAGTTCCAAAACGCAAAGCAAAAGCCCTCATTTCCGTCTTTCCCCTACCATCCTCTCCAAGTGAACAATTGCTTATTATACTTCCTAATTTTAAAAAGCATAAATCTACATAAATTCACATCTCTCTTTATTTTAATTTTACACAAAAGAGGGCATACAATTTACATAGTTTTATACCTTTTTAATGTTTATGATACATTTTAGAGATCTTTCAATAGCAGCAAATATGTATATATATGGATACCCATTAATATAGCTTTAATAATATTTCACATTATTCCACTGTACCAATATACTCTAGCTAGTATCCTATTTGTGAAAACTCTGGTTGCCATACTTTCTTCCAAAAGATTGCTCCAATTTATACAGTTTTCCCATTCATTGTATCTGTACTAAGTATCATTAAAATTTATGATATATATTTAAAAGAAAAAAAAGCCCAGTATAAAAATGTCAGTAAAGTCATTCAGCTACCCATGAATGAGAGCATACTATGTGAATCTGAAAATTATTGCATGGTATTATACAACAATTACAGGGATTAGTAAAATATAGTCCTTAATCTCTGTCCTCAATCTAATAATCTAGGGTGGAGGGGGAGAGAAAGATGTAAGTAAGTAACAACAATACAGATGTTGTTGTTTACATCTTTCTTTACAACAAGTAAGATGTTGTAAGTAACAACAATACAGAAGAGAATAGAAAAGAGAAAAAGCACAAAGAGAGAAATAATTGCCATACTAAAATTAAAACAAAAAGCAGAGCATGGAGGAAGAAATGATTTATTTCCACTGGAATTATAGACACCTTCACAGTACAGGTACATTTTATGTGGTCATTCTTAGAAACCATAACAGCGTCCATTTGCTGATGGTACCAGGCACTATGTTGATTTACCTTAAGTGCACTTTCTAATTTAATCTCTATAACAATATGAGGTAGGTAAGATCTTCACAGGCATTTTACAGGTAACAAATCAGAATCTGAGCAAAATTAATCACAACGTCACTCATCTGTTACCATACACCTTCCCTGTACATCTCATTTCATTTCATCCTCATAATGTTCCTATGAAATAAGAACTATTATTACCCCTGTTACAGGTGATAAAAATAAGGCACAGAGGGCTTAAGCTATTTAAGGTCACAGAAGGTCACAGTGACAGGTAAGTGTCAGAGCAAGGTCACAAACCAAGGCAATCTTAGAGCCCAAGTCCGTCCTTGATTTGTTGTGGGAGGAAATAGGGTGAGGAAGGGGCATGGTAATAGAAGAGAGCTGCATGATTTTTGTGAGGGATGGGTTGGCTCAGCCATACTTTGGAAGCACAGTGACCAGCAAAGGAGCCATTTGCTGGAGACTGGATAAGGCCAATGGGAGTGAGGGAGTTAAGCTCGTGGAAATTAGATACAGAGCAGAGGAAGAACAGAGAAGACTTTGATGACTAATCAAATGCCTCAATCACAGCCCTCTCAGCCTTCACCTCTCTAAACTAAGCGTTGTACTCCTTTTAGTCAATGCTCACAGGCTTGATTATTTTAGAGGCCTGTTTCGAGATGCTTCTGTTAGAACTGAGATCCATCTTGTACAACGTGGGCTTGAGAAAGGATGATGCTAATGAGCTTTGTGATTGGAATAGTACTTCTCCCTCCCTCGCTCAAGAAGGCAGCAATCATGAGGTTAGGATAGTGGTTATTAATCAGGTTGCAAGAGAAAAGATATCCTACCCTCCAGTAGTTGCTAAGATGAATGAAGAGATATATCCAATTGCCAGTTTCCTCTTATCCTAACATTTCTTTCTGTAGCATTGGACACTGTTGATTACCCCCTCCTTGAAGTCCTCTCTGCCATTAACTTCTGCATTATTACTCTTACTGATTTTTCTCCTACCTCTCTGACTTGCCTTCCCATTTCCCTTGAATAGTACTATCTGCTCCTTTGCCTCTTAAAGGACCATGTTCCTCAAGGTTTGCTCAAGGTTTTCTCCTTCTGTTGCTACTTAAAATCTCAAATAAATTTACTTAGAATTTTTCAACTGTCAGTTCATAGAAAGCAAAGGTCTTGGACCTCTTTGTTTCACTGCTTTTATTCAGAGAACCTCATGTTCATAACTAGGACTCTAACTCATTTCTGAGAAGGTCACGTGGGTCAACTTTATATCTCCTATTTTCAGCAGCCTTGATGATTGGTCCTGATTCAGCTCTGACCTGGACTCTGCTCCTTGACTACATTCATGCTACACCTATGACTGCCCTGCTTCCAGCTACTATGTACAAACACTTTACTTGTTATCAGCTGTCTAGTTATCAGTAATCTACATCAGTAGTTCCCAGATTTAAAGCACATCAAATCACCTGGGAATCTTAAAAAATCTTGACACCTGTTTCCTGCCCCAAACATGTTGACTTAATTGGTATGAGGGAGGGATTTTAAAAAGCTCACCACATTGTTCAAATGTGCAGTAAATTTGGAAACTACAGCCTATGTGGTAGTTCTTACATCCAGTTGCTTGTGGGAATCACTTGGGGAGCTTCTTTTAAAAAATACAGATTTGGGGATTCTACCTTAGACCTCAGCCACAGGAACCTAGGAATCTACCTTTTATGTCTCCATTTGAATGGAATGTTGAGATTGATTCCTGTCATGTGTGCAACTTGAAGTGGGACTTTATGGCCAGATTACCACTGCCTTCATTCCAGTTTTTTTTTTTTTTTTTTTTAATGCCTCCACAATATAACGTCTATCTGTATCTGAAGGGAAGCCAGTCTAGCTTTTTTTCCTGCCCACCTTCTGTGAGTCAGACTTGTGTGTATAAGATCCCAAAGATATTTGGCTGTCATGCCACATGCACTTCAAACTCAACATGGCCAAAACTGAACTCATCAATTTTAATTTTTTGTCTCATCCAGGTGAGCTTCACCCGTACCAGCACCAGTGTACTTGTCCCAAGCCTAGTCACCCTGTTTGTCTCTTAACCATAGCCAATAGCAACCACGTCAGCTACACTATCGGAGAAGGCAGTGGCACCCCACTCCAGTACTCTTGCCTGGCAAATCCCATGGACCAAGGAGCCTGGTGCGCTGCAGTCCATGGGGTCGCTAGGAGTTGGACACGACTGAGCGACTTCACTTTCACTTTGCACTTTCATGCATTGGAGAAGGAAATGGCACCCACTCCAGTGTTCTTGCCTGGAGAATCCCAGGGATGGCGGAGGCTGGTGGGCTGCCGTCTATGGGGTCACACAGAGGGTCGCAGCTGCTGCTGAGTCGCTTAAGTCGTGTTCGACTCTTAGCGACCCCATGGAGCAGCTACCCTAAATTCTATCCTGTTGGTTCTGTTTTGCAGATGACAGCCTTAGTTCAAATCTGTATTCTCTCTCTACCAGAGTACTTTTTAATAACCTAACTGGTCTTCCTGCCACTAATTTCCGGACTGCTAATCTCAGCTTTCTTCCAGTTCTTTGTGTGTTAGCTCAGTCATGTCCAACTTTTTGCCACCCCATGGACTGTAGCCCACCAGGCCCCTCTGTCCATGGGATTTTCCAGGCAAGAATACTGGAATGGGTTGCCATTTCCTTCTCCAATTTTTTACTGCTACTTGAATGAACTTTTCTAAAGTGCAAATCCGATCTTACCACCACTATGCTTGAAATCTTCTAATGGTTCTAGCTTCCCATTAGGATACAATTCAAACTTTCAAGCTTACAAAGTCTCATGAGTTTTGCCTCCAGTCTCATTCCTTGGGACAAAGTTTCCCTTTTATGTAAGTCACCTGAGCCCCACTCCAGACATACTGAGATTCCTGGGAGGAAGAGACTAGATACCTAATATTTAACAAGCCCTAGGTGATTCTGCTGATCGGGCAAGATTGAAAAGCAGAGCACACACATACACACGTAACACTTCAGAAAGCCAACTTGCATGAGGCTTCTGGAATGTTCTATACTGTGTCACATCTTTACTGTCATTTGCCTGTGCCCTTCCACCTGGCTCCCTTCTACTTTTTCCCTCAAGGTCCCCTCAGGAGTTGGAGTTTCCTGACTTCCTGGACTTCTCTTTGGTGTTTCTGTAACATCCCGTGCCCTTCCTTATTCCACTATTTGTGTGCATGCATGCTAACTCCTTCAGTCGTGTCTGACTTTTTGTGACCCTATGGGCTGCAGCTTGCTGGGCTTCCCTCTCCATAGGATTCTCCAGGCAAGAATACTGGAGTGGGTTGCCATGCCCTCCTCCAGGGGATCTTCCTCACCCAGGGATTGAACCCATGTCCCTTGTCTCCTGTATTGGCAGGTGGGTTCTTTACCACTAGCACCACCTGGGAAGCCCCATTCCACTGTTTACCACTTCATTATTTTCTTATCTAGCTTCCCCATTAGAATTTGAATTCCTTGATGGTAAACATACTGTCTTGCTTTTCTTTTTTTTTTTAATCCCCAGATTTCAGCACAATGTTGAACATAATGAATGATCGTTGAATGAATTACTAGAAGATGAAAGCGGAGGAGTCCATTGTTAAGTAAACAGGGTTGGCAAAAGCCCGGGCAGGATTAGCAATACAGACAAGTATCTGGATTTGAATTTAAGTCTGAAGGTCCTATACCAATAATTTAAAATATAAGTATGTAGAATCATGGTGTAAGTACAGCATACATCAAAATTTTTAATGCAGGTGATAGACACAGACGCAGGCTGATTGGAATAGAGAAGGAATTTATTGAAAGGTTGTTGGAAAGCCCACAGAATTTCCAGGAAGACTAAAATGCCAGGCTTTGAAAACAGACAGGAACAAAGGACGGCTGAGCAGCTAGAATCACGGCCACGGCTAAACAATGGAGGCTGCAGCCCACCCACCTGTCTCCACCAGCGCGGGGCACGCTGCTGCAGTTGGTGCTGCTTCTAGTGAAGTTGCTGTGGCTGCTGTTGCTAAAATGATTTCTCCACTGACTACTTCGTTGCCTTATTCACCCCACTGGAATTGCTATGCTACGCTATGCTCAGATGCTCAGTCATGTCTGTCTCTCTGTGACCCCTTGGACTGTAGCTTGCCAGGCTCCTCTCTCCATGGGATTTTCCAGGCAAGAATACTGGAGTGGGTTGCCATTTCCTTCTCCAAGGGATCTTCCCCACCCAGGGATCAAACCTGGGTCTTCTGCGTTGCAGGTGGATTCTTTACCAACTGAGCAATCAGAGAAGCCCACTGAAATCTCAGACTGGTTCAAATGACTGGACAAGTGTACATCTGGGTGTGTGTGAGATGGAGTTTCTGTGAGAGCAAGCTTCTGAAATTCTCAGCATCCATGTCCCATGGAGCAGATGTCCATAGCTTGGAGAACTTCCCAAATAAAGGCTGGAGTTCAGGTCCTGGATAGCCAATTTAAAATAAAAGTTTCCAATTTTATGTAGTGTTACAAAATGGTAAAATTAATTAAAATCTTAGGGTTCCCTTAATTTCTGAGTAAAATAACATTCACTACATCTTATGCTATCAGACTTGCAGAAATCTTTAGGCAGAAAAAACTGCAGCCTACTTCCTCTAGGATACTTGGAGCATGGATAGGTATCCAGAGGAGAAAGTTAGGTTCCAAATAAGGAGGACAGAGAGGGTAGGGGATGAGCTCAAAATTGGGACTGCAAGGCCAAGAGTTTATAGTTGGCGAGATCAAATTGAAGCAAGAGTGTGAAAACAAACATAAGTTCTGGATGATTGCCTATATAAGGGGAAGTATTCAAGGTTAATGGTTCACTTCAACATGTATTTCTTTTTTATTTAAAGAAAAATGTTCTTTGTAAAAAGATTAGATGCTTTAAAAATTTTCAGCAATATTGAAAAATGCAAAGGAAAATGTTGGAACAATCACTTCATATCCAACCCCCTAGAAATAACCATTAACACTACGGCAACATCATTCCAACCATCATTCCACACTTGGTAGATGTGCAGAAAATATATACACATGTATACAGATAAAAGCATCTGGGCTGCCACACTGCACCACTCAAGTGGTCATCATTCATCCAGAATGTATGTGATAAGGATAGTCGATTGGATGGATGGATGAACTTTTGTTACATGATCTCATTTCAAAAATAAAAGTAGCAGCTTTAATTTTCATTGAGAGAAAAAAATTAAAGGAATTGGTGGACTTCAAATAAACTTTTTTATCACAAAATACATTATTTCCTTTTTATAAAAAGTTAAAAATGAATTTGTTAAAAATAAGAGGTTGAAATTGTTTTTTTTTTTGGTGTGTTTCAGTTAAATGCTTTGGTTTTAGACAGTGTCAATTGGCTCACTGCTTGCTATGAAAGATGAGAACTGCAGCCCTCTTAAGCTTGTTGTCTCATACCCTTCACGATTTTGCCATATTTGTGAGTTGTTTTTTTATACTGTCAAGATTTATTACAGTTGTATTCTGTATTTTCCAGTATTTTATTTGGAAATGGATTAATTGCTCACATTTTTTTTTTTTTTTTTGGCCACCATTTACCCATTTCCCAGTTTTTACTTTTGATTCATTTCTTAATCAGCTGAGTTTTTGTCATCAGATATATTTTACAAGAAAAGCTCGGTGTGTTATATTCCCTGAGGTCTTTCTTTTTAAAGTATGTTTGTTTTTACTTACATGACACCATGCCTGGGAAAATATTCTTTGGTCCTACTTACTTTACTTCAGAACTCTGTTTCACATTTCCTCATCAGTTCTCTGGCACTGAATACTGCTGTGGAGAAGAGTGTGATGCCAACCTTTCTCTTTTTTTTTCTTTTGTACATGATTTGGTCTTTTGCCTTTGAAAATATTTCAAGCTCAACAAGTGAATTGGAAGTTTCCTGGGGCTGAGACTTCCTTATCTAATTATTCTCATCAGAATTTGAGGTGTGATTATCACTCTCCTGTCTTTGGCAGTCCTGAGAAATAGTCTTCTAGCAAGTCTGTAGAGCCAGGGAGTATGAATGCATCAAGAAAAATCCCAGATGGTATCTCTGATTCTCATTTTGTCTTCTAGATCCATTGCCTTTGGTTTTTGTTCCTTTTAGTGTTCAAGCGAGTCCTGTAGATTTTCTTGGGTAGCTTGGAGTGATTTCAGAAACTCAGTAGTTGCTGGAAAGGTAGCAAGGTAAAGAAGTAATAGAGGTAGAAATTATTGAGGGTGTTCTTGGTGGAGAGTTGTAATGAATTCTGAATATAGGAAGTGTGGTAGGTAGACCAGATATACTGTTAGGAAGATGAATTTTGTAAGATTCCTTCTGCCTGGCCAATGGTCTATGATTGGCTGTAGATAGATAGATACAAATGGATGGAAGGCTCTGAATAGAATTCTGTTTCTGGAATAGGTAGATGAAGTAGTTGACAGTCCACCAAGCTAAAATATTTCTGTACTGTCCTCTCATACAAAGATAATGCATGTCATTTTGGTGAGGACGTGTACTTCCACCAAGATAATTTCGTACCTTAGTAAGGAAAAGGGGAGCAGCCAATGATAAAACACAGGATAATATTATCCCAGAGGTGCCTGGGCAGGGAAGGGTCAGAGGACTTGAAACATTATTCTGGACCATTAAATCTATCCTGCCTATATGTATGTGACATAGTTGTTTGTATTTTAGATGTCAATATGCCAAAGACCAGGCTTCCTTGGTGGCTCAGACAGTAAAGAATCTGCCTGCAATGCTGGAGACCTGGGTTTGATCCCTGGGTTATGAAGATCCCCTGGAGGACAGCATGGCAACCCACTCCAGTATTCTTGCCTGAAGAATCCCGTGGACAGAGGAGCCTGGCGGGCTACAGTGCATGGCGTCACAAAGAATCGGACATGACTGAACGACTAAGCACAGCACAGCATGTGCCAAAGACAGAGTTATCAGAAATTCCAGAGATTACTTTTAAATGTTTTTAGTGGGTCTCACTGACCCCAGATGTAGAAGCACAGAAATTGTGGTTATGCATTTCATGCCAAGACATATATCTAATTGGTTTGGTTAAGAAGTCTATCTCCTATCACTGAACCACACTACTGGGAACTCTGCATATTGACCAAGCGCTGGGCCTCTAGGCATTGGTTGGCTTCTCTTGGATTGCTTTCCTTAACTGTGAGTGAGGCTGAATGATCAGAGAGTTTTTTATACAGGAATATTCCTTGTGATGGGCTAGTATGGTGCCTATAGAGCCGTGTGTACATGTGGTTGAGCTCCTGTCTCTTGTTAGTGATGTGTATGTACATGTGTGTTCAGTCGCATCCAACTCTTTGTGATCCCGTGGACTGTAGCCCTCCAGGCTCCTCTGCCCATGGGACTTCCCAGGCAAGAATACTGGAGTAGGTTGCCATTCCCTCCTCTAGTAAATCTTTCCAACCCAGGAACTGAACCCAGTTCTCTTGCATCTCCTGCTTTGGCAGGTGGATTCTTTACCTCTGCAGCACCTGGGAAGCCCCTTGTTAGTGATACAGATAGCAAAATGTAGCTCCCCTTCTCTGATACAAGTAGAGTTCTCAAGATCACTGTGATACTCATAGCCACCAACTGAGATGTGAACATATCAGGGTGTTTTAATTTAGTGTACTGCCAAACTGTCTTTGTCAGTAGATTTTTGCTCGCCCCCTCCCCCCACCCACCGCCACACTGGGGAGTTACCCTTGGCTAGAATGGGCTGCCCTGAAGAAGAGAAACGGGTCAGCTGCGATGGAATTCTCTTTGGGCCCCAAATGGCATTCACAAAGATATTAGAAAGTTAATTTAGATCAGAGATATCAAGCTATAAACCTATATTATGAAATCAGCCCACAGGCACTTTTTCTTTGGCCAAGACGCTCTTTGCCTGCACAGTCATTAAAGGATTTTTCTTTCAATTAGTTGCCAATTTTCAAAACTTAGAAAATGTCCCATTTAAAAAAATCCAGATTTCTCTCTCTTCTTGTAAAATGAGAGATATTATAATCACACCGAGAGCACATGTCTGCTGGCAACACCAGATCCAAAGCCTCCAAGAAGAGCTGAGGGGTGGGCATCCTCCTGACATTAGCCTGTGCTCACCACCTCCCCAAGGTCCCACCAGTTATTATCCTCCCGACAGCAAGTCCAGCTGTCAGTTCCCATTTATTTTTACACCTGAACTTTTGTTTTTCTTGTGGTAGAATCAAGAGGAACATCACAAACATCCTACCGTAAGTGGAACTATATAAGACAGAGGGAAATAGATTTCTTCTTCTTGGCCTGCTTTACTCATTACCTGCTGGTAACCTCTGAGCATCTGAGTGTATGACTGTTGCTTTAGATGATAGAAGGGTAAGGTGGTTCAGGTAGGCCAAGATTAGGATATACGCAAACATGATTTATAGAACAGGGCAGCCCATTCCATGTGACCAGCACTTAGCTTTGTCATGGAGACTTATTGCTTAGCAGTAGGAAAGGGACTGCTGGGGAAACAAAAGTCAATGGTGGGACTTCCCTGGCAGTCCAGTGATTAAGACCACCTTCCAATGCAGGTGTGCTGGTTCAATCCCTGGTCAGGAAGCTAAGATCCCAGGTGCCTTGCAACCAAAAAGCCAAATAAAAGAGAAGCAATATCGTAACAAATT
This sequence comes from Bos taurus, assembly GCF_002263795.3. Lineage (NCBI taxonomy): Eukaryota > Metazoa > Chordata > Mammalia > Artiodactyla > Bovidae > Bos > Bos taurus. Next base: position 68,161,472 of record NC_037336.1, read on the forward strand.
TAATAAAGACTTAAAAAACAAAGAAAGAAAAATCATTGGTAATCAGGGATGATTTTATCCTCAATTGTTTGTAGTAACATATAGCTTTCCAACTTTTCTCCCTGAGTGTTACTATAGAATTATAATGTAATTTATTGCAAGTCCACTGTTTACTCTCCATGCCTGAACTACTGGGCCAATTAGTGGTTTGTGTGTGAACCTAACCAATGAATCTCAGCTAAGCCTCCTTGTGAGCCATCTGAGTTTTATACCAGCCAGACACTTTGCAACTATGCAGCCATGCAGAATATTATCTTTGTATAAATACAAGCTGTCACCTTACTTTCCTTTGTCCAGCTATCAAGTTTCTTATGCTCTTTAAAATCATTTTTACATTTATCTTGGAATGACTAATACATTCCCGTGGTATAAATTCAGAAAGCAAAAAGGGTTTACAGTGAAACATCTTCTACCCACACCTGTCCCCCAATTATCCAGTGCTCCTCATTGAGGGACAATAATGTTACCAATTTCTAATTTTTTACTCCATAAATTGTTTATGCTAATATTTTTTCAAACTGTGATCCACGGGACACCTGTGTGTTTCCAAGCTGCATTGAGGAGGTCTGTGAGGGCAGAACTATTTTTTTATGATAATAAGACATGTTTGCCATGTTTGCTGTTGACATTTTCCCTGGTGATGCAAAAGCAGTGGTGGATAAAACCACTAGTACCTTGACATGAGTCGAGACAGTGGCACTAAACTATCCTAGGAGGCATCGTTGTATTTTTGCCTACCACATGTTCACAGTGAAAAACATTCAAATGTCACTTAAGAACGTCCTTGATGAAGCAGGAAAAGCTAATAATTTTGTTAAATCTTGACTCTAGTGTGTCTTCTTAATATTCTATCTGATGCAAAATGAAGTACACATGAAGCACTTTTGCTGTATACCAAAGTACCAGGTTATCTCAAGGGAGTGTTCTTGCATGCTTGTCTGAGTTGCAAACCCAACTAGCTGCCTTTTTCATGGAACACTATTTTTATTTGAGAAAATGATAGACAAACTACGGTTATTCATACAAGGGTTTGGGAAACATTTTCTTAAAAATGAACGAAACGTGCCTGTTGATTCAAGAAAAACAAATGACGGTATGAGCTGCAAATTATAAAATTTGAACTTTCAAGTAAAAATTCGAATTTTGGAAAAACTGTGTCCACCAGTGTGAGCTCAATATCTTCACAGTATCTAAGAACTTTTCTGATGAAATTGGTGGTGATACAGCAAATGCAGTTTTTTATGTTGTGAAATGAGATGTGTTAACCTTTAGAAGATATGTGTAACTCAGTGGACCAATATTTCCCAAATGACCAACACATGATCCTAAAAATCATTCATGGGTAAAAGAACTACTCAAAGAGCAAAGCAGACCAGTGGATTTTAATGTAACTGGGTATGAATAGTTCTTTGATAGTTTCAACTACTACATTAACCTTTAAGAAACTATTAGTTGTCGAGTTTTGGTGTAATAGCAAAGAAGAATAGCTAGAAGTCATATGAAAAGTATTTTAAAATACTTCTCTGTTTTCCAACCTCTTATCCAAATGAAATCAAGTTTCTTTCCTTATAATTCAATCAGAACAATGTATAACAATAGATTGAATATGGTAGCAGATATGAGAATCCAGATGTCTTCTATCAAGCCAGATATTTAAGAGATTTGCTAATATATGCCACTCAATTTTTATTTTGAAAAACCCAGCTAATATTAATAAAATATGTTATTTATGGTAACATGTAATCGGTTCATTATTTCTGTATTTTCACATAGTGGAAGGGGCAAGGGAGCTCCCTAGAGTATCATTTATAAGGGCACTCATCACTTCCTTAAGAGCCCATCTCCTAATGCCATCAAACTGGGGACTTGATATCAATATATATATATTTAGAGGGACAAAAACACACTGTTGATAGCAACATATATTAAATATAAATACATATGTACATATATGTTCTTTATGTGTTCTTTTCTTATACAAAACATCCTACGCTCACTGATCCTGCACCTTGCTTTCCGAACTTAACATGTCCTCAAGAGTTATTCCATTATCAGGACACATAGATATTCTTTTTATGGCTACATGTTATCTCCTTGTAAGAATTTGTATACTTTAAAAACTAGTCTTTTATTGATGAATTTTTAGTTATTTTTGTTCTTAGAGACATGCCACAACGAATCACCTGATACCTGTCTCATGTCACACACGAGTGAGGTGTGTAGGAAATAAGTAGAAATGCTGACCAAGTATTCAAGTGCATACGTAATTTTGATATATGTTCCAAAACATAGAAGCTCATACTTAAAAAAAAAAAAAAAACAAGTAATCAAATTACCACTTTATGAAAATTGCTGTTGTTCAGTCACTAAGTCGTGTTTGACTCTTTGTGGCCCCGTGGACTGCAGCATGCCAGGCTCCTCTGTCCTTCACTGTCTCCCAGAGCTCGCTCAAATTCATGTCCATTGAGTCGGTGATGCTATCTAACCATTTCACACTCTGTTGCCCCCTTCTCCTGTTGCCTTCAGTGTTTCCCAGCATTAGTGTCTCAGCCTTTCCCAGCATTGAAGTCTTAGTCTCTCCCAGCATCAGGGTCTTTTCCAATGAGTCAGACTTTTGCATCAGGTGGCCAAAATATTGGAGCTTCAGATTCAGCATCAGCCCACCCAATGAATATTCAGGTTGATTTCCTTTAGGACTGACTGGTTTGATCTTGCTGTCCAAGGGACTCTCGGGAGTCTTCTCCAGCACCAGAATTTGAAAGCATCAATTCTTCGGTGCTCAGGCTTCTTTATGGTCCAACTCTCACATGCATACAAGACTACTGGAAAAACCATATGGAGCTTTGACTAAACAGACCTTTGTCAGCAAAATGATGTCTCTGCTTTTTAATATGCTGTCTAGGTTTGTCATAGCTTTCCTCCCTTCAAAGGACCAAGAGTTTTTTTAATTTCATGGTTGCAGTCACTGTCCACAGTGATTTGGAGCCCAAGAAAATATAATCTGTCACTGACTCCACTTTTTCCCCATCTATTCGGCATGAAGTGATGGGACTGGATGCCATGATCTTAGTTTTAATGTTGAGTTTCAAGGTGTTGCTTCTTGACCCCCACACAGGATTCTCAGGACACAGGTAGGGTGGTCTGGTATTCCTATCTCTAAGAATTTTCCACAGTTTGTTGTGATCCACACAAAGGCTTTCGCATAGTCAATGAAGCAGAAATCGAGGTTTTCTGGAATTTCCTTGCTTTCTCTATGATTCAACGAATGTTGGCAATTTGATCTCTGGTTCCTCTGACTTTCCTAAATCCAGCTTGTACATCAGGAAGTTCTCAGTTCATGTACTGCTGAAGCCTAGCTTGAAGGATTTTGAGCATAATCTTGCTAGCATGTGAAATGAGCACAAAAGTACAGTAGTTTGAACATTCTTTGGCATTGTCCTTCTTTGGGATTAGAGTGAAAACTGACCTTTTCCAGTCCTGTGGCCACTACTGAGTTTCCCAAAGTTGCTGACATATTGAGTGCAGCACTTTAACAGGATCATCTTTTAGGATTTTAAATAGCTCAGCTGGAATTCCATCTCCTCCACTAACTTTGTTCCTAATAATGCTTCCTAAGGCCTACTTGACTTCATACTCCAGGATGTCTGGTTCTAGGTTAATGATCACATCATTGTGGTTATCTTTTTTGTATAGTGCTTCTGTGTATTCTTCCCACCTCTTCTTAATCTTATCTACTTCTGTTAGGTCATTACCTTTTCTGTCCTTTATCATGCCCATCCTTGTATGAAATATTCCCTTGATAGCTCCAATTTTATGAAGAGATCTCTAGTCTTTCCCATTCCATTGTTTTCCTCTATTTCTTTGCACTGTTCATTTAAGAAGGCCTTATTTCTCTTTGCTGTTCTCTGGAACTCTGTATTCAGTTGGGTATAATATCTTTCTCCCTGGCCTTTTGCTTCTCTCCTTTCCTCAGCTATTTGTAAACCCTCCTCAGACAACCACTTCGCCTTTTTGCATTTCTTTTTCTTGGGGATGGTTTTACTGCTTCTTATACAAAGTTACCCGAGAAGGCAATGGCACCCCACTCCAGTATTCCTGCCTGGAAAATCCCATGGATGGAGGAGCCTGGAAGGCTGCAGTCCATGGGGTCGCTGAGGGTCGGACACAACTGAGCGACTTCCCTTTCACTTTTCACTTTCATGCATTGGAGAAGGAAATGGAAACCCACTCCAGTGTTCTTGCCTGGAGAATCCCAGGGACAGGGGAGCCTGGTGGGCTGCCGTCTATGGGGTCACACAGAGTCGGACACGACTGAAGTGACTTAGTAGCAGCAGCAGCATACAAAGTTACATCCATAGTTCTTCAGGTAGTCTGTCTACCAGATCTAATCTCTTGAATCTATTCATCATCTACACTGTATAATCATGAGGGATTTGATTTAGGTCATACCTGAATGGGTTAATGGTTTTCCCTCATCTTAAGCTTAAGCCTGAATTTTGCAATAAGGAGCTCATGATCTGAGCCACAGTCAGCTCCTGGTCTTGTTTTTGCTGGCTGTGTAGTTTCTCCATCTTTGGCTTCAAAAATTATAATCAATCTGATTTCAGTATTGACTATCTGGTGATGTCCATGTGTAGAGTCATCTCTTGGGTTGTTGGAAAAGGATATTTGGTATGACCAGCATGTTCTCTTGAAAAAACTGTTAGCCATTGCCCTTCTTCATTTTGTACTCCAGAGCCAAACTTTCCTGTTATTCTGGGTATCTCTTGACTTCCTACTTTGCATTCCAATTCCCTACGATGAAAAGGACATCTCCATAGAACTGGTCAACTTCAGCTTCTTCAGCATCAGTTGCTGGGGCATAGACTTGGATTACTGTGATGAATGGTTTGCCTTGGAAATGAACCAAGATCATTTTTCATTTTTCAGGTTGTACCCAAGTACTGCATTTTGGACTCTTTTGTTGACTATGAGGGCTATTCCATTTCTCCTAAGGGATTCTTGCCTACGGTAGTTGATATAATGGTCATCTGAATTACATTTGCCCATTCTCATACATTTTAGTTCACTGATTCCTAAGATGTTGATGTTCAATCCTGCTTGACAACATCCAATTTGCCTTGATTAATGGACCTAATATTCCAGGTTTCTATGCAATATTGTTATTTACAGTATTAGACTTTACTTTCACCACCAGACTCATCCACAACTGAGCATTGTTTCTGCTCTGGCCCAGCTGCTTCATTATTTCTGGAGTTATTAGTAATTGTCCTCTCAATTTTATATGTAAGTTGTGGTCAGGTGAGTATAACAGAGTTGAATGTTATGTACATACATATATGTAAATTATATGTTTGAGAGCAAAATTGACTTTAAAAAATAAAAATTAAGAAAGATGTAAAATCTGTTATAATATATAAGGTAAATATTGTAATTTTCCATAACTGTTCTGTATCATGGATGTAATTTTGGAGAAGTTGCAAGTTTTGCCATTTGGTCTGTAGTTGAAACGATTAGTTCTTTTGCTGGAGGCCCTGAAGCAGCTGGCACTGACTGCATCAATGAACACAAGGTCCCAGCATTTGTAAATTCCAAGTTCATAGTGGCCAGTGAAGGAGATAGTACTTGTCTTTGCATAAGCATGATTTCGGAGCCTAGCAGAGATGAATTCCAAGCAAAGACTGTTGCAGAGAGGCAAGATCAGTTCTTGAGTTCCTCACTAGCCATTATAAGTAAATGTAAATGTGGGCTCATAGAATGTGGGCTGGTAAGTGATATAATTAAGTATCTTTGTGTAGGAGGATGGTATTTTGAAAAATATTTTAAATTTTTTTCTTTTTCTTTTTAAAATTTTTAATTGGAGGATAATTGCTTTACAATGTGATATTGATTTCTGCCATACATCAGTGTGAATCAGTCATAGGTATGCATATGTCCCCTCCTTCTTGAACCTCCTTCCCATCTCCCACCCCATCCCACCCCTCTAGGTTGTCACAGAGCAGAGTTTTTTTTATTAATCTTAACAGTCTCAAGTAAATTTAAAGACATGAAAGTCCTTAGTTACCTCTTCCCTGTCTCCAAATAAGCTTCACAATTTTTTTCATACTTATTGATCAAATTTTGCTCATTATATGGTTTCCCATATCTCCCATTTTATCTTCACATATCAACTTAAATGCCATCTTTTCCAGAAAGCCTCACAAATTTCCCTTACACTCAACCAAATTATTTTCCTTCCTATTCCCATAGCATTTTGTACATTTTCTACCATATTTATTTTTGTACTTTTACCACCAGTACTTTTCTAGTATATATTATGATGCAATATTATAATTGCCCATTTACTGATAACATCTCCACTATATTTTACATCTTAAGGACAGTGATAATATGTATTTTATTTAGTGTGTTTTATTCTCAAACAGATATATAACCTAGTATATTGCCTGGCATATAGTAGATACTCAATAAATATTTGTTGAAAAAATAGAAGGACAAATTTAGCTGAAATCTGGGCTCTTGGTATCTGGAAACTTTAATTGAAAAGTCCACAGGGTCCTAGCAATTATTTTAAACAGCCCTATTTTCACATCATTTGTTTTACTGTTTCACATAAAATTTCTAGCAAGACAAATATACATAAGTATTTCTGATATAGATATACTAGTGGTTTGATATAATTTAGAATGCTATTTTCTCTGCTGTTTTCTGTACCTTCCCTAGTGATATTAGTGCTATTTGCATTATTGACCATCACTGACACCTTGGGCCATCAATGACACCTTGGGCCTAAGAGGAAAAAAATGAATTTTCCAAGAAATAACCGGATAAATCATGTAAGAAAAGTAGAGTCAGTACTCTGGTATAATACAAACATCAATAGGCCAGTGAAAGCATGCTTTAGATGATGTTAAAATGAAATTATTTTTCTATATTTTGATCAAAATTGATTTTTTTTCCCTTGGTTTCTAAACTACCATAGGTCAACCAAAGGAAGCAGAATCTCAAGAGGTGGGGTAACATCAGCATCTTTTAATTCTGAAAAGGTTTCTTGTGTGTTAACTTCCAAGAGGAAGGATCAAGGGAGGAGGAACACATGAGAAGCTGGAGCTCCAGGAAGCTTCCTCCCCCAAGTTCCCTGCCACCTCCTCACTTTCCTGTAAGGCAAGGTCCTGTTCATTTTCTTTGGGAAAACTTCTCTAATCCTTTCATTCCAGTTAGAAGTTATTATTCCCTCTTCCGTACACTCCTTTACTATCTTCCCATATATTTACATACATTTTTGACTGATCTTGTGTCTCTTCTGATAGAAAACGGGTTTCTTGGGGGTCCACCTTGGGTTGTCTCATGTCATCTACCATGATAATTCACATATGATGATGCTCTAAAGATGTCAAATGCCTTAATATCTCTGCAGTGACTTGCCCCTCTTGTCTATACAGACATGTGATGTAGAGAACAGGAGTATTCAGAAAAGGTGGAAAAAAGAAGCTAGACTAACTCTTAAAAATACAGAAAAGTTTCTGCAAGTATAAGAGGATTTAGATGAAGGAAATAAAAAATCATTTCAAGAATACCATGATTTAGCTTAAACACTCGGAGAAGGCAATGGCACCCCACTCCAGTACTCTTGCCTGGAAAATCCCATGGACCGAGGAACCTGGTAGGCTGCAGTCCATGGTGTCCCTAGGAGTCGGACATGACTGAGTGACTTCACTTTCACTTTTCACTTTCATGCATTGGAGAAGGAAATGGCAACCCACTTCAGTGTTCTTGCCTGGAGAATCCCAGGGACAGAGGAGCCTGGTGGGCTGCTGTCTATGGGGTTGCACAGAGTGGGACACGACTGAAGTGACTTAGCAGCAGCAGCAGCTTAAACAGTGGCCATAGGCCTAGTTCAAATCTTGATATTAACATTTAGAATTGTGTCATCTTGAACAATGACTTACCTCTCTAAACCATAGTTTATTCATCTCTCAAATGGGGATAAAGAGTAGCTATCTGTGTTAGGTGGCCCCCAAGTTTCCTCCCAGCTGGTGTGTACTGTTTAATCGTCTCCCCTTGACTGTGGGATGAATATGATGGGATTCTACTGTACTGATTAGATTATGTTATGTGACAAAAGAGAAGGGATTTTTTTAGATGTAATTAAGGTTTTAATCATCTGACTTTGAGTTAATCAAAAGGGTGATTATCCTGGGTCGACCTGAGTTAATCAGGTAAACCTTTTAAAGGAGGGTCGAGGGCCTCCCTAAAGGAGATGTTTCAAATGAGAAAGATTTTTCTGCCAGGAATGAAGAAGCAAATTGTCATTTTTTGAGAGCCCTATAGATGTGGCAAGAACTGTAGGGCCCTGTAGGAGCTGCCACCTGGCAGACAACCTGCAAGAAAAAAGGGACTTCAATCCTATGACCACAAGTAGTAGATCTCTGCTAACAATGCATGCACTCAGAAGAGACCTCCAAACCTCATATGACATTGGTCCTGGCTGACACCTTGACTCAGCCTTGTGAGTCCCTGAGCCAAGGACCCAGTTTAGCTGGGCCTGGAGCCCTGATCTCTAGACAATGTGAGATCATAAATGTGTGTGGTTTTCAGCAGTTACATGTGTGGTAATTTGTTACACAGTAATAGCAACAAATATACTACCTTATAGGGAAGATTTGCAGGTTACCAACAAATAATTCTGGCTAAAATTAGATTTTTTTTTTTAAAGAAGAAGTTATTGGAACAAAATTTAGTATGTCAAAAAGCTGAAGGAAAAGCTAAGTGACTAGGTCTTGGGGTAACAGATACCAGGGCTACTCTAAAGATATCATTTAGAAATTGGGGAGTGTACTCTGAAATAACCTATCTACAGCCAGCTACTCTTGACACTTAGCCCATGAATCAGTCGATACTCCTGACAGAGTCAAAATGGCCTCACTTTCATCACCCACCCATTCCTTGATGTTAGGAAACTGTGGACTTGACAAGCCCCTAAGGCCACACGGAATGAGTCTGCAAGCTCCCTAAAGGGAAAATTGGTGCTATCAGTGAAAGACGAGGAAAAGAATCTAGGGTAGTCACGCACACACACAAGTCCACCTTGCTGTTTCATAGGGTTGTCAAGAAGACATGAGATAATATAAGGAAATTGCATATTTTTTGGCACTCTGTAATCAGTTGTAAACTATTCAGTTCAGTTCAGTTCAGTCACTCAGTTGTGTCCGACTCTGTGACCCCATGAATCGCAGCACACCAGGCCTTCCTGTCCATCACCATCTCCCGGAGTTTACTCAAACTCATATCCATCGAGTTGGTGATGCCATCCAGCCATCTCATCCTCTGTCGTCCCCTTCTTTTCCTGCCCCCAATCCCTCCCAGCATCAGAGTCTTTTCCAACGAGTCAACTTTGCATGAGGTGGCCAAAGTATTGGAGTTTCAGCTTTAGCATCATTCCTTCCAAAGAAATCACAGGGCTGATCTCCTTTAGAAAGAACTGGTTGGACCCCCTTGCAGTCCAAGGGACTCTCAAGAGTCTTCTCCAACACCACAGTTCAAAAGCATCAATTCTTCGGCACTCAGCCTTCTTCACAGTCTAACTCTCACATCCATACATGACCACTGGAAAAACCATAGCCTTGACTAGATGGACCTTTGTTGGCAAAGTAATGTCTCTGCTTTTCAATATGCTATCTAGCTTAGGCATAATTATTAAGCACCAGGGGGCCTAAGTCTCATCTAGAAAGCAAAAGAGAGAATTCGGCCCCTGAAGATGAAAAGAGAAATCCCATCTTGATGAAAAAAAGATTTTCCTAGCATTCAAGAAAATAGCCTTCAGTGTCTGATGCTACCTGGATGACTTATAATTAAAAGCTTATCAGAAGATAGAACACTGTAGGTTCCTCAGTGCCCTTTTTGCTAATTATCGCCATGTGCTCAAAAAGAAACCAACTGTCATTTGTTGCTAAGTCACTTCAGTCGTGTCGGACTCTGTGTGACCCCATAGACAGCAGCCCAATAGGCTCCCCAGTCCCTGGGATTCTCCAGGCAAGAACACTGGAGTGGGTTGCCATTTCCTTCTCCAATGCATGAAAGTGAAAAGTGAAAGTGAAATCGCTCAGTTGTGTCCGACTCTTCACAACCCCATGGACTGCAGCCCACCAGGCTCCTCCGTCCGTGGGATTTTCCAGGCAAGAGTACTGAAGTGGGCTGCCATCGCCTTCTCCGAGCTGTCATTTGGACCCCACCAAACTCCAGTGGGTCAGGAAGGGAAACGAACAGTTAATGGCTGTACATTTTCTCACAAAACCCTTAATGGTTGGCTCACATTTCTGACAGTAAATATACCGGACAGTGCCTAAACCCATCCATCTATGTTTGAATCATGGCTTTCCATTTGAAATTTTAGAAAATTCATTCAGATGTGAGATCACAGCCCACTTACTAAGGATCATAAATGGAATCTAGAACAGCTATAAGTTTCCAGTACTGAGTGATGCTCTTGTGTTATAGAGGCAGGCTCTCCTTTGATCTTTGTGTTAGAGTATGTTACTGGCCAGTACGCCCCTCCTGAAGAAGGCCTGTCTATGAGGTGGTGTCATTTTTGGCCTGAAACATCACTGATGGCTGAATTTAACTTCCATTATGTTCTGTTCTACTCCACAAGTATTTATTGAGCCCCCCATTATGTGCAATGAACTGTATTAAGTGCTATGATAGATTAAAAAAATGAATAGATAAGATAGAGCTCCTGACCTCGGGGTATTTTATTATCTCACAAGAGAGACAAACGTTTACAGGGACCAGATATACAATAGGGAGCAGGATGTGACCAGCACGAAAACAGATGCAGAGACAGAAGAAAGCTTTCAATTTCAAGTGTAATGACCTGGAGTTTTTCATGGTGGAGGTAGAGTTTGAGGCCTTCTCAATTATACGGCGCTCTGGGACAGGTAGCAGAGCTGTTTGTTCATTGTATTCCCAGGGTCTAGCACAGTCCCTGGTATTTAATATATGTAACTTGAATTAGGAAAAAAACTTAATTGCAGTAAAATACACATACATAAATATACATACATAAATATATATATACAGTGGGACCTAATGTCCAAGTGAATGGATGAATGAATAACAGACACTTAACCTACTGTGTAAAAGACTTTTTTTGCATCCAGATTTTTGTCTTTGGTTCTAGTCATTAGTGGTGGTCTTGGGGTTATATAATCTGTTGAAATTTAATATGTGGATGCACAAACTTTTAGGCCCCAAGTTAGGATTAGAATAAAATTTTAACTTCCCATTAAAATTTGCTGATGTAAAGGTCAGAGTAGGATATACTGGAGGGCCCTAAGATGCCGTGGAGAAGGAAATGGCAACTCACTCCAGTATTCTTGCCTGGAGAATCCCATGGGCAGAGGAACCTGGCTAGCTAAAGTCCATGGGATTGCAAGAGTCAGACACGACTTAATGACTAAACCACCACCATACATACATAAAATTGCCTATTTCAACCATTTTTTAAATGTTTGGTTATGTGGCATTAAGTACGTTTGCATTGTTGCCCAAAAACTATCACCACTGTCCAGCTCCAAAACTTTTCCATCTTACAAAACTGAAACTCTGTACCCATTAAATGATGACTCCCCCCACCCCAGATAAGTGTAATCCTAGAAGATTTGTCCTTTTGTGACTGACTAATTTCACTTAGGAGACTTGGGTTCGATCCGTGGGTCAGGAAGATCCCCTGGAGAAGGAAATGGCAACCCACTCCAGTACTCTTGCCTGGAAAATCCCATGGACAGAGAAGCCTGGTAGACTACAGTCCATGAGATCGAAAAGAATTGGACACGACTGAGCGACTTTACTTTCACTTTCCATTTCACTTAGCATGATGTTTTCAAGGTTCACTTAAAGCATGAGTCAGAATTTCCTTCCTTTTATAAGGCTAAATAATATTCCATTGTATGCATATACCACATTTTGTTTATTTACTCATCTGCTTATGGCCATTTGTGCTGTTTCCACCTTTTGGCTCCTATGAATATACAGCTATACACACGGGTGTACAAATCACTTTGAGAGAGACAGAAATTTTGATAGGTCAGTGGGGGCAGAGAGAGGGTATTTCAAGCTTAGGAAATGGCAAGAACAAAAGTACAGACAGGTGGCAATACATGGGGTTTGCTTGGCATGGCTTACTCCTTGGTTTCTCCGGGCGTAATAGCTGAAGATAGAAAGGTCAATTTGTTTCAGTGTTTGGCACTGTAAGGCACTAAATACTAGACCAAGAAGATACATTTTTTTCTAAAGCTTTGAGGAACTATTTAGGGATTTGGAGCAGGGCAGTAACAATACCAACTCTATACTCTGAAAGAGTGAATGTAATGGCAAAGATGTAGTTAGAAATGAAGGGTAATAAGCCTGGCAGGAGACCAGGCTGTTGAGTGGCAGAGGAAATAATAAAATGGAGGGAGGGATTAGAAGATAGATATCACAGAGGAACAATCAATAGGATCTGGATGTGGGTAGCAGCAAGAGGAAGCTGTAGTTAAATGTGACTTAAAGCCCTGGGACGTTATAAACTGAGACGGAGAATGCAGAAGGAAGAAGTAGCAGACAGAAACAATAGTTACTATTCATTAAACTCTTATTATGTGTTAGGCAACTTACATGCATTATCTCCTTTAATCTTGATAATGACCAGTACAGGCGATATTATTAGACACTGGAGGAAATTCAGTTTAGGTAGATTAAGTTACTAATACCTAGTTAAGTAGTAGAAATGGGATTCCAACACAGGTTTAACCCTAAAGTTTTTTGTTTCTTTTAAACCATCACATTATTCACAGTCTTCTAACACATAGAATATCCACATCGATTTATAGCTCAAGAAATTGGAAATGTAAGTCTGAAGCTCTGCAGAATGGTCATGGACAAAAATATAGTCCAGGAGTTCTATACACAAAGATGAATTAAAATGATACTGAGGGAGTACATGAGTTCACTCAAGACAGAATATAAAAACAGAAGACCAGAACTTAACTCCAGAAGCAATCATATTTATCAGGTGGGAGGAGAAAGAAGGACTAGGTCTGAGCCACAAGAGAACAACCAGGAAAGCAAATTGACAAAGACATTACGTGAGAAGACAGTTTTGAAGAAGGGATTAGTCAACACCATCAAATGCTTCTAGAATCTTAAATAGGAAGTGGACTGTAGCCACTAGATTTGACATTTAGGAAGTCTCTGGAGACTTTAAAAGAAGAAAGCATATTCAGTAAGTCCATGGATTGAAGGATGACTCAGATGTATGGAAACGAAGAATGCTGAGTGCAAACTACTTGTTTAAGAAGTCTGGCAACAAAGGAGAAATTATGGCACAGTATTTGAAGGGATGTAGAACTGACAAAAAAGGTTTTCTTTCTAGGACTGGGAAGATATGAGCATATTTGGGGGCTGTAAAAAAGCCAGTGGAGAAGAGCAAACTGTAAATATCAGGAGAATAATGAAAATTTATGGAGGAATAGTGAGAGGGTGTGAGTGATCAAGAACACATTTAGAAAGACAGCCTGGTGAAGAAGTAGGAATATTTCTCCCCGGGATGGGAGAGAAAAAGAGAGAGATTTTGGAAGTTGAAGGGAAGAAGGAGCTTACATTGGGACAGGAGAAAACTGGGGTGGAATTTGACCTTGCAATCAGTACACAGCTGGTTGGGTTATGTAGAAGAGGAAGTCAACTAGAGTCAAAGAAATAGATCATCCAGCTTTATTGAGGGCTCCTCTGAGTTAGGATTATTTTAATCTTTAGAGAAGCCAATCAGCTAGAATAGTGACCAAAACTCACTCTCTCTTTTCTGTCCAATACATTTTCAGACTTTCCTGAAACTCTACAGAGACACCTGATTGGATTTGGGCATTTCCCAAGTCTCCTTAAACTAGATTACTCTTGACTGATTTCATCAACAGTGTACTGATTTTTACCCTTTCATTCTTCACTGTCTACAAATTCTAAGGGCATACATACAGAAAACCTCTAAGCAGTGACAGGAGGTAAGAACTACTTTCTTGGAGAGGTTTTCACAGAAAAAGTTGGGAAATTACTAAGATATGGTGAAATATTTCAATACTGAATCTCAAAATTTTATTCCTTAAAGTCTTCAAACCCATTGAGAAACCCCAGTTTAAAAACCTTTCTATTGATTCTAGTTCCTGAAATAGAACCAAGTGAAAGGCAGAGCTAGTATAATTTAAAGTAACAGATTGTCTTCTTCTTGAACACTGACATTCCATTCGGCATTCTACACGAACAAAGTAATGTTCCAGATTTTTTTTAATATACAGTTACACTTACTGTATTTGTGTGATGAATTTTCTTCCAGTTATAGGTATTAATGATTGGAACCATGCCTCAGTTACCTCCCTTATGAAAGATAACATAGGAATGTTATAACAAATATTTAGTTAAAAAACTGAAAAGGGCTTTGAAAATGTAAAAGTGTAATATAAATGCTAAATAAAGATAATATATTCTGAACAGCAGGCTCCTTTGAAATAGGGCCTATGAATTCCATTAGCACTCTCTGTTTACATGCTTTTAGGAACTTTTTGGAGGATGTTGTCCACGGGCATGCTGGTGACGTGGCACCTCTGGCCTGGTCACCAGCAAGGAAAGAGGCAAATAAAAGAGTGGCCATAATAATTCACATAATAGTATTTTCTTAAGTCATTTGATAAATATTTATTGCATTTTTAACTGTGTGCAGGTACAAGTCTGGGTGCTAAGAATACTGCCAGGAGCAACTCAAGCAAAAACCCTGACTCATAAGCTAACATTTATTGATTAGTAACTACACACCAAGGCTTAGTCTTGCATTACTCCATTAAATCCTCATAGAGGGGACTTCCCTGGTGGACCTGTGGCTAAGACTCTGGGTTCCCAATGCAGGGGGCCAGGGTTTGATCCCTGGTCAGGTCAGGGAACTAGATCTGATGTGCTGCAACTAAAGACTGAAGATCTGTGTGCTGTAACTAAGACCTGGCACAGCCAAGTAAAAAAAAAAAAAAAAAATCCTCATAGCAGCCTCGTGAGCTAGGTACTATAAATATTCCCATTTTACAGATGTAGAATCTGAGGTAAGAGGTTCGCAACTTGCCCAAGCGGTAAACTTGGGATTTGCTCCTCACCATCTGGCCCACATGTTCCAGTAACAGGCACAAGGTTATTGGGTGTTGGGCCGACTCAACTGACTTTCAGAGTTGGTCCCCTTTAAATCTATAAAGCTAAAAAGAACAGGCCATACAAATTGTTGGTGTTAGGGGTCTTTTGCTTATCTACTCAATTCAAAAAATGACTCAATTTTCCATAAGGGATGGGGAGCCCTCATGGTGATACTAGTGAAGACAGAAATTCTAGCCATGCAGGTGGTTTTCATGAGGTCCCAGAGTGGCCAGGCCTAAGACTAGAATGACATTTGGGGAGTCAGGTGGCACCCTGGGCAGCTCTGGCCTTTATTTGGCTGGCTAACTTCTGCTCTGCTGTACCTTCTGACTTCTATTAATACTTATGCATAGTTTTTGGAGAAGGCAATGGCACCCTACTCCAGTACTCTTGCCTGGAAAATCCCATGGACCAAGGAGCCTGGTAGGCTGCAGTCCATTGGGTCGCTAAGAGTCGGACACGACTGAGCGACTTCACTTTCACTTTTCACTTTCATGCATTGGAGAAGGAAATGGCAACTCACTCCAGTGTTCTTGCCTGGAGAATCCCAGGGACAGCGGAGCCTGGTGGGCTGCCGTCTATGGGGTTGCACAGAGTCGGACACGACTGAAGCGACTTAGCATGCATAGTTTTTAATGCCTAACAACTAAGGAAACTACACTCTACTTGCTTCTCTCTGTGAATCATTTAGTTTTTGTAATGCCTATCAACTAATTTTATCTCCAGAACTTCCAGTTCATATGGCAAAGCATAAGTATAGATGAGTCCATTTCATCACTTTTATTCATATGGGGAAGCACTCCCTGCTGACTCATAGGCTACCCCTTACTTGATTTAGTCCTTGGATTAAATGTCCACTCCTGGACCAATCAGCTGTGGCCAGGAGGCCATGTAATACGGAAAGAACATTCTAGAACAACCAGGCTCTAAAATTATCAGGGGCTACAATCACAGATATGTTATTAAGTCTGGCTTGTTCCTCTAATACTGTTTAGTTATAAGGCTTTTGGATTTAGGCTTTAAGCAAGTAAATGTGTTCTGGAAAATTATTAACTTTTAAAATTTATAAGTCACTTTATAGTTCTATATTGGTCCATTGTTTTAAATATGTCTGTCATATTTCTATCTTTACTTTTGCATCTAAATAAGATTATAATAAATAAGATGCTCTTTTATATTAATTTCCTTATGATGTCGAGAATTTAAGATTTACATCATAATCCTTTCCTTACCTAATGAGTAATACTAACATATTTTTTCTCTCATCCTTAGCATGTCAATTACATTTCACCATCACAAGCTCTGTGCTAAGAATGTATACAGATGTGTCACAAGAAAAATAAGGACTCAAATTAGAGTATTACATGAACATTTCAGTGTTATCTAGACATTAACAAGAAAATCAAACTCAGCTTGTATAAATAATTATCAATAATAAGAATCTTGGCCAAATCAATGTTAATGTCATTTTTATACTTGGAAAAACATGGAGCACACAATTATATAGACTAAAAAAATCAATAACTTGACTCACACTTAAAAGTAAGATAATGCATTGAAAGAATGATTTTAAGTATTGTTCACGTTAGAAAATTTCTATGGAAAGATTCAATTTTACATGAAGACTTACAACCAATAGCACACATTACTACATGGGAAACGGTTTAGGAAAGCAGTTTGTGGCTATGAAACAGATCAAAACTAACTAGCCATTAGGGAATGGAACCCATGACCTTCATCTCATTAGTAACAGGCTTAAACCAACTGAATGTGCTATAAACTGGTAACATTCTGATACCTAGCAGATGGATAGATTTTTCACTCTTTACTTAAAATTCATTTCTTGGTTCCATATTATTTGTACTAAAATGTGACAATGCTGCTGTTACATGGAAGGATGGCGAGGGATGTGGATTTCAGTGAGATCTCAGAAATCAATTATTACTCTTTCTTTGTGTAACTAGTGAGAGAATTCAAAGCCTGAAGATGAGGTGACCTGCCTAATGGGTTCCCAGTGGATGGTGGCAGAACTGTATTACAATAAAAATCTCTTGGACTTCACTCCTGGTCACTTTCAATTTGTGAGGGGCTGGCTGGTGGAGCAGGTTGTCCTTGAATTGTTCAAGGAAGGGGGAGTATGTCCTTTCAACATAGAACAAACTTAGTGCTAGGAAAAGGGAGTGTAAGTTTCTAAATTGAATTCATACTGAATGGAGGTTACAGGAAGGAATATAGTGAGAAAGATTTTGAATGACCTTCATCTGGGAGGGGATGAGAAGCCTCAGAAAGTCTCCAGAGAATGAGTACAGTGATGGAAAACATTTTCCATGTAAAATGGCTTTAGCTTCAGTCCATGGGGTCGCAAAGAGTCAGACACATCTGAGCATGCACACATACACCTCAGGATATTTAGGAATGGAGTAACCTGAAGTCATGGGGCTGGGGGCACAAGTTTGGGTATAAATGAATAAATATAAAGAAAAGTAAAGTAGTGGCTAATAATTTCACTTGGGAGGTCAAGGAAGTTACAGATCTGGTCTGAGGATGGGTTAGGTATATAGGTGTGATAGGGTAGAGTTGGGTGGAATGGGAACCGGGAGAGTGGTGGAGACTGATGCCATGAAGAGATGCTGGAAAGAAGGGATTCATCATGGATTATTAACCAGTGACTGAACAGTGGAAGGGTGAAGGAGCAACAAAAAGCTTCTACTAGTATATTATCATTTAGGGAACAGATGGAGAAAGGTTCTGTAAATACTACCAATTTATATAAAGGTCCAGTGTTATTTAGATTCTAATATCACATACTGCCTCTGTCTCAGGTGGTCACACCAGTGGATTCTTTGTAGCAATATCTTTAGATGTGAGTACCTTCAAAATATTTCCCACCTGGAACCACATCTTGGGAACAACTTACATTGTCTTTGAGCTTTTACTGATGACCTCTGAAGGAGATTGGCCATGTATTGGAGATAGCCTCAACTCATCCTTATTTTTCTTACTGCACCTCAGTATGTGCACAGGTCCCAAGCAAGCCATGCTTTCGTGACCCTTGGACCTTTACTCAGACTTTCTCTGATTGGATCATCTTCCCACATACCCTGGACACTTGTCCTTCAAGAAACAGTTATCACCTTTTCTAGAAAGCCTTTTCTTATTGCTACAATAGCTCCTCAATACAGTAGCTCTGCATACCCCTAGTACAACATCTTTCACACTGTAAAGCATTGCCCAGTGCACTAGACTGCCTTTACCAGTCTGAATTCCTTGGGGCCTAGTTTTGATCATTTGTTTATCCCCAACACCTTGTAATGTGGTTAGCACAAGGTAGATCTTTAATATAAGTTTAAAGACTATGTAAATCTCTGAAAAAGCTTGTGAAATAGAAATATAGTCTAGAAATTATCTAGAGAGAACAAGTCTAGAATGGATTTTTATAAAGAGGAATCTAAAATTAATTTTATTAGTTTCCTTGGGCATAGGCCTTAGTTTTGCACATAGCTCCTGGCCTTGCTTCCCTTCTCCTCTTGTAGCCTGCCTTTGGCTATTTCACTGCTTATTATTCAAGGGCTAGGGAGAAAAGGAGAGAAGCTGAAATTCAGATCAGTTAATTAGGCTGTTTGGGAACAGCTCAGAAAAAGGTTGGATATTGTGGGTGAAATCAATATTATCTATAACCCTCTCTAACCCAGCCTTCCTCATTTCACACTACTAAACCAATGGTTGCCCGACACAGGAAGTATATTTTATAAACTCTTTTCAGCTTCACAGGGTTTGTTCGCTTGTTTTGAGTACATGTCAAGCTGTATGTCCTGGGTTTTGGTTTGGAGAATTCGGTCACTACACCAGCAGAAGACACTGTGGAGTAGTCTGTCTCTCTAGGGTAATTTCACGGTCCTAAGGAAAGAATTTAGCAGTTTATTTTTCTGAAACTGGTTCAAGGAACATTCCCGAAGTGAAAAAATTCAATCGAGAATATTATTACTTACATTTTGGAGAAAGATTTTTAATACAGAATGTCCATCTGTGATATATTTAAATTCTAGGCCTCAGGCAGCAATTTTGGAAAAGGGTCTCCTTTACGGTTTATTAGATGCAAACTAGTCCACTCTGAGGGGTAGGGGGCCTTACTTTATCTCCCCACCCCAGCAAAATGTGAAGATTTGCTTCCACCATTCCTGAAATTACCGCCGCTCCTTTTTTTTCCCCTTGCACGGTGAACTCCGTTATTGACCTAAAGTGTTGATCACAACTTCAATTTCTTCAATTATTTTCTAAGTACTTGTATCTAGTAGAAAAGGAGAATGGTAAGCTGACCAAAAAGAGGCCTACAGTCATCAGTGGAAAGCTGTCAATACCGAAAAACAATACTCTCGCTTGATCTGGTTTTGATGCCCTAACAAAGACAGGTTTTGCTGTTTAGGACCGCTCAGCCATCTTGACTGAATACATTCGGAAGGTAGTCCTCGACCTGCTTACTGCCAGAGGACTTTAACACTGATTTCTAAGTTGACATGTGTATCCCAACAGATTTCACAACAGAGGCCTAACGCATTTAAGCTGTCAATAAAGACCAACACTTCAGAAACGCAAGGCACGCGGACACTACATGCACACTTTATAATGCATTCTTCCAGTCCTCTAAGAGAGAGGTTGTGTGGGGGGTGGGGGGGTGGGGGGAGCTTAAAACTTTATTTCTCATTTCTCCTGACCTGTAGCATGTGTTTAGCCTTTAGGTTGTGTTTTTGTAAGACCAAGGCCCACACTTTAATGGCTGAAAGCATACGTTTAACAGTACATGGTGGATCAGCTGCTCTGAGGAATGCCTTTTTTAAAAAAGTAAAGTGGAAAATAGACAAAGAAATCTATCACCTTAGCAGTCTTTCATATTTGTTTTGATTGTTCTGGAACCAGCTCTGAGCTGGTGACAAGGGTATTGAAAAGATGCACCTGAAACAGGATCTGCGGGCTGCTGCATTTGCCAACCGGCTTTAATGCTGCTTTCCAGCGGCGAAGGCGCAGCAGCATTAACAGGGAAGCCAGCGCGAGCCTCCCCGGCAGCGGCGGCGGCACGGCGGCACCGGCACCAGCGCAGTTTCCCCTCTCCCCAGCCCTGACTCTACGCGCACATGCGCACTGCGCCCGCAGCCCTGGACCATTTGTCAGGACTACTCGTGAGACGGAGAAAAAAAAAAGAGAAAATTTGGGGGTAAGAAGCGGTTGATCGGATCTAATCTCTAATTAATCTGAAGATTTGTCCGTGCCAAAGCCCATTCATTTATTTTCCTAGGTGAGGATGAAAGTTAAGAGACCTCTACAGAGAAGGAAGCGCACCCTCGTCTTGTGAAACAGATCAGGGGAGGGGAAAGGACAGAAGGGGTTTCTCCCCCACTTCTCTGCGCCTCTGGGAAAGAGAAGAAAACTTAATCCTGGGGAAAAAAGTGGGCAAGTGACTCGGAAACGGCTGGAGGGGGAGTCTCTGGGCATCTCACTCTGAAGTAGTGAGTGCGAGTGTGAAAGAGGAACAAAAGAGAGAGAAAAGAGAAAGGAAAAAATGGGGGGAGGAGAGACTTGTATTTTTTTCTTTGCGCGCACACGGGGAAGGGTGTGGGGGGCCGTGCGGAAGGGAGCCGGGGCGAGGCGGCCGCGTCGGGCTCTCGCCCGCGCGCAGGCGGCGGGATGCGTGTGGGCCCCCTCCCCCGCGCCCCCCGAGCTTGTCACTTTGGTCGCTTTCATGACACCGGGCGCGGGGTGGGGAGCGCGGCGGCGCCGGGCTCCGCCGGGGTGCGTGCCTGAGTGGGCGCCGCGGAGCCGCAGCCCGGGCGGCGAGCGCGGCGGCCGAGGCGGGGGGCGCCGGCGGCGGGGGTTGGGGGGGGGCGCGCGGGGGTGGCCGGGGCCGCGTATCGGTGCGGCGGGAGGCGCAAGCCCCGCGCGCCGCCCCTGCGGCCCCCTCCGCCCGTGTGGCCTTTGTGCCGGGCGCGCACCGGAGAGCGAGCGAGCGAGCGCGAGAAGTACAAGTACGGGAGACCGAGGCAGTGGGAAAAGAGGCCGGGCCACTTTCTCCCCGCTCGGGCTGCGGAGAATGGACTGGTTGAATGTGCAGGCGCGTCTCCCCGGCGTGTGCTGTGTGTGTGTGCGCGGCGGAAAGGCCTCCCCGACTCCCACCGCGCACACGCACACTCACACGCACGCACACACTCACGGACCCGCGGCGGGCTCGGCGGCCGAGAGTTTGCGTTTTCTTCCTCGCCGCCTCCCACTTCCCGACCGACTGTGTGAGAATTTCATATAGATCAGCTCCAATTTCCGCCATTTTGGGAAAGTTGCACAAAAATAAACCCTCCGGTTTATTTCTGCCCGAGGCAGGAAAGTGCTTCGGGAAGCGAGGCGGCGCGGGCCCGCGGCGGCCGTCCGCGCGGGGGAGGGCTCAGGGCGCGGGCCGGGCCGGGAGCCCGCGCCGTCGCGGCGTTCGCCCCGCGCCGTGCCGCGCCGCGCCGGGCCGGGTGCGGGCGCGGGCGTGTGTCGGGAGGCGGCGGCCGCGGCCGCGCCGGGGCGGCGGGCGCGGGTGGGGGGGTTAGGGGGGGAGGCGCGGGGCTGCTTTTCCTGCAACTTGTTTACGCCGTCCTTATATTGGGGAGGCAGAGAGGGGTCCGAGGCGGGGCCGCCGCCCGCCTCGCGCGGCGTGCGTGTGCCATTCCGGAATAATGGGTTTTGCACACTAGCGTCCTGGGCCCGGCCGGCCGTTCTCGCGCCGCGGCGGCTCGGCGGGGGGAAGTAGAGGCCGGCGGGGGTGGAGATCGGGGAAGCGCAGGAGCCGAGGCATCCGCCGCGCGCCCCGAGAGCTGGTGGCGGGGGCGGGGGGGGAGGGCGGAGAGGGAGGAAAACTTGGGAGCCCTGGAAGCGGGGGAGGGGGGCACGGTGGCACGGGAGGGGGGAGGGCGCAACTTTCGTGCTGGTGGTAAAACTTTAATTACCTTGAAAGAAAAAGGCCCTCTGGTCTCCCCCACCCTCTCTGGGCGAAGCCCGGCCCCAGCGCGACCGTGAGAGAAAGTTTAAAAGCGGGCACTTTGCTCCCCGCCTTCCCTGCGGAGGGGTAGGGGTATCTGTTTGTCCGTCTGCGCTCTGAGAGACGTGGGGGTAACGAGCCGCCCTCCGGGGTCGCGAAGATCGCGGCTCTCACCCCACCCTTCCACGGGGAGACGAAGGTAAACGTCGCTTCAGTTTCCCTCCTACCTTCCCCCCCCCGCCACCCCCCCGCTTCCTTTTCCTCCCCCTCCCCGCCGATTTTTTGAGGGGACCCAAAAAACGGAGTCTCTTTCCTTATGCAACTTCCTCGGACGCTGCGAGCACGGCCCTTCCCCCCTCCCTGCATCCCTCGGCAGGCTCCTTGACCACCTCGGGTCTACCGCCAGAAAAAAAATGCGTTAGAGATCATTCACAGTGCACCGAAACAAAAATAGATTTTTGATTGTTCTAAGTTTAAGTTAAGGGAAACTGAGATGAGGAATAAGAAGGGGGGGAGGGAGCGGCTGGAGCGAGTGCGTCGAATTTTAATTTTCCTAGAATGTTGTTTGTGATAGCTTTATTGCTGTGGGGAGCCCGAGAGTCTCCGTACTGGCTAGCTCTGTCGCGTGGATTTTTGCGCAAGTTTTTAGAAAAACACTGACTCGAGTAGAGCATTTCTCCGGAAAGTTTCAAGTGCAGCAAAATAGCGAACGTGCAAAACTGGCCAAGGGGAGACCTCTAGTGGTTAGACACGTCTTTAAGTTCGGAAGGCCGAGAGCAAACTTTGGCCTTTACTTTTTAGCTACGTAGTCCGTTCAGACGTGGAAGTGATTAGACGACCTGAGCCAGGGGCCAGATGTTGTATGAGAGGATGCTGATCAGAAATAGAAAGTTTAGTAAATCGGAGAGCAAATGAAATCTAAGGACCCAGCCTTCCAGTTGGGGTACTTCTATGGGGAAAACACTTTGCTTTTATTCTGGGATTTGAGATCGGTCACTCTCTGGATTAGACGCAGTTGTTTGATTTTTTTTTTTTTTTTAAATATTTGTCATTGTCTATACATTTGATCAACCTTTAATCGGGAGTGACGGATAATTTCATTTGAATGTTAATAAAAATACGAAGTGCAATACATGTTTAAAACTTTGAAAAAATGAAAAACACTTGTGTTTGAAAAGGCTCATATAAATCATTTTATATGAGCTAATCATTTTATTCTCTAGTAAATATAATTTAAGGCCTTATTTTGTTTTTTAAACACATAGTCATATATAAAAATGGATGACCCCAATTTACCTCTAAGAGTGTAATTTTGTTTCACTGGTTAAGACTTATTTCTGAATACTTTGTATAATTTGGGATTTAAACACTTAAATATATGGAAAAAACTTGCTTACATAGTATCTATTCTTCTGCCGGTGTGTGTTCTGCAGGGTAACTTTAAATAAGAGAAACAGTGAGAGAAGTTAAAATGAATCAAATGATCCTGGGAACTTTCATTTGCTTGTCATACAATGGAAGAGACTTTAACAGGGGAACTTAGGGTAGGGCAGTGATATAAATGTAAAAGCAATTTCACCTCATCCAAAGCTAGTTTATTTTTGTGTGTGTGTGTTGTAACATATTAAGTAGTAGTGTACAAAATTATGCAATGTCAGTAATTCAGAATTTGAACTTATTATCTATGAGTTTCAAGGCTTCTTTTTTTAAAATGACAATACTTTGATTTTATTTCTCTTCTCTTTAAATCGATGATAGACCTCCAGGAGAAGTCTTGAGGGTGAACCACAGTCTTAAAGACCATCAGATAATTATTTCTTCACTGCCACTAGGTAAGAGTTGTGTGTTGAAACAAATTGCTTGATATACTTGCAAATATTAAAAGCTGCATTTGAGGGTAAGGAAGGAGAGTGTGGAACAGAGTTGGCAGAAAAACATCATTTTGAAAGGGGTGCTTTGAATTCATGAAAGTCTTGACCCTGATTGTGACTGAAGCTCCAATTAAAGCATTATGAAAAATTAAGAGATTGTTTTGGATAATCTTTGGACTGGCTTTTTACTGGATTCTTAATTCACACTTCAGTTGTACCTGTTCTTTACTGAAAGTAAATAGTTTTATTCTTTGGAATTGAGGAAGCGGGAAATCTAGAACAAAGCAATTGTGAATTAATGTAGCTGTTGTAGAAGAATGCTGTGATGTGGAAAGTTCTGGAACTTGGTAAAATTTTGTAGGTGATATTTCCAATAAGATGTTTGGGCACGTTTAAGTAACTTATCTTCTATGGCTCAAATCCTATGGTGGGCTGATGTGTGCCAAATATCATTTCATAGTGTTATAGTGAATTTCCAGTGTGTTAGCATAAACTTGTCAACTTTTAAGCATATCACCACAAGCAATACAGCTGCTGCCCAATAAAGATCTCTTTGGTAATTTTGGAGGGTGCTGGTTAGTCTCCAGTAATCCAGGGCCTACTCTCAGAACAAAGGTCATCCTCAGGCAAAAGGGAACCCTGGGTAGAACATGAAAGTATATTTGTGCGACTCTAGTGCTTTTCTACTATTCATGATGGTGATGTTTAGTTGATAAGTCATATCTGACTCTCTTGCGACCTCATGGACTGTAGCCCACCAGGCTCCTCTGTCCCTGGGATTTCCCAGGCAAGAATATTGGAATGGGTTGCCATTTCCTTCTCCAGGGGATGTTCCCACCCCAGGGATGGAACCCGAGTCGAGTCACCTGCATTGGTAGGCGAATTCTTTACCACTGAGCAACTAGGGAAGGAAGCCTCTTCTACTTTTTATAACTTTTTTTTAATCGTTCCCTTTCTTTTTCTGCTTCATTTCATTTTCCTTTTCTGTCTCAGGTATTAAAGGAGTTGCTAATTCTTGTTTGGCAAAACAAAAGAAAACAAAAAGTAGCAGGACTAATAATCCTTTTTAAAAAAATTTTGAATTTTATATGGGAGTGTAGTCGATTAAAAATGTTGTGAATAGTTTCAGTTTCACAGTAAAGCGACTGAGCCATACATAGCCATGTATCCATTCTCTCCCAGCCTCCCATCCAGGCTGCCATGTAATATTGAGCAGAGTTCCCTGTGCTATATAGTAGGTCCTTGTTGGTTATCCATTTTAAATATAACAGTGTGTACATGTCCATCCCAAACTCCTTAACTGTCACTTCCCACCACTCTTCCCCGCTAGTAACGTAAGTTTGTTCTCTTAAGTCTGTGAGGACTAACAGTCCTTATTGAGCCACGTTATAACCATGGTAGGTGTGGTCTAGATGTCAAAACTGAATAAATACCACTATAAAAATGATTGTCAAAAAGGAATTTATTGACATTTTCTGCTCGTGCATCACCTTGAGAAGTATAAATAGCAAAATAAATAGATGTCCATGCAGGTGATGCAGCAGAAACAAGGGGGCGAGAATGGCTGACAAGAAGATCGCAGATGGAAGTAGAGTTCAGACAGAGTGAAGTGTGTTTCCTAGGATGGTTAGTTTCATGTTTAGATATGCTGAGTGGAAGACAGTAGTTATTTTTATTCATTTGGGGAATCCTTGTGATTGTAGGTAGAGTGCTAGAATAGGAATCAGAGGACAGTTTAGCCACTAAATATGCCACTTTTTGTAAATCACATTAACTCTTTTAGCCTAGATTTCCCCTTCTGGAAAATGGGAGTGACAATGCTTGCCTTGGTCTCTTTGTTGAAGGGATCAAATAAGGTTTTGAGAACTATGAACAATTATTCAAATGTTTGGTAGTCATATTATCATTTTACCTTAGCCAGGTTTTGTGAAAAGGGCAGAACAAAAGGTAGGTTTTTAAAAGCTGAACAGAGTGATCTAACTCTTGGCTAAAATAATTGGTTTAGTTTTTGGTGTACATATTATATGGACTTGCTACAATGCTTTCAGGGGATATTTCATTTCTTTAGGAAAATAGTAGTTTCTCTTTTATGGCTTTCTTGAGCGAAGAGACCATGTTTTAAAATGGGGCTGAATACAAATTGTGTTTTATCTCAAGGTAGTCATTTAATAGGTAGGAGTTGGTGAAATAAATATTTAAATATAAAATAATACCAAATTGTGGAAATGGTAGGGTGGTGAAAGTAGAGGGGTTGGTGTGAGGGGAATTTATGTACTGTAATTAATATTTTAGTTAGCATGGGTCTGTTGGGAAATGAAGATGACAAAATAGGTAACTGGAGTAGTAAGAATTTAAACTATAGGGACCAGAAACTGGGTCCTGCAAATGACTGTGAATTTCAGGGGTGCTCCCTGTAGGGCTTTTTCCTCCCTACGTTTTCTAGAACTCTTGACTGCTTTATTCTAATCTTAATCAACTATATATTATCTAGATAGAAAAAAGAAAATCACAAGTCGTTGCTTTCAGTTTGATAATACTGAATTTGCCAAACTCTTGAGAAGTTTTAGCCTATCTCTCTTATCTTGTAAATTATCCAATCAATACTCTAAGAACCTAGAAACCCAGTAGTGGAGGAAAGAAGAAATAATAGTTCCTGTTTAATTAGTCCCTGTGTAATTGAAGGTTGGTTCTTGAATAATTCCGCTGTTTTGTTTGATAGTTTATTTCTAAGACATACATATATCAACCAAAGCTATTTATAATAGATGCAGTTAAGACAGAAAATTTACAAAAGAAATCATTGAGTTGGCCAGAAAGTTCATTCAGATTTTTCTGTAGGATGGTACAGAAAAGCCGAATGAACTTTTTGTCTAGCCCAATACTTGAGGTAGTGTGGACTAGGGTACTAGTCCAACTTGGTGTCCCAAAGTTGGGTAACCTGCATAATTCCTCTAGTGGTATTTCTACTAGTTAACTGATTTTTATTGAATTCTTACAGTGCCAAACACTGCAAGACCAGGTCTTTGCTCTTGAGGAGTTCCCTACACCCTTACCCTGGGAGTTTGATTTATGAAGTCAAACTGAAAAGCCTTTAAGTCCTTTTTTAGGAGACAGGGTGGTTTGCAGGAAAGAATAAGGACTTTTGAGAGGCACTTGTGTAAAGTTGACTGATTCTGGATGCACCTCCAGTTTCTTCCTCGGAAGTGAACTTATAGTTAATGACTTGGGTAGTGATTGAAAGAATTACATGTGTATTAGGTTGAATTGGTCAAAAAGTTCATTTGGGTTTTTCTGTACCATCTTACAGATGAATCTGAATGAACGTTTTGGCCAACCCAATAATAAAGCTTTATTATTATTACTTACTATTCTTTCTGCAAGTCAGTGTTTTATGTCAGTCAATAGATATTTATTGGGTATCTTTGTAACTCTGTTGGAAAGTGCTTTACATAATTAATGCATAGAATAGGATGAAATAAATGACTTTGTTGGGGCTATGAAGAAAGCAACAATCTTTGGCCTTAGTGTGTTTATAGTCTATTGAGGAGATAATCCATACACATACAATGATAATTACCAAAACAAAGCTGTGGTTCAGTGCTGTAGTGAAAGGTCGAGGTAAATGCAGTGGGTACTGTGGCGGTAAGTGTGTCCCTAACGTAGGGACCTGCAACATGGGGCGCCCTTTGCAAAATACTGTGAAGTGTTAATATAGTCAGTGTAATTGTATATTGAGTGCCTTCTGAATGTCAAGCATTAAGCTGGATATTTTACATTCATTCATTCATTCACTCATTCATCTAACAGAAACTTACTGAGTGCATTCTGTTTGCCCAGGTACTGTTTTAACAGTATTATCCCTAATACTTTCAGTAACCTTGAGTGTTTGGTATTATTAATTCTCTTTTAGAGGAAACCGGTCCTCAGAGATACTTAGTAACTTGTATAAGTTCATGTGCAGCTTGGAAGGGCTGGGACAAGGGAAAATGACACTGACTTTTGTCTTGTTATGTCTTTAACTTTCTAATTTTCAAAATAGTAATTCTTAACAATATTTCCAGGAAACACATTTCCAGATTTTGAGGAATATATTTGCTTTTATACATTGGTTCACTAAGATGAGCAATAGCAAACAGGTGTAAGAAAAAAATGATGAGAAGAAAACACTATTTCTTCACTTTACTCTTTCTTCCTCCCTTTTTAAACGTTGGGGAAAGACTTAGTTGTACTGAAAAGAACACCTTGGTCTAGTTCATGGCCTTGAAATGATCATTAGCTGTTAACAAAACATTACTGAGATTAGGTTTGGTAATTACTGGGCTTATTTATTAAAAGGTTTCATCTGTTCTTTGTAGGAAGAGACCTGATAAGGCAGTAGGGTTTGTTTTCAATTAATTTAAATTAATTGATAAATTAAGTTTAAATCAATTAATCATCAATCAAAAGAATAAGACCTAAATTTACCATTTTGTGAACTCAAAACATGATGGAATTTATTGATTATAAAAAAAAAATTAAAATGAGGGGTAGAGATAATAATGGTGAGAAGCTGGAGACAGGGAAGAATGTAGAGTATGAGAATCAAAGTTTAAAAAAAGATACCAAGGAATATGACTAAGAATATATTCACCAAAATGCGATAATTACTGATATTATGCTCTAACCAGAAGAGTAGGCCCATTTACAAAATAAAGTGAAGAGTCTTTGATTCATTAGGTGGTTCTGGTTTATAGTGGGAGTCATATGACATTCCTGTTATTTGAGTCATGGTCCATCGAGCAGAGCTTTAGTCTTAACTTCAGAGGATGCTGTTGCAGGCATTGGTTATAGGGTGATGGACTGTTTCTCCTTTGTTGAAGCTCTATCATCCAACAAATTTTTTTAAGCACCTGCTGTATGTTGGAGCCTTTCAAGATTGGACCACGGCTGTATGTTACGTGTGCTTTTATAGAATTAAACTAGTTCAGTTACTGAAACACTTTGAGTAGGATGGTTGAGGCACCAAAATCAGTTGATTACTTTTCCCCCATCTGTTAAACTGACCGAGCACTGAACTGTGAATTGAAGTCCCCGGTCTGGTTGTTAAATGATCTAAATAATTTCACCCCATTGCTTTGTGGTCTTATTTGGAAGATTTGAGGCCTAGCTGTTCAATTTGTTGATAAGGAGTTTAGCTGCAAAGGGTTATCAAGATAAGCCTGTAGACATGACTTCTGTGACAGAAATAAAATCTGGACAAATCTAATTTATTATAGGCAAAAGAAATCAAGTGTAAATCTTTTAATTTTAGCTCTGTGTTCTATAAAAATATGAAGCAGAATAAGAAAAAAGAATGTACTACTTTTAGCATTTAAAAATTATGAAGTGAAGTAAGAAAAAAGAACAAGATACTACTTTTAGTTTTCTTTTAAAATTTAAACTTGTGCATATTTTGCATAAGCATGGAAATATCTCTGTGAGACAGGTTCTTGCTCTTTTTATGCTCTTGAATCCCTCTAATGGGTGTAAAATTTCTATTATTACCCTACTAGTGTAGTGTATGGATGACATTATAGCACTTTTCAGGATATTTCTGTCTCAAATTGAGTATCTCATAGTCTGTACATTGAAAATGAACTTCAAATAAAAGCATTTGAAGAGAGTGTGTTAAATGTGCCATAAGACTGTTAATGTCAGTTTGTGATTTCATTTTCTATATACATTTTTTTTTTCTTGAAAGGCATTTTTCATTTTCTGTTCCTCCTTCAGAGGAAGTAAGTAGGTTAAGGCCACAGACTCTCAAACAATTCATCCTTCTTACAGTAACAAACGGAAGGGCAGGAAGTTGAGATTTTGTAAAGGTTGTCTTTGGTGACTACCCCTTTGCATGTAATCGTCATAGCAGAAAAGGTAGGAAATCAGATAAGCCATCGATATGTTATAAATAGAGTCATTTTCATTAAACATGACTAGTAGTAGATACAGGAGCAGGAGGTATCTCTTGAAAAAATATCAACAAGAAGGCGCCGTCCTAATAATCGATTTCATATATAAAGGGAACCTAGGTTAGCTGCCTCTCAGGCATCTACTACAGGAACATAGATAGGGACAGAAAACCCAGATTCTCAAGAATTTGTTCTTGATGCTATTGAGATTTCAGTTTTCACGTTGAAGTCATCTACAGTTCTACCTGCCTAAAAAAAAAATCTATGAACTTGAGCCCTCAGGGCAGAATTCACATCTCTCCACAACAGATCTCAGTTCCAGTATGTGTGCGATTCAGAGTTCTTATCAGTCAGGGTTACTGGAATATCAAAGCTGGTATCTGTCATGCTTGATTTGAAAGGAAAATTTTTCTTTGTAGCAAAATATTTGTTGAGAGATGCTTCATGGGTGAGTTTAGATTTTTCTCTTATCCTTATTGAATAAGCCTGTTTAAGAGGCTTGAATTTAACTTCTTTTGATGTGTTCTTCACTGACACTTAAATAAGGAGGGTTTCTTGGAGCTGGAGAATTATCCTCTTGCCAAAGAGGTAAATAAATACTTAGCAGCCTCCTTGTTAGAATTTTCACTGGAGAATATGAGATAGATGGACAGATGAAGATCTGTTTCTGATTTTCCCTCTCCCCAGTCCTTGCCCACAACTAGTCTGTTACGTTTTTCCCTTCTCTTTTGTTCATTCATGTGATAAATTTTTATTGATGCCTACTGTGGATATTCACATGAGGGTAATAAAATGAATAAATCAAAGTCTCTTTCCTCCAAAACCTCCTGTAAGAAAGGATCATGATATGATGTAGTAAGTACTATTATTGGGGTACAGAATCTCCCTTCAGCCCCTGTTCTCCTGGCATCTTACATACCCATGTTCCAGCACTTGTACAGAGAAAGACTCTGTAGTCATTTGAGTCCCCTTTGGAGAGGATCCATAGCTTTCATCTCTCTTTTCTCTATAGGCCTCTTACTGTGATTTCTCAATGGTGCTTTCTGTTTGCCTCTGTGTCTTTCTTGAAAGCAGGTCCTGGAACCAGAGTTGATACGCGACGATGTTTTTATGCCTCCTCAGCAAAAATGTCACAGTAAGGTTGCCAATGGCTTAGTCTTAGGTCATTGTTCAGAGATTATGTCCTTCATACTTTTCTCATTGTTAGAATGTTCTTTTCTTTATAAGAGCTTGGAAAAACCAATACTTACTGACTTTTCATCAGTTTCCTAAATTCATTTTGAAGTTGTACTTGTTTGTGAAATCCCAGAGTCCTACCATAGTTCTTAACTCCCACTTTTTTCCGCCTTCACTTCTGGACTCTGGAGAAATCTAATAGGACTTTGTGGTGCAAAGGTATTAGCTTTTGTACAGTTATCATTTCTCTGCTGTGAGATATTCAGACATCTGGTAAACTCATGCTTGAAGGGAGTGTGGACACTGGAGAGCAACTTGTTTCTTTTCTTCAAAATTACTGTAGCTGTTGTGAACTGACTGTCCACAAAGTACAAAGCACTTTAACGTGCATAATTTAAAAACGCTTAAATCTCTATGAAGTAGATACTCCGATTCATTTTTTAGATGAAGGAGCTAAGGCTCAAGAGAGGTTGGGTACCATGCCCAAGATTATTCAGCTAGTAAGTTGTGAAGCCAGGATTCAACCCAGGCACTCTGGCTGTTGTGCTTTTCACCTTTACATTAGATTGGCTTCTTTATTGACTAAAATACATTGTTTTGGGCACTATGGTATAGTCTGAGGGTCACTGTTTTGGGAGGTGAAAGTCTGTTTATTGGTTTGGTGATCTTTTCTTATCTGTAAAATGAGGCCAACAATTCTTGGCCAACTTAAAAGGTAGCTGTTAGGGTCAAATAGGCTAGTATTGGTAAGATCCTTTAAAATGACAAAGTGTAGAAGAAACCCTCCAGCTCCACTGTGTCTGTATCTCTGGAGTGGGTTAGACTTACTGACTTGGTCTGACTCCCCTTACGTGGCCGTGTATTTGTAAATATGTGAGTTCCCCATTACAGCCAGTCAGGTGTCATGAAAGTGCATAGGAAGGCATCAGAGGATAAATCAGAAAACTGTAGATAGACCTTAAGAGGTGGGGCCATGTCTTTCTCAAGATCACTTTCTTGGGCCTGGACTCTAGGTCCCCAGGACTTTCCCCAGTGTTAGATACTACAGATTTCAACTCATGGATGCAGACTGGGAGCTCAGCCAGAATGTAGCATCTCTATGGTTGATTTCCTAACTTGGAGATGAATGAATTCTCTCCTGTAAAACACTGCCTGTTCTCATGTTATTTCTTGAATTTATTTTCCATAGCTCAGCATTTTCTGAAAAGGGGTTCCATGGGACTTGCTAGACTGTGACAACAGAGCTGTAGGGCTGGCTGACTGTGGGAAGCTTGAATTCAGCGCTTCACAGATAGCTGCGTTGCTGCTGATGGGTGCCATCCATCTCCCAAAGACCCAGAGGTTACATTTCTCCATCACCACAACACTTGTGTCACAGGACACACAGAAATGGTCTCCTGTAAGTTCTGAGGAGCGGATTTTGGGACAGATTGCCCTAGCCTTTCATCTTCGTCTTGTTAACCCGCTTTAGCCTGGTCTCCAGTGTGCTGCCAGCCCAGCGTGATGGTGAAGAGAGCCCTGCCTTCGGGTCCAACTCCCTCCCTACGTGGCAGATCCTTCTCCATTACTTCAGAGGAATTGTTCCTTGAAGAAAGCTAGTCATTTCTAGAGCCATGTAAATATGAGGGATTGTTGTTATTAACAGCACAACATCTATGTTGTAATGTTGACATCTTGTAATGGAGCTTTGAACACAGGTGGCTTACCATAAGAGACACCACTGAAATAAAATGAAGGGAAAGGGGGAGGAAAATGCCAGTGACTAATTTTTTAAGGTTGCTGAGCAATTCTCATGAACTCAAATAATTGTTAAACCAGGTAACTATAATAGACAGTTAAGATTTTATTGACTGCGTAACTTTGGAGTAGGCACTGTGTTGAACTGTTATCTGACTCATCTTATTCAGTCCTCACCACGCGCAATGAAGAAAAGTTCTGTTATCATCCACATTTTATAGATGAGGAAATTGAGGCTTCAGGGGGTTAGTTGGTCTGAAGTCACAGAACAGGACATTGCCAAACCTTGGAAAGTGAATTGAAGAGGAGGAAAGGAAGGTCATGGCTCCTTTAGGAAAGGGCAGGGGATGGAGAGAGGAACTTGAGAGAGTGTGGCAAGTTTTGAGGATGATGCATAAAGTGTTTGATTTGTGTCTGTGAAAGGATGACAAGGAGCAGGGTGGGTGGGGAGAGGGAGGCTCAGCAACTTGATACACCATTTTAATATGGGTTTAGCAGTGGGCAGAGGCCCTTTCGATGATATTACTGAAGGTGATGCTTAAGACTTATTTTTTGAGAATGTCACAATGTGCCAGAGACAGCTTTTGGTGAGTGATTGATGATTTCTACAAAGTGAACCGAAAGCCAGCTTCAGTTGATGGTATTCATGTGGGCATCATAGCAGCAGAGCACTGAATCCCCACTGTGGATGTTGACTTTTCTTACTATTGTCTCACTGTTCTGCAGAGCTGTCATTTTTGTTTCTTTCATGGTCATGATTTAAGGGTTAGCATTCCTGACTTACTCTTCACAAAAGATACATTGCCCTCTTGAACCAAAAACTGATGTGTTTAGTTCCTTGACACCAGGCACTGAGATCTCACTCAGTCCCATCATCTCTCTGAGTGATAGAGTTAAATCTGATTCTCAGATGCTGCTTCTGGGGTGATGCCTACCCCCATTTTACAACTACTCCCAGCTCTTGGCCTTGTTATCTCTGTAACTTACTTTTGAAAACTGTACCTGTTAATGGTAAAGCTATAAAATGGAATTCTAAAAAAACAACTTTATTTGAAAATATTAAACCTGTTTAACTGGCGTTAGTGAACATTAGCTGTTCTTGTAAATACTCTACTATTTTGAAAACAATGGTTTGAGCAGGAATGGCCAGGCTGCAGTTAGTACCCTTTCTTAGTAATCTTTAATACTGACCTTATCTGCAGATCCAGACTTTTGGTTTCTAGGCAAGGCCCACTCTCTCACTTTGTGTTGCAGCTACCAGATTGGGTTGCTTATCTTCCCAGGGACTGTTATCTTCTCTTCATCTCAGCCCCAGGCAGCCTCTTCACCTTGAACGTGCTGTACAAGTGCACGCCTGGGGCGTCCCTGCCCCCGACTCTGAGCGGCCATTTTATCCTCTCCTGGCAGATATGAGCAAAGGAATCATATAAAGAGAGGATTATGAAGGACTCTGTTTATCTCCAGTCAAAATAAGATACCGTAGATTCTTGACATTTATGATGGATATAGCCCATGACCATTGCCAGTCCACAACCTGGAAAAAAATCGTTGTAGCGCATAATTCCTCCCTTCAGATTGCTAAAGTATAACTGAGTAATGTAAATGATCTCTCTAGACCTTAACTACTTATCTTACTTGATGAGCAATTTTTGTACTGTCTAGAGCACTTATTGAAACAAATTCACACGTCTTTTCTACTTATTTCCTTTTGGAGCGTTCTGTAGTTTTGTTCACACAATGTGTCTGAGTCATCATTGCATTTGACATTTCAGCCTTTAATTTATCTGAAACTTCTGTTTTGTGGCTGGGACCTATCACTTTCATAAGCATTTCCATGTTCTCCTCGTTCTGTCATCAACACTAGAATCAACTAGCAGTTCATTTTGTTTGTTTCATTTCTTCACTAGAAGCGGAGTTGTTGTCACTTTATGTATGGTGGCTGTAGCACTCTGACACTGCGCTGTGACTCAGAGCACACCTGGACCTTGGCCGGGCCCCCCAGTTCATGGTGTGTGTGATTCAGAATCTTGTCTCTGCGAAATGGCACATTGCTAAATGTGGGAGCTTCAGCTGTTGCTCAGGAATGGTAGAAATCAAGATAGTCTGTGCATGCCAGGGATCTCCTGTTTGTTTGTGATACCTGAGTTGTAGAGAAGTGAGCCCTCAACCCTTTCTTTTTCCATCCGTCTGTGGAGCTGATACATTTGTGTATGTAGTTAAATACCTACTAGTTAAATTACACAAGAGCTTTGGGGAAGTCCATTTCCCCTAGTGCCTTCCAGGCTATGGCTTCAATTGTTGACATCTATAAGAAGCTAAATATTTTTGTAAGGAGAAGCACCTTTCATAACATAGCGTATTTTAAATAAATATGAAATAGAATTTTAAAATATATTTTTATGTAATTTTTTTCTTAAAAAAAATACACATTTAAATATTCAACAGGTGCTAAAGTGGCCACAGAGAGTAGGTTCCCATCCTTTAGCTGTCTTTCAACCTACCATTGCCGCTTCCTGGAGGCAGGCAGTGTTAACCAGCTTTTGACAAATCCTTGTAAAGATAGTCTATGTATATATAAGCAATACTCATACTGATATATGCCCCATTTGTTTTACACAAATTGTATCACACTGTTTATATAACCTATGTAAAATTAGTAGTATTGATTGTATCTTGGAGCTTTATCTGTATCAGAATGTAAAGGGTTTCCTCATGGTTTTCTATAGTGGTATTTTATACTATTGTATGGATGTACCACAGTTTTCCTTTACTGATGGACAGTCGGGTTATTTCCAGTTTTTTGACATTACAAGCAGCGCTATAGTCCATGAACCACCTTTTACATTTTTTAGACACATGTGCAAGTATCTATGGGATAAATTTCTAGAGATAGAAGGACTGAATTGGAGGATATGTTCTTGAAAATTCATTTCCGTAGAGTGGAGGTTGTTTCAATCAATGCTACCATAGTATATGAGAGGGCCCACATCTCCATATTCTTATAGGATTTTTTTTAATACAAGATATTAATTAATTTCATTACCACTTAATGTTTCTAGATTCCTGGTGGTACATGGTAAGCCAGGGCTTCCAAGAATTTCTTTGTGTGAGAGATTGGGGAAGTGTATCCATTTGATAAATGATTCCAAGGGAGAGTCAAGTTGCACAGCTTTGGTTTAGAGGCAGGGGGTGGAGCAGGAAAGAAAGAGGAGGTAATTTTTAAATTTTTTATTTATTTATTTTAATTGGAGGATAATTTCTTTGCAATATTGTGGTGGTTTTTGCCATACATTGACATGAATCACCCATGGGTACACATGTGTCCCCCTATCCTGAAACCCACTCCCGCCTCCCTCCCCACCCCATCCCTCTGGGTTGTCCCAGAGCCCTGGCTTTGAGGCTTTGAGTGCCCTGCTTCATGCATCGAACTTGCACTAGTCATCTATTTTACATATGGTAATATACATGTTGCAGTGCTGTTCAGAGGAGGTAATTCTGTGTTAAATGTCATTTAGTCTGTCAGCCAGCCCTTTTGTAGATTGTTACGCAAGGAAATTATAATAAAAAGAGTAAAAACTAAAGTGAACTGTTTCACACAGGAGGGACTTTGAGAGTATCATATATTTGCATTGGTGCCAGCAATAATGATCTCCACCTACAGTATTGGTGAGACATCCACTGTAGGCATTGGAGGGAACACACTGGGTGTCAGTACCCTTGATATTAGCCATTGTCAGGTATAGTATGCTGCTGCTAAGTCACTTCAGTTGTGTCCGACTCTGTGCGACCCCATAGACGGCAACCCACCAGGCTCCCCCGTCCCTGGGATTCTCCAGGCAAGAACACTGGATTGGGTTGCCTTTTCCTTCTCCAGTGCATGAAAGTGAAAAGTGAAAGGTAAGTCGCTCAATCATGTCCGACTCTTAGTGACCCGTGGACTGTAGCCTATCAGGCTCCTCTGTCCATGGGATTTTCCAGGCAAAAGTACTGGAGTGGGGTGCCATTGCCTTCTCCGAGGTATAGTATAGGTGAGTGGAAATCAGAAGCTGCATTGGTGCATTTCCTGGATATCTGATCTCCAAAGCTGTCCCTTTTGATATCAGCAATGGCTGGACTGGTAAAGAACCCACCTGCCAATGTGGGAAATGCAAGAGACATGGGTTTGATCCCTGGGTTGGGAAGATCCCCTGGAGGAGGGAATGGCAACCCACTCCAGTATCCTTGCCTGGGGAATCCTATGAACAAAGGTGTCTGGCGGGCTACAGTCCTTGGGATTGCAAAGAGTAGGACATGACTGAAGCGACTTAACATGCATGCAATGGAGAAAAATGGTAGATCTTGGCTAATAACACAGAGGACACATCATGGTACACGTTTAAGGTACTGCCTTAGGAAATCTCAGCGGACTTAACAAGAGATTTGGAGTGTGCTTTTCTGCACAATGAGAAATACTGCTTGTGACTTAAATGGTGAGTGACTTAACCTACCTGGTTTTTAGGCCTGTAGAGTACAGGTTACACATGAGATGATGGGATAGTGCCAGATGATAATTAAAGAAAATACAAAGGATAGTATTTCTAAGTACTAAAAAAATTTGCTTAACTCTTAGAAGCATAATTTGTTGGCATGAAAAGACGGTATGTTTGTATACAAGATCACATACTTACAGAAGACAGAAAAAGAGGAAAAAGGTGTCATAAAAACAGCTTCTGTTAAAATAATATTGGCTTCTGGTTGTTCTACCTGATTAGGAGATGATGGAAAAAATGCCTAATCTATACCAGCTGTTCATAATTTATGTGATAGTGACTTCAAAATTAGATGAAGGAAAGGAAGGTAGTGAATATTTTTATGCTATAGAATTTTATACAAAATCTCCATAAACTTTAGACTGAGATAATGGATGAAAACTATTTTTATAAATGTTAGATATGTGCTTACAGGCAGAATATACTATATAACATTACCAGTGTTTTGTATGCTAATTATTTCCTAAAATATATAATAAACATTTACTGCAGCCTTTGTACAATTATAGCTTTTAGATTTCTCTTATTTTTCTAGTCCTCCTCCTAGTCACAGATAGGATTTTGCTGTTGTAAATTTCATACATTTATGGTTTTTAGGTAGGAAAAGACCAGAAATCTATGTGTTGGATATGTGTCTCAGTGACATTTTGTTAATAAGCATATATTTGATGGCATTTTATTAAAAGGATACATGTGGTACTAATCTATATACATCAAGAACTTCAGACCTAGTGAGCTGGTTTCTGGATATTCTTGTTCCAGAAAGTAAAATAAGGAAAAATAGCCTTAGCCAGATTCTCGAGGGGATAAGAGTTTGAAACAAGAAGACAGTGGTTGAAGAAAAACACCAGGGTCAGAATCAGGCTGATCTGGGTTCAATCCTGACTGTGTCACCAAATATGATTCTGGGTGAGTTACTGAACTCTGCAACTCACTTTCTCCAACATCAACTAGAGGGATAATAGAACCCATCTTTCTGTGAGAAAGAAGGAAATGAAATAAATAATTTTTATAAATTATCTAATGCTTTGAATCCTTTTTTGGAAGAAGATGAGATTGAATTAATAAATTTACAGTGTTTCTTTTTGCAAGATCACTCAGGGTTTACCTCATTTATCCACCAGGGGGAAAATTATACTATCACTCTATCAGGAAAAAGTTGCCACTCCTACATTATTTAATAGGGAAGTCAGGTTCATTTCTTTTGTTTATTTAGTGAGATAGGAGTCATAGAGAACATCAGTATGAGTCTTAATTTATTTCTTATTTTTACTGCTTTTTAGATGGATTCTTCTCGGGCCTTTACAACTTGAATTCGTGAGTGCTAAGTCTTTATAGCTCACATTATAACTCAGAGAAACACAGGGTTGTTTTTTTTTTTCCTATTGAGTGTTTAAGATGTATAGAATGTAGGATAATAACCACTCTGGACCCTTCACTCCTCTTCGCAGTTTTCCAGGATGTTGCCAGTCTTGTTTCACCACTTTACCGCTTAATTAATTTGTAGCAACTTCCTCACCTTGTAGCATTTCATTTCACAATTTTGATTTGTATCTCTAAAAATACATGGAAGGCCTCCTCTCTTTAAAGTATGTATCATCTCTCTAAAAAAAGCAACTGTATTTCCCTAATATCATCAAATAGTTGGTATTTGTATTTCCCCTCCTACCTAATAATCTTTTTTTTAAATAATTTAAATCAGGGTTGAAACAAGATCTATGAAATGCAGAATATGATTGATTAGTTAATATGTCTCAATCTAAATTTCAAATTTCCTCTTTCGTCTGCTTATTTATCATTCCTTAAAAATTTTTTGTGTGCGTATGTGCAGAAAACAACTTTTTAATCTTGTGTAGCAATGGCTTTCAGACTTTTGGGTCTCAAGTCCCCTTTATGCTCTAAAAAATGAAAAACAACCAAAGACTATTGTTTTTATGTGTTACATTTATCAATATTTACTGCATTAGAAATTAAAATATATTGGTTATTTATTACTTATAACAACAGTAAATTGATTACCTAAGTGTATACAAGCACACTTTTTATGAAATATAAGGATAATTTCCAAAATTTAAAAGAAAAGGTGAGAAAAGTAGCACTGTATTACATTTTTGCAAATCTCTGTAATGTCTGCTTAATAGAAGACAGCTGAATTATCCCATCAGTTTCTGAATTCAGTCAGTTTCAATACATTGTTTTGATTGAAGCATGTGAAGAAAGTCTCCTTCACACTGGTATCGAGTTGGAAAAGGGAGGAATATTTTAAGATTTTCATTTAATGATGGATATTCTTTAGTATTATACCAAAACTTGACATGTGGTAGTTTCTTAAAGGTCAGTTGCAGTGTGCAATTTGAAATCTTATCAATGAGTTTTCTGTATTCTGTCACATTAAAATCACATTGGCCTGTCCTACATTCTGAATGGACCCTTTAACCATGCATAATTTTGTAACTTTAAGCGTTGGTTGTTTGGAAAATACTGCCTAACTGAGTTATGACGTATTTCATTATTAAGTATCTTTAAAGGTCATTTTCATGAATATCACCATCCATCTCCTTGGAAAAGTCTATAGCTATTGGGAAGCTGTCAGGCTTATCGTGGTACATACAGGTTTTCCAAAATGTTCAAGTTGTATCATTACATTAGTAACATGCTGTCAGTGTTTTCCTTCATATGACAAACTCTTCATTTATTTTTGACAGTGTATTTTCCAGATATCCAAACTTGAATAAACATAATTTTTAAAGTAAAAGTGGGATTTCAAAGGAAAAAAAAACAACAAAAAACAGCTTGTTCAGCTTGCCTCTCAAACAGTTCAAAAGTACTTTGCCTGGAGACAGCCATGGTACTTTGGCATGCCTGAGCTCTGTGTGCATACTCCTCTTTCATCAGACAGAATATTAAAAAGATATATAGTCAAATATCAAGACTTAATACAGTTTATTATTTTGCTTCATCAGAGATGGTCTTTAGTGAGTCTGGCATTTGTTGACTCCTACTGTACCTGGGTGCTTCTGCTCCAGCAGGTTTACCGTTGCTTTGGCTCATCAGCGTAAATATCAGCATAGTGAAAAAGGCAAATAATGTGCTAGTATTTTTATGAAAATAATTTTGACTTCTTGGACCTCTTGAAATTCCCAGAACAACTCATATCTTGCTTCTTACATCTTCTTGGTGTGATTTCACATGTTCTTTTGTCTATGGTATTTCCTGTGAATAGACTTGATCACATCAGATTTGATGTAATTTTTTCCTGGCAAGACTGCTTCATAGATGGTATTGGCTTGGTAGGTATTCTTAGAAGGCACTCATGGTTATTGTCTAGAGCCATTATTTTTAAAGTTGCAAATGGTTATGTTTCAGTTTTATCATTCCTTCTTATTAGGAATCATAAAAAATCAAGAATTTTTTTCTAAAAGGAAGCTTCCTTTCACCCATGATTTGGTTTCCCTGAGATATAGTTCTTATTGATCTCATGTGATACAGTCAGGATAAATCCTTATTTCTTTTCCCCAATAATGAATTAGTGGTTCTCTTGTATTCTCAAAAGAAGATCAGTGAGGTGTTCTTGATTGGTTGGTTTTGAATATCGTTGTGAACTCATAATAATTTAAACTTATTTGATATGTTTCAAGTCACTGCAGCTAATATCCTTACTTTGGCCAACAGAAGCCTTTTCAGATTGGTCTCTGAGTCCTTTTGGTATGAACTCTGCTGTCTTTGATAGCTTCCTTGCTTTTTAATTTGATAAGATGTTCCTGATTCATCTTGCACATTTCCTGCTGCCAGTTAGCTCGTTCTCTGGGAAGACCTGGGAGAAACGGCATTTAGAGACTATAGTCTGAACACTAGGCGATTAATTTTAACTGGTGGTTGTTTTCCAGAGTTTGTCTGGGCAAAGCTAGAAAATATGCATATTTCTAAAGCAAAGTGCATCATGGAATCATAATGATACTTCCATTCAGATTTAGGACCCATTGATCTTTGACCACTTGTCAGTGACACCAATGTAATTACTTACTTGTTTTATCCCATACCACACAGACAGCATCCTCAGAGTAACAGTATCAATACTACCACCAGTGGGTATATGATTATGAAAAAGTTTGTTTTTGAATTTTTTTTTAAATGAAAGAAAGTTAAAAGTATTATCACCGTGTAGCTACCCAAACTGGTTATCTTAACATAGCCCTGTTATGTTTGCTCTACATTTTGAGACTGTTTTTCTATTTCTAAGAACATCAGTTTGGCAGCTGTTTCAACTAAATTAAATAAATAAGTTTATTGAATCAATCATACTGTGTATTCGTTGTGTTGATAGCACAGACTTAATTGACAAATTTAGTGTAGATAGCATTCAATAATGGACTGAATTTTCTTGTTCTTTTCATCTTCTTTTTTTTAAATCTAAATGGCCTTTCTTTTCTTTTTCAACATTTTATATTGGGTACTCTCCTTTATGCACATCTACTCTCTTTTCAAAGTCTTAGAGGGGAAAGAAAAAACAGAGGGTGAAGAATTCTATCCCTATGTGATCAAAACTTTCTGTTTTAAGTGAATATGCTATGAAACAGTGAATTCTTTTTCTAACAATGGCAAAGGTTTACCATGGTACTTTTTGTTTAAACTAGAACTTATTTTCTCCTGTAATATACTTTAGATTACACTCGAAAAAATGTTTCTGAAGCAGGTATTTCTAAATCTCTGGATGTGGGACACTGTGACCAAGAAAATTATGTAGTTAAGGGAAACTGAAGGAATGACCACTGAAATAAAAATTGATTTGCATGTAGACTATGTGGTACTATGCCCTTTTTTTCCTTTTCCAGGTTAAAAAATAAATCATGACTGAATCTGCCTCTAGCACAAGTGGTCAAGAATTTGATGTATTCAGTGTTATGGATTGGAAGGATGGAGTAGGTACATTACCAGGAAGTGACTTAAAGGTAAGCTGTCTGTATTGCATACAACTGTATATGTGTGTATATCTGTTTGTGTTTATTATTAAAATGAATTTGAGCACATATGTGACATAAGGATTAAAAGCATTAAGCATAGGTGTGTGTAGGTGTATTCAGTTGCTTCAGTCGTGCCTGACTCTTTGCGACCCTATGGACTGTAGCCTGCTGGACTCGTCTGTCCGTGGGATTTTCCCAGCAAGATTACTGGAGTGCGTTGCCATGCCTTCCTCCAGGGGATTTTCCTGACCCAGGGATTGAATCTGCGTCTCTGGTGTCTTTTGCATTGCAGGCGAATTCTATACTGAAGCACAGGGGCTATAGTTTTGTATGATACTTGTTCCTCTGCCTCTCAAGACAATACATGGCTGGTAGATTGGCAGACGCCTTTGTCATTTGGGGTGGGGGACTAAGAAATCCTTCTGCAATCTGTACTCATTTTGTAGAAATTAATGTATAGTTTCAAGGAAGATCATTTCAGGATTTCTATGGCTAATAAATTTTAAGAATGGTAGACTTAGAAGGCCTAGCTTTGTATATGTTTTGTAGTGATGGGCTTTGTAACTGAAGTGAAAAGCTACCCTCCCTGTGTCCTAGTTATTTTATGTAAAAACTGGATAAAGCTAAAATACTGAATAAACAGGACTGTTCACCTCCCTTAAATTATTTATACTGTAAACTGTGAATATGGATTTTTGTATAATCACTTGTTCGGAAGCTGGTGCTTCCTGTAAATGAGACTGCTTTTGTAACAATGAGAACTCTCTTCAGAGAGCAGTGCTTGAGTCTGCTCCTTTTCTAGGTGCTCACCCTGCCCCCTTTTCCCCAGCACCCCCTGCCCCCGCCTGAGCCACTCCAGGACCACACCTGCTGCCCCATGGAACAGGGTTGTGCAAGCACCCACCTCTCATTTCTAATTTGCTTTTGCTCTGATCCTATCTCTGGGACCTTGAACCTGTCTGTGGCCCTTTAGACTTCGTGTTTGTACTTGGTCACTTAGGTGTTTGAACTTCTGATCTCCCTGACTGTCTCTTGGCTTACCTCGCTAACGCTTGTCTTTCTTGCCTGTCTTGACTAGGAATTCACGCACCCTAATATTGACTTCTTGGAATCTGCTCCCTTTTAGTGGCTACTTGACAAGTACCTGAGCCAAAACTTTTCTAGTTGATCCTCAGTGGTGAGATTTGGACAGTCTGCTTGTTATTGGAAAAATACTTAGATTTTAGTTGGTTTTGGTTTAATTAAGTGCTGTGTGCCAACATATCTATCTGAGTTTAGCTTAACAAAAATATTGCAGTGAGGTTTAGTGAAATCTGGGAAGACTATCTGGTTTTTAGTGTTAGTTTTCTGTGACCTTGAACAAGTCAGTTAATCTCTTTGGGGCCAGTTTCCTCTTTAGTAAAATAAGGAATTAAATGAATACCAAGGATTTTATCTGCTCTAACATTCTCCAAATGTTCATCTGGATTAGATATGATGGAAATAGAGTGCTGAAAATTTTGAGAAAGAACAACTGTTTGAGATTCTGATAGTGTCAACCACATACTAGCTAAATGAGTTTTGTTTAAATTGAACTTCAGAATCTTTATCTGTAAAATGGGGATATAGGATCTATGTCATAAGCTGGTTATAAGGATTAAAAAAAATACGTGTAAAAAAATTTAACAAATTCTATCTTTTCTTGCTTTATGGTGTATTATGTAAACTACCTTTTTTATTGTTTCAGAGTCTTATTTTTCTTGTACATTTTTATCCTTTTTCTTCTGAATGGCTTTTTGTGTGTGTGTGTGTGTCAGGTGGATGATGAAATTTATACTTTTTTTTCAGTTAGATTTTAATAATAGAGTGACATCTCCATCCCTGAGAAGTTTAGATTGCCTGAAGGTTTTTAAGCAATGGATTTTAGGAATTAACCTATTACTTTTATAAAGGTAATCAGGTAATTAAGCCACTTAGTGGGTATTATAAACTAGGTTATTTGATTTGACTTTTAGACTCATCTAATTACCTGGGTAATTGCCATGTACTCAGTTTACTT
This sequence comes from Bos taurus, assembly GCF_002263795.3. Lineage (NCBI taxonomy): Eukaryota > Metazoa > Chordata > Mammalia > Artiodactyla > Bovidae > Bos > Bos taurus. The sequence continues at coordinate 68,205,954 of NC_037336.1, forward strand.
TATGTGCTGTTGACAGTTTGATATCCCACTTAAAAAAATAATTTAAAAAACATTTTCTACTTTAGAACTCCTTTTATCCAAAGAGAGTCAAAGACTCACCAGTTGATTATATTGCTTAGGACTCACTTGCTCTTCATATTAAAATTTGAGTTGCTTAGGAGATCTAATTGAGAAATTTATTTTTTCACAATTAAGTTATTGGAAAGAATTTTAAATAAATCATGAAATTTACTCTCCTGCATCATACTTTGCCTATTTGACCCTAGAAGCTCTTCTTTTTTTTAATGGATGAAGGTATGTGGCTTTCCTAATGTGCAGTCACTAAGACAACCAGCTGAAGTTAATTCAGGAAATACATGGAAGTCAGTTTCTTTTCATGGGAACAGGTTTTTATATGCTTCAGTTTATTGCCGTTTTGGAAGAACTTTTCTCTGTAAAAGCCTCATGATTGCTGGCCAATCAAGTTACATCACTCTTCTGCTTAAAATCCTTAGCAGTTTCCTGTATCTTTCGTGATAAAGTTCAAACCCCTTAAGTTCACCACAAAAGGTTTTTGGTGGTCTGACCATTACTTTTCTCCCCAGCTGCATCTTGTTTCACATCTCCATGCCACCCAGTTTCCTTTCCAGCCCAGTCAGCTCGTTCACACCTTGGTCTCTTTTTACTGGTCCCTGTTGCTGGAGTCCCCATTCCCCACTTCCCACTGGGCTAACCAACCCTTATAGGAAGCAGAGTGCAAAAGCTCCTTTTTTGGGTGCAGTAGCAGAAAGAATAGAGAACTTATTCTCTGGTGAGCTCTTTGTTTCTTGTGCTTAGTTGCTCAGTTGTGTCCGACTCTTTGCGACCCCATTGGCTATGTGGCCTGCTAGACTCCTCTGTCCATGGGATTTCCCAGGCAAGAATACTGGAGTGGGTTGCCTTTTCCTTCTCCAGAGGATCTTCCCGACCCAGAGATCGAACCTTTGTCTCCTGTGTTTCCTGAATTGCAGGTGGATTCTTTACACACTGAGCCATCAGGGATTGGCCCTACGCCTTTTACTTTAAGTCACTTATTTAACCCATTTGAGGCAGTTTCTGTCACTGATGTTAGTTTACAGATGAAGTAAACAGAGGCCTGGGGTGGTTAATGTCACTTGCTCAAGGTCAGACAGTTAGTTATTGGTAGAACTGGGTCTTAAAACCAGGCTTTTCTGATTTTAAAATGGATTCTCTTACACTGCTATTCAGTCTAACAAGAGAAATGTTTTCATATCAAAAGAGATGAAAGGAAAATGTTAACAGCAGTTTAGAGGCAGTATTATGTTAGCTGGAGGGATCAGGAGGGTTTTGGAAACAGATGTCACGTGAGCTTTCAGGTGCCTGAAAATAGGTAGAAGTCTGTGAGGACTTTTTGGGACGGGGATGGGAGAAGGGAGAGAGAGGGACATTCAGAAAGGGGGTCAGCATCAGGAAGTCCAGTATTAGGGGAGACCAGGAAGTGTCTGCTGGTCCTCTTGTAGTCATTAACAAGACATTTTCACTTAAACAAGCTTTGGAAACTTTACTGTTGTCTCATTTGTTCCTTTAAAATGCACATCAGTGTTTGTAGATTAATATCTCAGGGCCAGCTGTAAGAGCAGGCAGGCGACTTAAGTGGTGAGGCTAGTGGAAAGATGCACGGTAGGGCTTGCTGTCCCTAAGCAGTTCTCTACCTAAACTTCTTATACGATTTCTGAAATTGATCCACAGAGAATTATTCCTCTGTGTCATAAGGATTTAGCCTTCCAGCATCCCTCAGTAAAATGTCGGTACACTCCCAACAGTGATAGCATCTTATCTCGAAAGAATAGTTGCCACTTAACCGGGAGCAAGACCCAGCAGCAGTGATGCAGAAACCCAACTGGAAAATTCACTACACTCTTTGTGCAGGGTTTTGCCTTGTCTTGATTGGCGTTCAGAACACTTTAGTTACTAAATATCTTTGCCCTTAAAATAGATTGGTAAGTAGAACTCAACATTTATTTCAATGTAGTAAGTAATAAAAACAGTAATCTCAGCAGTGTCTTTTAATGATCTGTTATTAAAGACAGGCACAAATAGGCTAAAGATCCTTTGTCTCTATAAGCAAAAATAAAGAAGAGAATGAATCAAAGGTAGTTTAAGCCAAGACAAACAAGTAAAACCTTCTCAACCCCTTATATATTTCAGGCATAATTGTTTTCTGATTGACCTATATGTATCCACTAACAGAAGAAGTTAGTCTCAACTGATATGCTTGATTTGCTTTATAAAGCCCTTTTATAAAGTTTGTAAATTTTTGCATTCTTGATTGTAGAATAGAGTCAGTTGCTATTTTTTTTTACTGCTTTTAAGGTGTCTAAAAGAACCAATAACCTGGGAAAAAAAGTGATTTTATCAAGTTTCTATGGTTCTAGCAGCATTCATAAAAACGTTACCAATTTCAGACTTTGAGCATATCATAGGATACTTTAAAAATACTTTGAGGTTAATGTTTTATTATAAGTTACAGGTGTACAATTTAGTGATTTGCAATTTTAAAAGGTTCTAGTCTACTTATAATTATTGACATTGGTTATATTTCCCCATGTTGTACAATATATCCTTATAGCTTATATTGTACCTGATAGTTTATAACTCCTAGTGCCTTACCCCCATGTTGCCTTGTCGCCTTTCCCTCTCCCCACTGGTAACCAATAGTTTGTTCTCTTTATCTGTAAGTATGTTTCTTTTTGTTATATTCAGTAGTTTGTCGTTGTTTTTAGATTCCGTATATGAGTGATACCATAAAATATTTGTGTTTCTCTGTCTGACTTGTATCACTTATCCATGTTGCTGCATATGGCAAAATTTCATTCTTTTTGTGGCTGCATAGTATTCCATTGTGTGTGTGTGTGTGTGTATCACATTTTCTTTATCCATTCATCTGTTGGACACTTAGGTTGCATCCATGTCTTGGCAGTTGTAAACAATGCTGCTATAATCATTGGGGTGCAAATATGTTTTAAAATTAGTGTTTTGGGTTTTTTGATATATTCTTAGGAATGAAACTGTTGGCTCATATGGTAGTTCTGTTTTTAGGTCTTTGAGAATCTTCCATAGTGTTCTCCACAATGAGTACACCAAGTTACAATCCCACCAAAGTATAGGAGGGTTTCCTTTTCTCCATATCCTTGCCAAAATTTGTTGTTTGTGTCCAGTTTCATGATGGCCGTTCTGACGGTTGTGAGGTGATGAAACATACAACGACAGTGGTTTTGATTTGCAGTTCCCTGATGATTAGCGATGTTGAGCATCTTTTTATGTGTCTATTGGTCATTCGTTGTCTTTTTTGGGAAAATGTCTATTATGTTCTTCTGCTCATTTTTTAGTTGGGCTGTTTGTTTTTTGGTGTTGAGGTGTATGAGCTGTTTAGATAAATAGATGTTAACCCCTGTTGCTCATATCATTTGCAGGTATTTTCTCCCATTCAGTAGGTTCTCTTTTCCTTTTGTTGACGTGTACTGTGCAAAGCTTTTACATTTAAATAGGTGCCCCCCTTTGGGCTTTTATTTCTTGTGTGTTAGGAGATAGATTCCCCCGGAAATATTCCTATAATTTATGTCAGACAGTGTTCTGCCTGTTTTCCTTTAGGAGTTCTGTTTTGTTTTGTTTTGTTTTTCCCCAGCGGTATAGGATGCCTTTAAACTTAATGAACCCTATCCACAGATAAATCAATGTCTGCCCTTAACCATAATTTTGCATTTATTTGATGTGATTTATCAATCCCTGAAGTCCATCCATGGGTCCCCGGCTTACAGGAGTTAACCGTGTTCCTAAGTGCATTGTATCTTTACTTTGTGCTTAGACTGTAGGTCAGTTACTGGCAGTGAATATTAGGAGAAGGAAAAGATAACTAGAATTAAATGTTGTTCTGTGGGAATATTATCTTTTAACTTTAAACGTGAGCCTAAAACTCCCAGGTGTCACAGGTCTGAATTTTAATGTGAAGATCCATTCAGCTGCACTCTCTTTCTCAGCGTTTGAAATGCCAGCGTGTAGTTTAGCAGCAGTCTGGAAATTTGAACCACAGAAGACTTTCTGTGCAATGTAAATGTTTTGTACTGTTTCCCACATTTTGTATTAATATTTATCAAAAAGCTTAAATTAACATCAGCATATAATAAAAGTAAACTTACTTACCTGGGCTAATGCTAGTTTTTTAAAAATTCCATTCAGAATTGATTTTCCACCATCATTTTTAACGTCATTAATTAATAATCATGATGGCTTGACTTTTCTACTCTTGCCCAGTAGATGGTACTATCAGCTTTATTTTCAAATATTCTGGTTTCAGTGCTGATCATTTAAAACTTTATTTTTTCCCAACAAGTGAAGTTATTTTTAGCTCTTTCCTTCCCAATTGACTTTTTACCACCTCTTAAACTGACATTTTTAGGTGAATCCACAGGTTTAGTATATGCATGCTACCTGGGAACTTGTATCTGAAATATATAATAGGGAGAAAACATTTTCACTTTCCATAACTATGTCACTTGTTCTATCTAGAAAGCTTTTAATAATTGTGGACCATGTGCAGAAAATTGTTTAAGGTGCTATTTTCACCTGGTGGAAAGAATAATTAGTTGTAAATTTGGCTGAAGATTTTTCTGACTTGTAGACTGAATCTAGTTTGATAAAATTAATCATTCTGTTGGCATGTTGACCAAACAGATTTTTAATTGGAAAATAGAAGGCCTCATTTTAAATACTGCATATTTGCATGTTCATATATTTCTGGGAGCGATCTAAGAACTTTAAGCCAATGTTTTATGATCCTTTTGAATTTTGAGCTTTCTAGCTCTTTGTCCCCTGGTAAAATTAGTGAATCTCTTATGTCATTCTGTTTTATGGGAAAACAGAAGGAATACAGGGTAACTTTGACTCTCATGAATGTGAGTTAACCTAGCTGTTTCAAAGAGGATGGGGCCCCTGCACACAGGTAGTGGTTCAAGGCTTTCAACACATTATGCCCAGTATGATTCCACAGAGGATGCCCAGGAGATTGCAGAAGAATATTTGGTTTGAGGCTTGCCATGAGATGAGGTGAGAGGAAATTTTCAATATTTGGGGTCCAGAATACCCATGAAATCAAAATGCTCTTACTTTTTAGTGGTAAACTTGGCCTGAGGCTAGTAGACTTGTTCAGATCTCTCAGATATTACCAGTTGTTTGGGAGGACTAGAAGTGAATGACTATAATGGAGAATTCTAAAGAGCAGTGAAAGAGGAAATATAGAGCCTGGGGGGAGTCCCATGACTCATGCTTCAGCCTTCCTTCTTCACATCTTGGAATATGGAGATTGGATGTACAAGTCAGAATTTCTAAAATGGTAATTTTTCCTGCTCTTTGAACTAGGTGATCTTGGGTGAGACAAGTTGATTCCTGGGAAAACAGTAATTCTGCTTTTACTAACTTTAATTATTAAATAAACCGTAATATGAAATGTGAAAAAAAAAAAAGCCTTAGCCAAAAAAACAGTATTTGAAATTGGGAGCCAAAGAAGTGAGCTGGCAACTCCACGGGACAGTGCAAAAGTGGTGGCTTGTGTTGTTAAGAAGTGCTTTGCCGCGTTGTTCTGTTCCCTCTTCCCGAAATTCCAGATTTTTTAAATGCAAAGGTTTTCATCGTGGTAGTGAGTTTATCTGGATATAATTGGGGCTTATCTGAATATAATTGTTGAAATTAACTCTTAAAATGTAGACTCTAAGTGTCAGCCTTTAAATGGTGACAGTTCTGAACACTTTTATAAATTCTGCCTCTTTTCTTCTGTTGCTTCTAGTTCCGTGTAAATGAGTTTGGAGCCCTGGAAGTTATTACAGATGAGAGTGAGATGGAAAATGTTAAAAAAGCAACAGCAACTACAACTTGGATGGTACCAACTGCTCAAGAAGGTAAGAGTGGGCCATCTGCATTGTCCTTTCTCTTTTTTTTTTTTTGGAGAGTTTTTAATGTAAGACTAAGGTTTTATAATAGGCTGAACTTTGAAAATCCTGGGTGATCTTCATGTCACATATTCTTAGGTAAATTTCTATAATGAAACTGATATGGAACCAGCTTTAATATTTTTGAAATAACTGTAAAGTGTCTTCTTTCCTCAAGCCAGATCTGTCATAGCACAAGGTTAATTGAAAATTACCAAGTAAATTCATGTTGTAATAGCCTACCCAGGTGATTTAGCCAAAAGCCTGCCACTTTTTTCTCATCTGCTCCGATGGTTGTAACTAACACCTATATGCTGATGACTCCTAAATCTATATCTCCAGCCCCGACCTCTCCCCCGAGCTCCAGGCCCGTATTTCCACCTGCCTACTGGACATCTCCACCTGGATGTCCCACAGGTACCTCAAACTCCACATGTCTAAAATGCGATTCATTTTCTATTTCTTTCTCCCCTCCCCCAACCTGCTTTTTCTTCTGTAGCCCGTAATATCAGTTGATGGTAGCACCATCCATCCAGTGGACAAGCAAGGAATCTAGGAGTCATCCTGAATTTGGTCTCTCCCAGCCCCATAGCCTATTACTGAATCCTCTTGGTTTTTGTTTCCTAAATATGTCTCAGATCTGGCCTTTTCTACTTATTATCACTGCCGCTGTCTTCATTTAGGCCTTTATCACCTCTCACTTGAACCACTGCAGACATCTCTTAAAAAATCCCTCTGCTTCTGATCTCCCCCAATTTATCCAGCACACTGAAGTGAGAGGAACTGATGTAGATTGCATATCTGACACTTCACCAACTTCTTGTTGTCTCTTTAGCAAAACATACAAAGATCTGGGTGACCCGCACCCACATGCTTGCTTTTGTCTCTTTGCTCTCTGTTCTGTTCTTTGTACGCTGTGTTCTGGCAGGGCCAGCAGCACTGAATTACATAGAATTCTCCCAGGACTATGTGGTTTCATGCTTCCTTGCCTTTGCTCACACTGTTTCTTCTGGCCAGGATGCTGTTTCTCTCTTTGTCCAGTTGGTAAATTCCTCTTTGGCCTTCAAAACTCTATTGAGGCTTTCTATCAGAAAATCTTTTCTCGAACTACCCACTGCCCCCCCCGCACCCCCACCCCGGGCTGGATGAGTCACTTCTTCCTCTGCACTGCTTCTGGAACTTGTTCATGCTTCAATTATTGCATGTATCACATTTTATTATAAATATTGGTTTTCTTGCCTGTCTTCTCTTCTAGACTGTGAGCTCTCTTGGGCAAGGTCTGTACTATCATTATCAGTGTCTAGCATAAATGGGTGCCTAATAAGTGTTTGCTGAATGAATGATTAGCCTAATGATTCAGACGAAAGGAAGTGTGGACTCCTAGACAATATGGATAATTATGATTCAGGAGATCTGCTACATTAAAAGTAAAATAGAAAGATGATTCAGCCCATTAACTAAAACTCATCAAAAACATTATATAACATAGATAACTCTTTTTAAATTTTGTCAAAAAGATAACAGCTGTAAAGGACTCTATGGACGGACAATTTCATCTTCTGAATTTAGTGACTAATGAAATTTTCTTCCATTTTACTTTGAACTCTGTAGAAAAGGCATAAGACAAGCTTTTGCTTGTCTTTTCTACAGGTGTTTTTGTTATGTAAATGATTTGAGTGATCCCAGTCCAGCCCATCCACCTGTCCCTCCCAAAGGAATGATCAATGTTCATTCATTCATTCAACAAACATTATCCTTTTTATTGTGTTGCTAACAAAATTATTAGAATAAAAAGTTTAAATGTATTTTGCCACGATTTTTGTCATGGTTTTAAGTTTTTTTTTTTTTTTTTCTTCTTTTCACCTTCTAGTCTTTTCTGAGAAGACTGGAATGCCTTTCAGGCTGAAGGACCCAGTGAAAGTAGAAGGGCTTCAATTCTGTGAGAACTGTTGTCAGTATGGCAACGTAGATGAGTGTCTTTCTGGAGGGAACCACTGCAGCCAGAACTGTGCTCGACATATTAAAGACAAGTAGGTTTTTGCCCACATTCCACTTATAAAATGAGTTTTAGAGTCCAAGGGCCTGGTGCTTGGAAATAGAGAGGTTTAGTGTTCTCTGACGTCTGTCATCCAAATGCCTCCCCCCCCCCACCCCACCCCACCCCTCAAGACTTTCCCTTCGGAGGCACTTGGACCCTAATCCCACTGCTGGACCAGGTGGCTTCAGTTATACTGCTCATGTCCTACCTGCAATACAATCTTGGCCTCTTTCTTTAGTCTTTTATTTACATTAATTTTCTCCCCAGCCAAGAGTATTTGGATCTCTTTGGGCTACATACACGTTTTAGTGACGCTGATCCTTGTGAAAATGTACTTGGGTTTAAATTTTAAGAGTTCTTAGGCAATTGAGCTAAAACTCCATGAATGAAATACAGCTTCCCCTGACTGAGCATCCACTAAATGGCCATAGTGAGGAGTCTTGTAATTGTGTCTCTGTGATTCTCAGGACAGACTGAGGATTCTGAGACAGGGCCATCAGCTGTGACTGATGGTGGTGTGATTGCCTTGCGGGACTCTGATGAGGTCAACTTATCACTAACAAGGTGTATTTCCTGCAAGTACTTGTCTACTGCAAATAAATGACTTGGTATTTATGTTCTTTTGGAGTTTCTCATGTATTTTAATTAGCACAGGCTGGAGAATTGTCTGTTTTTGTTGGCCATCTGGTATTTTGCCAGATTACATTTGGCCTTTTTTGATTGAACTTGGCATTCTCAATAATTGCTAGATTGTTGCTTTAAAATCGCCACCAAAGACTAGGATAGCTCCAGATAATCGATTCTTTTATTAGTATGGATGATAGCTGTGAAAAACCAATAATTTAAAACTTGTTAGAACCTGTTTCACCTGTAGGGCTGGTGCCCTTTTAAAATTCTATCATTAATTACATAATTATAATAATTATATAAATTAATATATAAGCTAATTTCCACTTTTTGTCTTGACAGTGTCATTCATGATTTTTGTCTGAAGTGTCTCTTATCTATGATATTCTAATACATACACATTTCTCTTCCTGGTTAAATATTTTTAAAAGGTTTTTGCATTGCTAATCAACATGCAGATATTTGATGGGTATTGTTTCCTAGTCACTCTTTTGGGTTTATGAATTCAGCAGAGATCAGAAGGAAGAAAGGGACATGGGAGAAGACAACGAGGAAGAAGATTCTAAGTGTAGTAGGAAGAAAAAGCCAAAGTTATCTCTGAAAGCTGACTCCAAGGAGGAAGAAGAGCGGGATGATGAGATGGTCAGTACCCACAGGGCTTCTCCTTCTGCAGGTGGCACCAGGGTTTCAGTGCTGCTTCTGTGACCTTGTTTTACCATCAGCAGAGTGCCCACCTGTCCTCTCTGTGTGTCACAGTCCTCATCTCATGATGAGAATAATAAATAGTATAGTACCCCTCCCTCAGGGTGAAGAAGTAGGAAGTCCTGAAATTTATTGCTGGAGTGAGAGAGTCACTGGCAGAACCTTCAGTTCTGCAAATTAATTTTAAATTCTTCTTGACAGCAAAATGCCAATCTCATTTTGGTAAATTGCAGACAGATCTTATAATACTATGCGAGTAGGTAGAAAATGGCAGATAAATGTCAGATATATTTAGGGAAAACTAATTCAAAATATGCTAATTAAAACATAAACATCTCTAAAGTATTTATTAGTAGCTCTATATGAAAAGACAACTTTGAAGTCTCAAAGCATTTTCCTTAAGATCAATATTGAGCAATGATTATTGGTTAGTCACTGTTTTAGGAGCTGGGAATTCAGAGATGAATAAGATAGCAGAAGGACAGAATCTTTTTTCTCAGGGACCTATAGTAAACCACTAGGGGAAATATCAGCCTGTGGTAAGCACTGTGATGAGAAGTACAATAGAGCATTGAGATAATCTGACTGTTTCAGGCTAGGTTATCAGGAGGCCTCCCACGGAGGGTGGCTTGGACAGTATGATCTGCATAAGGAGACTGATGTCAAGTTGAGAGTAAGGAGCTCTGCAGGGCAATGGAATTGTTTGAGGAAAAGACCATAATGAAAAACATGTATAGCATGCTTTATTTAAGGAAATAAAGAAGACAAGGTTGCTGAGCCTTGAAGGCTAGAGAAGAGTGGAGTAAGATGAGACTGAAGAGTTCTCTGCAGTCCAGGGCTTTATGGTAAACCAGAGTCATGGGTTGTCACTTTACTCTGAGTGTGCTGGGAAGCCATTGGAAAGTAGAGGGCAAGGGGAATATTTTGATATGATGTTTTAAAATGATCACTCTAGCTTTGACATGTGAGAACAGAGTAGAATCAGGAAAACCAGCTGGACGCTTATTGTAGTAGACTAAATAAGAGGGCTGTTTAAGATAGAAGGCAGTGGTTTTGAGATAGATGCTAAAGGCAGAGTTGGCAGGGTATATGAGGGAGAGAGAAGAATGAGAGATAACTCCTAGCTTTTTGGCTTGAACTGTTGACTGGGTAATCATACCATTTCTTGAGAATGGGAAGGCCAGAGTGGAGTATAGAAATTAGAGTACGTTGGCCATCATGTGTTTGAGATACTTATTAGATGTCCAAGCGAAAATCCCAGGTAGGCATCTGGATATATGAGTCAGAGCTCGATATATAAACAGGGGATATTTAGCAGACAGATAATCTTTCAAACCTAAGGAGAGTGATTGGATAAAGAAGAGAAGGGGATTAGATGGCAGGAGATGTCAGCAAAAGGCCCAAGAAAGAGGGGTGGTGAGGTACCAGGGGACCCAGACCAGAGTGGTCAAGGAACTGAAAGAAGAAAGCTTTTCAAGGAGGTGGGAATAGTATCTGTGCTATAACAGAGTGTAATTCTTGGAAATATTCTTATTTTGTAAGGACCTCAGGCCAAGAGCAACAGAGTTCTCAAGTGACCTATATTCTTTCTTTCTTTCAAAGTTATGAAGTGAAACTGAAGAACAGTGCAAAAAATTGCTTTCTGACAGCTCTCTAACTTTTCATTGGTGCCAATATCATGAACTTTTAAAAATCATAAACTTTTCTGCTTTACCGTAGGAAAACAAACAAGATGGGAGAATCCTGAGGGGTTCACAGAGAGCCCGAAGGAAAAGACGAGGTGATTCGGTTGTATTAAAGCAGGGTGAGTTGATGAAAGGAAGGTTTTACTTGTAATTTTATGAAGTTGAAAATATTTCACACAGGCAGACATTTTAGTCTTAATTGTAACACACACTATGGCAGTTAAAGGATCGTTTGGGGATTTTCTTTGGTTAAATTGTGTCAATAAAAGTTGGAGTTTAGAAGAAGTAGAAAAGGGCAAGGGGAAAATGGAAATTAGCAAGTTTCAAGCAGTATCAGGGAAAACTTGAGATCATTTTCTGTTATTTATTTTTCCATCAGGTAGGTTCTTTTACTTCTGCACTTTGACTAAAACCTCTGCTCTTACTCATTTCATAAAATTTTAGATTTTTTTTCTTAATGTTTTCTCTCAACCATGACTTCCTGACACAGTACCCTTTTTTCCTTTCTTTATTTCTCGAGGAACACTTTATTCTCTGAGGAATCTAGAGCTTAGGCCCTGCCCTTCAGTACTTGGTGGGCTAATTTGCTGCCTTATTCTTCCTGGACCTTGGGTTGTCTCCCCAGAAGCTTCTGTGTGCCCCACTAGGGTGTGTCGAAGGACCTGCCACATCTGCCCGGCCGGTCTTCCATGTTAGGTCACTGTACTTTGCACAGTCCCATCCTGACCTGCCAATCACATCGTTCCCGTGAATCAGGGCCTGAACCCAGCGCTTCTCTTCAGGGTTTAACCACATTCCTCCCTTGTTCGTCTCTTAAAAACAGTTTGAGATGTTTCTACTTGCATCGAGCACACAGCCTAACTTTTACATTTGGATGGCCTTCTCTATTTCATCACTGACATTAAAGGTAGTAAATTCCCAGTTACTCTGCACTCTGCCTCAAAAATGTCTTTGTCCTTTCTGTCCCTTCCCCTTCATTTCTTCTACTCTCAGGGCTCTGGCCCTTCAGTGGCCTTGTTGCTTTAGCCATTTCCCTCTCTTAGGTCTTCCATTTTCTTCCTCTTCAAGAGCTTTATCATTGCCTGTTCTAAGCTCATCTCCAAGTATCTTTCCCTCAATTTTAAAAGGGAAAGGCTTTCCCATCAAGCCTAACATTATATATCCTTTCTTCATTTTCATTTTTTTGTTAAATTAACCCCAAATAAAATTGCTGTAGACTCTGTATCTTTATCATTTATGTGTTCTTTTGCAACTTAAAATTTGGGCTTGGATGCACTGATTTCCCCCCCCAACCCACTTTCTCCAAGTTAGCAGCCAGTCCCTAAGTTACTCAGTACACTGACCTTTTTGCAGTTCTCAGCTTCTTGATTCATTAGGAAAAAACTTTGGAGCATCCTGCTTCTTACTTGCTGAGCTTCCATGATTCTGTTCTATCTTGGCTTCCTACTGAGTCTCCTTCATTTACTTTAAGTTCTTAAAGTAAATGTACTTTACTTTAAGTAAAGTACTTTAAGTTTTTAAAAGTACTTTAAGTTCTTCTGTTCCTTTCTTCTACACTCATTCCTGGGTATACACATAGTTTACTTTTTAGCTCTCATTTCTTCAGAAGAGGAGTCAGGGGAAGAAATTGAGAAATATCAGTCATGGAAATAAGAGAAAATATCAGTCATGGAAACAAGAGAAGAGCCAGGCCTAGGGGTCGTTAGGGAAGTGAGAGTTCACAGTAAGTATCCTGCTCTGGAAATTCTATCAGTTTAGTCTCACTTGCCTTTCAGGTTTGCCTCCTAAAGGAAAGAAAGCTTGGTGCTGGGCATCCTACCTGGAAGAGGAGAAAGCTGTGGCCGTGCCGGCAAAGCTGTTCAAGGAGGTACCGACCTTTCTAGAAGGCATTGTGCATAAGGGCAAAGGAGCTGGAACGCTGGTCTGGAATTAGTATTGCCGTTTCCACTATCTGTCTAGGAAATGTGACTTGGGATAATTTTTTCAAACATATTGTTTTTCATATGTGGAGGGGGAAGTGGGAGGGTAACTATCATCATATATGCACACCTCCCCTAGAGCCACATGTGTGGGCACACAACGCACATACAAGCACACACCTACAGACAGACACTGCTTTCTGTCAACGTTTGTTAGGCTTTCATGCATTGATTTGAAGGAGGATGCTTCTGTTACTACTGAAAAACTAGTAGATAAAGAAAAACAACATAAAATGTCATGGCTTTGAGAGAATAAAGATGAATTACTAAGGTTTGCATAATATAACGGAACATCAAAAACCAGATTGTTAAATAAACTATAGTAAAAATCTTTTATCAGAAGTGAGTTAAGATCAGTAAAAGTAGTTCTGAGTAGGAACTGCTGTCACTGGGCTAAACCAGGGATCAGCAGACTTTTTCCATAAAGGGCAATAGAAAATCTTGGAGGCTTTATGGAGTATATGGTCTCATTTGTAACAGCTTAACTGTTCTTGTAGTGAAAGCAGCCATAGGCAATGTATAAATGAATGAACATGGCTAATATTCCAGTAAAATTTAATTCACAAAAACAGTGGTCGGCTGGTGTGTCCCATAGATCGTAGTTCACTGACCCTTGATTTAAATGATTTAATTATGTATCACATGATATATAGTAAATCTGCCATCCGTACTTTGTTACATACATATTAACGCACCATTTTTAAGAAGTGGTGAATATTCAATAACAATTTTTTTTGAAAACTGATGAATAGTAAATGTTGAGATGATTACATTTACATTAAGACTTTAATTCAGATATAATAGCAATTGCATATGACTTGTTCTGTATAATTATTTTTTGCAACTTTGGTCCTTTGCATAATAGACATTTTTACACTTTAAACAGTTTAAATACAGTTAATTATTTGAATCAGCAATACATTCATATGATTCAAAATTTAAAGTGCTATAAGAAAATTACGTGTACATATAAGCAATATATAGGCAAATCTTCCCCCTACCTTTAACCACATGATGACATATGTCACATACTGTTTTGAACTTTGCTTTTTTGTCTAACTGAGTTTGGAGATTATTCCATCTCAGTTCATTTACCCACTTCCATCAGTCTTTTATACTCATACATATTTCATCTTATGTTTGTTTCATAATAATACAAACTGGTCCATACTGTGGTTGACATAAATGTCATATATGTATGTCATATATATATCACATGAGTGTTACATACATACATGTGTCAGTCAGTAGAGACCAGCTTAAGTTATTATGGGACAGATATGAGATGAAATATTATTTGTATATATGGACTGCGAGTGTGCTCAGTCATGTCCGACTCTTTGCAACCCCATAGACTGTAGCCCGCCAGGCTCCTCTGTCCATGGAATTTTCCAGGCAAAAATATTGGAGTGGGTTGTCATTTCCTTCTCCACTATGTGGAATGTATAATATATATATACATGAATCTTTTGGTAAGTAAATGCTTTAGTGAATAGCCTCATACACTGCTCATTTTGCACATATGTGGCTATCTCTGTTGGGTAACTTCCTAGGATTAAAATTGCTGAGTCAAAGAGAATGTTCTTTTTTATAGATCTCAGGAGATTGCTAGAGGTTATACAAATTTATATCCCTATTAGCAATGTATTTATACATCTCTTTCCCTAGAGCTTTGCTAGTGTAACCAAACTTTTTGATCTTTATCAGTCTGATAAGTGGAATCTATTTTACTGTAATTTTACTTTGTATGACTCTTATGGGGGGGTTGATCATCTTTCCGAATATGTAAAACATTTGAATTTCCTTTTCTGTCATCTCTTTGTGTTTTCCGTTTTCACATGAGATGATTGGGTGATCCTTTTTTGTTTTTTTTTCCCTGCATTTTTAAGAGCTGTTTATGATTTGGTTATATAGTCTTAAGAATGATTATCAGTCACTAAAACTGCTGTCATTTTACATTTTAGTATCAGTCTTTTCCATATAACAAAAATGGGTTTAAAGTTGGCATGAAACTAGAAGGCGTGGACCCTGAACACCAGTCTGTGTATTGCGTCCTCACTGTGGCTGAGGTAAGCTCTGCCTCCTCTTTATTTTTAAGATAACATAGTGCTTATAGGGTTTTAATAATGGGAAAAGATGCCATTTGTTGAACACTTCCTTTATGCCAGGCACAGTACTTAGTGTTTTGTAAACATTACCTCATTTAATCTTTGCAAGAACCCTTTTTCATCCCTGTTCTATAGAGGAAGGAACTGAGGTTCAGAGAGGTTAAGTGAGGTATACAAGGTCACACAACTTCAAAGTAGTAGAACCACGATTTGACCCTGGTCCATTTGACACCATAGCCTTTGCCATACCATGTTCCTTAACATAAGAGACAGACCAACAGATACTTGTATTATTTTTAGTATTTCAAGGTATCTCTGAAGTTTTTCAGGAAAAAATGTCCAAGTCAATTATGTGTATCTTAGTACAATATATGGACTTCCCTGGTGGCTCAGACAGTAAAGCATCTGTCTACAATGTGGGAGACCTGGGTTTGATCCCTGGATCGGGAAGATTCCCTGGAGAAGGAAATGGCAACCCACTCCAGTACTCTTGCCTAGAAAATCCCATGGTTGGAGGAGCTTGGTGCAGGCTACTGTCCATGGGGTCGCAAAGAGTCGGCATGACTGAGCGACTTCCATTTTCACTTAGTACAATATATTACTGAGAACTCTTTAGAACTTTTTTTTTCATTTATGTGCTTGACTCCTTGTTCTGTCCCTTGAGTTGGGGGAGGTATCTTTTAAAATTTTCCTCAAAGAATCAGATGATCTTGTGTATTAGTTTTGCTTATAATTTTCCTTCAGTGACTTAGTGGTCTTGTAAGAAGTTTGGCTCCTACAGAACATAGAACCCATCTGCTGTGCTAATGGGAAGAAGATTCAGAGGCTGAACTTTTGTGAGCCCAGTGCCAAGCGTGACCTGGCAGAGGTTCCATAAACCCACGTGACTTTTTAACTTAGAACTCTCCCAATCAAGTGCCGCCCTAATTTAAGCAGATGTGTGACCTCAGTGTTGGGCATGGGTTACATAGAGTGAGTTCTCACCACATTCCAGGGATCCTGTTTCATCTAAGTATGAACTGGGGAAGCTCTTCTTTCTCACAACTCTGCTACTGGTGGAAAGGAGACTGTTGAGTTCTCCCCGTGTGTGCACCAGCCTTGGTCTGGCCAGATATCACTGTGTGTGGAGCTTTGTAAAGGACAGACAGCCAGCACTGAGCCAGTGCACAATAGGGCACCCACGCTGAGCCCTTGCAGGAGCTGTGCACCCTGTGCTTGTACAACGCAGGGGATAAAGAGGGGGACTTGTCTACATGGGAGAATTATTCTTCACCCAGATCCATGTGCTTCTAATGGCACTAGGAATGAGGCTGAAACCCCTAGCTCAGCTCTTTGCAACAAAATAACGTTTGCTTTCAGATTTTGTTATTTGTTCACTTGTTTTTGTGGCTTTTAACAATGGTGCTCTAATATAATCCATATCATATTTGAGATCCATGTTAATTTATTTTTGTACATGTGCACAAATATTCTGTTCTTTACCTATTACAGGTTTGTGGATACCGGATAAAGCTGCACTTTGATGGATACTCTGATTGTTACGATTTCTGGGTAAATGCCGATGCTCTGGATATCCACCCAGTTGGGTGGTGTGAGAAAACTGGCCATAAACTCCATCCTCCAAAAGGTATTGTCACTTTTTAATTTCATATTTTATATTTTGAAAGCACTTAATTTCTTATATTGTAATTTAGATTTTTGAGAATTCAGACTTTGTGGTTACTCAGGTGGGCCCAAATTTAAGCTTATTGTTCATGATGAAAGATGTTTTTTAAAGTGAAAGAAATTAAAAAAATAGAACCCTACTTAAGAGAATAAACTATGTCCATGTACTTATTTGCATGTCACACAACACTTATTTGATACTTTGACTACAGATTTTAGCTACAAATTTCTATCTCATACACACACACACACACACAACACATACGTGCATACCTTCTTGAAATAACTGATTACAAAATTATTTCTAACCTGTTTGCATAACTGTGTTTACTAACATTTCAGTAAGTAAAAAACCTTGAGAAATTATGCATTGAACTTATCTTCATATTTAAGAGATTGGAAAGGAGACTATACTATAACACTGAAAAGCAATTTGGGTGAGGGTTGAACTAATAGTGATTACTCATTTATTATTAAGTTTTTATATTACAGTCTGCCAATGATTTTGCCTATTTCATCTTTACAAAATATCCAAGAATAACAGATTGTATCTTTTTCAGTTCATCCCTAGGGTATTTAATAATATCTTACTTCCTTTCTTTTCATGTTGCATTCAGTATTGTTTGCTTGATGTGAAAGAACCAGGTTACCAGTCTGATAATTTTGGTCTGGGTCTCAGAATTACTGGGGCTTCCCTGGTGGCTTAGACGATAAAGTGTTCTGCCTGCAATGCGGGAGACCTGGGTTTGATCCCTGGGTCGGAAGATCCCCTGGAGAAGGAAATGGCAACCCACTCCAGTACTCTTGCATGGAAAATTCCATGGATGGAGTAGCCTGGCAGGCTACAGTCCATGGAATCGCAAAGAGTTGGACACGACTGAGCAACGTCACTGGTTATTGCTGCTGCTAAGTCACTTCAGTTGTGTCCGACTCTGTGCGACCCTATAGACAGCAGCCCACTAGGCTCCTCTGTCCCTGGGATTCTCCAGGCAAGAATACTGGAGTGGGTTGCCATTTCCTTCTCCAATTCACTGGTTACTACATCATTGTAGTATTATTGAAGTTTTTTTTAGTGGGGGTTATTGGATTTTAATGGACAAGCCATCTTTTGGTTTTAAGTGAAAAATTAATGGCAGAATGGTATTTTCAGATAACTGAAGGATTGAACAAAAACACCTAGAAAAGAGAGGGATGAAAAAGAAAATATGTAAGCCTTTACATAAATTGGCCTCATATGTGGTGAATGGTTTTTTTCACACCACCTTCTGGACTTTGATGGAAGTAGAAAAGAGAATCTACTGGGTAAAATTAAATGCCCAATTTCCTTTTTAAAGAAATGTTGGCTTTACCAGTGTTGAACATGAACTGGTGAAAACTAAGGAAAGGACATTTCCATTATTGTAGTTGGCCAGCATGCTCACTTCATGTCATTCTTGTGGTGACAGGCTAGAAAGATTTTATCTCTTGTAGTACCATTTTTTCCAGCTTCCCACTGTCCCTACAAGTTAGTCTCCCAAAATAGAATGAGTGAGGGAAAAACAGAGAACTCAACTACCGAAGCTCACTGCTAATGAATTCTACCTAAATACTGGTAGAAATGGTCTGGTAATGAAAAGAAGTCCACCTGAGGACAATGTGTATTTGCTTCCTCACACCTTTTCCTTTCATCCGTTACCATTCATTCGGAATTGAAAAAATAATACAATTTGTTGGAAATAAATACCCTGTGTATAAAAATCCTTAGAGACTAATTATGAGTTAAATACTATCCATTAAAAAAGTCACTTGACGGCTTGATTTTGGCATGTTGGACTTACAGATAAAAGTAAGAATGGAAAGCTAAGTATGAAATATTTTGGTATTTTACTGTCTCTATATGTGTGAATCCTAGGATATAAAGAAGAAGAATTTAATTGGCAGACCTATCTCAAGACATGCAAAGCTCAGGCTGCTCCCAAGTCATTATTTGAAAATCAGAATATAGTAAGTACCTCCAAGATACTTTTTCTTTCACGGGAAGTTGCTTTTGAGTGTTTCCTTGGATAAATTACAAGTGATAACAAGAAACTATAATAAATGTTATTGCTTTGGTAAATAAGGTGCTCTTAAGCTTTAAATTAACTAAAAATTATCATGAATAAATATCTTTTTAACTATATCATGGCTGTCTTTTTGAAAAATTAAATAGTAAAAGGCAATATAGTAGAAAACCTAGGTATACTTCACAGTTAAGGCGCCTAAGCAAATTAAATTGACTGGGGCATTTTATGGTTATGGTCACTTGATTTTAGGAGTACTGTTCAGATAGGATTCGCATAGTGAGATGAATGTAACCCTACTTGAATTTGCATCCTAGCTATCATTTAAATCTTTTCTCCAGCTTCTAGCTCTGTTTTGCAGTGTTAACAGGAGCAAAGTCCAGATGTGTTTGTATTTTCTACTTCTTAAGCTATGGGCATCTCTGAGGAGGCCTGATATGTTACAGTGTTCTGCCCTGATCAAGTTCTGATCTGATTGGAAAGAATAGAGGACACGCAGGTGGAAAGCCAGAATCTCACCTTTATAGTTGATGAGAGCTCAGTTGCAGTACATGTGTGGCCTATATCTGCTGACAAATGAGTCTCTTGATTCTGAGCGCTGGAGTTAGAGATTTACTGGCCCTTCCAACCTCACCACTCTAGCCCATGAGCACTGGACCAGGGCAGACTACTGTCTTGCAGGACAGAGCCTGCTTCCAGAGGGGAGCAAAGTGGAAACTATATGCCCTGTAGGCCCGCTTAACGGTGTGACCACTTCTTCCTTCCAGATTCACCAGTTAGGTGACAGTGTGGAGAGAGGCCGTCATATTTCACTAGGGATTCCCTCCAGATATCAGGAATGAGAAAAACCTTCTCACCTACCCCACATACTCTCCACTTGGGAAATGACATTATCCAGGTGTTTTGAGGGCAGCAAGTCTAATGGCTGAAACATTCTCTAATCAAATTGAACATAGGCCAGCTTGAGTTAGAGAATTAGAAGGGGATTTGTGTGTGTGCGCACACACATGCATTTAGGTAATTAATAGAGATAACGAGCCAGATTATTATTTTTAAATATCTTAATTGAGAAGATAGCTTAATTGCTGAGATGTCCATGCTGCATAGTCAGTCGGCATTCTCCTTCAAGATGAGGGAGGCCAGTCAGGTGGAAAACTCAGCAATTGGCTTGCTGTTACGGCTCCAAGTTTCCTAATCCTTGTCTGGTTCTCTGATGATGAGTTCAGTCAGGTATTTTTGAGCCACTGACCATCATCTTAAATTCTGTGCATTGCTAGCACAAAACTGAATCTTGGACCGTGTGTGTTTGGTATGTAATAATTTTTGTATTTCTAGATTTCTCTACCTAAGAATACTCAAATATTTATGGTCTGATACAGAAGTCCAGGGCTTAAATACGTAGTAACAGTACCTGTGTAGCATTAGTGCCTGATCCTTCGACTCAGACAGGACTTCACTCTAACATACTCAGATACATGCCTGTCCACATTTTTGTGATGATAGCTGTATAATTATAGTAAAAAGAGATAACATCTATTTTGCTTAAAGTAATGAGAAAAGTGTCTGTATGCTTCAGCCTGGACAGAAAGATTTTTTCTGAAGGGCAGAAATGACTTGTAGTGTGTTGTGATTGACACTACTGATATCCAAGTACTTCTCTGAGATTAGGATATTTTTCTTCATGAAATATTTTGAGGAATGTTTACATCCACAGCATTTCAAGTACTGCATCTGACTGAATTTTTATTGTTTTTGTTTCATGTCCCAGATGGCCAATAATCTGTGGATTTCCTTATACTACAAGCTATTTTGAATGGCTTTATGTATTAACAGCCAGCTCTTTGGGTGCTATTATGAATAACATCTGGATTGTTGAATTACAGTTGTAATAATTTCCAGCCTTTCATATAGGAAGATGGCCTACTTTTAGTAGAGTACCCTTTTGAAAGATTTTTCAGAAGTGGGAGTGAATTTGTACTGACTTACACACATTTTTAACTTGATTATGTGCATATTCTGTATGAAGTAATTTTCATTGTTAAGTCTGTAATAAAGAAAGAGAGAAACTGAAAGTAAACTATACGGTACATAAAACTTGGCTAACTAGCATAGTCATCTCAAGTACCAAGACACAAGTTAAGATTAAGTAAACTTTTCAAGGTTGTGGGTGTGTTTGCTTTAAAGGTCCAGATAATTAATTGGGTGTAGCAACGGAGCGTTTTTCTTATTGCTGCTTCTTGGAAAGCAACTCTGCTGCAAAACTGGTCTATGATTTTTAAATTATGTGAATATAGCTGATGGATGCCAGGCTTTCAAGCAGGGGTGCAGAGAGGGTTCAGGTCTTTGTTGTTAAGTGTGTGCTTATCTCTAATTAAATCTGTATATTTCATAGACAGTGATCCCATCAGGCTTTCGAGTTGGAATGAAGCTTGAAGCTGTAGACAAAAAGAACCCTGCATTCATCTGTGTTGCTACGGTAACAGATATGGTGGACAATCGTTTCCTCGTACATTTTGACAACTGGGATGAGAGCTATGACTATTGGTGAGACATTTTTCATTGCTGTGGGCATTTTCTAATTGATGTTTATTCAAGTACTTATTTAAAACCAGTAATAATGCAAAGCAGAGAACACAAATAACAGTATTCTGTACTCTTTCTCATTTTGGATTTTTAACTTTACCTGTTCCATATGTCATGTGTTTCTAAATAACATCCTTTAGTTCTACTTTGTGATTTGTATTTTAGTTGACTGCCTCCTATGAAAGCACAGTTCGTACCACACTCCCAAGAGACACTCACACATGTGTGCACGCACAGATTCACACTTCCCCTCCTCATCTGAGGTGTCTTCTCTCATTTCTTAAGAAAATATTTTAATCTTCCTTTCATATTTTCATGCTCAGCAGCTAATTTTACTGTTTATAATGACAATACAAATTATTAATTGAGGAATATTGTTTTTAACCCTTAAGGGTTTTGGCTATTTTATATAAAGTGGCAGGAGGAACATAATTATAAAGTTATATAATCATGAAAGGATTATAGTAAAGCCGTAAGATTTTGATTAGGCAGTTGAAATAATGGTTTTTCATACCTAATTCACGTTCACTAACGAAACTATAGTTTGCTGGTGAAAGGAATTTCTGCGTGGTTTAGTTCTTTCTGGACAATACTTGCATTGAGAAGTGACAGTTATCTTTATAAAATATGGCTAATGTTGCAGTAGCAAATGGATGTTAATTTATATAAATGTAGCTCAGTTTGAGGAAAACTTGTTTCCTGACCTTTTTAGTGTGTGTATAGTTAAATATTCAGCAGAGCCATTAATAATTTCCATTACTTCTTGGATTGGATTCTTACACAGTCATCAGTTTTACTTGTGTTGTTTTAAAAAAGGAGAGACATTGAAAGCTATTTGCTGTTT
The DNA here is from genome assembly GCF_002263795.3 of Bos taurus. Lineage (NCBI taxonomy): Eukaryota > Metazoa > Chordata > Mammalia > Artiodactyla > Bovidae > Bos > Bos taurus. Next base: position 68,228,184 of record NC_037336.1, read on the forward strand.
AGACTTTTAAAAGATGAATTATAAAAATCAGAATTATATTTTATGTATGGTTTTCACAGAATAATTTAAAGTAGCTCCATGATCACATCACATAGAATCAAGTACTTTTGAATATTATAGTAAGTTTTACCCAGCTTTTTTCTGCAAAGCATAATTTTCCTCATAGGATATCTTTTTTATTCAATTTGCAATCAAATTTGTTACTGAAATACAAACCATTTCAGGTGTATACAAAAGTTAGAACAGTAGAGTGACCTCCTGCAGGCATTACCTACTACTGGCAATTACCAGTATATACCAATCTTGTTTCCGGTGTTTTCCTGCTCTAAAATCCCAACTCCAGGACTGTTTTGAAGCAGATTCCAGATTCCATAGCATTTCATGTCTGAATATGTATCTTCTAAAGATAGAACTTCTTTTTCTTTTTTCAAATATATAAAGTTATAAATAGCATCATGTCACTAACATACTAAAACATTATCCCCCAACTATCTTGGTTTATTAGCTTTTGGTCCAAATAGGGTGTGCATTGTATGATTGCTATGATGTTTCTCTTGATCTCTTTTGGTTTCTAGTTTCCTATTCCTTCATCATTTTCTTCCCCCTGTAACTTTTATTTAAGAAACCAGGCTGTTTGTCCTGTTGACTCTGCCACAGCCTGGATTTGCTGATTGAATCCTCATTGCATTGCTTACCATGTTCTTCTCTTTCTCATATTTTCTGCAAACTGGTGGCTTTTGTTTCATTTAAAATTATCCATACCTGTCTTGAATGAGTGAGTAGATGAGAAAACTATGAATTTAGAAATATTGGAATCTGTCCTGGGTAGAACATATTTTTCTCCCTCCTGTGTTTGATGTGCTGTGTTGATGGCAGTACCAACATGACAATTGGGATCCAGTCCTTTTATTAATAAATGATACCTTATTTATTAGAATCTGTTGAAATGAGAGCTTTTTGCTTTTAAAGTTCTGATTGCTTCAGGGAGAATTTTTTTAAAACAGCTTTTGCCTGATTTAAACACAGTAGGTGAATGTTTCAGTTATTTTTGTGGTCCTGTAAGTATTATAGGGTTTTAAAAGTGCAGGTTCCTTATTTGACATAATATGTATTTCCTTTAAAAGCATTCATTCTTCTGGGGAGAAAAAAAGTAATGAGAAAGTCTAGGAGAATGTATCACATTTTTCTCTGATGCCAAATGCCTAGGGAATAGGAAGCATCCTGGTTTCTTATTAGAAAGAGCAGGGGAAAAAATTGATCTCTTTCAGCAATGATTTTGCACTTTTACGAGCACAACCAAATTATTTTTAGAATGGAATGTACTTTGAGGATAGACTTACAATTCTAACTGTTGAAGTTATATTTGTTAATTGTCAGAAAAAGAATAACAGTGTGTTCTCTTCCTTGATATGCAATTAAGGCATATTGAAAATTACTTAAGTGCACTGAAATTTCTCCAACCTTATTAAATATTATGTTCTTTGATCTTTGAATTTTGGAATGGTTTTTATCTGCATAAATTAGTTACTTAGGTATGTAATTGAGGTTACAAATTGGATTGCTTTCCCAATTTAAAATAGTTTGAAAATGAGATTTTTTTTTTCCTTTGAAACGGGCAGTGATCTTATCTCTTTTTACCTTAGTGGGAATGTGAAAGTGTGTTTGAATGCGCATGTGCGTGCACGCACTCTCACACACACACACACACACATACATTTGTGGTACTGCGTGTTTAATTGAAGTAAAACATTTCTTCCTTTCAAAGAGTAATGCTATGTGGCATTTAAATTTATGTAGGGTTGTAGTAGTTTTTAATGAGAGCAAACAGTATACATGTATTAGAATAAAAATTGGTTTACCTCTGGGTTTCCTTTACACTTTTGTTACTAGTAGTTGGGCTCTCTTACATGTATACATTAAGAGTAATAGTAATTTTATGTGTCTCCCCAAATAATGTTGAAAAGTTTGCATTGTGTTGTCAGTTTCTCAGAGCAGTGTGTGTGTCATCAACCATTATATGCAAGAAACACCCCTTGATGGTGGTGGTGAGTTACAGAGATGACAGGGACCTAGGGACCTCTGCACTTCAGTCTTGAGAGGCTCAGTGTCTGGGAACAGAGAGAAACACAGCACCTCTGTCTTGGCTGCAGAGTCCATGGTGGTTAGCACTTAATTATTAAAACCAACTGCTTCCTGTCTGTGGTGGCATGTGGAAGGAAGGACTGACTGACTCACTGAAGGTTTCTCAGAAAGATCTTCCTGGGGACATGGAATTTGAACTGGATCATAAAGAATGATAGGAGTTAGTACTTAGAAGTTGGGATGAAATAGTTCTGGCCAAGGAAAGCACTTACTTATGTTTAAGTCCATGGAGCAAACAGGGATATGTTTGGGGTGTGGCAGCCTTGGTATTCAGTAAGTGACTTAATCCTTCTAAGCTTTAGGTGCCCCCTTTGGAAAAAGGGTTAATAGTCCGTATCTCACAAGATGTTGTAAGGATTGAAGTAAGAATTTTAGAAACAGAAACCAGTTTGCAAAATGTTAAAGAGATGGCCGTTATGCAAAGAACTGACTCTTTGGAAAAGACTCTGATGCTGAGAAAGATTGAAGGCAGGAGGAGAAGGGGACGACAGAGGATGAGATGGTTGGATGGCATCATGACTTGACAGACAGGAGTTTGAGCAAACTCCGGGAGTTGGTGATGGACAGGGAAGCCTGGGGTGTTGCAGTCCATGGGGCTGCAAAAAAGAGTTGGACACACTGAGCGACTGAACTGAACTGACTGAAAGAGATGTCTGTAAGGCACATCGGGCAGAGAAGTTTAGCCCTGAAGGTGAAAGTGGATTATTGTCTCAGAGGGAGTAAGCCCCTCAGGTGTTGAGCTTGGTTTTAGGCTGAAGGAAAGAAGCCGCTGTTGAGGGAGAGTGGAGACATCTGAGACTGGATAATTGAGGACCCCAGGCCCATAGGAGAAGGGCTAGCCTTGGGGAGAAACGAGCTTTCTTCTCTCTCAGTGTAGAGAAAATGAAGACTTGAAAGGAACATTGATGTTAGGGTGATGAGATGGCACCTCCTTTGTCTCTTCCTGGTAGTCACCTTGTTAGTGAAAATCAGGTTTTATGCTTGAAGCAAATTATGAATATTGAAAACAGCTTCTGTAGGGAATGAGCTTGGAAATGAATTAAGGATGAAAAGGAGAACGAGATGACTCGGTGGGATGAGGTCTGGGGCTTAGTAAAACAGAGTGATGGAAGCCCTGAAGAGTGTGCACAGAGTGGGAGCCCAGAAAGTAGGCACCGGAAAGAAATTGGCAGTCATCATGCTTTGAATTTAGGGAGTGGGAGAGACCAAGTGTGCTGTATTTCTTCAAAGAATCTAAACCATTATTGCTTGAAATGAAGACTTTGATGTGTTCCTTAAGTGAGCAACTTGAAATGTTCTTATCCGACTCTCCGCCGAGATCTGGGGAGCCCAGTGTGCGCATATTAGTTTTGTTTAGCTTTGCCAGTGACTGATGAAACCAGGGCCCTTTACTGTCAACCTGAAGCCACTTAACCTCTCAGTGTTTCCATGAGGGTCTTAATGTTTGCTCACTTTATATGACACATGTGGGTTCTTCACGAATTCTTATTTCTATTATTATCTACCAATCTAGGTCTGATTTGGGTCTTAGCAGCCTTCATAAATAATTTGTACGTACTTGTGAAATGGACTTAAAAATTGTTTTGAAATGGACTTTCTTAACAATACACATAAAAACCCCGAAGAAAGAAAGGAAAGGCACAGGGAGTAACAGTTTGCCAAACATTTCACCATTAGTTGTTCTTCATTGTTTCTTCTTGGTTACATTTCTGCTTTTGAACACTAGATGGGACTAAGAGATGACTTGTGTTTCAATAGTAACAAATAATTTCACAGCCTTCCCACTTCTGAAGGAAGTATTGTTTGTTTATAGAGGGGCTGTAAGTCAACTAGATAAAAATGAGGCTATTTTTATTTTCATAATTGAGACAGCTTCTTTATTTTATTTACCGTTTATTTTAAATGGTGATTTTGATCGATATTTAAATAATATTGAAACCTCATATGAGATTCTGGCTGTACAGGAACAAGTGGCCAAAATATGCTACAGTGTTTTCTTTACTTGTAATATATAGAGAAATCCAATAAACAGAATTGTGTCTAATGATTTTACTTTAATCATCATGAACCTGACATAATTAGAAGTACTTGATAGTTGTCTTAAACTGAAAAAAATTAAAGAAATATTACATACTTGTTATTTTTTTCATTTTTAAGGTGCCATTAAGAGTTTTCCCTAGAATAATATAAAAATTTCCCTAAAATAAAGGCTGCATCATTACTAATAATCCATAGCCAAATGATTTTCCAGGAAAGAATAGTATAACTGGAAAATCAAGATCCATAGTTTTGCTTATACAGTTTAAAACCATGCATCTGACGGGATTGGGCATTAAAGTGTACTGAGATTTCCATATATCCCTCACCTGCTGCTGCTGCTGCGTCGCTTCAGTCGTGTCCTACTCTGTGCGACCCCACAGACGGTGGCCCTCCAGGCTCCCCCGTCCCTGGGATTCTCCAGGCAAGAACACTGGAGTGGGTTGCCATTTCCTTCCCCAATGCATGAAAGTGAAAAGTGAAAGTGAAGTTGCTCAGTTGTATCCGACTCTTAGTGACCCCATGGACTGCAGCCTACCAGGCTGCTCCGTCCATGGGATTTTCCAGGCAAGAGTACTGGAGTGGGGTGCCATTGCCCTCCCAGCTTAAAAAAAAAAAAAAGCTTTCTTTTTTCTATCTAATGTCTCATGTCTCTACTTCTTTTAAAAACAGAACTCCTTAAGTGTGTTTTCTGAGCTAGCTGTGCTCATTTCCTAACATTTTCTCCTAAACCCACTCTGTTCAGGCTTTTGCCCTTTCCCATACCCAGCTCCACCACAGCAGCTCTTGTCAAGTATACCAGTGACCTTTACGTTGGTAAATCCAGTGATCAGTTCTTGCTTTTTCTTTTCTTTGACCGAGCAGCAGCATTTGACCCAGTTGATTTCGTCTCTCTCTCTCTCTCTCTCTCTCTCTCAATTTACCAGTCATTGTTGTTTCTTGGACTTCCTCGCCTTTTCTCTTTTCTGCCCTCTATACTTATTTTCTGGATGGTCACATCTCTGCTTATGGCTTTAAATACCATCCTATTTGCTGATGACTCCTAAATGTGTGTTTTTATCCTTGATCTTGCCCTTAAATTCCAAATTTTTGTGCTCATGATCTACTATTTTACATGCTTGTGAAACATGTTAATATCAGATCTCTTCATTCACTGTTTGGAATGTCAGGCTGTGCTTGCAGTCTTCCTATCTCAAAAAATGGTAACATCCATCTTCTAGTGGCCATGCCCAGAGCCTTGGAATGTTCTGGACTTCCCTTCACTCCCACTCTGCGTCAAATCTATCAGCTTATCCAGTGGATTCTTCCTTTAGAACATTGACCTAAATATACAATCACTTCGTATTATCTTCACCACCAGCACTCTGGTTCAGGTTACCCTCCCCAAATCTGGTAAAAACCTTCCAGCAGCCTTTTGTCTCCTTCCCAAATGTGGTTTACTATCTGCAAAGCAGTCAGACTAATTTCTTTAAAACATAAATCAGATTATACAACTCTTCTGCCTAAAACCTTTCACAAAATGTTCTAGTAAACATCATTTTACTCTAAGATTCCAAGACCTTACTGTGGCCTAACGGCCCCTCTTGATATTTCCTGTTCTCTGCTTCTCTCAGTCCATTCCTAACACAGTTCTGCTTGGTATCTCCTCTTAACATAGCATCTGTACTTGCTGTCCTCTCAGCATGGAAGGCTTTCCTTTATATATTTGAGTGGCTCAGTCCTCTCCTCACTGTTTTCAGATGTCATCTTATTTAAAAAGTCATCTTGACTATGTGTTTTGAAGGAATATCTTAACCACTGTTTCACTCTACTTTTTTATTCCAATTCTTTACATAGCATTTTGCCCCCAGAATATACATTTTGTTTGTTAATTAATTTCCTCTTTTCCCACTATACTATAAGTTCCAAGAGGCTGAAAGTTGGTATTATTTTATTTGCTACTGTATCCTCAGTGCCTATCCCAGTGTCTGGCACATGATAGACACTCAGCCTTTAAATGAATGGCTGAGTGAATGAATGAATGAAGAGTGTTGGGATGAGAGTACTATATGGAACAGGTTTGATTAGGAGCAAGGAATCAGATGTGCATACTGGTAAAGAGGCCTTGGCAAAGCATATACTTGACTGAAGTAAAGATGACAAAGAGAAGAGGTAAGGAAAAGAAAGACCCCATCTTAATACCTGGTCTCTGCCATTCTAATGGGCAATAGAGAGAGTGTGTTTGCTTTTTGAGGGTGATTGCGCTTCCTGCTTTTGTATATTTGTCCTTAGAAATACTGAAATAATTTTAGCTTGCCTGTGTATATGCTGTTTATATACATGTTTATTTTTCCAAATGATTTTCCTAAATGGAAATTCCAAATTTTAGTGACGTTATCTTTACATTTGCTATGTTTGCAGTTGTGGAATATAACACCACTTGTGTGGGAACAAAGACTATTTGCTTGGTGTCAGTTTTGTATGTTATATGTATCTGATAGACATCTCCTTGGTACTAATATGTTGGAAGGATGAAAAATTCTTTGGTTTAGCCATTTTTTCCCGAATAAGATAGATTGTGAAAAGGTAGAACTTGGTGTCAGAGAAGGCAATGGCACCCCACTCCAGTACTCTTGCCTGGAAAATCCCATGGACGGAGCAGCCTGGTAGGCTGCAGCCCATGGCGTCGCTAAGAGTCAGATGCGACTGAGCGACTTCACTTTCACTTTTCACTTTCCTGCATTGGGGAGGGAAATGGCAACCCACTCCAGTGTTCTTGCCTGGAGAATCCCAGGGACGGGGGAGCCTGGTGGGCTGCCGTTTATGGGGTCACACAGAGTCGGACACGACTGAAATGACTTAGCAGTAGCAGCAGTAGAACTCAGTGTAAAATGTTCACAATCACTAACTTTTTTTTTTTTTAACTTTTACTGGTATTTGAGAATTTTCCCTAATTACCAAATTTATATAACTTACAGGTGTGAAGCCTCTAGTCCACACATTCATCCAGTTGGTTGGTGTAAAGAACATCGAAGAACGCTCATTACTCCTCCAGGTTTGTGTTGATTATGTGCCTGCTGTTTGTTATTTATGTCAATTTGAGTTTATTTTCATGTGCTGAAGAGCAGACTCTGTGACTTCATCATAAGACAATGCATTTTTGAGCATGTCACTATTTAACATGCCATGGCTGCTGCTGGTATGAAGTGATAGAGTGGTCAGCTCACACAGAACATCACTGTGGTGTATGTGGCTTCTTGTGGATACTCCTGTAATGAAAACTGTCATGGTCATAGGGAAAGGATGCCCCCTTGGCTTGTCAGGAGCTGTTGTGTGGATGTTGCCACAGCATGTAAGCAACAAAGACTCAGCTTGGAGCTTCAAATACTTGTCTCGTTCTATTCTGCCAGCTAGTGTTGTTTTTAGGCTTGTCCCTTGTTCCTTGATACTGCTTCCTAGTTAGCGCCTGATCATTTACTCACTCAGAACCAACCGTTCCTATGATGGGCAAGGCAAGTCCCTTCTACCTCCTGCATTTTCTTCTGTGTTCAGGGATGAAAGCTCCTATTCTTTACTGATTTACAGAACTGTTTTGAAGGTGAAAGAATAATTGCATAAACCATGTAATGTTAAAGTAAGATATTAATTGGTTTGGTAACTCAAATGTGCTGCTGCCTGAAAGACCCCACTCAGCCCTCCTAGGTTAGGAGCCAGGCTTCTCTGGTGGCTCAGACGGTTAAGTGTCTGCCTGCAACACAGGAGATCTTGGTTCGATCCCTGGGTCAGGAAGATCCCCTCGAGAAGGAAATGGCAACCTACTCCAGTACTCTTGTCTGGAAAATTCCATGGACTGAGGAGCCTGGTAGGTTACAGTCCGTGGGGTCACAAAGAGTCAGACACGACTGAGCAACTTCACTTTCAGGAGCCAGTGAATAGTGACTGCCACCATCACCATCTGAATTACGTTATACAGATTCTTTTTGGACTTCGCAATTTGATATTGATCTTTTTATTTTTTTCCTTACCATCCTTTTGGTCATCATTGGCAACCCACTCCAATATTCTTGCCTGGAGAATTCCTTGGACAGAGGAGCCTGGTGGGTCACAGTCTATAGGGTCGCAAAGAGTCAGACAAGACTGAAGTGTCTTAGCATGCACGCAGGGATCTGTTAAATTAACAGGACCAGTGAACAGCAGGTTCCTGGCTATGTCTTCACAGCCTGGGAAGGGGTGTGTGAGGTATCATTACTGACTTCTGATGTCAGGCAGATTACCAAGTCTTCTGTCTCTTTTCATGGACTTTTATAATTCAGTAGCAGAGAAAGTATATAGCTTTTGGCAAAATTAAAAAATACAAAATGGCATGTGAAAAGTACCAAACACATAGCAGTGTGAATATGATTGATGCCACTAACTGTAACACATGAAGATGGTTAAACTTGTAAATTTTATGTGATACATATTTTATTACACTAATTAAAAAAGTTGAAAAAAAAAAAGTAAAAATATGCCAAATAAAAAGACTGGTGTGCAAGGCCTGTGCTGATGTTACTCTGCTCTTTGGATCCATGGCAAACAAGACACCCTTTCTCTGGAGCCTTTTCTCTAAGGGCAGATTCCTGGCTTGTGTCTCACACCTTCTCTATGAAAAGAAAGGATGTTAATCACCTGTCTCCCTAGGCAATTGCTCTTCTGCTTCTTAGATCAGTCTTATGAGCTGCCCTGCCAGCTACTCCATATTCCTGTTCTTTTTTAACATTGGTACACCTACTGTTCTTTTTCCAAAATTAAAGTCTTCATGTCTTTTAAAATGATTTTTATTTTTTAATTACCAAATTATCCATTTAGATATGCTTATTTTTAAGAGTTTAGAGTGAAACTAGAGATAACCACTATTCTCTCTCTTAATGGCTTAATAGGTGGTTGTTATATCTTTGCAGAGAAACCTTTTTTGCCTCTGTATACACATACATGCAGGGCTTTAAAAGTGGCGCAGTGGTGAAGAACCCACCTGTCAATGCAGGAAATGCAAGAGACGCAGGTTCGACCTCTGGGTCAGGAAGATCCCCTGGAGGAGGAAATGGCAATCCACTCCAGTCTTCTTGCCTGGGAAATCCCATGGACAGAGGAGCCTGGCGGGTTACAGTCCACGGGGTCACAAAGAGTCCGACACGACTGAGGGACTGAGCACACACATACGTGTATGCATGCAGTCAGCTTTAATGTTACTTAATTCTGCAAGGAATATACCTTAAAAATGCGCTGTAAAATGTTGACTACTTGGAAATGTTTGCGTATTTACTCTTTCAGACTTTTATTTTGAAACATTTTCAAATGTACAGAGAAGTTGTAAGAACAGTAAGTAGCTCATTTATATAACCTTGAATCAGAGACCCATCCAAGTTTGTCAGTTGTATCAAGGATGTCATTTATAGCAAAATAATGGCATATTGCTTAGTTGTCATATTTCTCTGGTCTCCTTCAATATGCTGTCCTTGACTTTTATAACTTGAGTATGTTTAAGAATTACAAATTGATCATTTTGTAGAATATTACTTAATTTGAACCTGATGGATACTTTCTGGTAATTAGATCCATGGTGTGCATTTTTGGCAGAAATATCACAGAAACAGTGCTGTGTTCTCATTGGATCATCTTCTGTGCCACTTGATGTCTGTTTATCTCATTACTGGTTGATTTTTACCAGTGATTGATTGATTAAGATGCTAGTTACCAGGCTTATTCATGGATGTAGGGGGGTTTCTGTCTGTAATTATTAAGTATTTTGAGAAGACACTTTGAAATTGTATAACTATCCTGTGCTTCAGTCCCACGTCGCTTCCTAGTTTTAGCATCTGTTGATATTTCTAGTGTGAATCAATATTCTGATAGTTTCTAAATGGTAATTTTTCTTAGTCTTTCGTTGTACATAATTAGATGACATTCTTCTGCAAAAAATAACTTTCTCGTCTTCCTGTTTATGCATTCAGTTAATTTATTTATATCAACATGGACCCAAATATTACTATTATCATCAATGGCTTATATTCCATTACTAACATTATTTATTTTCATGTTCAGATTTTCTTACATTTGGCCAGTGGGGGACCCTTTAGGCTGGTTTCTGTGTCCTTTTGACATTTTTTATTATTTTTTGGAGACATTTCCTATTTTCTGGCACAGCCGGGCTTATCTTGTGCTTTCCCTGACCCAACCTTGACGTCACCCATTTTTCCCAGACTCCGTGGTTTATTTTTATAGAGAACGATTTGTAGATGCTATCTGGACACTTGATATGCTCACTGCTTCTGAACTAATGCTGCTGTTGGCCTTTCAGGGGACATATGGTTAAGTAAATATAGAAAAATTTGTTGATTTCTATATCCATTTATAGATATTGAAAACCATGAATGTATACCATTAGCTGCAGTTCATATCTAACACCACCAAATTCATTCTGGTTTTTCACTTTTCATATTTATAGTCAGTGAGAAATCTGGCTTCTATTTTCTCTTTTTCAGTAAGTAAAGACTACATAAAGTAGCCATAAAGAGGATTACATAAAGTAGCCGGTTTCCTCCCCTACTGGGCCAACGCTAATTCCTACTCATGTCTACCTAAGGGGCTTTGGACTCTGGAGGAAACAGGGAGAGTGAGACGGAGGAAGGATGTTGTTTTTATACATTCTATCAGTACTGTTCCATGATTTATTTTAACTTATTTGGCCTAACAGTATGATTGTCTGGAATATTTCACATATTGGTGTATATATAAACCTGCCTCACTCTTTTTAATAAATGCTTTCTGTTTTACATTTACGATATTTGTGTGTGTGTGTGTGTGTATGTGTGTGTGTATATTTCTATATTGATGGTCATTTAACTGATTTTACATTTTCACATTTACAAATGATGTATTTTCTTTGTACACACATATGAGATTCTTCCTAGATTGATAGAAGTGAAATATCTAGACTAAAGGGTGTTTATATTTGTGTGTTTGTGTATATCTTGTGTTGTAAGACTGTCCTAACTTGAGAATGCAAATTATATATATTCTCATTTAAAAGTTAATAGAGAAATCATGATCTAGATGAAAACTATTTCATTATTACATGTAGTTCCAAGTGTGTAATCAGTTTAAGTTTGTTTTGTGTAATATGAGCATGCTTTTCTTCATTGTAATGATAACAATATCTCATCATTTCATAGGCCTGCTTGTGGTTGTCACTATCACTTTGGTTAAACCTGATAGGATTTACTGTTTTCATTCTTAGGTTATCCAAATGTGAAACATTTTTCTTGGGATAAATACTTAGAAGAAACCAATTCTTTACCTGCTCCTGCAAGAGCTTTCAAAGTGGTGAGATATTATACTTTACAATATTTGATTCATTTATGTTGGTAATAGTGTTCAGTCATTGAAATTTAAGAACAGAAAAAGTATTGGTAAACAGAAACGAGAGAGAAGCAGAAGACCAAAGAAGATGTTTTTGAATTTTTACAGTTTTGAAAGGGAAATGATTACTGGGGCGGGGAGGGGGTTTGTTGTTGCCAACTAAAGAATACTTCCATTTTGGACTTTAAAGTCTCCTTGGAAAATACTTATGTTTGAATTGGTTTGCAGTGAGTTGATTGTACAGCAGACTTCTGTTTTTCCAGCTAGATATTCTGACAGACCAAACAGCACAAGATATCTATTGTTTTATAATGAAAACTTTATTTCTTCATTCCTTTGGGTTTGTTTATGGCAAGCTGAGATGTTGTGTGTATGTGTGTGTTTTAATATTATTGCTATAAATCATCATGTTTGACTACCACAATACAAGGTCATCTGTTTTGATTATAGTGTCTTTCTAATCCAGGTAATTGCTTCTTGCCTATTAAGATTCAAAGTTAACGTCATTTGTGTGCAAGGGAAGAATACAAAAATGAAATGTATTTAAAATTTTTTTAAATCTCAAGCAACTTGCTTTATAATTAGTATTTAAGAAAAGAAAGATATATTAAATACTTGATTTTTTTTTAAAAAAGTGACAGTATTATAAGCAACATTTTTAATAAATCCTTTTGTGTGTAAATTTATAGGATTTTTAATGATAAAATTAATTAGTAGATATGGATCCAAATACATCAGAAAAGAACATAAAAATTTTTGAGAGAAAATTTGTTACATTAAGAAAAGCCATAAATTCAGGATTATACATGAGTAATGTTTAGAGTCATGAAATTTTATAGATTTTTATCTGACCCTCTAACTTAGCCTCATACAGAAAAGAGCTGCTTTGCAGTTTTGCTTTGAACTGGATAAAATCATGTCAAACTCGGTTTGTATATCTAGTGTCACAGTGATTTCAGAGAGAAAATCAGAATTCCTTTAGCTTGGCCTTTAGGTGCCTTGCATTAATTGTTTTGCATCCTTTGCATAATTTTCACACTTGATTTTCACAGCCAGACTTTTATTATACCTGTTAGCCATCACCTTTCCTTCTGCCCATAAATTTTTCAGAGGGTTGTAGGTTTCTGCTGAGTTTTGAGATGTAGGTAGCCCCATTCCTGTTCTTTGTAGAACAGTTCTACCTGTGTGTCTTGATTGCTAATTTTCTTCTTAGAAAGACTTCTGTTACTTTTTTGTGTCAAGCTAATTTCTATGTCTCCTCTCCACAACTTCAATGTTCTTCCCTCTCTTTTATAACTTTCATGTTTGTTGACTTTTGCCAAGACAGCTCCAAGTAATGAGAAAAAATTCTTGTCTTCCCTATGACTAATCAGAAAAACCACAGTGTTCTGAATTTCAGCTTAAGATTTTTGACTTCCTGTTTGCTCCTGTGGCTAGTTGCTCAGGCTCTTTCTATCGCCTGCAGGCTTGGCTGTGTGATTTGGGATTTTTTTTTTTTTTTTTGTAAGGAGAATGAAGTCCAAAGCCGTTTTAGGAACTTGAGTTCGGGAGGCTGGTTCTCTTATAATAGTTCAGTTTTTTTTTTTAACTCTATCTTTGTGACATAGAGCTCACCTTCCCTTCCTCTATGTCTCACTATATAAAATTTTCTGTTACGGCAGAAGCCACCACATGGATTCCAGAAAAAAATGAAGCTTGAGGTCATAGACAAAAGAAATCCCATGTTTATTAGAGTAGCAACAGTTGCAGACACAGATGATCACCGAATAAAAGTAAGTATTTTCTGTTGTGCTTTTGTTTTTCTTTTTTTTTAACAAGACATCTTGGATGAAAACTTCAGCAGACATTTAATTCGTGAAGTCCTCAAATTACATTAGTAAAATCATAGGAATATGCAAATTAAGTGATTATGTATCTTTGTAAGTGTTTTTCTACTTTATGTAAGTTTTCTCCTTATTTATGACTGACTTTTAATATTTTAAGTATGTATTTGGAAGAAAAAGTAGATACAGTGTATAAGGTAATCTGTTCAGAAGGCGATATAATACTTCATTTTCCAATAGTGTGTGTATATATATATATTTTTTTTTTAATTAAGTTCGGGTTTTTTTTTTTTTTTTATGGGATGTTGGTTTTTGAGACATCCAAGGCCACTGGGTTCCTTCCTTCTCTTTGAAAATTTCTCTCTGGAAACTCTCAAGATTATCTTTGTCCCTAATATTTTGATGTTTTGTGATAACATACTTTCGTATGAGGGTTTTTTTTCATTATCTTGCATAAATCTCCATATTCAGACTTGAGCCAGTCCTGTCATTTTCCAGACCTCCTGACATACTTGCTGCCTCCACATTGAGTCCTTCTGGATTCTACACAGTGAGCTCGTTCTCCCCGGCCCTGCTCTCCCTCTCACGGCGTCTGGGTTGCAACCCACCCCCTCTCTTCCAGTGGCTCAGCTCTCCCTCACCCACTTGTGCCCTTTGCACTCATCATTGCCACGTCTATCAGCTACTTTGCTTCTCCATTTGTCCTTCTGGGTTTATACATTGTCACACATAACTTTCATTTCAGAAGAGAGTGCAAATAAGCACCTGGGTCTAAAATGTGGTTTATTGAGTTGCCTTTCACCTCAACAGAAAATCCAACCAAATTAGTTTTTTTTAAAAAATGAAATACTGTGCTCTCAAAAACTATTATCTGTCTTCATCTTGAAATTGTCAATAATGAATATTCAGTTTTTATAAAGGGTCCAAATTACATTTTTAGGTAAAAAATGTATCTAATTTCCTAAACTGTGATTTAAAATATTTTAAATTATCTGTACTATGCTTTGATATCTAGTAGTCTATTTTCTTTAGAATTTTCATTCAGCCTCATTGCTGAGTTGCTTTTATGTTAATTGTCTTTAGAGTGGAACATTTCTATTATAAGTATTTTTGGATGTCTCTTAGGCTTCCCTTATGGCTCAGCTGGTAAAGAATCTGCCTGCAATATGGGAGACCTGAGTTCAATCCCTGGGTTGGAAACATCCCCTGGAGAAGGGAAAGGCTACCCACTCCAGTATTCTGCCCTGGAGAATTCCATGGACTGTGTAGTCCTTGGGATTGCAGAGTTGGATACGACTGAATGAGTTTCACTTTCACTTGTGTTTTGTACAATGCTTAAATATTTCGTGTTGCATGTTTATGTGTCTTTCTCTCTTACTCTTTGTTAGGTAATTTTATTTCATTTCAAAATAGGACCCAGCAAGAGAACAACTATCACTTAGCATTATGAGAAAGTCTGATTTTTTTGTTTATGAAAACCTCTTAATGTGCCAGTGACTCAAGTAGTAAAGATGAAATGAAACTATACAAACTATAATAAATTTATTTCATCTGGGCTTCCATAGTAAGAGTATTAATTAGGTTTAATTTTTTTATATATTATGTTTGCATAATTTCTGATAGCAATCTTTAATTGAAGTATTGGTGGCTAAGATGGTAAAGAATCTGCCTGCAATGCAGAAGACCCAGGTTCAATTCCTGGGTTGGGAAGATCCCCTGGAGAAGGGAATGGCAACCCACTTCAGTATTATTGCCTGGAGAATTCCTTGGACAGAGGAGCCTGGCAGGCTACAGTCCATGGGGTCTCAAGAGTTGGACACGACTGAGCAACTAATGCACACATATTTCTGATAGCAATTTTTAATTAAAGTACACTTGACATAATATTTTATTAGTTTCAAATGTACAGTGTGATTCAGTATCTTTGCAGGTTATACTCTATTAAAAGTTATTACAAGATAATGGCTATAATTCCCTTTGCTGTACAGTATATCCTTGTTGCTGATCTGTTTTATGCACAGTAGTTTGTAATCTATTAATCCTGTACTGAACTCTGGGAGTTGGTGATGGACAGGGGGGCCTGGCGTGCTGCAGTTCATGGGATTGCAAAGAGTCAGGCATGACTGAGCGACGGAACTGAACTGAACTGAACCGAATCCTGTACTGCTAATTTGTTCTTTCTCCCCTCTCTCTTCCCTTTGATAACCACTGGTTTGCTTTCTATATCTGTGAATCTTTCTGTTTTGCATATACGTTTACTTGTATGATTTTTTAGATTCCACATATAAGTGATTAAATAGCAGTTTTTAAGTGCATTTGCTCCTTATTAGAGAATTGTATTGTTCCTCTGTTCATAATATTTAAATTAAATTTTAACTCTGAAATTTAACCTTAAATTGCTAAAATTCTCCCAGTTGCCAGCCAGCCTAGTTTGTAGAAGAGATTCAGCTTATTTACAGTAACTAAAATATTGTCTCCTTTTTGTTGCATATTGTCATATATTGTCAATAGATCTGTCATCTTTGATAGATGACTTTTCATTGCCAAACTGAGATATCAGTTTTAATGAAAACTAGGAAGGGGTTTGAGGTTGCACAGAGTTGGACACGACTTAGCAGCAGCAGCAGCAGGAAGGGGTTTATGGTATCATTAGATATATTATCTTCAACATATTCTTAAAGGTATTTGGGAGGAAATTATTAAAAGAACCCTTTTATTTATGATGATACCAAGATTTTTGGACTCTATATTGCAGTACAATAGTGTCTTTTTTAGTATCACTGGAAATTTTCAGTATACAGTAGAGTTACTTAGAAGTTAAGTAAATGACATGTTAGGTGCACAGAACCCAAGTTATACTTCTAAGTTTAGAACCTCCTTGGTGGGCTCACCCATTGTTTTTTTCTTCTTATTTTTAGTTATCACAAGTAATTCTAGTGTGTATCCAGGTCGGAGAACCATTTACTTATTAGGATTGAGTTTGTTTGCTACAGGAAGATAGCTAAATTTTGTAAAATGTAACAAATGTCACATGAGTTACATGAACATTGTTTCCAGTGTGGAAGAAATGAAATTTAGGAATAGGAATATAAGAAAACAGAGTTTCATGTATTTAGTAAAATAGAACACTATCACTTGATGATTAGTTGAGAATTAGAATGCTTAAAATTTACTTTATGCTATGAACTATGTATAACTTCTTAGTTATTGGTAGTACTGACAGCGTAAGCTGATACTCTTAATCAGTGTTATTTGAATGTTACTTTTGATCAGAGGAAAGAAAAGGGTTGTTTCAAATTAAACAGCTTTAAGTGTTGCTTTTATATGCAATGTATGTGAACGATGAACAAGTTTATTTTGGATCTGTGAATCTTAAGCTGGTTACTCCTCCCTACTAACTTTGTGATTTTTTTCTCCATTTTAAAATTTTATCCATGATTTCCTCCAGATGTGGAATTCTGTGGGATTTAATTCTAGGATTAATTGATTTCTAAGCTTGAGAAAGCAGATCCATTGCAAAGGACATTATTTTGAACCCATATATACATACTTTCGGAGAAGGCAATAGCAACCGACTCCAGTACTCTTGCCTGGAAAAATCCCATGGACAGAGGAGCCTGGTGGGCTGCAGTCCATGGGATCGCTAAGAGTCGGACACGACTGAGCGACTTCACTTTCACTTTTCACTTCCATGTATTGGAGAAGGAAATGGCAACCCACTCCAGTGTTCTTGCCTGGAGAATCCGAGGGACGGGGGAGCCGTCTATGGGGTGGCACAGAGTCAGACATGATTGAAGCCACTTAGCAGCAGCAGCATACATGCTTTAGTAACTCTGTACTTCTCCGTTACATAAACATACCGTAAGTTATATAACCAGTCTTGTAGATGGTAGGCATTCTGGTTTTTTTTCTGGTACAACAATGAATTATTTAGATTATCAAGTCAAAGATGATATATTTTAAGTGTTAATCACTGTTGCCACATACCTCTCCAGAAATATCTCATCAGTCAAGGCTCTTGTCAGTGGTCTATGAGAGCGTCCATTAATCTCATGTTCACTAGCTCTAGGAATCACCAAAATGGAACATTCTGGCAGATTGAAAGGAAAAGTATTGCATCTTGTGGATTTTAATTTGTACCTTTTTAGTTTTAAGTGAAATTGTCTTTTCATATGTTTACCATTTATTTTTATTTTTCTGTTAATGAGCTGTTTGTTGCTTTTCCACCTTTTCTATTAGATTTTTCATCTTTTTATGATATGTGATTTTTTTACGAATTGAGGAACAAAGTACCTTGTCACGCGTTAACAAATATGTTTTTCAGGTTTCTTTTGGGTTTTTCATCTTGCTAGCAGTCGTATTTGCCATTGTGAAGATTTGAACTTTGATGTAGTTAAATTGATCCATCTCTCATTTATGGCTCTTGAGTTTGGCATCTTGCTTACGAAGGCTACTGAGCTCTTAAGAGTTCGGTAATTCATGCTTTCTTCTAGAACTTTTATTGTTCAGTTTTCAACATTTGAATTTTTATCCATCTGACATCTATTGTGTTTATTTGTATATTCAGTGTACTATTTATAAGTTAGAATGAAGATGGTTACCATTGGCAGAGTTTTTACTGTAGGGATTTTTGTGACCTGAATTAAACTGTTGATCTTTTTTTGTTATCCAGGTTCACTTTGATGGCTGGAATAGTTGCTATGATTACTGGATAGATGCAGATTCTCCTGACATTCACCCTGTTGGTTGGTGTTCAAAAACTGGGCATCCTCTTCAACCTCCTTTGAGTAAGATACACAAGGATTACTTTAAGAAGTGTTTCCACTGTTGCGTAGTGTGCTTAATATTCTCTTTTCCTTCTCATTCTACTTCTCTCCTGTACATTTTTTCTCTGTGTAATCATTTTTCCTCTTACTGCATTTTTAGTTAACCTGATAGTCAAAAGTACATAAAAGAAGAAATTTAATATCTGAAAAAGTAGTGTGTGCCTAGACTTTCTTTTATTTAGCAGTATCGTCATGTTTTAAAACTAGTACTAAATTTTGGAAGACAATTTGTCAGACTATCAAAATTTAATGTATCAATGTCAATATCTTAATAGTGACTGGATACAATAGTTTTGCAAAGTAGTACCATCAGGAGAAACTGGGCAGAGTGTACAAGGGATCTCCCTTTGTGTTATTACTCACAATTGCATGTGAATCTACCGTCACCTCAATGAAAATTTTAGTTAAATTCAATTTTTTGAAAAAGGTACACCAAGAGGTTAACGTGTGTGCTGTCACTTCAGTCATGTCTGACTCTCTGCGACCCTGTGGACTGTAGCCCACCAGGCTGCTCTGTCCATGGGATCCTCTAGGTAAGAATACTAGAGTGGGTTGCCATGCCCCCTTTAGGGAATCTTCCCCACCCAGGGATTGAACCCATGTCTCCTTTGGCTCCTGCATTGCTGGCAGATTCTTTACCGCTAAGCCACCGGGGAAGCCTTGGGCTTAACATGCTGGATTTCAGTTGTGGAGGAAAGTAAATACATTGTAGAAAGAAAAATGTGGCAAATACAATACATTATTATGGAGTTTCTTAAAAATTTATCATGCCCTTCCCAACTAGTGGCTTCATTCCTGGATGTCACCTAGAAACTGCAGAAGGCCACCAGAATGCACTGCACGATGTTGGTCACAGTATGTTTAAAATAATAAACCTTGGTAACAAATATTGCTTAAATCTTGGTGCACTCATAGTACAACTACTGTGCAAATCATAAAAATATTACTATTGAGTTGAAGCTAAAGACCAAAGAAGACTGCTTCAGAATAGTATATACCCATGTTGTCCCTAATTTATGTGGCCGAAGTAAACCAAAGATGTGACACATGTACATACGCAAATGTACGTACATTTGGGAATGCTTGGAACATCTAGGAAGGTCAGGTTAACATGGTTAGTCAGGACTAAGGAGGCTATGAAATGTGAAGAGAGTCGCTTAAAGGGGATCTGTAGCTGTTCTTTGTATCCTGGTGTGTTGTTTGAAGTTTTCACAGCGTGTGAGTGTTCATATATTAATTATGTTATTTACTTGATCAAGCTGTTTAGAATCATCTCATTATTTCAGATTTAGGTATCTCTGGAATTTGTGACATTTTGAAAGAGGGTTGGGTCAAAGTTTACCGTTTCACTGTTAAAGAAAGACATTGTGAACAAAGTACTAGGGAAAACCTTTAGAAGTCGAGACTTTAAACATAGTTTTAATTTTGTAAGGCCTTCTTTTTCTGTGTATAAGTGTTGATTGAAAAATTGTTTTTTTTTTTTTTTCTTCTTCTGCTCCAAGGCATTTGCCTCTTACAGCCTTAACTTTTTGCTTTTTTCTTTTGGCTTTTTAATAGGCCCCTTAGACCTGATGGAAGCCTCAGAACACGGTGGCTGCACAACCCCAGGATGTAAAGGGATTGGCCATTTTAAGAGAGCGAGACACCTGGGCCCTCACAGGTATTTGGTGCTTCCACTCACATGGAGGTTCCTTCTGTGGTCAGATAGAGGGTGCCTGTCCCTTGTAGGTGGACGGTAATGATTTCCATGGATACTTAATAGACATGAACTAATTCTGCATTCAGATCCATATGAACTATGGTTGCTATGGTGACCATGTAAGAATAAAGAGTGTATGTGTAGTTAAATATTCCTGGGAGAGAATGCATTTGTGAATTTAAATAGATTTACGGTAGTTTCTTGGCAACCTGACTAGTTTTATAGATACTTTACGTCTTAAAGTCATTTGGGGTTGACCATTAATAGTGAGAAGAGGGCGGGCCTTGTTGAAAGTATTTGTTTGGTAAAATATTCTGATTGGGTGACTCAACAATTTGAATAGTGAGAGGTGAGATTATTGTAGATTAGCAGCAAAGATCACAAAAAGCACAAATATAAATAGACACATTTCAGAATACATTGGTCAAAATTAAATGCCTTTCAATATTTTTCTCTTACTTCTAAGTAACTTAAAAGAGAAACCAAAATTATACGTTTGAAATTTGATGTGTTACTTGGGCAGTTTGGGCTATTTGTAGACATATTCAAATATTACTGGAATAGAAAGAAATTTCTGTGATTTTTAACTGGGATTTTTAGAGAACAGAGGCATCACCTATTCTTGTATATATTAAAATAATAATTTGTCAGTGTAAAGTGTTCTAACTGCATGTTAATTGGATTGCCCAGTAAGAAAAATGATTCCTTGTTTATCTAGTTTATGCAGGTTGTGAATCTCTGTGCTTAAAACATCTGAAGATTGCCCTGCCTGTTTCTCTAAGCATTAATAGGAATTGTAAAATTGACCTGGTTGTTTTATCTTCATATAGGATTCTTCTTCCTTAAATGTCTATAACCTCAAAGCATTTTGCAGCACTGCTGCCAAGTTTGTTTTATGGGGTTCAGTGTGTTCCAGGGTAAAAATCTGCATGTAGACAGGATCATGATTCCACTTGCAAATATCCATTTAAAAATCCTTTTCATGGCTTATATGACTCCAAGCCAAAAGCAGTATGATTAAGGGGAGATAAAAATACTGTATCATAGGAGTGATTCAGTATTGGCCAGTGAAGGCAGCTGGATTACTTTCAGGCATTACAGTAGTATCTCTCCTACCCTCCCCATCCCTGTGTGGGTATGTTCCAAGATCCCCCATGGATGCCTGAAACCTGGGATAGTACTGAACCCTATATATATCATGTTTTATCCTATTCATACATACCTATGATACAGTTTGACTTATAAATCACGCACAGTAAGAGATTGGCAACAGTAATATTAAAATAGAACAGTTATAAATAATGTACTGTAATACAAGTTATGTGAATGTGGTCTCTCTAAAGTCGTATTGTACCCATTTTGTTACACACTGTGGCCCTCGCTTTCGCAGTCTGAGGTGTGACAGGAGAACTAGGACAAATTTCTTTTTCCTCACAATTTGACAGAAGATTCATTTTCACTGTAGAGATGATTTCCCCGTGAAGTTGAGCGTTGTCACCTGTTCACCTAAAGGAAGCACTTTACGGGCACCTGAAGCGCCAGCATCACCACTGTTGTGCTTTGGGGCTCTTGTTAATTACAGCAAGGATGACTGAACACAGGCACTGTGATACCTTGCCAGTGGATCTGGGAACCGAGGAGGCTACTAGGTCACTAACAGGCTGGATGCACTGGACTGAGGGGTGGTTTGCTTCTCACAGGGCCAGAGTGGGACACTGTGAGATTTCATCATGCTGCTCAGAATGGTGCACAGTTTAAAATTTATTGTTTATTTCTGGAATTTTTCATTTAACATATTCATACTTAGATTGACCTCAGATAAGTGAAACCATAGAAAGCAAAACCATGGATAAGGAGTGACTATGGTATATAATAGAGAAGGCAATGGCACCCCACTTCAGTACTCTTGCCTGGAAAATCCCATGGACGGAGGAGCCTGGTAGGCTGCAGTCCATGGGGTCGCTAAGAGTCGGGCATGACTGAGCGACTGCACTTTCACTTTTCACTTTCATGCGTTGGAGAAGGAAATGGCAAACCACTCCAGTATTCTTGCGTGGAGAATCCCAGGGACAGAGGAGCCTGGTGGGTTGCTGTCTGTGGGATTGCACAGAGTCAGACACAACTGAAGCAACTTAGCAGCAGCAGCAGCAGCATGGTATATAAATCCAAATAACTCATTAGTATGCCAGACTTCTTTATATATCTATAAATTCTTTCATTCAGTAAATATTTTTGAGCAGTAGGGTTTTTCTTTTTTTTCCTAGTAGCATGTATTGGATAACCTTCAAGTGACCCTATAATATTGGACTATTATTTTCTTCATTTTTTTGGTGAAGCCACCATGATACTGTAGAGGTCTCTCTAACTTGCCTAATTGACAGCTGGTGAGGAAGGAGCCAGGAATAGCACCCAGTCTAACTGTGCCCTTGACCACTCCCCTGTCACTGAGAATCCGGGCATGGCTTTCCAAATAAGTCACAGATCTAGTCTTTAAAGAACTCAGGGACTAATGAAACTATAAAAACTCAATTTAATTGAAATATGAGATACAAAGTAATAACTAATATTGAAACTTTGACATGTGTACCTTTCTGCTTTACAACCCTAAGATGTTCTTTGAACCAAAGGCAGTTTGTTCAAATTATGAAGGAAAAGATTAAAGAAATCTTACAAATGGGTGAATATTGACATTATGTTGTGTGGTACAATCAAAAATTTACGAAGAATTTTCCTTTTGGTCTTCTGGGAAGAAAATCCACCTTAGAGCAATGTCTGTAATCTCTTCAGGGGTGTGGTAGGTCTGAGCAGAGAGGTTTGCCTTTCACAGCAAGGTCTGTGCCTACAGTCCTGTCCCCTGCTTGATGGCACCAGCCACTCATTAAGACCACCTTTCCCCAGAAGGGTTGTGGACCTCAGAGGTGGTCTAGCTACCTCCATTTCACAGACTTTCAGTGATTGTCTCTGCAGTGTTTTTCACAGATGCAGTGTTGTATTTGCTAAGTGAGGGGAGAAATTATAAGGAGAATCATATAAGATGTTATGGAGAAATGTGGTTAAAAAAAAAATCTTTCCGTATAATTGAAGCCATATGGAGAATGACGTATTGTTTGGGGGGATGAAAGAGGAAGAAGTAGACATCGCAGCTTATAAGACATGCATTGATACAGAAGTGTTCATTTCCTTGTCACCTATCAGACATAGCCGGCAGGTCTGTGCATAGTTTGGGACAGGAATGCAATCCAGAGGAGCAGCAGACAGTGTCAACTCCTGCCTGTGTCGTGGCTTCCCATTTTCTCAGCCCACTCCACTGGCTTTTCTTGGTCTCCCTGAATATGCTGTTCTCTTCATAGCACTTACTGCTCTTTATCTGGCGGAACATTAACCCTTAGTAACCACAGTATGTTTACCATTTCCTTACTAGACTTACGGAAGAGCTGCTGCATCATGAATATTCTTTGACAGGTTCATTTCACTGGCGCTTATTTTTGTCCTTGCCAAGAATGCTGTGTTTAGGAAAACGTAATGAGAAAATTCTCTCTGGATTAATGTGAGAAATTGCATAAATCAAAACATGCATTCTTTGCTTAGATAACAAAGAAAGTTGCTCTTTTGGCAAGAAGTATCAATTTTATGAATATGTAAGCACAAGCCTATGTTTTGACTAGGAAGTGTTGTTAGCGTCTCCAAAAATTACAGTAGTTGAATTTGATCTAAGAAGTGTTGGAAATACAAATGTGTTCTCAACAATGAAATTTAAGAATGTGCTGTTTTTAAATGTGGCGATATAAATGATGAGTGAGCGAGTTGGATGTGGACATGGTGTTCCCATTTCTAGAGATGCTCAGAAGCCAGATGATAATTCTGTCTCTAGCAATGGCAACCTTCTCCAGTACTCTTGCCTGGAGGATCCCTTGGACAGAGGAGCCTGGTGGGCTACAGTCCATGGGGTTGCAAGAGTCGGATACGACTGAGCAACTGACACACACAGTGTTCCCATTTCTAGAGATGCTCAGATGACAATTCTGTCTCTAGCAAGGCAGTATTAATATTGGCTGTGTCATGGTGTATCCCTTTCTTGATTCACTCATTTGGCTTACTGAGAGGGCATAATGAGGAGAGATTAAAAGAAAACTAAAGTTATATAAAACTGAATATTTTGCATATCTAATGTCTTCAGAAGTGAAGTAAATCTTCCCTATGTAAGATTTTATCTCAGTAAAATTAAACAGGAAAAGAAAAAAAAGAAATAGTACTTCCTACAACCTCTAAAGGATATTTATAAAGTCCCTGGAGAGTTTTTAAAAATTAATAACTCTGGACATACACCTGCAAACCACAGTCATCATTTTAATTCAAGATTCAGTCCACTCGTGGAACAAACATTTATTGAGTGCCTGCTGTGTGCAGATACTGGGCTAGGTGATGGGCTCTACAGAGAAGGCCTTACTTCTAAGGAGGCCAGCATGGTATAAACAGGGATTTGGAGACGCATGAATGAGTAGTGCTCAGAATTACCACCTTTTCCTGAGGGAAGCAGTGAGCCTCCATACGCAAGGCATGTTATGGAGTTTTTAATGCTGTTGTTTATTTTTGCTGATGGCCTTTTACCCAGTAGGGGTTAAGTGTTCCTCTTCTTCTCCTTTTAAAATAATAATCCTAGGCAGACTTTTTTTTGTGTGTGACTTCCTAGGTGCCAGGCTCTGTTTTAGGACTTAGATCTGTTATCTCGTTTTATTCTCTCAGCAGCTTTATAAAGCTGGTACTACTATAATCTCTGTTTCATAGAAGTGGGAACAGAGATTTAGAATGCTTGAGAAAAGTACCCAAGATCAGAGGGTGGCAGACCCAGGATTCAGCCTAGGCTCTTAAGGTACTAAAGCCCCTACTCTTAACCGCTAGACTCTCATGCAAACCACAGTAGCTGGATAGAACTTGTATTTTATAGATTCCTGTCTTGACAGAGAGTGAGAATGAGCATGTGAGCACTTAGGAAATGGAAGATATCATCCAGTTGTTTAAATAAATGTATTTACAACTAAAAAGGTTGTAAAGGTGGCAGTGGAAGGCGGTGAACAAGGCCGTTTTTTCCACCTTTCCTAATACACTGGACAGTCATTCCAAGGAAAAACTGCCTCCTTACAGGGGCCAGTGGGACAAGAATTTATATATGTATATAGCAGGTATGGAATGATTTGCTAATAGAACAGAGTTCACCCTAATAAAGTCCTCATAGTAAAGAGCTGTGTAATCCTGTGTGAATCTGTTCCCCTGATGTCTGGGGAACTGTGTAACAGCAGAGTTGTGTGTACATGTATAATTGCATGTGCCCATTACTGTTTGTAAGTGTACCTGTTGTTGTGCCATGGGCCAAGCCGTACTTACGTTTGTTATTAGAAACCTAATAGACAAGAAATATGAAAATGATTATAAGCCTAGTGAAACCCACTTTTCCCAGAGAAATTTGATCAGCACTTCTGTGTTTATAAAATCATTAAAACTGCATATGAATTTTATAAACTTAAAAATGAGGAAATTGGCCCAGAAAGGTTAAGTACTGCTTCAGTTCATATTTAACCTTTCTGAGCTTCCTTGGCAGTGCGGTAATAAAGAATCTTGCCTGCCATTGCAGGAGATGCAAGAGATGCAGGTTCGATCCCTGGGTCTGGAAGATCCCCTGGAGGAGGAAATGGCAACCCACTCCAGTATTCTTGCCTGGGAAATCCCATGGACAGAGGAACCTGGTGGACTACAGTCCATGGGGTCGCAAAGAGTTGGCGTGACTGAGCATTCACACACAGTTCATAGCTTCATGGCAGCAGCATCTTGCTAAGAGGTGGTACTCTCAGGTTTAATTGTCATGGATTAGGATAAAGAAATAATTCAATATTGCAAGGTACTTTTTGCTCCTGTAGGAGACAGCTGGAGTTCATATGCTAATGGGATGATACTAAGCAAGTTCCCTTTTTTAAAGCCTCAGTCTCTGCATTAGCGTTAGAATAAGAATGATTTTCCAGTTTTGTGGGAGTTAGATGACATCATG
This sequence comes from Bos taurus, assembly GCF_002263795.3. Lineage (NCBI taxonomy): Eukaryota > Metazoa > Chordata > Mammalia > Artiodactyla > Bovidae > Bos > Bos taurus. The sequence continues at coordinate 68,254,128 of NC_037336.1, forward strand.
CCAGTAAAGCAGAATACCCTGGGTAACACACTCCATCTGTGTAATGTTTGTTGTCATGCTCTTCATTTTACAAGTGTCTTGTAAAACAGAGTCTTCCAAGTTTGTTTGCTCACTGTGGACAGAGCTGCAGAGCACATTTAGAGCCCGGTTCTTGATTTCCGTCTGGGGCATTGCCCATCCCTCTGTGCACACTTCATTTGCATTCTGTGCCTTTTTATTTTTTAAATCACCTCCCACTATGGGAACCAGCTGGTATCCCTTTCTGTCCTAGAGTAGTTGTAAGAACTGGAGATGTTTAAACCCATTTGATTTTTCTCATGGTTCAGAAGAAGAGAAGGCTTAGCATAATATGTATAGCCGATCAGCACAGGGTTGTGTTGGTTGATCATCCTGGCCCAATAGTGTGTCTTTGTTCAGAAGGCTGTGATTGTTTCCCTGCTTCAAAATGAGAGTTTGAAATTTCCCTCTGGCCCTAGCAACCGAGATAAGGGGGATATTTAGGTGCCAAGTCTCATTCTGCAGCCTTGCCTCTCTGAGCTACCCGTGTTTACATATGGTGGTCTAGAGAGACATCCTCTTCCTTCACGTAATCAACAAACAGGAAGAGGCAGCCTTTGGGGAGCTTCTAAACTACAGCTATTCACTGTAGTGAGTAGGTGGGAACCCAGCCATCTGAAAACCCGGGAATCTTCCCTGTGTTAGAGTGCGGTGGAAATCAGCACCCTCATTTTCTTTTCTTTCTTCAAAATGAACATGCAGACAGTTTTCAATAATTGTAAAGCCAGGTGTTTAACAGTGAGTCAAACATTTGATGGTTGTGATATTCTAGGAAGAGCAACATATGTGTCAAAAGAAATTAATTTAAAAAAATTATATTCGTATTTTTTTTCCTGCCACTTTTTTCCTGATAGCCACTCAATTGTGTTCGACTCTTTGTGATCCATGGCCTGTAGGCCATCAGGCTCCTCTGTCCATGGGATTCTCCAGGCAGGAGTACTGAGGTGGGCAGCCATTTACTTCTCCAGGGATCTTCCCAACCCAGAGATTGAACCCAGGTCTCCTGCATGGCAGGCATATCCTTTACCTTCTAAGCCACCAAGTAGATAATTTGCAATAGGGTATATACACAATATGAGAAAGAAAGAACAAAATCAAACTTGACTGTGATCTGAGAGTTGGTTAGTGTATTTCCTTTATCAGAAAGAAAAAATCAAGAGTAAGAAGAGATAGTTGTGTTTTTTATCCTTTTTGTTTTCAGGGGAAGGGAGTTCATTAAAGATGAATTTGGTTTTAACCAAGTTTATTATAAGACATAGCAGTATAAAGTAACGTATAAGTAAAGAAAATAAAGATGTACTTTTACTTACAAGTTACCTGTGATAAATTTTGTAGACCATTTGCAGAATTACTTTGGGAGCCTGTGCACACTCTTCTCTTCTCCCAGGAGGATGTGTCAGATTCTCTTGGTAGAGGGCAGAAAGGCAGTGTTTAAGAATTTTCCCCAAATATTACCTAATCTGAGGAAAAGAATATGCAGGACACTAGCATAATTTACCTAACTCCACATCATTTCCAGATTTCAGGAGGTTTCCTAAAAACCAAGGGCCAAGATAGGCAGTTAGTCGGAGTGGTTGATTCTATATCAAGATACAGAAGCTGCCAGTTGTTCTGGAGTTGGAAGGTTGAGGCCCAGGCACAGGAGTGTCCTGACTTCATGCTGAATGAACAGTTAGTGACCCAGATTCCCTTTGCTTGGATGACAGGAATGATCCCCAGATGGAATCTGAGAGACCAACCCAGTGGTCACCAGTGGAAGGGAAGGGAGCTAGATGGGTCATTATCCAAGTTGCCTTCTTGTCCTTTTTCATATCAGGAACAGGATTAGCTACAGGATGATGTTTTTTTCTGAGCAATCATGAATGCATATGGGCCTGGAGACAGGAAATGGGGGAGCCTCCTTCCTTTAGAGGGCAGCAGCTGTCACAAAGGAAATTAAACAGTTTGTGATGACCCAGGGCCTGGAGATCACTTTGGGAAGCAGGTCTGCTCTGTCTGTCAATCATCTGTCTCTCTCCCACCTCAGTCATCAACCCTCCTATGTTAAGCATTTCTCTCTTGGGCTGATTGTTCACAGACTTACACACAGGCCCTGCCCTTGGACAACACAAGAGGGAATCCTTTGCTGACCATTACTCACTTCCAGAGATTGCAGGAGATTGTATTTAAAAATTTAGGGCAAAGACATATTTTTTTATCAGAATATACTTAAATTATGTTTTAAAGGTAAAAATTTTTTGCTATATGTTTAATCTATGTAACTATGTATTCAGTTAAATTTTTGCATTTTACATTTTGTAGCTTGTTGTCTTAATTGGAAGAAGTAATTATGGTCTAATAGGAGTCTTCTCTTTTTTCGATTTGTAACGTTTTAGTGCTGCCAACTGTCCCTATTCAGAAATCAATTTGAATAAAGACCGAATTTTCCCAGATCGTTTAAGTGGTGAAATGCCTCCAGCTAGTCCATCATTTCCAAGAAGTAAAAGAGCCGACACAAATGAAATCTCTTCGTCTCCTGAAACCAGGTAATTAAAGTGGTAATATTAGTGTTACTCAGAGGTAACTGTGGTTGAAAGACATTTTTTTCCTTAAGGTGTTTTGTGTTCTATGGTGATGTCTTCTAGTACATTACTGAAAATGCCCCTGATTTAATGTGAAATAATGGTGGGGGTCAATACTTGGATTGAAAAAAATTTAGGCAAATTTTTTATAAAAGTATATGCACATCGGGCAAGATTTCTCTTGTTCATCTTTTAGCTGAACTTGCTTAATATTAGAAGTTTGGACATCCCAGTCATTGTATTTCCTGATAATTCATATTTCTCAATGAACTGATCCATATTTATATAAGATCATCCTCTGTAAAGAAGATGATCGATACCCTGTGAAGAATGGACTTTCTTTTTAGTGTTCGTTATACGCCACATGCTTGTATCTACATTGTTTCATTTAATTATTAGCGTATTCGTTGTACAGTGTGCTCAGTCATTTGGTTTTGATTTCACTTGTAGAGTTAAGCTGGAACGTTTTAACCTCTATGGATTATTCAGTAAAGAACCAAGTTTTGTTTGATGTATCTTTAAGTAAATGGCCTCTGTCCTTGCATTGACTGAAGATACTACAAAAGAAAACAGTAATAGAAAGATGATCCTTCACACTTATGTTTGGGGACTTTTCTTTTATGGGGAGTCTTTAAAATCTAAGGCAATGTAGTTATTTGATTATCTTAATATTTGGTAGCTCACGAATGTCCCAAGTGAACATTTGAATTAATTAGTTTGATTCTTAGTTCACAGCAATGTTGTCGAAGCAGTGGCATTTAAAGTATCAGTATCCTCATAGAAAAGCAGTTTTGCCCTATGGATGAAGGAGAGTTATAATCTCTTTAATTAGAAAGAACAGTGATGATTTATTCTTAATCCTTAAAACCATGACTAATGTAACCTAAACTCATTCACCTAACTCAGAACCCTATAATGAGGGCATATCACTTGAGGAAATTTACTTTAAGACAAATGAAGTACTAATTCACATAGTAGTGATTATAGCAACAGAGTTCATTGACTCACAAGGAGGTAAGGATCCCTAAAGTTTTTATTTCAAAAGCCAAGATATTGTGTACAATTTTAAAAGGATACTCTGAGGTGCTGGCAGTTTGACCTTCAGGCTTTTCACTAACTTTCTGGGCCCTGGGCTGGATAGCTGGACTCAGTTTCCTCACAGCAGAAAGGAAAATGATAACAAAGGAAAGGTTGTTAATAAAGAAGTCTAATCTTATGGCTTGAGAATGGTTGCTTTAAGGTAGAATTAACAGAGTTGAAGTTAGCTGGCTTCTTTGCTGTAAGTGAATCTGTATCAACGTATTTAATATTTTTAAAAAAGTTACTTTTTAAAAGATTTTTATTAGAGTATGCTGCTGCTAAGTCACTTCAGTCGTGTCCGACTCTGTGCCACCCCATAGACGGCAGCCCACCAGGCTCCCCCGTCCCTGGGATTCTCCAGGCAAGAACACTGGAGTGGGTTGCCACTTCCTTCTCCAATGCATGAAAGTGAAAAGTGAAAATGAAAGGGAAGTCGCTCAGTCGTGCCCGACTCTTAGCAACCCCAGGCTCCTCCGTCCATGGGATTTTCCAGGCAAGAGTACTGGAGTGGGGTGCCATCACCTTCTCCTTATTAGAGAATAGTTGATTTAAAATACTGTGTTAGTTTCAGATGTACAGCAAAGTGAATCAGTTAGACATATGTGCATTCCTTTTTAGCTTCTTTTCCCATATCAGCCATTACAGAGTAGAGTCCCCGTGTTATACAGTAGATCCTTATTAGTTATTTGTTTTATACATGGTAGTGTGTATAGCAAACATGACATTTTTTGATCACTGATTCTTTTACCTGATCTTAAGAATGGTAAGGTGTACAAAGCTCTGAGAACAGTGAGTAATAAGTAATCAGTCCTCAATAAATGTTAGTTTTTATTAGTTTTGTTGCAAGAGGAATAGTTTGCTTATTTGTTTCTTTTATTCCAGAGAAGCAAAGTAAGGCCGGCACATTTTTTAAATATATACATATATCTAGGTTAAGGAGAAGGCAGTGGCACCCCACTCCAGTACTCTTGCCTGGAAAATCCCACGGACGGAGGAGCCTGGTGCGCTGCAGTCCATGGGGTCGCTAGGAGTCGGACACGACTGACGACTTCACTTTCACTTTTCACTTTCATGCACTGGAGAAGGAAATGGCAACCCACTCCAGTGTTCTTGCCTGGAGAATCCTAGGGATGGGGGAGCCTGGTGGGCTGCCGTCTATGGGGTCGGACACGAATGACTCGACTTAGCAGCAGCAGCAGCAGGTTAAACTTTGAGTAGAACACTCAAACAAGATGATTCTCATGATGTCAGATAATGTTCTCTCCTCTTTTCTCAAAATTGTTGCTCACGTGGATGGAGTTCCAAGTCAGGTTTTAACACATTTTATTTGCGTCCTTCATAATAATTTTCAAAACATTGGTCCACCAGACTGTATTTTTTTTTAATTTTATTTTATTTTTAAACTTTACAATAGTGTATTAGTTTTGCCAAATATCGAAATGAATCCAGACTGTATTTTTTTAAAAAGGCATTTGGCACAGCAAGGGACAGCTAGCACTCCCAGAAGCAGACCTTGAGACAAAGATTTGATTGCAGGTGGTTTATTTAAGAGGTGAGGAAAGCGCCAGTGGGGGAGTAGGGAGGTGAGGCCACGAAGGGAAAACAGCTGGTAAAGCTTCACTGTCACACCAGCTACCACTGTAAACAGCAGGAGCACAGTCCTGCTGGGGCCTCTCTGGGAGACTGTGTAAAACACACCTCTCAGGTTTTCCCACCATAGGGATGAACACGCTCAACTGTTTTAAACACTTGGAAAGGAATTATCCTTCAATTAAAAACATGAATAAAGTGGAAAAAACAAACACGAGAGTTCCCTTTGGTCACAGAGCGAGGCTGCCAGGGTGGAAGGATGAGCGAATGCCCCAGCATGTCCCCTGCCACACCGCAGGTAGAGCTGCCAGAACCCGGGTAATCCTTGGGAAGGCAGAGCAAGTGAGACAGGTGGGCACAGTGGGTGGCCAGGGGACGTGGTCTAGGCACGGCTGACAGTGTCTGCTGCACCAGCCGAGGCACCCATTTCAAGTGCCAGCTGGGCACCAGAATGAAGTATGCTGGCATTGCTTTTGATCCAGAAGCAGAAATAATAAGGCCAGATAAATGAAAAATTTGAGGACTACCTATGTCTTTTTCATACCAGAAAAAGTATTTTAAGGGCCAGTTCATAGGCCAGCTACTCAAAATATACCCATGGACCACTGGTGTTCCTTATCTATGCTTCACAGGCCTGACTCCATATCTGATCCCCTGACATCTCTAATATTCAGATTAGGGGCCCAGCCAGCCAGAACCTTTCAGTCTGGAGCCCAGGAGCCTACATTTTAAAAGTTCATTTGGGAATATATCTCCCTGCTTAAAAATTTCAGTGACATCTCTTTACTCTTGGAATTAAAGGCCTAATTCTGAAAGTAGCCTGCAAAACCAGTGTTATCTGGTATCTGCTGAACTCTCCAGCTTTTTACCGATCAGGTCGTTTTTAAACAATGCTTCAGCCGTCTTGGTCCTCAAACCTTTTCTCTCTGCCTTGAACCCTTGTCTCTAACCTGTCCTAGTGAGTCTCACCTCATGGGCTTCAGGGTAGCTCCCATTTCCCCAGGGAGGCTTCATCCTTTCCTGCAGACCCTGGGTCAGGTTCCTCATCACTTGCTTTTGTGTTACACATGCCCAAACTGTTGATGGTTCTCTGTAAATACTTCCTCTGAGTCTGTGTGCTTGTCTCATTGGTAAGCTCCACAAGGGCAGAGGCCACATCTTCTCTGATTCTTAGATGCCCTCAGTGCCAAGTATACTACCCGACACTCGGTGAGGCTGGAAGGCCGCCATGAGTCATCCACTAACCTTCAGAGGAGACCTACCAGTCATGTCGCCCAAGAGGCCACCTCTGTGTAGCCTTTTTGTAGCCTTTTTTTTGTTCCAGCAACACTTCTTACTTTTTAAACTTTGTACAATCCCCACACCAGATATCGAAGAGGTGATTATTAAATGATGAGATAAAGCCCCCAAACACATACCTGTGCTTTTATAAATGTTTCCCAAACTGTTGTTTGCCTTCCTCCCTCCATAGAAAACCATACCATACAAATGACAACATTTGTATGACGCAATGAGAAAGTGGTTGGGACTGCCTCTGGGTGACTAGACAGGGGCCGTGTTTACTGACAGGACCACCGGCAACAATATCTCAGAACTCTTGTACCTGAGCGTCAGGGCATCCTGGCTGGGAAGCTCTGCTCCACGTTAAGAGGGCTCTGCCTTGAGTACTTTTGTAGGTGTACTGAATGTTTGGGTCTGTTTTCTTTACAGAGACTTGTCAAATGGGTGGTCAGCTAATGAATGAGTTGCCAGTGTGTATATAGATAGAAATATGAGATTGTAATGCTTTCCCAGTTATCCGTTCATTCATCACATGCATAAGGAGTGTCAGTATTGTGTCTGGAGCTTTCAATGAGATGTTTTCCTTGGGAGATCAGCAGCTCATCTCTGCCCTCACTGCCCTCCTGGCAGCAGATGGTAAGGGTCTGCCAGTCGGTGGAGGTTTCTGGGGACCAGTAACCTTACATCTCTATATGTCTGCAGCTGAGTAAGAGAACGTGTTTCTCTATATATCTGAATAAAAGCTTTCAAAGTTCTAAACTTTGTTTTGCATCAGAAATATCAGATGCTTGTTAAAATGCAACCCTTAAGGTACCATCTCCAGAGATACTGACTCAGAACATGTAAGCTGCATCCCAGTTCATTTTTAACAGGCACCCCCAGGTGATGGAAGCAAGTGATCTATAACCCAGACGTTGTGAATCATTACTGAATATAAAGACCCTTCTCCAGAGTAATAGTTCATGATGTGTTACCAAACAAAGAACATCAGCATCTGTCTGATGTAGTCTTATTCTCCTGAATATATTCTATAGTGGCTTGTCATTGTGTTTCTAAATTAGGTGCTATGTCTGTTTAAAATCACATTATGTTTTAAGGTCCTGTGTTGTTTAAGCCCGCTTAGAGATAACCATAGAAACATAATAAAGCCTTTTAAAAATACCTGCAAATGCTTATATTAACTTGCGAGGCAAATGTCCATTACTAACCTATATCCAAAGAAAAAATTCAAGTCAATCTTATATAGGCCATTAAAACAGCTTTTCGAGTTGTAGATCCAGTGTTTCTACTTTGAGAATTATGTGGAACAGTTACAGGAGTTGCAGCTTCAATCTGATTTACATAGTTAGGATGAATCAGATTTGCCCATCTGTACCCAAAAGAAGGGCTTTATGAAACAGATGGGAATACAAACTAACATAAAATATGAAACTGTAAGCATATACATCTCTTTACTTTGCTAAACTGTAAAATCAAGTAGAGTAAAATTAGAGCCAGAAGTTCTAAAAGGTGGCAAAAGTTAATTAGAATTCTTCAGAAGCTTTGTTTTGCTTCCTAAGGTACTCTGGTCATGAGGACTTGGTATTAATGACTCAGAAAGTCCCTTTAATCGGTGGGCATCCCCTGCCTATTGTAAAGCCTCTCCGCCCCCCCACCCCTTTAGTTGATATGCTGCCAGATACGGATTAGGAACTGTGAAACTCTTCAAATATTCCAGTTCTTGGGAATCTGCATCAAATCTATGCAGTAGTTTATGCACGCTAGGGAGGAGCTGGGTTATTAACACACTTCCAATCCAGATGCCAACTGCTGTGACACCAAGGCACCCATTCAGAGTGTAAGGAAAAGATGACTGTGTTATTGCTGATGCATGGGAAGTTGTTAGAACAATATTATAACAGGGTCTTACTTTATCTCCTTGAATAGCACTTATTTTTGACTCAGGAGATGCTTTTATATACACTAGAAAATAACATCTGTTCTCCTTTTCTATGACAGCAGCATGAGAGCAGTGCAGTCCTGCTCTTCTTATGACATGATCTTTATTTCCCAAATCTCACCTTATTGGTTAGGGCTTTTCATCTTATACAAGAATTGATAAATTAATTGAGGAATTCATTTTACTGGGGAGTTTCCTTGGCATCTTGATAACATCCACTATATTTACTTACTCATTATATTCCTTTTTTCACTAACATGTTAGTAGCCTTATTAATTAGGGCTTCCCAGGTGACGCTAGTGGTAAACACCCGCCTGCCGGTGCAGGAGAGGCAAGAAACATGGGTTCAAGCCCTGGGTTGGGCAGATCCCCTGGAACAGGGCATGGCAACCCATTCCAGTATTCTTTCCTGGAGAATGATGTGGACAGAGGAACCTGGCAGGCTACAGTCCATAGGGTCGCAAAGAGTTGGACACAACTGAAGTGACTTAGCGTGCACGCAGCCTTATTAATCAAAATTTTTTATCTGTAGTCATTAGGTAAATAGTAAACTGTGTTGACCTTTCCTGAGCTGTGTTAGGAAAAATGCTGTTAAAACTATTGTTCGTGTATTGTCTCAAAAGGAATTTAATTTTTAAATATCTTTATTCAAATGTTAACTGTAGACATACATGAAAGTTTTATTTGCCACTTTTTTCTAATCCCTTTGAATGTGGCGACCTCCTTGTTTGGACACAATCAGCACAATCTTCTCTTCATTTGTAGGAGGCATTTTGGAGACAATTTCAGGTTCTCTAATTTTAAATTTCCTCTAACATATTACTCTTAAGATTTCCATTTGATTTTTTTTACCTGTTAGTGACCTCAGCCCAAAAACTTTTTTTTCAAAGTGCTGGGGGTATGCAAAGAGACATCCTTTTAATATTCAAATTAGGAAGCTACATTTCTTACAGCTCTCACAACATTCACTGTGTCCCCACTTGTTCCTGGAAGTACAGGTAATTTACAGTTCTAACAAAGCCCCAATGAGGCTAGAGTAAGCTATTCTGGAAGGAGAATGATGGAGTGGTTTTGAGGTATGAGCCAAGCCAAATTCATGCTGGAGTTAGAGAGCTGGCTAAAATCCCTGAATTGAAACAGAATAATTGTTTCATATTTTTTCAGTATTATTTTTAACAGACTGATGACTAATTGAAACATAACTGGCTAGGGATTGTTTTTAAATGAAAAATAAGCTTGAAGAAATCCAGCTGTTTGCATTCAGATGCTATCCTGTTGCTATATATTTACTCTTCTAATGTTTGTTTCACTAATATTTACCACAAAGTCTAATTTGAGTAAGATAGTAAGACATCTAAAGCATGACACATAATTACAGAGGAAAAAAAAAAAAAGGGTGCTGACTCAGAAAGAAAACATTTTTCCATTTGAGTGGATTCCACTGTCTTAATTAAAAGCCTACAGAGTATTCTTCACTAAGATTTTGTGCTTAGTCACTCAGTTCAGTTCAGTTCAGTTGCTCAGTCGTGTCCGACTCTTTGCGACCCCCATAGACAAGAGCCCGCCAGGCTCCTCTGTCCATGGGTATTCTCCTGGCAAGCATATGGAAGTGGGTTGCCATGCCCTCCTCCAGGGGATCTTCCCCATCCAGGGATGGAACCCAGGTCTCCTGCATTGCAGGTAGATTCTTTACTGAGCCACTGGGGAAGCCCTTGAGTAAGATATAAGTAGGAGCATGATAAATGGTAACTTAATATTTAAGAATTACTTACATTTTAGGATACAATTGTTTACTGACATCTGTTTTCTTTATGTAACCTGTTTTTCTCAGGTTTTGAAACAACCTTTAGATAAATGGTTATGAACCAGACTACAGTCAGACTTCCTAGGCTGCTACTTACTAGCTGTGTAAACATGTAACCAAGAGAGGTTTGTCTCTAGAATGGGAATGTAATAACAGCATCTGCCTCACATAGACATTATGAGGATTGAATGATCTAACACAGGTAAAAGCACTTAGGAAAGTGCCCGGAATACAGTAGTCTCCCTTGGGATTTGAGAATTTTTAAGAACCAATTTATTTCAATATTTCTTTAGCCTGAATTGAAATATAATCATAGCTAAATATATATGATTATATAGCTAAATATAATATGATTATATTTCAATTCAGGCTAAAGAAATGTTGAAATAAACTGGTTCTTAAAAATTCTCAAATCCCAAGGGAAACATTTATCATGCTCCTACTTATGTGTCTGGCTGTGCGTTAAGCACTTATTATACATTATTTTGTTGATCCCTCCAAAGCCTGTGAGTTAAAGGATTTATTATCCTTGTTTTACAGAAGATGCAGCTGAGGGTTAGGGAAGTTCAGTAACTTGCTGAAGGTCATATAGGACTAGTAAGTAGCAGAGCTGAAAGTTGAACCGGGTCTATTCACCTTCAAAGACCGTACATGTCACCACTGCTGGGCTGCTTTCTCCACGTTATAATACACACCCTGGGCCTAATCAGCTTGTACTCCCTTCCTAATAGAAATTGTTGGTAGTGAAAAATGGTGATCCAGAGGAGAAGATAAGAATTTTAAAGTAGAGCAAAATCATAATATTAAAGTACAACATAAAAATATTTTGGGTTGTCATTTAAAAAAAAAATCTTCAATAAGCATATCTTGTACTATGTTCCAGAGTGTGTAATAATATTGTCCCAGAGTTTTGACATTCTGATATAAACATGTTTTATTTATAATTGGAAGACGGTATAGCTAGAATAACTTTTTGCTTGGAAAGTTAATATCCTTGATAAAGCGTTTCATTTTTGCATAGAGAAAGAAATTCATAACAGTTCCTATTCAATCAGAATTAGCAATGAAATTTCTAAACTTATGGGTGAGAGAAATACTGGTTGTCCAATTCAGAAAGTGATTTTTAAGTAAAATATAAAACAAGAAAGGATATTAATGAGTCAGATTCTTCATTCCTAACCTTATCAATAAAAGACAGTTGAAAACTTTAATAAGATTATGATACAAGAAGGAAGTTTCCTTTAAGTGTATATAATAGGGATGTGTACTGTATTCTGGAAAAACACAAGGATAAAAAACAAGTAATAATTATTTCTAAGTATAGATTTTGGTGTGTTAAGACCTGGTTCTATACTAGTTCTGAAAATTTGGGATTAACCTCCAAGTTTGAGCGAATGTAACAACAGAACCTTCTTCCAGTGATTGTTATGAAATATCAGACATGTAAAGAACTCAGCCAGTCTTGGTGCATAGTATCTTTCTAAGTATATTAACTTTTCTTATTACTTCTCATTAATACTGTTTCCACATTTCTGTATGTGCTTGATCAGGAGTCTGTTTCCTTAAGGGGCTCTGTTCACCCATCTATTTCATAATACCTGTTCTAATAGACTATTCAGATAGACCCCACACCACCAACCATCTCACTAAAGGAAACATCAGAACCCTAGGGGACTTAATCACTTTTAAGTTTAAGGAGTTAGCAGGCTCAATATATTAATTGGAAGTAAAACATTCAGTAAACCTTTCTTGTAGTGTTCTGTTTTGGTGCAAATAAATATCCATATTTATAGATTCCCAAGTTTATATGGGTTAAGTTTAATGAAATATCATGAGTTTAAAGTAAGGAAAATGAGAACTGAACATGCTTTTGTAATTAAGCAATGTGAATAAGAGCAGAAGGTTTCTTTTTTGCTTCTCTTTGGGGATAGATAATGGCAGATCAGGCGCAAAGAAACTCTTAGGGTCAAACATATTATTTTCCTTTTCTATTTCTGTTTCTTCCTAGAAAATGATTCTTTTCCTACATTTCATAAATCATCCATATTGTATTTGGGCATAAGAATACAAAAGAACTTCCCTCATACTTTGGTCTTTATAGCTTTATTTTAATGAAGTTTACTTTTAGGGAATATATAATATACTTTACTGAAACCACAAAAATAAGCATTAATTATTAGTGGACAATTTCAATCATAAAAAATGAAATATTCAGGAAAATCTAGGACTTAATTTTAGCCTTTGGACTCAGTTTGGGCTTTGGTTTTTGTTTTCTTTTTGGGGTGTTTTATTTGGGGCTTTTTTAACAATATTAATTAAAGCTTTTAGGTAATTATGCTAATTAATTGGGAATTTGTTTCCTTTGACTCAGAAAAATGCCAGTTTTAAGATACATCACTCTAATGTGTGATTGTTTATAACAAGCATTAAGATTAGCTATCCACAGACCATTTTTTTCAGTGGCCACAATAACGGATAAATTTGTGGACTCAAAAACTATTATTTCCAGTTTAATATGAAACAAATGGAGAAGATCACATAAGCTATTTTTAGCATAATGTGATCTTAACATGTAATTATCAATTCTTTTTACATAGAAGACAGTTTTCTGTTATTACTTAATGTCCTTTTTCCAGTTATCATTAATTTTCCTACTTGTTTTCACTGTACCTCTATCTCCCCACTTTCCATGGAGTAAGAGCCTCCAGAGTCATTAATTGATTTTTCGTAGAAAAAAATTTTATTGCATAATAAAAGTGATTCTTTCCATTCTCAAATAAGCAAGTATCCTTCAGCAGTTGTAAAGATTGTTTTCAGTATAAACTAAGCCAGGGAGCTCAGATTCCAATGAAATTTCACGTATCTCTGGAAGTGATCTTTCTAAGAAAAGAAGTAGTGAATATATTATTTATCACATGCTTACTGTGTTGACATCGTTATGTTAAATTACTGTTGTTACAAATAGGGAATAAATAAGTGCTTCAGTAATTAAGATTATAAAACTCTTTTATATTTTGTTGGGATATTTGGCTTCAAGGGTATTTTCCCTTTTCTTAACACTGAGCAAAAGTGTGGTCTGAGTCTTCAAGAAACTAAGGATATTTGTAAGGGTAACAGCATATGAAACAACAGAACATAAGTACAGAGGATTATAAAATATTATGAAGTATTCATTTTGAACCCTGAGTATATAATAGATTAAGTTAAAATTTTTAAATCCCTGAAATTTAACTTTAAAGAAAATATACATAGCCTGGGCCTGGTTTCCTTTAAAGCCATTTTTGTCCCTGACTTCAGGGTAAAGCTCTGAATTAGGATTGTAATGGGTCCATTCCATTTTAGAGCATTCATGGCATGGTTCGATTAGCATTAGGTCATTCCTAGTCAGAAAGAGATGGAATCAGTTCAGCCTATGAATTTAACCTATTTAAGCCAGGAAAAGCTTCCTAGAATTGAGTTTGATTCTCCTGAGCAATCTCAATCTCAAATCCCAGAGCGGAGTAGTATATGGTGACTTGATTAAATGATGTGGACTTTAAAACCCTCTTTTTCCTTGAAATTGTAGTCTTACCAAACAGTGCAAGTAATATTGCTCATGAACATGTGTCCCAATTTGAAGTTGAACTATTCAGTAGCCACATTTTTCATTCTTAGCTTTCTGAACAGTGAATGAAAATTGATAATGAAGGAAATGAACATTTATAGATGTTCTTAGTATTAATTGCTTCTTAATGAAGCTAAAAATCCTTTCGAACATTTTAATGATATCATTGGTTTTTAAATTTTAAATAACAGTTTCTGAGGTGCAGTGTTGAACCATTTCTTTAAACATTTCTATTTTTCTCAGAGACCAGCGTGCTGAGGATGTCAAAGAAGACTTTGAAGAGAGAACAGAGAGTGAGCTGAGGACACCACATGAAGCCAGAGGTACCCATAATACTCTCATATTATCGATAGGTATTACGATTAATACTCAACAATCAAAACTGGAATGTAGCAGTCCCTTTTATATTAAAGACAGACTTCATCTGTTACTGCAAGCAATAAAAGTTTATTGTTCAGGATAATTTTGGTATACAATTCATAACGAGATGGATCCATCTGTGACCTGTATTTATATTCCCTTTCACATCTGTGTAGAATATTGTGTGTAGAGTTTGAATAAGGCCTTCTATTTGCTCCATGTAGTGTGTTTTTAACATTGTTGATGTTGTTTGCTTCATATGTTTCAGACTCATCTCAAAACATGTTGACATACAAATAGAAGTACTATGGTCTTAATCTAATACCTCAAAATGAAAAGAAAATCACTTGAGCAAATGTTTTAAGTTGTTCTGGAGAAAGTAACTTGTCTTATATCTTTGCTGAATAGATATTACAGTAGTTTAACTGAGCAATGAAGTTGTAATGACTGTTGTTCATAGTATAACCTGTATTTATAATTTACACATGGCTTTATAGTTACTATTTATTTTTATAAGAAAAGGTTGGCTGGATTAGGATTTTAATGATTGCCTCTGAGGACTTTGCCTGTCATGTGCTTTCTTGGGTTTAGATTATTTGTAAGATTATAGAATGACACCTAAGGACTGTTTGCCTGTAATGACCTATTCTGTAAGTGATGCTTGGATTTCCATATCTGATTTTCATAAAGCAGTAATTTATGGTTAATTTAAAAGCTGTATCCTCTGCTGTCCTCAGCATATTTTATAGTGTCTAATATTACACCATTTACAAACCCCTACGGATGGCCAGGGTTTCATCTGTGATCTCCCACCTGTCCACTGTGTAATCTTAGACATTTCACTGAACACTTTTCAGTGCTTGTTTCCTTATCTGCCAAAAGATTGATAGAGGTAGTCCCTCCCACAGTTGTTATGGGGATTGAGTACAGTAACATTTGTAACTTGCTTAGAACAGCGCCTGGTACATAATAAGTGCTGTGCAAGTATTTGATTATTTAAAATGTTTCTAGTCACTTAGAAAGGAAAAGAAAAACAATTTGTGAAGGTTTTGTCATCAAGGTATTGTGCTGCTGTGCTCAGTTGTGTCTGACTCTCTGTGACCCCTTGGATTATAGCCTGCCAAGCTTCTCTGTCCATGGCATTTTCTGGGCAAGAAGCCTGGAGTGAGTTGCCATTTCCTACTCCAGGGGATCTTTCTGACCTAGGAATTGAATTCATCTCTCCTACATTGGCAGGTGAATTCTGTACCACTAGCGCCACTTGGGTTCTTAATCCAAAGCATCAGCCTTTCTTAGTGAATGGTGGTTAGGAGCACGGCCTTCATTCTTGTCTCAGCTCCACCAGTACCAGCTGTGCGGCTGGCTCTGGGGAAAGCATTTTAACATCTGTGTCTCAGCTTCTGAGTAGTGCCCTCATCACTGGATTATTACGAGAAGTGAATGCATCAGTGGCTGCAGGATTAGCTGTAACAGCAGTGGTAATAGCAGGAGTGGTAGCCTTGTGAAGTAAGTGTCTATTGTGTGCAATTATCTGATCCCTGGAAGTTTAGATAGAGTCATGGTAAAATCTTCTGGGCTCTGAACTTTTTGAGGGAAGGATAAGGCAATGGCACCCGACTCCAGTACTCTTGCCTGGAAAATCCCATGGACGGAGGAGCCTGGTAGGCTGCAGTCCATGAGGTCGCCAAGAGTCGGACACGACCAAGCGGCTTTACTTTGATTTTTTCACTTTCATGCACTGGAGAAGGAAATGGCAACCCACTCCAGTGTTCTTGCCTAGAGAATCCCAGGAACGGGGGAGCCTGGTGGGCTGCCGTCTATGGGGTCGCACAGGATTGGACATGACTGAAGCGACTTAGCAGCAGCAAAGCAGTGATTTTCAGCCTTTTCAGTTTCTTCCTAACTTGGTGATATAATTCACTTTTCACTTGATTTACTGAGCTGATTTTGATCCTTCACCCCCCCCACCCTCAAAATAGTCTATTTAATGGAGAATTTGTTTGTTAATGTGATATGCATGGTGTTCTTTCTTTTTCATGGTAGTTTTGTCTATTCAAACTTTGCATATTTTTATCCTGTTTTTCTTGATTTGAATTACCTGAGTTTTTCTGTTTTATTATTCTTTCCAAACATTGCTAGGATTCGTATATAACCCTTTAGTCTTTTTCTCACCTACAAAACCTGTAGTTTAGTATGCATTTTATGCTGTCTTATTTTTCATTAGTGAAAGGGAGCCTCATAAAAACAAGCTGTTTTGAGAATTTTTGCACATATGTTCCTAAGTAAAATTTGCCTATTAATATCTCATCCAGTTTTAGCCTCCTAAAATGAGTTTGATAACTTCCCTTCATTTCCAGATTTTTGAAACATTTTATGTAAAACTTTCATAAAATTAATTTTTTCTGTAGTAAAATCTTTTTATCATAGTTAGCTTTTATTTAACTGCTTTCTTAGCTTTGTATTATAATTTTTTTGAAATTTTTTCCAGATTCATTCTGTTTGGAAAAGATTTGAATTTCACCTGCTGACCTTACCATATAAGAGTTTGTTGGTTTTCTTTCTCTGGACCCCATGAACCTTCAGTACAAAATGAGCTCTTATGGTATCTTGGTGATGTTGGGAATATCTCAGATCCTAGTCAGTGTGTGGATGTGTTTAGTTCTTTCTGTCCTTCTGCCTCTCAGGTATAGAGCCATGACCTAGTGTCTCAGATGAGGCTCTCTGTTAGCAGACATTGAGAGTGGTGTGTGCAGGAGTCTTGTTAGTGGTTACTCGGGAGCAATACCAGTGGGAGAGTTGAGAGAAGCAGCAGTGGGCAGAATGAGAAATTGAGTTGTGATGCAGTTACAGCAGAAGCCTCAGTTGATCCCATAAGGAATTCTGGATGAATATTGAGAATTATCTCAGATTTAGGCAGGAGAATCCCACCTTCGTATCTTTGCATTGACTACTCCTCGGATATTGGCTGAGAAGGGCAGGAACCTCCGTTTGGCTTAGGGCAGTTTCTGGAGAGGGAGGTAGCTGTGAGGCATCAGCAGTCACAAGGTAGGAGAATGAAAGGTCTCGTTTCTGAAGGGTGATTTGGGTGGCGTGCTGCAGCGTCTGCCACACTTGGCTCATACTACACGTCTGCTACACTTGGTCTCTGACTTTCCTATAAGAAAAATCAAACAAAAATGAAAAACAGTATCCTTTCACATATGTGGAGTTAGGCCAGCCAAATTAAATCTAATCTTTTGGTTTTAAACAATGAATTTGACTCCTAAATTCAATCTTCTTTCATTATTTTGCCTGAGATGTTATGAGCTTGCTTTTTTTTTTTTTTTAATCCAGAAAACTTCCTTCCGTTATCATTTTTATTATTTGGTATTGTTGCTGTTCAGTCGCTAAGTCATGTCAGACTCCTTGCAACCTCACAAACCGCAGCATGCCAGGCTCCCCTGTCCTTCACTATCTCCCAGAGTTTGCTCATATTCATGTCCATTGAGGCAGTGATGCTTTCAAACCATCTCATCCTTTGCCACGTCCTACTCCTTTGGTCTTCAATCTTTCCCTGCATCAGGGTGTTTTCCAGTGAGTCGGCTCTTTGCGTCAGGTGGCAAAGTATTGGAGCTTCAGCTTTAGCCTCAGTCCTTCCAACGAATATTCAGGGATGATTTCCTTTAGGATTGACTGGTTTGATCTCTTTGCAGTTCAGGGGACTCTCAAAAGTCTTTCCAGCATTTGAAAGCATTAACTCTGTGGTGCTTAGCCTCCAATTCTCATATCCGTACATGACTACCTGAGAAAGCATAGCTTTTACTATAATGGACCTTGTTTGGCAAAGTGATGGCTCTGCTTTTTGACTGGTAATGCCTATTATTCTTGGGTTAGATCCAAAGGATGATATTCAAAATATTTAACAGTTGGTTTGACAGCCAACACTGAACAGGACAGTTAAAACAAACACCAGCTTTAGTGCTGTAGCAGTTTGGAGGCTCCGTGGTGTACTTAGTTACAGCATCTTAGGGAAGTCCCTCAAGTGCCTGACTTCTGAGGGTGGAGGGGCCTGTTACCATCCAACGTGGAGGCATTATAATATTTCAACAACTTGTACATTTTTTGATATTCTAAGCATATATCTCAAGTTGGAATATCTTACTCTTGCTCTGTCAAGTCTGCTATTTACTGCCTTTAACATGAATTTTAATAGTGGTTTTATTTTCCTTTAATTTCTTGCACTAGCTTTTTTTTTTCTTTTTTCTTTTCATAGCCTGTTTTTGTCTTGTAGAGGTCATGTTCCCTTGTGTTTTACTAAAAATCATGAAACTCTTCTGTCAATAATTTAATGCTCCTTTCCTGATGTTTTGTGTAACTTTTTATCAAAGGCCTCATGGTGATTTTTTTTTTTAAATCATTTTTGAGTGTAGAGAAGTTTCCCCACATTTTTTGTGAAGAAACTTACCTCTCAATGCTCCCATTGGGTATGGTAGAATTCCTCTTTCACACCTGAGATTGAGGGTCAGGTAGGTATGCTGAGCTTAGTACGTGCTCCGTAGTGTTCATTCACAATGCCCTTCCCCAGGGTGGAAGCAGCCTTCCCAGATCTAGCCTGATTAGAGGGTAGCGTAGGAGACAGGAGAGAAATCCTTTTGCAATTTGTGCACTATTTAGTATAGAGGAGACTGAAAAGATCCACCTAGTCACAGCTATGGTTTCTCCAGTAGTCATGTATGGATGTGAGAGTTGGACCGTAAAGAAGGCTGAGGTCCAAAGAATTGATGCTTTCGACTTTTGGTGCGGGAGAAGACTTTTGAGAGTCCCTTAGACAACAAAGAGATCAAACCAGTCAATCCTAAAGGAAATCAACTCTGAATATTCTTTGGAAGGACTGATGCTGAAGATGAAGCTACAATATTTTGTCCCCCTAATGTGATGAGCCGACTCATTGGAAAAGACCCTAATGCTGGGCAGGATTGAAGGCAGGAGGAGGGGATGAAAAAGGATGAAATGGTTGGATGGCATTACTGACTCAATAACATGAGTTTGAGCAAACTCTGAGAGATAGTGAAGGACAGGGAAGCCTGGCATGCTGCAGCCCATGGAGTCACAAAGTGTTGGATACAATTTAGCAACTAAACAATATCAAGACTGAAAACAAGCCACCCTATATTCCTTATAGTCAGTAGGATTTAAGACTCAGTAAGCCCATGAGAGCTATTTTATTTGGAGTCTTAGAGCAAATTGATTTTTAAAAACACTTCCCCTAATAAAAAGCCTCCTACCTTGTTTCTTCTGTTATTTCAATTTAATTCCATACAATATGTGTGATTATGAACCTTTTCAACTTTTTGATGATTCCTACTGTGTTACTGAATTTGACCTTTGGAGACCTTTACTAAATACAATTCATTACATTTTTCTTCTTTCTCTATTTGCTGACTTCTATTTCCTTTACCTGAAAGATAAAATAACTCTTTTTCTCCATTGTAGGAAGGCCCATTAATAAAGGATCCTATAAATTGACCTTAAAATTTAAACTCTTGTATTCCTGGGAAAGGTGTAATTTTCTTTCCCTTTTGCAAACGTTCTTTCTCATGGATGCTGATGGGCAGAGAGAGTTGAATTATATTTTGTAATGTGCTAGATTCTTACTTGAAAAATCAGGCTTGCTTTTTGCTTCCATAGAAGTTGGTTTTTATTTTGGTTGTTAACCTTGAAATGATCCTCAAATATTTTTAATGCTTGAGTGTAGGATCTTGGAGCTAAGTTTATCCACATTCCTTGATGTTGTGATCCATTTATTCTACCCAATCAATGTTATTGTTCATCCTTCTTATATTTAGTCACCAGTGTGTAACTCCATTAAAAAGATTGGTTGACAGATGTATCCCATTTCTTCTGGCTTTTTTCCTTTCACATTAAGAGCATTTTTTTATAGACTTATGGAATATTAACTTAGAAGGGCCATTGACTCCTTTTCATTTTTGCCTTTTTATATTCAATATACTCTCAGTTATATGCCTTTCTTTCAAGATAGGAATAATTTCTCCCTTTTGCTGAGCCTTTACTATATGTCAGATAGTGGAATAAGCATTTTTAAAAATATCATGTAATCCTTGCAACAATTCAGTTGCATTGATAGCCAAAATTTAGAGCTGATTAGTGACAGAACAGGTTTTAAATCCTGGTCTGAGTGCATGCTAAGTTGCCTCAGTCATGTCCAACTCTTTGCGACCCCATGGACTGTAACCCGCTAGGCTGCTCTGTCCATGGAATTGTCCAGGTAAGAATACTGGAGTGGGTTGCCATGCCCTCCACCAGGGGATCTTCCCCACCCAGGGATCAAACCTGTATCTCATGTCTCCTGCGTTGACAGGCGAGTTCTTTCCCACTAGTGCCACCTGGGAAGCCAGTTTTATCTGACTCTTAAACTCACCCCCTTGACCATGACTCAGATGACCCAGGGCCACTTTCTGATGCTTCCACTAGCTCACAGTGGGGCTTTGGGCTTTGCCCTGACAGTGTGTTTTTCTCGTCTTCAGGATAGCTACCTCCTAGTGCTGTTTTGAAAATAAAAATGAAACAAAGCATTTGAAGATTCTGGTCTCACTTCTGTCACTGGCTTAAAGGGAGGAGAATGAGTTGGGACAAGTGGCAAGTCATGGTTGGCTTGCTGATTAGCAGTATTCAGGCTTGGAAATAGGAAGCAGAATGGAGTCTGAGTCTGAAAGCAGCGGAGAGCGTGAAGAGTACTTTTCCTTTTCTTTGGGACTTGGGCTGCCTGTGGTTCTGCTGGGGTTCTCCGGGCCCCTGACGGGAACAGTCCTGTACGATGCAGGTTCTCATGTTCTGTGATACTGAGGACATCTCTTTCTTCTAGGAGATTTCATGTTTGGTTTAGAAGGTGGTCTCTATTCTGAAGATTTATTGTCTTGATTCTATGTGAAACATTGGAGGATATATTTCTTTCAGGATCACCTTTATCAGATCTGTCTTCTCACAAGAGTTAATCTTCTACTTCACTTTTTCCTACCCTGAAGTCAAATCAAGAATTTTAATACCTATATTTGCAGCCAGAATTGACAGACATTTGTATTTGCAAACTTCTACTTTGGATAACCACATTATTTATTAAACTTCATTTCAAGGAAGTCTACAAGGATATGCTGTATTAATGTAGCCTTCCAAATTGCATTGTAAATGCTGAGTAAATTATTGCTCTGTGAATGATTTTCGTGTAAGTAGTTGTAAATGATAGAGGCAGGCCTTTACTATCCATTCATGAAGTATCAACAAAAGAAAATAGTCCTCATTTGATTGTCTAGAGAGATGAAGTAGTGGTAAAACCATACAAAGATCCACAAAGTTATTTCTCTGACACTATTCCCATCTAATATTTTCTTGCTTCCAATATTAAGGAAGCTCAGCAATTGATGTTTTAATACTATATTTCCAAAAATGCGTTAAATTGCTTTCCAGGTCATGAAAGAAAGATTTTCTTTTTTTTTTTTTTTTTGGTATGATTTTTTAGTAATAATAAATAGCTTATTCAACATCAGTCTCTGGTTTTATATAATTATTGTCGAGATAACATTTATTGTAGGATAATTAGAAAATACAGGAAATCAAATAGCAGAAAATCAAAATTACTTGTGATTTTATCTTCTAACACACCATTTTCTAAATTTTGGGCAGCATTTTGGATTTTTTAATATCTGAAATATTGTATTAGCTATTTTGTAGCCTGCAGTGTTTTAACTATGTAACATTACAACCATTTTCACATAAATATTTATACTAATTATAAAATAATATCAAATATTCCCTCTGTGGATTGATGCAGCATTATTTAATGAAGTAATCTCTAATGGATATCTAAGCTAGTTATTCCCTGTCTCTCACTATTATAAATGCTATTGCAGTAAACCTTAGTAGTGATTAGGATTAGGGGTGTGTGTGTATGTGATATAAAATTCATACAAATGGCTTACACAGCAGTTTATTTCTCTCTCACATGGAGGAAGTTCAAAGGTAGGTGCTCCAGGATTTAATGGTGCTCAATAGGATCAAAGAAATCAGGTTCCACCTATCTTGTTGCTCTGCTTTGCAGAATGTCTGTTCCCAAAGTCTTATCTTGGTCAGAGGTGTTCTAGAGGGCTGGTTACTCAATTAGTGTTCTTCCCTGGAAGGAAGGAGGGTTAGGGTGAGAGAGTGGGGAGAAAAAGTTTGACCATATACCTTTAGTAAATTTTCATCTTGGGAAATGTCAAGAAATACAGAATACTCCTTAAAAAGTAATATTTTTCATGTAGGTAAGCAGTTTGAGAGGAAAGTGATAAGAAATCTGACCCTTATAAAATGATGGTGGCAGAAATGTCTTGCAGAATTAAAGGCTTTGTGCTCTGAAGCACATTGTACACATTCAGACCTACTCTTCCCTGCTGTTCTCACTGAGCCAGCTACTTGAGCCAAAGTCTGTGCACGTTTATTTGAATGTATATCACATATTCAAATAAAAAATCTGGAGTCATGTTTCTGTGCATTTCAAGGGATTTGGCTCATAATAGATTTTCAGTAGAACAGGATGAGGACCTAAAACCTTAAATCCAGTTATGTGAGATTTGCTGGATGAAATGTGGAAAGAAGGACCATGAAGGGTTTTTTATAAAATATTTGAAGAATTGAAATGTTTCACGGGGAAACAGTTTTCTATATAAGCTCACTCAGGAAGAACCAGGGCTAGTGGATGTTAGCTCCAGTAAGACAGATTTTTTTTTTTTCCAAATTCAGCATAGTGACTTTTCTAACATTCAGAGCAATTCAAATTTAGATTAGGCTAGTTTAAGAGAAAAGTTATTCAAGATCAACAGTAGAACAGTAGGAAATAGGTTGAAAAAAAACTGTACCCCTAGGCTTCCCTGGTGGGTCAGTGGTAAAGAATTCGGCTGCCAATTCAGGAGACATGGGTTTGATCCCTGATGCAGGCAGATCCCACATGCTGTGGAGCAGCTGAGCCTGTTTGCCACAACTATTGAGCCTATGCTCTGGGTCTCCTGAGCCACAACTACTGAAGCACACATGCTGTAGAGCCCATAGTCTGAAACTAGAGAAGCCACTGCAGTGAAGCCTGCACACTGCACCTACAGAGTAGCCCTGCTCACTGCAACTAGAGAAAAGCCCATGCAGCAAAGAAAACCCAGTGCAGCAAAAAAAAAAAAAAAGAAGAAGAAGAAGAAATAAAAATAAAATTTCTAGGCAGATCCAGTGGCTTAGATGGTAAAGAATATGCCTGCAATGCAGGAGACCTTGGTTCGATGCCTGGGTTGGGAAGATCCCCTGGAGAAGGGAATGGCAACCCACTCCAGTATTCTTGCCTGGAGAATCCCATGAGCACACTGCAATTGCAGAGCAGCCCTGTATACTGCAGCTAGAACAAGGCCATGCAGCAAAGAAGACCCAGCACAGACAAAAAAAATAGATAAATAAAAATAAAATTTTATATTGTACCACTTATAATAGCAACAGAAAGCCTCAGATACATGAGAATAAACTTAACAAAAGAGATGCAAGGCCTCTACACAACAATGATAGAACATTGAAGAAGGATATTAAAGAAGATCCAGAGAAATGAAGAGAGACACTTTGTTCTGGGGTTGGAAGACTTGATATTGTGAAGATGTTGTCTCTCACCAAATTGATGTATATTCAGTGATAATTCTAGTCTAAATCCTAGCATTTTTGTTTTTAACAAGCCCATCCTAAAATTGGCAGTGCAAAGGGGTGAGGATAGTCAAGGCAATCTTGAAGAAGACCTAGATCACAGACATCAGTACACTTATAAAATGGGGGTTGTCAAAATCCATGGATTGGTATAAAGACACCAGTGGAACAGAATCAGAAATCTTTAGTAGCACATTTATATTTATTTTAAAGTTGGAACTGTAGTACAACAGGGAAAGGATTTCTTTTCATTCAGTCATGGTTGGGCAATTAGAAATCCATGTGGAAGACTCATCCTTACCATACACAATAATGCCATTTGTAGCAACGTAGATGGATCTAGAGATACTGTGTGAAGGAAACCAGGGAAAGAAAAACACCATAGGACATCCCTTATATGCGTAATCTAAAAAGAAATGATACAAATGGACTTACTTAAAAAATAAAACAGACTCACAGACTTAGAGAACAGCCTTATGTTAATCAGCAGGAAAGGAAGAAAGGAAAGGATAGTTATGGAGTTTGGAATCAACATGTACACACTGCTGTATTTAAAATGGATAACCAATGAACCTACTGTATAGCTCAGGGAACTCTGCTCAATGTCTTGTGGCAGCTTGGATGGGAGGGGAGTTGGGGAGAGAATGGATACATGTATAGGTAAAAAAAAAATTTTAATATATGAACTCATTTTATAACAACTTAAAAAAAGATTGTCAAGTTTGTTATCAGACAATTACAGTTGTAACCACAAGTGTAGCACAACACACTCACTAAAATGAATACAATAAGAAAGACAGTACCACGTGTCGGTGAGAGTATGGAACATGTGCAACACTTTTACACTGTTAGTTGGTGTGTACTGCACAGCTGTTTTGGAAACTGGCAGAATTTGCTGAGGCTTAAAGTACACAAATGCTATATCCACAAAGCCGCACTCTTCAGTATATATGCAACAGAAAGGTATTCATATATTCAAAAAAAGATACATACAGGAGTGTTCACAGCAGCACTGTTGGTCATAGCCAAAACTTAGAGACAACTCAAATGTTCATCAGACTATTAATTGTGAAATAGTCGTAACAATGAAAACCCATACAGCAAAGAGCAGGTCAGCTACAACTACGTACCGCAATGTGGATGAATTGCACAAACTGTTGAGAGAAAAAAGCCAGATACCAAATGGAATTTTCATCAAACTGCAGTTCAGAACCAGGGCAAAAAGCAGTGGTGTTAGAAGTTGGGGCAGTGGTTTCTCTGTGGCATGGGGTATGATTGCAGGGGATTCTGGGTGTGCTGCCCACTTCTGTTTCTTGCTGAGCTGGTGGGTAGACGGGAGAATTAAGTATGAGGGAGGTGCCTTTCTTCTGAAGGGCTTTGAGTTAAGTCGTTTTCAGGAAAGATTTCTTTTCTGAAGGATCTTATGCTATGCTAGGCTAAGTCACTTCAGTCGTGTCCAACTCTGTGCGACCCCATAAACGGCAGCCCACCAGGCTCCCCGTCCCTGGGATTCTCCAGGCAATAACACTGAAGTGGGTTGCCATTTCCTTCTCCAATGCATGAAAGTGAAAAGTGAAAGTGAAGTCGCTCAGTCATGTCCGACTCCTAGCGACCCCATGGACTGCAGCCTACCAGGCTCCTCCGTCCATGGGATTTTCCAGGCAAGAGTACTGGAGTGGGGTGCCATTGCCTTCTCTGGAAGGATCTTAGGAGATAATGATTAACAAACTCTGTCAAGAGTCCCAAGGACAAATAATCATTTATTTAAAAGGCTGTTTAAAAGAATTGGAGAAAACTAGGTTTGGATAAAGGCGTTTGCATTTGTTTTATTTTTATTGCAATAATTTCATATCCATTTTCAAAAAAGATAAGGTGGCTATTTAAAAAGTCAGTGTAATTAGTAAATAGAAATTGGAAGAACAAAGCAGAGATGAGATAAAAGGAGAGAACAGGTATGGTATCTACAGGGTAATCTCAGTAGATGGACTTGAACATACTTTCCTTTTACTTCCAGGACATCCAGAGGCAAAAGAGAACCAACTATAATTTCCTAGGTTGAGAGTTATTTTCTTTGTCACTAAAGCTCCGGTGCAGATTTCTTCCCTGAAGTATTAAAAAGGCAACACTTACTGATGTAATGGTACATGTCTTCAGAAATGGCAATATAACAAACGTGTCAGTTGAGTTTTAGGTTGTTTCTTATGATGACCTTCGGTAAAAATGAAGAGAGTGTAATTACTCAGTGAATGTAATGCTGAACCAGTGCTTTTACCTGGTATTCCTGCCACTTGTGGTTTGGGGGTGTCACATAGCGTTGGGGTATTTTTTTTCTTTTTTTTTGCTACTTTTCAGAGAGTGAGTTCACATTGTTTCTGTCAACCAGGTGCCCGGGAAGAAAGCAGCGTACAGCAGGCGCAGCGTCGGTCGGCCGTCTTTCTGTCCTTTAAGTCCCCAATTCCATGTCTGCCCCTGCGCTGGGAGCAGCAGAGCAAACTTCTCCCCACGGTGGCTGGCATTCCTGCCAGTAAAGTTTCTAAATGGAGTACGGATGAGGTAGGTTTTACTTTCGTTGTCTGCCAGGGACCTGACATAGGAATACCAGCTTAAGGAGAGGGCAACATGAATGCGTATGGGGCTTAGTCTTTTTTTTCTAAGAAGAAATTATTCTGAGAGAAACAATGACAACATAGGTTGGATATTTGGAACCTGTACCAGTTAGAGTCTGGCTTCTGTTTCAGAACTGGAATTTTGATCTTATTTTTTAACAGGTGTCAGAATTCATACAGAGCTTACCTGGATGTGAAGAACATGGAAAGGTATTTAAAGATGAAGTAAGTGTTCAACTGAATTGCAGTATGTTTCTTAATGGGGGACACAGCACTGAAATGCAGTGAATAGTGAAATATTCTCAATTGGCAGAGGAGGGAAGAAATGGGTTATGTTGCAATTGACAAAGTGATACTGAGTTGTCTAACAAGCAGTGTTAATCAGTTGTATAAAAACATGTAAGATGAGGAGTAAAGGAAATGTTTGTACCATTTTATGATGCCCCACAGCAGTAGCACTAAACTCATTATTTAAAAAAAAACACAAAACTTACTAGCATACATTTATGTAGTATATAGCACAGAAAGAAACCAAAGCAGGAAATAAGCAACGTTTCATTTTTAATAAAGTGAAACTAGTTCCCGTTATTTAATTTTCAAGTGTCATTTTAACACCAAGATTAACTTCATTTGATGCTTATAATTAATATTACCATTATTGCTAAAACAGTCCCTTCGATCTTACACATTTCTCATGTTGTTTATACTAACTGACATGCATTACATTTATTAACATCTGCCATTGGAAGTGGAGAAGGAAATGGCAACCCACTCCAGTGCTCTTGCCTGGAAAATCCCATGGACGGAGGAGCCTGGTAGGCTGCAGACCATGGGGTCGTGAAGAGTCAGACACGACTGAGTGACTTCATTTTCACTTTTCATTTTCATGCATTGGAGAAGGAAACGGCAATCCACTCCAGTGTTCTTGCCTGGAGAATCCCAGGGACGGGGGAGCCTGGTGGGTTGCCGCCTTTGGGGTCGCACAGAGTCAGACACGACTGAAGCGACTTAGCAGCAGCAGCTGTTGGAAGCTTATTTTATTAGTTTTTTTCATCTGTCTGTCCAAAACTTCAATGTAAGGGATGATTAATAATGATACCACCTCTAGTGAGCATTAGGACAAAAAGAAATTCGACCTCTAACTACACTAGAAGCTGGAGACTCTTTTCACTAGAGAACTTTAGATATAAGCCACTTGCCTGTCAGCTCCTCCAAGCAGAACAGTCCATTATCACGTGATCTTGGCTCCCAGAAGGTACAGTGAGGACTAAGTCATCTCAGAAGTCTTTGTCCCACATCTGCTGTCCGCAGTAATAAGTTATCTTGTTTGTGCCTGTGTTTAGCCTACACTGTTCAAAATGGCACATTTTCTGTTAAGAACATTGCAACAGAGTAAGAGTGTCAGGACTGCCAAGAATTCAGCCACCAGTCGCCAGTGTCAATATACTATTAGCTATCATTTATGCTGTATGTGGTTGCCTGTGAAAATGCACAAGGATCTGATTTTCATCAGCCTTTTTCTGACTTATGTTCTTATTTCAGAAATGTTGTTTTCTTTCTAGTGGATCTTTAATTTGCAGTTACTCAGATTTTGAGCTTCTTAAGGCCCAAGTCCTAAGTGTCTTTGTGTTCCTCTCAGTCGATTTTCTATCCCTAAGCAGACTTATATACCTGCAGGGAGCCATTGTTCTTTCTTTGAAAGAACCTTTGAAAATGATGCAACAGTTTTAAAAATAAATTTCTAGTACATATATTTTATAAACACTACTTTTGGTTCTGTTGATGTCTAGACAGTCCGTATAGATTGCTCTGTTATTTAGTTAAATTAAGGTTCAAATTCACATGATATGTTATTTCTTTGAATAACTTCTTTCTTCATATTATCTTTGGAGACACTCCTCAGGCACCAACCCGATAGCCTGAGGCAGAGCCTTCTTTTGAAGAATGAGGCAGTGAATGTTCTCTGTTCACGTGTCATTCATACGTTCATTCCGCTCTTCATTCATCCTGTGAACTCTTGTTAAATGCCTGCCATGTGTATGTTGCTACATGTGATGCTGTGGTGAGAGGGTTAATTCAGAAGCAATAGGACATGATCCTTGCTCTCAAATGTCTCACCAGGTCAGCAGGCGTGGGGTTCGAGTCCTAGACGAAAACCAGAAAGCAAATCTAAAGTCTTGTAATTCATCTCTGAAAGGCAAATTTGCAGTGCAGGTGTGGGCTGTTACCTGAAACCATCCTTGACTTCTGTTTCTCTTATACACTCCACATATAATCAGTTGAAAAACCCTATTGGGTGTATTTTAAAAGCATGAGGATTCTAGCTCTCTCTCCACCACGACCTCTATGGTCAGAGTCACTGTCATCTGCCAGTTGGATTAAAGCAGTAACTTCTAGCCAGCCGCCTTGCTTCTACTTCTGCCCTTCTAGAATTTATTTCCAGCATAGCTGGGCTGATTCTGCTAGAGCGTTAAGTCAGATCACGTCTCTCCTCAGTTCAGATCCTTCTGGTAGTTAAATCAGAGTAAAAGCCAAGATCCTCACCAGGGGTACAGTCTGACACTCCATTGCCTCTCTCACCGTCTGACCTCTTTGTCCTCTGCCCTCTGCTGACACCGTTCCACACACAGACGACCTTGCCGTTCCTAGCATTATCCAGACACACACCGGCTTTCCTGTCTGTCTGGCACGCTCTTCCTCTAGGTGTTCACATGGCTCACTCCACTTCTCAGTGTCCCATCCCAACTGTCCTCCTTCAGACTGCCACCTCCCACCCTGGACTCCACTGCCCACTTACATCCTCAACCAGCAGTTTTCTCATGGCACTAATCACCTTTTAGAATTATTAATTCCAATTTGCTTGTTATGGCTTTTCTTATAGTCTACCTCCTACTCCTAAAATGTAAACTGTACAAGGAGTTTTTGTTTGCTGATTTTGTTTTTATCTGTTTTAGTCTCTGCTGTATGCCCAGCCCCAAGAATAATACTTAGAATATGTGCTCGGTCGTGTCTGACTATTTGTGACCACAGGGACTGTAGCCCGCCAGGCTCCTCTGTCCATGGGGATTCTCGAGGCAAGAATCCTGGAATAGTTTGCCATTTCCTCGTCCAGGATCTTCCCGACCCAGGGGTCAAACCCAGGTCTCTTGTGGCTGCTGAATTGGCAGGCAGGTTCTTTACCACTAGCACCACCTGGGAAGCCCATTTAAAATATAATGGGTACGTAATACATTTTTGTTGAAGGAATATATTCATCCCTTTACGCCCTGAGAAAGACATTCAAAGAGCAGGTCGCTGTAATTTGTGGAGTTAAAACATTGGAAGAGAACCACGAGTACACAGTGGAAAGAGTAATGAAACGGGAGGCAAGAACCCCAAGTTCCAAGTCTTCCTTCAGAGTTTTGGGCCTTTAGCAAGATACTTAATATCTGGAGTTAGAACAGTTTATATGCATTACGAAAGCATAAACAAAAAGTAAACCTAGCAATATATCGCAGTAATTACTGTTTTTAGAAAGTCGTTTCTTAATTTACTTCTTTCCACCTGAGGTTATCCTTATGGCTGCACATCAAAGCAGCTTGTGAGAAACCCGTTTTCCTGTGGGTTGATTTTTTCAGATGAATAAATTTGACTTTGCTCACAGTCCCTATTTGGGGTGTTATCACATATATGGGTCAGGGTTTCGTACGTAGCAGAGCGGCTCCCTCGCTGCGATCTACTGAAAGTCAGCCCTCGACACAAGGGTTTGTTTAGGGCTTCCCTGGTGGCTCAGAGGTTAAAGGGTCTGCCTCCCATGCAGAAGACCTGGGTTTGATCCCTGGGTTGGGAAGATCCCCTGGAGAAGGAAATGGTAACCCACTCCAGTATTCTTGCCCGAGAATCCCATGGACAGAGGAAGCCTGGTAGGCTACAGTCCACGGGGTCGTACATATAAGAAAGATCTACTTATCAGGAAATGTTTGTACACCTGAACTCCCTGTCTGTGTTGTTCTAGTGTTGCATGTAGAAAACAGCTGATAATTTAACCTTGAATATGTCCCACGACCCTGTGTCCAATCAACTCACAATCTTTTGTCTTTTTTCCTCTCCTTTTAGCAAATTGATGGAGAGGCATTTCTGCTTATGACCCAAACAGACATCGTGAAAATTATGAGCATTAAGTTGGGCCCAGCGCTCAAAATTTTCAATTCTATCTTGATGTTCAAAGCCGCAGAGAAGAACTCTCACAATGAACTTTGAAGGTGGTGAATTTTGAATACCATCAGCTTTCTGCTTTAAAGCTCATATTTTACTCAAAGCACAAAGACAGTTGTAACTTCTAAGTGAGAAGTCTCCAAAAATCTAAAGAGCAATGCTATCAGATTATTTATATTCCTCAAGAGACAATATATATGAATTCTTACAAAAGTGCTTGAGCTTTTAACCAGGTACTGTCTAACAACAGTCATCTTTCGGTTCTGTTCACTGAGCTAAATTTATCTTTGTAAATCTTTTTGAGGCTGGGGGGGGTGGGGGGAAGGGGGACTTCATTAATTATTTATGGAAAAAGTGGGGGGGCAGAGTAAGAACTTTTGGCATTTTGTAAACATTGTTGAATTCTCTTTCATGTACACTGTTTCTTTTTCAATACTTTCAGGAACCTTTTTTATATAATCAAACTTCAACTTAAACCAAATTAGTCAAAACCTGGCTAAGTGTAGCCAGTGGGACTGTTACCTGTATTGTTAATTCTGTGCCATATTTTGAATTGCAACATTATGCTAAGTATAACTTTGCAAGTCATGATATTGCCTAACTGCTTGTCCTGATTCATTGAGGCTGAATAGTTGTAAAAATTACCTTCCTTTAAATCAGTGTTTTTACTTTTGCACGCAATTATGAAATGTTAAACAAATTACTTTCACCAGCATCTTGACTATAATTACCAAAAACGTGTATATAAATAATGGAATTTAAAAAATAAAATATATAAACATAAATAAGGTGATGTATTTGAATGGCATCAGTCTCATGCATTGTGGTACCCTGTGTTTACAGGATTCCAGTGATATCAAAGGAATACACAGTTATATTTGAAGGGGGCGCTGTTTGTATGATCTTGAACTATTTATGAGATTATATTGAGCTTTTCTGTAATTGTCATTGAAATAACTGTGGTGCTTTGCAGAGGTGAAGGGATCGTTCTGTCGATGTAAACACTAATCCCAAAAGAGCTCTGTCTTAGACCTTGCAGTGTCCTCCAAACCCAAAGGTTTTCTTCAGTGTTGGCTAAAGAGAGAGTGTATAGATTTTACTGAAGAGGCAAGATTTGAGGGTGCAACCCCAGTTGAGGCAAACATTCTAAATGCTCACAAATCAGGAAGTGACTTCCTAAAGCTGCATTTTGGAGAGACCCTCTTCTCCATAGAAGTGTTTGCCTCAGGATAGAAGCGTACAGATGCACTTTAATTGAAAGCCCTTGATTCCCTTTAAACTGAGAGCTGGTAGTGTTTCTTTTGCAAGAATGCATTTCCAACGCAAAAGGTAAATTATTTTATCAGCCTATGTATGTAACTTCTATTTCCAGGATTGGATATTTATCCAAGGACTATTTTAAAAGTAGAAAGTAAGTTTGTAGCATGTTGTCTGGATTCTGGGGAAAGTTTCACTTTCTCTGTAGTTGCTCTCATTTGTTCTCATGTAGGATTCCCTTGCATCTGCCCTGCCCCACACACCCTGTCGGAGTCTGTCGTGGTCCTTTGCTTTTGTTGTAGTTCAAGGTAAAACAGGGCCCATGAAATCTGCCATGGCCCCTTCGTTTCTTTGCATGAGTCTGCTTAAAAAAAGTTTTTCGTTGTTAGTTTTTCTTTTCTTTATGTTTTGTTCAGAGTTTGTACGTTCAAGTTGCACTTGTTATACCTGACATGAATAAAATAAAATCTTAATTGCAGATACCTTTTCTACATACGTATGATTCTTAAAAATAGACGGGGTGAATGAGAGCAGGAGTAATATCAAACGTATGGCATTAGATAGCTGTGTGATGGAGCTCCAGGGTTCAGAGCTATTTGTCAGGCTATGTCCCAGATGATGTGAAGAGTGACAAAAAGGAAGAAAAAAATTTAAAAATGTTATTGTTAGGTCGAGTAGGCTTCACACACATTGAAGACTTCTTTTTTAAAGCATGTGTTGTGAAAAAAAGAGCCTTTAAATCTTACTGAAAACATCCACTTATTCTGAGAAGCATGTTGTTTGTGTTCAAGGCAAGATATTAAGCATCCCTGTTAGGGTGGAACAGTCTACCAAAAGAAGTGGAAAGCTTTCACCATTCCATCCCTGGGATATGCTCTAAGAATGGACTGAGTTTTAACAGAGGAAATAGGGAGCCCATGGTGACGGGGAGGTCCCTGAAATGAGAGAAGCAGGTTTGAGGTAAGACAAAAGGGAAAGATAAGAAATGTGGACCTTGACAGGACCTTCCCATCAGAAGGCATTTTAAAAAACTTACAAATACTCTATGAGCCAAAGGAGTCCTGCCTGGAGGTTAACATATTATCCCAGGCTGCCATTTTGCAACTTTTGGGTTCAGTGGATTCAGCCTCCAAAGAAAATAGGGTTAGGTTGGTC
Organism: Bos taurus; assembly: GCF_002263795.3. Classification (NCBI taxonomy): domain Eukaryota; kingdom Metazoa; phylum Chordata; class Mammalia; order Artiodactyla; family Bovidae; genus Bos; species Bos taurus. The sequence continues at coordinate 68,287,318 of NC_037336.1, forward strand.
AAGCAATATTGAATATTTGCCAAGTGGCATGGCCATGCTGGACATTAGAAATAGATACACCACTGAAGAATGAATTTTATGGGACTCTGCCCTCACGGTCAGCTCATGTCTGTCATGTTCAAAGCCAAACTTCACTGCAGTTTACCTGCAGCTAGCTCCACCTCTCTCTCTCTACCCTCAGCCCAAAGGAGCAAAGAGAGGCTTTCATTCAAGGCTCTTAAAAAAAAAAAAGGTAATACACAGAATTGAAAGAGACATGTGTACCCCAATGTTCATTGCAGCACTGTTTATAATAGCTAGGACATGGAAGCAACCTAGACATCCATCAGCAGATGAATGGATAAGAAAGCTGTGGTACATATACACAATAGACTATTACTCAGCTATTAAAAAGAATCCATTTGAATCAGTTCTAACGAGGTGGATGAAACTGGAGCTTATTATACAGAGTAAAGTAAATATCAGAAAGAAAAACACCAATACAGTATATTAATACATATATATGGAATTTAGAAAGACGGTAATGATGACCCTATATGTGAGACAGCAAAGGCGATACAGATGTAAAGAACAGACTTTTGGACTCTGTGGGAGAAGGTGAGGGTGGGATGATTTGAGAGAATAGCATTGAAACATGTATATTACCATATATGAAATATATCACCAGTCCAGGTTTGATGCATGAGACAGGGTGCTCAGGGCTGGTGCACTGGGATGACCCTGAGGGATGGGATGGGGAGGGAGGAGGGTGGGGGTTTAGGATGGGGAACACATGTACGCCCATGGCTGATTCATGTGAATGTATGGCAAAAACCACTACAATATTTTAAAGTAATTAGCCTCCAATTAAAATAAATAATTTACAAAAAAGGTAATACAAATGAAACATATTTACAAAACAAAGACTCAGACTTAGAAAGCAAATTTATGGTTACCAAAGGAGAAAGGTGAAGGGAGAGATATTGGGAGTTCGGGACTTATGTGTACACAGTGCTATATTTAAAATAGTTAACCAACAAGGTCCTACTGTGTAGTGCAGGGAACTCTGCTCAATATTCTGTAATAACCTAAGTGGGAAAATAATTTGAAAACAAATAGATACATGTGTATTTATAACTGAATCACTTGGCTGTACACCTGAAACTAATACAGTATTAATCAACTATACTCCAATCCAAAGTAAAAGAAGAAAAAATTAAAAAGGCCAGCCATAGAAATTGTGGGCCTCCAAGGGAAAGGACTCTTTTAGAACTTTGTAAATTCATTCTGGAGAAGAGGAATAAGAGTGAAACTTAAAAAATGGGAGTGGGGAGGGAATAATTGGGAGAAATAAAAGAAACTTCATAAGGAACTAAAAGCGCATTGTAATGAAAGGCAAGAAATGGAAACTGTAAAATAGGGACTGGTTATGCAGAAATATACCAAATTGTTCTTGCCTGTCCATTCTCATATAAGCAATGAATAATCATTGCAGAGGTGGGCAGCTGATCTCAAATTTTCTTTTTTCCCACTGGCTTAAGCATTTTAATGAACAGAGATAAAGATACTAGTATTTTGCAGTATTTCTAGAGATGTGTTATAAAAATTTCTTCAATAATATGAAAACTTCTTAAACTTAAAAAAATAATTGGATGCAATAACCCAGAAAATGTCCATTGCACTGTGATGCCGTATTAGCACACTTAAATTCTTCAGTCTTTTAAACCAATCAATTCTTTCAAAACTGAGTAACATCAAGATTGTGGTGATAACAGCAAGGGGCACCTTAAAATCATAATGTTTGATAAATTACAATGTAGGACTCGGGGCTGGATGAGGCACAGGACTACGGCTCCTGAGAGAGACTGGAGAGCTGATCTGCTGCTGCTGCTAAGTCGCTTCAGTCGTGTCCAACTCTGTGTGATCCCAGAGATGGCAGCCCACCAGGCTCCCCCGTCCCTGGAATTCTCCAGGCAAAAACACTGGAGTGGGTTGCCATTTCCTTCTCCAGTGCATGAAAGTGAAAAGTGAAAGTGAAGTTGCTCAGTCATGTCCGACTCCTAGCCACCCCATGGACTGCAGCCTACCAGGCTCCTCTGTCCATGGGATTTGCCAGGCAAGAGTACTGGAGTGGGTTGCCATTGATCTAGGAAGGGCCTAACTTGGAAACTGTAAGCTGGGGCCGTGGGAGTGAAAAACCAGGTTCTTATTACAGATCCAAACTAGCCCATGGGGCAACCAAGGCATATGAGAACACTGGAGGTCAAAACGAGGGAAAACCAGAAACCTTGTGGTGAGACAAGAACCAGCCATATCTCTGTATCTCAAGGGAAGCAGAGGAAGAGGAATATGGGTCACCGATGATCAAAACCCGTGCCAGCGAGACCATCCAGCAGTGAGGAGGCCTCAGGAACAGCCACAGTTCTCCACAGATAGGATGGAAGGAAACCTAAACACCCTGCAGGGCAGCTGAGCAGGCGAAAAGAGGAACTGGGGAGCTGTGTGCCGTGCTAAGTTGGTTCAGTAGTGTCTGACTCTGCGACCCTGTGGACCATAGCCCACCAGGCTCCTCTGTCCACGGGGATTCTCCAGGCAAGAATACTGGAGTGGGTTGCTATTCCCATCTCCAGGGGATCTTCCTGACCCAGGAATTGAACCTTTGTCTCAGCTATGTCTCTTGCATCGGCAGGGTGGGGCAGGGTTTACTACTAGCACCACCTGTACATCTTAAAATGCTGAAGTTCAAAATGTTTCCAAACAGTGCTCAAACCAAATGGACAGAACCACAGGCCACAAATGTGCAGCTCCTGGGCATTCAGTTCAGTTCAGTTGCTCAGTTGTGTCTGACTCTTTGTGACCCCATGGACAGCAGCACACCAGGCCTCCCTGTCCATCACCAACTCCCAGCGCTTACTCAAACTCATGTCCATCAAGTCGGTGATGCGATCCAACCATCTCATCCTCTGTCGTCCGTCCCCTTCTCCTCCTGCCCCCAATCCCTCCCAGCATCAGGGTCTTTTCCAATGAGTTGGCTCTTTGCGTCAGGTGGCTTAAGTATTGGAGCTTCAGCGTCAGCATCAGCACTTCCAATGATTATTCATTCAGGACTGATCTCCTTTAGGATTGACTGCTTGGATCTCCTTGCAGTCCAAGGGACTCTCAAGAGTTTTCTCCAGCTCCACAGTTCAGAAGCATCAATTCTTCAGCAGTCCTAGGCATTAAGTCTTTCAAAAGTGGACATATTGCCTTAAGTTCAAGTCATACCCTAATTTGAAGGATTTTAAGAAAATGTGAAGCATAGTGTCTTTTAAAAACTATGCCCCCTTGAAAGTGTTAACTTGGATTGGAATTTCTTAAAACTTGAAATAAACAGCTCTTTAAGTCATATTTTATTACAGAATTTCAATAAAGAATTTGTGTCAAAGTGTAAAGGTAGAAGGCATTAATATTCATTTGAATCTCAGTGACAAGATGATTTTTCTAATATTAATACCTACCTCTACTAAATCAAAACAATGGTTAATAGTTTCAGCCACCCCAGAGATCCATTCTGCTTAAATATTTGGCATGCTGTTAAGTGACTGGATGTTGAAATCCTACTTCCTTTTCCTTTTCTTTCATAGAAGGAGAATATGGACTGTGCACATCAAAAATCAGTGTCTCTAGGAAGTTGAGGGTTTGAGACAGTCTTCTTGGACACTCAATCCCAAACACATGGAAGGAAGCTATGAGAGCAGCCAAAGCTGTAATACAGTCATCCACCTTTGTGAGTCTCTCTTTTTCTAAATACAAAGAAAATTCACAGACATCCATGTTGAAAGGGTTCTTAACTTCTAACACAGGCGTGGACACTTGCACCTGAATAAAAAAGATTACAGTCACTACCCCGTGGTATGTAAAATAGCTCAATAATACAATGTGCCTCAATTTAACCATGATATTACAATAAACGCACTTGTTACAATTAGCATATTTGTAAATATGACAAAACATAACTTTAAAATAGGCCACCATCCTGCTTCAATATATCGTATTAAACATCAAACCAATGATCACTGATGTACTGCATACCTTGTCATTCACAATGACAAAAAGGCTGGAATCCTCCCCAAAAACATCTGGTAGGAGTAAACAAGTGGCTGTCATCTTCATATCTGTCAAAGCAAACATATTTACAGTCCAAGTAAATGTTGTAAGTAAAGCCAGTATTAAAAGGTGTGGTTTTTTGGTTGCTGTTACTTACCTTCTAAAGAACAAACAAGCTTTCTTATATCTTAGTTCCCCTAATATTTTTTTTAAACAACATCCCCATGTAGTAAACATTCAAGATCTCCTGTTCTGCCCTCCATATTACAGCCAAGAGGAGGCAAGATTTCTGTACTCTCTGTCCATCTGCCAGAATTATTTCATTGTACTTAACCTGTGGTCTGTAAATTACCTTCTATATGAAATTAACAGGTTACTAGTTTCCTAAATATTATATCACGTATACTTTTAAAATCTATTCTTAAGCTCCTTCTACTTGAGAAATTATTTTTTCTTCCTCACGTATTTTTTCACTAAATTCTACAAAATATAGCTTTCCTAATTATCCTAAATTATACAGGTAACTGAGACCAGATCACCCTATCCCCCAGGTTTACTAACGTTTCAACATGTCTTCATCTGTATGCTGTTCCATCTTTTCTTGCAATGCAATATAGATTGGGTTGTCCACCAATGAAAGAGAAGTCAGTATATTTTCTGAATAGGATTCCAAAATGTGCCTTGTTTTCTTAAAAATATCTGTTCTTGTAAGAAGCTGGAATTCTCTGAAGAGCTGAAAAAAGAAAAAGATCACAAGAGAAGCTAACCTATGGACTACAAGGAATTAAATTACTCTGTAGAATTACATTAAGTTTTGAATGCTAGTTTATATACTAGATATTGGATTAATTTTAGTGGAGAAGTAGACGTAAGACAGAGGAGGAGAAAAGAGTGGAAGCCTGAAATAAACAGAAAAAGATAAATAGTGGACATGACAAACATCTAAGCATGCAGAACTAAATCTAGATACAGACTCAAGCAAATGAGGGTAACAAAGTAATTGGGGGAAAGAGCAAACAAAAAAGAAATCCCTCCTCAATGAATGCAATGAATATTTTGGCTGTCTGTGTCACCCAGCCGAAATTCTAGGATCTTACACTTCCTTACTACATTGTTGTTTTGGCACTCCAGGAAGAAGCACAAGAAGAAATCTATCCGATTTTAGGAAGCAAACCTTGAAAAAAATCCCTAACCCTATTATCCTAAAGGGAAAAGAGCTTTAGAGACACTGTAACATCAGACAGAAATAAAGGATGAAAAACAATCTACGAGATTCGATTACGAGATGAAAGCAAAACCAGTTAACCTGTATGGAAACCTCTTTACTCAGAATCACTTTTTCCTGCAACCACCTAAATTCTTCTCTTGGGAGAGTTCCAGCACCACTCCCTCCCAATTTTTTTTTTTTTTTTTTGACAGAGTGACATTATAAAACTCATCACCCACACTAAAAGGAATTATGTAGTCATTACTTTCCCTAAAACTCCATAAAAAATAGTTATATGCTACCCACTGGGTCTCATTGCTTCTTGAATGTTTTGGTGGATCATAAATTGCCCAAAGATTAGGTCTGAAAGTTATCAGAAAACTGGAATGCACATCCTCATAAAGGCATAGCAACTCTGCTATCAGGCAACCCTCAGTGGGCACTAATCTGTATTAATACCCTAAAAAGAAACTCTCAGAGAGCAGGGAGATGTGAAGTGAAACACAAGGAGGGTAGAGAGTCCACTTTCTTGGGTGCAGAATCTAGGAATTTCTTTAACTTTTTTAAAAAAAGAGAATTTCAGGTTGACATTAAAGTTGCAGAAAGAGTAAATAGAGGTCACAAATGGCCTTCATGCAACTTTGCCCAAGGCTAACATTTCTGACTGATTTGAAAATAAGCTGTAGACAGGATGCCCTCTTAACCCTTAATTCTTCATTGCATATTATTATTCCTTGTACTTAAGAATTACAAGGACACTATCCTACAGAACAACAGCATAACCATAAAAATCAGGAAAATCTAATCCACAGACCCTATTTAAACTTTCCAGTTGCAATCATGCTCTTTACAAATCTCAGATTTAATCTAGGAACACATGAGATTTAGATATGTTTCTTTGGTCTTTCAGTCTGAAACAGCATCTCAGTTTTCCTTAAATTTCTTAACATACTTGAAAAGTAGAAGCCAATTACTTGGGAGAACACCCCCTCATTCCAGGTTCATATGATGTTTCTTCATGATTTACATATTTTTTAGCCAGAATGCTGGCACTTCTCCATCAGGAGGATGGTTGTTGGTCCCATTATTGAAGATAGTAACTGATTGCTCGGGTAAAATGGAATCTTCCAGGTTAATTCATATATATGTAATAATTATTAATTAAAATACAGTTGAATGTATTTTATGGGGCGACCCCTTGAGCTGGTGTAAATATCTTGTTCCTACTGTAATTTTCATCTGAAAGATTTAGCATTCACCAATGATTCTTGCCTCAATCAACCATCTACTGACTCATTTAGCATTTAAAAAGATCAGTATTTCACTGGTATTTCACACACAGTACTCTGCTAGGTACTTTGGGAACTGCCACAATGTTTAGAACATGCTTAGCTCAGTTGGTAAAGAATCCGCCTGCAGTGCAGGAGATCCCGGTTCAATCCCTGGGTCAGGAAGACCCACCAGAGAAAGGATAGGCTACCCATTCTTGGGCTTCCCCTGTGGCTCAGCTGGTAAAGAATCCATCTGCAATGCAGGAGACCTGGGTTCAATGCCTGGGTTGGGAAGATTCCCTGGAGAAGGGAAAGTCTACCCACTCCAGTATCCTGGCCTGGACAATTCCATGGTCTGTATAGTCCATGAGGTCACAAAGAATCAGACACGATTGAGCGGCTTTCACTTTCATTTTTTCACTTTCTAACATTTTAGACTATTGGTTTAAGAATTTTTGCTTTAAAAGTATATTTCATACATGTGTCAATCTGTCATACTCTTCTAACAGTTAGAGGCTACCAGATATTGCTGTTCCTAGCAACTGAAAGAGAATCAAGCAATAAATAAGGTATGGTTGCTGAAAATGAATTAACTAAAATAATCTATGTAAAGCACTAAGAACATGCCTGCTATGAAATAAACATTCACATGTTCTCTATAGACTATTATTAAAATAAAACTTCAGACAAATTCTTATTTCAATTTTTTTTTTTTTGGAGCGGGGGGTGAAGAGAAGAAAAACCTGTAAAACTTTTCATTTCATTTGGTTTCTTGCACCCATAGCATTCCTTCATGAAATGCGTTCTCAGATAAAACTCTGATGAATCTTTCATTATATACTACAGCCAAAATTACAGTAAAATTATAATAGGACCTTTAATGGCCACCTTAAATAAACTAAATGGAAGGATGTTTGATTTACCCATAAAAACTTCATATATTTTAAGACCACTTAAAGAATCTATCTGCAATGTGGGAGAACTGGGTTCAATCCCTGGATTGGGAACATCCCCTGGAGAAGGGAATTGGCTCCCCACTCCAGTATTCTTGCCTGGAGAATTCCATGGACAGAGGAGCCTGGCAGGCTACAGTCCATGGGATCGCAAAGAGTCAGACATGACTGACTTTCACTTTCACTTTATGGAATAATTTGGGATGATAAAGTAAATAGATTGTAAGTAATGCTGCAGGCTAACAGCACACTAATAAACTATCTTGATTGTCTAAATGCGTGCAAAGGGAAAATGTTTCCCACTGTCAAAGTCCCCAAAAGCAGGGGGGTGGTGCCTTGGGGCACCACTGGCAACTCTTCACATCTGATGACAGCCAGTGCCTGTTATCAGAATGACTCCAGAAATTCTTACCAAATGCTCCTCATTGTAGCCCCTTGGACCCCACACATTCTACTGAGACTCACATCCATCATCTTGCTACACAGTCCTGTTACTGCTCCAAGAAGAAAGAGCGAAAAGTCCATTTGAACACACTAATCAGAGTATTATAGGTAAATACAGATACCTGATAAGGGCACTGCAGGAAAGGAAACATTTTAAGAATGTCCTTCAGAGGTGTTCTGCCGCCAATCAACTTTCTTCTTATTTCCAAAGTCTGGCTCATCCTCTTATCAATTTCTCTCCAATCCTTTTCTGTTTTCACATATTCTTGCTGGAACCAGTTAATATGTTCATCTACCTCAGGATCTAAACAAACAGCTTCCTCCTGCAAAATATTTTAAAAATATCATATGTTCCACGTTTCAGGTGGCAGTTTAACACTCCATGAAGACTTGAATTATGAGCTGTTGTTACATACTCAGTAATGCCCTCATATGTAGCATTATGTTTGACCTTGACTAACAAATGCTGACAATGCTGTGAACAAATCTTTGATGCTGTGAACAAATCAAATAGTTAATTACCAACTATGGAGTTATAATCTGTTCTCTTGACAGATTTAAGAGCTATTCATTTCCTACACACCCTTTTACATGGATATCTAGATTATCCAGAAGTGTAACATGTAATAAGAATGTCATTTTTCCTATGCATTTAAATTTTAGAATGCAAAATATTAAAAAGAGATAAAGTTTTTAATGAAGGTTTTGTTATTGTTTGTGTTCTTCCTTTTTAAATGCCTATTTGGAGTTATAGTACCAGGCCATATAATCCAAATTCAAAACAAATACAGTGGCTATATTGTGATACTAAATCATGAAGTTGTCAATTATATTCCCTATACATTTGGGTACCTTGGATCAGGTGGGGTGGCTAAAAGGTACCCCACGTATTCTCATTAAAAATCTAAAGCAAAAAAAAAAAAATCTAAGGCAGGCGGAACAAGACGGCAGAGGAATAGGTGGACGTGTAGTGCATCTCTCTCCACGGATACATCAGGAATACAACTTCAGACACAGAAGTGGATGCAGAACACCAGCTGAGAGCTGACAGGAGTACCTGACCAGTGGAAAAGAATATGCAGAACCATGCGAAACTTGGTAGGACAAAGGAACTAGGGGGAAAAACAGGAATGTTTCTAGGATGGACCTGCCCTTGGTGGGTGGAGGAACTGAAGCAGGGGTCCAATCCCCACATCCAGGCAATCGTCTGAGTCAGAGGAAAAACATCTAAGGCTGAGAGTAAAACAGCTGATCTGTGGCAGCCTAAATGGATTGAGAATTAAACAGTCCTTGCTGCAGCCATACATACCCCGGACAGGGAGGCAGGTTCCCTAGAAGGTGCAGCAGCTGGGAGCTGGAGTTTTGGGATTGTGGAGCGAGCAATCACAGGGTGAGGACTCCCAGCGAGGGAAAGCACTCTGACAGCAGTGACTCAAGAAAACATTTATTATTCTTATGTTTTGACCTGTTGTGTAGTAGACTCTTTTGGATTTTTTTTTACTTTTTTCTTTTTTTCCCCTTTGCCCCCTGCTCTGTTGTAGTTGTTGATTTTATTGGCACTATGAAATCTAATTAAGCTCTTGAGTTTTTTGTTTTTTTTTTTTCTTTTCTCACATTTTTTATTGTTGTTATAATCCTCTGCCTCTATATTGGGCTTCTGCAGTTCTAAGGAGTTTTCCTTTTTTTCTCTTTTTCTTTTTTTAGTTTTAATTTTTTAAGCTTATTATTATTTTTTATACATGTATTCCTGTGTTTGCTTTTCCTACTGTTCTTTTCCCCTTTGCAATTAATCTTTAATGTATATAAATCTTCTTCATCTAAGTTTATTTAACTTTGCATATCTATTCTTTCTTTCTTTCCTTTCCTCTCAACATATTTGTTAGTTTTTTTTTCATTGCTTTATTCCCCACTTGGCACCTTGCTTCAGTTTTATTTTCCAGTTTGAGCTTTAGTTAGTGTTGTTCTTAACTGGTAGCTATAATCTTTTATTTCCTTTGTTTGCTGGATCAATCTACTGTACTTTATTGGACTGTTTTGATTTTGCTTATTTTACAGTCATCAAGACAGTATGGTGCTGGCACAAAGACAGAAATATAGACCAATGGAACAAGATAGAAAGACCAGAAATAAACCCTTGCACCTATGGGTACCTTATTTTTGACAAAGGAGGCAAGAATATACAATGGGGCAAAAACTGCCTCTTCAATAAATGGTGCTGGGAAAACTGGACAGCTACATGTAAAAGAATGAAATTAGAACACTTCCTAACACCACACACAAAGATAAACTCAAAATGGATAAAACCCTAAATGTAAGACCAGAAACTATAAAACTCTTATTAGAGGAAAACATAGGCAGAACACTGGATGACATAAATCAAAAAGATCCTCTATGACCCACCTCCTGGACTAATGGAAATAGAAGCAAAGTAAATAAGTGGGACCTGAATAAACTTAAAAGTTTTTGCACAGCAAAGGAAGCTATAAGCAAGGTGAAAAGACAACGCTCAGAATGGGAGAAAATAATACCAAATGAAACAACTGACAAAGAATTAATCTCCAAAATATACAAGCAGCTCATACCACTCCACACCAGAAAAACAAACAACCCAATCAAAAAGTGGGGAAAGTACCTAAACAGACATTTCTCCAAAGAAGACATACAGATGGGTAACAAACACATGAAAAGATGTTCAACATTGCTCATTATTAGAAAAATGCAAACCAGAACTACAATGAGGTATCACCTCACACCAGTCAGAATGGCCATCATCAAAAAGTGTACAAACAATAAATGCTGGAGAGGATGTGGAGAAAAGGCAACACTCTTGCACTGTGGTGGGAATGTAAATTGATACAGCCATTATGGAAGACGGTATGGAGATTCCTTAAAAAGCTAGGAATAAAACCACATATGATCCAGCAATCCCACTCCTAGGCATATACCCTGAGGAAACAAAAATTGAAAAAGACACATGTATCCCATTGTTCACTGCAGCACTATTTACAATAGCTAGAACATGGAAGCAACCTAGATGTCCATCAACAGATGAATGGATGAAGAAGTTGTGGTACATATACAAAATGGAATATTACACAGTCATAAAAAGCAATGCATTTGAGTCAGAGGTGGATGAAACTAGAACCTACTATATAGAGTGAAGTAAGTCAGAAAGAGAAAGATAAATTTTGTATTCTAATGCATATATACAGAATCAAGAAAAATGGTACTGAATTTAAGGGCCTAGATCTGATAGATAGAGTGCCTGATGAACTATGGAATGAGGTTCGTGACATTGTACAGGAGACAGGAATCAAGACAATTCCCATAGAAAAGAAATGCAAAAAAGAAAAATGGCTGTCTGGGGAGGCCTTACAAATAGCTGTGAAAAAAAGAGAAGCGAAAAGCAAAGGAGAAAAGGAAAGATATAAACATCTGAATGCAGAGTTCCAAAGAATAGCAAGAAGAGATAAGAAAGCCTTCTTCAGTGATCAATGCAAAGAAATAGAGGAAAACAACAGAATGGGAAAGACTAGGGATCTCTTCAAGAAAATCAGAGATACCAAAGGAACATTTCATGCAAAGATGAGCTCGATAAAGGACAGAAATGGTATGGACCTAAGAGAAGCAGAAGATATTAAGAAGAGATGGCAAGAATACACAGAAGAACTGTACAAAAAAGATCTTCACAACCCAGATAATCACGATGGTGTGATCACTGACCTAGAGCTAGACATCCTGGAATGTGAAGTCAAGGGGGCCTTAGAAAGCATCACTACGAACAAAGCTAGTGGAGGTGATGGGATTCCAGTTGAGCTATTTCAAATGCTGAAAGATGATGCTGTGAAAGTGCTGCACTCAATAAGCAAATTTGGAAAACTCAGCAGTGGCCACAGGACTGGAAAAGGTCAGTTTTCATTCCAATCCCAAAGAAAGGCAATGCCAAAGAATGTTCAAACTACTGCACAATTGCACTCATCTCACACGCTAGTAAAGTAATGCTCAAAATTCTCCAAGCCAGTCTTCAGCAATATGTGAACAGTGAACTTCCTGATGTTCAAGCTGGTTTTAGAAAAGGCAGAGGAACCAGAGATCAAATTGCCAACATCCACTGGATCATGGAAAAAGCAAGAGGGTTCCAGAAAAACATCTATTTCTGCTTTATTGACTATGCCAAAGCCTTTGACTGTGTGGATCACAATCAACTGTGGAAAATTCTTCAAGAGATGGGAATACCAGACCACCTGACCTGCCTCTTGAGAAATTTGTATGCAGGTCAGGAAGCAAGAGTTCAAACTGGACATGGAACCACAGACTGGTTCCAAATAGGAAAAGGAGTTCGTCAAGGCTGTATATTGTCACCCTGTTTATTTAACTTATATGCAGAGTACATCATGAGAAACGCTGGACTGGAAGAAACACAAGCTGGAATCAAGATTGCCAGGAGAAATCAATCACCTCAGATATGCAGATGACACCACCCTTATGGCAGAAAGTGAAGAGGAACTCAAAAGCCTCTTGATGAAAGTGAAAGTGGAGAGTGAAAAAGTTGGCTTAAAGCTCAACATTCAGAAAACGAAGATCATGGCATCTGGTCCCATCACTTCACGGGAAATAGATGGGGAAATAGTGGAAACATTGTCAGACTTTATTTTTCTGGGCTCCAAAATCACTGCAGATGGTGACTGCAGCCATGAAATTAAAAGACGCTTACTCCTTGGAAGGAAAGTTATGACCAACCTAGGTAGCATATTAAAAAGCAGAGACATTACTTTGCCAACAGAGGTCCGTCTAGTCAAGGCTATGGTTTTTCCTGTGGTCATGTATGGATGTGAGAGTTGGTCTGTGAAGAAGGCTGAGCACCGAAGAATTGATGCTTTTGAACTGTGGTGTTGGAGAAGACTCTTGAGAGTCCCTTGGACTGCAAGGAGATCCAACCAGTCCATTCTGAAGGAGATCAGCCCTGGGATTTCTTTGGAAGGAATGATGCTAAAGCTGAAACTCCAGTACTTTGGCCACCTCATGTGAAGAGTTGACTCATTGGAAAAGACTCTGATGCTGGGAGGGATTGGGGGCAGGAGGAGAAGGGGACGACAGAGGATGAGATGGCTGGATGGCATCACTGACTCAATGGACTTGAGTCTGAGTGAACTCCGGGAGTTGGTGATGGACAGGGAGGCCTGGTGTGCTGCGATTCATGGGGTCGCAAAGAGTTGGACACGACTGAGCAACTGATCTGATCTGAATGGAGAAACAGACATAGAGAATAGACTTATGGACATGGGGAGAGGGGAGGAGAGGGTGAGACGTATGGATAGAGTAACATGCAAACTTACATTACCATATGTAAGATAGATAGCCAATGGGAATTTGCTGAATGGCTCAGGAAACTCAAACAGGGGCTCTGTTTCAACCTAGAGGGGTGGGATAGGGAGGGATGTGGGAGGGAGGATCAAAAGGGAGTGGATATATGTATACCTATGGCTGATTCATGTTGCGATTTGACAGAAAACAACAAAATTCTGTAAAGCAATTATCCTTCAATTAAAAAATAAATAACAACAACAACAAAAATCTAAGGCGATCAGGGAATTCCCTGGGAGTCCAGTGGTGAGGACTCTTTCACTGTTGAGGCCCTAAGTTTAATCTCTGATTGGGGAAATATGATCCTGCAAGCCTCACAGCTCAGCCAGAAAAACAAACAAACAAACAAAAAACCCTAAGGCAATCAACAGGTTTTGGGGAGACAACAAAAAAACTCTTGAAAAATTAGCTGAGAGGACACTTGGCTGAACTACACTTGAATCAGCAAGTTGACATCCTGTCATCTGACCAGAATGTGAACAGATGTTACCTATAAAAGATGGGAAAAATTAGGACTTTTACAAGTATATTAGGAAAGTGTCAGGTAGATCCACTATCTGTGAACATAAGATGATTAGCAAGACATAGAACAAGTGAACAAATTTCTAGAAAAAAATGTAACATACCAGCAGATCAAAAAGAAATTCCTACAACCTTATATAAATTTAGTTAGAAAATTAAAGTCTTTCCACAAAGAAGATACCAAGACCTGAAAGTTTCACAGTTAAATTTTGCTAAACTTTCCAAACAAAGCGTGTACCAAATTTACATAAATTCTTTCAAGGAGTCAAAGAAAAAAATAGAATTCTATGAAGTATTCCAGTCCATTCTACGAAGGCCTCTGTGAAGCCTCTGTGATTCCTAAACCTGAAAGAACTGTATGAGAGAAGATAATTACGGGCCAATCTCATTTCTGGACAAAGTTGCACATACTAGGAACAAGGAAAAACTAACTTGGATTTACCCCAGAAATGCAACAAGGGTTTGACATTAGTAACTGGTCATGCTTCCTGCTAACTATGGTGTATACTGGAGAGTGTCGTTTAACCCTCTAATTCCTCTAAGGTAGTCGTCCACTCTAGAGTCACTGGCCACATTGGCTATAGACCGCTTGAATTGTGGCTAGACCAAATTAATACATGTACTGGAAACACTGGATTTCAAAGACTTAGTATGCAAAACAAGAATGTAAAACATCTCATTAACAAATTTTCATAATGATTACATGCCGAAATGATAATATTGGGTTAAGTAAAATATAGTTTTAATATTATAATTCCACCCGCTCTGTTTCACTTTTCTTGAATGTGACTACTAGAAAATGTTACATTATATCTTTGGTGCATATTATATTTCTATTGGAGAGTGCTATGTTCGATGGTAGGGTTTTCTTCATACCAAATTCCAATCATCCCTGTTTTTACTTCTATTGTCATCAAAGTGACTTTGAAAACGATGCTTCCTTGTGTAACTTGAGCAGTTTTCCTTAACATACAGTCATGTGTCTTAGTCAGCAGGGAAAGGGCTTTGACTTTGCCCTATGTTTCCAAGTGCACAGCTGACTTGTAAACCTTCACAGTATTAGCAAATGTGCCACCTGCTGATGGCAGTAATTGCATTATATCCAGAATGCAATTAACTGTCAACATTTTTCTTCAACTTTTGCTATCTTGTTCAGTTTTGCACCATGAGAGAAACAACTGTGGAAAAGGCTATAAAAATGATTAGAATATTATACAATAAATTATCATCTGTCAGGTACAGTAAGAAGCAAACAGTAAATGCCCTAAAAGAAATTCAAAGGAACCTCATAGATGTCCTTAGCATTTGACTATCCAAGCAGTTTTTTCATGGCTTTCAAATCCATTTGATTTCTAAGCCAAGGAAAGCTAACACAGAGAACTACTAATGACTTTCAAAGTCATGGGGTACTTATATTCTCAAATAAATAGAAAAATAAAATGTTTTAAGAGAAATAAATTACAGTAGTCCCCTCCTTATCTGCAGGGCATATGTTCAAAGAACCCCACAGGAAGCCTGAAACTGCAGATGGTATTGAACACTAGGTACAGACTGTTTTTTCCTTAACAGACCTATGATAACATTTAATTATAAATTAGGCACACTTCACTTTCACTTTTCACTTTCATGCACCAGAGAAGGAAATGGCAACCCACTCCAGTATTCTTGCCTGGAGAATCCCAGGGACAGGGGATCCTGGTGGGCTGCCGTCTACAGGGTCGCACAGAGTCGGACACAACTGAAGCGACTTAGCAGCAGCAGTAATTAACAACAATAACTAAAAATAAAATAGAAAAATTATAATGATATACTGTAATAAAATTTATGTGAATGTGGTCTTTCTCTCAATTTAAAACCTATGCATTCTTTATTTCTGGAATTTTCTGTTTAATATTTTCAGAACATAGTCCACCATAGGTAAGTGAAATCTCAGACAACTCAGACAATGAACCTGTATAAATATGGTGCTTGTAATTTAACACCTAGCAGTTAGTTAGCTAGCTAGCTTCTTTATCTATTTAACCAATGTTTGGAGGACTTTGTATGCAAGGGCACCCCAGAATCATTTATTAAATCCTTGTGTTACTGTCCTAGATACGGCATAAGTTTTTTTAAAAAGCACCAATTAACCTCTCTATGGAAACTTCTGTGACATTCCCAGTATATTTTGATATTGCAAGTCAGAATTGGACAAAATATTAGTTTTGTATTTTTCATACTCTGAGAAAAGTCCTTAGAACTCTATCACTTGATGAAGCTTGCCAGGAGCAGAAGAATCACTGAGATGTGGATCCAAAGCCTGACATGCTGAGCTTGGAGCTGCTGGTATTATTCAGGATAGGCAAGATGCTGCTGCTCTACCTAACAACCCCCAAATGTTAGAGCAACAGAAGTTTATCTCTCATGGGACAGACCCATCTCTTCATCCTCCTCCTCTGAAAAATCTGGCTTTACCATCTAGAAAGTCAGTCACCACTGCCAAAGAAAGGGAGAAGATGGAGCACCGCATACTGGATCTTCAACACCCTTGACATTCCTTCTCACGTTTCATTGGTCAGAGTCAGTCCCATGGGCACATCTCACTTCAAGGGAGTGGAGAAGTACAGTCCTGCTGGTGGTCTGGAGGAGCCGAGCTGAGTACTTGGTGAGCAGAAATCATATCCACACTCATCTTCCTCTGGGTTTCTTATTATGTGACACCATAGCTCTCCTTATCATTTTAGCCAATTTCAGGCAGTGTTGTCTGTTATCTATGGCCAAAACCATGATAACTGAATGCTGCTGCTGCTGCTAAGTCGCTCAGTCATGTCCGACTCTGTGTGACCCCATGGACTGCAGCCCACCAGGCTCCTCCATCCATGGGATTTTCCAGGCAAGAACACTGGAGTGGGGTGCCATTGCCTTCTCCGAACTGAGTGCTAGAACACCCAAATCTCAAACCAGAAAAAAATCCCCTATAGAAATTCTATATCCAGCAAAACATCCTTCAGATATGAAGGAGAGATTTAAGACATTCTCAGATAAATAAAAAGTGAGAGAATTGGTCACTAGCAGATCTGCCCTACCAGAAATTCTAAAGGTGGTCTTTCAAGCTAAAATGAAATAACATGGACTATAACTGAAATCAACATGAAAAAATAGAGTACTGGTAAAGGTCACGACATAGGTAAACATAAAAGACAGTTTAAAATAGTTCTCTAGTTGTAACTCTCCCATCTTGTTGGTTGTAACAACTGCATGAAACAATAGTTATAAATTCTGTGTTGAGGGACATACAATGTATAAAATTTAACTAACAGCACAAAAGGGAAGAAGAGTATTGTTATACAGGGGCAAAGTTTTTATATGCTATTACAATTAAAAGGGTATGAATCCAAACTAGATTATTATAAATCAAGGTATTAGTTGTAATCTCCAGGGCAACCACTAAAGAAAGAACTAAAAATGTTTATTTACTAAGAGAAACAAAAAGGGGAATTACATTAATATACTAGAAAATATCTACTTTAACACAATGGAAGGCAGTAATTGAGGGATAAGGGATAAAGTAAGAAGAGATGACATATATTAATAGAAAACAAATAGTAGACATAATTCCTACCTTATCAGTAATCATATTAGGTAATTGACAGAATGGATCTAAAAAATGTATTCAACTATATACTGTCTACTAGAGACATACTTTAGATTCAAAGTCATAAGTAGGTTGAACGTAAAAAGATGGGAAAAGATATATTATGCTGCTGAGTCACTTCAGTCGCATCCGACCCTGTGCGACCCCATAGACGGCAGTCCACCAGGATGCCCCGTCCCTGGGATTCTCTAGGCAAGAACACCGGAGTGGTTTGCCATTTCCTTCTCCAATGCATGAAAGTGAAAAGTGAAAGTGAAGTCGCTCAGTTGTGTCTGACCCTCAGGACCCCCATGGACCGCAGCCCTCCAGGCTCCTCTGTCCATGGGACTTTTCAGGCAAGAGTACTGGAGTGGGGTGCCATTATATTATGCTAGCAGTAACCAAAAGAGAGATAGAATAGCTATACTAATATGAGACAAAATAAACAACACAAAAATTGATCCTAGAGACAAAGGAGGATATTTTAAATGGGAAGAGAGCCAATCCATTAAGAAGATACAATAATTATCAACTTACACACATTTAACAATGGCCCAAATGTCATGTGGCAAAAACTGACAGAAGGAAGCAAGAGACTATGATAGTAGTTGGAGATTTTAATGTCACTTTCAATAATGAATAGAAACACTAAACATGTGATAAACTAGCAGTTGGAAGACTGGAGTGACTGTCATTCCTGGAGAAGACAACAGGGATTGTAGGAATTTGGAGCTGGATAAGGGCTTCTTGGGAGGCAACAGTGGTAAAGAATCTGCCTGACGATGCAGGAGACGTAAGAGATGCAGGTTCAGTCCCTGGGTCAGAAGATCCCCTGGAGGAGGGAATGGCAACCCACTCCAGTACTCTTGCCTGGAAAATCCAACAGACAGAGGAGCCTGGCAGGCTACCGTCCATAGGGTCATACAGAGTTGAACATGACTGAAGTGACTTAGCATGAACAGAAATCATGCATCAAACAAAAACCTCCAAGAAAATATCATCAAAAGGACTTCTGAAGAAACAGGATTAAGTTACTTAAAATTCTAAAAAAATTAAAGTATAGATTAAATTAGCTGATAAAGATAAAATAATCTGTGCATTTAAAGATCACATTAATAGCCTCCAAACTGAGAGAAGATCATTGCAACTAGGAAAAAAATAGAGAGAAAAACAAAAGCCTTTGTGGGAAATTCAAAGTCCTTCCTGTACTGCTTCAAGAAAAAAAATTAAATTTTCACCAGATAAATTCAGAGTTCATTTACTCCATAAAGACAGAAGAGAATCTTTTCAAAGTGGATGAAAATATCAGGTACAGATATGAAGAACTGGACACATGAAAGATTCAAGCCAAGTTTTTTCAGAAAAACTTGAAGGAAGCAATGACTATTATCAAAGTCAGCTTATATCCCATGAGTAACAAGTTTATGGTAATAAGTTGAAGGTTTTACTGGCTGTAAGAAATCTCGATAATTTAAGAAAAGAAAATATGTACTTTAGCCAAAAAAAGCATTTCGAAAGTATATTTAGATCCTGATGTTTCAAATGAGGCATTTGGCAGAAACCCAAGAGGACCACCAACGAATCCTCTGGATGAAGAGATTCCCAGGAAAGGATGTGCATCAGGCTGTGTCAGCGTGAAATGAAGGATTCCTCCATACGCCACCTTCATCTTGTCACAGCAGGCTCTTCGTGAGAGCAAGACAGAACTTAGCCTAGTGCTCCTTGCTCTGGCAGATGCTCAAAACCTTCCTTTGGTCCTATATCCACTTGCCCTCCCACCTCAGTACCCCTAGTCCAGGCTCTAGTTCTCTGTAAGAAGTCAAGTGCTACAAAGGAGTCCCAGGGGCAAATTCTTGAGAAAAGGACCCACTATCCTTCTCCATATTCCAGAAAATGGGGGTGACCTGCCCCAGAAATGTCTATATACTAAGTGCTAAGTGATACTGAGTAATAAACATTAAGTATGGTTTTTCCTGTGGTCATGTATGGATGTGAGAGTTGGACTATGAAGAAAGCTGAGTGCCGAAGAATTGATGCTTTTGAACTGTGGTGTTGGAGAAGACTCTTGAGAGTCCCATGGACTGCAAGGAGATCCAACCAGTCCATTCTGAAGGAGATCAGCCCTGCGATTTCTTTGGAAGGAATGATGCTAAAGCTGAAACTCCAGTACTTTGGCCACCTCATGCGAAGAGTTGACTCATTGGAAAAGACTCTGATGCTAGGAGGGATTGGGGGCAGGAGGAGAAGGGGACGACAGAGGATGAGATGGCTGGATGGCATCACTGACTCGATGGACTTGAGTCTGAGTGAACTCCGGGAGTTGGTGATGGACAGGGAGGCCTGGTGTGCTGCGATTCATGGGGTCGCGGAGAGTCAGTCAGACATGACTGAGCAACTGAACTGAACTGAACTGAACTGAATCAAATGAATTATGGCAATGGCATTAAGAATAGACTGATAGACCAATGGAATAAGAGTGAGTGCCCAGAACACACTCAAGTCTTTTAGGGGGAAGTTAACATACAATTAAATTGCCACCATAAGCCAGTGAAAAAAATAAGTGGTTGTAAGGGCAATAATTCTATGGAGATCCTTACCTAATGGCATATACAAAAATAGACTCCAGATGACTCAAAGATTTAATCATAAAAGTGCAAACTATAAACTTCATAAAAGAAAGAGTAGGAGAATATCTTTGTGACTTAGAGTATGGGAAGTACTGCTTCCTACAAATTAAGAAGAAAAAGATGCCAACCCATTAAAAACGGGGCAATGGAACTAAAGAGGTAATTTTCTAAAAGAAGGAATTCAAAACTCTAACAAACACATGGAGAGATGCTCAGACTCATTAGTTATCCAGGGAAATGCAAATCACAAGACTGAGATTACAGTCTATACCTGTTAGTCTTGGCAAAACTCACAAGGCTGGCTAAGGCCAAGCACCGGCAGGAAGACCAAGATATGCAGTACTATGGGGCTGAGACTGACAAAACCATTCTAGAAAGCAATTAGTCAAATTAAGTACCCATGCTGGTCCCATCAGTTCCACTTCTGGGTGGACAAGCCAAAGAAATAACACACAGCTTCATCCAAAACCAGCCAGGTATAATAGTGTTCTCTGTAGTACCATTCATGGTGGGAAGGAAGGGGCTTGAAGCAAGGACTTGTAAAAATTGCTGCAAACACGGGGTAGAAATACACATGGTAACATAAACGAGACTTCAAAAGTGTCAGTGAAAAAGTGAAATACAAATGAGGTATAGAATTGCATTTGTGTGTGTGCTCAGTCAAGTCTGATTCTCTGCGACCCCATGGACTATAGCCCATCAGGCTCCTCTGTCCATGGAATTTTTCAGGCAAGAATACTGGAGTGGATTGCCATTTCCTCCTCCTGGGGATCTTCCCCATCCAGGGATTTAGTCCCCATCTCTTGTATCTCCTGCATTGGCAGGCAGGTTCTTTACCGCAGCACCACTTGGGAAGCCCAGAATATCATCTACATTGAGTCAAATATATATAAACCCAAAATTATAGTACACATTTTAGAACACCTCACAAATAAAAAGTACTCTTGCCTGGAGAATGCCAGGGATGAGGGAGCCTGGTGGGCTGCCGTCTATGGGGTCACACAGAGTCGGACATGACTGAAGCAACTTAGCACAAACAAAAAGATACAGATGAAACACATTAGAAGGGCTGCCCAAGAGCAGAGGTGGGGAAAAGGGCATAGAAGAATGAGCACATGGGAATTCCTTGGTGGTCCAGTGGTTAGGACTCCGTGTGCTCACTGCTGAGGGCCCAGGTTCAATCACTGGCTGGGGAACTAAGATCCCACAGCCACGTAGCATAACAAAAAATAAAATAAAAATTAAAAATAAAAGGACTCTCATACTTAAAAAAAATGAATGAGCACAAAAAGAAATGAGTAGAACAAGAGAAGCCTGGCACAGAACAATGATGATAACGTGCCATGAGGTGAGTTTGAGTCACTCGACTTTAACACCTCAGGTTTTTCACAAGAAAATAATACAGTACAAAGTTAATTCCACTACACTGCATACATACAGTTCCTATAAGCTTTTAATACCAATATGTCTTCATCATTTAAACAGGATAATATTGTCAGCAACTTAAGAAATTACTCAGTTAAAACACAGACAGAAATAGACTCACAAACATAGAAAACAAACTCAAGGTTATCAAAGGGGCAAAGGGGTGAAGGAGGGATAAATGAGGAGTTTAGATTAACAAATACATACTACTGTATATAAAATGCACAACAACTCAGGACCTACTATATACACAGGGAACTATATTCAATAGCTTGTAACAACCTATAATGGAAAAGAATCTGAAAAAGAATATATATATATATGTGTGTGTGTGTGTGTGTATAACTGAATCACTGCTAAAACCTGAACCATTGTAAATCAACTATGAAAGTGAAAGTGGCTTAGTTGTGTCTGACTTTTTGTAACTCCATGGATTGTAATTCTCCAGGCCAGAATACTGGAGAATTCTCCACTCACAGAATAGAGTAACTTTTCCCTTCTCCAGGGAAGATCCCAACCCAGGGATCGAACCCAGGTCTCCTGCATTGCAGGCAGATTCTTTACCAGATGAGCCACAAGGGAAGCCCAAGAATACTAGAGAGGGTAGCCTATCCCTTCTCCAGCAGATCTTCCTGACCCAGGAATTGAACTGGGGTCTTCTGCATTGCAGGTGGATTCTCTACCAACTGAGCTATCAAGGAAGCCCTAAATCAACTATACTTCAATAAAAAAAATATATTGCTCAGTTAATTCTACTGTTTTGAGAATCTACTTGTGTCTCTGTTTATAAGTACTCTAAAAAGTATAATAAAAGGCAATTAAGCAAGTGAAACAGATTTGTCAATTCACAGGGCTACAAGTTGCTTGGACCTCAAGCTAAAACGCAGCTGCCTAAGAAGCAGTGTTGCTTATGCTTATGCTGCATTTGATTGAATGTACAACCAGCAGTGACATGGGGTCATGAGGTTGGCAAAGGATTTTTAAACATCACATTTAAATCCAGTATTTTTGGAGGATTGATCTAGAAACATAGCCTGGGATTCTGACAAGTATAGCTCTGCGTACCATGGTTATAATTCCTTTTAGTAGCAGAATGTCAGGAACCAAGGCATTTTTAAGACTCACAGGTGGATGCTTGATGCTGCTGAAGCTTTGGGTTTTATAAGGGCTTCCCCAGTGGCTCATCTGGTAAAGAATCTGCCTGCCAATGCAGGAGATGCAAGAGATGTGTTGGATCCGTGGGTTGGGAGATCCCCTAGAGGAGGAACTGGAAGCCCACTCCAATATTCTTGTCTGGAGAATCCCGTGGACAGAGGAGCCTGGCAAGCTACAGTTTGTGGAGTTGGACATGACTGAGTATGTGTGCATGTGACACACACACACAGAGCATAGTTTAAGCAGTGCCACGCTGACCTCAGAGATTAAGGGAGGAGGAGGGTTGCGGACAAAAGATCTGTGACCTCAGACTCACACAAATTCTGCAGCTGCTTAGTCATCTTCAGAAGCCCACATGAGGGGAGTAAGAAATGCACTGTCCTTCACTGAGGCAGCTACCATCAATATTTTGGTAAATTCCTTCTAACAACAGAAACAAAACAAGTGAAAAACTCTTCTCCTTCCTTATTTATTCCCAAAGCTTTTCTCCAGTTTAGCAAAACCCACTTCCCTGCCTTTGAGGGGATGGCCTGCCTCCTGGCTTGTTGCCTACATCAGCATTTCCCATCTCTCTAGCACAAGGGGTAACTTTTTTTCTAGATTATGGAAATGCTGTGCCCAGTCAAGAAGTTTTAAACATGGGAAAGTTGCCCAAGTATATCTTAATCCAACTATCTTCAGAAATCATAAAGACATTTAAAAAGAGCTATAAGAATTGAAAGTGCAGACTGGAAATAATTTAGGCAACTCATCTGAAGTCTAAAATCCCATGAGATAAGTGGTATATTCACTGAACTTGTCCCTCCACTCTTCTTGGTGTTTTTCCATTTGCTTAGTCACTATGTTGGGTACAAAATACAGAAATACATTGTTTCTGTAATATTCTAGTGTAAAATTTTTTCCATTCTTTGAAGCACTTGGCTTTACAGAACATTAGGTCATAAACAGAGACATTACAATGTTTAAAGAACCAGCAATGTGTAGCTCCATTTGTAAGAGTGAGAAAAGTAAATTCTTACCAATTAGATTTGCTTGGCAAGAAAAATGTTGCCTCTTTTTGCCCCAGCTGGCAGGAAGGTCAAAACTAAATTCTGTTGCAACTTAACTCATCTTGGGCCCTGATACATTCAATCCCTCTTCTTTTTGTAGCAAAGACCCCTGCATGGGCCTTGCTGCTGCTGCTGCTAAGTCGCTTCAGTTGTTTCCGACTCTGTGCGACCCCATAGACGGCAGCCCACCAGGCTCCCCTGTCCCTGGGATTCTCCAGGCAAGAACACTGAAATGGGTTGCCGTTTCCTTCTCCAATGCATGAAAGTGAAAAGTGAAAGTGAAGTCGCTCAGTCGTGTCCGACTCTTAGCGACCCCATGGACTGCAGCCCATCAGGCTCCTCCATCCATGGGATGGGCCTTAGTAGGATTCAATTTAAGACGCAGGCATGTCTAGGAGACTCCAAGATAGGACCCACAAAGGGCACAGTTACAAGATGAACTGAGGTGGTTATGAGAAAGAATAAAAAGATGACTGTACAGGCTGGGTCAATGATGGCTCAACACAAGACAGGAGCTGCCATTCAGCCTGTGTCTGTCAGGGTGACCTCTGACCCCATGGGCTTACCCTTGCTGGGGACAATGACTGCTTTTCCAGTTTTACCATTCATCCCACTCCAGTGAATTTTGGTGGAACACGCATCAAAGGGAAAGAAATAAAACTGAATTTTTAAAATATTAATTCATTTATAAAGGAACTCCGTTTGTAGTATGAGGAAAATCACATATTTTGAGAATACTTATGCATAATGTAATTATGTTCCTTTACAAAGTGGCTCTTTAAGAATATAAAATATATTTTCAAACAAATCTAATTATATCTTATGATTTTAGTTTAAAATTGGAATATTGCAGTTGAAGTTTCTATAAAATCACATCTCTTAATTTATGTACCTTTCATCTGTCTTGTCTTTTCATCAAAGAGCAGATATAAAATTGTATTACCTTAACTGGACTGTCATTTTGAAAACACTTTGAAAGTTACATAATAAGATAGTTAAAAATACATCTTGATCTAACATTTTTCTTATGTATAATGCTAGAATGAATAGTTTACAAAATATGTTTAAAAAAATACTCCCGTCCCCTGAGACTTATAAGTAGTGACAATAAAATTGAGATAATCTGATAGGCTGCCCTATTAATATTAAATAATTATACTAGCTGAAAAAGAAAACAGAATATTTACACTGAGTACATTCACTAGCATAAATGTGCTTATAGTGAAAAGTTAGATTTACATATTCATGTTGTGCTGCGTGAGTGCTAGGTTGCTTCAGTCATGTCTGACTCTTTGCGACCCTGTAGACTGTAGCCTGCCAGGCTTCTCTGTCCATGGGATTCTCCAGGCAAGACTACTGGAGTGGGTTGCCATGCTGTCCTCCAAGAGATCTGCCCGACCCAGGGATCAAACCTGCGGCTCTTGTAGCTCCTGCACTGTAGGTGGATTCTTTACCACTGAGCCACCAGGGAAGCCCACTCATTCCTATTGGATTGAGGGAAAAACAGTATTTCGGGGGACATGAGATTTAGCTTCTTGAACTTGATAGTTAGGACATCCTTCCCAAGGAGCTCAGTCTATTTTATTAGCAGGGGACATTTTTGTTTCTGAGAGCATCTGGGGGCCATGAAGTAGATAATATCTACAGAACCTCAGGTAATTAGGACCCACATCAACATTATGGTACAGCAAACCCACTGTAGAGTAGGGAATCTCCAGACCCTGCCAGGGGCCCTTGGCCTGAAGTTCCTCACGGCCGCCTCTGTACAAAGCAAGAACACTGTGGAGTTTTGTACCCATATCTTCCTCCCCAAACCTTGAAACCAGAGGCTACTTGACCCCTACAATATGAGTATTAAAAACTTTCTGTAGTAATAAGAACAGTAAGAGCATAGGACACATTTTAGGATGGGAGGTAAAGAAATTATTCAAAGATCCAGAACTTAAGAGTTTCTCCAGGTCTTTTGAAGATTGTGAAAGAATAAACGAGATGTTCAATAAACCCTCTGCTCAGGTTTTTGGAAACCCTCTTCTGGAAATATTCTCATTCACAAAAGCAAAACAGATTTTCTTGGTTTCTGACCCACATGTTAAATTTTCAAAAGGATATTTTGTTTTGCTTTAATTATTTTAGTATTTGTTATTTCTTAATCAGTCAACCAGTAAGTTGTCAGAACAATTAAAGATTCAATCTTACTTTTATCTGGACAGTTTTAATTTCAAATCTTATATCAGCAAGAGATTTCCTTGTCTGGCCTCTTCGGTGTCCAAATTTACACTTATTTCTCATCACTTGTTCATCATCTTCTATGGGTCTTCGAACATATTTAAAGCGATCTTTGAGAGCTCGTTTCCATAAAAACTGTGTAAAATTATAAAACAGGGCAGTTAATATTCAAAGAGATTTGCATAAGCCTATATAAGCAATAAAATAGTTGTCTACCACCTTTGGGCTTGAAAATATCTTCATTTTCAAATTACAGACTGAGAAAAGTCTGTAATTTTCAAAAGCCAGACTGAGAAACCTTGATCCAGTTAAAAGGTGTGTGGGTGTTCACTGTAACAGTCTTTCAACTTCTGTTGTAGATTTGAAATTTTTTGAAATAAAAAATTGTGACTATCAAAATCTTGTAACAATCTGTAATAGAAAATAATCTGAAAAATTATATATTTATATATATACATATATATATCATCGAATAATTTTGCTGTACACCTAAAACTAACACTGTATTATAAATCAATTATATTTAAATTTTTAAAAGTTAAGAATAAAACTAGTCCTAAAAATAACCAAATGCTTCCTCACTTGTGTGCTCTCTCTCTCACATTAAAATTCTAAGAAATTTTCTACATCTTTCACGGTTACATCAGAAACACAACCTCACATACACTTGTGGGGAGAGTTTGAGTAAGCACCTACCATGCCCCAAAGTTTCCCCTTCCACTGTATGTGTACAAACCTGGATCATAATGTGCTAAGCAGTTTTGCAGGTCTCTTAACAGTGAACCATCTTTAGTTAACATCACTGGGAGAAGATGTGGGTAAAAAGCACACAAGACCAAAGTCAGCATTATTCATAACTTTCTGTTTGTCACATTTGATAACCACAAAACTAAAGGTCAAAATGTAATTAGGTAGATATGTATTTGCTTATATATATGCAAAGATTCTCTGGGAGGAATCTTTAATAATACTGGTTACTTCTGGGAAGGAAACTTGGATGATTGGAGGATAGAGGTGGGAGGGAGATGTTTCCATTATCCTTTTATAGCTTTTGAACCCCATGACAGTATAACTTATTGAAACAGCAAATTTAGATTCTTTCTTTAAAACACAACTAACTCTATAAACAGTACCACTAATTTTTGGCAAATATTATATCTTAAGTATAGAAGGAATTCATGTCATGTCTGGTAATTATCAATACCAGGACCCCAGATTTGTTTGTATTTTTTTTTTTTTGAGAAAATTTAGTTGACTTTATCGTGTGCTTTTGTACACAACAGAATATTTTAGAAAGGATATCATACTAGAAGCAACGGTAGCTGAAGACCAGTCTGACTTCAAAGTTATTGGTTCTAGATATATCTTTTCTGAGTCTGGGTGGTGAAAAATAATCTTTAAGGCCCTCTCGCACTCAGAAAATTCTATGATTCTATCCATATATAATGAACTTTTTCCAAGAAAGAAAGAGAGAAAGAAAGAAAAAAGCAAAGCAAGGGCGGGAAGAAAGAAAACAGAGGCCTTAAATGTTATGTTCACAGATAGTGACATTTATTATTTGTTATTCAGATTGGAACTAATTGCTTAAATTCCACATCTTCAAGAAAGTACAGCAAAAAATTTTTCTCACAGATGTCTGTGAAAATAAAGTACAAAGGACATGCATCTTATTTAGATACAACTACCAACGTATGCATGTCACCTAGAGATATAAGAACTAATAGACATTATAGCTTTAGGTATAAAAGCTATAATTCTCCACAATTGTCCCTTAAGTCCTACAGTTCCAGTGTCACAATGCACTCAAATTTTTTTAACCACATTGACTTTTTTAAGTGTGCAGTTCAGTAGAGTTAAGTATGTTTACATTGTTGGGCAATGCAGATCCCTGGCTTTTAAAGCCAAGGGACTTGCAGATCCAGAGAGCAAAGCTTATACCGAAACCTCTAGAACAGTGTTTCTCAACACTGGTTGCACATTAGAATCATCTGGGGTACTTTTAAAGATGCAAAGCCTTCTTCTTCAGATCAACTAAATCGGCATCTCCGGGGATCCTGATGTGCAGCCAGAGTTGAGAACTGCTGCCCCAGAACACCACCAGGATCTTTTTTTGTCAGAACAGCAGAACCGTGAGAGAATCAGGTGAGGCTGTGGGTCAAGACCTCAAGACTATACAACTTCTGCGTGGGTCTAAACAAAGGCAAGAACCACTCTAGTGATGTGAAAGCAGAGATGTAGGTACAGTCACAGCCTCTCTTTCTAGTATGGCATCTCTCGAAGATCCTTCCTAGAGACTCACGGTTAAACACGAGCTTCCAGATAGCTTTGAGAGAGAGATTCTGATCATCTTTCTAGAGGATAACATAGAGAGAGAAAGAAGACCAAGGAGGAAGATGGGGAGGGATGAACAGGTGGAGCACAGAGGATTTTTAGCACAGTGAAAATACTATATATGATACAATAATCACGGCTACATCTGTCTAAACACACATAGACTGTACAATGCCAGGAGTGAACCTTAATGTAACCTATAGACTTTGGGTGATTATGATGCATCAGTGTAGGTTCATCAGTTGTAATGAATTACCTCTCTGTGGGGGATGTTGATAACGAGGGATGTTAGGGATGTGTAGGGGCAAGGGGTATTTGGGAAATCTCTGTATCTTCCTCTCAATTTTGCTGTGAACTTAAAACTGCTCTTAAAAAAAATAAACTTTTTTTTTAAAGAAGACATAGGAACACATAGAAATCATCAAAAAGAACAGAGCAGAGAGAGAAAGACCAAAACTAAGAACAAAATGGGAACTGAGAGCAAGAGACAGAAGAGATGGTCAAGGGAATGGAATTAGAGAGAGACCAGACAGAAAATGACAGAGAAGGAGAAACAGATAGACCTAGATAAACAGGGAGAGAGAGAGACTGAGGAAAAGGCAATGAGGCCTGAAATTAGTGGACAGCACAAGGCTCTTATTTTAAGGAGGGTTGAGAGTAACCGAATGGTGCTGTGTGGTCACTTACAAAGCCACAGCCGTCCTCATCCAGGAAAGGGTGGGCCTGCAGTAGGGCATTGACCACGTCGTTATACTGCTGGGTGCTGGGGTACCTGTTCAGCGTGACAGGGAGGACATTTTTCAGTTCAAGAAGCCCGTGTTCCTCCCTATGAGTCCAAATTACATTCACTTTTCTTCCAATCTTTCTATGTGATAATGTAAACACTCAAATAAGGGCTTTCCTGATGGCTCAGTGGTAAAGAATCCGTCTGTAATGCAGGAGATACAGGAGACCTGGGTTCGGTCCCTGGGTTGGGAAGATCCCCTGGAGGAGGAAATGGCAACCCACCCCAGTATTCTCGCCTGGAGAATCCCACAGACAGAGGAGCCTGGTGGGCTACAGTCCATGGGGTAACAGAAGAGTCAGACACGACTGAACAGAGCACACACATTCAAATATTGGCCAATGCTGGACTTATTATCAATCTGTCATGCAAAATCTGAAGAGAGTGGGTTCCAAATGATTTCAAGTCTATTCTGAAAACACGCCCTCTCGCAAGGCAGCAAGTCTGCCCTGTTATTACTCACAGTGAGCCTTCCAGATACTTGGTCATGTCCGCCTGGAGGAACTCAATGATCCTTATCCTCATGCTGTGATCAGGACACTTCTGTTCTGCTAGCATGCACTTGACATCATAAGGAAACTCTGGTAAGACGTAGGACTTAGTCCATTGTAAGGCTTTATTCCTTGCTAGAATGTGTCTCACATTCCTTCTGTGAAATAAAAAACACAAAGAGTGAAATTCTATTTCAAATATATGTAACTTATTAATTCTCTATACCCTGAGAGAATGGCTGGATGGCATCACTGACTCAATGGACATGAGTTTGAGTAAAGTCCAGGAGTTGGTGATGGACAGGGAGGCCTGGTGTGCTGCAGTCCATGGGGTTGCAGAGTCAGACACAATTGAATGACTGAACTGAACTGAAGTGATACGCTGAGAACTGATGATAGAAACCACATTCTTGAGATCTATATATATGAACGTCGTCAACCCATCTTCCATCCAGTCATCTATGTGCAAATGTTTAAAGATTCATCAAGTATCTCTTGTTTTCTTTCCCTTTGCACACACACAAATACTTGTCATTCTGGAAAAAATATCATAACAACATAGGCTATAGAAGACAGTCTGAAGTTGGGAAGAATGTCAATCCATGTATCTTGAGAAGGCAATAGGTAATGCATAGTTTAAAACTGAACAAGATATCTAACTAAAAGAGAGTAAACTGCAATTCAGCAAAGCAAATAAGGCATGTGATAAAGTCTTACTTAGCATCTGATTCAGAAAATTCTTCTAATTAATTGGCTGCAAATAAAATTAATTTATTAATTCTAATTAATGTGTTATTTATTTCACTACAATAAATAATATGGTAGAGAAGTGCAAGAGTCACTTAATGAGTCACTTAGTTGTTCTTGGCTATTTTAATAAGGTAAACTTGGTCTCTAAATTTAAAATAAGTATTAGATATTCTGATCCTCTCAAATGAAGTTTCTACAAAAGGCTACGGAAAGTGATAGCTACAGAAAGCAGATGAGTGGTTGCCTGGGGCTTGGGGTGGGAGAGGAGACTGACTGAAAAAAGGACACCAGGGAAT
Organism: Bos taurus; assembly: GCF_002263795.3. Lineage (NCBI taxonomy): Eukaryota > Metazoa > Chordata > Mammalia > Artiodactyla > Bovidae > Bos > Bos taurus. The sequence goes on from NC_037336.1 coordinate 68,317,891, forward strand.
TTTTTAGGGTGATGAAAGCGTTCCAAAGTGGACTGTGACAATGGCTGCACACCAGCATAAATTTACTAAAATTAACTGAGCTGTATATTTTAAGTAGGTGAATTTTAGGTTATGAAAGTTAAATCTCAGTAAGTTTGTTTATAAAATTAAATATCAGAACCACTTTAAAACCTTAAGATCAGTGATTGATCCAGTGTGTAAAAACTAAAATTTTCAAGCAAGTTACCAGAGGGAAGTGGTAGCATTCAGTCCATTTCACTAATAGGACTGATTGAGAAGGAAGTGAAGTAATAGAAGCAAGTCAAGCGGAAGACAAAGAAAGATTTCCTAAATTAACCTAAGTAGGTTAATCTTCTGGCACAAGCATGGACTACTTAGTAGCCCAAACAAAATTCAGATGAGCTTTGAAAGATCAGGTTTCCTTTAGAATTTTAGGTCATATTTTGTAAGAGACCAAGAGATATAACAAAACATGAGGAATAAAGGAAATTGGAGAAAGAATTCTGCTCTCTTTTCATGATAAGATCTTTCTCCTTTTTTCCCCTTTGGCAATAACTGTATTGGTGGTGAAAACAGGTCCCAGCTAAAACAAGCACACTGATAATTCAACACTTGATTCAGTACAGCAACAGGCAATTCCCAGAAGAAATTTGTGCCTCAGCCCAAACTATTTTCCAATATGTTCCCCTTTTATTTCATTCATTCATTCATTCAAGCAAATATTTATTGGGAAGGTACTAGGGGGCAATTACTCGTCTACAATCCCTATTTCCTTTCTTATTCTCTTATTTCTTTCTCCCATGATCTCTCCTTTATCTACTTAGATCAAGATTCTAAAGTAATGGCAAGTTTCATTGGCTGTATTTTGTGCCTTCCCAAGATTTTGAAAGGTGCTGTAACTGTGCAGGCATTAAATTTGGTTTCAGTACAACATTTTAACATCTATCTCCTTTTCCTATGAATTTCAAGTCTATTTTAACTGCATGACCCCTTTAGACTTTTGAGGTTGCTAGTCTTATACAGTATCTCATCAATGGATAACTTCTACATTCCAATGCTATAAAATAGGTCTTGAGGCAATTTTTATCTTCTTGCTCTATATATGTCTTTTCTCTTCAACATCAGGGTAAGAACTATATATATATATATCATGTTCTTATTTCTGTCAAATGCCTAGAATGTGACTAGACACATATAGGCTCAATCAACGCCAGACAGTCCATCTTGCTCCTAATTAGACAAAATCAGAGGCAACAAATTTTCCTTTTCTTTACATTAAAACAACTTAACAAGATATTTGGAGGTGAACAGAATACAAAGTATGCTAACACAAGTCAAAACTAATATTATACAGAATACTAGAATCAGAAATTAAAAACACACTCTAATTGACTGCAGATAACTGCGGGCACAATCATCACCCATTCATAAAAATATTAAAATTCAACATTTGCATTGTATTTTAAAAATCTTTACTCTGAGGTTATGATTATTCATATCATTATTGAGGTAGAGTTGAGCAGAACACTGTAGAAGTCAGCTCAAAGTAAGAACATGGAGCAGAAAACAATCCCAAACTAAGAGGATGCTGATATTTCTGTTTCCATTTCAGAGTCAGTGCCCTTTAACAAGATAATATCAGAAAACAAAGATCTTTAATTCAATGGGTCACAACCCTGGGTTCATAGTACAATCACCTGGAAAGCTTTTAAAACATGTTAATGGCTAGGACTGATTCCCAGTCTAATTGAATCAGAGTCTACTGCACTAAACACTCAGTGTCTATGTAGACTTTATATTTGTCATAAAATGAAACTAACAATAAACTCAAGCTGACGCATTTGATAACTATCAATATTATTATTGCCATATGTGCCACTTTAAAAAATCATGAGGGACTTCCCTGTTGGTCCAGTGGCTAAGACTCTGTGCTCCCAGGGTATGGGGGCCAGGTTCGATCCCTGGACAAGAAACTAGATTCCACATGCCTCAATCAAGAGTTCACACGCTGCAACCAAAAGATCCACATGACGTAAGGGAGATCAAAGATCCTGCAGACCTCAACTAAGACCTGATGCAGCCAAATAAATAATAAATGTTTTAAAAAAATTATGAGATAGAGGTTCTCAGGAAGAAGCTCACTGACTGTAAAACTTTAATAAGAATGAAAAATCATCTAATTATTTTTACTCCTAAGAAACAGACAATATGGGCCTCACCTAGGATAAGGGAGATGGCCCTATGCAGAAAAGGGCCACTGGAGTTTCAGCCTGTTAAGGAAAAATCTCAACATACAGAAAACAGAAGTTGAGCCTTGGTAGGGAGCAGGAGAGACATACATGTGGGCAACGACTGCTTGTTTTATCGCCACGGTATATAACTTTTTCAATAATTAGGACAGCTCATAATATAGTCCAATTTTGCATGCCATTTTATTATCAGCTAGTATCCAATGTTTTTTTCTCAGATCCAGCCAAGATTCAAGCCTTCTAAATCTCCAGGACACACTTTGCATGTGTCAACCGTTGTTTCCCTCACTCCAAATGCCCTGAGTTTCCTTCATTCTTCTAGGTTCATCTTAGGTCTTCTCCCCAGGTAGATTCTCTTCCCCTCTCTCCTGACTCTCTGGTGGTCTTCCTTGTCTAAATCCCCCACATGGCCTGGTCCAGTACTGGCCCCATGGGTACTCACCTGTATCTTGCTTTCTTACCTGTTTTGATTTCCCTAATGCCATTGTCAAACGAAACAGTTGTTCTACAGTTCTATAACCGTTCTTTAACAGGTCTAGAACTATAACTGCTACATAGTTATTTAGGAACAGTTCTATAACAAAAATGTTATATCAAGTTTCAGGAACATTTGAGAGAGATGTAAAAATATTAAATATAACATTCTATGACAGATAAACAAAGACAGTCATAAATTGCTTAAACTTGTATTTTCACACATGAAATTGACATCTTTTGAACCTTTTCAAAAGGTTCAAACAATCCACCCGTGATAAAGGAACCATTGAACAGGAAGGCATCAAGCTGACATGCTAGTGGAGAGAAGTGTGATATCACTAAGTCCTCAAGTTTGAGATATGAAAATGTGTGGGACCCAGATGCAAGAGAGGCAGATCTGGCGATTGGAGTACAGTCCTCTGTTTACACAAAAGATACCTAAGAATTAGACTATGCAAACTTCATAATAATAAACCACCACTGAGAAAACCCTCCCAAAGAAGTTTTCTCACCAGGCTTTAGCTACATCCCATGTGGGTTCTTTATAGAACCAAGGGCAGAGTTCATGTCACACTCAACTGAATTCTGGTTGACTTTTGGCATCATAGTCATGAATCAGGTCTGCTACTTCTGCTAATGCTAAGTGGCTTCAGCCATGTCCGACTCTGTGCGACCCCATAGACAGCAGCCCACGAGGCTCCCCCGTCCCTGGGATTCTCCAGGCAAGAACACTGGAGTGGGTTGCCATTTCCTTCTCCAATGCATGAAAGTGAAAAGTGAAAGGGAAGTCGCTCTGTCGTGTCCGACTCTTTGCAACCCCATGGACTGCAGCCTACCAGGCTCCTTCGTCCATAGGATTTTCCAGGCAAGAGTACTGGAGTGGGGTGCCATCGTGTCTACTTTCCTAAAATTTGGGCCACAAATGACACTTTTCTCTAGGGGCCCCCAGCTTGGAGATAATCTGTTACCCTGAGGGACTGTGATGCTTTTCTAGTCCTGCAAAATGGTATTGCTTTCCAGTCCTTAAGGAAGAAGAGCATGAGACAAGTGGAAGTCTTTGCTGCGAAGAACAGCCATTCTCACCACCAGGCTTGGTCTTCATATGTGAAGAACCACCTCTATCAGTAGTAGCATTCCCAGCATCGAAGGAAAAAGCAGTGACAAATACTGTGCTCTCCAGGGACTTAATGGAAACACTGTGTTCCACAAGCCTACATTCATTTTATTCTTTTCCACACAGAAACTTGCAGACTCTCTACACTGAAAATGGTATATATCAGGGTGCCCAGTTTTCTATTATCAACTCTGAAACGAAATGCCATGTAACCACATCTAAAAAGCTTCAATGTTTGGGGAACACAGAAGAAGAGAATGGAGTCAAGTAAGAGAAGGTATAGACATCTGTTTAAAGAACTTGCTGTCATCTAACTGTAGGACATGAAAGGACCTTATAATACACATCTTCAAAACAGGGATTGAAGTTCACCAAACTACAAAGTTCAACAGAAATGTTGCTTCTGTGTTATTAGGCCATACTCTGTGAATCACCTTCTTTACTTTACCTAGGCAAGACTTTCCACTGCTAAGAAAACAAAGTAAACAAGAAGTTTTTGAAAAGCCCAATAGAGAGATGCATGTCAATGAGCTAGGTGAGATGCCATCTCTGAAAATATAGAACGATGTCACAGCAAGACATGCACGGACTATGAAGGAAATGCTGTTTTCCTTCAGCTGCAGCCACGAGTAATTCAGAAAATGTTTGCACTGCAACCACCAGTAATTCAGAAAATGTTTGCTCCACATTCTCATCATTTGATATGTGCTTTTAATTTGTGTTTTATAGCTCTGGGCTATCACAGCTGCCATTTAATCTATGAAATTTCCAGAGGAATTTAGTTTCTGAAAGGCATGAGTGAACATGTAATCAAGCAGAAAGTAGAGGTAGAGATGTGGCTGGCATCAGGCACTGTGCTGTAACACAGACAGACAGACACCTCTTAAATCCTCCCTGTCCTTGGTTGCCAGTGAGAGATTCAAGGAGCCAGGAACTTCTGGGGTTTTGACTAATCAAGAAAAGAAGCATAAAATAAATACATCTTTTATTTCTCCCTGTTCTCCAATTCTTCTTGGTATTGACAGATGGTCAAAGACCCAGAAATGTGACCTTACCCTCAATATTTACACTTATTAGCATGATAGTCACAAAAACAGATCTCATAGAGCTATCATAGTCCCTCTTTTTCTTTTTTATTTCTCATTCATAAAAAGGAAAAAGTAATGAGACATTACCTATGCAGTTGTTGCAAAATGTTCAGTACTACAATTTTGTAGTTCATAATTATCAAAATCGGGTGGTTCAGGGCAGTTTTTTATTAATCCACCTGTATACTACTAGGCTTTTGAACCCTGACCTCATGTAAACAGTTTATATCCTCAGAGCATCTGCTAAATAGGGATGAGCCTGGAAAAATTCACTTTTCAAATCTGGCCCACAGTGCTGGTTTTATGTGACTTTTGCGGCCAAAAAAAGAGACTGACTTAGTCTTGTCCCAACTGTGTGCCATCTAGGCTGTGACTTGCCAGTTCCTCAACCATACAGCTTCATACAAATAAAAGTTTCCTAGTTCTAAGGATTCAAGCAATTTGATTTATACCAAAGTACCATTAAACCGGGTGGCTTAAGGGGCTTCCCAGGTGGCACAGTGGTAAAGAATCTGCCTGACAATGCAGGAGACGTGGGAGATGCAGTTTTGATCCCTGGTTTGAGAAGATGCCCAGGAGTAGCAAATTGCAACCCACTCTGGTAATCTTGCCTGGAAAATTTCATGGACAGAGGAGCCTGTCCATGGAAAATTTCAGGAAAATGTCCAGGAAACTTTCATGGACAGGTTACAGTTCAAGGGGTCGCAAAGAGCCAGATACATGTCAGATGTGTAGTTGATCTGACTGAGCAACTACACATACACACACGGGTGGCTTCAAGAACAAACATTAATTTCTCATGGTTAGAGAAGTTGGATGTTCCAGATCAGGGTGCCAGCAAAGCTGGGTTCTTGGCAAATGTGCTCTTCCTGGTTTACAGAAGACCGTCTTCCTACTGTGTCCTTACATGCCAGAAAGAGAGCAAGTTAGCTCTCTGATCTCTTTCCTTTTTATTAAAAAATACTATTTTTTTGGCCATGACCCACAGCATGTAGGATCTTAGTTCCCTGACCAGGGATTGAACCTACACCCCCTTGCAATGGAACCATGCAGTCCTAACCACTGCACCACCAGGGAAGTCCTGTTGGCCCCTTAGCCTCTAATAAGAACACTAATTCCATCCATACGGAGTCCATCCTCAGGGCCTAATTACTTCCCCAAAGCCCCTCCCTCCAAATACCATCATATTGGGATTAGGGTTTCAACATAATGAATTTTGGAGAGGCACAAGCCTCTATTAATCTATTGTACACCCAGAAACGCCTTGCTGCTGCTGCAAAGGCTGGTCATAAGACAACACTAGCATCACTTAGGGCACCTGTTAGTGGTGCTGGCTCTCAGGTCCCACTCCTGACTTACTAAATTAGAACTTGCATTTTAATAAGATTCCTGGATGATTTTTAATTATATTGGAGCTTGAGAAGCACTGGTGTAGGGCCCTGATCTATTTCATTTAAGTCCTCCAGGAAATTCTAATGTACAGTCACAGTTACAGAGCACTGTCCTGTCCACTGGCACAGCACAGGGGCTTCTCGCCTCCTTAACACCACCCCTCTTCATTTCCAGCAAGTCCATTTTCTCTGCCTCTATCTCTCACATTCCAAAAGCACATATTCCAAATAGAATGTCCTATTCCATTTCAGGTGCCTGTACCTTTGCACATGGTATTTGCTTTTCTGGAAATGTTCTTTTCTTCTCTTGCTCCATTTTTCTTCAGATGAAATTCAAATTATGTTTCAAATCCACCCCCCCAACCCCGCTGCCTTCAGTTTCTGAGAAGACTTCCCCAGGGGCCTTCTCCATACTTACTTCTCTAAAAGTCTCATTTATCTTTCTTTCTGTGCTGTTTCCATACCCTGTGCATTTCTATTTCTGTGTCTCTTTCTCAATATTGCGGTTATTAACTTCTGTGTCTTTCTTGTCAGAATCTGCTTTCCCCTAGGCAAGGACAAAATCGCCCCACTTTACCCACTGTCTATATCATATCTAGTTCATGGTTTATATTCAGTAGCTTTTGGACTGAACAAAAGGGAAGAAGAGACTAGAAATCAAGTTTACTTTAATCTCTCTGAAGACATCCTATTAGTTAATAAGAATGAGCAGGAGTCAGAGAGTTATTTATCAGTCACAACAGCCCAGTTTTCCCTGCAATTCCTGTTTGGCTGCGTCCAGATAGCCTCCACTGAAGGAAAGTTCTGTTCTAACTTGATGAGCCAATGTTCTTCATTTCATTTCATTTGGGTCTCTGCTCAAGCAACATCCAGTCAGAAGTTGAAAGACTGCCCTGAAAACCCTCCTGAAGCTAACACACACATGCACTTACATACACTATTTCCTCTATTTGCCCCTTTTTTCTTTGCCTTATTGGCCTCATAGCACTTAAACATATTTACAGTGTAATATCATAGGTATTTATTATTTCCTCACTATTAGAACTCTGTGAGAGGGGAGGCTTGGTCTGCTCTGCTCCCCACTGTATCCTCTGTGCCTCCCAGGGCCTCGCATCCAGTAAGCACTAGGGAAATGTTTACTATGGAATGAATGAATGGACTCTGACTCAGGTGAAAAATCATTAAGTCAGTAGTTCCTAAGGTGGGTCCTGTGGTGTTAATAGATGTTACACAGAGAAAGAATTCTGGGCCAGACAGAGGGAAATGCTTTATAGCATTTACTAGGTCACTGTACAGACTTTTGAGAGTCCTTTGGACTGCAAGGAGATCCAACCAGTCCATCCTAAAGGAGATTAGTCCTGGGTGTTCATTGGAAGGACGGATGCTGAAGCTAAAACTCCAGTACTTTGGCCACCTCATGCGAAGAGTTGACTCATTGGAAAAGACCCTGATGCTGGGAGGGATTGGGGGCAGGAGAAGAAGGGGATGACAGAGGATGAGATGGCTGGATGGCATCACCGACTCGATGGACGTGAGTTTGGATAAACTCTGGGAGTTGGTGATGGACAGGGAGGCATGGCGTGCTGCCACTCATGGGATCGCAAAGAGTCGGACACGACTGAGCGACTGAACTGAACTGAACTGAACTGTACACTGGGAATGTCCAGTCAGGGACTAGACTTGGAAGGTAATACGTCCAAAACACACAAAACTTAGGCATGGGTGTTCTATACACCTGTAGGGTAGGAGATGAGGGATGTAGCACTGCACTCTAGTTTCACTGACCTGGGATTCAGCATCTAAATGTGACAATGTATCACTTGGGTGGACTTGGTGTACTTTGAACCTCCCCTTATTATGTGATGGATAAGATACACACACAAGGGTGCTGCTCCTTATTTTAGCTGTGTATGTGGCATTGCCTACAAACAGTATGTCAAGTGTGGACCTACTGACATTTGCCCTCTTGAGCATAGGTGGGTAAGATCATTCTACAGTATTTTATAGTAGTAGCCAGACCCAGAAAAAAAGTCATCATTAAAATAATTTTAAAACATGCGTGAAATTGTGACTAATTTGTAATTACACCCAAAGGCTGAAGCAAACCATCTGCACACAAATATATTTAAAGTTCAGGGCAAGTGTTTTTAAAGTGGCATTTAGGAAACCTCTACCTGTTTATCTGATTTCATGCCTTATTAGGTACCAAAAGGGAAACAAACAGTTCTGAACAGTGTAGAGGAAAAATAAAGAACGGCATTGTAAAAGAAAAAATATCTTTCTAAAGGATCGCCAACACATGCTGAGGACAGGACCTTATAAGCTTTCCATCAAGAAAGGGCATTTAAGCAATTCAGTAAAGAGCATGGGATCACCTATCACCAAAGAAAGCTGCTTCATGTCACAGCAGCATGTGTTTCCTTGGGACTTGGAATTCATCCACTGGGACACACACATCGTGTCAAGAGTCAAAGTCATGTGAATGTCCTGCCTCTAGAGCCTTCTTTTACCTCTTGTCTGCAAATGATCTGGATGGAAAACACATGTTCCTTTTAGGGACCATAGGGGAAATTATCACAAGCATAATGACAGCCACCTTGTATGGGATTATAACAGCTGCCAGGTACCTTCACTGTTATCGTACCTGCAGGTGGGGATTCCCATCACACAATGTGCGGAGACCCACCGGACAACAAGTAACAGTCCGGATTCCCACCCCAGGTGTGTGAGATCCCACCCCAAGTGGCACTTGATCCACCATCCTTTCCCACCTCATTAAAGCACATGGCTTCGTGAAAGCCTTGTAGCCAAACATCAGCTTGCTAGCTGGTTATGTATGAGTGGCCCATAAACTCCTGGGGTTTAATTCTGTTCAAAAAATGAGCACATTTAGCAGGAATTGTATAAAAAATGTCTAAAGAGAAATTGATGCTATTCAAATATTTATGCTGTCTTGTAAAGGTGTGTTCAGTCTTTCATTAGACCATACATCCTCATTTCAAATAAAAACTCCTATTTAGTCTCTGTTTGCCAGGTACTATGCCAAATGCTCTGCTCACAAGGGGAAAAGTGTATGGATTTTGCCCAGGTAGCACTTCTATGGAGGGAATACAGACTTTAAAGTGATTAGTTCCATTATCTAGTCTTATAAGTAAAGAAAGGGGTGTGTAAAGGATGCTACACAGTAGAAAAAGGGCTCCTTGCCTGAGCTGGAATATAAGTGGCGGGCCAGGGGGCGGTTTCCTTCAGAAAGAGGGATTTTTGAGCAGAATCTTCAATAATGAGCAGGTAGAAAAGGGAAGAGAAGAACACAGCCCGACACAGGAACTGTGCAATAGGCTCTTAAATCAACACCTGTTGAATGAATAGCACCCTGGGCAGAAGGGCAGGAGATAGGTGATTTTTAGAAAATATTTGTTTATCTGGCTGTGCCAGGTCTTAGTTCTTAATTCTGGCATGCAGGATCCTTGATACTTGTTGCCACATGAGGATTTCTTTTTGTGGTTGTGGCATATGAGCTCTGTTGCAGCATGTCGAATCCAGTTCTCCAACCAGGGATCGGATTTTAACTCACATGGCTGGATGATGGAGCCCCTCTCTGAGATAGGATGTGGGAGAGGAGAAAATCTTTTATCCCTCCCCATTTCATAGCCCTGAATAAATGGCAGAACCAGAGCAAAACTATCTAAAACAGGTACCTCTGCTTTGTCCTCATCTGCCCACACATAGCTGACTGCCCAGGAGGGACATCTGCCCTGCACTGGAACCCCCTAGTTCCTCTTCCCCAGGTACTGAAAGGCTGAGTCTGTTACCTGGGATGATCTGAGCTCTTTTCATGGGGAATGTCCTGGAGGCAGTGCTATGGTGAGCCTGCCATAGGCCAGCCAGTCTGAATGGGACAGAGTGTACGTGAATAGTAGGATAAATCCATCCTCAAAGGAAGAAGCAAGGGCATGAGGCAGATGAGGGAAGCGAAAGAGAGATGGAGATGGCCATCAGTGGCTCCATGAGAGTGAGGGACAGCTTGACCCCTGACTTTCTAGCACCAGTGTCTCTACCCCTGTCACTGGGTTCTAGCGAGTTTGTATTTCTTACACTTAAATATACACTAAAGCAAGAAACACGAGTTCAGTTTTTGGACATGTTTAACTGTGGTGCTTGTGATGAGCAGCCGGTTGGCACATAGATTAGAAGACATTTTATGATTAGAAGAAAGATATGAGACTCTGGTTTCCAAACTCTCCTATTTTTCTCCATTTCTAACACAATTCCTTTCTTTTCCTCCTCCATGCCAGACACTGTAAAGGATGAGAAATACCCTGAAGCACTGGTTGTACTTTTGATCAGCCATGTGAAAAAACAGGCATAACAATCTGACTCAGCCAGCATTGCAGGACCATATAAGAGTGGAATATCATCAGAGAGCTTAGGAAAAAGAAAGGACCCAGAGAACCTGTATAAAAGGGCATCCTCGTCTCCCACTGGTAGCAAGAAGGAAGAGGAAAGAGGTCCTCAGCAAAGTGAGCTTACTACCTGGAGCCGTGCTGAGTAGACTGTGGTACTCTGAGTGCTTTCCAGGGCTTCCTGTGCTTAGCACTGAGCAGGTGTTATCTATCTTTAGATAATGGTCCTCACAGGAGCCCTGTGACAGAAGTAGTTGTGGTTATTATTCCCATTTTTCGGTTTGAATACTGATTCACAGTGGTGTCTGGGTTGGACCGCTGGGGCTAATTGTTGCTCTTCCTGTCTCTACTGAACAGTCAGAGAAGGGACTGGCAACTTTTGGCAGCTTCATGAAGGGGTAGTTGAAGACTCCCGACTGACTCCACACACCTGGAACCACATCAAAGGATGGCACTGGGAATCAACAAGCACCCATGAACAGAAAGGAGGTGAATGAAGCCACCATTAAAACATATTTACATCTTCTGAACCACAGTTCAGACCAGGAAGACCCCGGGGACCAAGCCCTACCTAGGATATTGTCTCTACCTCCTTGTTCGTCACCCCCAAGTGGGAGCCAATGGCTTGAAGGAAAGTGGATTCTACCACTTAAAGAGCTGGAGCCTTTGAGCCCAAGGATGAGAGTGCAAGGTTGCAGGTGGTGGAGAGAGAAAGAGAGCAGAGAGGATGCCCAGAGACAAAGCCCATGTGCAAGAGCTCCTGATCCCAGGCGCCAGGCTTCCCTGCGCTCACTCACGGGGCTGCTGGCGCTGGGCGGCAGGGGCTCAGGCTGCTGCCTTTGGTCCCCTGAACTCCCATGCTGATGGCAGTATATCCAGTGCTGAGGTGAGAAGAGCCCATCTGGGCAACTAGATAGAAGCCCCTGACTTCTCTAAATCTCAGTTTAACTCAGTTCACAACAAAGAGAGAATAATACTGACCTGACAGGACTGCTGCGTGGGCTAAATGAGATGATAATGGAAACTGAAACTATAAAGGATGACATTCTGGTTTGACTATTGCCGGATTATATGGTGCCAGCTGACATCTCTCCTTTCCATGACAGTACACTTAAAGAAAAGCATTTGCTCAGCAGCTGCTGAAAAGAATAGGTATCAGGGTGATGCCTGAACTGCACAGGGCAGGTGGCTGGGAAATCCTAGGTTGACTACCATGACTCTTGGACTGTATCTTACCTAAAGTCCCCCTCAGGACTTTAGTGCCACATTCCTGGGTCTGTTTCTCTAGATATATAGTTTTCCTCTGTTCCAGTGTAGCCCATATGTTGAAATACTATAGCTCATAAAACCCAGTGTAGGGATATAAGGAAATGTTTAACAAAGCAGTGCCTCCATCATGAATGGTCAAGACTGTTAATTCAAAAAAAAAAAAAGACTCCGCAAAAAGCTAATTCTATAAGACACTATTTGCAGAACAAATTCCATCTTTGTGGCTACTGCCAATCACTCTGGACAGTTTATGACAGAAAAATCATCTTTTTCCTTAACAACATGTCCTTGAGAGATGCATAATATCATCTCAAAACTTAACTTGTTCAATGCAAAGATAAAAAAAATGACCTTCATCTCTTACCAAATATCTTCATCACTTGATTTACAAAAATCCCTTCCAGAAAAACAAATAGTTTCCACTTAGAAATACATTTAAACATGAAACCTCATAAAAATAAAGACAAATATTATCAATTGGCTTTAAGATGTTTAGAAGTTGTCCATCCCACCTCTGTTTCAGTACTCTGTGGTCAATTAATCCATTATCAAGGTTGTCAGCTGGATAGAAAGATGGCATCTGCTCCCCACCACTGGCTGGACTCGAGGGCTGTTCATCCCTGTCACCAAGAAAGAAAAGGTGGGTCTAGGGTATTCAACTGTTGCTTTCATAGTGACTCTGAAGGTATAAATCAGCCCAGAGTAAACACTATGATCTGTGTCCGTTCCAAGCTCCACGTTAGAGTCATGACTAAGAGGATTGAAAGAAAAACCCTCTGGGGCCATCTCACTCACTACCAGTTTATACATGCTGGGAGGTGCATGGTGCCAGTTCACTGTGCTGTTCTCACTCCTCTATCACATTTAAAGATGGTATTATTGATAATCCTTTCCTTTATGAAACAATGGTAATAACAGAATATACCTTTGTTGATTAACATTATTATTTGGCAAAAAAAATGAAACTCTATATCAGATCCTTTCTCTCTTCCCTGCCATCTAGGGGAACCTTTTATTATTTGTGGAATTTCATGATCTTTGAACCACTCTTCACTAACTCCCTCATCTTCTAAGTGATACAACTGAAAGGAAGGCAACTTGCTTACCTCCACAAGCTACTCAGTAACAGCACCCATTACCTCAGTTTTCCAACTTTCCAACTTCCTGTCCAGTGATTTTTCTACCGGCTTCAAAAAGAGCAACACAAAAGCAACTGGATATACTCCTTCCTGTTATATATTCCTGTCATCTACCTAAGTCTGAGTTGGAGGCCAAGTATCCTGTCCATATGTGGCCTGTAAATTTTTTTTCAAAGTAACATACCAGGCAACTGTTAGCCACCAAATGAAATTTACACTCAAGTTGGAACCCATCTGTAAACTCTGATCTAGGCTGCCACTTTATAAACTCTTCAGAGTCCTAAGCATCATTTATTCTACCCACTTCATTTTACAGTTGAAACTAAGAAAAGTCAAGCAAATCTCCAAGGTTAGATGAGTAGCTAATATCAGAACAGAGATTCGTAATCCAGTTTTAATACCTAGCTTCCAGGTTCTTTTTACTACACCAAATTTCCTATCTTTATTAAGAACTTATTAAAATTATTTAACTAAATAAATAGCACATTCTTATACATTTTTTTCTATTACTATGACTCCCACATGACAATATATTTGTCAAGTGCCTACATATTTGACAATAAGCAAAAATAGCCAAAAAACATTTTTACTAACTATAACCTATAAACCTACTTGAAATTGTGATTTTGCACCAGAATAATTGAATCTGAATGTAAAACAGCACAAACCTTAGAGTCAACTATTTACTGGGTAGAATGAAGAGTCCCCACTCAGCCCCTGGAAAACCAATGTTCTAAGTCATGGTTACATTTCAAAATGGCTTTATAAACCAATTAATAATGCTTAATATTTAACAAAAGACTATATTTTAGTGTGGGAGAAGGAGGAGATATTTTCTCAAAGATTATGATACTCTGAACATCAGTGTGATTAACTTTGGAAGTAAGTATGTATTATTTTTCACAACCTAGAGATGAAGCAAAAGGAGTGTCAACATTTAATGCAATCAATCCAAGTCAGTGGTAGGACCAGGAATGATGCCCAGACTTCCTGGCAGTCCAGTTAGTCCTCATTTACTAGAGGACATTATAAACTGCTTTGCAGTGGAAAAAAAGGCTGTCAGTTTTCTTCCAAGCTGTGTCTAAGGTAACATCAAGATTCCAGTCAACTGAGGGGAACTTCCAGCTTAAGAGTACAACTCATCCAAGAATGCTGGGAAACTACTTTGAGCTCTAGATGAGGTTTACTCCCTCCCTGTGCTGCAAAGGAGTAAAGGCATACAATGGGAACTGCATCAAAAGTCACGTATCTTTTACACAGATGTGTCAAAACAGCATTTAGAAGAAATCCCTCGAATAAATCAAATAGTAGACTCTCCAGACCAAATGTGGGCCATTCCTTCAAGCTGACTTATCCCCCTCCTTGTCCCAAATATCCAAATTCTCTAGAAACCGAATTACCTAAGTTAGAGCTCTCTAACATTGCATTGCTTATAAAAAAACAAGACAGAAACTTAAGAGTTTTACAGATATTCTGGAAAAAAAAAACTAAAGTAAAAACATGGAATGGATTTCATCAAACATCATAACCTTATTTTAAAAATTAATGAATAATCAGAATGTAGTAATTATTTAAACTTAGAAATCTGGCAAAAAGTTTCAAATATCAAAAATCCAAATCAGAATGATTTGGGACATAGCCTGAATGATCCTGGGACATAGATTATAAAGTGAAATTTTTAATTTTATAATTTTTGTTATCATTCCTTTTTATGGCAGAAGTCAATGATTTAAAAAAAAATAACCTCAAAACCATCACAAATTTTTCTACAAGACTTCTCTGGGATGCTACCACAGCATTGAGTGCTCCAAGAACACTCTTGAAATCCAGTGCAGCAAAAATCTTTAGCAAATCATATTATGAAGGCCTCTAGAAGAGAATATAAATTAGTTACTGTAAGGAATCCTGGGCAAATAAGTAAATACACACATAAATAGCTTTGGGGAAAGCAAAGAAGCAGAAAAAGATGCCTTCCTCAAGTCTTAACTTTAAGACCTAAGCTCAGGAGTTCATTTCTGCTTGTGTTATATTTTAACTGCTTGTTACAGAGATTTCTATACAGGAACTTCAGGCTTATAGGTCTTCCCTAATAAATGGAGTTGGAGTTTAAAAACCTGGTGCATTAAAAGAAAAGATATCTTGATTTATAAAACTTTGCAAAAACTGTTACTGTACACACAAGCTGAAAATGGTCACAATTTTCAACAAAGTTGAAACTCCATATGCCATGCTACAGCCATCTTAGGGAAAGCACAGAATCAAAAATAAGGCCATTCATGAACACTTACTCTGCTTGTGTGACCGGGGCTGTTTCTCCAGGGGACTTCAGCTCTTGACTCTTCTGCTTATATTTTTTAATTAAATCCATTAGAACAGCCTGGTGCCCAATTTTCTTTACCAATTGCTGAACCATCCGATCATTAAGTGCTAGGAGAGCAGCCCCACTTACTTCTTCCTCTGGGAAAAAAGAGAAAAAATCTCTACCTGTCTGCTGGGTAAAATACTGTAAAACACGGCACCCTGAGCAGGCAGAATTATTTCTCATGTTAAAAGGAGCATCTAAACTTGTGCTCTGCAGTTATAAAATTATCTGTGTTTTTGCAAAAATAGAACACTAATATTGCATAATTCCAAATGCACGTCTGCTCCTAAGAAAGTACTGCAACATGGAGTCACAATAAAATTTTTTACATTCACATAATGCCTCCCCTCTTCTGATTCTACCATTGTTTTCATAAGGAAAAAAAAAATCTTTTTGGAAAAGTATTCTTAATGTACCTCCCAGGCAATAATCAATACTTGTAAATCCAACACTGTACAGAGCTGCCTAAAAATGCACATCCTGGACAAAAGCAATATTAAATGTATATATCAAATGTGTATTTTAAGTAACTCAAGATTTATTTTGAGTTCTTTTTGAAATAATTAGATTTTCTCATGGATACTAGGTCAAATGCAAACTCTGCTACAGTCGGTAAAGAAATGAAAGTTTCCTAGTGTAGCAACTCCACATCAATGTTCACATGCATTAGGAAAAAAGAAATCAATGACAGAGGACACTCAATATCTCGACTGCTCAATTAACATTTTTTGAAAGTATAAACAACTCACCTTGAAACCTATGTACTAGCTCTCCTAAGTTTTTCTCCACCAGCCAACTGCAGACCTGATCAACTGACCAAGTTTCCATGGCTGTATCCTGTAAATACACCTGTAGAATAAAAAGAGGAGTCTTCAGTTTTTATTTCTGACTGTTGTTCTTCTGTTTAATTTTAGCAATCAGCAGTCTAAGCCTTTCCTTTGCAGACTCTTTGAGACTCTCAGTACTAAGCTTCTTTAAAATTATTGTTTTCCGAATACACATCTAAAAGTTGCTAATAAAACAAATACCCATTTTGAAAATGAGACCAGTTTGAACCTATTTCTTAGTCTCTTTTCTCAAATTTCTTCACCTTCTCCTACTTTTTTTCCACAGGCATCCCTCAGGTTTACTAACAGACAGCTAGAGACATACAATGGTACTCAATCCTGTACCATTAACACCCCGGTTTCTTCACAAAGAAAAGAAAGGTGTGAAATTCACCACTCTAGGCTTATCAGGAAGTGGTTGACATTTACAAAAGGGGTGGGCAGGGGAGGAAGGGAGGAAGGATGGAAGGATCAGATAAAAGCCTGACACAGATACTTAGTAAACCCAGCCTGATTAACCCCTTGCAGCTCCCAATCCAGGAGAGTTGTAACTGCTTCTGATTGCTTCCTTTTAGCAAGAGGACCAAGTAGGAGCCAAATTCTCCAGAGTCTGAATGTTTCCTTTCTTTCAATAATATTCTTACATATTCCACTCAGTTCTAGAACTTTATTGAAGACCATTATGATTCATAAAATAACTAGTATGATCTAGCACATTGATTGAAAACCCTAACAAAAATTAGTTGGTAGATTCAAAATGGGAAAATGATTCAATATGTCAATAATTCTAAGTGAAAGAGGTATATTATTTGTAAGATATATTATTTAACTATTCAGTTATACTGTCACTATTCTTTTCTAACTATTTGAAAACTTAAAACCAGTATACCTATTGCAATAATTTTTCTAATCTCCCTTAGGCAGCCCATCCTGTTTTTGTTTTTTAATAGTTCAATCCAAATGACTTAATGGACTGGAGAGAAACTGAAAAAACTTAAAACATTTAAATCTTTTTAACATTACTTTCGATTTCATTTTTCAAACCAAACGATATAGATTTCTTTGTACAGTAAGACACTGACTCTCCTATGAAAACAGAGGGAAAAGCTAATCTTACAGAAATGAAATCCCAAGGAAAGATAAAAAGAGTCATTAAATCATGTATTTAAATTTTATTGCTAGAAGTTCTCCAAATAAACATTATTATATTTTTCATTTTTGTGTATTTGAATAAGTTACAATTTCCAGCAGTTAGAATGGTGGCAAGGGAGAATCTGATTCCCTTTCATTCTTGACAATCTGAAAAGATAACAGACTTCAAAAATAATTTTCTAAAAAACAAGGACACTTCAAAGGAATAAACCACGTTCCCATAAGTATTCATGAATACTGAGTTAAAAAATTGAAAACAAGGGTTAAATGTAGAAGAACGTCTTTCCAAATTACAGCAGTGGATTTAATTTGCTACGACAACAGTAGCCACAGAACTCCTCCCCTAGGCTAAGCAGCAATAGCAGGGTGTGAAAAGTCATTATTTGCGAGACTCTGGTGTAAATTAAAAATCACACCTTCCTGTCACACTTCTGGCTTCCTTGTGAAGAGTAGGACTTAGAAAAAAAAATAGAAAAGAAAGAAACAAGACAATTCTCTAAACTTCAAGATTAAAAGATATGCAGAAGATACTGCCCTGCAGCCATCGATGGATAAAAGGAAATTTGAAAATAGAATGAATCCTTGAAAACCCCCCTATATTTTTAAATTTCTAGATTCTGCAAAATCTATTTCTGGGAAAAACAGAACAGTTATCAGATTATAACCTCATACAAAATAATAAGATTAAAATTAGTATAGTATAACATTTGTTTTTCTGAACGTTTCATAAAATACACCATCACTGCCTAGACAAGGTAACATCTTTAAGTACAAACCTTACAACTTCCTCTCACATAAATAATGGATATATTATTTATGATCTTATGCATCATAAAGGAATAAAAGATATGTCAAAGGAGAAAAGACATATCCAGCAGCTTTATTGCACATCCAGTATTTTCAGAAACATCTGAATATTTTGAAACGTGAGGGCAAGTATGATCATTACTTATTATAAGACACAATAGTAAAAAAAATTAATAATAGTATTCTGTTGGGATACTCCTGCCAAATAATTATCATTATTTGATTACATTATATTTCAATTAAATAAATTGGTATTAAATATTAAGGAATCTCATCTAACTAAAGCCAGGAAGAAGTAAGACTTTAGCTAAAGCAATCTAAATGTGGGCAAGTGTTATTTAATAAACTTGTTAAAACTCCAGAGAAAAATAATACTGCAAACCATGGATGTGGTTTATAATCTTCAAGAGCAATATAACATATAACAATATCAGCCACAAATAAACACTTTTTAAGAAAATGCAAAAACATTTGTCTCTTTCCCTTCTGTTTGCATTTTTACTTTTATTTTCCCAGAGTTAAAAAACTGAGAAAACAAAAAGATTGTTAAAAGCTTTGATGGCAGCATCTGCCCTCTCTTGAATCAAGGCATCATCCTGCTCTGGGAAAGGACATCTCCTGCCATGGTTAGACTTGAAAGAACCAACCATTTAGCAAAAATTGGGTCCTGATAGTGAAAAAGAAGGAAAACCAAGAGACAAAAATTAAGGATGTGGCTGTCATATGGAGCAATGTCCAGGCAGTTCTGTTGGGCAGCAACCTTGCTTTGACACAAGCAATGATATCACTGAACTCCACTGGAGCATAATATCTCATCTGCTTTGGACTGCCATCTATTCCAACCATCACCAGACCAGGAGGAATGAAAACTGGAATAGTCAATTAGAAAACCTTGCATACCTTAGTAATCAAAACATTTACTGCCTAGATAGCTCAGAGCTAAGTAACTAAAGATAGACCAAAGAAATTAGGTGCCCTACCAAGAAGATAAGACATGTACATAACCAGAACATAGAGTCAGTTATGATGGATGCAATAAATAGAGGGCTTCCCAGGTGGCTCAGTGGTAAAGTATCCACCTGCTAATGCAGGAGATGCAGGTTCAATCCCTGGGTCAGGAAGATTGCCTGGAGAAGGAAATGGCAACCCACTCCAATATTTTTGCCTGGAAAATTCCATGTACTGAGGACCCTAGTGGGCTACAGTCCATGGGGTCGCATAGAGTTGGACATGACTGAGCACCTTCGCATGGTATAAATAGCACTAGGGGCTGAATTTTCCCATTCCCCTGGAAAGGAATGCATCTTGATTTAGAATCTGAATGAAAGATACACTTTAGATAGTGAAGAAGCCTGAAGAAATGAGATCAATCAAATGAACTAAAAATAACATGGCAGAAATAAGCAAGTTATGTTTTGGGACCTGAAAGTGACCACTCTTCCTAGAATGGTGAATATATTGTAGGGAGTAACAACGGAGAGAGTTGGAAAGATCACTGGAGAATTAGAACACTGAATTCTGAGTTTATAGATATAAGCTTTGGGAAAAAAGTCATTGTGTTTTAGAAAAATTGTTTACATAGCTGAGCCAGATGAATTACAGGAAAAGTTGTTCTTTAAGTAAATTGCATATGAGAATGAATGCTTTAACTTTTACTAAACATTCATAAAGGCTTCCTTGGTGGCTCAGATAAAGAATCTGCCTGCAATGTGGGAGACCTTGGTTTGATCCCTGGGTTGGGAAGATCTCCTGGAGGAGGGCATGGCAACTCACTCCAGTATTCTTGCCTGGAGAATCCCCATGGACTAATTTTTCTTCATTTTAGAAAGATAGATATTTATGTTTATATTTATCTTTCCAAAAATTATGGGAATAAAACTTTTAATTTTTTTCATATGTCTTGAGCAAAAGAGGAGTGAGATGTACAAAGCTAGCCAATACCAAGTAAGTGAAACACACCAAAAGGAACTGTCAGTATATATTAAGTTATTGCCTATAGAATCTGGAACTGCATCACCTTAGGTCAAACAATGAACAAGGAGGGAGCACAGCTGCACCCATCAGAAGACAATTGGATTAACGATTTACTGAGCATGGCCCCGTCCACTAGAGCAAGACCCAGTTTTTCCCACATCCAGTTTCTCCCATCAATTGATGGTTTTGAACTGTGGTGTTGGAGAAGACTCTTGAGAGTCCCTTGGACTACAAGGAGATCCAACCAGTCCATCCTAAAGGACATCAGTCCTGGGTGTTCATTGGTAGGACTGATGTTGAAGCTGAAACTCCAATACTTCGGCCACCTGATGCAAAGAGCTGACTCATTTGAAAAGACCCTGATGCTAGGAAAGATTGAGGGCAGAAGGAGAAGGGGATGACAGAGGATGAGATGGCTGGATGGCATCACCGACTCAATGCACATGGGTTTGGGTGGACTCTGGGAGTTGGTGATGGACAGGGAGGCCTGGCATGCTGCAGTTCATGGGGTAGCAAAGAGTCCGACATGACTGAGTAACTGAACTGAACTGAAGTCCCTCCCATCAGGAAGCTTGCACAAGACTCTTACTCTCATCCATCACAGGGCAAACAGAAGAAGCAAGAACTACAATCCCACAGCTTCCAGAATGAAAACCACAATCACAGTAAGCTAACCAAAATGATCACATGGATTACAGCCTTGTCATGGCAAAGGGGCTTGCATAACTCAACGAAGTTATGAGCAATGCCATGCAGGGCCACTCAAGGTGGAGGGGGTCATGGTGGAGAGTTCTGACAAAAGATGATCCACTGGAGAAGAGAATAGCAAACCACTCCAGTATTCTTGCCTTGAGAACCCCAAACGTTAAGCAAAGCCAGATGAGATTGCCATTTCAAAAATATATATTTATTTATTTGGCTGTACCAGGTCTAGTTGAAGCATGTGGGATCTTTAGTTGCAGCACGTGGAATCTAATTCCCTGAACAGGGATCAAACCCAGGACCACAGCACTAGGAGCATGGAATCTTAGCCACTGGACAACCAAGGAAGTCCCCAAAATGTCAATTTTGTACATACAAGAACCTAAAATCAATAATTCCTTATAGTGGAACTTATAGGTTGAATCTTGATTTTGTGAAAACTATTAGTAAGTGTTGGTTGATTCCTTTTGTTCAGCAAGACTTATCAGAGGTCTCTGTGATTCATACCACCTCTGAACTTTGAGAGAGAGAAGTGGTGAGCACAATAATGGTCACTTTAAGGAAAAAAGTTTCTTTTTACACTTATAAGGAAACTAAACAGCAATCTATCTGGGAGAGTTAATTAAATTAATGAAAAAAAATAGCAATGAGCCAGAGTTAGAGGTCTTTGGGGATGTCTGGGTGACAAACACCCAGTCTTTTGGCTTTTGAGTCAGACTTCTGGGGCATCCTTGCCTCTGGTTAGCTGACTGTCAAAGCTGATGATCAACAACATGAACTACATTCTCTGGATTATTGCCAGAGATGGTAGCTGTGAGCTGCGTTGTCAACTTCTGTCAAAATCTGAATCTGTAACTGAGAAGATTTGATAGATGTCAACCCTTCCAGAATTAATCTATAAATTCCAATTAATATTTAAATGTGTTTGTGTTTTAACTTACTATGGTTCTGGTACTGGATAAATACATAAAAGAGATAGAAATGCTTGGCAAAGGGACATGTACTACCAAATATTCAAAAGTAGTTTTAAATTATAATAAGTATAAAAGCATGGTATTACTGAAACAGAATAGAAACCTGGAAACAGAAATATATGGAAGTATTAAAAAGATGTTACACTGTTGGTGGGAATGCAAACTAGTACAGCCACTATGGAGAACAGTGTGGAGATTCCTTAAAAAACTGGAAATAGAACTACCTTATGATCCAGCAATCCCACTGCTGGGCATACACACTGAGGAAACCAGAAGGGAAAGAGACACGTGTACCCCAATGTTCATCGCAGCACTGTTTATAATAGCCAGGACATGGAAGCAACCTAGATGTCCATCAGCAGATGAATGGATAAGAAAGCAGTGGTACATATACACAATGGAGTATTACTCAGCCATTAAAAAGAATACATTTGAATCAGTTCTAATGAGGTGGATGAAACTGGAGCCTATTATACAGAGTGAAGTAAGCCAGAAAGAAAAACACCAATACAGTATGCTAACGCATATATATGGAATTTAGAAAGATGCTAACAATAACCCTGTGTACGAGACAGCAAAAGAGACACTGATGTACAGAACAGTCTTATGGACTCTGTGGGAGAGGGAGAGGGTGGGAAGATTTGGGAGAATGGCATTGAAGCATATATAATATCATGTGTGAAACGAGTTGCCAGTCCAGGTTCGATGCACGATACTGGATGCTTGGGGCTGGTGCACTGGGACGACCCAGAGGGATGGTATGGGGAGGGAGGAGGGAGGAGGGTTCAGGATGGGGAACACATGTATACCTATGGTGGATTCATTTCGATATTTGGCAAAACTAACACAATACTGTAAAGTTTAAAAATAAAATAAAATTTAAAAAAAAAAAGATGTTTTTTTCAAATTGGTGGTGAAAGAAGTGACCATTCCACAAATTTTGTTAGGATACTACCTCGTATCACCTACAAAATAAATTCCTCAGATAGATAAATAATTATTTCAATCATATTTTCTGATCACAATGTAGTAAGATTAGATGTCAACCATCTAATAGTTTTATAGTTTTTTTTAAAAAAAACTATTAAAAATACAAACTAAACAACATGCTTCTGAATAACCAACAGATCACAGAAGAAATCAAAAAAGAAATCAAGATATGCGTAGAAACAAATGCAAATGAAAGCATGACAATCCCAAACCTATGGGATTCAGTAAAAGCAGTGCTAAGAGGGAGGTTCATAGCAATACAAGCCTACCTCAAGAAACAAGAGAAACATCAAATAAACAACCTAACTTTATACCTAAAACATCTAGAAAAAGAAGAAAAGAAGAACCCCAAAGTTAGTAGAAGGAAAGACATCATAAAAATCAGAGCAGAAATAAATGAAAAATAAATGAAGGGGACTATAGCAAAAATCAACAAAAGTAAAAGCTGGTTCTTTGAGAAGATAAATAAAATTGACAAACTGTTAGCTAGACTCATCAATAAAAAAAAGAAGAATCAAATCAATAAAATTAGAAATGAAAATGGAGAAATCACAACAGACAACACAGAAATACAAAAGATCATAAGAGACTACTATGAGCAATTATATGCCAATAAAATGGACAATTTGGAAGAAATGGACAAATTCTTAGAAAAGCATAACCTTCCAAAACTGAACCAGGAAGAAATAAAAAATCTTAACAGACCCATCACAAGCACAGAAATCGAAGCTGTAATAAAAAATCTTCCAACAAACAAAAACCCAGGAGCAGATGGCTTCACAGGTGAATTCTACCAAAAATTTAGAGATGAGCTAACACTTATCCTACTCGAACTCTTCCAGAAAATTTCAGAAGAAGGTAAACTCCCAAACTCATTCTATGAGGCCACCATCACCCTAATACCAAAACCAAAGATGCCACAAAAAAAGAAAACTACAAGCCAATATCACTGATGAACATAGAAGCAAAAATCCTCAACAAAGTTCTAGTGAACAGAATCCAACAACATATTAAAAAGATCATACATCATGACCAAGTGGGCTTTATCCCAGGGATGCAAGGATTCTTCAATATTTACAAATCAATCTATGTGATACACCATATTAACAAATTGAAAGATAAAAACCAATAGATGCAGAGAAAGCCTTTGACAAAATTCAACACCCATTTGTGATAAAAATTCTCCAGAAAGCAGGCATAGAAGGAACATATCTCAACATAATAAAAGCCATATACGACAAACCCACAGCAAACATTTTCCTCAATGGTGAAAAATTGAAAGCACGGCCTCTAAAATCAGGAACAAGGCAAAGGTGCCCAGTCTCACCACTACTAGTCAACATAGTTTTGGAAGTCCTAGCCACAGCAGTCAGAGAACAACAAGAAATAAAAGGGATCCAGGTTGGAAAATGAGAAGTAAAACTCTCACTGTTTGCAGATGACATGATCCTCTACATAGAAAACTGTAAAGACACCACCAGAAAATTACCTGAGCTAATCAATGAATATAGTAAAATTGTAGGATATACAATTAATACACAGAAATGCCTTTCATTACTATACAGTACAATGAAAAAACAGACAAATTAAGGAAAAATCTCATTCATTATAGCAATGAAAAGAATAAAATATTTAGGGATAAATTTACCTAAAGAAATTAAAACCTATACATAGAAAACTATAAAATTCTGATGAAAGAAATGAAAGATGACACAAATAGATGGAGAAATATACCATGTTCGTTGACTGGAAGAATCAATACAGTGAAAATGAGTATACTACCCAAAGCAATCTATAGATTCAAAGCAATCCCTATCAAGCAACCAATGGTATTTTTCACAGAACTAGAAAAAATAATTTCACAATTTGTATGGAAACACAAAAACCTCTAATAGCCAAAGCAATCTTGAGAAAGAAGAACAGAACTGAAGGAATCAACCTGCTTGACTTCAGACCATACTACAAATCTACAGTCCTCAGTACAGAGTGGTACTGGCACAAAGACTGACATATAGATCAATGGAACAAAATAGAGAGCCCAGAGATAAATCTACATACTCTATCTTTGACAAAGGAGGCAAAAACATAAAATGGAGAAAAGACAATCTCTTTAAAACGTGGTGCTGGGAAAACTGGTCAACCACTTGTAAAAGAATGAAACTAGAACACTTTCTAACACCATACACAAAAATAAACTCAAAATGGATTAAAGACCTAAATGTAATACCAGAAACTATAAAACTTTTAGAGGAAAACATAAGCAGAACACTCTGACATAAATCACAGCAAGATCCTCTATGACCCACCTTCCAGAGTAATGGAAATAAAAACAAAAATAAACAAATGGGGCCTAATTAAACTTAAAAGCAAACTATAAGCAAGGTGAAAAGGTAGCTTTCAGAATGGGAGAAAATAATAGCAAATGAAACAATTGACAAAGAATTATCTCCAAAATATACAAGCGCTCCTGCAGCTCAACACCAGGAAAATAAATGACCTAATCAAAAAGTCGGATACTGGATGCTTGGGGCTAGTGCACTGGGATGACCCAGAGGGATGGTATGGGGAGGGAGGAGGGAGGAGGGTTCAGGATGGGGAACACATGTATACCTGTGGCGGATTCATTTTGATATTTGGCAAAACTAATACAATTTTGTAAAGTTTAAAAATAAAATAAAATTGTAGTTGGAAAAAACAAACAAAAAAGTCGGAGAAGGCATTGGCAAGCCACTCTAGTACTCTTGCCTAGAAAATCCCATGGATGGAGGAGCCTGGTAGGCTGAGTCCATGGGGTCGCTACAAGTCGGACGCAACTGAGTGACTTCACTTTCACTTTTCACTTTCACACAATGGAGAAGGCAATGGCAACCCACTCCAGTGTTCTTGCCTGGAGAATCCCAGGGACAGGGGAGCCTGGTGGGCTGCCGTCTATGGGGTCGCACAGAGTCGGACACGACTGAAGCGACTTAGCAGCAGCAATCAAAAAGTGGGCCAAAGAACTAAACAGACATTTCTCCAAAGAAGACGTACAGATGGCTAACAAACACATGAAAAGATGCTCAAAGTCACTCATTATCAGAGAAATGCAAATCAAAACCACAAGGAGGTACCATTTCACTCTGTTCAGAATAGCTGCCATCAATAAGTCTATAAACAACAAATGCTGGAGAGGGTGTGGAGAAAAGGGAACCCTCTTACACTGTTGGTGGGAAGGCAAACTAGTACAGCCATTATGGAGAACAGTGTGAAGAGTTCTTAAAAACCTGGAAATAGAACTGCCACACGACCCAGCAATCCCACTGCTGGGCGTACGCATCAAGGAAACCAGAACTGAAAGAGACACGTGTACCCCAACGTTCATTGCAGCGTTGTTCACAATAGCTAGGACATGGCAGCAGCCTAGATGTCCACCGGCAGATGAATAGATAAGAAAGTTGTGGTACACATACACAATGGAATATTACTCAGCTACAAAAAGAACACATTTGAGTCAGTTCTAATGAGGTAGATGAAACTGGAACCTATTATACAGAGTGAAGTAAATCAGAAAGAGAAACAGCAATACAGTATATTAATGCACATATATGGAATCTAGAAAGATGGTTAACGATGACCAGATATGCAAGACAGCAAAAGAAACTCAGATGTAAAGGACAGACTTTTGGACTCTGTGGAAGAAGGAGAGGGTGGGATGATTAGAGAAAATAGCATTGAAACATGTATATTACCATATGTAAAGTAGATGACCAGTTCAAGTTCGATGCATGAAGCAGGGCACTCAAAGCTGTGCTCTGGGACAACCCAGACGGATGGGGTGGGGAGAGAGTTGGGAGGGGAGTTCAGGATGAGAGGACACATGTACACCCGTGGCTGATTCATTTCGATGTATGGCAAAACCCACCGCAGTATTGCAAAGTAATCAGCCTCCAATTAAAATAAATAAATACATTCTCCAAAAATAAGAAAAAAAAATTAATTTCAAGTTAATAAAAACTAAAGAATTAAATGAATTTAAAGTAAGATTGTACAATAAAAATAAAGAATGATTTCAGTTCAATTCAGTTCACTCAGTCGTGTCCGACTCTTTGCAACCCCATGAACCGCAGCACACCAGGCCTCCCAGTCCATCACCAACTCCCAGAGTCCACCCAAACCCATGTGCATTGAGTCGGTGATGCCATCCAACCATCTCATCCTCTGTCATCCCCTTCTCCTCCTGCACTCAATCTTTCCCAGCATCAGAGTCTTTTCAAATGAGTCAGCTCTTCGCATCAGGTGGCCAAAGTATTGGAGTTTCAGCTTCAACATCAGTTCTTCCAATGAACACCCAGGACTGATTTCCTTTAGAATGATCTATTTGACCACAAAAACTAAAAGATGTAGACATACATATATGTTATATGAAGTTTTAAGTAATATAACAATATTTAAAACAATACAAAGATAAATACAGCTTAAATACAGGTAAATGTTACTAATACACATCAAAAATCTTCAAAATATTCTTGTACTTTGGCCCCAAAATAACATTTCTCAGAATTTGCCCTAAGGATATTCACAGAATGTGCACAAAGATGTTTACAAAGCAATAGCTAGAATTGTAAGGAAATCAGGCAAACTAAATTTCAGCAATAGGAATTGATCAGTGAATTGCGGTCTTCAAAGTTTAAAACAAAATACTTGTAGTGATGAACCATTGTGTTTTAGAGAAATAGTTATGAAATACATTTAAGTGAAAATAGGTTTAAAATAGTATGATTCAATTTGTGCAAAGAAAATAAAATCGGAACAACACACAAAGGTAACATAAAGACCAGGGGAACATACCTGAAGGTAAAAGTGATTCTCTCAGTTTGGTGGAATCGTGCTTTTTTTTTTTTTTTTTTGATTTGCTACTCTCAAAATTGTTTCCATTAAAGAATGTTATTGTTATTTTCAGGAAAGTTAGGGTTTTAAAAATAAAAGGAAAAAAGTGGTTATGTATAGATCATTGCTGAAGCGGCCTCAGTCCATCTGTTTTCACACTAGAAAATTAAAAGAGAGAGCACTGGACCAGATCCAGCCTACTGAAGTAGTTTTAGTTCCTTTACATTATTTTAAAAATGAATAATTTCACCTATAAATCTGGAATCTTGGTTTCTCTTGAAAAATTGGGAGTTCTCGCAACACTGAATTCATATTTCTGAACAGTAAGTATTCAGGTCAATGCTGCTCCCATGAAAGAAAAGTAAAACAGTCTGATGTGTTGTAGAGTATAGGAAGCATAGAGCAAGTTTGAAACAAGCTGGATCTTGGATAGCTAATGTCTGTTAACTCTTGAAAGAAGAAGATTTTGAGAAGAGTGATAAATATCTATGTATACATGTATACGTATATGGGCTCCCCCATGGCTCAGTGGTAAAGAGATGCAGGAGACAGGGATTCCACCTCTGAGTGGAAAAGATCCCCGAAGGAGGGCAGAGCAACCCATTCCAGTATTCTTGCTTGAAAGATCCCATGGACAGAAGAGCCTGGTGGGCTATAGTCCATGGGGTCACAAAGAGTTGGACACACAGAAGCAATTGAGCACGGCATACATGTATATGCATATATATGTGTGCATACAATAATTATCTTTTAATACACTTAGTTCTTAACTAACTTTTTGTTATGTCCTAAAAGAAATAATATCTATCAGAAAAACATTTGCCACGCTTAAGGCAGATATAATAATACATATATTAGAATTTAGGTCTTAAATCAAAAAGTCAAGGACTCAAAGCTTTGTGAGTCAGAAAGCCCTAGTGTGGTGGGGCTTTCGTTTTCCTGATGGCTCAGCAGTAAAAGAATCTGCCTGCAATGCAGGAGCCACACGAGATGTGGGTCCAGTCCTTGGGTTGGGAAGAGCCCCTGGAGGAGGAAATGGCAACCCACTGCAGTATTCTTGCCTGGAAAATCCCATGGACAGAGGATTCTGGCAGGCTACAGTCCATGAAGTCACAAAGAATTGGACATGACTGACGTGACTTAGCACACACATCCTCATGAAGTAAAAGGCACATTTACTGATCATAGACACTGGCTTAGTTCAATTCTTATTATGTTTCCCATCTCAATGTGTGTGCAATAGTACAGGTGAGAATTGTTTATTTTATAGCTCTGACTGGTGGCAAGAGCTGATGCTATTAAAACATTACAGTTATTAAACTGTTTCTTCAGAACCACTCATCTGTTAGAGCACATGACAATTGATTTCTGAAGCTTCCTAGAAGGCTTAGCTGGTAGAGCCAAGCTGGGCTCTTCTGATCTGTTATACTAAGTGTTGGTCTGATGTTATGGGTGCCTTTTTAGAGGATCTTCTTAATGCCATGTTGCTGAAACCACAGGAGGGAGATGTGGGGACAAAATAGGCACAGGACTCTAGTTCTCCCACGAGATTTCTATAGTTGAGTGACCAGTGTTCATGCTTCTGCCAGGTCTGGGTTTTTCCGAAGACAGGCTCTAATGTTCAAACTTTTTGTTGATACCAAGCTACTCTTCCTAAAATATTGGCCAAAAAAGTAAACATGGTACGAAGAGGTAATCTATGGTTGACTGGCTAGTCTGAGTGTGTGTACTTGAGATTGTGTGTGTGTGTGTGTGACAAAGAGAGAGAGAATGAAAGCAAGACTAAGCAAGGGAGCAAGCCAGCCTAGAGTAAGGAGGAGAAGAAAAGATTGTCAGTTTATCATTTGTTGTTCAGCTCCTAAGTCACGTCTGACTCTTTGCGACCCGATGAACTGCAGCATCCCAGGCTTCCCTGTCCTTCATTATCTCCCTGAGTTTGCTCAAACTCATGTCCATTGAGTCTGTGATGCCATCCAACCATTCCATCCTCTGTCATCCCCTTCTCCTGCCTTCAATCCTTCCCAGCATCGGGAAGGATTTTTTTTTCTAGTGATTTGGCTCTTCACATCAGGCGGCCAAAGTATTGGAGCTTCAGCTTCAGCATCAGTCCTTTCAATGAATATTCATATTTTCATGAATGATAAAGAATAAATGTTACCAAGTCAAACTTGGGTCCACTTGCTCACTCACAGTAAAGCCAGTCTTCTGACACTGGGCACCACACAAGGAGTTCAGGGTAGATACTTAGTCTCAAAAAGCCTGCACTCTCCACGGGTTTCAAGATAGCACTTTTTTAAAGGCCAAGTGAAAGAGGGATGTCCCAGGATGTACACTCAGCTCATGCACATTCTCTGATTGGCTGATGGTGCCGTAACAGGGCTGTGTAGCAGGGGTTAATGTTATCAATCCCTAGGCTCCAGGAAGCCTGGAGGCTACATGCTCATGGTCATCAAGTAGTTAACATCTTTCATTTGGGTTTTCACATCTCTTAAAACAATTTGGGGAATGCGCATCAGATACTAATATGGAAGTACTTCAGAGACAGCTAGGGCAGAGACTATGGGGGAGGAGTTTGTACCAGGAAGGTCCCAGAGGGTCCTCCTCAGTAACAATAAGATAATTGTTCCAATACTCGAAATAAAGACTGTAGGAACATAATAAAGCATTCATGTTAGGCAGAGGTAAACAAATTTTTAAACTCACCTACAGCCAGACATCCTGGAATGTGAAGTCAAGTGCGCCTTAGAAAGCATCACTATGAACAAAGCTAGTGGAGGTGATGGAATTCCAGTTGAGCTATTTCAAATCCTGAAAGATGATGCCGTGAAAGTGTTGCACTCAATATGCCAGCAAATTTGGAAAACTCAGCAGTGGCCACAGGACTGGAAAAGATCAGTTTTCATTCTAATCCCAAAGAAAAGTGAAAGTGAAGTCGCTCAGTCGTGTCCGACTCTTTGCGACCCCATGGACTGTACCTATCAGGATCCTCCGTCCATGGGATTTTCCAGGCAAGAGTGCTGCAGTGGATTGCCATTTCTTCTCCAGGGGATCTTCCCAACCCAGGAATCGAACCTGGGTCTTCTGCACTGCAGGCAGACGCTTTACCGTCTGAGCCACCAGGGAAGTCACCAAAGAAATCCCAAAGAAAGGCAATACCAAAGAATGCTCAAACTACAGCACAATTGCACTCATCTCACATGCTAGTAAAGTAATGCTCAAAATTCTACAAGCCAGGCTTCAGCAGTACGTGAACCATGAACTTCCTGATGTTCAAGCTGGTTTTAGAAACGGCAGAGGAACCAGAGATCAAATTCCCAACATCCACTGGGTCATCAAAAAAGCAAGAGAGTTCCAGAAAAACATTTATTTCTGCTTTATGGACCATGCCAAAGCCTTTGACTGTGTGGATCACAATAAACTGTGGAAAATTCTGAAAGAGATGGGAATACCAGACCACCTGACCTGTCTCTTGAGAAACCTATATGCAGGTCAGGAAGCAACAGTTCGAACTGGACATGGAACAACAGACTGGTTCCAAATAGGAAAAGGAGTACATTAAGGCTGTATATTGTCACCCTGCTTATTTAACTTATATGCAGAGTAAGTCATGAGAAATGCTGGGCTGGAAGAAGCACAAGCTGGAATCAAGATTGCTGGGAGAAATATCAATCACCTCGGATATGCAGATGACACCACCATTATGGCAGAAAGTGAAGAGAAACTAAAAAGCCTCTTGATGAAAGTGAAAGTGGAGAGTGAAAAAGTTGGCCTAAAGCTCAACATTCAGAAAACTAAGATCATGGCATCTTGTCCCATCACTTCATGGGAAATAGATGGGGAAACAGTGGAAACAGTGTCAGACTTTATTTTGGGGGGCTCCAAATCACTGAAGATGGTGATTGCAGCCATGAAATGAAAAGACACTCCTTGGAAGGAAAAGACACTTACTCCTTGGAAGGAAAGTTATGACCGACCTAGATAGCATATTCAAAAGCAGAGACATTACTTTGCCAACAAAAGTCCGTCTAGTCAAGGCTATGGTTTTTCCAGTGGTCATGTATGGATGTGAGAGTTGGACTGTGAAGAAAGATGAGCACCGAAGAATTGATGCTTTTGAACTGTGGTGTTGGAGAAGACTCTTGAGAGTCCCTTGGACTGCCAGGAGATCCAACCAGTCCCTTCTGAAGGAGATCAGTCCTGGGATTTCTTTTGAAGGAATGATGCTAAAGCTGAAACTCCAGTACTTTGGCCATCTCATGCGAAGAGTTGACTCATTGGAAAAGACTCTGATGCTGGGAGGGATTGGGGGCAGGAGGAGAAGGGGACGACAGAGGATGAGATGGCTGGATGGCATCACCGACTCGATGGACATGAGTCTCAGCGAACTCCGGAAGTTGGTGATGGACAGGGAGGCCTGGCATGCTGTGATTCATGGGGTCAGAAAGAGTAGGACATGACTGAGAGACTGAATTGAACTGAAACAAATTTTAAAATTTTGTTTCATGGTAAATTTGTAAAACTCTCTACATTTCAATCTTGACTCTTATCCTAGTCAGGTCTACCATTCTTTGATTGTATTTGAGAACAAATGTGGCACACCATGGTAAAGATGAGAGTAGTTTGGAAGAAGAGGAAGAAAAATAAATTGGATTCAGAAATTAGGTCTTCTCCAAGAGATTAAAATATGAAAAAACAGTTGATATTCCTGAAGCCAGGTCTAAAACTAACTTGTCATTTCAAATTCCTTGGCACTTAGAATACAGCTTAAGAAATGCTTGCCTGGGCACTTGTTCCTCGTGAAACTTTAAGGAGAGATGCCTAAGTGAATTAAGCTTCATTGACTACTAATCACATTACCCTTTTAATCCAATTGCCCAAATCCCCTGTTGAGTTATCCACTTCAGGTTATTCTCTTTCTGGTACAGTTTTCCATCCGTTGCTGCAAACATAATCGCAGTAATTCAGCACAGCATCAACTTTCTGGGGAAAGGGTATTAGTGAAGCTGTCACCTGGTGGGACCTAACAGGTAGACCAGGGGTGGAGAGGGGTAAGAGGTGTGGCTGAGGGGTGTCTGACTGCTGCTGATTCCCTACCTCTTTCTCAATTGAATTCAGAATTCAGAATTTAACTCAAGAAGTATATTTCCCAACTTATCCAATATAAGAGTCAACCTGGGGTACTACATGAAGATATTGATTCCCAAACTTTTCCCAAAAGATTCTGGGTCAGGTGGCTTGGGGTGAGTCCCTGAAATAAATTTTGAATTATTTCCGGTGGTTCTTCTGATTAGCCAAGTTTGAGAAACAACTGAAATATTCATCAAGATTTATTTCCAATTTATAGGGCCCCATTAAGTCAAAGTTTATAAACTTTGTTTATAAATGTTATAAACCTTTATGACTTGTCATTGAGTTTCCCTGGTGGCTCAACGGTAAAGAATCTGCCTGCAATTCAGGAGACACAGGTTTGATCCCTGGGTTGGGAAGATCCCCTGGAGAAGGAAATGGCAACCCACTCCAGTATTCTTGCTTGGAAAATCCCATGGACAGAGGAGCCTGGTGGGGTAAGGTCCACTTGGTCACAAAAGTGTTGGACACGACTTAGCAGCTAAACAACAACAACATGTCATGAGGCATAAATTATACTGTTGAGAAACTTTTTAGCAATTTATTAAAATAACCAGGTAAATATCACTGGAATTAACATAGTACTATTGTATTGAAAAGGATTTTCATAAAACTTAAGAATGTAAAATAAATATGGTAACCTGATTTTTTTCAACATTTTTATTGTGGTTAAATATATGTATATAGCATAAAATTTACCATCTTAACCCTTTTTGTGTGCAATTCAGTAGCAGTTAGTAAGTTCAGATTGAATGGAACCATCACTATGAACTGTTTCACCATCTGAAACTGAAGCTCTCTACCTGTTAAATAATAACTCTTATCCTTCACCCTGATAACCACCGTTCTACATTCTGTCTCTATGAATCTGACACTTGTACCTTGATATATGTGGAATCAGAATATTCTTCCTCATGTATCTGTCTTATTTCACTTAGTATAATGCTTTCCATGTTGTAGTATCCTTCCTTTTTAAGGCTAGATAATGTTTCATTGTTTATATCACAATCTATTTATCATTTTATCTATTGATCAATGTTTGGGTTGTTTCCCCTCATTGACAGCATTTTGTGTATAACGCTGATTTGAACATGGTTGTGCAAATATTGTTCGAGTCCCTGTTTCAGTAACCTGATTTTCATGGTTATAATCATTCAACAAAGCCTGACTTCTTCCTATACCACTAGCAGACGTGGAGACTTTACATGGATCTTCTAGATCTGGCAAAATCCCTCGCATATCCTAGTTGGGGAAAAAGGGGTTTCAGAAATGCTAAGTGACTTGCCCAAGGATGCACAGCTGTTTGAATGAGGATGTTTTATCAGGTCCAGTAAGGCAAGTAAAATGAGGTCTATTTAATGAGACCAACCTGTAAGTCACTTTCATCCTAATAAAGATAGGAAACCCTTGTATGGTGACGACTGTCTTCATTTTTGTATTCCCTGTGCTGATCACTAACAATACATTGTAGGACCTCAAAGCTTTTCAAGAAAAATGCAGAGATACACTAATAATCACTGTTTAAATATGCTTTGAAGGAAAACACATACAGTTTGTAAATACAGGGCAGATAGCTATTTTAACCCAGTGTTACCCAACTGCAGTGTCTGAAAACGCTGGTTGCCTCCAATCTATTGACAGGTGGTTAGAATTGATATCTCTTTGCCATAGATAGAACTTCTTCCAGGTATACAGAGGTTTCAGATAGTTTCATGCATTAATCCCTTTTCTCACTAAAAAAAAATTTTTTTCCTCCATATGCCATGATATGGAAAAGTTTGAAAAGTGGAGTCAGGCTAGTAATATGGAGCTTGGAAGAAACAGGAGGAGATGGATATAGCAATGTTTCAATCATTACCTTTGACTACATGTTAATCTCTAGGCAGGCTATGCCCAGCTTCTATACACCAGTCCAATTAAATGAGAATTTCTGGAGCAAGGATCATAGGCAGTAGCATTTTTTAAAGTTTTTCCAAAAGATTCCCACGTGTGTCAGAGCTAAGAACTCATGGTGTAAAGTGAGACAGAGGGAATAAACTTCCAGAAACAAAAAAGACTTTGCCATGGAAACACTTCTCTCGCTTTTTTTTTTTTTTCCTTTGACCATGTTGCATGGCATATGGGATCTTAGTTCCCTGACCAGGGATTGAACCTGCCCTCTTCACACACTCCCATCCCCTCACAATCCCCCACATCCCCCAGCCCACACTGGTAGCACAGAGTCTCAACCACTGAACCACCAGGTAAGTCCTATGGAAACACTTTTGTTGAGACTCCTCTTGAATTGTAGCCATCAACTCAAGGGTGTATATTGTCAACCTGCTTATTTAACTTGTATGCAGGGTACATCATGCAAAATGCTGGGCTGGATGAAGCACAAGCTGGAATCAAGATTGCCAGGAGAAACATTAATAACTTCAGGTATGCAAATGACACCACCCTTATGGCAGAAATCGAAGAAGAATTAAAGAGCCTCTTGATGAGAGTGAAAGAAGACAGTAAAAAAGTTGGCTTAAAACTCAACATTCAGAAAACTAAGATCATGGCATCTGGTCCCATCACTTCATGGGAAATTGATGGGGAAACAGTGGAAAAAATGAGAGACTTTATTTTCTTGGGCTCCAAAATCACTGCAGATTGTGACTGCAGCCATGAAATTAAAAGACACTTGCTCCTTGGAAGAAAAGCTGTGACCAACCGAGACAGCATATTAAAAACGAGAGGCGTTACTTTGCCAACGAAGGTCTGTCTAGTCAAAGCTATTGTTTTTCTAGTAGTCATGTATGGATGTGAGAATTGGACTATAAAGAAAGCTGAGCACCGAAGAATTGATGCTTTTGAACTGTGGTGTTGGAGAAGACTCTTGAGAGTCCCTTGGATTGCAAGGAGATTCAACCAGTTCATCCTAAAGGAAGTCAGTCCTGACTATTCATTGGAAGGTCTGATGCTGAAGCCCAAACTCCAATACTTTGACTACCTGATACAAAGAACTGACTCATTGGAAAAGACCCAAGGTGGGAGGAGAAGGAGATGACAGGATGAGATGGTTGGATGGCCTCACCAACTGGATGGACATGAGTTTGACTAAGCTCAGAGAGTTGGTGATGGACAGGGAGGCCTGGCGTGCTGCAGTCCATGGGGTCACAAAGAGTCGGACATGACTGAGTGACTGAACCGAACTGATACTATCTTATTATGCTTTCATGTTTCTATTATGACACTCATCACATAGAAATAATATTGTTTGATAATGCTCCATGAGGTCACAAAGAATTGGACATATCTTAGCCACTGAACAACAATGGATCTAGGCTTTCCCCATTGTATGTTTTTTGATGATAAGGACTGTGTCTTATCCAGCTTTGTAGTTCAAGCACTTAGTACTATGCCTGGCACAGAGCAAGCCATCAAATAATGATGAGTAATAGACTGCATTGCTCCTTTTGAGCAAATTCATAGCTAGCAAACTGAGTAGCTAGTAAAAGACAGAGCTAGTAAAATGAAGAGATCCCTGTGAGTCAGTGACCTGCATAGCTAGTACAGGAGATACTCAAAGAAAAAGAGTCAGAAAACACCCCTATAGTGTCAATTTTAATGATTATTAAACAGATTTAACTGCAGACTCTCATATAGGCACATTTCATGGCTGGAGAAATTTTTTACTCTAGTCATAATTCATAAGACAAGTATCTGCTCATACAGATATTATCAAATGTTTGATAATAAGCTGTGATCTGTTTAGCAACTAAAGTTTAAAATAATTACTCCATTATATTATATTTTGTTCATGTAGTCAAAGCTGTGATGCAGAATAGTGTTGATTAAATTACTGAAGAGAGCAGATTTCTTTCAACCAATTTCCCTAAAGAGTTCCTAAGAACCTAAACCCTGAAGCTATTCCTTTCAGCTTGTTAGAAGAATGGTATGATATTGGAACTCTTTACACTTAGAGCATTAATGTCAAACCCAAAGGACTTTTTGGTGGGAGGTTTGGGCAGGCTGGGGCCAGGCAGGGACAGGAGGACAGAGGACTGTCTGAGCTGGTCCAGTTCACCCAGGACCAGGGGTCTGCTATGCTCATAGCTATGGTAGAGGTTTGTTCACCTCTCATATGCACAACCCTGGAACCCTTCCTGTTCAGGGCTATGGTAGAGGTTTGTTCATCTCTCGTATGCACAACCCCGGAACGCTTCCTGTTCAGCTGGAGGATGGCTCCTCAACAAATGTTGGTTGAATAAGTTGAATGAACAAACAAATTTGGTCCTGGTTGCCTGCATGTTAAGTCCCGTCAGTCGTGTCCAACTATGTGCCCACCAGGCTCCTCTGTCCATGGGATTCTCCAGGCAAGAACCCACTGGAGTGGGTTGCTGTGCCTTCCTCCAGGGGATCTTCCTGACCCAGGGATGAAACTCTCATCTTTTACGTCTCCCACATTGGCAGGCAGGTTCTTTACCGCTAGTACCACCTGGGAAACCCAGTCCTGGTTAAAGAAGTCTTATTAACATCTTGTGATCAAAATATAGAAATATGGGTTGGGTGCCAAGATAGTAAGAAATTTTTTAAATGTGTGAATAATCATATCTGAAAAGTTCTGATAAGGCAAAATTGAACCTGGGGGGAAGATCATCAGTGTCTGTTGCCTCAGTTCAGCCTGTAGTCACATTCTATTTAAGAGCATTATCAGTGCTTTAGAAAAGAAAACAAAGATTTTGAAGACCTTGACAATTGTGTGTATATGTGTACCTTTTTAAATTTATGACTATAAAGATAACATTATCATTATAAAGATATATAGTATAATATATGCATATGTGTTAATATAGTATAATGTATATAATTATACTATAATGTATACGTTTTAATGTAGTAAAGACTATAGTACACAGTTTTAGTTTTTATTATTTTTATTTCTCCTATATTAAAAAGTTTTTGCACATTATTCAATTACAATAGAATTAAAAATAGACAGTAACCTCTTTAACATTGATCTCAGAAATATTTTTCGTGTGTCTGTATGGGCTAGGGAAATAGCAGCAAAAATAAATGGGACATCAGATTAGAAAGCTTTTGCACACAAAAAGCAGCCACCTTTTTGAAAAGGTAATCTACAACTGAATGGGAGAAGATATTTATAAATCATATATCTGATAAGGGATTGATATCCAAAATATATAGAGAACTCATACAACTCAATATAGCATGAATAAATGGGCAGAAAACCTGAATAAACTTTTTTCCAAAGAAAACATGCTGATGTTTTGTGTCATCCTCAGAAAACTAAAAATAGAACTACCATACAATCCAGGAATTCCACTTCTGGGTATTTATCCAAAGAAAAGGAAAGCGCTAATTCTATGAGATAGATGTACCCTTATGTTCATTACAGTATTATTTACAATAGCCAAGATATGGAAGTTACCTAAGTGTCCATCGATAGATGAAAGGATATAAACAAGAAGTGGTGTGTGTGTGTGTGTGTGTGTGTGTGTGTGTACATGTATGTATATATATATGGACTGCAGCCCGTCAGGCTCCACTGTCCAGTGGGATTCTCCAGGCAAGAATACTGGAGTGGGTTGCCATGCCCTTCTCCAGGAGATCTTCCTCACCCAGGGATAGAACCCGGGTCTTCTGAATCGCAGGCAGATTCTTTACCATCTGAGCCACCAGGAAAGTCCATATACATAAATACACACACAATAGAATATTGCTCAGTCACAAAAAAGAAGGAACTCTTGTCATTATCAGCAACATGGTTGGACCTGAAGGGTATTGTACTATGTGAAATAAGTCAGAAAGAGAAAACCAAATACTGTGTGCCTTCCCTTATACATGGAATGTAAAAAATAAGGCAAATGAACAAATAAAACAAACAGCTTATAGATACAGAGAACAACCTGATGGTTGCTGGAAGAGATGGGCAGGGGACAGACAAAATAGGTGAAGGGGATTAAGAGGTACAAACTTCCAGGTATAAAAGAAATAAATCACATGGATATAATGTACACATTACATCATGCAAAACAGTACATCATGAGAAATGCCAAGCTGGATGAGTCACAAGCTGCAGTCAAGATTGCTGAGAGAAGTATTAATAATCTCGGATGTGCAGATTATACT
The DNA here is from genome assembly GCF_002263795.3 of Bos taurus. Classification (NCBI taxonomy): domain Eukaryota; kingdom Metazoa; phylum Chordata; class Mammalia; order Artiodactyla; family Bovidae; genus Bos; species Bos taurus. Next base: position 68,356,922 of record NC_037336.1, read on the forward strand.
GCCTTAATGGCAGAAAGTGAAGAGGAACTAAAGAACCTCTTGACAAATGTAAAAGAGGACAGTGAAAAAGCTGGCTTAAAACTCAACATTCAAAAACTAAGATCACAGTATCTGGCCCCATCACTTCATGGCAAATAGATGGGGAAACAGTGGAAACAGTGGCAGACTATTTTCTTGGGCTCCTAAATCACTGCAGATAGTGACTGCAGCCATGAAATTAAAAGATGCTTGCTTCTTGGAAGAAAAGCTATGACAAACCTAGACAGTGTATTAAAAAGCAGAGAAATCACTTTGCTGACAAAGGCTCATATAATCAAAGCTATGGTTTTTCCAGTAATCATGTACAGATGTGAGAGCTGGACCGTAAAGAAGGCTGAGTACTGAAGAATTGATGCTTTTGAACTGTGGTGTTGGAGAAGACTTTTGAGAGTCCCTTGGACAGCAAGGCGATCAAACCAGTCCATCCTAAAGGAAATCAGTCCTGAATATTCATTGGAAGTGCTGATGCTGAAGCTGAAGCTCCAATGTGAAGATGTGAAGAGCCAACTCATTGGAAAAGACCCTGATGCTGGGAAAGACTGAAGACTGGAGGAGAAGGGGATGATATAGGATGAAATGGTTGGATGACATCACTGACTCAATGGACATGAGTTTGAACAAACTCAGGGAGATGGTAAAGGACAGAGAAGCCTAGCATGCTACAGTCCATGAGGTTGCAAAGAGTTGGACATGACTTAGCTACTGAACAACAACAATGTACACATAGGAACATTTAACAACTTTTTGTGGTGGCTAATAGTGACATTGTATAATGCATAAAAGTATCAAATCAATTAGGGGAAATTGACACATAGCATTAATTGTTATTTTATTACCTGTGATTTTGATAATGGTGTGGAGCAGCTATTTCCTTAGTGGGCCAACTTTGTGTATGAAAAACTGGGATATCTTCCAAGCTATTTAAGAGAAGAATTAGCCAGTGGGAGATAGAACATTTCCACCAGTGTGGCACTGGTCTTGGGTCATTCATTGTGACACAAGCTGAACTTGTGCTGTTTCTGATAAGCAAAGACAGGCCTGGCTGAAGTTTCAGAAGAACAGTCCAATGAGTTTGTCAGACTACAAGGTGTGAGGGCACAGTCCTTCATAAGACTGATCTCACTTAAGAACCAGCTATAAGTTCAGGGGTTCCCAGGGCCACCCCCACTTTTTAGACCAACTAGCTACACAATTTTAAGTTTCCACAACCACTTTAGGTTCCATAATTCACTAGAAAGATTCACAGAACTTACTGAAAGTGTTCTATATATGATTACAGTTTTATTAAGGCAAAGGGATTCACATTAGAAGCAGCCCAAAGAAGAGACACATAGGGCAGTCTGTGTGTATGTGCTCAGTCACTCAGTTGTGTCCAACTCTTTGTGACCCCATGGACTATAGCCTGCCAAGCTCCCCTGAACATGGGATTCTCCAGGCAAGCATACTGGAGTGGTGCCTGTTTTGGAGTGCCATTTCCTTCTCCAGAGAATCTTCCCAATTCAGGGTTTGAACCCAGGTCTTTTGCATCTCTTGCATTGGCAGGCAGATTCTTTACCACTGAGGCACCTAGGAAGCCCAGGCAAAGTCTGGGAGAGTTCCAGATGCACAGCTTCCATCATCCTCAGAACCTGGTCCCTACCCAGTATTGAAGTGTGACAATATTCAGAGCATTCCTGACCAGGGAAGTTCACTGGATCTTTGTTGTCCAGAGTTTTATTGAGGGTTCATTATATAGGCAAGCTTGATTGAGTCCCAACAAAGACATGCCTATCACTTGGCAAATTCCAAGGGTTAGACCTTAACCTCCAGGGACAAAGCCAGCCAAATCCTTTACTGACAATAATCGCCTGACGTTCAGTGAGTCCAGGGGGTCCATAATCACTGGGAGATAGAGCATAATGTGTGGACCCAGGGCCCACCTCCCTGTTCACTCTGAAAGCTTTTGGTTTCAAAGACTAAAGTGGAAATAACAGGAGAACTCTATCACAGTTCACAGAGGACCACAGCTACGAGACCCTTCATAAACTCCTGAAAATGATCTAAGCTTGCCACATTGCGTGGCTGAGCTGACCCAGACACAGGCCTGGGGAGATGTTGATAACCTTCTGTATATTCTACAACCTAACTTGCCCTTGAAGTTCCCTGAATCCAAGTGAGAAAACAGGCAAGTGAGGAACAGAAGAGACAGGAGGCAAAATACACACCTTTCCTTTCCTCTGATTTCTTTCAAAGAAACAAACACTATCAAAAACACTAGCAACCAAACTCTGTCTATTGATTTCCAAACTCAATTGGAGGTATTAGCTGAGTTCCTGGGGCGATTTACCTCCATATGTCTCTTAGGGATAACTCTTCCTGTTTGGGGCCAGGAGCCATGTCAGCACACAGATTATTCTTAGTCAGTTTTGGCCCAGCATGGGGATGGCCCAGGCTGGTTAGGAGTTTGGATCTGCACAGTGAAAACTGGTAGGGAAAAAAAAACTGTCACCAAATGGATTTGTCATCTTGTATGAAGTCCCTTGTTATTCAACAACCTTAACTCTGATTTGTTAATGATCACTCACACTGTGAATTTCAAGCTCAAAATGGGAAGGATTTGATTTAATTTTCGGATTAACGAAAGCCTCACACTGTCCTCTCAGCCATTTAATGATGTGAATGAAGAGCAAATGAGGTCATCAAGGATTCCAAGTTGAATGGAAAAATAAAAGTCAAACATTTGCTTGAGTTTCTATTCAACAGTGATTTCTTTGGATCAAATCACTTTAAAAAGCAAGATTGGCTGAAGGTCACATTTGGCCTTGGATGAAGGTTTTCCTTTTTAATCAAAATCCTGAAGTAACATCGCTTGATTTCTATTACAACGAAAGCTGACTTGCTGAAGATTATTCTAGTGCTTGAAAAGTAAAAATCAACTTTATTTTATTTTTAAAAATTTCTTCATTTTTTGGCTGTGCCAGGTCTTAGTTGTGGCACGTGGGATCTTTAGTTGCAGCATATGAACTCTAATCTGTGGTTTGTCAGACCTATTATAGTTCCCTGATCAGGAATCGAACCCAAGTTCCCTGCATTGGGAGCACAGTCTTAGCCACTGGACCACTGTGAAAGTCCCCAACTTTTCTTTAAAAATTAATTTCATAGAACATTACTCTCTAATACATGCTAGTTACTTTTGCAACTGAGACCAAATTGACGTGAAAAAGTGAAGTGAAAGTGAAAGTCTCGACCAACTCTTTGCAACCCCATGAACTATACAGTTCATGGATTTCTCCAGACCAGAATACTGGAGTGGGTAGCCTTTCCCTTCTCCAGGAGATCTTCCCAACCCCGAAATCAAACCCAGGTCTCCCGTATTACAGGTGGGTTCTTTACCAGCTGAGCCACAAGGGAAGCCCAAGAATACTGGAGTGGGTAGCCTATCCCTTCTCTAGGGGATCTTCTTGACCCAGGAATCAAACCAGGGTCTCCTGCATTCTAGGCAGATTCTTTACCAACTGAGCTATGAGGGAAGCCCTTAGACCAAATCACTTCCTTTTAAAAAGTGATGTTTGCAAGTAAACTTTTCATACTTCTATAACAAGACTACAAATCCTTTCATATTGTCATTCTAGGATAATTCTGTAGGTTTTTGGGGCAAAGTTTTCTTGTTTAATTCCATTTAGATATACACACTGATATAACCCTCAAAATGCCTAAATTCTTAGGGTCTCTTTGGGAAAGAAATCTTTCATTAGGGATTATAATTACATGAATTCTGAATCACAGTTAATCAAATAATGTTCCCTGATTACTAACAAATCTATATAATAAGCACTTAACATAAAATGACCCTTTTTTGTTTTTAATACATACAAAATATAACAATATTTTTGATATAGAAATATGTTTGTGTGCATGCTTAGTCACTCAATTGTGTCTGATTCTTTGCAACCCAATGAACTGTAGCCTACCAGGCTCCACTGTCCACAGAATTTTTCCAGGCAAAAAATACTGGCGTAGGTTGCCATTTCTGACTCCAGGGTATATATGCTTACTTACTTTAAAGATAAATATTATAATAAATATAAATAAATCTATTTTCCCTTTCCTGGTCCCATCTACCAAATTCCTCTTCCTTACAAATAACCTTGTTTATTCTATTCTATTCCTTTTTATTATTTCTATGTGCAAATGCAAGATAATGAAAATATATCTTATGTTTCTCTATAGTTTCAGAAGCATTTTCTTACCCGAGCAGCTGTGCAGTGCACTGTGCGGATGTAGCTTCATCAGCCTGTGTTTTAGTGGTTCATCTGGGTTGTCTCCAAACTCCCGTGAATAGAAACAATGGTGCATATTGGCGTATGCCACTCTCTGTGAGTTCAGCAATCTGTTGACTGCATTCCCCAGAGAACACTTGCTGGATCAAAATTAAATGCACTTGTCATTTTGGTAGAAACTGCCAAGTGCCCTTCATAGGATTTTATCATTTTTTTTCCATTCCTGTTAGCAGTGTGGGAGAGTGTTCCTCACTCCTTTCCTTGCCGTTGTGAGTTACCAAACTATAGCGTTTCTGCCCTTTTTATGTAGTGAGCTGAGGTTTAGTTTTTATTTCTCTTAAGTGTAAAGTTAATCATCTCTTCTGTTCAAGACCTATCTATATTTTTTATGGGAAGTTCATATGTTTTTATTAGTTGTTTTACTATTTACTCCACATGTCAAAGACTTTTTTTTTTAAGTAACTTTAATGAGTAATTTATCATTTATTAAGTTAATTGCTGTATTTGAAAGTTTAATTGATATGCTGCACATACTTAAAGGGCACAGTCTGATAAATCTTCTTACACACACAAACACACATATATACCCACCAGTGTATGCAACAATATGGATATGAATACATATCAATCATATATACATACCTATGAAACCATCACTACAATCAAGATAACAAGCATTTCCATCACCCCGAAAGTTTCATATCCTACCAAATCTGCATAACAAATTCGATCTCAGAAATAAGGTATCTGTCCTTGAACATACAGGAGAACAATGTTTGCAGTCTACCCTACCGTTGCTTCTTCTACATTTTAGATGGAAATGGGTGGTCTGAGCCCCCTATCCATTCGTTATGCCTGAAATTGAAAGCTCGTTGTCCTTAAATATTTTCTAAATAGTTTTAAATTTTATTAAGATTTAAAAGGAAATGGAGAAATAGATCTTTTTTAGATCTTTTCCCCCCAGTTTTGAGATATAATTGACATACAACAGTGTGTAAATTTAAGGGTGTACAGCCTAATGATTTAACTTACATACATCATAAAATGATTACCATGATATGTAGTTACATTTATCATCTTATAGAGATACATAGTTTTACAAAAAGAAAAGGAATCTTTCCTTGTAATGAGAATTCTAAGGATTTACTCAACAACTTTCATATGTTACTTATAGCAGTGTTACTGTATTTATCATATTGTACATTACATCCCTAATATGTATCTTGTAGCTGGAAGATTGTACTTTTGACCACCTTCTTCTAATTCCCTTTCCCTTCACCCCCACCTCTCTGATCTTTTTTTCTATGAGTATGTTTAGTTTTGAATTACAATTGACGTCTAATACTGTATTAGTTCCTGGTACACAACATAGTGATTCAATGTTTTCACGACCCAGATAATCACGATGGTGTGATCACTGACCTAGAGCCAGACATCCTGGAATGTGAAGTCAAGTGGGCCTTCTAAGGCATCACTATGAACAAAGCTAGTGGAGGTGATGGAATTCCAGTTGAGCTCTTTCAAATCCTGAAAGATGATGCTGTGAAAGTGCTGCACTCAATATGCCAGCACATTTGGAAAACTCAGCAGTGGCCACAGGACTGGAAAAGGGCAGTTTTCATTCCAATCCCAAAGAAAGGCAATGCCAAAGAATGCTCAAACTACCGCAGAATTGCAGTCATCTCACACGCTAGTAAAGTAATGCTCAAAATTCTCCAAGCCAGGCTTCAGCAATACGTGAACCATGAACTTCCTGATGTTCAAGCTGATTTTAGAAAAGGCAGAGGAACCAGAGATCAAATTGCCAGCATCCGCTGGATCATAGAAAAAGCAAGAGAGTTCCAGAAAAACATCTATTTCTGCTTTATTGACTATGCCAAAGCCTTTGACTGTGTGGATCACAATCAACTGTGGAAAATTCTGAAAGAGATGGGAATACCAGACCACCTGATCTGCCTCTTGAGAAACCTATATGCAGGTCAGGAAGCAACAGTTAGAACTGGACATGGAACAACAGACTGGTTCCAAATAGGAAAAGGAGTACATTAAGGCTGTATATTGTCACCCTGCTTATTTAACTTATATGCAGAGTACATCATGAGAAACGGTGGACTGGAAGAAACACAAGCTGGAATCAAGATTGCCGGGAGAAATATTAATAACCTCAGATATGCAGATGACACCACCATTATGGCAGAAAGTGAAGAGGAACTAAAAAGCCTCTTGATGAAAGTGAAAGTGGAGAGTGAAAAAGTTGGCTTAAAGCTCAACATTCAGAAAATGAAAATCATGGCATCTTGTCCCAGCACTTCATGGGAAATAGATGGGGAAACAGTGGAAACAGTGTCAGACTTTATTTTTTGGGGCTCCAAAATCACTGCAGATGGTGACTGCAGCCATGAAATTAAAAGACGCTTACTCCTTGGAAGGAAAGTTATGACCAAACTAGATAGCATATTCAAAAGCAGAGACATTACTTTGCCAACAAAGGTTTGTCTAGTCAAGGCTATGGTTTTTCCAGTGGTCATGTATGGATGTGAGAGTTGGACTGTGAAGAAGGCTGAGCGCCGAAGAATTGATGCTTTTGAACTGTGGTGTTGGAGAAGACTCTTGAGAGTCCCTTGGACTGCAAGGAGATCCAACCAGTCCATTCTGAAGGAGATCAGCCCTGGGATTTCTTTGGAAGAAATGATGCTAAAGCTGAAACTCCAGTACTTTGGCTACCTCGTGCAAAGAGTTGACTCATTGGAAAAGACTCTGATGCTGGGAGGGATTGGGGGCAGGAGGAGAAGGGGACGACAGAGGATTAGATGGCTGGATGGCATCCCTGACTCGATGGACTTGAGTCTGAGTGAACTCTGGGTGTTGGTGATGGACAGGGAGGCCTGGCATGCTGCGATTCATGGGGTCACAAAGAGTCAGATATGACTGAGCAACTGAACTGAACTGAACTGAAACATTACAAATTATAGTTCTATAAGTTATAGTTCTACAAATTAATAAGTTGAATTTATATTTTTACTTTATTATAATAAAGATGGAAGCATCTATGTATCTATGTTTTTCTCTAATGAGTTAAATAAACTACTGAGGGGAAAATTATATCTGTATCTATACATACCTAGCAACAATGTATATGATGCCATGAAATGCAATTTTATATTGCATATAGAACTCTTCTCATTCAACTCTGATATCAGAATTGTTATTTTTACATGTATGAAAAACTACAAACCAATTTCATGTGTTTGCACTGAGTTTGAAAATAATAATTTGGTTTCCTGTTGTGGTAAGTTTCGAATTTAGTAATGGCTTCCTTAATGATATAATTTTTCTCTTAAATTTCTATGCGTTGATTGTAAATCTAGATTTTTAAGAACAAGCTCACTGTTAGGTTGAAGACAAAACATCAGTAGTCAAAAAAAGTGAAAAGAAGATTTTCTATCTGGACTGTATCTTGAGTTTTGCAAAACATACAGCTAAAACTATATACGTTTAGACCCCCAAACAGTAAAAAGACATTTGAACCTGGCATCACCTCTGTGTTTTGGAGCATATTTCCTTTCTCTTCCTGCATTCATCCTTGATGAGCTGTCTATCAAGCTGCTCTAGTACTCTCTCTCTGGGGGAAGGCCAGAGGATTCCTTCTGGGCCAGTTAGATTCTTTTTACTTGAAATTTGAGTACTGATGAGGGTTATACAAGGTTAGAAGCAAGGCTATTCTGTTGACTCCTTGAAGAATCTGTTCTGCTACTTAAATCCCCTTTGATTCTACTTGCACCCCAAATCTTTTTAATACATTTCCTTTTTTACTTAATAGCCTGTGTTTCCCTGTTTCTCTAGCTTGTAACCAAGGAGCACTTACTAATGCAGACAGTAATATTTTTTATGTTAAATTAAAAATCAAAGTAGAAAATTTTCCATATTAATATAAAACAACTTTAGAAAACGTGTTTGGAATAAAGATTGAGAAGGAGAGAATTGATGTTCTTGTCATCTGTCCCTGAGAAATGGGGTGGAGGATGCTTTTTTCTCTACTACATTTTCAATAATGAATATTTATTATATTTTAAAATAATTTTAATTAGAGGAAATAAGTATAATAATTTAGAAACCTATTATATTCCTGGATTACATCCAGTTACTTTAATATAACTCTGAAAATATGATAGGAACTCTAGTCTTGATTCTTATCATATATCCCACCATAACCAACAGCTACAAAAAACAGTGAAAGAAGCCTTAAAAATAAATGTAAATATTATGCATTATGATTCTTCAGCTACTCATGGTAATATAAACTTTCAGGGCAGCAGCATCTAAAGAATGCTGCTGTTCAGTCGCCAAGTCATGTCCAACTCTTCACGACCCCATGAACTGCAGCATGCCAGACTTCCCTGTCCCTCACCATCTCCCAGAATTTGCCCAAGTTCATGTCCATTGAATTGGTGATGCCATCCAACCATCTTATCCTCTGTTGTCCCCTTCTCCTCCTGCCCTCAATCTTTCCCAGCATCAGGATCTTTTCCAATGAATCAGTTTTTGGCATCAGGTGGCCAAAATACTGGAGTTTCAGCTTCAGCATCAGTCCTTCCGAAGAGTATTCAGGCGTGATTTCCTTTAAGATTGACTGGTTTGATTTCCTTGCTTTTCAAGGGACACTCAAGAATCTAAAGCCTACGAAGGAAGAAACTTTTCCCTGGAGCAGGGGGCCTCACTTCTCTCTCTAGTGCTTATTTATTTATTCATCAAATATTATTTAAAGCTTATCACGTACCAAGTACTGTTCTTCTGCTAGAACAATGAATTAGACCACAAGTCTGCAAACTTTTTCTATAAAGGGACAGATAATAAATGTTTTAAGCTTTGTGGATCAGAGAGCTATGTCTCAGCCACTCACCTCCACTGTAGTACCACAGATCTCCCATAGAAGATATGTCAGTTTATGTGTGTGTAGCTGTGTTCCAATAAAACTTTTTCATATAAACAGGCAAAATCTCTGTTCTGCTAGAACTAGCTCTCCAAGGAGGGAAAGAACACTCACAAAGAAGAAAACAAGTAAAATAAGATATTTTGAATAGCAATAAGTGCTATAAGGAGAAGGCAATGGCACCCCACTCCAGTACTCTTGCCTGGAAAATCCCATGGATGGAGGAGCCTGATAGGCTACAGTCCATGGGGTCTCGAAGAGTCAGACACGACTGAGCGACTTCCCTTTCACTTTTCACTTGCATGCTTTGTAGAAGGAAATGGCAACCCACTCCAGTGTTCTCGCCTGGAGAATCGCAGGGGCAGCGGAGCCTGGTGGGCTGCCATCTATGGGGTCGCACAGAGTCGGACACGACTGAAGCGACTTAGCAGCAGCAGCATCAAGTGCTATAAAGGAAATCAAACAAGCAAGATGACAGACAGACAATGACAGGAGAATGTAGGCTACAATTCATCTAGGTTTGCAGGAAAGGCCTCTCTGAATAGCAAGAAGGAGGTAGCGGAAGAAAGATTTGGGAAGAGGAGGCTCCAAACTGAGTTTCCAGGCATGACTTGTAGAATGATGCTGAACCCCCTAAAAAAGTACTTCCTCTGCCCAAATCAGGAAGTCGAGACATCCTAAGCTCTGTGAGGAGTAAAATATGAGGAAACGTGGTTGGAATGGCGTGCCTTCACCTTAGGAGGTATGGTTAGCTCTGGTGCTAAGCTCATACCTCTTTAGTAGCTAGAGTCAGACACCAGTGAGGGTGGGGGCAAGTCTGAGGTCAACAAGACTGTCAGGATGGCACCAGCTCTTCTCCATAATTGCCTGGGGTCTTCCGGGATTCTGCAGCAGGAAGCCAGTGTGTTAGTCTTAGTCTCATGTCACAGAAGTAAAGAATGACTGTCTCTTCCTTGATTACTGCTTCCCCATAATTCCAGGGACCTCATCTTTGCACAGAGCCCCTACATGTGAAAGGGCATATAAGTAAAACGGGTCAAATGCCTGCTCCTTAGATCTCCACTTGAATCCCTACTACTTTCTGTCCTTGTGAGCTGGATTGGATATGCGGAAAGAAATTTTAAGTTGCACTTTACTTCTCTAACCTCAGATATGCAGATGATACCACCCTTATGGCAGAAAGTGAAGAGAATCTAAAAAGCCTCTTGATGAAAGTGAAAGAGGAGAGTGAAAAAGTTGGCTTAAAACTCAACATTCAGAAAACGAAGATCATGGCATCTGGTCCCATCACTTCATGGGAAATAGATGGGGAAACAGTGGAAACAGTGTCAGATTTTATTTTAAATCACTGCAGATGGTGATTGCAGCCATGAAATTAAAAGACGCTTACTCCTTGGAAGGAAAGTAATGACCAACCTAGATAGCATATTCAAAAGCAGAGACATTACTTTGCCAACAAAGGTTCGTCTAGTCAAAGCTCTGGTTTTTCCAATGGTCATGTATGTATGTGAGAGTTGGACTGTGAAGAAGGCTGAGCACCGAAGAATTGATGCTTTTGAACTGTGGTGTTGGAGAAGACTCTTGAGAGTCCCTTGGACTGCAAGGAGATCCAATCAGTCCATTCTAAAGGAGACCAGTCCTGGGTGTTCATCGGAAGGACTGATGCTAAAGCTGAAACTCCAATGCTTTGGCCACCTCATGCGAAGAGTTGACTCACTGGAAAAGACTCTGATGCTGGGAGGGGTTGGGGGCAGGAGGAGAAGGGGACAACAGAGGATGAGATGGCTGGATGGCATCACCGACTCGATGCACATGAGTTTGGGTACACTCCGGGAGTTGGTGATGGCCAGGGAGGCCTGGCATGCTGCGATTCATGGGGTCGCAAAGAGTCGGATATAACTGAGCGACTGAACTGAACTGAACTTACTTCTCTTTCTGAAAATTTAGAATCTGCATATTCTCCTCTCTTCTTCCCTTTCGTGGGAACCACCAGGTGTGGCTGATTCTTTCTGAGACAAAGGTTTCCCCTAAGCAGGAGGCCCCTCTACTTCCAAATTGTACCTCCCATGTTTCAGCAACCCCTTCTAAGAGAGGAGAGAAAACAAGACAAAGGGGAAGAAAGAGTTGGAACTGACATTTATAATGCTAGAAGCTGTGGATTTTACATCCATTATTTCACTTAATTTTAACGACCTCCTTACAAGATAGATAGTGTTCTAATTTTTTCAGGTTAAGAAGCTTAGATTCAGCAAGGTTTAATAACTTGCACAAAGTCACATAACTATTAAGAACAGAACCAAAATTTGAACCAAGTTCATACTAAATTCTGGGCTCCTCAACCATGGATAATAGGCACTGTGTGCTAGACATTATATGTTTATAATCCCACTTTATTCTTTTAAAAACCTTGAGGCTTAATGAAGCTTAATAATTTCTCCCAAGGCCAATAGTTGGGGAAAAAAGTGTCTCCTCTCTGTGTTACATGCACACACATATACACATCATTAACTGTACAATAAAATTTTTAAAAATTCATCTACTGCTACTTGTATGTTGTTTTTTCCTCATGAATATATATTATCTGCAACTTGATTTTGTATTCTTTATGTCCCTAGGTAAAAAGAGTAGGTAACCACTAAATTCTCATCAGATAAATGACTAGCCAAATTTTAATCAGCTTGCAAATACAAAATAGAAGGTAGATTTCAAATAATGGTTCTTTTTCTACACAAGTTTTGTTGTTGTTCAATCGTTAAGTTGTATCTGACTCTTTGCAACTCCATGGACTTCAGCATGCCACGCTTCCCTGTACTTCACTATCTCCCAGAGTTTGCTCGAACTCATGTCCATTGAGTCAGTGATGATATCTAACCATCTCATTCTCTGTTTCCCTCTTCTCCTCTTGCCCTCAACCCTCAATCTTTACCATCATCAGGATCTTTTCCAATGAGTTGGCTCTTTGCATCAGGTGGACAAAGTATTGGAGCTTCAGCTTCAGCATCAGTCCTTCCAGTGAATATTCAGGACTGATTTCCTTTAGAATGGACTAATTTGATCTCCTTGCAGTCCAAGGGACTCTCAAGAGTCTTCTCCAACACCACAGTTCAAAAGCATCAATTCTTCGGTGCTCAGCCGACTTTATGGTCCAACTGTCACATCCATACATGACTACTGGAAAAACCATAGATTTGACTCTACGGATCTTTTTTGGCGAAGTAATATCTCTGCTTTTTAATCACTGTCTAGATTGGTCATAGTTTTTCTTTCAAGGAGCAAACATCTTTTAATTTCATGGCTGCAGTCACCATCTGCAGAGATTTTGGAACCCAAGAAAATAAAGTCTGTCACTGTTTCCACTTTTTCCCCATCTATTTGCCATGAAGTGATAGGACCAGAAGTAAGACTGTTAAATTTGTTCCTAGTAAAATGAAAGTATATTTTAATAGAGATGCAAATTTAGTTTTATTGAGTGATTTTATCTAGAGGATAATATTGATATTTCATGCCTTGGACAAAGAATAAAATTTCTATATGCTGGACAATTTGAAGCCTCACTAACCTTATGAAATGTGTCATTAAAAACATATGTATGACTGAAATACTTCTCGGGTAGAAATTTTCATTAGAAGGAAGCAAGTATAGTAGTTCAGAATAGACTCAAAAGTCAGAATGTCAAGGTTTGATTCCTCCTTCATTTACTGTATAATGTATGTTTAGCTGAGTACTCTTGCATAAACATTTATTATCTCTGTGCCTTGATTTTTTTCAGCCATAAAATAGCACAAAGGCACATCAACTCTATAGGACTGTGTGATTAACTGAATGATGCTACAGGACTGTGTAGGACTAAACTATGGAATTGTGCCCTCAGTAAATATGCAGTTTTCACTTCCAAGCCAAGTTCAAGGGGAAGGCAGATATAGCATTGTCACTGAAATGCTCTGACATTCTAACAGGGTTACATGAGTTCCTCTACAGGCTGAACTCTCTGTAGAAGTTCACAAATTCATTTGAATTGCTATTATTTTTGGTACATGCCTACAAATGCCCCCAGGAAAATATTCCACCGAACACTGGAAAATTACAACCTGAGGCATATCATCTTCTATAAAAAACCAAGATTGTGTGGAATGTGCTAGCCTAATTTGAAAAGACATTAAATGGTGTTTCTGCTGCCAAAGAACAAGAAGGAAATTTACACAACATGAGCAGGAATTTCTAGAAACTTTTAAAACTCTTAGAATGGAAAAGGAGCAAGTGATGGTATTTTGATATGACATCTTTGTATTTCACCACCAGATCCAATTCATAGAGTTCAAATCTCTCACTTTCTTCAGGGCACTGTGTGTGCTAAAGTGTAGTTAAGAGGAAATGCTCCCTCTCTCAAATTCTCTGTGGTAACATCTCAATTCAGACTGACTTACTCTGAACTCAAAGAGAGGAAGTGATAGTCCATTTAGATCAGAAGTCACTACATCCTGCAAGGAGGATGGGCACCACCGCGCTGTGTGTTTTATACTAAAGGGAATCAAGAGCACACTGGAGACCACAATACAGTCCATGGAGACCTGAGATGATAACCCTCTCAGTCTCCTTTGGAGCGGAGTCATGAATGGGCCTCTGAGAATATAGCAAACCTCTGGAAATGTGTGTAAAACTATATAACAGAGTAAGGCAGAAACGATACAAGTGCCAACTGAGGTGGATATCTAAGATTTATACCAGATTCTCCAATGTCTAGAAGTGGAGTTCAAATGTTGCCCTGAAATACTTTTTGTATTTTGAGGCCAATCACTTGAGTGGTGTCCCTTAGTTACATGAGTATTAAGACAAGGTAGGAGGGTGGTAAAAGTATAACAGAGAGTTTAATAACTTTCAGATTGACACATTGAGATTTTGTTCATGCAAAGCTAGTCTCAGGGAAGTGTAGATCAGTCTGCAAATGGAGTTGGTGGCCCATCCAACGGCTCTTTCTGCCATATCAGTTAAAGTTCTGAGTTGCAAGCAACTGAAGCCAATCTTAATAGACTAAGCAAATTAAAAAAAAAAGTTTATTAAAAAGACATTCAGTAGCCCACACAAGCACTGAGAATCCTGGAAAACCAAGATCAAAACCAAGCTGGACCCCTGGTGGTCTAGCGGTTAAGAATCCACCTGTTAATGCAGGGGACACAGGTTTAATCCCTGGACTGGAAAAATTCCACATGCCATGGGGCACTAGGCCTGTGTGCCACGATGACTGAGCCCATGCACCTCAGAGCCTGTCCTCTGAAACAAGAGAAGCCACTGCAAGGCCTGCTCACTGCAACTAGAGAAAGTCCACACAGAGCAATGAAGACCCAGTGCAGCCAAAAGTAAAATAAAATAAACAAAAGAAAAAAGTAAGCTTCTAGAAAATTTATAAGAAATCCTGACACCCTAAAAATTTAATATATATGTATACCATATTTTGTATATTCAACTTTGAAACTATGTAAATATGTTATAGGTATTTATATGTGTGTGCTATATATGTTACATATGTATGTTATACATGTTATACATGGAATTATAAAACAGAATAAAAATTTTAAAAGCCATTACTACAAACCAAAAACAAAGCAAAATAAAATGAAGGAACACAACAGTATATCAAGTTGGCAAACTATACAGAAGAGAAATAATTTCAAATGTCTCTAAAATAACTTAATTTGGCTATATATCATCAGTGGATGGACTGTAAGGACAAACAGAACCAGGAAAAATATAAACAATTTTCAGTGATCGTATCTTTGTGGTAGAATTGGTATTGAGACTGCTATGTGTATAGTAAATGGATAATTATGTTGATTCTAAAAAATAGAAATTTGGGTGCAGGGAAAAGCAGATAAAAATATGAGACTGAAAAAGCTAAGTAAAGTCCTTCTATCTATAAATTCAAACTTAAAATTCCAACTTGAACTCATGATTTAAGTGTATATGATTATATTGTGTGTGCTTAGTTGCTCAGTTGTGTCTGAGTATTTGTGACTGAGTATTTGTGACTCTCCATGGACAGGCTCCTTTGTCTATGGGTATTATCCAGGCAAGAATACTGTACTGAGTTGTCATGCTCTCTTCCAGGGTATCTTCCCAACCCAGGGATTGAAACCAGGTCTTCTGCATTACAGGCGGGTTCTTTACTGTCTAGGGCGCCAGGGGAACTTTTATATATTTATATATCATATTTACATATATGTCATATTTAGATTAATTTTGACCACTAGAAAGGCCTAGAAATATTGATCATCCTTAGAAGGCAGATTTTATCTCTAAAATCTATTTCCAAAGGAATCAGTTCTCCTTGGTGAAATGACTAAGTCCCAGCCTAGGACCATCAGTGTGAATAATACATATACTGGACTGAATATGAAATACATCAAGTATATTTAAACCATGAATTCATAATAGAGTAAAACAAAATCATGGGGTCAGTCACCTCTGGATGATGCTCGTTGAACAACTCATTATTTTGCAAGCTGGTAAATCAGAGAACAGCAATGAAGTCAGGAGTCTCTCCTGTCTTTCTGGTATGACATCTATCTCAGGATAAGCACATAGTTAATGAGAAGTCCCATGTTATAAAAGTATTTGGATCAAACAAGAAGAAACTACTAGGTTATTTAGCATTTCTAGCTCTCTACTCCTTTCTCAACCATCAATCTACACAGCCTGAGTGAGGTGCGTTGCAATTATCTATCGCTAGTGTTTCTGCCAATGGCACCCCACTCCAGTACTCTTGCCTGGAAAATCCCATGGATGGAGGAGCCTGGTAGGCTGCAGTCCATGAGGTCACTAAGAGCGACTTCACTTTCCCTTTTCACTTTCATGCATTGGAGAAGGAAATGGCAACCCACTCCAGTGTTCTTGCCTGGAGAATCCCAGGGACGGGAGAGCCTGGTGGGCTGCCCTCTATGGAGTCGCACAGAGTCGGACACGACTGAAGCGACTTAACAGCAGCAGCAGCACTGTTTCTGGATATTTCTGATTGTATCTTGTTTCTTTTATGATTGTTGGCTCATAAATATTTATAATACATTTAGTGTGAAGTATATCCTGTAGCATTATAAACTTTCCTTCATTTTGTTTAATATTTTGTGCCATATTTTCACCTTGCTAATATTAAGAGTCACAGATAACCTTTCTGTGTTAATATTCATCCAGTATACTTTTGTTCCCCCCTGCTATTTTGAACTGCTGTGAGTCATTTTGTTTCAGGGGTCTTTAGTGTTCCAATCTGAAAATTTTGATTTGTGAGCCCCTTTGCCTTTATTAACATAACATCACATCACAGCATTTCAAAATGTATTCAAATACTGCAGTCAGAGACTCCAACAAGGGACCACCTAGTGTCAGGATCAAAGCCGTACTGCAGGGAGCTGGGTTCTCTCCAGTCTGTCTCCTAAGCATCTTCATCTCTTCTTTTATCTAATACGCCTGATAGAAAATGTGCAGGAACAAAAATCACAGTGGAGGAGTTGGGGGCCCACATTGTTAACAAGGGGAAATGTTAGATGTCGGAGGAGCAAGCAGGAAAAGAACTGCTTGTCACCCAGGGCTGCTGGTCTACCCACTGCAGCTGGCTGCCACATGCTCAGCCTGTCCATTCCCTTGGTCCCAGTAGGGACTCAGCGCAGAAGAAGAAGCAAGGAAGATACTACAAACCTGGCAGTATTCCACACTGAAGAAATTAATGCTAACTCAATCAAGGGACAGAACTTCTCAGTAATAGGCCAGCCTCTCCTTGAGGGCTGAGGGGTAGGAAGAGAAGGCTTTAGACAAAGGATCTGGGCTTCATTTATCAGCAGTTTGGCTAAGATACCTTCTAGAAATCTTAGTGATGAATCCTGCTCTTGTTCTTGAGGCACTGGGAAATTTGAAATTAATATTAGATGGCTATCAGGATAAAACTTGATTAAAACTATCTCTCAAGGGCAAAAATATCATCCTGTCCATCTCACAGAGCATCTGATATAGAGCTCAATATCAGGTTTTTAAAATAAGACTGTATAGAGGACTTCTGAAAAGACAAATGAAAGAAAATGTATCAATGAGCTAATTGTTCTGATGTGTGCCTTTCCAGACTTCCTTTTTCTTTCGTGGAAAACTTGGTAATACAGTTTGTGTGTGCGTGTGTTGCTTCAGTCATTTCCAACTCTATGCGACCAAAAGGACTGTAGCCTGCCAGGCTTCTCTGTCCATGGGATTCTCCAGGCAAGAATACTGGAGTGGGTTGCCATTTCCCTCTCCAGAAGATTTTTCTGACCCAGAGATCAAACCTGGGTCTCCTGCATTGCAGGAAGATTATTTACCATCTGAGCCACCATACTGTACTGTTACAATAAAGTAAGCTTGAAAAAAGAAAATGTTATTGAGAAAATCATAACAAAGAGAGAATATATTTACACTATGTATTTGTATCCACTTAAAAAAAAAATCCATGTATAAGTGAATCCTTGCAGTTCAAAACTGTGTTGTTCAAGGGTCAACTGTACTCAAGACAGTCATAGAAATAACATCATTTTTGGACACAGCTACATAATACATTTGATACCTTCCAAAGTTTCCCCCTTCTGCTCTAAGCTGTCAGGAGGTCTACCAAATGCACTTACCTTTGGTCCAGCACAAAGGAGTGGGAAGAGAGGGAGTAAGGGAAGGTTGAAGAAGCAGCCTTTATTTAGCCTTTACTAAATAAAAACCTCCCACCAATTGCATCTTTATTGAGACAGACCTCACAGAACATGAAATTTACCCATTCAAATGTATAACACAGTTGTTTCGGGTATATTCACAGAGGTGTGCAAATATCACAATTTAATTTTTGAATATTTCAATTCAGTTCAGTTCAGTCAGTCGTGTCCGACTCTTTGCAACCCCACGAATCGCAGCACGCCAGGCCTCCCTGTCCATCACCAACTCCCGGAGTTTACCCAAACTCATGTCCATCGAGTCGGTGATGCCATCCAGCCATCTCATCCTCTGTTGTCCCCTTCTCCTCCTGCCCCCAATCCCACCCAGCATCAGGGTCTTTTCCAATGAGTCAACTCTTCACATGAGGTGGCCAAAGTATTGGAGCTTCAGCTTCAACATCAGTCTTTCCAATGAACACCCAGGACTGATCTCCTTTAGGATGGACTGATTGGATCTCCTTGCAGTCCAAGGGACTCTCAAGAGTCTTCTCCAACACCACAGTTCAAAAACATCAATTCTTCGGCATTCAGCTTTCCTCACAGTCCAACCCTCACATCCATACATGACTACTGGAAAAACCGTAGCCTTGACTAGACAGACCTTTGTTGGCAAAGTAATGTCTCTGCTTTTTAATATGCTATCTAGGTTGGTCATAACTTTCCTTCCAAGAAGTAAAAGTCTTTTAATTTCATGGCTGCAATCACCTCACTGCAAAAAGAAATTGCATACATATTAGCTGTCATTCCCCAATTCCTCCTTTCCTGCTGCTCCAGCTGGAGACAAGCACTAATCTGCCTGTTATCTTTTTGCATTTGCCAATTCCGGACATTTCATATAAATAGAATCATATATCACATGGCCTTTTGTGTCTGACTTTTTTTCTCATATCAGAGCATAGCTGATTAACAGTGTTCTAATAGCTACAGGTGCACAACAAAGCAACTCAGCCATACGTATACATGTATCTATTCTCCCCCAGTGGTCATGTATGGATGTGAGAATTGGACTATAAAGAAAGCTGAGCACCGAAGAACTGATGCTTTTGAACTGTGGTGTTGGAGAAGACTCTTGAGAGTCCCCCGGACAGCAAGGAGATTCAACCAGTCCATCCTAAAGGAGATCAGTCCTGGGTATTCATTGGAAGGATTGATGCTGAAGCTGAAACTCCAATACTTTGGCCACCTGGTGCAAAGAACTGACTCATTGGAAAAGACCCTGATGCTGGGAAAGATTGAAAGCAGGAGGAGAAGGAGAAGACAGAGGATGAGATGGTTGGATGCTGTCACCGACTCAATGGACATGAGTTTGAGTGAACTCCAGGATTTGGTGATGGACAGGGAGGCCTGGCATGCTGCAGTTCATAGCGTCGCAAAGAGTCAGACACGACCAAGTGACTGAACTGAACTGGGACACCAGGGAACCCCTTTAGTACTTTTAAAACCACTTTATTGAGGTATGATCGATATGCAAATGGCAATACATAATGTATACAACTTGATGATGAGTTTAGAGATTAAGCATACACCTTTGAGACCATCACCATAATCAAGGCCTTAAACTGATCACCTCTAAAAGTTTCCTTTTTCTCCTTTTGTTTATAACATTTTAATTTTCCAGTAGTCATGTATGGATGTGGGAATTGGACCATAAAGAAAGCTGAGCACCGAAGAATTGAGCTTTTGAATTGTGGTGTTGGAGAAGAGTCTTAAGAGTTCTTTGGACAGCAAGAAGATCAAACCAGTCAATCCTAAAGGAAATCAGTCCAGAATATTCATTGGAAGGACTGATGCTGAGGCTGAAGCTCCAACACTTTGGCCACCTGATGGGAAGAGCTGACTCATTGGTAAAGACCCTGATGCTGGGAAAGATTGAAGGTGGGAGGAGAAGGGGATGACAGAGGATTAGATGGTTGGATGGCATCACCCACCAATGGACATGAGTTTGAGAAAGCTCCGGGAGTTTGTGATGGACAGGAAGGCTGGCATGCTCCAGTCCATGGGGTTACAAAGAGTCAGACACTACTGAGCTACTGAACTGAACTGAACTGAATTTTTTTTTGCTGTAAGAGCATTTAACATGACATATATCCTCTTAGTAAATTTTAAGTATGCAGTGCATTATTGCTTATTGCATAATCCTACTTTTATGAAAAATTTAGAATAGTCAATTGTGCAAAACCAAAGAGTAGGATAGAGGTTCCTAGGACTGGGAGGATGAGAAAATTTAGAGGCATCAGTCAAAGGAGACAAATGCGAGATGAATCAGTTCTGGAGATCTACTGTACACTATTACCACTCTCTGTAGAGTATTCCCTTGCCTGCTATGATTCTTCTTGAGAGCAAATCTTCTTGCTCAGAGATCTCTCTAGTTTTTATTGCCTCACATCATTCCCTTTTTAAAGCAGAAAAATCTTTGTCCCCTGACTTGTCTGTTTATGATTT
Source organism: Bos taurus (assembly GCF_002263795.3). Lineage (NCBI taxonomy): Eukaryota > Metazoa > Chordata > Mammalia > Artiodactyla > Bovidae > Bos > Bos taurus. The sequence continues at coordinate 68,377,300 of NC_037336.1, forward strand.
TATGTTTTGTCTATATGCCCTCTTCTCCAGTTTTCATGGAAACAGCTGTTGTTGCCTAAGCTCTTTCCCCAATATAACAAATGAAATAGGATTGGAATAAAAAACAAAACATTTTTTGGTTTCAAATTTATTTTAAACATCCAATCCAGATGTTCCAGCTTATCCAATGTCATTAAATGAATGAGTTCATTTTTCTATTACTCTATGAGATGTTTAAGTCAGCTTTATGAAATGGCATGAAACAAAGGTATTTTATAAGCACTCAAAAATCATTATTTAGCTAGCTAGCTCATGTCCTGGAAATAGTTGCTCTGCTAATAATTCTCTAAAAATCTTTTTTGTTTTCCTCCTGGCATACAAGTCTTTTGGCCTCAACATTGCATTGACATGATCTAAAGTATTTTAAAAATAATGGAAAAATTGAGTTAATAAAGTAGTTGTAATTCATTTAATGTATTTTTCAATAAACTAAAAAAATAATGTAACTGCTGATAGATTAAGGAAACCAGTGAGTCAATTATCATTGATTTGCTATCCCTTAACCCAGGGGTCTTCAACCTCCAGGCTGTGGACTGGTATCTCCTGTCGGATTAACAGTGGCATTAGATTAGAAATAAGGGCACAATAAAGATAATATACTTGAATCATCCTGAAACCATTTCCCCTTCCTGGTCCATGCAAAAATTGTCTTCCACAAAACACGTCCCTGGTGCCAAAAAAGGTTGGGGACCACTGCCTTAACCACTGCTTCCCCCCTCTTTCTTCCTCAACTCTCCCCTCAAGTAGAATCAAACTTTATATGATTTATATCTAATTTACTCAAAAGGTTATATAGCATCATTGACCTTTTAATTTATACAATTCAAATCACTTCTAAAATATTTTCATTAAAGTTATAACTTATACATAGCAAGATTTATGCGTTTTAAGTGTATACCTTGATGATTTTTTACATAAGTATCTAAACCAGCAAGTTATAGAACAAGATCAAGATATAGAACATTTCCAGTTACCAGGGAGACTCCCGTGGGGCTCTTCCTGCTGATATCCTTGAGGTAATCATTATTCTGACTTGTGTTATAGTTTTGCCTCTTCTTGAACATCACATAAATGGAATCATACAATCTACGTTATTGTCAGTAACAATGCATGTTATTGCTTACTCATGTTCATACAATATGTATTTTTGCATTGCAGTAGCTTATTCTCTTTTATTATTGTTAGTATTCTATGGAATGAATATGTTAGTATTCTATTGAATGCAATTAATTCTTTTCACGCTGCTGTTAATGGTCATGTGGGCCTTATAGTTTTTTTCCTGGTGTGATTGCAGCTGTTTTGAACACTCTTGCGTATTTCATCTGGTCTACTGTGTCTGATACTAATACAGTAGTGCCAGTTGTCTTATTTTTGTAGTTTTCATGGTGTATTTTTCCCATCCCCTTACCTTTCATCTGTCTCCCTAAATAGTTGAAATTTCCCTCTACTCCTTACTCATTAAGAGATTTATTGTCAATGGATGTTTTATATTATCAAATATTTTTTCTGTGTCAATTGATATGATTATGTGATTTTTCTTCTCTAGCCTGTTGATATAGTGGATCACATTGATTTATTTTCAAATGTTGAACCAGCCTTGCATACCTGGAATAATCCCTACTTGGTAATGCCATATTATTGTTTTTATTAATTATTGGATTCAATATGCTAACATTTTATTGATAATCTTTACATCTAAGTTTATGAAAAATATTGGTCTGTAGTTTTATTATACTGTCTTTGTATAGTTTTGATAGCAGGGTAATATTTGCCTCATAAAATGAGTTTGGAAATGTTCCTCTTCTTCCATTTCCTGGAAGAGATTATGTAAAATTGGTGCTAACTCTTCAAATGTTTGGTAGAATTCTCCATCTGGATATGGAAATTCCTTTCCCAAGAGCTTTTAAAAAATATGACTTTGATTTCTTGTATTGTTATAGAACTTTTCAGATGATCTATTTCATCTTGGTTGAGTTTGAATAGTTTGTGATCTTTAAGGCCTTGGTCCATTTCCCTACGTTGTTACTTTATAAAGTTGTTTTTAGCATTGCCTTACTATCCTTTAGGTGGCAGAGGACTGTGTTACATCCCTGGTTCCTGATGTTGATGATTTATGTCTTCTCTCTTTTTATTTTGTCATCTTGCTAGAGTTTTATCAAGTCATTGATTTTTTTCTCCCAAAGAACCAGCATATTTGTTTAATGTTCTCTATTGTCCTGTTTTCAATGTAAATAACTTCTGCTCTTAACTTTACCATATCCTTCCTTTGGTTTGCTTTGGGTTTATTTTGCTATTTTTCTTTATTGAGGTATGAACTCTGATTGAAACATTTCTTCCATTCTAATATAAGCAATTAATTCTGTAAACTTCCCTCTTGGTTTTGTTTTACCTGCACCCTACGCATTTTAAAATTTCTATCGTGATTTCTTCTTTATCAGTGAACTATTTACAAGTGTGTTGCTTAACCATAAAATATTTTATGGGTATCTTTCTGTTACCAAGTTTTTTTTTTTTTTTTTTTTTTTTTTTTTTAATTCTTCCAATTTTATTTTATTTTTAAACTTTACATAATTGTATTAGTTTTGCCAAATATCAAAATGAATCCACCACAGGTATACATGTGTTCCCCATCCCGAACCCTCCTCCCTCCTCCCTCCCCATACCATCCCTCTGGGCCGTCCCAGTGCACCAGCCCCAAGCATCCAGCATCGTGCATCGAACCTGGACTGGCAACTCGTTTCCTACATGATATTTTACATGTTTCATTGCCATTCTCCCAAATCTTCCCACCCTCTCCCCCTCCCACAGAGTCCATAAGACTGTTCTATACATCAGTGTCTCTTTTGCTGTCTCGTACACCGGGTTATTGTTACCATCTTTCTAAATTCCATATATATGCGTTAGTATACTGTATTTATGTTTTTCCTTCTGGCTTACTTCACTCTGTATAATAGGTTACCAAGTTTTATTTTAATTTCATTGTGGTATGAAAATAAACTCTCTATGATATCAGCCCTTTGAAATCACAATTACAAAATGTTTAAGGTCAAGAAAATACTTCAAAATAATTTTGTGCAGCCCCTCATTATAAAATTGAGGTAACCCATTTTTATAACTAAAATAAGAGAAAATATTGCCTTTAATAATGAGATTTAAGTGATTTTCTGAAAGTCGCCTTAACTGAATAAAGTTATAATGAGAACCAGAATGCAAGTCTTCTGAATCTTTAGCCGTTTTCTACAATCCCATGCTTCCTCTTCTTCCCAGTTAAGTTCATTCACTGACTTCTTGGCTAGTCCTACTTTTTCCATTAAAGGGTATGTGACTAATTCAGCCTTTCTTACTGTACTTTCCCCCTGATATCCTATTGTGGACTTTCAATTACCATGTGGGTTAGCTCTTATTACTATTTTAAAATTTAATCTTATCTGTCCTATACTTTTTAGAAGGACTGACCTGAAGTGTTTTACTCTTCTGTTTCTCCTATCATACTGAGTTTAGTGCTGGGCAGACAATACTTGGTATATTGGTGGTGGTGGTGGTGGTTCAGTCACTGAGTTGTGCTCTTGTGACCTCATGGACTGTAGCCCACCAGGCTCCTCTATCCATGGAATTATGCGGGCAAGAATATTGGAGTGGGTTGCCATTTCCTTCTCCAGAGGATCTTCCTGACCTAGAGATCAAACTGGCACCTCCTGCATTGGCAGGCTAATCCTTTATCACTGAGCCAATATGTTGGTATATTTAACTAATTAAATCTCCATGCTAGTTTTTCATTTTTTTCAAACAATTAATTTTGTTTTTTTCATAGCCAGGAATTTACTTAAATTTTTTGCTAAAAATTTGAATTAGAAAGTAACTTCCTCAAAATCCTTAACTTGAATGTAGATGAGTGGAATTTACTTATTTTCCCCAGGATACAAAAGAATGCAGTAAGAAACTAAATATTAAAAAATATACATATATTGATACATTTAAAAATATATCAAAAAACTTATATTGAACCTAGGACACTAAATAACAATCATCTTAGGTAAATCATACTAATTAATAAAAAGTACCTTATGCTACTACTATTAGTACTAATAGCTAACATTTACTGACTGCTTTCCATGTAAATAACTATTTTAAAATTCCGGCAACACTATTGGAATGTTGTGAGATATCACAAGCCTTGTAATTTGGGCATCACTATATTTATTCTGTGTCTGATGGGGATTTCGCTTTAAGCATAGGCTGTCTACAGTCATGTCGGAATATAAAGCAGACTGGTTATATGAGTCAACACAATTCTATTTTCATGGAGGCTGAAGTGTATTCTGGGAGAAACAATTTATTAAGCACAAGAAGAGCCAAGCCTATTGAGGAGAACAGTAACAAATAGAAGAAGAAAAGGAATTCTGAATAGAATATGAGATTCATTAACTTGCCACTAACTTCTAGAACAGCCTTTACTGACGCCTTAGTTCTACAGGAAGCAGGTGATCTATAAATTAAGGGAAGGAAAGAAGTAAGAAAAAAAGAGAATAAGATGAAGACAGGGAGGGAGGGAGGAGAGGATGGAGACAGAGAGAAAGAAGAGAAAGGGAGAAAAGACAGGGAGGGAGGGAGGAGAGGATGGAGACAGAGAGAAAGAAGAGAAAGGAAGAAAAGACAGGGAGGGAGGGAGGAGAGGATGGAGACAGAGAGAAAGAAGAGAAAGGGAGAAAAGACAGGGAGGGAGGGAGGAGAGGATGGAGACAGAGAGAAAGAAGAGAAAGGAAGAAAAGAAAGAAGAAGAAAATGAACGAGCTCTGTCACTGGAACACAAAAGCACCATGTTTTTGGAAACTGTAACAGAAAGTACTGCCCAGAGAAGGGGCACCTCTTCTCTACAAATCACTAAGGAACTTCGAGCCCCTGAGTGCTGTTGTTTGGGATGACACCTAGAGGAGCAGCAGAGGTTGCTGCCAGGGCTAGAGGTCGAGTGGCAGCAGGTAGAGTTAGCACCAGGGACTTGCTGTCCCTTGTGGAGTAACAGCGTTGCTGAGGAACCCACTGCAGACAGCAGGACTGGCACCCAGGGGAGCCCTGGGGCACAGTAGAGAAGTGCAGTGCCCATGGAGCAAGGCTGTGCAGAAGAAGCAAACTCGAAACACTTAGGGAGAGGTGTGCAGGAAGCTGAGCTTATGAAACTTGCATGTGGGGAAAATGAGCCCGTAAGAGTTGCATTATTCTTATTAATGAGACTTCAAGTGCACCCACAATGGCCCTGAAAATGTTGGCAAAGCCTGGTGGGTGGGGATATAGTTTTTCCCTTGATGAGAACATTGACTTGCTCTAAGTCACCACAGCTAGTGAGTAGAAGAGCCAGGATTGGAATCCAGTCTGTCTCATTCTGAGGACCATGATCTTGGACCAGTTGTTCTCTTTCAATAATTAATTCTAATATTTACTGAGCAACTATTAGGTACAAGACTATGCATTAAACTCTGTAAGCAAAGTTCTCAGTCTTAAGGAACAAATGATCTACCTTGTGGTTTATTTGTGGTCCTACATGGAAACAGACAGTTAGACTAGAATGAAAGACTTCTACAAGTGTCTTGAAAGCATAGGTTTCTATATTTATAGATATCTTGCTGATCTTGAGATTCCACATTATTACTGGTATGCATAAAAGAAATTTCTTTAACTACTATAGCAACTTGGTCAGTGTATGAAAAACATTGTCATTTTGTTCAGAATAACTCACAATTATAAGTAACAAGTCTCTGATCATTTAAACAGCTCTTCTTCAAAGTATTAATATCATTTCAGGGCAAAATGCAAATCATTCCATGAATTATACATGTGGTACTGACTTCAAGGTCAAATCAAAATTGCTTTAAAATATATTTTTTGAAAATTTGTTAAGACTCTATCTATTATGCAAATAAGCATCAATTATTACTGGTTCTATAAATATTCTTGGGCCTCCAGTTCCATGTCTGTAAAGCCTGGAGGTACAGCTGGATATCCTAATAGTTCCTATGACACTATGACTCAAACAGAGGTTAGCTCCTGATCTCATGATGTTTTCTGGGGCTTTTTTGGCCTGAAGCAATCTCTTCTTTCTGTTTCAACTTAACATCCCTCCCAGGGATTTTAGGTAAAAGGATTAAACAAGTGAGAATTTGCCTATGTAGTTACACTTAAATCAAGATGTGATCATTTATAAATGTAAACCATGGATAGTCTAAAAGATCAATTTTTCAGAAATTCCCTCTCCAAAATAATTCCATATGGTTCTCATCTGATATTGCAGATACTTTAATACAAATAGACATTCATTTTAATAGTTATATAATGTTTCTTTGTATGAATAAATGGCTTTGGCATTTATTTGGCATTAATTTATTTGACATTTTACTAATAGGTTTTAAGATATTCTCAAGGGTAGGAATACAGCTAAAATTTTATAATGACTTTAAATGAAAAATAATCTACAAAAACACTGAACCACTATATTGTATAACTGAAATTAATATAACATTGTAAATAAGTATACTTCAATAACTGGAAACAGTGTCAGACTTTATTTTTTGGGGCTCCAAAATCACTGCAGATGGTGATTGCTGCCATGAAATTAAAAGACGCTTACTCCTTGAAAGAAAGTTAGGACCAATCTAGATAGCATATTCAAAAGCAGAGACATTACTTTGCCAACAAAGGTCTGTCTAGTCAAGGCTATGATTTTTCCAGTAGTCATGTATGTAGTGAGAGTTGGACTGTGAAGAAAGCTGAACGCCAAAGAATTGATGCTTTTGAACTGTGGTGTTGGAGAAGACTCTTGAGAGTCCCTTGGACTGCAAGGAGATCCAATCAGTTCATTCTAAAGGAGATCAGTCCTGGGTGTTCATTGGAAGGACTGATGCTAAAGCTGAAGCTCCAATACTTTGGCCACCTCATGTGAAGAGTTGACTCACTGGAAAAGACTCTGATGCTGGGAGGAATTGGGGGCAGGAGGAGAAGGGGATGACAGAGGATGAGATGGCTGGATGGCATCACTGACTCAATGGATATGAGTTTGGGTGAACTCCGGAAGTTGGTAATGGCCAGGGACGCCTGACGTGCTGCAATTCATGGGGTTGCAAAGAATCAGACATGACTGAGCGACTGAACTGAAACTTATTTTAATAAATAAAAATATTCTCAGGGTTTTGTTATTATAAATAATACTGCACAACATATTTATGTACATATTCCTTGGAATATGAAAAAAATTGTCAAAAGTTCCTAGAAGTAGAATTTCTGGGTCAATGGATGTGAGTATTTTCAGTATTGTGAAATACTGCCAAATTTCCTTCCAGAGTATTTGTGCTCATGCTTGTCAATGGTCTATGAGAATTCCTGTTTCCTTTCAACCTCACCAACACTATACTGTCAAAGACAAATTTGTGATGCTTACAAATTTGATTGGGCAAAAATGTTTCCTCTTTATGATTTTAATTAGAATTTTAAAGTTCATGAATGAGCATCTTATGTTTTTAAGACTTTTTAATGGTTATTTCCCCCTCATTTTCTATTGAATTGTTTGTTTTCTACTATTTGGTTTTTAAATGTTTTTATATATTTAGAAAATAACTTTTAGCCTGTCATGAAAGTGAAAGTCTCTCAGTCGTGTCTGATTCTTTGTGACCCCATGGTATAGTCCAGGGAATTCTCTAGACCAAAATATTGGAGCCTTTCCCTTCTCCAGGGGATCTTTCCAATCCAGGGATCAAACCCTGGTCTCCCACATTGCAGGCAGATTCTTTACCAGCTGAGCCACCAGGGAAGCCCAAGAATATTGGAGTGGGTAGCCTATCCCTTCTCTGGAGGATCTTTCTGACCCAGGAATTGAACCAGGGTCTCCTGCATTGCAGGTGGATTCTTTACCAACTGAGCTATCTTAGTCATAGGTATTGCAAATATTCTTTGAGGTTTTTCATTTATGTTTGACTTTGTTAATGTTTCCCCTCAAACAGAATTTTAAAATTTTACACAGACAAATTTATTCATCTTCTTCTTTGTGCTTTATTGAATTTTTGCCTTAAAAGATCTTATCCTTTCCCAGATAATAAATAATTCTCTTATGTGGATACATTTTAAAACTTTCATCCCTGTAATTTTGTTTTTGTTTTCTCTCATCTTCTTCAGTGAGAGAAAGGTCCAGTTATATTTATTTTCCAAATGGCTGACCATTATCTCATTTCTGTTTATTAAATAATCCATCTTTCCTCTATTTTGAAATACTTTCTTAATCATATACCTTTATCCATGTCTATTAATAAAACTTTTATTTAATGGATTAATTTGAGGATGGCTAAAGTCAATCTGCTGAAGCTGAAACTCCAGTACTTTGGCCACCTCATGCAAAGAGTTGACTCATTGGAGAAGACTCTGATGCTAGGAGGGATTGGGGCCAGGAGGAGAAGGGGACGACAGAGGATGAGATGGCTGGATGGCATCACTGAATTGATGGACGTGAGTCTGAGTGAACTCCGGGAGTTGGTGATGGACAGGGAGGCCTGGCATGCTGCAATTTATGGGGTCGCAAAGAGTTGGACACTGCTGAGCGATTGAACTGAACTGAACTGAAAGTCAATCCATTTTCTTGGATTCTATTAGTGCCAATGGTCAGATTGGAATAGTCACTTTTAAAAATCATTTCCTTATTTATCTACTCATATTTAAAATTATTTCACAGCTAAGTGAAGTCCTCCAAGCTAGGTTTCAACAGTACGTGAACTTAGAACTTCCAGATGTACAAGCTAGATTTAGAAAAGGCAGAGGAACCAGATATCGAATTGCCAACATCCATTGGATCATAGACAAAGCAAGAGAATTCCAGAAAAGCACCTACTTTTGCTTCATTGACTATGCTAAAGCCTTTAACTGTGTGGATCATAACTGTAGAAAATTCTTAAAGAGATGGGAATACCAGACCACCTTACCTGCCTCCTGAGAAGCCTGTATGCAGATCAAGAAGCAACAGTTAGAACCAAACATGGAATAACAGACTGGTTCAAAATTGGTAAAGGAGAACATTAAGGCTGTGTATTGTTCTCCTGTTTGTTTAACTTATATGCAGAGTACATCATGGGGAATGCTGGGCTGGACTGAAGCACAGGCTGGAATCAAGACTGCTGGGAGAAATATCAATAACTTCAGATATACAGATAATACCACCCTTAGGCTTTCACTTTCACTTATGGCAGAAAGCAAAGAGGAACTAAAGAGACTCTTGATGAAGGTGAAAGAGGGGAGTGAAAAAGCTGGCTTAAAACTCAACATTCAAAAAACTAAGATCATGGCATCCCATCCCATCACTTCACGGCAAATAGATGGGGAAACAATGGAAATATTCAGAGACTTTATTTTCTTGGACTCCAAAATCACTGCAGATGGTGATTGCAGCCATGAAATTAAAAGACATTTGCTCCTTGGAAGAAAAGCTACGCCCAACCTAGACAGCATATTAAAAAGCAGAGACATTACTTTGGCAGCAAAGGTCCGTCTAGTCAAAGCTATGGTTTTTCCAGTAGTCATGTATGGATGTGAGAGTCAGACCATAAAGAAGACTGAGTGTCAAAGCATTGGTGTTTTTGAACTGGTGTTGGAGAATATTCTTGAGAATCTCTTGGACTGCAAGGAGATCAAATCAGTCAATCCTAAAGGAAATCAACCCTGAATATTCATTAGAAGCACTGACACTGAAGCTCCAATACTTTGGCGACCTGACACGAAGAGCCGACTCATTTGAAAAGACCCTGATGCTGGGAAAGATTAAGGCAGAAGGAGAAGGGGATGAAAGAGGATGAGATGGTCGGATGGCATCATTGACTCAATAGACATGAGTTTCAGCAAACTCCGGAAGATGGTGAAGGACAGGAAAGCCTTGGGTGCTGCCATCAACGGGATTGAAAAGAGTTGGGCACGACTGAGTGACTGAACAACAACAAGAACATATCTAAGTTTGTAGTTTTACAGCATCCTAGAACAACCTAAGAAAACGAGCTCTGATACTTTAAATTTTTATAAATAGTGAAGAATAACTAGAGAACCACTGTTCATGGTGTTTTTTTAATTCTTTTCCTCTGTGCTCCACTCCAATATAGGTGTGTTCTTATTTTAGGATTCCCCCCCTACCCTCATCTCTGCTAATAATCTTGCTCATAATTCCTTTAAGTGGTAGCCTGAATAATGTTCCTTCAAAGATGTACAATCTTAATCCCCAGCACCTGTGACAATGTTACCTTAGGTGGTAAAAGAGACTTTGTGAATGTGATTAAATTAAGGATTTTAAAAATGGACAGTCAAAGCTGGATTATCTGGGTGGGCTTCATGGAATCACAAGGGTCCTACTAACAGGAAAGCAGGAAGATGTGAATTAGAGAAGACAGGAACAGGGGTTGTACTGATATGTTCTGAAGAGGGGAGAGGGGCCCACAGGACAAGGCTGTAGATGGCCTCCAGACACTGGAAAAGATGAGAAAACCGAGTTTTCCCTTGGAGCCTTCTTTAGAATGAATTCAAACACCTCCTTGATTTTAGCTCAATGAGACTGATGATAAATTTCTAATTTTCAGAATGGTAAAATAACAAATTCAGGGCTTTTTCAAAATAATTTTATTTACCTGTTTATTTCTGTACTTATGGTTGTGCTGAGTCTTTGTTGCTGTGTGGGCTTTTCTCTAGTTGTGGTAGGGGGGTCTCCTCTCTAGTCGTGGTGTATAGGCTTCTCGTTGCAGTGGCTTCCGTTGCCGCAGAGCACAGGCTCTAGGTATGTGGGCTTCGGTAGTTGAAGCACGTGGACTCAGTAGTTGTAGCTCGAGGGCTCTAGAACTCCCGGGCTCAGTAGCTGTGGTGCATGGGCTTAGTTGCTCCATGGCATGTAGGATCTTCCTGGACAAGGGTTTGAACCTGTGGTCCCCAGGATTGCCAGGCAGATTCCTGTCCACTGTACCACCAGGGAAGTCCTCATGTTTTTTAAAGTCACGAACTTCTTGGTAATTTGTTACAGCAGGAATCGAAAACAAATACAAGTATAAGGCTTCTTTTTTTTTTTTAAACAAAGCAAAACAAAAATTTATTTTAGCTTCCAAAGTTTCTAAGTCTAACTAAATAAAGAGTGAATGGAATAATGAGAGAATATCTCTTAACAGATATGAAATGTACCATAAAGCTATAATAATGAAAGAAGGGTGTAGTTTAAACAAAATCTGGACACACATACCAAGGAAATAAAATCAATAACAGAAAATGAGAACCTATGTGAGCATGCACACACACTTTGCGATAAAGGCAATGTTCACTGACACTAAATGACTGCCTCATTCCTCTTTGAGTACACCATCTTGCTCCTTCTCTAATCATTCATACATGGTGAACCCTCTGCTGGTTCAATTTGTTCTTATTTTTGCCTATCTAACTTCAGTTCATCCTTGGGAATAACTCAGTTGTTACCTCTTCCAAGAATCATTTACTGGATATGCCTCCTCAGTTCTGCTGTAGTTTAGCCTTGGTAACAACCAATCCCCAAATATTAGTGGCTTTATACAATGCAAGGATATTTCTTGCTCATACAAGTCTGCTGAAGGTCCTGGCCATCTCTGCAGAGCTGCATTCTTTTTATGATGAGTGAGTGCCTTAGTCCTTTGGCCCTGCCACCCTCATCCAAGATCTTCCTCCACAACTGGAGGAGGAAGGAGGAGCTGGAGGAATCAGGGTTTTTATTGCCTCAGTCCCCAAATGGCAGATGACTTTTGCTCACATTTCAACCCCTTGAAATTTTCACCCAGCAAAGGGCTGTAATGCACACTCCTGCACGTGCCCAGAAAGAAAGATGAACTGATTAGTGGTGACCTGCAGTAATGCCCATGACATAGGCTGAGTCTGGCACGGGCTTATCACTTACTATGGGGATTAGGCAGAAGGCGGGAAAACACAGATAGTGTCATATTCTTTGCAATTCTCCTTTGTCAAACTCAATTCAGTATAGGAGTTGGAGAATGAGACTAGGAGTCAAATTAGATCTGAGTTAAATCCCAGCCCCACCACCACAGCTGATGTGGGTTTGATCTCCAAGTTGGGAAAATCCCCTGGAGGAAGAAATGGCAACACATTCCAGTAATCTTGCGTGGAAAATCCCATGGACAAAGAAGCCTGGAAAACTATAATCCATAGGGCTCTGAAGAGTCAGAAACAACTGAGCAGCTAAGCATGTAAGCACACCCACCGCTGAACTTGCTATATGGCCTGGGCAAGTTACTTCATCATTCTGAGTCTCAGTTTCCTAAATTATATAAAGAGCTTAATGATAATTATTTAATAGTGTTGTTGCAAAGACCACATTATTTCAGTTCAGTTCAGTTCAATCGCTCAGTCGTGTCTGACTCTTTGCGACCCCATGTACTGCAGCACACCAGGCCTCCCTGTCCATCACCAGCTCCCAGAGTCCACCCAAACCCATGTTCATTGAGTCAGTGATGCCATCCAACCATCTCATGCTCTGTCGTCCCCTTCTCCTCCTGCCCTCAGTCTTTCCCAGCATCAGGGTCTTTTCCAATGAATCAGCTCTCCGCGTCAGGTGGCCAAAGTATTGGTTTCAGCTTCAACATCAGTCCCTCCAATGAACACCCAGGATTGATCTCCTTTAGGATGGACTTGTTGGATCTCCTTGCAGTCCAAGGGACTCTCAAGAGTCTTCTCCAACACCACAGTTCAAAAGCATCAGGTCTTCGGTGCTCAGCTTTCTTTATAGTCTATACTCTAACATCCATACATGACCACTGGAAAAACCATAGCCTTGACTAGACAGACCTTTGTTGGCAAACTAATGTCTCTACTTTTCAATATGCTGTCTAGGTTGGTCATAACTTTCTTGCCAAGGAGCAAGCGTCTTTTAATTTCATGGCTACAATCACCATCCGCAGTGATTTTGGAGCCCAGAAAAATAAAGTCAGCCACTGTTTCTACTGTTTGCCCATCTATTTCCCAAGAAGTGATGGGACCAGATGCCATGATTTTAGTTTTCTGAATGTTGAGCTTAAGCCAAGTTTTTCACTCTCTTCTTTCACTTTCATCAAGAGGCTCTTTAGTTCTTCTTTGCTTTCTGCCATAAGCGTGGTGTCATCTGCATATCTGAGGTTATTGATATTTCTCCCGGCAATCTTGATTCCAGCTTGTGCTTCTTCCAGCCCAGCATTTCTCATGATGTACTCTGCATAGAAATTAAATAAGCAGGGTGACAATATGCAGCCTTGATGTACTCCTTTTCCTATTTGGAAACAGTCTCTTGTTCCATGTCCAGTTCTCACCATTGCTTCCTGACCTGCATACAGGTTTCTCAAGAAGCAGGTCAGGTGGTCTGGTATTCCCATCTCTTTCAGAATTTTCCAGTTTATTGTGATCCACACAGTCAAAGGCTTTAATGGATGTAAAATACTTAGCACTGTACTTGCCACGCAGTAAGAAGAAATATGTGTGCTTTCGTGCTAAGTCGCTTCAGTTGTGTCTGATGCTTTGCAACCCCATGGACTGTAGCCCACCAGGTTCCTCTGTCCATGGAATTCTCCAGTCAAGATTACTGGAGTGGGTTGCCACTCCCTCCTCCAGGGGATCTTCCTGACTCAGGGATGGAACACGTGTAGCTTATGCCTTCTGCACTGGCAGATTCTGTTCTTTACCACTAGTGCCATCTGGGAAGCCCATAAATGAAGAAATAGCCTTGGTTATTATCTGAGTTTTGCACCGTCATCCTTCAAAGACTGTATGTAATTCCCCTTTACTTCTCAAATTTAAGTTTCTCTTTCTCTTGCCATTTTCAGTGGCAAACCATAATTATCTTTCCTAAATTAAAAATCAACCAAATCAGTCCAAACAAATTCAAAAGCCTTGGCCTTAAAACTCCCTGTCCCATTAGGCTATTTTTTACATTTCCCACTTATCACTAAATTCCTCAAATGTTCTGTTTTGTGTGGTACTGTTTTTCACAACTGCTTCTACTTTCTAGATTTGCATTCCATGCTGAGTCAATTCATCATAATTTTCTTTTTCTCTTCCTGTTTACTGAAGCCGTTCTCTTGAAGATTATAACCAGCCTCATTATGATTAAGTTATTAAACTTCACAAGTGTTTCACACTGCAGGTCTTTCCTCTAGCTTGACTTTTCATTCCCTTTGCCTTGATAATGGTCCACAGTCTCACTCCTCTTTCCCTTCTCACCATTCCCAAATTGCCTTTTCTGACTTGGTTCCTCTTCCTTTTGATTCTTTTCTACTCTTTCACATACACTTCCTCGGCAATCAGATTCTCTCTCCAAGCTTCAAAATATTGCCTCTAGATATGCAACCTTCAAATCTAGTCTTCAACCCCAGCCTCTCTTCTGAGCTCTGCTGCAGCTTGCCAATTGCCTAATCAAATTGTCATGTGAATTTTGTTCCTGTATCTCAAATGGAGTGTGTCCTAAATTGGATTCTCAATTCACCCCACCTTCTCCCTCCCACACTGTGTCCAGTCTGTTCTCTATTTCTGCATCTCCATTACTGCCCTGCAAAGAGATTCATCAGTACCATCTTTCTAGATTCTATACACATGCTCAGTGTACAAGATTTGTCTTTCTCTTTCTGACTTACTTCACTCAGTACAATGGGCTCTAGGTTCACCAACTCATCAGGACTGACTCAAATGCATTTTTTTTAAAGCTGAGTAATATTCCATTGTATATATGTACCACAATTTCTGTATCCATCCATCCATTGATGGGCATTTAGGCTGCTTCTATGTCTGAGCTACTGTAAAAGTGCTGCAATGAACTTTGGGGTATGTGCATCTCTTTCAGTTACCATTTTATCAGGGTATGCTTAGTAGTAGGATTGCTGGGTTATATGGTAGCTCTATTCCTAGTTTTTAAAGGAATCTCTTTATTGTTTGCCATAGTGATTGTATCCATTTACAATCCCACCAACAGTGCAAGAGGGTTCCCTTTTCCCTGTATCCTCTCCAGAATTTATTATTTGTAGATTTTTAAATGATGGCCATTCTGACTGGTGTGATGTGATACCTCACTGTAGTTTTTATTTGTATTTCTCTAATAATGAGTGATGTTGAACATCTTTTCATGTGTTTGTTGGCCATCTGTATATCTTCATTTTTTAATTGAGTTTCTTGTTTTTCTGGTATTGAGTTGCATGAACTGCTTGTATATATGGATCAATTCAGTTCAATTCAGTCTCTCAGCCATGTCCGACTCTTTGCAACCCCACAGACTGCAACAGGCCAGGCTTCCCTGTCCATCACCAACTCCCGGAGCCTACCCAAATTCATGTCCATTGAGTCGATGATGCTATCCAACCAACTCATCCTCTGTCATCCCCTTCTCCTTCTGCCTTCAATCTTTCCCAGCATCAGGGTCTTTTCCAATGAGTCAGTTCTTCACAAGAGGTGGCCAAAGTATTGGAGCTTCAGCTTCAGCATCAGTCCTTCCAGTGAATATTCAGGACTGATTTCCTTTAGGATGGACTGGTTTGATCTCCTTGCTGACCAAGGGACTCTCAAGAGTCTTCTCTAACACCGCAGTTCAAAGGCATCAGTTCTTCAGCACTCAGCTTTCTTTATGGTCCAACTCTCACATACATACATTACTACTGGAAAAATCATGGCTTTGACTAGATGGACCTTTGTTAGCAAAGTAATGTCTCTACTCATCTCTATGACCATCAAGCATCTATTTGATAATGTGTGCAATAAAATACTGGGATATAATTTCATATTAAAAATGTGGTCTAACATAACGGAGCACAGGAGGAATAATCACAGTACAAAATGATAGAAAAATGGAAAGTCTCTTATTTACTGATTTTACAGTATAAAGTTATTATTTCCCCTTTATTTAAATTTCAGGGCTATCAGACATGCACCACAGTGGATACTATTTAATTAGGGTTAGAGGTACACTGCTGCCAAGATGGAGAAGACACAGCTTGCATTTTCCAAAAGAGGATAAAAACTAGACAACAGCAGCCACATCCCTGGAGCATCACAATTTAGAGCTCATCATCTGGTATAAAGTGGGTTTTGTTTTAAATTTGGAAAATCACATTGTCATGCTGTTTTTTTCCTGTTGGAGTAGGAATTGAGTGATAAACACCTGCCAGATTCAAGATGTTTGCCAGGTTACTCTTTACAGAGAAAATGGGAAATCGAGAGAGCCCAGATTGCTTCTTCTGGCAGGAAAGCTTCGACCTTGTCCCCTATGATATTTCTCTCTCTGTACCCACTGAGATGCAGCTGTAACTACATTTAAGAATTATTGGGGACTTCCCTGGTGGTTGGTCCAGTGGTTAAGACTCCATACTTCCAATGCAGGGAGCATGGGTTCTATCCCTGGTTGGGAAACTAAGATTCTAAGATCCTACATGCCACACACCATGGCCTAAAATAAATAAATAAATGAAAGAATTATTTCTTTCTAGTCAAAGCAGTGAAGAGCATTAATTACACAGCATTATGTTTGTTCATCCTTTTTATTGTTGATTTTAAGGATGAATTTTAGAGATGCTGATGGATCAGGGACCCCCTTGGAAAGGTAGTAGCAGGAAATAGGGGGGCACAAGCATCTGTCATGTGAATGAGTGAAATAGCCATATCTAAATGCATTGCCATTATTAACCACAATGTGAATGAGTGAAATAGCCATATCTAAATGCATTGCCATTATTAACCACAATATAGCGTAACTCATATCACCAAGCTTTTATTCCTGTTGTCACCATTTCTTTAGCTTGGCCTGCATCTTTCTGACCTAAATTTCTTGGCACTTTAACCAAAAGTGGACCTGATCCAGTTTTGGCAACCTCTTGATTCCTCTTCTGGCTCTCCCAGACTTCAGACCTCTGCTCAGCTTCCCACTTGATCCTTCCTTTGGCTTTTGAGTCCTTGGTGATACCTGTCCCTGGCACTCTTTCTCTGCATTTCTCCCACCCTCAATATATCTACTGCCAAATGACCCTTTATAGCATAGGGAAAAGCATGTGGATTAGTGCCAGACTCTCTTGTCATTCTGGATCTGTTCTTCATGTTGGCTCTCTACAGAGGAAATCTAATCATGTCATTCTTCTGCTTGAAATCCTTCAAGGGTATTCAGTTGTCTTTAGGACAAAAATCTAAGCTTCTTAGCATGGGATTAAAGAGGATTTGTGGCATGCAGTCCTAGGCTTTGACCATTTCCCCAAGTTAGGCTTATGCTTCTGTTGAATCAACCTGCTTACACATTGCCAAATAATCCGTGTTCCCTTAAGCTTTTGAGGACTTACAAATGTTCTGTCCACTGCCTGGAACAGGCTTCCTGTGCCTCTTTGGCAAGTTTTTCTTCATCCAGTTCCTCAGAAAAAGTCTTCCCTTGTGCAGGCTTATTTTCACACACCTATTGCATTTACATAGCCATATCTGTATCTACTTGTACACACACACATGCACAGGCTTGACCTTGCTCTGTGCCCTAGTGTTGGCTTCTATACATCGGAAAATGGCCTTGTATTATAGCCTTACAGAGATTATAGCTGTTCTAAATAGCTATGGTAAATGGAGAACAAAGAAAAGGAGAAATTCTCCTACTATCAACAGTTATTAAATGCTGGATATATATTATAAAGAAAAAGTTTTAAATGCATCACTGAGCTTACAAGGAAGAACAGACTACTCTGGTTGCAGGGTGAAGTGTCTGAGACCACGAGCT
The DNA here is from genome assembly GCF_002263795.3 of Bos taurus. Taxonomy (NCBI): domain Eukaryota; kingdom Metazoa; phylum Chordata; class Mammalia; order Artiodactyla; family Bovidae; genus Bos; species Bos taurus. The sequence continues at coordinate 68,395,076 of NC_037336.1, forward strand.
ACTGGGACTGCCCTGCGTATTCTTGGTCTCCATAATGCACAGTCTCAGAGTTTAATATCCCTCAGGGGGACAGTAACTGAAGCTTTGTATACAAAAGATGAAGGGGGTTGCAACTGAGACCTTTGAATACATACAGGACCCTCAAAGTATTACTAAATCTCAAAAAAAAAATGCTCAGAGAAAGAGTATTCTTTTTAAAAAAGATCCACCCATTGGTATAGAAGGAAGATAAGAAGCTGAAACAAACAAGAATTTTCTGTGACTCCAAACCCTAAATTTGTATTTCATGCAAGGTTAAGGCTCAAAATAATATTTCTGACAAAGCCAGGGAACTCTCATAGGAAAGAAGTTTGAATAAAAGTTAGAGCCAGCAGGGTGGTATCTTTGGGGCACTGGAAGAAAGAAGCAAATGCAGAACTGCTCCAGAGACAATCCTCAACCCATGCTGTAGAGAAACAGCTCTTGAGCAAGAAACAGCAGATACCACAACAATGAGCATTGAAATCCCAATAATTTCAGCTCCTGGAACACTCAAGTAGAACTTATAAAATAAGTTTGGTAGAAAAGAATAAAGCAAAACCTTTGAAATATAAATCACAAGAAAACAACCGGACACCATGAAAAAGACTGCATGTTTGAAAAAGAAGAAATAGAATTTCTAGAAATTAGAAGTCAATAGGTACACAAGATAGAAAATAAAATGCAATTTTCCTGCAACACAGGAGACCCAGGTTCAGTATCTGGGTCAGGATGATCCCCTGGAGAAGGCAATGATGACCCTCTCCAGTATTCTTGCCTGGAGAATTCCATGGACAGAGGAGCCTGGGTGGCTATAGTCCATGGGATCACAAAAAGTCAGACACAACTGAGTGACTAACACTTTCACTTTTTGAAAAGAGGATGAGTTTAACAGAGAGTTAGATTGGAGATCATTACACAGAATATATAGCACAGAGAAAATTGAAAGGAAAAAATTAGGAGATAACAAAGGTTGGGATGAAAACATCAGATGGTAGGAGTTGTAAGAGGTGACAGAGAAAAAGAAAGGAGCCATATGTGTTGAGGTAATGATTGCTAGTTTTCCAGAACTGGTGAAAGATAGGAATCCTTAGATTAAAGAAACACTATGAGTCATGAGCAGGTTCAGTCAGTTCATTGACTCAGTCGTGTCCGACTCTTTGTGACCCCATGAATCGTAGCACGCCAGGCCTCCCTATACATCACCAACTCCCAGAGTTCACTCAAACTCACGTCCATTGAATCGGTAATGCCATCCAGCCATCTCATCCTCTGTCGTCCCCTTCTCCTCCTGCCCCCAATCCCTCCTAGCATCAGAGTCTTTTCCAATGAGTCAACTCTTCTCATCAGGTGGCCAAAGTACTGGAGTTTCAGCTTGAGCATCATTCCTTCCAAAGAACACCCAGGACTGATCTCCTTCAGAATGGACTGGTTGGATCTCCTTGCAGTCCAAGGGACTCTCAAGAGTCTTCTCCAACACCACAGTTCAAAAGCATCAATTCTTCAGCTCTCAGCTTTCTTCACAGTCCAACTCTCACATCCATACATGACTACTGGAAAAACCATAGCCTTGACTAGGCAAGCCTTTGTTGGCAAAGTAATGTCTCTGCTTTTCAATATGCTATCTAGGTTGGTCATAGCTTTCCTTCCAAGGAGTAAGCCTCTTTTAATTTCATGGCTGCAGTCACCATCTGCAGTGATTTTGCTGCTGCTAAGTCTCTTCAGTCGTGTCCGACTCCTAGCGACCCCATGGACTGCAGCCCACCAGGCTCCTCTGTCCACGGGATTCTCCAGGCAAGAACACTGGAGTGGGTTGCCATTTCCTCCTCCAATACATGAAAGTGAAAAGTGAAAGTGATTTTAGAGCCCCCCAAAATAAAGTCTAACACTGTTTCCACTGTTTGCCCATCTATTTCCCATGAAGTGATGGGACCAGATGCCATGATCTTCGTTTTCTGAATGCTGACCTTTAAACCAACTTTTTCATTCTCCTCTTTCACTTTCATCAAGAGGCTTTTTAGTTCCTCTTCACTTTCTGCCATAAGGGTGGTGTCATCTGCATATCTGAGGTTATTGATATTTCTCCCAGCAATCTTGATTCCAACTTGTGCTTCTTCCAGCCCTGCATTTCTCATGTTATTTTTAGGTGTACAGAAAAGTGATTTGGTTTTATTTATACACACACATACACATATGTTTTGTTTTTAAAAAGAAACAAAAAGTATTCTGGCACAAACTTTCAAGGGCAAAAATAAAAGTGAAAAGAATAATACTTTAGAATCCCATTTTAACAAGAATATATAAATATATTCTTTTTTCTGATTCTTTTCCATTATACATTATTATAAGATATTAAATATAGTTTTCTGTGCTATGGAATTGTTAATATTAGTTCCTGTTAAATCAAGTATATATGTTAACAATTTCAACATAATTAAGTAAAAATTGATTGTATATCTAAATACTTAGAGGATAAAAAGGAGTAAAGATACCTTGGTCAATATTGTTGAAGGCAGAGAAAGATACAAGCATTTTAAAGAGAAAGAAAAAAATGAGAAGATAGAGATAACCCACCCAAAATGTTATTAATCACAAGAAATGTCAAAATTCTCTAGGTAAAGGACAGAGACTGTAAATTTACAAGGGAACATAAATATATTGATACATAATGCTGCTGCTGCTGCTGCTGCTAAGTCGCTTCAGTCGTGTCCGACTCTGCGACCCCACAGACGGAAGCCCACCAGGCTCCCCCGTCCTTGGGATTCTCCAGGCAAGAACACTGGAGTGGGTTGCCATTTCCTTCTCCAATGCATGAAGGTGAAAAGTGAAAGTGAAGTCGCTCAATCATGTCCGACTCTTAGCAACCCCATGGACTGTAGCCCACCGGCTCCTCCATCCATGGGATTTTCCAGGCAAGAGTACTGAAGTGGGGTGCCATTGCCTTCTCTGACTGATACATAATAATTCAGTGTAAAAGGATGAAAAAAAGGAGACCAGGTAAATAATAATCACAAATAAGTTAGTATTGTTATATTAACATAAAAAATGCACTTTGAGGGGGAAAGTATTATGAGGAGTAAAGATGGTTACTACCCATTGGTGTGTTTCAAGTCACAGTAAGTAATAGTGTTTCAAAGTGTAGTACATGCCTCCACAACATGTATAGGGAACATTTTACATAATTAGAAGGAGAAATCGCAAACCTACAATTATATTGAGATGTAAATGCTCCTTATTCTGTAATAGCAGACCAAGTAGACATATGAAAATTCTTATTTGCAACTCTGTAACAAAAATATAGGAACAGCTGTCCCAAGTCAAGAAGACAGATAGCTAACTTGTAGTTTATTTCCACATTAGATAAGCATTCAATGGTTGAAAATGGACTAGATCTCATGGATAACATATAGATAATTCTCTACAACTGGATGCAAGATGACAAAAGAAAGTTGAAAAATATCACATGCAGTATGATATCAAGTGGAGTTTTGAATTGGTTATGTACACAGTGGAGCTTGGAGATGAGATTTGGATTGGAATATAAAGTTGGCAGGTGTCTGCATTTATCTTTTTAAAGTACAAGCAAGCGTAAATTTGCTGAGGAGAGTTACATAGAGAAGTTCCCTAGAGCCAGGCTTCCCAACTTTCACAGAGCAAATTGACAGGAGGGGACTCCAGCAAATGAAATCCAGAAAAGCAGCCTCTCTTGAAACGTAAAGAGAGAAACAAGTAAGGAAAGCTCTCTTACTGCTTGTCCTCATGGCTTCCTGCTTTGAAAGTGGTTCTGTAAGGCCATAGGATGCCCAAAGCCACAGTAGCTACTTAGAATCGTGCAGGAGAAAAGCTTGAGGGTGAAAAGTCAGCATGCTAAGGATGGTGGATTAAGAGAGAAAGAACTTGACAATTAGAGTCATTTAACTCATCTGAAAACTTACCACCTCTAGAATTTTGTTATATGAGATAAGCATCTATTTTGTAAAGTCTCTGCTCCTTATATTTTCTGTGACTTGAGGCCAAAAGCACCTTATTCTATCCTAGTGGCAATGTAACAATATCTATTTCCTAGATAAAGAAAGTTTGTGTTGAATAAATATATTAAAGCTACTCACTAGGGTTACAAAGATGGCTAAGACAGGTCCCTGGTCCAGGAGAGACCTAATATAGGAGAGAGAAATTTACATTGAAAGTAGTAAGAAATAGTAGGGCCTTGAAGGCTTTCGGGTGTAGAATAATAAAGGCAGTGTTCTAGGACCATTAGCTTAGTATCATAATAGAAATGGGTGCTCACCTAGTATGCATAGAGAAGAGAAAGTAGCTCAGTCGTGTCCCACTCTTTGGGACCTCATGGACTATAGCCCACCAGGTTCCTCTGTCCATGAAATTCTCTAGATAAGAATACTGGAGAGGATTGCCATTTCCTTCTCCAGGGGATCTTCCCAACTCAGGCATCAAACCTGGGTCTCTCGCATTACAGGAAGATTCTTATGGTTGAGCACCTAGTGTGAGTACAGATGACTATATTACAGATTTTATTTCATTTGAATCTTATAACAAACCAAGAAAGAAGTCTTGTCTGTGTTTGAGGGATGAAGAAACTGAGGGCCATGGAATTTAAATAATTGGTTCAAGATGAGATAACAATAAGATTAAAGCCTGTCATCTTCACCTCCAGAGGCCGTGTTCTTATCTGGCTTTTTTCATGTGACAATGTTTCTTGTGGCCTCTGCTGCCTTTATCCTCCTCATTTCATCATCCACACAGGACACCTGGAGAGAGGAGAAATGGGAGTCAGGGGACAGATCAAAGCAGAACAGAGGCAGGTATAGGAAGGGAAAGGAAGGAAGGATCGGGACGGATGACATCTGTAGGAGGGGTAATGAGACTCAGTGACAGAGAGATGTGGGATGGAGGGAATGAGGACCCTAGGAACCTCAGAGACCCTGCTCAGTTCCTTTCCTCCTTGAAAGAAGATCTAGTATTCATTGCTTCTGTTTTTCTCACACATTTCTTAACACATGAGAATCTAGCTTCTGCTGCAACTACTTTTGGGGAAAGTCTTCCTTATGTATCTACCATTTGCCTAAAAATTGAACACAGATACAAACATTTTTTTTTCTTCTATTTTTCTCAGTATCTCTTCACTTTCTTTAAGTTTTCTTCATAGGTCGTTCCACGAAACTGAGGTTATCCTTAGAGAAACTCATTGTCTCTTTTAAAATGCCTCTCTCCTCCACCTTTTGTCTTCTTCCAGAATTATTGGGGGTTGCCTGGTATCTATCTTCTTGCTGCTGCTGCTGCTGCTGCTAAGTCTCTCCAGTCATGTCCGACTCTGTGCGACCCCATAGACGGCAGCCCATCAGGTTCCCCCGTCCCTGGGATTCTCCAGGCAAGAACACTGGAGCAGGTTGTCATTTCCTTCTCCAATGCATGAAAGTGAAAAGTGAAAGTGAAGTCGCTCAGTCGTGTCCAACTCCTAGCGACCCCATGGACTGCAGCCCACCAGGCTCTTCCGTCATGGGATTTTCCAGGCAAGAGTGCTGGAGTAGGATGCCATCGCCGTCTCCGATCTATCTTCTTACTTGACTCCAATTTTTCTCTGTTGTCCTCTGAATGAACTCCTGGAATATGTCCTTTACTCTAACAGTCTTTATCTATGTTTTGTCTCCTCCTGGATATCTTCTGAACAATTTTAACCTTTTGCTGTCCCATCTCCATATCTTCTCGCCTATGGCTATCATATGGCTTTATATATGTATATATTTATTTATTACTCCTTAAACAAGATGATATGTCTTGTTTAAGGAGTAATTGTTTAATATATTTTCAGTAGCTTTCACAGTGCCTCATATTTTGCATCTAGAAGACTCTCCATTCAGTCATTTCTTCACTCATTGAACAAGCACGTGAGTAGGAGGCACAAAAAGGAGAAAAACCAAATAAATTGCTACAAGAGCATGAAGAAGAGAAGAGAAATGAGGTGGCAATTTGAAAATGCTGTAGAAATTCATATTCTAATTTTTAAACCTGATTGCTTACACAATAAAAGCCAAAGAGAAGTACAACATACAAAGGAGGGAAGTAAGCAAAGAGGTAGGGAGGGAGGGTCTCCCTCAATGCGTGTACAGATAAAAATGACAGATACTCCATTTTTTAGTATAGTTAAAAAGTCATGGTGCCTGCAGCTTCAGGTAGCAGGAGCTTCCAGCCATGAGGAGCCATCATGTTATACAAGTATTTGCATTCTTGTTTTTATATAAGCCATTCATAGATGGTAGATGGGAACCTGTATTGGAGTTCTCCAGAGAAACAGAACTGATAGGAAGGATGAATGGGTGGGTTTTAAGGCATCAGCTCATGGGATTATGTGGGCTGACAAGTTTGGAATTGGCAGGGCAGGCTGGCAGGCTGGAAATTGTGGCAAGAGATAATGATCTAGTCTTGAGTCTGGAGGCAGAATTTCTTCCTTGTCTGGGAACCTCAGTCTTTTCTCTTAAGGCCTTTAGCTTCAGTTATGTAAGGCTCACTGTAACATGGAAGGTAATGTTTTTACTCAATGTCTACTGATTTAAACGCTAATCACTTCTAAAACATGCTTTTACAGCAACATGAAGACTGATGTTTGACCAAAAACTGGATACCATAGCCTTGCCAAGATATATGAAGTTCACTATCACAGGATGGAAGCCAAGGACCCAGCGGAAGTGTTCCTCTGGATAGGAGAAGGGTCAGTTCCTTCAATGCAATTGGGAAATGAGGATGGGTACTGACGTGGGGGCATTAGGGAGTTCCTGTGAAACAGCTTCTGGCTGTCTATGAAGAAGACAGATCTTCTGGGATTGGAGGAAGGGATTAAAGATTTGATAATAGTAGATCAGGTTTGCAAAATTCAGTGACTAGAGTAGGAGACTGAGTTGTAAGTGAAATAGTCAGATTGCTGAGTAGAACTAAGGGCTGCTGATCAGAATCTTATGTGTAGTACAATCTCCTTAATAAATATGATGGCGTAGCTATTTCACATAAAATGACATCTTTATAAATGTTTGCACCGTGTTGCTCTTTACTTTCTTCTAGTAAACATCGCTCTTCAGTTAAGTGCCTTGCACCCTACTGAAATCTCTTATTCCATCTATCAGACCTAAGTAGTGTCCCTTGTGGTCTGCTTGTTTGAAGACATTCTTGTTTGCCTTGTAGCACTATGCACATAATAAATATTAAACTTTAATGTTTTAAATAAGTGACAAGGTGAATCAGCTTAAGGAGAAGGATACGACTAATAAATGCTAGAAGTATTTGATAGGCTTTTAAATAGACCCACAGCTCTGTAACTCAATACTGACACACTCCTCTTGCCATCTTTCAAAGGACAAGCTTACATACTGTGTAACAGGCACTTCATATGTATTTAAATGAACTCATGAAGATGGATTCTATTTTCTACATCTTTGTCTATTTGCAAATCATGTTTTAGAAAATGGCTAAGAGGCAAAGGATATCTAAAGCTTTTGATTCAGTGTTCTCATCTTCCTATGTTTATTTGAATTATCTGCTTAGTGGCACTTGGTTATTTGTGAGGTAGTGTGAGGTAGAGAAAATATTTTTAAATCATGGAGTAGGAAGACCTAGGTAGGTGGTAGAAAACTCAGATTTCTACAGAAACATAGTACATCTGCTGGCAGATCTTGTAATCTTTGGCTCACATTTTAGTTCAGGCTTTATTATTTGCTAGTGCTATGATTTAGAGAAGTAATTCACTCTCCACTGGCTTCATTTTCTTTATCTCTAAGATGTTAATATTATTTGTTTTGCCTACAGCATGATGTTTTAGCAACAGTTAAATAAAATTTTATAACAGAACTTTCAGGTTATACCAATATACATCTATTAGTTCAAAACAGAGAGGGAGATTGGTTTTGAGGAACTGGCTCATGCACTTATGAGGCTGGCGAGTCTGCAATCTGGAGATCAGCCTGGCAGCATGGAAACTTGGAGTTGATGTTGCAATCCTGAGTCTCATATCTTGAAATCGGAAACTCACACAAGGTGTCTACATTGCAGTCTCAAGGCAGAATTCCTTTTTCTTCAGGAAACTTCTGTCTTTGCTCTTCAGACCTTCAACCGATTAGATGAGGCATACCCATGTTATACAGACTTCCCTGGTGGCTCAGTTGGTAAAGCATCTATCTACAATACAGGAGACCTGGGTTCGATCTCTGGGTCGGGAAGATCCTCTGGAGAAGGAAATGGCAATCCACTCCAGTACTATTGCCTGGAAAATCCCATGGACAGAGGAGCCTGGTAGGCTACAGTCCTTGCGGTCGCAAAGAATCGGACACGACGGAGCGACTTCACTTACCCATGTTATGGGTGATAATCTGCTTTACTTAAAGTGTACTGCTTTAATGTTGGTTCCATCCAAAAAATACCTTCACAACAACATCTAGACTGAACAAATGTCTGAACAAATGACTGTGTACAATAGCCCAGCCACGTTGACACTCGTCATCACCAAAGAGCATTATAATTAATACTTGATTCTTGAGTTGAGCCACTTAGATTTAATTCTAGCATCACCTTTTGGGGGCTAAGTTCCCTTGAGCAAATACTGTACTCTCTCTGTAATTCACTCTCCTTTCTACGAAAGCATCTTATAGAGTTGTTATGAGATTAGATGACACATGTAATATGTTCAGAATAGGGGAGCACAGAGTAAATGTGCAGGAAATTATGGTTATTATTATTATATATATATCACTATTATCTGGAAGTATACCAGTACAAAATTCTGAAGTGGAAAATAAATTTTTGTGCTTATTAATCCTGTTGTCCACTGACTCCACCCCCACTGGCCACTGCACTGGGGTTCTGATAAAAAATAGTAACTACTCATTCTCAATTTATTGTAACAATCACAATTTCAATATTTTGCCCTAAGGAAATGGCAACCCACTCCAGTATTCTTACCCAGAAAATCCCATGGACAGAGGAGCCTGGCAGGCTACAGTCCATGGGGTTGTAAGAGTCAGACACGACTTACAACTAAACCACTACCACAATATCTTCTTCAGCACAGTCTATTTTTCAGAACTTTTATTCTGTTATTTGAATAAACATCAGAATAAAATATTTTTTCTATAAAATATCACATACACACACATATATATAACACATATATAAATATGTGTTATAAAATATTTATGCCATAAGTATCAAAAATAATTGACCTTTACAACATAGTAGTTAAGCCTGGCTACTCAGACTTATAGTTTATTCTATAGTTTTATAGAGAAGCAGCAAATTAATTAGCCATCTGCCAGCTAAGAAGCCTTACCACTTTGTAGGCAGTATCTTGGTAATAGATTCTTAATTTCATGCAAAGCTATTCATTAATTTTTGTCATAATCTCAGAGGGTTATAGTTTATTTATTTCTCTGCTTCTGAACACATCAGCATCATCTAAAACAGTTTGTTGATATGCGATTTTATTTGCTAATACTCAAGAGAATTTAGTATTTCCAACTCTTATTTGTTTTTCAGAGTTAACTTAATTAACTGTGAGCTTCCCTTCTGTTGCATAGTGTATATTTAACAAATGACTCATTCCATTAAAGTAGCTGTATGTGGGCCTATGCATGGGTTCTTAATGTGTCACTGAGCTGGTTCTGTTTAGGTGAAAAATAAGTTAGCTTAGGAAAAGAAAATAGAAATTAAAAAAGGAATTCAAAATTTAAAAAGATCAGTTAAATGAACTTTATTATTAGAACTAATCTAATACATATTTGTTTTTAAGACAAAATGTTAACATGGATTTACTAAATTGTGAATGAATAGGAAGTCATTTTTGTTATACTTACAGAGTTGAGATCAAAAATTCTTCACCAAGGAAGGCTTTCACAGGTTGACAGTGAGCTCTGAGGTCCACTCTCACCCAGGGCCTGGATCCTGGATTTTCACATTTAGAACCTCAGTTTCATTAGGTCCTCAGTCAACTTGATCTCAGGAACAACTCTGAAAAATCAAGCTCATAAATAATTTTTTTTACATAATTTACAATGTTGGTTTATTACACTAGAGGCTATTTCAATCCAAAGATTAATCTAGGATACTGCCCCTAGATTAATCCCCTCCTTGTATCAAAGTCCCTGAAAACTTGAATCAACATTTAAAGTTGTGTTTAGAGAATCCACAGTTAGGGTTAAAGGACATGTACAGTCGCAGAAAAGGCTAGAGGAGCAATTTAGTTTTATATTATGTCCCATTCTATTTCCTTGGAGTGCTGGGTTGAAAAGGATTTTGAGATGTATATTTGATGCCAGTGAAAAGAGAATGCTATGCTTGAATGACAGCACCTTACATCTGCCCAAGATTCTGGTGTGAGCCGAGTATGCTATGTATCTGTCACTTTTGACCTAAGCTATTGAAAAAAGGCTTACCACTGTCCTGTGCCCATAATATAATGCCTCATTCTACTCATTTAGAATGTAGATATCTTCCAGATGTGCTCGTGTTAAGTCGTTTCAGTTGTCTCTGACTCTGTAACCCGATGGACTTTAGGCCACCAGGCTATTCTGTACTCTGGATTCTCCAGGCAAGAAAACTGGAGTGGGCTGCCATTTCCTTCTCCAGGGGATCTTCCCAACCTAGGGATCAAACTTGCATATCTTAACGTCTCCTCCAATGGCAGATGGGTTCTTTTCCATTAGCGCCACCTGTGAAGTCTTCTAGCTACATTACCCATTTCCCTTCAGTTCAGTTCAGCCGCTCAGTCATGACTGACTCTGCTACCCCATGGACTGCAGCACACCAGGCCTTCCTGTCCATCACCGACTCCTGGAGCTTGCTCAAACTCATGTCCATTGAGTTGGTGATGCCATCTAACCATCTCACCCTCTGTCATCCCCTTCTCCTCCCGCCTTCAATCTTTCCCAACATCAGGGTCTTTTCAAATGAGTTGGCTCTTTGCATCAGGTAGCAGGGTGTTGGAGCTTCAGCTTCAGCATCAGTCCATCCAATGAATATTCAGGACTGATTTCCTTTAGGATTGATGAGTTGGATCTCCTTGCTGTCCAAGGTGCTCTCAAGAGTCTTCTCCAACAACACAATTCAAAAGCATTAATTCATTGGCACTCAGCTTTCTTTATAGTCCATACACAACTACTGGAAAAACCATAGCTTTGACTAGATGGACCTTTGTTGCCAAAGTAATGTCTTTGCTTTTTAATGTGTTGTCTAGGTTGGCCATAACTTTTCTTCCAAGGAGCAAGCATCTTTTAATTTCATGGCTGCAGTCACCATCTGCAGTGATTTTGGAGCCCCCCAAAATAAAGTTGAGCTATTTCAAATCCTAAAAGATGGTGCTGTGAAAGTACTGCACTCAATATGCCAGCAAATTTGGAATGTTCAGCAGTGGCCACAGGACTGGAAAAGGTCAGTTTTCATTCCAATTCCAAAGAAAGGCAATGCCAAAGAATGCTCAAACTACTGCACTATTGTACTCATCTCACACACTAGCATAGTGATGCTCAAAATTCTCCAAGCCAGGCTTCAACAGTATGTAAACTGTGAACTTCCAGATGTTCTGGCTGGTTTTAGAAAAGGCAGAGGAACTAGAGATCAAATTGCCAACATCTGTTGGATCATCAAAAAAGCAAGAGAGTTCCAGAAAAACATCTATTTCTGCTTTATTGACTATGCCAAAGCCTTTGACTGTGTGGATCACAATAGATTGTGGAAAATTCTTCAAGAGATGGGGATACCAGACCACCTGACCTGCCTCTTGAGAAATCTGTATGCAGGTCAAGAAGCAGAAGTTAGAACTGGACATGGAACAACAGATTGGTTCCATTTCCCTTAGGCAAATATAAAAAATATATATATCTGATTATCAGACTAAGCTCTCTTTTTCACAGAAAGCCATCTGACCACATTTTTCAGGTGACAATATCCTTGAGTAAGATATGATTTTCTTTAGTCATATTATGGTTATAAGAATAGCCAGAATTATGGTGTTTCTGTGGTCTCCATAAGCAACACTTTAAAAATCATATTTTTTAAAGATTAATATGTGATGTAGACATGTTATTAATTCAATGAGGACTGACTAGCATCAGAAGTGAGTTTTCTCTACCTTCGGGTTTAAGAATACTCCATACCACCTTATGCTGTTGTGTTTTTAGTGCTTCATACTAAAAGGACTTCATAGTTTGTTTCTTAAGTCTCCCAACTTTCCTGGATAAAGATTAAATTTGTTTTCCCACAGTTTTAGGCTATCTGGGCACAGAGAGAAGCTCATAGCCTTGGCTTTGAGTTTGACTGAGGATGCGTTGGCTTCAAGACTGACCAAGAGAAGGCAAACAACCTCTTGGGTTGCCTTAATTTAGAGGATCTTTCATATTCTGTAAGGAACACAGACTTCATACCTAAGATAGATATATATATATATATATATATATATATATTTTGGGGTGGGTGGGTGAGCACACATTAAGGGATATGGATTTGAAGAGCTGGTGAGTAAAGGCAAGTTATTCATTTTAAAAATGTAGTTTCATATATTTTTTAAGAAACTGATAACTTAAGAGAATACCTTTTCTGTATTTCAGTTGGGATTAGTCTAAAGTTGTCATATAACATATACACTAGACTTCAAAAGGCTTTACACATACTGCATGACTCTGAAAATTACTTCAGAGGGTTGTGAATAGACTTTTCTTCAGGGTGTTTCAGACTAATCTAAGAAAATCTTTGCTTGAACAGTTCTTTATGTGTATTTATTTTAGAAATAATTCTACTCAGTCTCTGGTTATTAATGTTTATCTCATTTGTGAAGCTGTTTAGACTCTTCAGAAGAAATGATTAATAATTAAATACCAAGGTAAAATGTTATTATTCTTTTTTTCATGTGTGTATTTAATTTACTAATAACATTTAAATCATTATTGTAACATATCTACTAATGTCTCTACTTCCAAGGATTTATTTTTATTTTCCCATTGACTTATTTTTCAATATGACTGTGAGGATGGTCTCAAAATTTCATAGCTCCCTGATTTTTGATTCTTCAGAAAACTGTACACTTTTGAGTATCCAAAATGCCCCAAACATCCCCAAGTCCTTCATCTCAGAGGTCAATTTTCTTTTCAATATCTAACAACCTTAGTCCAATCATTCATCTAGATTTTTTGGCAGGCAGTTCATCTCTTGTTATTGGATTTTCTTGGTTTCATATTTTTGAACTCTAAGAGTGTTTAATTTTCCCATGAATCCTTCTGATTATTGTGTTCTAATACTTGATGTCATTGTTCAGAAGCTAATTGTGTCCAGTTCTTTGCAACCCCATGGACCACCGCATATCAGACTCCTCTGTCCATGGAGATCTCCAGGCAAGAATATTGGAATGGATTGCCATTTCCTTCTCCAGGGAGTCTTCCCGGACTGGAGATCAGACTCATATCTCTTGCACTGGCAGATGAATTCTTTACCACTGAGCCACCAGGGAAGCTCGTTCTAACATTAGTTTCAGTTAACATGTTTAATTTCAGCCAGCATGAAATCCACCCCAAACTAGTCTAAAAAATGTAAGGGATATATTTACTTATATCATTAAGTCTCCAGGAGTAAGGCATGCTTCAGAGCTGGTGGTCTGATGAGGAGGACTGTGTTCTTGCTGTCTTTCCCTACTATAACCTCTAAATCAATTTTATACCAAATTTTTCTAGGGCCACAGGATGCAGGTCAGAAAATACAGAGTTTCATTTTCAACTCTAGGAAGAAGTTTGACTTTTATAGCTTTCTCTTAAAAGGCAAGACATTTCTTTCCTAAAAGCCTACTGAAAAAAAAAAACAACTCTGCTCACTTCTCACTGGTGTAAACTGACTCAGGCACTTCCACTAATAACCTCCAGCAGAGAAGATGAAATAAATGTAATTGACCCATATGAATCAATGAGTCTTGCTTCCTTCCCCAGGCCATGCCTCAGATAGAAAATGAATATTGAGTAGTCAGTTATTCCATAGCATGCTGCTATGGACTAATGTTCTGGGCTTTTTCACTGGTTTCCATTTACTAAGTTATAATTTTAATACATCACAACTTTCCCTCTTCCAGATCACAATCTCGAGGGAGCAAAAAAGGTACACTTACTTTGAATATGGCCGTTGACCTCTAAAATAATATTTTAGGTTTGATCTCTCTGTTGAGTTCTGATCTAGAGCCACCAATGTCTACTTTAATGGAGTCATTATCTCCATTTAGGTATCTAATGGGAAACTCAAACTTAACATGACCAAAAGAGAACTCTTGATTCCTCTCAACCCTACACTTTCCCTCCCTCAGACATCTCCATAAATAGAAATAAATATTCCTTATTTATAGAACCTCATTTATTCAGTTGATCAAACTCAAAATCAAATTAGAATCATATCAGCTTTTTTCTTTTCCTTCCAAAGTGAAAATTGCTCAGTCATCTCCAACTCTTTGGGACCCCATGGACTATATGGTTCATGGAATTCTCCTGCCAGAATACTGGAGTTGGTAACCTTTCCCTTCTCCAGGAGCTCTTCCCAACTCAGGGATTGAACCCAGGTCTCCCACACTGCAGGTGGATTCTTTACCAACTCAGCCACAAGGGAAGCCCTTTCCTTCCAAACACACATACAATTTGTCAGCAAGCTCTATTGGCTATGTAGGCAAAAATATATCTTGAAACTGTCTACTTCCCTTTTCTTCACAGCTACTATCCCAGTCTAAACTCCCATCATTATTCACCTAACTTGCCTCTTAACTGTCTGGTTTTCACTTTTGCACCTATACAATTAATTGAACAAACGATGTCCTAGTGAGCTTTGAAACTGTTTATAAAATCCTGTCAGGTGGCTTGGATGATAAAGAATCTGCTTCAGTGTAGCAGACCCAGGTTCGATCCCTGGGTCGGGAAGATCCCCTGGAGAAGGAAATGCCAACCCACTCCAGTATTCTTGCCTGGAGAATCCCATGTACAGAGGACCCTGGTGGGCTACAGTCCATGGGGTCACAGAGTCAGACACGACTAAGCAACTCTAGATTTTAATTCTTACCTTTTATATGTGTTTTTCAATTTATAAAAATGTTTTGATTAACATAATGCTTTAATTTTAAAATAGTCAAATATATCAATCTTTTCCTTTAAAGTTTGTCCTTTAAAGTCTCTGTCCTTCCTTTTAATAAATTCAAACTTGAGCATCTTAGTATATTTTGCCATATTTTCTGCTGAACATTTTAATGTTTATCCTTTCAAATTTAAGTGTTTAAACCTTCTGGGATGGACTTTTGTGTGTATCATGTGAGGTACTACATATCAATTTTCTTTCTTCCCATGTGATTAGATAATGGTCCTGAAAACACTATTGAATATTTCCTCATTGCCTCTCTGATCTGAAATGAAAAATTTGTTTATAAATCAAATTTCCACAAATGCATAGACTAGTAGTGGGGGGCTCTCTTTTTAGTTTCTCAGCCAAATTCTCTGTTTCTGTGCTAATATCACTTTTGAATCTTAACAGACTTTTATATCTTTTTACTGCAGTTAAAGCAAATCTCCCCAATTTAGTCTTTTTGCCTCAGAAGAATCTTGGCTCTTCTCAGGACTCTTTGATCTTCAGTGAATAGAATCACCTTGCCAAGTTCCACATATACAAAAAATCATGCTGAACTTTTAATTAGAATTCTATCCAGAGGTTGCAGTTGGGAAAGACAATTTTGCTGTCACTGTCTTGAAATTCTTACTTTTTAAAGACAGGACCCCACATTTTCATTTGGTATTGGGCCTTGCAAATTGCATAGCTGGTCCTGTGATGATTATTGCAGAATAGGTTTGAAGTTAAGCTTTGCTTTTTTTTTTTTTTTGCCTTTTTTTAAGGTAATTCTTAAAAAGTATTCATTAATCTTGAAAATAAGTATTCTTTTAAGGCCTTATTAAAAATATTACTCAAATATTCTTTAAGGGAGGAATTAGAGTATTAATTTAAGAAAACCAGGTCTACAACTTAATAAGGGAGAAATGACTTAATATTTAGTTGAATTGTTCCACAAATAGTGGGATAAACAGAGAATTTACTTTTAAAAATTGAATAACTGTGATCTTCAATGCATTTTGTAAGATTTTATTACAGAGTTAATTTAAGTCAATTGACTTTTAATGGTTAGTCCACAAGTTAGAATAAGTTTTAAATAGCTTTGGTTATAAAATGAAGTAGGTCAATACTTTATTTAATTTGATCACACTAATCAGTGTTTGGAAAAATATGAGTAGATAGGGCCTGAAAGGGCTTAGTATCTATCAAATATGAGCCAGTTTTTCAGAACCGAAGACTTGTAAAAAATCCATTTCCACATTTCTAATTGAGACCTGTACTTTCTTATCTTTGAACACTAACATAGGTGGCTGACCATGAGGGTGATGAGTTCTACCTCATGGGGGGCCAAAGGCTTCCAATCCAATATTTTATATTTGAATTTGTAGGGAACATAAAGAACTTGTTGAGTTATATGTGATAAATTCCTAGGCGTCTTCTCTCACATTCTGCTCCACCTTAGTACTCTCCAGTCAAACAAGATTTTATTGTGTTTTAACTTTGTTTGTTTGGGTTTGCTTGGTTTAGCTCTGTGTTAATCTTGATCCAATCAAGAACTGAAGCACATGACCAACAAATTCCTGGAGTAGTCTATCTCCAAAAGTGAAGATGAAGTCCCAGAGGAGTTTGAGATGTCTATACATTCTGAATATTCATTGGAAGGAGATGCTGAAGCTCCAATACTTTGGCCACCTGATGTGAAGAGCCGACTCATTAGAAAAGACCCTGATATTGGAAAAGATTGAAGGCAGGAGGAGAAGAGGGCAACAGAGGACTAGGTGGTTGGGTGGAACCACTGACTCAATGGAAGTGAGTTGAGTGAACTCTGGGAGATAGTGAAGGACAGGAAGCCTGCTGTGCTGCAGCCCATGGGGTTACAAAGAGTCATCCATGACTGAGCAACTCAACAGCAACAACAACATAAATTCTGGAGAGGGCCAAGAGGATTTTTGTCATCTCAACCTCCTGGATTTGGCAGGTTCAAAGATTCATGCTACTGTCTGTCTATCTATCTATTTATATAGTAGGAAAGGTCTTGAGAGAGAAATTTCATCTGTAAACAGACCTAAAAAGATTCCAAAATCCCAATTTTGCCACATCATACCTTGTAAAAGATACAGGTAGAATAAATTTCTGGTGTCTAAATAACTAGATTAAGACTCTGGGACTTCCCTGGTGGTCCAGTGGTAAAGAATCTGCCTGCCAATGCAGGGGACATGGGTTCGATCCCTGGTCCAGGAAGATTCCACATGCCTGAGGGTAATGAAGCCCATGTGCCACAATTACTGAGCCCAAGAGCCTAGAGCCTGTGCTCTGCAACAAGAAAAGCCATTGCAATGAGAGCCTGCACATCACAATTAGGGAGTAGTCTTACTCACCACAACTTGAGAAAGACAGCAATGAAGACTAAACACAGCCAAAAAAAAAAAAAAAAGGCTCTGGACAAGGGGATGACAGTGTCTGCTTCAAATAAAGGCAAAAGTTCCTTTTCAAAGAAGCAGAGTTACTCTGATGTAGAAGCAACTCAAGGTGCTGAAAATTATTCCTAGATACTGATTCAGTGGCCATTTGACCTAGCTCCAAATAAAGATGTCCCAATGTACTTGGAAGGGATCCATCAAAGTGGCTCAGACAGTAAAGAATCTCCTGGTAATGCAGGAAACCTGGTTCGATTCCGGGGTCAGGAAGATCCCCTGGAGAAGGGAATGGCAACACACTCCCATATGCTTGCCTAAAGAATTCCATGGACAGAGGAACCTGGTGGGCTATAGTCCATGGGGTCACAATGTCAGGCACGACTGAGCGACTACACTTTTACTGTCAATGTACTTGGAAGAGAAATTTGTGAGGCCATGTTTCAGGTGAAAAATACCAACATTAATATTAGAATAGTCAACATTTACTGAGAAATTAAAATGAGTACACTCCCTTTACATGTTATAATTCTTAATTCTCTTAGTAACTCATGAAGCAGATATAATGGTTCCCTTTTTTTAATGATGAAGAATCATAGGCTTAGAGAGTTTAAATGACTTTGCAAAAATTAGTAAGTGGCAAAATCAAGACTCATATTCCAATCTCTGGCGGTAAGACTTGACAACTACTTCCACAGTCTTTTATTATAATTTTGACCTCAGTGGAAAGAGAGTCTTCTCCAAGTTCACTGAAGGAGGGTCAGAGTATTTTAAGCACTGTGGTCACAAATAGGACGATCAGGTGGAGTGTTATGATATCCTGCCTGGTATTTTGTAAACCGTCAAAATTTTTTATTTCTTATGATACGGGAAACTGGAATGTAAGGGATGAGAATGTGAGATTCTAAACTCTGGGTTTGTAAGCTGTGTGACTATCAGAAAGTTTCACTTCTCTTACTTGCAAAATAGGGACAGTAACACTCCCTGCTTTGTAGGGCTGTCATGATCACCCGATAAGTTGGCGCTGGTGTTAGCACTCTGCCTGGCACGCACACACACATAGAGGCTCAAGAAGTGGTAACTACTGTTGTTGAATGTCTTCCTGTTGTTGCTTTTAATATTATAGCCACAAAGTCAGTGTCAGCGGCTTTAGGGTCATTGACAGCAGAAGCTACAGTCAATAAATCTGACTGAGAGGCACAGGTGAAATCCTCTGAAGTGGGTAAGCCAGAGCTCACACAGCCACCAAGCAGTGGAACTGAAAGAGAGCAGCAGCAAGTCTAAAAGTGCCCAGGAGGTATGGGCTTCCTGGCATCCTGCCAGAGGAAGGAGGAGCCTTGAGGGATTATGCTTTGTCCTGCTGGATGGGAAGTCAGAATCCATACCATTGTCATGACCATTGAGTGTGTTAACAATGTCCTTGGTCGTAGTCCTCTTCTAAGCTCTTGTACCTTTGGGAAGTAAAAACTTCATACCAGACTCCTTTTTAATTGTATGCTTCCGTCTGCCCAGTTTTCTCCTTCCAGCTCAGAAAGCAATCACCTAATGATATCACATGATGGAGGAAAAACCTTTCTGCAATTTACAAAATTGCGGGTAATTCTGTTATTCAATTAAGATAATACTGTTTCTGAGCTTAACCTCCTGTCCCAAACTGAAACCCTAAATAGGCTGTATACATGCAGAAAAATGAGAGAGTAGTGCACCCATGATTTCTCTCTTCTTATATTAGGAAATAATATTCTCCCAGAGTTTTCTGGCAGGTCTCTCCATTTGAGTCACAGAATCAGTTTCAATGTGTTTCAATTGTTTGCAAGAATGTAAAATACCATCACCATAATTACCTCTCCATCTTTATAAATATTGCAATGACTATAATTAGAATGCGATCTTAGTAAAACCTATATTGCCCTTTGAGAAGGCTTCATTTCGTGTGTAATGCACTTTACCATCCTTCATGGGTAGAATTTGTATTAATAGAAATATTTCATATATTGTATTTCATTATTAGCTAAAGGAATGATTTGTTTTACAAGGTTAATTATCTTTGTCTTTAAAAATATTTACTAGTTAATAAAAATATTGAAATTCTTTTTGTTTAAAAATCAAGGCACAATATACTACTTTGTAAAAAGTTTCTGTACATTGTACATATACAGAGTTCTGATTATAAGCTAGAGGACAAAATTTTCTTTGAATGTTAGAGCTTTTCGATTCTATTTTAGTATTATAATTTTTCTTGGCAATAAAAAATGTACTTCTATTGAATTCAAAATTGCAATAAATGTGCTCTGTGCAGATAATGTAATACCTATAAATTCCCAAGCCCTACAATTGTAGATTGCATATCTCAAAGGATTAAGGATCTGAATTCTGTTTTAAAAATAATGAGCTGAAGACTGATTGCAAATGGATTATTGTTAACACAGGCAACTAAGCTTTTCCACTGTTTTGTCTAGATCTGAGCATGAGGCATTCAAAAGCCAAGGCAGTATGTTGGATTTAGCAGGGTTCGATCTTTAAAACACAAACTAAAATCATAACTAATACTCTTCTCCTAGGGGTTGAGAAGAGAGAGTCTGTAGGTATGAGCCAGGAGTACCTGAGATATATGATCCCACACTTAGCAGTGCTTGGGTATGAATTAAAAGCTGAAGCAGAGCTAGGGAGCCCTGACAAAGAACCACACATTCTGTATTCCATCTCACCTCCCCTGCCAAATCACACAGCTACATCGAGGAGGAGCTATATTGAAAAAGGAAAACTAATAAAATAAGCAAACAGAATCAACCTCCTACCATTTTTCCATTTTTCATACTTTCATAAGCAATGTTAAATTATTTGAATTGAATATTTTCTTGTAATTGAATTTTTTTCTACTGTGAGTACTGATTTTATTCATCCAGCTATCAAAGTAGTATTTTATTTTATGGTCAAAATCATAATATATTAGGGCTGAAAGGTTATTTAGAAATCATTTGCTGCTGCTAAGTCACTTCAGTCGTGTCCAACTCTGTGCGACCCCATAGACGGCAGCCCACCAGGCTCCCCCATCCCTGGGATTCTCCATGCAAGAACACTAGAGTGGGTTGCCATTTCCTTCTCCAATGCATGAAAGTGAAAAGTGAAAGGGAAGTCACTCAGTCGTGTCCAACTCTTAGTGACCCCATGGACTGCAGCCCACCAGGCTCCTCCGTCCATGGGATTTTCCAGGCAAGGGTACTGGAGTGGGGTGCCATTGCCTTCTCCAAGAAATCATTTACATTTTATTAAAGATGCATTTGGGGGCTTCCCTGAAGGCTCAGATGATAAAGAATCTGCCTGTAATTCAGGAGACCCGGGTTTGATCCCTGGGTTGGTAAGATCCCCTGGAGAAGGGAGTGACTACCCACTTCAGTATTTCTGCCTGAAGAATTCCATGGACAAAAGAGCCTAGTGGGCTACAATCCATGGGGTCACAAAGAGTCAGACATGGCTGAGTGACTAAAAGTTTCACT
The DNA here is from genome assembly GCF_002263795.3 of Bos taurus. Lineage (NCBI taxonomy): Eukaryota > Metazoa > Chordata > Mammalia > Artiodactyla > Bovidae > Bos > Bos taurus. Next base: position 68,416,113 of record NC_037336.1, read on the forward strand.
TTTCATAAGACAGGAGGGAATTGGGGCTTAGAGAAGCTGTGTGACCAGCCAAAGGCCAGAGGCAAGGGCAAGCCCTCCACTCAGCCCACTGTCCCACCCTGGACTTGGGTGCAGCAGCTCTCATGTTACTGGGTGCCCACATAGCAGTATTCCGAATTTTCCTAAAAAAGAGAGAACTATCTTCATGGGGGCCAGTCATTCTACACTTTTAAAAAATCAGCTGAAACTTAGAGCAGGGGGAAAACCTGAAGTGTTAAAAATAAAATTTGTGAAGACCTCTGAGGGACTACTGCTTTCTTTTAGGCTTTTTCCTGATTCATCTCCCAGGTTCTAGTCTGGAAACATCCCATTGAGAAGGATCAAACATACATAAAAGGAAATACTTTGCTGAATGTGAATTGCCTATCCTAAGATCTGGGTTCAGTCACACAGTGGTGGCCTGACTCAGTTTATGGGGCTTCCAGTCCTAGCTTCGTTTTCTCCCCTGACCATGACTGAGTTTTAAAATAACAGACTATTTAGTGTTTAGCCAAGCATAGTGTGAGTAGTTACAACCCAGAGTAGGAGGAGGGTATTATTTTATTTATTTTGCGGGGTCTGACTTACCACACATTTCCTTATGGACTCTCTCACTTTCCTCCCTGTGTATAATTGCCTAAGTCAGTAAGAGGAGGATTCGGTCTGTCTCATTTTCAACTGAGGCATCAGCATAGTAGGTGTCAGATATAAAATGACTTAGGCAGATTCTCACACACAGAACTTGTGAGGAAAATATTTGAGAACTGATTCCATATTTTTTTACCTCTTTGCCAACTTGAAGTGTAAAAGGGTTGAGCGCAGGAAGAAGGAGCGGCGTCTATGAGAAGTTCTTAGAGAAAGTTTTTAAACTATGCGTCTCTTCATCCCCCGCCCCCCAGCCACAGGCACTGACCTCCAAATCCACACGTAGGGAGGGGCTGCTCAGAGAGCTTGGTTTGGTGCCCGAATCAAGCTGAGAAAGTTTAAGCAGAATGGAGGTGGCTGCACTGATTAGTTCTATACGCACGAGATTATTGAGGCTATGGAAGGGCTTTCTGTGGCTGATCTCAGCCATATTGAAGAGAGGAGGATGAAGAGCCAAAGGGAGCTGGTCTGGAGCAGCTTAAAGTTCCGCCCTAAACCCTCTTGCATTGTTGGTAGTAATGCAAATTGATATAGCCACTATGGAGAACAGTATGGAGATTCTTAAAAAAAAAAAAAAAAAAAACTAGGAATAAAATACCATGTGACCCAGTAATCCTGCTACTGGGCATATACTCTCAGGAAACCATAATTGAAATAGACACATGTACTCCACTGTTCATTGCAGCACTATGTACAATAGCTAGGACATGGAAGCAACCTAGATGTCCATCAACAGATGAATAGATAAAGAAGTTGTGGTACGTATACACAGTGGAATATTACTCAGTCACAAAAAGGAACTCATTTGAGTCCATTCTAATGAGGTGGATGAACCTAGAGCCTATTATACAAAGTGAAGTAAATCAGAAAGAAAGATGAATATCATATATCAACACATATATATGGATTCTAGAAAGATAGTACTGATTAAACTATCCACAGGAAACAAAGGAGATGCAGACACAGAGAACAACCTTTTGGACGCAGTGTAGGACAGAGAAGGTGGGATGATTTGAGAGAGTAACGTTGAAACATATACATTACCATATATAGAGGAGAGAGCTGGTGGGAATTTGCTGTATGATGCAGAAAACCCAAGTGAGTGTTCTGTGACAGCCTGGGGTGGGGGAGATGGGGAGGGAGGTGGGAGGGAGGCTTAAGAGGGAGGGGACATATGTATACCTTTGGCTGATTCATGTTGAGTATGGCAGAAACCATTACGATATTATAAAATAATTATCCTCCAATTAAAAATAAAATTTTTTGAAAAAGTCCTGCCCTAGAGAAACTCCTGTCTCTATTTGATTAGACCACCAGAGGACCAGGAACCAGGGGTGGAGAGGTCCCTAGAGAAGTGGATTCTATCTCCCATCAGGAGAGTGACCTCTGATGAACTCAAGAAAGTATCAGGTAAGGAACAAGCCTGTCTGAAACCTCCATCAAGCCCAGAGTGTTTCTTCCCCTCTTCCTCCTCACTTCCCAGACCCAAGGTGCTAAACCACTGTTAGCGACACTGGCAGAAGCAGAGCAAGAGGGAGGAAGCCGCTGCTAACAAACACCTCTTCCTAATGAATGGCTTCTTGCCTTTGTGGCTTGTAGCTGAAAGAGAGGGAGGAGAGTAAGCTTAGAACAAATAAATATGGAACTGATGACTGATATACTGGGCTGGATATTTCTCAGGTGTAAACTGAGACTGTGTTTTGTGACTCTAAGTGATGATAGAAAGTTTTGTTAGTTTGAGAGTGAGAAGTCAAGAAACTGCCAGATGTTTTATTCAAGAAGAGGAGACTACTTTCACTGAACGCATTTGAAAACCAGTGGGAAACAAAAAGTAAAGTAGTGCGTTGATTCCCAAGTCATATGTATTCTAGATGAACGTATGAAGTGCTCTTTTCTGATCTCTAAGTTGCCGCAGCCTCTGCCCCCTCTTCCCCCCCTCCCCAAGCCAGAGCTAGAGTCTCATCATTTGAATCACCTATGGCCACCTCATGCGAAGAGTTGACTCATTGGAAAAGACTCTGATGCTGGGAGGGATTGGGGGCGGGAGGAGAAGGGGACAACAGAGGATGAGATGGCTGGATGGCATCACTGACTCGATGGACGTGAGTCTGAGTGAACTCCGGGAGTTGGTGATGGACAGGGAGGCCTGGCGTGCTGCAATTCATGGGGTCGCAAGAGTTGGACACGACTGAGCAACTGATCTGATCTGATGTGTTTCAAACCAATTCAGCCCTTAGAAGACAATAAAGCCATTTTATTCTGCTCACTCTGGGTTTCAGCATCAAGTTGTTCTTGTTACAATTTGAGCCCAAATTTTGAGATCCCTTGTTTTGATTCTGTGCCTTGTTTTTGAATCTCACTTTATTTTGTTGAAATTCATTTATTAATTTACAGTCATACCTCATGTTTTCGCCCTTCACAGATACTGTGATTTTTTACAATTGAAAGTTTGTGGCAACCCTGCATTAAGGAAGCCTAACAACACCACTCTTCAACCAGCATTTGTTCACTTCATGTCTCCATGTCACACTTTGGTAATTTTTACAGCATTTCAAATGTTTTCATTGTTTTTATAATGATTTGTAATCAGTGATCATTGGTGCTACTATTATGACTTGCTGAGGGCTTGGATGATGGTTAGCATGTTTTAGCAAAAAAGTACTTTTTAATTAAGGTATGCACATTGTTTTTTTAGCTATAACGTTATTGCACACTCCATAGAGAGTATAGTGTAAGCCTAACTTTTATATGCACTGGGAAGCCAAAAAAATCATGTGACTCACTTTTCTGTGATATTTGCTTTATTGTGGTGGTCAAAAACCAAACCAAACCAAATATTCTGAGGTATGTCTGTGTAAGATTTCACTGTGTGTGTTTACACAGTCGACCTTTGAATAATACAATATACACCCACAAGTATACCTTTTGTTTGTTTGGTCCCTGATGTTCTCAATAATCTTGTGATTTATCTGGATGGTTTGTTCTTTTAAAGAGCAAAGCACGAACAATCCGATGGTTCCCATAGGGTAGGAATGGCTTTTGCATGCGATAAGAATCTGGAGGCAGTGGCAGAATTTTCTCGGAGGATCACCAGCTCTCAGGGTCTGTTGGATTTTCCTTGGGTTGCCATTTCCTTAGAGCACAGTAGTTGTCAAACTATAGTTGTGTCAGAATTACTTTGAGGGTCTGTAAAAACAGAAGGCTGAGCTTCACCTCTTTCACCCGCTCTGCCCCCACTGCCCGCCACACTCCCCCCAAGGTTTGTGATTCAGTAGATCCGTAGAGATGTCTGGGAGAATTTGCATTTCTATCAAGTTCCCAGTTGATGAAGATGCTGTTGATCTGGATACCACACTTTGAAAGTCATTGCCTTGGTGCAGTTTCTCAAACTCAGCACTGTGGACATTTTATGCCACATAATTCTTTGTTGTGTGGGGCCAGCCTGTGAATTTTTAAGATGCTTACCAGCATCCCTGCCCTTGACCACTGAGATGCCAGTACCAAATACTTCAGACATTGCCAAAAGTCCCTGAAGGGGCACGCCACCATGGACTGAGAGGCACTGGCTCCCTTATGTTCTTCTGTCCCCTGCTTGGAAAAGAAAAGCCCAGTTATAAGCAATCTGGGGGACGAGGGCCTTGAGGGTCTTGGCATTTAGTCAGGACATTCTGTTTAATTCCTTTATTTTTGTTTTTGCCTTTCATCAGTACTACTGCACTCTCCATTTTCAACTGTAAGTCTGTCCAAAGAGAAATCTCCTCAAGAGGTGGAAACGGGTCAGGCTCTTGGTGAGGGAACCTGCGGTCTAACTGACCCTCACACAAACTTTCAACTTATCCTCCAGTTCGCAGTTTTATTCTTAGGTTCAGCTTTCTGAAATCTCTACCATCTCTAGAATTTGAGTCTTTCTCAGGTTCAGCAGAGCTAAGCAACTTTCTTTCCTACAAGCTCACTGTTCCATTTTCTCCGATCTGCTAAATCAATTATGATTCATCCATCTGCTTTCCTGGTCTGAAGTTTTGTTGACATCTTTCATCTGCTGTTATCTGTTCTCCTATTCTCTTTGTCTTCATAGATTCATGCCCTTTTTTGCACTTATTTTCATTTTGCAGTATTACCAAGAATCACAGTGAATGTGTGTGTTTAATTCATTCTGTTTAACCAGAATTCCCAGCTACTTTTTTGATATTAGGTTTTTGTGAGAGGGAGGGTGGAAAGGGTATAAAAATACGTGAGATAGGGAAGTATTATTAATGATTTTGATTAAAGATAAAGAAAAAAAATTAAAGGTACAAAATACATTCTTTTCACATTTTTTGACCTAAAGCCTTATTGTTATACTTTGTTACCATATGTTCAATAAAAACAGCATCTGAAATGGAAAATATCAGCCTTATGAGATTCTGAAATGATAGAAACCAAAAAGCAGATATCTTTGAGCAAGACAATATCTAGTGAAACCTTTTATAAATTTCAAGTATACACCTATGTTAGGTTATAATTCCTCATTTAAGAATATAAAGATTGCAGGTCTTAATTTTACCCATAAAATCAAAGCCATATATTCTTACAGTAGACTTGTTCTCTACTTTGAAAATAACACTGGCAGTAACCCAAGTAGCTTAAAAGTGAGTTTGAAAACCCCTGAAGAATTTAGAGATTTTTAAAATTTATTGTTTTTACTACTATTCTAGTCAGTGGAACCACTTGGCTGCTTCCCCCCAGATATTAACAATCTGAAATCTGAACACAAACTGAACGTGTTATGTAGTATTAGTCATACTTGCTCATGTGTTACTCCTCCTATTGTTGAGAAAGCCCAGCTTGTGACTTTTGTGGATCAGGTGGGATTTAGCCATAAGTAACCAAAGAGGATATTGAATTTAAATTCAATAATTAACAAAATGACAAGTGGAAATTCTTTATATATACGTACCTAGCTCTGGGAAAATTACTGGATCCCCCAGGAATAAGTCTCTCAGGAAGGGAATCATAAAAACATCAGGGCTGAAATAGACCAAATGTCTCTTGAATAAAACTTGGACCTGGCATTTAACTTCTTTTGAGCTTTCTGCAGGTAGAGCTATAAGTGACAAATGCCCTCCAGCTAATTCTAAGAATGGCCAGTGCTTTTTGAATACCTGCACTTAAAAAAATTTTGGTTAGCACACACTCATTAGATATGAACGAATACTTCCAGGGAATTATGACTTATTTGAATCCCAATATATGAACAGACCAGAGAGCTCTATAAAATTATATAGTATATTGTTGGGAATCAGGAATTACCTGGCGGTCTAGTGGTTAGGACTCTGTGCTTTCACTACCAGTTTCCATCCCTGGTAGGGAAACAGACCCCACCAGCTGCTTGACACAGCCAGAAACCATAATAAATAAATAAATAATGTATATAGTATATCATGCTTTCAGGCTAACAAGCACTGAGAAATATGGTGTTCTTGTCTTTAATTTTCACAGCATCTGTTGACTTACAATACATGTTGTATAACTTAAGTGTAGTAGGATGGAAAGTCAATAGAAAGTGTAGGAGGATAGAGGTCACACTCATCCTATAGTGTGTCAGAAATACATATGGAACATTTATACATTCTCTCTATATATATACCTATATAAATAAATACAAACAAGTATAATTATATGCATATCAGAAAGAAGTCAAATGCAGAGATAGTTTAGAATGTCAATGAAAACTTGGAATGGAGAAGACAAATATGGGGATAATTGTCTTAAGAGCCACTGATACATGGTATATTCACTGGATTGGATATCTGCTGATCCATTATGTGACCTCAGATACAAGTCATGTGGTTTCTCTGAAATTTCATTTTTTTCATCTGTAAAATGAAGATAATATAAAATATTTGTCTTTCCTGGATCTCAAGAGGTTTGTGAGGTTCTATTGAGACAGTAGATGTGAAATCACTTTATAAACTATACACATTGTATGAATGTACATTCTTGGCAAGAACAGAATCACAGAGTAAAGCAGAACTGCTAGTATTCATAAGAGGTAGTTTGGCTTATTCATCTGCCTAAGTCATTCAGGAAATAAACATATCTGTATATTCCTTTTATTTGTTTTGATATTTCAAATTTCTCCGAACATGTAACAACTGTATCTATTAAAACAGCACAGTATTTCTTTTAGTATGAAATAGTGTCAAAAATAACTTTAAATTATTAAAAAAATAATAATCCATCAAGTGAATAGGATTTTTCTTACACATACATTACTTTCATAAAGATGAGTTCCCAAAGCAGGATCCCTTGATAGACTTTGGGGAATTCTGTGGCTTTTAACACACATGTGAAAGTGTGTGTGTGTGTGTGCGCACACGTGCGTGCATGCTGAGAGGTGATTTCCTGGGAAGAAGAGCCATATCTTTCGTCACATTCTGAAAGAGATGAAAAAAGAGAGGAAGAAAGGAGAAGAAAATACAAGAAAAGAGAAAGAGAAGAGAAAGGGAATAGAAAATGTGAGCACATGCCGGGAAGAGTGCTATTGGTTGTTTGTGGTCATCCAGGACTGAGAAAATGTCTTTTATTTAAAAGGAATGAAAATTTAAAAATAATAATATCTTACATTTACGGAGGGCTTAATATATCCAGGTACTGTGATAAACGCTTTCGTTCATGCTACTATTACACCTTGCCAATCCCATGACATATGCAAAAATCCACAGTCGCTTTTTAGGAAATGCTTAAGTTCAAGTATCTGCTATGTTGCTGCTGCTGCTGCTGCTAAGTCATTTCAGTCGTGTCCGAATCTGTGCAACCCCAAAGATGGCAGCCCACCAGGCTCCTCCGTCCATGGGATTTGCCAGGCAAGAGTACTGGAGTGGGGTGCCATTGCCTTCTCCGGTCTGCTATTTTAAGGTATGTATATTGGAGCTAGATTTTGGAATTCATAATTTTTGAGTTTTTAGAAAGATATATTGATGCCTTTACCATCCATTAAACAAAGAGTATAAATTAGACATGAAGAGTGTAAATAAAAGTCCCAAAGAGCCTCAGATTAGTTCATTCCATACAGGTTGAATTTTGATACCAATTGAACCCTGAAAAAGCATTTGTTTTTCATAGCTTTAAAAATTTTGGAATTGCAGATGAGGGATTATAATCTGTATTATCATCATCGTTATTTAATAAATGAGAAAATGGTTTCAAGGAGTTAGTTAATTGCCCTGGTTTGCACAGCCATCAGGTGACATAGCCTGGGATCACTGACTCCTGGTCTATAATCATTTAAGAATTCAATGCAAGTGGACTAATGAGAAATCAGAAGAGACACGATTTGGTTTTACCTCACAGCTGCTATCTGCCTTAGTGTTCTTACTGTTTCTATGGGTTTCATTTTCCCTAGCAACGGTAAGCAACGAGATGACAAGGGACTGGGAAAAAAGGAGACAGCGGCAGAGTCCAACCTCTTCCTAGAATCTTAAAATGTTGATAGGAAAGCGGTTGTCCAGATTTAGATGAATTGGTGGCCAGGCCAATTTCTGAGAGGAAGAATCTTCCCAAGAAGAATTGGAACTTACTGAACATTCGTGCAAGTATTTCTTAAAGACCTTCTATGTGCTAGATATTACTGTAGGCACTGATGAGGCAATAAAGTACATACAGGTCTCTAATATAGTGATACATAAGTAATCAAGTAATTAGAAAACACTTTAATAACATAGAATTCAAACAAAAGTTCAGATTGTAAGACAGTGTCTCAGCTGATAGTCCCATAGATGTATACACAGATCACAATCCAAAGGGAGAGGCTTTCACAGGAAATCAGGAGAATGAGAAATATCTTAAGCAACTGTGTTCATTTCTCTGTAGGATAAGGCAACCAAGGTGTTAATTCATTATGTGCAAAAATATTTGGGAAAGAGGAATGAGTAGGAAAGAAAACTTCTCCTTTGGTCAAGAGGAGTGAAAAAGGCAAGGTGAGGGTCACTGTCAGGCACTCATCAGGGAGATTCAACTGAGCCATCAGCAAGGCAAGGCTGCGGGGAGTGGAGTGGGCCAGGCAAGGGTAGGTGTGGAGGAGAGTCACAGCAGGCTGGCCCCGAGCTGGGGGGCCAGGGACAGAGGCTGGGCCAGCCTGGTGAACCACAGCACCAGGAACCAGCAGCAGCATGAGAGAAAACGTTTGCCCTACCTGCCTGCCCCCGCCCCCCACCCAGTGAGGGTGGTTTTCTGCCCAAGGACAGGTGAAGACAACACGGCTGGAGTGGAAGGCTGGGGGTCAGGTACCTTCTCATGGACTATCACAACAGTAAAAGCAGAAGGAACAGGGCTCATGAACCTGCAGCTGCATGGGTCAACTGGAAAGTGTTCGTTCGAAATACGTTATGGGATGAATGATTTTGTGAACAAGCTGGAAACCTAACAACCACGCATGATATCATTTCTATATTCAAATGAATTTTGTTTTCCAAGCAACCAGTGTATAAACAGAAATGATAAAGAATTGTGGGCTTGAGGTACTTGAATTACCATTTGTCAATCACAGAGGCTGTCCCTAAGACCCACTAGGTGGCAGTGTGGTAGTGATTTGCTGGTAAATAGAAAACGGAGTAACTATAGCTGAAACTCAAGCTACTAGCTCTTTCTGACATTTAGAAGTTTGCAATAGAGAATGTTCCTGGAATAATAGATGGAAAGTCAAACAATGACTATCTTGCCAACATCCATTAACATATGAAATAAAACTGTTTTACAAGTAGTTAACAATGGAGCATTTTATAAAAGTCAAAACAGCGAAGAATGTTGCCCGCTATGTTCTCTAGTGATTCTTCTGATAGATGAATGTTAGACGTATCTAAAATATAGACAGGTGAGAGAATAGCATGATGGGTATCTCTTTGCCAGCTCTTACAAAAGCCAGGCTGCGTAGCTGTGCATAGTAGGCTTCAAGGATTCTCTGTCCCCAGGTCACACTTCCTCTTTAAATCCTCTTTCCCTGTTTCCTTTTGAGATGCTTTTGGAGACAAATCCCGGACAACTCACTTCATCTATCTTACTTCATTCTCTCCATTTGTATTTCTCCAAAAATATGTACAAAGACACACTAACATTTTGCACAGTGAAATTTCCCTGTTTCTTTCTTTTTCTGGGACCATCAGTTACTAGCTAGCTGTGTGACCTTGGACAAATTACTTAATCCCTCTGTGCCTCATTTTCTTAATGCAAAAAAGCAAAATGGCTTTCTGGGGAGGCCTTACAAATAGCTGTGAAAAGAAGAGAAGCGAAAAGCAAAGGAGAAAAGGAAAGATATAAGCATCTGAATGCAGAGTTCCAAACAATAGCAAGGAGAGATAAGAAAGCCTTTCTCAGTGATCAATGCAAAGAAATAGAGGAAAACAACAGAATGGGAAAGACTAGAGATCTCTTCAAGAAAATTAGAGATACCAAGGGAACATTTCATGCAAAGATGGGCTCTATAAACAACAGACATGGTATGGACCTAACAGAAGCAGAAGATATTAAGAAGAGTTGGCAAGAATACACAGAAGATCTGTACAAAAAAGATCTTCACGACACAGATAATCACGATGGTGTGATCACTCACCTAGAGCCAGACATCCTGGAATGTGAAGTTAAGTGGGCCTTAGAAAGCATCACTACGAACAAAGCTAGTGGAGCTGATGGAATTCCAGTTGAGCTATTTCAAATCCTGAAAGATGATGTTGTGAGAGTGCTGTACTCAATATGCCAGCAAATTTGGAAAACTCAGCAGTGGCCACAGGACTGGAAAAGGTCAGTTTTCATTCCAATCCCAAAGAAAGGCAGTGCCAAAGAATGCTCAAACTACCCCACAACTGGACTCATCTCACATGCTAGGAAAATAATTCTCAAAATTCTCCAAGCCAGACTTCAGCAATACGTGAACCATGAACTTCCAGATGTTCAAGCTGGTTTTAGAAAAGGCAGAGGAACCAGAGATCAAATTGCCAACATCTGCTGGATCATGGAAAAAGCAAGAGAGTTCCAGAAAAACATCTATTTCTGCTTTATTGACTATGCCAAAGCCTTTGACTATGTGGATCACGATAAACTGTAGAAAATTCTGAAAGAGATGGGAATACCAGACCATCTGACCTGCCTTTTGAGAAACCTATATGCAGGTCAGAAAGCAACAGTTCAAACTGGACATGAAACAACAGACTGGTTCCAAATAGGAAAAGGAATATGTCAAGGCTGTATATTGTCACCCTGCTTATTTAACTTATATGCAGAGTACATCATGAGAAATGCTGGGCTGGAAGAAGCACAAGCTGGAATCAAGATTGCTGGGAGAAATATCAATAACCTCAGATATACAGATGATACCACCCTCATGGTAGAAAGTGAAGAGGAACTAAAAGCCTCTTGATGAAAGTGAAAGAAGAGAGTGAAAAAGTTGGCTTAAAGCTCAATATTCAGAAAACTACGATCATGGCATCTTGTCCCATCACTTCATGGGAAATAGATGGCGAAACAGTGGAAACAGTGTCAGACTTTATTTTTTGGGGTTCCAAAATCACTGCAGATGGTGATTGCAGCCATGAAATTAAAAGACGCTTACTCCTTGGAAAAAAAGTTATGACCAAACTAGGGAGCATATTAAAAAGCAGAGACATTACTTTGCCAACAAAGGTCTGTCTAGTCAAGGCTATAGTTTTTCCAGTGGTCATGTAAGGATGTGAGAGTTGGACTGTGAAGAAAGATGAGCACTGAAGAATTGATGCTTTTGAACTGTGGTGTTGGAGAAGACTCAAGAGTCCCTTGGACTGCAAGGAGATCCAACCTGTCCATTCTAAAAGAGATAAGTCCTGGGTGTTCTTTGAAAGGAATGATGCTGAAGCTGAAACTCCAGTACTTTGGCCACCTCATGCGAAGAGTTGACTCATTGGAAAAGAGTCTGATGCCGAGAGGGATTGGGGGCAGGAGGAGAAGGGGACGACAGAGGATGAGATGGCTGGATGTCATCACCGACTCGATGGACACGAGTTTGGGTGAACTCCAGGAGTTGGTGATGGCCAGGGAGGCCTGGCGTGCTGCGATTCATGGGGTCACAAAGAGTCGGACATGACTGAGCGACTGAACTGAACTGAACTGAAAATAGGATAATAATAGTACTAACCTCATAAGGTTACTGCAGGGCTCACATGAGTTAATAGAAGAATGGTTAAACTAGTGAGTCACACAGTGAACACCACATAATAGTCTCCTCCCCAACTGTTATCAAACCAAACTTGGGTCTGCTTGCCTGATGTACAGCACAGTAAGGACAATCTACTGACACCAGGTTGTGTTGAAGGGAAGTCCAGTGTACGCTGCATGGCTAAGCAAGGAGAATGGACAGCTCATTTTTCAGAACACCTGAACTCACTGATGGTTTTCAGGGAAGGGTTTTTAAAGGAAGGATGAGGGAGTTCCACCTCAGAGGCTATAGATAATATACTTAGCCATATCCTTTCATTGTTTTGCAGATACTGAAACCTCCACCAGGTGGAAGAAGTTAACTGCATGCTTACCACTAGCACATAGGCCCCAGACTGGTTGGAACCAGAAGGTTGATGATATTGACTCCAGAAATATCACCTTGTTACCTCACCACCAGCCAATCAGAAGCATGTCCACTAGCTGATTACAAGCCTTGCAGGGTTCTGCTCAGTTTCATAACCAAAATGTGAGGGGAAAAAAAAAAAACCTGCATTCTTGTTCTATTTTAATAGTGTCTTCTAAGTGCTAGCTAAGCAGCGTATGCTCAATAAATACTTAAATCAATGAATGAGTAAATGAATGGCTAAAATATGATGGTGCACATGAGATACACAAGGGAAGACTTAATACGTAGTGTCTGGCATTTAACATTCAGAACCTTTTAATGACTATATTATTCTTGCATGATTAAAAGGTAGAACATTTTAAGTATAAGGAAGGCTTCAATTTTTTTTTTCCATTTTAGATAGATCAAACGTTTTAAACATTAGGATACTAACTAAGAAAGATTAGTTGACTCTCAAAATATTGATTTAGCAAACATTTTTAGTTAGAAGTTAATCTTGAGATAATTAGATTAACTCTTATTTTCAGATTCAAAACCAGGCCTTTGTTTCTTTTTAAGCCATATTGCTGCCCCAGTCTGGCAAAAGCCATTACATTAGTATGATGAATGTAAGTGTGATTTATTTTATTGTTAAAAATATATGTGAGGAATACTCTCAGCATCATATGTTTTTGTGTGGTTTTATCAGTTTATGGAGTAGCAAAACAATTTTGGAAATGGTTTCTTTATCATAAAAAAATAAAATTTTATTCTTAGATCTGTCTTAGACTGTTTCAAATTATGAAACACTTTCTGGATGTTATCAATTTACTATGTGCTTTTCTCTTCCTTGAAACTATTTATCTCTCCCTTAAGGAAACTAGGTTAAAAACTCTGCTTATCAAGAAAATTAGGTTCAGAGGAAGACAAATGATCTTTTGAATATATCAAGTAAATTCCTGAATTCAAAAGATTTGAACATTATTCTTGAAAATAACCAGAACTAAGATAACAAAAATTACATTCTGGAGAAAATTTCTTGGAACAGAAAAATGTTAATTCATGCATAAAGCTTGCCCAGACGCCATCACCTAATCTGGTCTGGGTGCAGCCTTCACACAAAAACTAGTCCTTTCCTTGTATCTGACACTAGGACACAACCAGGCCAGCTTGCCAAGCAGTTAGGACATCTTGAGGGTTTTTGTATTTTTTTTTTTACCATTTAAAATGATAATCTTGCCACTTTTAAGTTAAGTATCTTTTTATTGCCATAAATATCAGTGAGCCTTAAATGAAATTCTGCAGGTGCAATTTGGCCTTGGAGAATTGTATCCGCTTGCAAACAAAAGCTATACAAAGCAGGTTTTTAGTTTAGCAGAAATCTTGCGGCTGTTCATTTAGAATTTACATATTTCTTTGTATTCTCTGTGTATTTCATACTGAGATTATTCTTTAAATGTCATGGTCGAAGTGCCTCAAATTCAATGTGTCCTTTATGGAACTTGTCATTGTCCTTCTCCTTTTCAGCATTACTGACTTCAGGGAATGCACCTGAAATCAATCTGGTTGTTCATCCAGAAATCCAGAAGCTGGGCTGCATCACTTTTATTTGCTCCTTTCCACATACCTGACATATTTCAGACACCTGAACTTCACGTTTGTCTCTTGTGTGCCTCCCCTGGGTCACTGCAGCTGCCATATGAGCAGGGAGGGGCTTGGTCTATGAACTCAGAGAGGCTATCACAGTCCCTGATGCTCAATAAATATTTGAGGAAGGAATGAATGATCCACATTTATCTAATATACATTAATCTATTTCCTCTTCTCCAGTTCTGCCATGTTGATTCTAGTTCCAACAATTTACCATAGCCTTATCTGGGTCATTTTGACAGTCTTAATTTGGACTCTCTGACTCTATTCACATCTCATTGCATCTGCCTTAAGTCTAGCCTCATCTTTCTTCACTCCTGACTATATATATGTTTAACATAAATAGTATTGAGCTGGTTATAGCACCTATACTACCCTCTACTTCTTGCCTTCATGACTTTACCCAAGATGTTTCTCTCTTTAGAAATGTCTGGTTATTTTATTTTTGCAAACTTGGTATACACGTTGCTCAGTCCATGTGACAAATATCTTAGTATTATTTTCTGCAGTCCCAGGTTATATTAAATGCCTCTTTTCTTTTGTCCCTTTGCACTTTGTGCATTTCCCTAACAGAATGCCTATACTATTGTTTATTTTTCTGTTTATCTGTCTGGCTTTTCTTCTATGCTCCTTTTGGGTAGGAATTCTTTCTTTGGCATTATAATAAGTTCAATGGTACACAGAAGTTAGTCCATCAAAAATTCATTAACTTGAAATGTAGATATTTTTCGTTTTGTGGAATGAATAAACAGGAATTTAATATTGCTACTAATTTTAAATGAGTACCATATCTAAGGGCTTCCAGGTGGCACAGTGGTAAAGAATATGCCTCCAATGTAGGAGATGCAAAAGATGGGGGTTTGATCCCGGGGTTGGAAAGATTTCCTGGAGTAAGAAATGGCCACCCACTCTAGCATTCTTGCCTGGAAAATTCCACAGACAGAGGAGCCTAGAGGGCTATAGTCCAGGCCAATGGATACGGTTGTATGTATTGTGCACTGCACAATTCAAGGAATGGGTACTAGTGCTATAGATTACAATGTGAATGTCTACTTTACCCCTTGGCTTGTAAATTATACAAGTTATCCAACTACAGGCAGTAGCTTTGGTGGAGACAGAGGAAACAATGTAGTAATTATAATGAGCTAAGAGACCATTATATTTTAAGTTTACTTTGTTATTGTATAGCACATGGAACTCTCTTCAATGTTATGTGCCAGCCTGGATGGAAGGAAGTTTCAGGGGAGAAAGGATACACATATATGTATGGCTGACTTCCTTTGCTGTTCACCGGAAACTATCACAACATTGTTAATTAGCTATGCCCCAACACAAAATAAGAAGTTTAAAGTTTGAAAAATAAAGAATTCATTCATTTACAAGTTAAAAAATAATTTACTTCTGGTTTTAAAAACAGATCTATGGTCAGTAAACAAATAATTCAGTGATAATTTATCTGATACTGTTGCTTTTTATGGGAAAACATTTGTCTTAGCATGATATATTTTCCTCCTGGTCTGTACTCCATAAGTTGTGAAATGTTTTACTTTTCTTTCCCGGATCATAGTCTCACTTCCTTGATTGAATTTGTAACCCCTGGAGCATAAAGTTCGTATAAAGGCATAGATATAAGCTAATTGAGTTCACCATGAAAAATAAACATTGGCTTGTAAAATAGTTATTTCCATCAAACACATCAGTCAAAATTAGAACATTTTTTTTATAATGAGAAAATAAACAGTTGATTCTAAAAAAGCTGCTGGTAAAAAGATACTACCTTCTTCTAGATTCTATAACTAGACTTAGTAATTCAGTTTATCATTTAATTTCAAATTTATAGCTTTAAGAAAGACATCAATTTTCTCTAGGAAATAGAAAAGCTTAATTCAGAGAATTTAGGACTAAGAAACATGAAGATCCATATTTAGTAGCTAGCAAATTATAAATTATAATGAACAATAAACCAGATAACTATTTCAAGAAAATGAATTTAATAAAAATAGCCATCAAACTTGTGCATCAAAGAAGACTCAAAACAAAGGCTGGATAAATTGTCAACTTGACCTAAGGCTTAGTACAGATTTATTAAATTAGTTGGTATCTACATCTGTATGGAATAGTTGTTGTTCAGTCACTTAGTTGTGTCTGACTCTGCAACCCTATGGACTGCAGCATGCCAGGCTTTCCTATCCTTCACTATGTCCCAGAATTTGCTCAAACTCATGTCCATTGTGTCAATGATGTCATCCAACCATCTCACCGTCTATCGTCCTTTTCTCTTCCTGCCTTCAATCTTTCCCAGCACCA
Source organism: Bos taurus (assembly GCF_002263795.3). Lineage (NCBI taxonomy): Eukaryota > Metazoa > Chordata > Mammalia > Artiodactyla > Bovidae > Bos > Bos taurus. The sequence continues at coordinate 68,432,281 of NC_037336.1, forward strand.
GGGTCTTTTCCAATGAGTCAGTTCTTCCCATCAGGTGGCCAAAGTATTGGAGCTTCAGCATCAATCCTTCCAATGAACATTCAAGGTTGATTTCCTTTAGGATTGACTGGCTTGATCTCCTTGCAGTTCAAGGGACTCTGAAGAGCCTTCTCCAGTACCACAATTTGAAGGCCTCAGTTCTTTGGCACTCAGCCTTCTTTATGATCCAATTCTCACATTTGTATATGAAAAACCATAGATATTAAATATTTATAGTAACTACCATATCGAGGACTATGTAACAAGTATTGGACAAGAATATATCACAGAAGCTTGATGTGATCTACTTGTGGTGTGACTTATTTTTTAAAGTATCTTTGACTGTTATGTGGAGGGTGGTTTATGGGGATGTCAAAGTGGAAACAAGAAACCAGTTAGGAGACTACTGCAGTAGCCCAGACAAAATATGATGATGATCAGATTAAGATGGTAGTGGTAGAAATGGAGCAAAGTTAATGATTTAGGAGGTAGAATTGACAGACAGAATACTTCCCTGGTGGCTCAGACGGTAAAAGCGTCTGCCTACAATGCTGGAGACCTGGGTTCAATCCCTGGGTGTGGAAGATCTCCTGGAGAAGGAAATGGCAACCCACTTTAGTATTCTTGCCTGGAAAATCCCATGGATGGTGGAACCTGGTAGGCTACAGTCCATGGGGTCGCAAAGAGTCAGATATGACTTAGCAACTTCACTTACACTTTCACTGACATACAGGGGCTTCCCTGGTGGCTCAGATGGTAGATAGTCTTGCCTGCAATGCGGGAGATCCAGGATTGATCCCTGCGTCAGGAAGACCCCCTGGAGAAGGAAATGACAACCCACTCCAGTACTCTTGCCTGGAAAATCCCATGGATGGAGGAGCCTGGTAGGCTACAGTCCATGGGGTCACAAAGAGTTGGACACGACTGAGCGACTTCACTTTCACTTTCCCTTTATTGACAGACAGAGTGTAAGAATTCAGATATGGAAGGGGAAGGAGAGGACAATGAAATATGGGTCCTAATTTTGTTTTTGTTTAGAGTGACCAATGCTGTAGAAGGTGGTGCTACTTACTGAGAAGAAAAAGAATGAGTAAAGAAGAGTTTGGAGGGAAAAGCAAGATTTACATTTGGGCAAGTTAAATTTGAGAGATACATTACATATTCAAATGGAGATGTCAATCCCTGGTTTTTGGTAGAGGTTTTCAGCATTAAAGATATTTTAATATATATTTGATACATGCAAAAAAGTATTTATTATGTACTTGCAGGTTATAAAATATGCATAATAAAGGGAAAACCTTGTGCTCTTACCACGCACTTGAGATCTAGACTTTAGAAGTTGATCACAACTACTCACATGCCTATGTGTTCTTCCCTGATCCCATTGGTCTGCTTTATCTCCAGAAGTAGCCAAGATTCTGAAATGTGTGTTGTAGCCTAAGTATGAACTAGCGCTGCATCTTGAGCCCTTCCAGCCTGATGGTTTCATGAGTGACTATTGGCAATTATATTGTTAAATAGACTTAGATCTATTAGCAATTCTAATGGAAACTCAATATAATTTAGTATAGAATTTTGAGTAGCTTACATTTAATTCTTTTAAAATTACACTGTGAAAGGGGGACCTTATGACAGATTGTAAACAACAGGAAGATAAGTTTGAATAAAGCTTCCATATGCACTTGATTCATGTTTGAGTCACATCCAATACTGCAGAGCAGGTGTGATTCAGCCTATAAACTCTGGTGGCAGGAAATACCACCTTATTTATTATTTTAAATTCATATAAAATCTATTCTAAGCTCCTATACAGACAAGGGAGAAATTCAGTCTTAGTCACTAAGATTCAAGGAAGTGTATGTGGTAATGACAAATTGAGGGAAGACTGTTTCATCCCAGTTCAACGTGGTCATCTTATCCTCAGGCTTTTTGCCCACGTGCTCTGTTTCTAAGCCACACGGAGGCTGCAAAGCCTACGCTTGGGACCTAGCCACAATGGGACCAGAGGACATCCAGACCCCTCCATGGAGCTGTCACTTTTCTGGGGCTCTGCCCTGGAGCTCTGCTCAGGTTCCAGCATCCAGATCTCCGTTCTTTTCCGTTTCTGTTGAAATCTTTCCACCTCCCTCTGTTAACCTCAAAGGCACTCCTTTCTCTTTCATCTACCCTTGGAGCACTTATCATAAGTTTAGGCATCTACAAAAACTAGGAAAACTCTCTAATTTCAAGGGGTTTCTGCTTTCCAACCTGCCACACATGTCTTCTGAGTAGAAAGAGCATAGCCCTGCCCACTGCTTGAAACAGGCAGTAGGAGAAGAAGGGGGAAAGGAAACACATTTAAACAAATTACTATCTCAGTGTATAATCCTGCAGCACTTCTAAATAAGGCATGGGCATGTCATTAAAGAAAATGTTTTTAAAAGAAAAGGAAGAGAAAGAAAAATAAGAACGACTATGGCCTTCTTAGCATTGGATTTTGACCTCTTGTGGTTCTCTACTGAGAAAATGTAGATGCCCCATCTAGTCCATATCTTCTACTTTATGGATGAGATGACTTAAGTTCCAGAGGCCACGTGGTATGGAAGAAACTGCAGGGGCTTTACAACGAGCTGAATTAAGTTAGCTTTCTAATTCTGTTGCTTATTAATCAAGGGTCTTGGGCAAGTTACACAGACTCTCTGAGCTTCAGCTTCTTCATCCACAAAATGGCAATGATTATACCAATCTTATAGAATTGTTGGGAGATTTAAAGGATTTACGTGCCCACGTGGTATTTTACCCAGAAACCGACACACAGAAGACATTCAACAATGCTAGCTTCTCCCTCTTTACTCAAAGCCATATATGCAATGTGTGACAGACCCAGAATGAGAGCCTAGCTTCCCCTACTCCCAGAGCGAACTGCACATCAGGGTGGCCGTTGGAGACACACAGCGACTTATTGACAACCACGCTGTATTAACAGTAGACAAAGCTCTTATCAGCAGACACATGATATGCATGCTCAGTTGTAAAAAGGACACGTCACTTATCAATCAACACTTTTTACTTAAAAGATGTAGAACCTTTTCCAAAACACGTGGAAACACCAATCACCTTTGTCTCTGGGTGGTAGGGGATAAGCCTAGGCCCAACAGTAGCAAAGGGTCAGACCCCCAGCTGCTGTTTTTCTCAAGGTGGTTTTCTATTCTCACAGGCAAGCCAAATGGTCAGCCGGCAGCTACTTAGCAGCATTTGTCATGTTCCAGGGGCGGGGAGCAGGGACGGAAATGAGGCCAAGGCTGGGAGTTCTCTCCACTCATAGGCAGGTATATTCCAGACAGGGAAAACAATGTGCAGAGCGAGATTAATAATACTAAGTGATGATGAGGCCAGCCCTGAACCTGACTCAGCAACTGTCTGATGTGTATGACCTGTCACCAGGACAAGCACCTGGGGAGGGGATGGCTCAGCTGCATCCATCACCCCCAGGGAGACAAGCCCATTAGTGAAACTTCCTGAGAGAGGACCCTCACCTACGTTCTGCTCAGTGAAGAACAGTGTACTCTCTACATGTTATGCACGCATGTGTGCTGAGTCACTTCAGTCATGTCCGACTCTTTGCGACCCCATATTATAGACTTAAGCAAACCAGGTAAAACAATCATGAATTCTTTTATTCACTCAAACAGTATCAAACCTGGGACTTTGTAACCAACATTATCAACAAATACCTCATGTTAGTAGATATCTATGCTTTGGCTATTAAACTGAAAGCTAACATTTATTAATATAATTTATTGAGGACTTTACATGAATTATCTCTTTAATAATTAAAAAAATAACTTTGAAATATTTTACAGAATCCCTGCTTCACAGAGGATGAAAGTGAGGTTCAGATTGCTAGGGTCACACACAATGGTAAGAGCCAGGACTGGAATCTTGATTTGTCTGTATTTAATCACTGAATCATGCTGTCTTCAAGGGCTACAGCTCAGTATGTGGGACTATCTCTGGGAAATTTTTATTCTTCAAAAGAGAGGAAGAATACTACTTACAACTATAGAAGATATACCAGGTGAGTTGAAGTAACATTTTTCATAGCTGGTTCTGTATTTGTGCATTTTCCATAAGTAAAATAGGTATCTCATAGTGATTTCTATTCAAAAATATTCAGAGGAAAAATTCACTGTATTCTCCTACATGCTGCAAAGTAGTGGTCTTACATGAGCACTTATTATAATCTGTATTATTGAATACATATTGTTTTACCAGCTCTGCATTAAAGATTGGGTACATACTGAGGTATAAATCATGGTCCTACACCCTCAATTGCTGCTGTAACAAATCACCACACACTTAGTGATTTAAACAACATAAATTTATTACAATTTTGGAGACCAGAAGTCCAAAATGAATCTTACTGGGTTAAAGTGTTAATAGGGCTGCTTCCTTCTGGAGACTGTAGAGGAAAATCAATGTCCTTCCCTTTTTCAACATTTTTTGGCTTGTAGCCCCTTTCATCTTGATAGCCAGAGCCTTAGCATATTCAGATTTCTCTCTAACTCTGACTCTCCTAACCTCTTTTACCTACAAGGACTCTGTGATTACATTGGGTTACCTGGATAAGGCAGGATAAACTCCTCCTATCAAGGCCAGCTAATTAATAAGCTTAACTCCACCACAATCTTAATTCTTCATTGCTGTATAATATAAGATATTCACAGTTTCTAGGGCATTGGGGCACAGATATTTTAAGGAGCCATTACTCTACTAAGCATAAACACTAATCATTTTAGTAGAAAGAAGATTTAAGGTGAAATCAGGATGGATTCTCCAAACCTCATCTTGTAATTCTACAAAAATTCCTAGGATCTCTTAAAAAAAAGAAGAAAACACTACATTCAATTAAATTTGATGTTCTGATCATATTTATTACATATTTACATCATTCTGACTTTCTTTCAAACACCTTAGTTTCTTGCTGTTGTAGCCGGCCATCTGGCATCCTTTATGATTAAGTTCAAGGTTATGTTGTTTCAAATTGTGTTCAATTGCTTTTTAAGCCTTTTTTTTTTTTTTTTTCTGAGGATGTTTAATTTCCCTGATGAAGTCAAGCCTCCAGACAGACAAGGTGTGTCATCTTTGAGTGGAATCTGTCCGGAAGCAAAAGCTGATGCCAGAAGCATTAAAAGGTTTCCAATGCATTTGTACCAAAGGTTTAGGTGCCTCTAATGACTGAGCCTTACCGACCTTAGATACCACAAACTCCCAGTTAAGATTTGTTTGTGTACTGTTTGACAGTTTTCAAGAAAGAAAGGAAAGCTAAGTGGTGATAACTAATGCTGTCCATCATTCTTCCTTCAACACAACACACGACATCAGCATTCATCAGTTGGTTAACAACTTAGACTATTCTATGGACAATGCAAAATGGTCAAACATTAAAGACTTTTAGAATAAAGATGTAGTAGATATGCCGAGTTCTTGCTTTCAATTCAGAGTTTAGTTTTATTTGTTGTATTTTTTTTTTCACCTAAGAGCCTATTGAGATTTGTTGGATAAGAAATGGAAGAAAACCAAATGAGCCAAACAAATGAAGCTCACTTTAGTTAGTTGAAGCCCACTCTGGCTTACAAATTCCAAAGACATTTAGATTATAAATATGGGTGAACGAAGATATTCTAGGGCTGTAGATTGATTCCATGGCACAGACTAGGAACGTGGTGTGTTTGCAGTCAAAGCTTTGTGTCATATGGAGTGACTTTCATCTTTGCGTGAGCAAGGACCTGGATTGGTCTTGGAATTGGTGCACATCGCCTGGTGTTGATGGAAGCATGTATGAGTGGAAAGTTGTTGGTATCATTGTTGCTATTGTGTTCACTCAGTCGTCTCAGTTCTTTGCAACCCCTTGGACTCTAGCCCACCAGTTTCCTTTGTTCATCAGATTCTCCAGGCAAGAATACTGGAACCAGTTGCCATTTTCTTCTCCAGAGGATATTCCCTACTCAGGGGTCGAACCTGTGTCTCTTGCATCCCCTACATTGGCAGGATGATTCTTTACCACTGTGCCATCTAGGTTGGTATCATAGCACGTTGTTAAACTCACTGAAACATGATCTTTTGGAACCTTTTCAGGAAATAAATGGTGAAAAGATGGCATTTCACTATGTCATCTCTGCTTTCTCTAACCTTCTGACTGGCTGAAATATTAAAATATGTAATTATGTGCTTTCCACACACAAACACCTTTAGAAATGTAGCTCAATAAATATTAAATATTCATAAACCCTTCCTGCTATTCTACCGATGGATTAAACTTGGCATGGAAGTAGTTCCTACAAAGCAAAGATACAGACATGCCTTTTGATCTTACATAAAACCTTGACCTGACTCTTGGACAAGGTTCTTAACCTCCAAGGTTTATGGATAATTGAACGGTCCTGCAGGATATCAGGCTGACAGTGAATTCTCTCTAAGCATAGGGGAAAACTGCTGATATAATTGCATGTGTATTTTTCTGGAATGAGAAGGCATAGCTTTCATTTGATTCTGTGTCTAATAGATAATAATGAAGAAAATAAAATGCTAAGAACCAGAGATTTAGAACCTTTTTTTATAACAAGATGTTGCTTACAAACTCAGAAAAACATTGGTTTGGAATCTAATGAGCTGTTTTTGGCTATCATGCATAAACTGAGCAGCCACTTTGGAAAATTAATATGAAAACATAAAAATGTAATTGCTAAGCAACCTGTGCATTAAGCATCATTTTCAATTAATTTTAGCTAAGAATTGGGCTATTAATTTTAATATCTTACAATCACATTCATGGTTAATTAAAGATAATCTCTTTAAAACTCACTTTAGAGGCTCTGCAAACCATGGCATGTTTTGATTTTCGCAAGAATTTCTTTCTTTTTAAAGATATGAAATGCCATATCATCTTGACAGAGTCCCCATAATGCTGCAAATATATAGATCTTTTTCTTTAATGTTAGCTTAAAATCTGAGACTCTATTGTTAAAAAATCAAAAAAGAAAGTTATTTAACCCAATTCTTAATTATGTAGTAAGTTTCACATGTAACTCAACATTTTAGTTAATTTTTAACACTTCTTGACTTACTCTAAGAAGCTAACTAGCTTTCTTGCAAGGTAGAAATAACAAAATTATTAACATTTTATAAAGTTATAGAAATATTCATCTCTAGAGCATAAAAGAAAAGTAAATATTGACCATGCTTTGGTAAGCAGTGTTGCTGGTGAATCTAGAAAACTCAGACCATGTTGAGAGAGGGTCTTGATTCAAAACTACTAGGAACAAAACCTGACTCTTCTAGAGTAAAATCAAATAAGGAAGTTTAGAAAGCTTTTGGAAGAAGACTTAACTTTTTGGAAATGATGATGGAATTTAATTACTTTGGGATTATTGTTATTGATTTTATGCACTTTGGGTTTTTTTGTGAAATTTTATATTGATTCTGACATAAAAGGTAATTTCAATGCGTTATCAGCAGCTCTCAGAATTTTGCCAAATAATCTTTTTAACTTAGAAAAGATTTCATTGCAATGAACATTCATTCTCCTAGACACCCCTTGAGTCAGCCCCAAATCTCCACAATGTGGAGTCTTAAGTGAATTACCTGTATTATAAGTCATGACTGAGAGATGAAGAGATGCTTTCTAGTCACAGAGGACTTTTTTTGAAACTTCTGACCAGCCCCCAGATAACATGCCAATGTACGGGTGGAGAAATAATAAAGGGCTCGTCTCAGCAGTATCGCCACAAAGCCAAATGTATCCTATAGCCGTAATTCTCTGATACTGTTAGGTTCAAAATGTGTCCACGTATTCTTCTCCTAAGGGTCAGAGGATGAATGCTGATTCACTGAGGAGAGTTCAGTATCGAGGGCAAAGGACAGGTGGCTCAGTAGGAGCTGAGCAAGTTAGAGGCCAGGAGTTCTGTGGGAAAAGGCAGGAGACAAAATGCCAGCCTGAGAAGAAATCACCAATGAAGAGCCATGGCACCTCTTTACCCCAGTAAATCCCCTGAGAGAGGGGCTTGCTGGACTTCCCATGCCAGCAGGCAACACTCAGGGAGGAAACTATTTCTGGGTTTTGTTTTCCTTATCTTATTAATGATTTACTTTTCTTATTATAGAGGAACAAATGTTCATTGCAGAAAATTTGGTTTATATATATATATATATATATATATAAATTTACCCCTAATCAGAGAAGGCAATGGCACCCCACTCCAGTACTCTTGCCTGGAAAATCCCATGGATGGAGGAGCCTGGTAGGCTGCAGTCCATGGGGTCACTGAGGGTCGGACATGACTGAATGACTTCACTTTCACTTTTCACTTTCATGCATTGGAGAAGGAAATGGCAACCCACTCCAGTGTTCTTGCCTGGAGAATCCCAGGGACGGCGGAGCCTGGTGGGCTGCCGTCTATGGGGTCGCACAGAGTCGGACACGACTGAAGCGACTTAGTAACAGCAGCAATAAGAAAAACTACTGACATTCTGTTATTTTTGCTCCCAGGGGTTTGCTACATATCTATTGCTATCCATCTATATGCTGGAACACTGATGAAATCCCGAAATCTAATTGGTAACCCAATTTTATTCTTTTAATGTATTATGTGTCAATATTTCTCCAGAGACACTGGCTTCTGACTTTCTCTGGTTCTGATAGATATTCCCTCCCTACTGACACTTCATTCCAAATACATACATATTTGGAAGGAAAGGAGAAAGCAAGGAGGTAGGGAGGGAGGGAATGAAGGAAGGAAGGAAGGTAGGAAGGGAGAAAGGAAAAGGGGAAAGGAAAGAAACAGAGATAGACTGTGTCAGTTTTACTTTGGCCTAGGAAATTTTCCTTCTGCCATTTCAGGACACCTGCCCCCACTATGCCCAGCTCACCCCTTGCATTTCCTCTATCAATATTTCTGCACATTTTTTTTGAGCCCAAACTCAGACTAGTACACAAATGAAGAAAAGGGGGACTCTTTGTTGACCTAAAATTGTGCTGTGAATACATTTCTGTCAAATTAATCAATCTCCTTAAAATCTCTTAAAGTTAGGCCATGATCAAGTGGCCCAATAGTTAGTAAGCACTTAATGAATGATTGCTGAACTAAGGTGAATTCTTTGGGTGGGGAGAGGGCAGGGAAAGATGGAAGAAGCCTGAAGGGAACAGGAAGGCATTATGGAGGTACAGGGGGCCCCCCTCCAGGGAGAGAGGCGTTGTGAAAAGGGGCCTTGGGATGAAAAAGACAAAATTTCAAATACTCACCGTTTCTTTTCATCAATAGGAAATGAGTACATGCTGCCATCCACTGAGGGATTTCCTGTCTGACAGTCATGGAAACAGCTTCTCCAACCTGGGAGGGTGTCCTCATCTTGAAAGGAGTGCTTGGGACGAAACAGGAAGAACTGTGTTAGGTTGATCAACTGTATTCACCTTGGTGAATAAGAACCCCTTAGGCTGAGACAAACCTTAGGCAGAATCCTGAGTTGTTTTGAAGAGGTGGGGCTAGGCAGAGACTCCAAGTCTCCAGCAACCCCCTTGGAGAAGCAACATTCAGAGTGCTTTCGAGTCCTTGAACCTGGCTCATGGCAGGCTCTTGGCACATGTTCCTTGAAAGAGTAAACACAGAAACTGAGCTTTAGGCTCCTTCCCAGCAATGATGTGAGAATTCATCAGTTGTCCCCAAATGACAAAAAAAAAGTTGGGCTGCTTGACTTCACATATGAACAAAGGGAGCTCAAAAATAAAAAGGACAGAGAATAGACGATCATAACAGGGACTAGAAAACTCTCAGTATCAGTCCTGGGTAACAGATCATGCCCTGTTCCAAGCTGAATATTAGGACAATAAGTAAGGCAGTTCTATTAGTGCCCTGGGTAACAGAGAAATCTAGAAAGGTCAAAAACACACTAGGTTGTTAGGACAAGCTGAATATTTTGTACTTTATCTTGTTGTAATAGGCTGCCATAGAAGTTTTTAGGCAAGAAAATGATCTGATTAAAAATTAATATGGTAAAAAAAAATTAATATGGTCATTTTGGGAAAGAAAAAGTGGGGGTCAACTCCAGTCAAGGAGCTATGTTAATGAATAAAGATATTAAGTCTTTATGAGTAAAAGTCCATTAAAATTATTTCAGCACACGGTTTTCCTTATTATCTTTTAAAACCCAAGTATGACTCACAACTTAAGGAGTTTTGAATTGAAACTGCTTGCTTTATGACTTTTCTTACTATACATAGAACCCCCACCCCTGCCACAGGTAACCACAAATTCTCATGTTTATGAAAACAAATTATTTCCAATGAGAAGGGCCCCATTTGCCTGTTCTTTCAACACCAATGCTAACATGAAATCAGGGATAAGGTGATACAGCTATACTAAAAGGTCATTGAAGAAAATGAAAATCTCTTCTCAGAATTTATCATTGCAAGATGTCTGGGATCTTCATGCTCACTGAGTTAGAAATTAAACATTTTGAAGAGTAGACCTTTTATTTTGCTTGGAATTCATGGTTTCTGTGAGCAGCAAAGAATGCGAGATGTACCTATATCAGCATGTCTTCATTCTGAGATTCTTAGAGTTTTCATATTAATGGGCCTCAGCCAAAAGGATCAGTTGTGATATAACTTATATGTTTAGGACTTTCCTGGTGGCTCAGATCGTAAAGAATCTCCCTGCAATGCAGGAGACCAGGGTTCAGTCCCTGAGTCTGGAAGATCCCCTGAAGAAGGGACTGTCTATCCACTCCAGTATTCTTGCCTGGAGAAGTCCATGGACAGAGGAGCCTGGCAGGTTACAGTACAGTCCATGGGGTTCCTAAGAGTCAGACATGACTGAGGGACTAACACTTTACATATCTTGGGTTTGTGGTTGTTGAAAAACTGTACTGTTGGAGGTGGTTAAAATGTTAATTTTCCATTTTCCTTATGTTTCTCTGGGCAAAAGCATAGTAAGGTTGTTGAAGTACCTACTTCTTACCTCTTGAGTTTGTCTGGGGTCTCTCTGATGGACAGGAAACGTGTATTCTTCTTCTAGGCCTCACGTTTATTAGATGTCAGAATCTGGGCTAGTTAAACTCTTTGAGCTCCAACATTCTAATATGTGTCTTCTCTCTCAAGGTTAAAAAAGTAATTTCAAATTCTCTATTGGGTAATTAATCAATCTGTGAAGGAAAACCTTCTGTCACACTATACACTTTATAAAACACTGTAAAAGAGCATTGTTCATGATTGTATTTGGTAAACTTTGTGAAAGCACTGTTCTCAATTTTTTTGTTGGCACCTGTCAACTTTTGCTTAATTAATGAGAAGCTTACAGGAAGACAAAAGAGCTGATTTGACAAACACTTGAAGAATGGGGGTTTATCTTGTTAATAGGAAAAGAAATGCTAAATTAGGGATAAGGCTAGTTAATAGGATTTATTTCTCTAAAAGCAATAGCATATCACTTTCTGTTTTTTTTTTTTTTAATCATATGATGGTTGTTATTCAAATATACTATAGCAAAAAGTTCTGTTCTCCCATAGGACCAGAAAAGTATATAAGTAGATAATGCTCTTGCTAGCAAGATAACAGAAAACTAGGCAACCATTACTTTGCCTTTTTCCACATTTGAAGTAAATTATTCTTTAGCACATATACAAGAAGGAAATACAATGAAGCTGCAGCTTGATTGCATTTGCAGAAGATTCCTTGGGACTTCCTTTTAGATAGAATGAAAGCTCAGGAAGCTTTCAATCCAGTTTGCAGATCTCAGAAAGGATTCTAGACATTTTGTATTTCAGTTGATGAATTGTAAAGTGAAATCTGGTTCTTAAATTTGTGGCTGCTTGTACATGCCAGGTTTGGAGAAGTTCTAATGAGGTGGATGAAACTGGAGCCTATTAAACAGAGTGAAGTAAGCCAGAAAGAAAAACACCAATACAGTATACTAACGCATATATATGGAATTTAGAAAGATGGTAACAATAACCCTGTGTACGAGACAGCAAAAGAGACACTGATGTATAGAACAGTCTTATGGACTCTGTTGCAGAGGGAGAGGGTGGGAAGATTTGGGAGAATGGCATTGAAACATGTATAATATCATGTATGAAACGAGTTGCCAGTCCAGGTTCAATGCATGATACTGGATGCTTGGGGCTAGTGCACTGGGACGACCCAGAGGGATGGTATGGGGAGGGAGGAGGGAGGAGGGTTCAGGATGGGGAACACATGTATACCTGTGGCGGATTCATTTTGATATTTGGCAAAACTAATACAATTTGTAAAGTTTAAAAATAAAATAAAATTAAAAAAAAGAAAATATGAAGGTGAATTTCCTAAATCTATCATTTATAAGTAAGATCCATTCTGCTGCTAGGTCCACAGTTGTAGAGAAGTGAAAGGTCTCAATGGTTTTTATTGTCATTTTTTGAATGTTTATTATAAAAGTGATGTAAGGTCACTATAAAACAATTTAAGATCAAAATTGTGTAAAATAAGAAGAATCCTTTCAATCTTTAGTATTTCCCTTGTGGGTCAGCTAGTAAAGAATCTGCTGCAATGCGGGAGACCTAGGTTCGATCCCTGGGTTGGGAAGATCCCCTGGAGAAGGGAAAGGCTACTCATTTTGGTACTCTTGCCTGGAGAATTCCATGGACTGTATAGTCCATGTGGTCACAAAGTGTCGGAGACAACAGAGTGACTTTCACTTTCACTTTCTTTTTTTCACTCTTTGATTTTATTCCCCACTAGTAGCCTCTTCTAATATTTTAGTATGCATCCTTTCATGCCTTATACCACACACACACACACACACAAACACACACACACTTTAAACAAAGATGAGATCACTCTTTTTGAGATGTTCTACAACTTCTTTCCTCACTTACCAGTGTCTTCTTGATATCTATCCATATTGCTGGATATAGACCTTTCCTGTTTAATGCTACATGATATTAAACATTATATGAATATATCATAATTTAACCAGTGATGAGCACAGAGTGATTTCTAGTTTTCCCTGAGAAAAGCTAATGTAGTTCTTGAGAGCCCAGACTCCGGCAACAGACCACATGGGCTCATAAACCCAGTTCCTCTACTTCCTAACTTATGTAAATTATTCAATCTTCTTAATTCTCAGTTATTTCATTTGTAAATGGATAAAGACTAGCATTTAATCTGGGAACTTGTTGCAAAGAATTAATAAATATGAAATGCTTAAATAGTGCCTTTCTCATAGTAAATACTACATGAAGGTTCGCCGTGATATTTTTGTTACTAGGGACAATACTGCAATCCATTGCTTTCATATATATATATACACATATATCTGAATTTTAACTCGGACAGATCATACACTTTTATTCATTATTTATATTTTATTTTTGACTGTACTGGGTCTTCATTGCTTTGCATGGGCTTTCTCTAGTTGTGGTGAGTGGGGAACTCTCTCTAGTTGCGGCATGCAAGCTTTTCATTGCATAGCTCCTCTTGCCACAGAGCACAGACTCTAGGCTGGGAGACTCAGTAGTTGTGGTCCTTGGGCTTAGTTGCTCTGTGGCATGAGGAATCTTCCCAGGCCAGCAATTGAAACTGCATGCTCTGTTTTGGCACGTAGTTTTTGATAAATTCAGATTCTTATCCTCTGTGCCACCAGAGAAGTCTAATCATATGTTTTTGAGGACACAGAATTAGACTGGTGAAAACAGTCAATGAACACTTAGTCTTCATTTCTTATTTAGCAGAAGTAGTATGAAGAGAAAAGGCAACACATTGCTGTGATCATGCACTATCAGAGCTAGAGACTGTAAATAAAGATATTTATTTTCCGAATTTCTCCAATTTATCCCTGTATCCTAGTTCAGTCTGTCATCTTCCCTTACCCAAGCTGTTAACATCTTCATCTGCCTGCTTCTGAGTCCCCCATCCCTTCCAACCACCCTTTACCACTGCTTCCATAGGAATATTTGAATGTTCCTTAATTTTTCCGGGTTAAAACTTAAACTCTTTAACCTCCCTGGCAAGGCCCTTTGTGAGCTGGTCTGTTTGTGCCTGTCTCTCCAAACCCCCTTTGATAGTTCTGGCTCACTGCCACACTCCAGCCACACTGGTTTTACTGACACACCTCTGGATGTACCATACTGTTTTCTCCTCTGGAAATTGCACGCACAGTTCTCCTTATCTGAATCCTGTTCCCCCTTCATCAACCTTTTGAAGCCTTCTTTTCTTTTAAGACCAAGATCTTGTATGTCAGTGTCTCTGAACTATAGCTTCTGAATGATTTCTGATGACCCTTACTTTATATTACCATTCTGTATCCTAGTTAGGATACTTTTCATACTACAATCATATGCTTATGAAAATGCCAAACATTTCAGGTCACAAACATGAAGAAAAGAGCTCTGACTCTTTCAGTTTTATTGGAGCCTAGCTGAATGATGGATGATGGACACAAAGATGCTTCACTTTCTTACACACTATGCTGACAAGATTGAATCCCTTCATTTTTCAGACCAGTTCTCTGGTCCAATAATTTTTGGAGTATGTATGAGATAAAAATACTGATCAGTTTTCTTCACTAGCTTTCTGTGTTGAAATACCTGCAAGGTGCTTTTGCAATTACCCTTCCCAAATGAGTTTTCCTTTGCTTTGACTGCATGATCGTGAAGGTAATTGAAAACCTATGGGAAACAATCAAATAAGCCCCCTCTGTTTGCGTGTGTCACTGCATGTACGCATCACCCACTCAGTGAGGTAAAGGAGAATCGTACAGACTGGCTGGTACTAAGAAAATACAACTAGTAATCTCTGTCTTTTATAGTCTAGGGTTTTTTTTTTTGTTTGTTTTTTAATTTATGATGTGAATCTGTGATGTCTGACTTGTGTTTGATTGATTGCAAATATAAGCATTTTGTAATTCATGGCCTTTTCTGGCTTTCTTCTTTAATGGTTGGGTGAATATATTCTTTCTAGTATCATTATCAGAGAAGGCAATGGCAACCCACTCCACTACTCTTGCCTGGAAAATCGCATGGACTGAGTAGCCTGGTGGGCTGCAGTCCATGGAGTCGCAAGGAGTTGGACACGACTGAGCGACTTCACTTTCACTTTTCACTTTCATGCACTGGAGAAAGAAATGGCAACCCACTCCAGTATTCTTGCCTGGAGAATCCCAGGGACGGGAGCCTGGTGGGCTGCCATCTATGGGGTCTCACAGAGTTGGACATGACTGACGTGACTTAGCAGCAGCTGAATATAATGTCCAATACATTGTGTGAATATTTTCTGAATGAAGAAATGAACAAACTAAAACTGAAGTTCGGCTTATTTTATTACAAGGCTGTTTCCTTTGCTGTGGAGGTATGGTAAGACTAGGGAAATGTATATACTTTCAGGGATATGTTGACATTTCTCAATCCCCTTGGCACATTAAAACAGTGTATAATTGCCGGGGTCCAGCCCCGGCTGATCCAGGGTGTTCGAAGCGGGGATGGCGTCGGCGAGGGTCAGGATACAATAGCTTCAATTAGATATTAATTAGAGATGTAAAGAGTAATAGAATGAGGATAGTTCCATAGGAAAATTCAGTGGAGAAAAGAGGCTGATTAGCTTGGTTTACGCGGGAGACCAAAAAAACTTCAAGACAAGAAGTTTGCACCACTTACGTAGGCCACAGGCGTCCTTCCGTTCTCCCAAAGGAGAGGAGACACTGAGGCCTCCCTGGTCGGATCTTAGAAGCCCAGGCATGATTAGTAAGCATGGTGGGTTCCACGCTCCAGATGGAGACTCAGCCAGAGTGAGAGAGAGAGAGACATGGGGAGACTAGTATTTCGAGAAACTGACCCCAATTCTTTATTTTCCATGGTCTACTTTTATACACTGAGATGTTATGCAAAAGTCACGCGGGGTCAGCAGTCCTGACTTTTATCAAAGCCAGGTGCTTCATACAAATGTATACAGAGGTCTTAGGGGTGTTACATCATCTTCTGGCCAGGGTGCCTGCTGACAATTTATGACCCTCTCCTTGTGACAGCGGTCAGTCAACCAGGACACTTATTTCTCCAGGGGTGATTATTCTTAAAACAGACGCCACCCAAATAAAGTTACATTCCTACAGGGTGAGGGTATAGTGGGTTTTAGTTAAGGAAAGAATTTACTTAGCCTAAGGTCTAACATGATTAATACCAAAGGTTAATACTTATTTCTTCTATATATTCATTAATGTGTGTAAGGGCAGGGGATACGGAGACTTAGCAACAAACATTGGCTCAACAAATGAAAAACCCTTCACCAATACAATTTCTCATCAGCCCATTATACTTATACTAATAGTTTTCTAACTTTTCTAAGGAACCTGTTTTTAGAAGGTTTAAAGCATCTCGTGCCTCTCACAGTTGGGAGGCTGTGAGCAATCACATGTGGCCGGACAAGCCTGTCAGGCAGGCCAGAGAACCTTCAGAGGAGTTTGTAGGTTAAAACACTCTTGTCACGCCCAGGAGTTTTGATTAGGAGCTCTAGGTTAACTCCTTCTCCAAAAGAGGTGGTGGGGGACAGCCCCCGTAAAGTCAGAGGTGTAGGTGAGAGCACAAAGTAGTAAAGTAGGCAGGCTCTGGTTATGGGGGTAAATGCTCGAGGATTTCCAGGGGGACTCCTGAGGCTCGATCTCGCCTTTGCGTATGTCCAGCCTCCTTCCTCATGACCTTTGCCACGGGCGGAGTACCTCACTCTGGCCCCCAGCATATAATTATCATGTTTTACAAGTGTTGAATAAACACCAAATAGAAATACGAAGACTTGGGTTCTGGTCATGGTTCCACCACTTTCTGGTTATATGATCCCAAGACAGGTACTTATCTTCTGTTCATAAATTTAAAAATGAAGGAGCTGAAAGGAATGACAACTAATGTATTTTAAAGGTTGTTTTCTAGCAACTTTAAAAACTGAATGTAGTGCCTAAGAGACAATTTGACCTGCTCAAGTTCATTATAGTTCATTCATTTATAGAAAAAGGTGTTTTCAGATCATCAGTGGCACAATGAGCAATGATCCTAAGTGTCAAAATTCATCAAATGACTATTATAATAAAACAGATGATCAAATTTGACATTTCTTTCAAAAAATGAATTTTTCAATATTTCCTCGTGTTCTAAAATGAATGTGTGAAATGTGCCTATCTACAAAACAGAAAAGGACTCTAGACATAGAGAATTGACTTCCCCCTTTCAAAGGGAGAAGAGAGGGAATGGACTGGGAGTTTGGAGGTTAGTAGATGTGAGTTATTACATTTAGAATGGATAAACAACAAGGTCCTAATGTATATTCAATATCCTGTGATAAACCATAATAGTAAAGAATATTTTTAAAAGAATGCAAAATAAAATAAAATAAATCTGTGAAAGGGTATCTTCAGGGCTTCTAAATACCACAATTTAAGTTGCATTCTGTTTTACCAGCATTGTAACTTAATTAAGATCTATACATAATTGTAAATGATTACGTTTACAAAGTCAGCTCTGTGATGTGCACATTTCTGTTGGTAGTATAATTAAGACATCCAGATATTTGTAAACATGTTTGATATCAAAATGCCAAGTTATCTCATTCAAATTTAATAAAAAACATATCTAATATAATTGTCAAGAAAGACATTATCTTTCTTTACTCCAGACCATAAATTACGGTTGTAAAAACTCTAAACTGAAAGATTTGGTACTTTTAAAATTTCAATTTTATCAAATATTATCAATTTAATATGTATGTGACATGCTGTTGATTTAATTGAGCAGAAATCAGAGACTAAACTGTTTTACAATAAATTTTCTCTATGCCTAGGAGTGTTATGCTAAGAAGGCATCCTTCACACAGTGGTTGAGAGACATGTTAAATATCTGCTATGTAACAGGCTAAGTACTTTACAAATACTATTTTATCATCACTGAATTCTTAAAACAGCATTATAAGGGCATACTATAATTATTGACACTATGAATGAGAGCCATGAAGCTTAGAATGGTCAGTACAAGTTAAGATTTTAACCTAGTTGTTTGATACAAAGCCTGTGCTCTCTGGGTAACACCACGCCACCATAACCAAAAAATGTAGCTAAAAGAGCAACATTTGGGGTGTGTATCTGGAGAGAACTGAAATGAGGGGTGATATAAGCAGGGCACCAGGGAAGTCAAAGGTGGTGGAAATCGTGTCCTAGGGCAACACTTCTCAAGTTTAAACAAGTAGACTAATCACCTGAAGATGTTGTTAGTTGAAGAATATCATTCAAGAGGTTTGGGTTGGAGCTGAGATCCTACTATTCTAACAACTCCTCAGTGATGTCAGTGTTGCCCAACCTCCAACCACACTTTGAGTAGCCAGGTGCTAATGCCGCTTGACTGTTTCAGTACCATGGACAGTGGACCCGGCGTGCCACACTGCCACCTCTGCCATTTCTCTCAAATCTCTAATATCTTCTGTGGGTAGATTCTTGTAACAAAATGCACAGACAGACTATTAAAAAAAAAAAACTGCTTCTTGGATTTGTACGTACCCTTTAGGTACGTGCAAATATATCCAGAGGAAAGAACTGGGGCTTTAGAAAGGAGAGAGCATATCTGCTTCTGCAATTTAAAAAGGGATGCTGCTACTGCTCCTCAGGTAGAAAGAATCTAATCAGGACAAATAGGGAATTCATAAAATATTTAAGCAATAGCATTAGCTTCAATATTATAAAGTATCTATTTGAGATATCTAACTTGCACATTTGATGAACAGAAATTAGCAGCGTCTTTCTGCCACTAAATCTACTCAACTATTAGCCAATGCATAATGAGAGAGAAAAATTTAAAATACAGCAAAATGCTACTCAAAAGAAGAGTGAAATTGAAATGATTTAAAATTTTTACTTTTAAATATATTTCTGCTATCTTTTACTTTCTTCTGGATTCTTTCTACCTAATACCATATTTTTAGGATAAACTCAAATAGACAATTTTCTTTGACTTTGTCCTTCTTTACCCCTTACTTTGCTGGCTACTCTGGGTGACAGCAAAGCTTCCTCAGGGGCTTTACGACTATCAATCTATTTCACAGCTGGAGCAGAGTAATTCAGATAAGAATCTGGCAAACAATTCCATTTGTTTGCCATTGAAGATATTTTTATTTTCTGGTTGAGGAATTTTTGCTCAGATCTAGAGATGTTATGGGCTACAATTAATGGCAAAAGCAAATGAGTACCATCCCACATAAACTTCACCAGTCTTCCCTTAGCCTTATTACATGATCTACTTAAGAATACTTGTTCTTTTCCATTCCAATGTGTGTTTTCAAAATCAATTCATTTAAAATGTGTTGCCATCCATTGGGCTTACTTGGTACATTTGTAAATTCTTGGTACATTTGTAGTGTACCAAGAACAAAAATGTTGGTTTGCATATTTCAACATTTTTCTCAAGCTAATTCTAAATTCCAGAGGAAGCATCTTACTCTATTAATAGCATTAAGACAAGCTTGGGTGTGTGTGTGTGTGTGTAACCAAAAATGTGATGAGGATCTGTGTCACATGTTAAAAGAGTCTTACATGTATTACTTCATTTAATTTGCAAAAAATACTTTGTAAATAAAATACTTTGACATACAGAATACTTTGAAATAGATTTGTTCCTACTTAAGGGTTGGGAGAAATGAGGGTTCATTTCCCTCGATTAGTATTTAGTTGAATTTGAATTATAGTGATTGTTTTGCTCCCATTACTCACTCTTGTAAGACGGGCTTGTTCTAGTGCAAATTGATGCATCTCAGAAGGACACTGCCAAAAATATTATGTGTGAAGTGCAGTGCAGCTTGATGGTGAGAGGTGCCATCCATTACCTCAAAGGAGGATATGGAGCTAAATTCAAAACCCATTACAGGCATGGTATTTTCACTGCTCTTTTTCAACATGGAGAGATACTGCCCATTAGCAGAGATTAAATAATTTACCTGAGTTTGTTTTGAGCACTCAATGCCAAGGAAGAGTTTATGAGAATGCCAAGAATTTATCTTGGAAGTTGCTTGGTCTACTGAATTACAAACAATCCTCTATAGAATATTTTATCCTTGTTTTTTCTGGGACTAATAGTAATTCTTTTAAATGCAAATAATTATCCTTTGGTGATCTTACATAGTTTATTTTAAGTTGGATCACTGAAATCTAAGTTCAAAAATGAATCATCAGTATTTATGACCAAAAGAATGTGCTGACGCCTCTTTCAAGGCCTTCATCTTTGAGGCAGGTTCAGTCTTACAGAATGTGAAATGGTTAGATGACCATTTTAAATGTGCCACTACTTGTCTTAGGATGTGATGTTTGATGATCTTGATCATTTGTGCCGATTCTTCATTTCCTAGGAAGCCACTAGGAAACATAATTAGGAAATATCTCTCAGGGGCTGTACAGAAAAATGTGGTTTCAAGATACTTTGTTATGAATTGAAGAGGTTACAACTAAAAGGAAGGCCCCTTGGAATCACAGCCCTTGAATGGGATGCCTGCACAAATGTGTGAGAACACCTAAGCAAGTTGAGCAGGTGGCTGTGGATTAAAGAGTATAGAGACAGGTGGGGCAAAAATAAAACTTACAAATGGTTTACAGGGGTGACTCATTTCTCTACCCCTTCCAACTTCCAACCCCTTTAGTGTTTAGTTTTGTTTTTAACATTTTGATTGTGAAATTTTTACTAAAAGTGTCAAATCTCCCAATGCTTCTAGTCAAGACAGGAAAAGTGTACCAAAGAAATCCATTTCTACAGCAGTCTCTCCTCATTGCCAAATCTGATATCCAAGATTCTTTTTTAATGTTAAAGTTTTTCATGGAATTCTCTTCTTTTTCTCGTACATTTCCCACATCCAGAAACAAATTTTTGTTGAAAATGAAATCAGCAGACTGCACATTGAAAGACACAAATTCACTGCACTAGAATGCCATACTTGTCTTCCAGTCATTAGCTTAAATATATTCAGGAGACCCACAGGTACACCCTACACCCAGCGCTGGGGGATTGTATGCTCTGTACATGGCAGGGTCGTGGGTGGACTATCTGGTAATCCCGTTTTACATAAAACTTTATTTACTGAATTGACCTGCATATATACAATCAACAGTTTGGTCTCTGCCAAATAGGAGGTACCTAGTATAACCTTTAGCAGCTTTCCAGGTGGCAGAGTGGTAAAGAATCCGCCTGCCAATGCAGACGACACGGAGACCGAGGTTTGATCCCTGGATCAGAAGATCATCTGAAGGAGGAAATGGCAACCCAAGTCAGTATTCTTGCCTGGAAAATTCCACCGAGCCTGGTGGGCTACAGTCCATGGGGGTCACAAAGAGTTGTACGACTGAGCGCGCGCGTGCATACACACACACACACACACACACACACACACACACGCACACGTCAGATAACCTTCTTCTCTGTGAATCGGGGACAGTCCCCACTTACTGGATGTTTGAGGGTAAGGAAGATTAACCCATACTCCTCCTTGGCTGTGACGTTTACAGTTGAACCTAAGTACTGCTCACCGAAGCTCTCAAAGATCCGGTTCGCCCTCGTCCGCCCTGCCCATGACCCTCATATCGGGCCACTCTCGCGGGGCTCTTTTCGGTGCTAGATCGGGTGGGCGCTCCAGGGCCGTGTTGATAGTAGACGCCGGGTCTGGTTCCGCTCGCGCAGCGCTCGCGCAGCCCGCCAGGGGGACCCCGACCAGCTCAGGCAGCGTCTGATAAGAGCGAGTCCGAGGGGCGTGGAGCGAGAGTCCTGCAGCGTCGGCTCCAGGAATACCCAGAATCAGCCGGGGCTTCCCCACTGGTGCAGGGGCTGGTGGGACCCCGGCTCCGAATCCTGGGGTTCCAGTGAGAGGCGCGCCCGGCTGGTGGGTGTCTTCTTTTCCACTCTCTGGGCTTCCAGCAGGGAGAAGAGCCCCAGAAAGCGGGTATTTTGTTCCCAACGATAGGTTTTGTCTGCGGTGATCCCTGCACTTCAAGTACAACTTTGAGGCCAGGGTACGCCTCCTGGGGTCTGGGAGTCCGGGGGAGGGGGATTGGATTTTGTCTGCATCCTCAAGGAGGAGGCTGGCGGCTAGAGTGGGGGCGGCAGGGCCTGGGGAGTTCCTACCGGTCGTGGGCAGCGAGAGACTCGCGCGCACCCGGGTCGCGATCGCGTGGCCACGCTCCTGGAAGCCCGCCCGGCACCCTACGCGCCGCCCCCAGACTCCTCTTTCTGCGACTGGAGCGTGAGGTCGGTGGGGATCCGTTCAGTGGGGATCTGAGCACTGCTGAAAACTTTTCTCCTCTCAGCCCCCGTGAGTCTTTTGTCTTGTGCGGCTGAGAGTCCCTGTCCGCTGCCCGGCGCACGGCGCCGGGTGACCACCGAGGGCAGGAGCGCTCGGACTCCGTGAGCCCTATGGCTGCGGCCGGCGGCCCGGCGACCCGCGGCTGGCACAGCCAGCGGCGCGCCCCCAGCCCCGAGGCCGCCGCCCCCACCCACTTCGGCCCTCCCGCAGCCCTCGCCGTCCGCCCCCTCGCCTGACTCATCCGCCCGCGGTGGCCGCGCCGCGTCCGCTGCCCGAGCCCCGCCGGGATGGGGAGGGAGACCGCGGCTGCCCAAGGCTGCGGAGGTTTCTGCTGACGCCCCCAACCCCGCTGCCTCCTGCGCTCTGCTCGGGAGGCGCCCGACGTCCCACCCGCTCCGGGAGTGAGAGCCGTGAGAGGCGACTGGACCCCCGAGGCCCCGCGCTCGGGACAGGTGAGGAGGGAAGAAAAGAACGCAGCCAGGGATGGGAAGGTGGGTGGGCAATCGGTGCAGTTGAAACCGGGCGCTGCTTCACCACCCTCTCCCTCCCCGCGCCACCTCGGCCCCCAGAGTTAGGATAAACACTGACTCCTGAAGTTTGGGGAATAAACCAAACCCGCCATCAGTTCTGGACTCCCCAGTACCCGGAGCGCAAGAGGAGCGGTGTAGGGCAGCCTCCCAGGACCCCGGAGCCTTGGAGCGGCTGGCTGGGTTTCTCCAAGCTACACCCTCCTTTGTCTCCGTTCCAGAGTCAGCATTCTCTGTAAAGATGTCCACAGTATTAATTTATAGTAGTTCTTGGCAAAAGCAAAGTGTGGTCAGGGTTTCCTAAAGCAAAATCTGTATGTGGTAGGATCTTCATAGACAAAATGGAGAGGCGAAGCAATTATTTGCCCAATTCAGCGCTATTCTTCTCCGTATATAATCTGTCCTTAAGAGAAAGGGCTGAGCGTTTGCAAGATTTGCTCCATTAATCATTCTTTTGCTCTAATTAATTGCCCAAGCCAGCATTTCACATTTTGTAGGTACAGGCTCTCTGTGGGTATTTACTGCCACTAGTTTTCGACTGAGAAGTATGTGTCTGTGTGTGTGAATGGTGTATATAATCAGAATAACTCATTTTTCAGTACCAGGCATAGGCAATGCCAGAAAGTCAGATGCTTCCCATATATGTAATTTACTCACTAAAGTCAGATCAAGTACACCTTAGCCTGGTATTGGACTATGCATGTTGGACCTAAGTGTTTATTACCTTTTTTTTTTTCCTAAAGACCTTCAAAAGTACTTGTGGACAACAGAAAGCATTTCAGGAATTGACAATTGATCTTATTTGTCAGTAAGAATATTGAACTCTTTAGGTTTTGCTGTCAAACCAAGTTCTAAGGTACACTTTTTGTAGTTCTTTATGAAGAACTACAAAATTATGAACAAATATTAACAGCTCTGTGAAAGCTATTAACTTTGCTGGCTTGTCATGTCTTGCATTACAGAAACACGTAAAATGACCTTCAGTTTGTTATTTGGCCACCAATACCGGAACATATCACCATTTCGTGAAAAGTAGGCTGAACTTCAAAACTTCTCAAACCTTACTTTGTTTTTCCACTACTTTTTCCCTATACAGAAGCAGCCACTAAAGCATGAAACACTTTAATTTCATGCTTCTCAGACAGCTTAAGTGAAGGAGTTGTTCTTAACAGAAAATAATGTTTCTCTTAAGTAAATTAATGTTTGAGATTTTTTTTTTTAACTCTTAAAATATGTCTTCTGAAGTGTTAGGAATGATTTTTCTCTAATGAAGTCTTAGTATAGAGCTCATTATTGTGAGATGATTTAACTATAATTTGTAACCTTGGTTATAATTAGCTTTGTATCCTAGGCTGGGGAAGCTTTCAGTGAAAGAGAGTTGTATGGGGAGCATCTGTATGGTTTGCAGGCAGCTGACAGAGAGATTTAACCTGTTGCTTCTGAGTCAGGTTCAGGGAAATATATGTAATATCCAAAGGCTTTCTGGAAGGGATTCTTCAGGAAAGGTCACTGTAAAGTGTCATGGCTGCTCTTTTTATTCCAATTTAGAGGAATTACTAGTGATGCTTTCGAACATTCCAAGAGGTTGCTATACTTGAACTTTTGTAGCTTCAGCATTTTGACAACAGCTCACTGGACAAAGATAACTACTAGCATATAGGGGGAGAGGATTCAAACCGTTTATTTAAATTTTCTTATTCCCATGATAAATCTCAGCATAAAGGAACAGAAATTTAAGAAAATAGATAAGAACAAAGATAAGAACAGATGTCACTTTTTATGTTTCTTCAACAAAATTGGTAGACGATAAAATTAAGTCTTCATGGTAATACCTATTACTTATCATATAGAATGTAGAGTCTAAAAGAGGAGGCAATTCTAAAATAAATTTCATTTCATGTTACTTTCGCTAAATGAGAGACAGCATGAGGAGTTCAGTCAAACAAAGCACGTTTGGGAAAAGAACTTGTGTAGAGATGGAAAAAATGTGTCTGCATTAAGATGGACCCTTCATTTTATTAAGGGATATATGATTTGCAGTTTTGTCAAGGGTATTTGTTTCAGGATTTAAGATATGCTTTGTATGCTAAGATCTGGTATGTGTCCAGCCATTCAGAAAACATCCGTGAACCCTTGTCATGGTGCTAGGTTTGCTGATTGGTGGCAAACTAGCCTCTCCTCCTGGGAGTTTGCAGGCTGACAGGGAGAGGACTGGGAAATGTGTCAGATCACTGAGCATCTGCAATGGTCCTTGAGCATCAGGGGTCTGGTCCACACTGGATTTCCAAGGGCATTGGATGGGGAGCTGGAAAACCCAAGTTGTTATCCTGGCTGAGATATTGGTTATGTGGCCTTGGATACCTTTCTAGGCTTTTCAGTCTCTCTGCTCTCATTTGGCAGACCAAGGACTTTGGACTGTGGTCTTTTCATCCTCTTTGTAGAATGCTGCATGATGAAGAGAAATCAGGATGTGGTGGGGCTGGTGTGGTGAGCAGAGTTTGGGTTGGGAGAAGACAGACTGGAGACTGCATTGGATGTTGGGAAAGAGTAATGACCATGATAGTAGGAGGTCAAGGAGACTGAACATCTGGCCCATCACTGATTCTACAAGTTCAAAATAGATAACAAAATAATGAATTAGCAACATTCACTTAGTCCTTGATGGTTTTCAGTGAATTTTCACAAATAATGGCAGTTGATTTTCTTTACATTTCCAAGAGGTTATTCAAGT
Organism: Bos taurus; assembly: GCF_002263795.3. NCBI lineage: Eukaryota > Metazoa > Chordata > Mammalia > Artiodactyla > Bovidae > Bos > Bos taurus. The sequence continues at coordinate 68,457,872 of NC_037336.1, forward strand.
AGAAAGGTGATGAAACCAGGACTAATTTCGCAGAGCATGTTTGTGCCAGTATGCTCCATTGCTTTTTTGCAGGATCTGTAGAGACAAGAGAAGCTAGAACACACTTTGGAAACCTTGTGTAAATAGGAGACAGAAATATGGGTGGCATCAGATTTTAGTGGCGTTTCAAATGTATGAGGAAAAGTTTAGGTTATATTCTGGAAGATGTGTGCGTGCTAAGTTGCTTCAGTTGTGTCTGACTCTTTGTGATCCCATGAACTGTAGCCCGCCAGGCTCCTCTGGCCATGGAATTTACCAGGCAAGAATACTGGAGTGGGTTGCTCCAGGGGATTTGCCCTGCCCAGGGATTGAATCCACATCTCCCACATTGCAAGCAAATTCTTTACTGATGAGCCACTGGGGAAGCCTATACTGGAAGCTAAGAATCTCCAATTGTGATATTAAGACCTGAAACATCTGAAATTCTGATTGTTAATCTTTAGTTTGATTACTCCTGTTCAGGGCTTCCTCCTCATCTCATTCCCCTTCCCATCCCCAGCAGGAATTCTGGTGATTTGAGTATTACAGTCATGGATAAGACTCTTCCAGAAACTTTGAGTGCAATTGGAAAAAGAAAATTCTCATATAAAGATGGGCATTCTTGGGCCATTGTACTATTAATCAATGGAATATGTTCCAGTAGCAAGTTATTCTTTGGAAATTTTGTCACCAGAGGTGAAATTACACAAAATTCATGGGAGCGTGAGCAAAGTGGGAAGATGTGGACATGTAAGTTCTTTTCTACAGTGTCCTTGTCACTCTGCTCCAGACATAAAGTACACTAATGGAGGTCAAGTCCCCTCCCCTTTACCCTGTGTTCCTGCAGAAGAGAGTTATCAGGATTCATCTGGTTATGCACGCGAGGAACCTACATTTAACTGTGTTAAGCAAAAAAAAAAAAAAAGTATATTTATTGGCTCATGTGACTGGAAAGTCCAAAGGTGAACTTTGCTTTAGTCATGGCTGGAACACAGAGCCTCATGGCTGGAACACACACCCTCTCTCCCCATTTCTCAGTTTCTCTTCTTTCCGAATCAGCTTCATTCTGAGGCCCCTTTCCATGTGTTTCACATGCTGAGAAAGGTGAGCATTGGTGGTACCAAACCTGCATTCATGGGCTTTTGATCCATAAGAAGAGAAGACTTGTCTCTTCCAGGTCCCATTTATGGAAGTCTTCTAAAAGGTCTCTGATTGGTTGTGCTTGGCGGTCATTGACTCAGTCTCCGTGTCCAACCAAGAGTTCTGCTGAAATAGATTTGGACTGGAAGGCGTGCCCGACCCTGTTTGTATGTGGTGCTGGTGGTGGAGTGGGGCAAAGGACTGGGAGGGGCACCATGACTGACGGTTCTGTCAAGAGCTTATAGATCCTCCAAACTTATGAGGCTGCCAATCAAAAACAGCATGTCTATTACTGGGGAGGATTGCTCCCTCCTTTTGGGGAATAGCCTCCTGGACAATGATGTGAAGTTTGTGTGTAGAGGCAACTCAGATGCCCAAGGCCATGCAAAATCCAGAAATGGGACCTTCCTCCCAGCCAAGGCAAAGTCATGAGATGAAATAATTCCTTCCATGTCTAGAGTTTGGTAATAGGGTCCAGAGGATTACGGAGTGAGGAACCCACCATTTATCCATGTCCATGTGCTTTTAGGAAACACCCTTGTGCCCTATTTTCAGCCTAGGGATTTTATTTTCAAAAGCCTTGGTCATCCTGGGATCATGAGATTGGAGACCCCCTATTTTGGGCATTACAAGATCTAGTGACACAGTGACAGTTTGAACGAGGAAGTAAAGTGATGAACATACAACTATTGTTTTAAACAGATTTGTTGAGATTGTGGGAACTGGGCAGAGAGGAAGCAGTGGGCAGAGATTAGGGTTATCGCTTAGGAGGCCGAAGATGATTGGTCCCAATAAAATATTGGCTTGTGTGAGCAACTTTATGAAGGTCTGATGAGGACTAGGGAGCCTTTGTGTTGACAGAAGTATTGGAAGGATAAAACAAATCGGGAAGGACAAGACCAGAAGGTAGGCTGGGTCAGTAGGTGAAGTGACTATGTGTTGTACATTTGTTCATAGCAAACGGGCTGTATCGAGAGACGTCCTGTAGCCACCACACATCCTGGGGGCAAAGCCTTTATATGTGTAGCACTGACATTTATCAAAGACCTAACTTCTGTGCCAGGTCCCATGTTACATGCTTTACATCCATTACTCATAAAAGCCCTCTAAGATGCGAAAACAGAAAGTAAGGGAAGTAAATGACTTGCTCAGGGTTATACGGTCATTAAGTGGATTCAAACCCTGGCAATCTGAAACAAAAGCCTGTGCTTAAACTATGCAACACTGTCTCTCAAAGTCAAGATAAAAATCCAGTACATCAGGCCAAATTGAAGGATGAGTGCCAAACTGGACCATCCGATGGGCATCCAGACTGCCAGGAATACAGGCCAGACAGAGGGGATGGAATGGAGGCTATTGGAGTGAAGAGGTAGAGCATCGGGGTTCAGTAGCAAACTTAGTGCCTGAGTAAGAAAGGCACAGGCATAGATTCTTGGCTTGGGGTTTGGGTGCGGTGAGGAACGTGGGTAGGAACAGCTCAGGAAGTTGAACAGGTGGGCAGATCAATAGAACAACTAGAGCTTGATTGTTGATCTGAGGCCAGGAACTCTGCCATCTGCCTCGCTTTAAATATCCTTCATGATGGAAGTCAATACAAATACAGCATGGGCAGCTCCTTAGAGGGAGACGGAGTTCTATTAGTTGTCAGGCACTATTGGGGAAAAAAGAGCTAACATTTGTAGAGCACCTGCCATGTGCCTTCTATACATAATCTCACCAAATCTTCATTAGAGTCCTGGGAGGAGATGTATTGTGGCTTTTTTTTTTTTTGGTTGTTGAGCCAGGAAATGAAGGCTTAGAGAGGTTAAATTACTTGCCTGAGCTCCTGGAGCCAGACTGGAAGTTGAAGGAGCTGTCATGGAAACTGAAATCTATCTGTAGCTCAGTCTCATCCTGAGTCTTCAGGGAGTCATCCTGGTTCCGGCAGGGCAAGGTCAATTTCAACTCTGGGCCATAGACTTGGGGAAGTCAGCAGAGGCATATGATTGGAAAGGGAGACTGTGAGTTGAACGTTTAGACATTTGAATGGGAGCTGAGAGCAGGTCATCTGAACAGAGTTGTCCAGCAGGACTGTATCTGGCTTTGGCAGAAAACTCAATAACCTAGTAGATTTTTCCCCTCAGTGCAGGATCTCTATCATTACGCAGGATAGATACGTCAGCAAGTCAGATGTTTGGAGGGCTTAATTTTAGTTACTGATTTCAGTTGAAGAGAAGGGACCTTTGCCAGCTGCTATGGCCTGAATTTACCTTTATACATGCAGGTACTTTTCCCAGAAATATGATAAATAAGAAATAGATACATAGAGGAAGAGCATTAGCACATGCTCAATGTCGCAAGAATGTAGAATACACTCCAGCTATAAATGTCCGTACTTGAAGATGCTCTAAATGATGAAATATTTAGAGTTATTTACTGATGAAATATGAGTGATATATCATTTCCCAACAAATGCAAGGTCAAATTGGTCACTGTGTAAATTTGACTGGATGTAGGCGTTTGCTGTGTGCAGTGAACTGTGTATACATATGGTAAGAAGAAGGGGAATGAGAAGGTACATGAGAAAAAATATTTGAGACATATTTTTGAGACTCCATAGCTCATTTGGAGAAGTGAGACAGTCATGTTTAAAATGTTAAAGCAGCACAATAGAATAGTATGATTTTAGAGTTGACGGGATCTTTCAGACAGTGATCAAGATCACAGTGCTAGCCAGTACTATGAAGTACAAACTTATTAGGAGCAGTTGAACATAAATGTTATGGAAACTAAAAAGAATGGAACTGTCTGAGCCTGGAAGACAGATCAGGGGAGGCTTCCTAGAGGAGGCAAGTTCTGATGAGCATGTGACAGAAGGGGTTTCCAGGTAGCATGCTGCTGCTGCTGTTTTGTCACTAAGTTGTATCTGACTCTTTTGCAACCCCCACGGACTGTAGCCCACCAGGTTCCTCTGTCTATAGGATTCCCCAAACAAGAATACTGGAGCGGGTTGTCATTTCCTTCTCCAGAGGATCTTTCTGATCCAGGGATTGAACGCACGTCTCCTGTTTGGCAGGTGGATTCTTTAGCACTGAGCCACCTGAGAAGCCCAAGGTAGCATGACCAGGAACTTATAAATATCCTGTAGCCAGAGACCACCGGGAAATGACTTGTAGTTGAACAGGTTATGTTTGCTACTTGTTACAGTGAAGGAAAATGTACAGTCCAGGAAAACATGGAGCATTGCAGTAAATGTTAGAAATGAGTGATTATAGGAGTTGGTCTTGTAAGTGATTTGAAAGAGGGTTTAAAGAAATAGGACTTTGCATTGAAGCAGAAATAATCTTATGAGTTTGTATCTTAATAAGTCTTATCTAGAAGTAGCAAGACTAGAGAGGCTAACACTATTATTGGCAAAGATGCAGCAAACACTCATTAGCCAGATTAGGAGACTACTGGTCATTTAGGGGATTGGATATTTGTGCTTTTTTGTTCAGATAAGATTACACAGTGGTCTTCTTTTTGTCCTGATCCATCACGGTCACAGAGTGGCCTTATCTGGTGTTGATACTCTGTGAAATCATTTCCATCCAACAAGAGAGCCCCAGGGCCAGCTCCCAGATGCCTGTTCTACTTTTGTGCTCTTTCATAAACTGGAAATTACGTTCCACGGGGTATCTGATTTTATGCACTGACCAAGATACCCATTTACAATAGGAGCCTGTTAGTGAATACTTCTTTGAGGGTTATTGAGGTGATTTTCTTCCTATTCTGTAAAATTGTACTTAATGTTAACAGCGTTTATTAAGTTCTCACTGTTTACTAGGTACCCTGTAAGATTCCAGGGATGTCAAGATAACAAGGATCTCAAGAATCTTATAATCTATTGAGAAAACCACATGTGAATCAGTGATTATGATGCATTGAAATAAAACTGGTAGAGATATGAGAATGGGTAAAGAATAACAGGGGCTTTGGGGATGAAAGTGATGCTGAGAAAAAGCAGGCTCTTCTGCAAACAGTGAGCTAATCACAGAGGTGCTGAATAGGTTGGCAACTGCTGAGGTATGTTTGCAGTTTGGAGAATCAGCATCTTTGGGCTGAAATGCAGTATGAATTCAGATTCTCCATCCTCTCTCTAAGCTGATCTTAGCATAGAAGAGGCATACATTTTTGGCTCACTTGGCAAACCAAGTATCAGATCAGCTCAGTGAAAGAATGAGAACATACATGTGCAAGCGTTTGTAATACAGTAGGGTTACTTATTAAAAGGAAAACTCCCACAATTATGGAGAGGATCTACATGGTTAACACCAGGCTATGGTCATTTAGGTTTAAAGGCTCCTGGGAACTGTTAAATCATACTAAAAATGATCAACCTGGTAATTATGAGACAAGGCTGGGTGCTTTATGAACTATGCCTATTATTACCCTTAGAGAGAGTTATTGGTATGTAACTCAGTGGATTTGTGGCACTAATCTATGGCCCTCACATCTACAGGGATGGATATGAAGGTGGAGCCTGGGATTCCCATGAATTTAAGGTCAGACATGTTAACAAATTAGAGGTAACCCTAACCAATCTAACATTAGTATGATCCCATTAGGTAAAAGATCTGTATTCTACTGGTGTGACCACTTAACAGCTTGCGTGTGTGTGTGTGTGCCTTCAATGGGGTTGGAGGATGTAATTGACCATATCTAAGCCTTAACATGGAGAAGGCAATGGCACCCCACTCCAGTGCTCTTGCCTGGAAAATCCCATGGATGGAGGAGCCTGGTAGGGTGCAGTCCATGGAGTCGCGAAGAGTCAGACACAACTGAGTGACTTCACTTTCACTTTTCACTTTCATGCACTGGAGAAAGAAATGGCAACCCACTCCAGTGTTCTTGCCTGGAGAATCCCAGGGACAGGGGAGCCTGGTGGGCTGCTGTCTATTCACACAGAGTTGGACACGACTGAAGCGACTTAGCAGCAGCAGCAGGGTTACTTAGCATTTCTGAAGGATGTTATTATTTCTAATCATAAAAGTATACATGCTTCCAATGAAAACTTTGGAAAATACTTTATGTATTTTTAAAAATCAGGGAGAAAGTTTGCCTATAATCCCATGACCCAGAAGTACCCATAACATTTTGGCATTTTTCTTCTTTATTTTTAATGAAGTTTTTCCATAGTTAAATGCGCTCTGTTTGCTTAACCTTATGCCCTAAATATTTTCCAGCTTCTTGGAAAGCTTTATTAATGTTGTATAATATTTGATTGCATGATTTACCAAAATTTATTAGCTATTCCCTTAAAATTGGACCTTTAGGCTGTTTCCAAATATCTGGTATTATAACTGGCATTTTGATGAAATCTTTGTTCATATTTCAGATTACTTCTTTAAGGAAGATCCATGGAAGGGTCATTCCAGGGTCAAAGAGTAAGAATACTTTAAGACCTTTGGTACTTACTGCCAAACCGATTTTCAGAGTAGGTAAACTTGTGATTGCCAGTGCACAGAAATCCCCTCTCACCTGCTTGCATGAGGGGTTACTTATTTTTTTCTTAAGTGAATAGCAGTTTTGCCAATTGCTGATTTTGTTCCTTTGTTACCAAGACCTCTCTTTTAGAATGGTGATTGGTCAGATGTTGTGATGAGTCACTCCATTAAAAAACATTATTCACAGAGTGGCCCTGAATATCCAGATAGGGGCCCATGACAGAGAGAACATTAGTTTGTGAATGATTTCTTAAAGCCAGTGACAGGCAGGCACATCTTGTAAGGGCACTCTTCAGACCTTTGTGTGGAGCACCTCCTAGTGAAGGTGAGGCTGGATAAAGGCCCCACTTTTCAGGCCAAAATCCTCTGCCAACTCTGTCCTGTAGTTTGGCGGTTGGGTGCTTGGACTCCTGGACTCCTGGAACATTTGGGATCATTGTGCTTGTGGTCCCTACACTGTTGGAAGGGGCTGTCATCCAGGGAGCATGGGTCTGTGTCTATTTTGTTCACGCTGTTCTCTGAGCAGGCGACCCAGGTGGGTACAATGTGAGGTCGGCTGTGCCCTAATGTAGCATGTGGACACCTGAGAGATACCCCCTCCCCAAAGCCCTCTGCCCTCTTAGTCACTGATCCACCCCCCCCAAACAAGTCAAGCAAAGATCCTGAATTTTGAACTTTCTGGGTTTACTCCCTTTCCCAAAGACTAGCCAACCATATCAAAGTGTCTTGTTTTCAGAGTGATAAACCTTGCTTTATTCCACAAGAAGGAGGAACTTGGAGCTTACCCAAACCTCCATGGGGAGTTTTGTTGTCCAAAACATTGCTTCAGACTACAAGGGAACTATTGAACTTACCACCGCAGTCAGTTTGAGGTGGTTTTTGAGTTCCAATTTCAGTTTTTCCACAACTGCTATTTTGCTGCAGAAATAATTTACAACTACAATAAAAATACTTCTGGTTTTCTTCTAAGAGTTGGAGGGGAAAATTATTATAGTGTTATGATTCCATTTTCTTTTGTGGATCTCAGTAATTTTGAGCAAAATTGTTTTCATTCATTTGTTCACCAAATCATTATTTAGCGAGATTCATTTAGTAGTTGCTGTTGAATCATATTTATGACCCATTTTGGTCAAATGTGAGGTCATCTTATACATGGTAATGTAGAAAAACGGGGAGGAAATCATGACCTAAACATTTATTGGTTGCTTTCTGATGAGACATATAAAAGTCCTCATAGCTTGCATAAAGTAGTACCCAAAGTACCCACGCTCTGTAGGAAGTTCATTAATTAATAATTGATTCAATAAATGTTACATGCTGGTAACGGGATATGGTAGGCATCAAAACAGAGGTTGTGGTGGAGTGTACATCTAAGTGGGAAAGACAGGTCTGCTTCAGAGAGTAGAAAGTGCTTGTGAGGAAAGTAAGGAAATCTAATGAATAGAGTGCCTGGGTTTTTGTAGATCGAAGGGTAGGAAGGACTTCTCTGTGTTTGAGACATTTGAACTAAGACCAGTCTTGCATACTGAGGAAGGGGTGTGTGCACGCATGCTAAGTCACTTCAGTTATGTCCGGTTGTGTCCAACCTTTTGCAACCTGATGGACTGTAGCCCACCAGGTTCCTCTGTCCGTGAGATTCTCCAGGCAAGAATACTGGAGTGGCCTGCCATGCCCTTCTCCAGGAGATCTTCCCAACTCACAGATTGAACCCACGTCTCCTGCAGCTCCTGCATTTCAGGTGGATTCTTTACCACTGAGCCACCGAGGAAGCACATTGGGAAGGGGAAGTAGGCTTTATTCTCAGGGCACTGGGAAACCATTAGGAAGTTTTTATTTGGGAGCATGATATTTGAGGTCATTTATTAAAAATAGGGTTGAGGGGGTTTCCCGGCTAAGTGGTTAAGACTTTGCCTTTCAATGGAGGGGACGCTTACTTGATCCCTTTTTGGGGGACTAAGGTACCACACACCACAGGATGCAGCCAAAAATTAAAAACCTAACCACAGGGGTTGAGATTAAGAATGTTAAGCAGTTCCTCGCTGTGATGATCGTATTGGAAGTGAGAACAAAAGTGGCATTCGCACTTAGAAACTTCTTGGGTTGTTCTGTTCAAGGTGTGCCCTGTATCACTAAGTGGCTGAAAACATTCCATGAACAGTACGCATATGTGTGTGCACGCTAATTCACTTCACTAGTGTCTGACTGTGACCCTATGGACTATAGCCCGCTAGGCTCCTCGGTCCATGGGATTCTCCAGGCAAGAATACTGGAGTAGATTGCCGTGCCCTCCTCCAGGGGATCTTCTAGACCCAGGGATTGAACCCATGTCTCTTATGTCCCTTCATTGGCAGGTTGGTTCTCTATCACTAGCATCACCTCCATAAACAGTATATCCACCTTTAACAGTATATCACCCTCCATAAACAGCATTCAGTTCAGTCGCTCAGTCGTGTCCGACTCTTTGCAACCCCATGAACTGCAGCACGCCAGGCCTCCCTGTCTATCACCAACTCCCGGAGTCTACCCAAACCCATGTCCATCGAGTCAGTGATGCCATTCAACCATCTCATCCTCTGTCATCCCCTTCTCCACCTGCCCTCAATCTTTCCCAGCATCAGGGTCTTTTCAAATGAGTCCCTTCAAAAAGTTTTTAATATAAATACAAATATTTATTTATCCAAAGAATATAAGCAGCTTAATGAGTCTGCCACGAAGTTCTTATGTAAAGCTTTTTTAAAAAAAAACAACTGTTCCTAGCATAGTGGGTCTTCCATGGTAGCTCAGCTGGTAAAGAAGCCACCTGCAATGCAGGAGACCTTGGTTCTAATCCTGGGTCTGGAAGATCCCTTGGAGAAGGGATAGTTTACCCACTCCAGTATTCTAGGGCTTCCCTTGTGGCTCAGATGGTAAAGAATCCGCCTGCAATGAGGGAGACCTGGGTTCAGTCCCTGGGTTAGGAAGATCCCCTGGAGGATGGCATGGCAACCCACTCCAGTATTCTTGCCTGGAGAATCCACATGGACAAGGGAACCCGGCAAGCTACAGGCCATGGGTCACAGAGTCGGACACGACTGAACAACGAAGCACAGTACAGCATAGTGACTTGTGTATGGTATGCATTCAGTAAATGTTTGCTGAATCAGTTATAATGAATCTTCTATACTGTCAGTAAAATATCATCCTAGGATATAGAATCACATTGAAATAACAGTATTTTTATGAAAAGACCAAATAATATCTTTGGAAAAAAATTAGATAACATGTTAACTGTACTATGAATATTAATGATTTTCAATTAGAGTCAAATTAACAGTTAAAATATTGAATATAAATATCTAATACACAGCTATAATTATCTTCTTTAAATACCTCTCACCACACAGTATAGGTGGAAATCTCTGCAAAGTCCACACATTAGATAAAGGTTTTGCTAGTATCAGTTGTTTTTTTCACACTCTATTTAGCACATGTGAAAATAAGCACATTCCTTATTTATTTTATGAATCTCCCAATTGTTGAACCAACCTCTGTTCAGAACTCTTCTGCCAGCCCCCACAGAATGGAATATAGATGGTTATAGCATATAATTAGTGATGTTTGTTAATGAATGTTTAACTCAGTGTCTTCCAGGAGACTGAGTTCAAAATATCCTCTCTGAGTCATCAGACATTTATGGAGAGTGTGCCAAGTGCCGTCCATTGTGGTCAGTTTTGGGAGTTAACAGGCATAGGAACTCACAGTCCAGTGGGCAATCTGGTCAGTACTTAGAGCAAAGAGGAGAGTTTTGAAAGATGATCTTTGGGTAGCGTCCTTGAGTCTAAGCTTGGGGAAAGGAGATAGTAGTGAGTGAAGCTATGCATTACTTCACAGAAGTAGAATTTGGTTAAGTGTTTTTTTCAAAGACAGATTACGAAAAGAAGACAAAGATGAAAAAGGCAGCATGTGCCTTCCATCTTTAGGTAACAGGGCCACTTGCGTCCTGATTCTCATTTCTGTTGAGATTCCCGTGGGGATTTCCCGGCTGTCAGTGACTCAGTGTTCATTTGGCACTGGCTGCAACATCCTCCTCGCTTCAACACCAAGCCCCATGAAGCCCGCCCCCTTGGCTCACAAGCCTTGGGATCTACCCCATGGCCTCCACTCCTGCTGACCCTCACATACTCCTGCAGCTTCATTTTATTTTTTTGACCGCACTGTGCAGCACATGGCATCTTAGTTCCCTGACCAGGGATTGAACCATATCCCTGCATTGGAAGTACAGAGTCTTAAACACTGGACCACTAGGGCAAGTCCCCACATATTCCTGCAGCTTTAGATTGGCAGATTCTTGACTCTGCTGCCTTCTTGGTTGCTAGCAGAGCATCACTTATTCATTGCTTTATTCGTTCATTCACTCATTCATTCTTTCAATAACTATTTTTTTCAGTATCTACTCATTTAAACACTGGCTATATAATGGAAAACAAAGCCAAGTTCCTCTCCTTATGATCCCTATGTTCCAGTTGGAGGAGACAGCCAATGTGTGTATAGTTGTAATGACAAATATTAAGAAGAATGAAGCCCAGCTCAGGAACAGAGAGCACTGGGATGGGGGTAGAGGGGCGGGTAGTATAGCCTAGACACAGAAAGCCTCAGGGATCAGGTCTGAAATTTGAGCAAAGATGTGATTCAAAGGGAGGGAAGGAGTCATTAGAATGTCTGGGTGGGAGGAGAGCTCCAGGCTGAGAGCAGGAAGTGCAAAGGCCAGAGGAGGCAGCAGGAGAGGTGGGAGTAGGTTTGGAATGTTTGAATAGCAAAGAGGCTGGTGTGATTAAAACAATGCACGGGCTTATAGAGGGCCTTGGGACCTTGAGGGAACTTTGGACTTTACTCTGAGAAGCGAGGAAGCACCTGCCAGGATCCTACTCTACCCGAAGCTTTGTTAGGCCCAATCTAATAGAATTAACTAGTTTCGGGAAGGAATATGCAGTGAGTCGAGGTCTGTTCATCCCCCGTAGATGGGCCTGATGGGCCTGAACTCCAACTCAAGATTCTTGAAAGTGATGTGATCAAATGAGAGTGCCATTGACAAAGACTTTGAATCAAGGATAACCCAGAGAATTTCAAAGGGGATGTTTTACTTTGGGTGTGAGCAGAATTTGGTTGTGGATAGAAAACAGTATGCATTCACAGATTCAGTGCCCTGAGGAGACTTTTTCATATAGTAAGAAATCTGAAGACTGGAGAACTCGTCTACTTTTGCTAAAGTTCACTTGCTAAGTATTTGATGCAGATACAAGATTAAAATCCAGGCCTTTTTCCTCTTGATGTTGACTCTTGAGAAAAGGGGTGATGCACATGGGTTAAGCAAGAGAAACAATGTGAAATTTGGCCTGAGATTAGCTACCTAATAAGAACCGGAACTGTCAGGGTTAGTGACTTGGAGCATGCCCATCAGCATCAGCATAAGCATGCCCATAAACATCAGCATTTGTTTGGTCAACAGATGCCCATGGAACAACTGCTGTGTTCTCGGTATGACTGTGTGTGATGCTGGGGGAACAGGGAGCTGTGTTCACAGGGGCAACAGGAAGCTTGTACTATAGTAATAGAGGCAAATAATAATAATAATAAGTCATAAGTAGTAAGTGTGGTTTGTAACATGAAGACACAGGCTGCTAGGAGAGAGGGTCATGAGTCAGAGGGGAAATGAAGGTTCCCCTGAGAAATGTCTTAAGATAGGACCAGAGACCAGAGGAGCTTGTCTGGACAAGATCCTTGCCAGAGAGAAAAACCCAGGCAGGAAGGTTTAAAAAGGAAGGAGTTGGGTTGTTTTTGAGAAACAGGGAGCAAGTTGTGTTATTGGATCAAAGTGAGCCTAGGAGAGAGAGTGGAAGGAAAAGTTGTAAGCTGGGCCAGCGGCATCATGTAGTGTCCTGAGGGAAGTGGAAATCCGAAGAGCCAGCTTTGAGAAAAAGAGGGTTGACAAATGAATCGCATTTGGATATCATTCTAGGAGTTTTCTGGTGAAGGGGCTGGAGGAAGCAAGAATGCATAAAGGAGATAACAGGGCGTTGGATTGGGTGGTGGCAGAGATGAAAGAAGTGGAGAGAGAAAAGGGAGGTTTTGAAGGCAGAACCAGTGGAGCTTGGTAACTGATAGCACATGGGAAATTGTGGTCCAGGATGCTCCAGGACTTTAGCGGGGATGGTGGTAACATTCACATAGGTGAGGAAGACTTTTCCCAAGTTCCGTTCATGAGTTCAGTTTTGGACACATAACATTTGAGTTATAGGTGAGATATCTCAGAGGAAAGGGCAAGTAGGCGTTTGGACAGATGGGTGTGGAGCTTAGATGATAAATTTAGAACGGGCACCTAAATTTGAGAGTCTTTAGCCTGTAGTTGGTAATAAAGTCATGCAGAGAATAGAGACTGAACAAAGAAGGTGGCTGAGGAGCATGCTTTGGGATTTCCACCTTAAAGGGTAGTCGAAGAAACATACAGAGAAGTATTAATAGCAGCCCTGGAAGAAGGAGAAAAGCCAGGGGTGTGATGTCATTGATGAAAGTCACATGATATTAGTGAAAAAGTTTGTTTGCACATGCTCCTTACTGAGCCCTTTCTGAAGATTTGGGTTCAGTCTCTTTCTCCAGTTTAACCTACCGGTGCAACCATAGAGTAGCCTGTAAGTTTTGGGTGAGATGAGATTAGAAGTTACTGAAAATCTTTTTTTTTTATTCCATGGGCATAGTTGTTGATATTAAATTAGAATAGAATAAATGCTCAAATCATACCTTCACAATAAAATGATGATAGAATAGCGTATCTGAAGGTCAGTTTCATCATTATCATGTTCATTATTTTTCTATTTCTGCTATCAATTCCATGGCTGCCTTCCAATATAGTAGGTGGAGAAGGACATGTAACCCCATTCCAGTATTCTTGCCTGGAGAATCCTATGGACGGAGGAGCCTGGTGGGCTGCTGTCCATGGGGTCACACAGAGTCGGACACGACTGAAGTGACTTAGCATTGAACTTTGTAAAGTATTTGCATATATACTTTTAACAAATTGAAATATAATTGACGTGTAATACATTGGTTTTGGGTAGACAACACAGTGATTTAATATATGTGTGTATTGTGAGATACTTACCCCAATAAGTCTTACTAAATTAGCATCTATCACAACACATAGTTACAACTTTTTTTTCTTGTGATGAGAATTTTTAAGAACTACTTTCATCAGCTTCAAATATGCAATACAATGTTATTAACTGTAAGTCACCATGCTGTACATTACATTCCCTAGGACATTTATTTTATAACTTTATTTTGAACCATTACTACATCATATTTAATATATTATCTACGTGATAGGCATTTTTTTAAAACCACAAATAGAAGTTTAAGCTATTTTCTTTTCCAGGACCATATGAGGAAAATATATCATGTAAAAGCAAGTTGCTTGGATAACTAGCAAAAGACTCAGAGGATTACCCTGGCTCTTGTTATTAAAATGCATTTTAGCTCATTAAAACTGAAGAGAAAAGACACCTGTTAATTGAGATTGCCTTTGGCCTCTCCCCTTGGGAGCTTAGCCCGTCCTGTATGTGACAGTGGACCCTGAGGGAGCATCATATCTTTGTTCCTGTATTTTCCTACAGGAAAAGACACAGTAGAAAGTCACTAGTAGTACATGAAACGAATGTACAAAAATTGAAAACCATCCTGTGTGTGCATTTTCAGATTAGAAGGGATTAACTACATTTACATTTTCTCTAATCTTCTAATGTAGTCTTTTCATTTTTAAAATATGTTTCATCATATTAAAAGACTGTTTAAGATTCAGGAATAACCTTATTTATAAGAGGAGTTTATAAAAGCGCTTAGTAGTGCTTATTATGTCCATTGTTATTTTAGTCGCTAAGTCGCCTACGACTCTTTTGCGACCCCATGGACTGTAGCCCACCAGGCTCTTCTGTCCATGGGATTTCCCAGTGGGTTGCCAGTTCCTTCTCCAGGGGATCCTTTTGACCAAGAGGGATTAAACTCATGTCTCCTGCATTGGCAAGCGGATTCTTTACTACTGAGCCACCAGGGAAGCCTGTATTATGTCCATAGTACTTTCTTAACCTATGATTGAAAAATATATAATAAAAAACTCTCCTGGACTTTGAGTGTTTGGGGAGTTTCCTCAGGATGCCCTGGATCAGTGAGAATCCTCCAGACCTCCTCGGGCACCTTTCTTTTCTTACCTGAATGCTTAGAAGGTGAGCCTACCAATGGTTTTAGGTGTCTTGGCATAAGTGTCTGTAGTTATATGAGACCTTCACAGCAGTGTGTCCTAAGAAGCAGTACTATGTACTTGCTGGCTATATTTGATGATCCATCTTATTGCTTGCTCTTAACCAAAAAAAAAAAAAAAAAAAAAGAATTTCCCCCCAAATCTGTGCCTTTGGGTGAACCATTGCTGATAATCTTTGAAGAGGGAAGTAGGGCTGCTTTCAGCTTCAGAGAGGACTTCTGTAAGAATTTGTGGAGGTTGACTCCCCTTGGATAACTATGTCTGGTGCAGAAGTTGAGTGAAAGATAACTCTCAGCCCATGGGATACTGTGCTGGGGACTCCAGTAGCTTTCCTACAAGTGCAGTGCTTTTGGAATGTCAGCCACTTTTTTCTGTATGACTGCAGTAAATTGAGTGACAGTCCCTAAGCTGTCTTGTTCAATGTTAGACACACATTACAGCATATTATTCCTGAAAAGCGGGAGACAAACTTTTTTTTTTCTGTTGAGGTACCCATTTAAAAAGCAGTTTGTGGAAAGAGAGTGCCATTTAAAATTTTAAGTGTAAGTACCAGAAAGGTTTATTTGGTTCTTATCTTTTATTTCTGGGCTTCTTAGGTGGTGCTAGTGGTAAAGAACCTGCCTCCCAATGCAGGAGACATGAGAGACTCGAGTTTGATCCTTGGGTGGGGAAGATCCCCTGGAGGAGGGCATGGCAACCCACTCTAGTATTCTTGCCTGGAGAATCCCATGGACCAAGTGGTGGGCTATGGTCCATAGGTTCGCAAAGAGTCTGACACGACTGAAGCAACTTAGCACACAGGTATGCATCCTTTGCCAACAAAGGTCTGTCTAGTGAAAACTATGGTTTTTCCAGTAGTCATGCATGGATGTGAGAGTTGGACTATAAAGCAAGCTTAGCACTGAAGAATTGGTGCTTTTGAACTGTGGTGTTAGAGAAGACTCTTGAGAGTCTCTTGGACAACAAGGAGATGTAACCAGTCCATCCTAAAGGAAATCAGTCCTGAATATTCTTTGGAAGGACTGATGCTGAAGCTGAAACTCCAATACTCCAGCTACCTGATGCGCAGAACTGACTCATTTGAAAAGACCCTGATTGTGGAAAAGATTAAAGTCAGGAGAAGGGGATGGCAGAGGATGAGATGGTTGGATGGCATCACCAACTCAATGGCCATGAGTTTGAGTAAGCTCCACAAGTTGGTGATGAACAGGGAAGCCTGGTGTGCTGCAGTCCGTGGGGTCGCAAAGAGTCGGACACGACTGAGGGACTGAACTGAACTGAACTGAAGGCATCCTTTATTTTTATAGCTTAGCCAATGAGATTTGAGAATTGCTAATTAAAGGTTAACCTTTGATACTCTGGTTCCCATATCTGAGTGGGATGCCCTGTCTTATCTGCACTCTCTCTTCCATTCATTCCAGAATCCCTACAACTTGGCTATGTAGCTGAGGTGGCTCCCCTTCAAGTTCAGTTCAGTTCAAAGATATTTTTAAATATACAGTCAACCTTTGATTATCTG
Source organism: Bos taurus (assembly GCF_002263795.3). Classification (NCBI taxonomy): domain Eukaryota; kingdom Metazoa; phylum Chordata; class Mammalia; order Artiodactyla; family Bovidae; genus Bos; species Bos taurus. The sequence continues at coordinate 68,474,301 of NC_037336.1, forward strand.
GGTTGTTGGTTTAAATCAGATTTTGTTTGAAAAAGAGTCCCATTGCCAGGGATAATCTGATAGTCACTGGAGAATTTGAACTTTGCCCCCAAGAGTCATGTGATTTTGTTGAGGTTACTTAAGCTTGCTGAGTCTTAGTTCACTCTGCTTAGCCTGGGACAGGGTAACCTCCTTAGAAAGGTAGTTGGGTCATAAATGGTGAGATAGGTAAAGGGTCTGGCACAGGGGGAAGCACGAAGTGGAAACGGTATGAGGCAGCCAGTGTGGGCGCCCTAGCGTTCCAGAATGAGGCCAGAGGGGGAGCGCTGTCTCCTCAACTCGTGCTCAGCTGTGTCTGACCCTTTGCGATCCTATGGATTGTATCCTGCCAGGCTCCTGTGTCCATGGGATTCTCCAGGCAAGAATACTAGAGTGGTTTACCACTTCCTCCTCCAGGGGATCTTCCTGACCCGGGATCAAACCCATGTCCCTTGCGTCTCCTGCATTGGCGGGCAGGTTCTTTACCGCTGGGCCACCTGGGAAGCCCATAAGAGGGGGAGTATCCAATGGCAGTAGATAATCCAGTCCTTTACTTGTCCTTTTTCTCCACTGGCTCCCACCACCATGCCCCAGTGTGCACATATGCTCTGTGTGAAACAGCTGTTTTCTCTGCCTGCTACTTAAGCTGAAATTCTTTCTTGGGGTGAGGGAAACACTTTTCATTCTAGACACACTTTGACTGCACCTCTTCTGTAGTCTTCCCCTGCCTTTCCAGGGAGAGTAGTTGTACTTTCCAGCACCTTTGAGATGCTTTGCTCATGCCAGCGGTTAAAACTGATACATAAAGAGTGACTTCTCTGCTGTCTCTGTTGCAGACCTAAGAGCATGAGTAGTAAAAGTGGATCTAATGTCTCCCTCAGGACAACAAAAAGAGTTGAATGGAGAGTGAAAGGGGAATTATTTTCTTCCACTGGTGGTATTATCACCAGCAATATTACCGAAAAAAAAAAAAAAAGGAACTACTTCAGCTCTAAGATTACTGGCTTGAGCACTTGCAGTTTGGAGACCAGTGGACAGGGGTCTCAAGAAGGGCTGCAGCCCTGAATTAAGTCGGAGTATGCCATGAAGAGTTACAAACGAACTACTGTGTATAACATAGAACAGCCACCAGGATATACTCTATAGCACAAGGAATTATAGCCATTATCTTATAATAAATTATAATGGAGCATAATCTATAAAAATACTGTTTTGCTGTGCTGTACACCTGAAATTCTGAAACTAAAACAACATTGTATGAACTATTGTGTTTAGTTGCTAAATTGTGTCTGACTCTTTGTGACCCAGTGGACTACAGCATGCCAAGCTTTCCTATCCTTCACTATCTCCTGGAATTTGCTCAAATTCATGTCCATTGAATTGGTGATGCTATCCAACCATCTCGTGCTCTGCCACCCTCTTCTCTTTTTGCCCTCAACCTTTCCCAGCATCAGGGTCTTTTCCAATGAGTTGGCTCTTCGCATTAGGTGGCCAAAGTATTGGAGCTTCATCTTCAGCATCAGTTCTTCCAATGAATATTCAGGGTTAATTTCCTTTAGGAAAGTCAACTATTCTTCAGAAAAAAAAAAAACAGTAGAAGCACCTCCTTCCCATCCCCAGGAAGCTTCTCTCTCTCTCTTCTGGGGGCAGGGGCAAAGTAGATACACTGGGCAGGGAAGTTTCTCTCCTAAGTTTGCTAAGGTCCTGCTATTAAGTTTCTCCTGTGGCCAGGCTCCTGGCACCTGCTCTGGCCCCGCAGGGACTCCAGACTAGAAGTGCACCCTCTTACCTGATGAATGGTGTGAGCTCCTTAAGGCCAGATGTGGTATTCTATCTATTGTGTTTAAGACTCCTCTCTAGTTTTTGGATGGTATAATTCAGTTGAATTAAGACAGAAGCTCTGAGGGGTTCAGAGGTGCCTGTAGCATCAGGTGGGATAATGTCACCTTGATTGATGGGCAGGTCTTATCAAGTCTAAGGTATTAACTAGTTCAGAGGAAGAGCTACCCTAGACTTAGAGGTTGACTTTTTCCTCATAGCTGAGAAGTCAGCAGTGGCATCCTGAGTCGAATGAAACAGTATGAGGCAGCAAGTCTGGGCGTCCTGGCATTCCAACTCACAGCCAGATGGAGAGTATTAAATGATAATAGATAACCAGGCCTTTTCTTGGCCTTTTTCATTTTGATGTTTTCAAATATCCATGGAGCTATCTTAGTAAAATTCAAAGTTGAACACTTGGTATGCCTGGCGGTGACAGATAATCTGCTTCCCAAACATAGTTCATAACTCAGCTGTGTATCTAGATATTACTTCCTGGATCTCTCTGAAAACACTGATCAATAAATTATGAGCTGTCAGGTTCAAAACCCAATAAATGTCTTCAGTTTTAATTTTTAGTGTTTCAGTAAATCACATTTTGTTGGCATAGAGATAAAAATGAATATCCAAAAGTGTGAATACTGTCTTCATTATAAGTACAAAGGATTATTAATGTATTTAAAAATTTTTTGAATAATTCTGACAAATATTAAAATTTTGAGGGCCAATGGACTCAAAGAATTCAATAGGAATAATTTATTAAAAAATGTGAAAAAAGAAGAAATCATTTCTTAATTACTTTCTCAACATTATAAGTTGTTTTTATGAGTACGTATATAAAATAAGTTTATTATTTATGAAAGATTTTATTTTACTATAAATATCTGTCTTGTTACTTAAGTTTTGATAAACATACCTCTCTAAAGACCACATGATGGTCTGTTACCTGCATTTCTAAATTATAGTTTTTAATTAATTAAAAAGGAAATATTGATTCTTCTGATGTTTAAAACTTTGCAATTTCTTTGCAGTCTTGGGAAAGAAAAGCATGATTTTCAGCTGTATCATTGGACACTTTGGTATTTTTCAAATGAAGCTTAACCTTTAAAGTGATGATCAGATCGTGCTTGTTAACTTGTCAGAGGGCAGATAGCCATTCCCTAAGGCGTTCTGATGGAATTTTTTTCTCTTCTTAGAAGGTTCACCATGTCAGACACTTTGGCATTATTTTTTGCTTTTCTTTTAATATTACAACAGTTAACATTTGAAGTAGATTTATTATCTTTTTTGTAAAAGGATGTATCTTTTTACCATCTCATCCAGTGGTAGACAGAAACACAGGAAGACTATCAATCAGGTTTAATACAATCTCTTGAATATAAATATGGAAGAAAAATGTCTTTATCTAGAAATGGGATTTTCTTTGTTAACATTATGCTCCATGCATGCATTCTGAGGGAATTATCAGTTACAGAGACCACATGATAAAACTTTGGATTTCCATTAGCCTTAAGCCACTGCAAGGTTTGATGGGGACCAGGGCTCCCTACTGGGACCATGTGCCTGGAGGGGAGTGAGCGACAGTGTGGGCTGAAGTCAGGGCCCTGGTGGGCTGTTGTCACCCTGAAGGTGGCTTTTTATGATTATTTTTATATCCTGTTTATTCTTCCAAGGATCTAACAGAGTTCCTTTAAATTCCTAACAGTTTATTGTCAGAGATTTGGCAGGCTGTTTCTTTTGTTAACCTTATTATATAAAACAGTTGTATTATTTTGCCAAATCAAAGTTTCTCCAATAAATACTTTTAACACACAGTAAAGATAGACCACTACTCGGAAAAACACTTACTCTATAAACGAGTTTACAGATTGTTTTGTTGGGGAGGCTTTTTTAGCAGGATTGTTCCTCATTCCTCCCCAAAAGAAAATACCCTTAATTAGAAGCTCATTGTTGAAAGGAAAAATTAATTTCTTTGCACTTCTGTAATTTTAAAATTACATTATGTTCTGCTTGAGATTAAAGGAGGTTTATAAGCTTTCAACCACTGATCTTGCCTGTCCTTTTCCTTTTGAAAACCTTAGCATCAACGAACTCATAACACTATGTAATCTCACATTATTATAAATAAACTGCAAGAAGAATTTTCAGATGAGTTTTTAAAGGTGACCTGTTGCCCTTTGGTTGTGCTTTGAAATGCAAAATAAACAGTTGAGAAAATTATCCTTCAGTTGAGGAAGAAATTCCACTTTTTCTGAAATCCTATTGCTATTCTAAGGAAAACTGTTAATATATTTGTGAGCAGAGGGCTTTTAAATTTACATTATCTAGAATTCTATCATTTTTTATTTCACTTGTGTTTGTATCTGGGTTTATACAGTGACTGTATAGTCATTGGTAAAAAATGTCTATAAAGTATGGGAAAGTATTTCAGTATCTAATGTATTAAAAGAGATTTGGGGGTTTCTGCAGGATTTGGTTCCCATCCTTGAAATGATCTCTAATAAAGTAAAACAGTAGTTCCACCCTGTCCTGTTTCTTCACCAAAGCTCAGAGGAAAGGTGTGCGATATCCATGGCACTTGGGTGTTTTGAAATCTTCTGTGCTGAAAGGGTAGTGGCTAAGTTTTGGTGGAGATGAAAGTTGCACGGGACCCAGATTCTGTGTGTCAGAGCAAGCTATGATGGCCCTAATCGTGTACATTTACAGTCTGCTGTTTACAGCCGCTGAGGAAATCTTGTATTGTCAGCCATAAGCACTGGCACGTGGGAATCGATGATCTTTTCAGAACAGTAGAGAGAATCTGGGAAAGTGATTAGAAAAGCCTTCTAGCCTCATCAAGCTTCCCTGGTAGCTCAGCTGGTAAAGAATTCACCTGCAATGTGGGAGATCTGCGTTCAATCCCTGGGATGGGAAGATCCTCTGGAGAAGGAAATGACTACCCACCCCAGTATTCTGGCTTGGAGAATTCCAATTCTACTGCCCCCACTACAGATATAACAGTGCCCAATCTCTGTCCCTTCTGAACATCAACATTTTAGGGCAGAAAGGAAACTACAGGTCTTTAAAAGCTACTCTAGGTCATTGGCATTGAAATACTTTTTCACTGCCCACCCCCGCCATCCAAAAAAGAAAGAAAAAAGAAACTAGTAAAAATGTAATCTCAGCAGATATGACCTTGGAACATATTATAATAAATTTGCTTTGCAAATTTTGTCTTGTTAATTTAAAACCATGCTCAAAAGTCAACATTTCTATTTCTCCATTAGCAGCAGTTGAAAGCCAAGTCCTTTTATAGATTCCCCTGAAGGATTCCCAGGCACTCCCTTCTGGAGGACCTATTTCTAAACCGGAAACCTTTCCTTTCTGATGAAGGCAGTCACACAACACAGCTCATTCATCGATAATCCTTTAATGCTGTTAAAATGAGTGGGTAGAAGAGGGCCCTTTAATTATCGATTATAAGAAGATTTGACCTTTATGATCCTCTTCTATTATCTTGTGATAGTATATCTTTGGTGAAGTTGGTGGTGCAAGACTTTGAAATGCATGAAAAGAAAGAAGGGGCAGTTACCTATCTGTAACTGTCCCCTAGACCTATTGTATTTATAATAAAAATACATTAGAAGCCCATAATTCCTTTGTATCAGAAGGGATGTTTGTTTGCAAAGGGTTTTAAAAGGGTAGGTGACTCAAGTCTCTAAGTTTACCAAAACCTATAATAATTTTTTCTGTGGGATCCCAAAATGTGAAAAGCAAAGTTTCTCGGTCGTGTCTGACTCTTTTCAACCCCTAAGGGCTTCTCCGTCCACGGGATTTTTCCGGGCAGGAGTACCGGAGTGGGTTGCCGTTTCCTTCTCCAGGGGATCTTCCCGACTCAGGAATCGAACCTGGGTCTCCCATATTGTAGGCAGACGCTTTACCCTCTGAGCCACCAGGGAAGCCAACCCTAGATCAACTTGGGTTGTGGGATCCCAACCCTAGATCAACTCCCTCTCCACTTTTATTGTTCTTTCTTTAATGTCTTAAGAGTTTACTTGCTATTGTTTTATTATTAAAGTTACTTGACAAAAAAAATAAAAAATAAAAAAAAATAAAAGGGTAGGTGACCCTACGTGTTTTGAGTGGATTCAACCACGTGACTTTTCAAGTTTGTTTACAAGTGGTTGAGCCGAGCGGACTCAAATCTGTAGAGGGAATTCTAGAGCAAAATCATAACACAGTTTCCATACCCTTAACTATGTTTTCTTGGAACAATTATGTGAGGCTCTTTGGCAGCCAGACTTGGGAATGTGTTATGCTAAGTCTTGTCAGTCGTGTCCAGCTCTTTGTGACCCAATGGACTGTAACCCGCCAGGCTCCTCTGTCTATGGGGATTCTCCAGGCACAAATACTGAAGTGGGTTTCCACTTTCTGCTCCAGGGGATCTTCCCTATTCAGGGATCAAACCCACATCTCCTGCAATGGCAGGCAGGTTCTTTACTGCTAGTGCCATCTGGGAAGCCCTGGGAATATTCAAGTTTACACTTTCTGACAAGAGTAGCTCAGAGCCCTGTCCAATTGCTGGGGGTTTTCTCTTTGGAAGTTTCAAAAATCCTGTTTGCCTTTGTAAAAGTAGGAAAGGGTACAGAGATGTGAGGAGTAGGTATGCCAGTGTCTTAGAGAACTGAAAATTTAGTTTCTGCTTCTTGAATAGTTTTTCTCACAGGTGGATGTTTTCACAGTGAGTAGTATGGGAGTGGAAGGGAGAAAGGCACACTCCCCTCTGCAAAGAGGAGAGTGAAACTTTAAATGTCAGTAACTACCTTCTGCTGTACCCTCGTGGATGGCCCATGGAGATTATTGTGTCCACTTCAGTGGTGTCCAAATGAAGAGGGATATGAGGGAAATCAAAGTTTAGGTGAGCCATAAGGCCTGATTAAGATGTTGCAAAATGCGAAAGGAACTAGAGCTATTCTGGAGAAGAGAAAGTTTTATATTAAATGCTTTCAAATATAAGGATCAGATATCTCCTCCTTAAGAAAAAAAATTAAAAAGGAAATACATTTAAATAATGGTATTAGGAAATTAGCTACCTGGATATTTCCTAAATTAAATAATCCCCAGAATGCATTCTCAAGAGAGGTATTATATATGTACTCAGGGAAATTGGGACCTAATCATGTCTTCAGAGTGTGACGACTCATTGCCTGGATAAGTGCAGCATCTGTTGCTGCGACGTGTGTTTTCACTCCATAATCTAAGTTCATATAGTTTTTCTATTTTTCCTATTAATGAATTTTTTTGTAAGTGGCATGATTAGGTAATCATGCTTTCTTAATCTTGTTACCAGAAACAAAGGCAATTAATTTTTATGTTTAAAAAATCAAATAATGATATTTATTATATTAATAATAATAATCAATAACAATTAATAATTATAATTAATAAAATAAAATTAAAATGAATAAAATTTATTTATTTATTGAAATAAAAATTATCAAAAAATCAAATATGTAAGCATATATTTGATCTTTAAAATAATTCCAGTACCTAAAAAATACTTGAATCACTCGATTATAAACACTAAAATTACTGAGACTAAAAAAAGGAAGCATTTCAGTATCCTTACAGAAAGCATAAATTGCACATTCAGTTTCTGTAAGTTACATCAACCATTAAAGGTATATATGTTTACAAAACCATATGACTCATGTCATTCAGCATATCACTGAATGGCAATAATTTCAACACTGATCATTGTATTTAAGGAGAAGACAAAAATGCTTATAAAAAACCTGTTCATCATTCATCTAATATTTTATATTGAATATAAAAATAAAATAAAATATGAAAATACTACTATAGTCTATCATAGATTATAGATTATAGAAAATCTTCTAATAAATTCATCTAATTTTTACATATCGGAGAACAAAGAAATCGAATTAGGATCTGGTCATACAGCGAGATATTAGTAGAATATTAGTGAAAGCAGGAAGCAGATTGAGAAGTGGGGAAAGGGTCTTCTGGTTCCCAGCCCAGGGCATGTTCTACTGAAGTGTGCTGTTCAGAATGCTAAGTGTAGATTTTGAAAAGGGCAGTGAAGGCCTGTGCTGAGAATAAAGATGAGGGAAGTAGATATGTCAGTGTCTGTACCGTTAAGGGAAGAGGGAGGTGTAAGCTCGCAGAGCAGGATTAAGGAAAGCTAGGAGCAGGGACTGGGCTTCCCAAGTGGTGCTAGTGGTAAAGAACCTGCCTACCGGTGCAGGAGACAAGAAATGCACATTTGATTCCTGAGGAAGGAAGAGCCCCTTGGAAGAGGGTATGGCGACCTACTCCAGAATTCTTGCCTGGAGAACCCCATGGACAGAGGAGTCTGGTGGGCAGTACAGCCCGTAGGATCACAAAGAGTCGGACACGACTGAAGCAACTTAGGATGCACATTTGAGCAGGAACTGCATCTCACCAAGCCAGCTTCACTGTAATGGCCCCTGTGAAAGGTGGCCTTTCCAAATATAAAGGGCTGTATGAGGTAATCACTTTAGAACTTGAACTTCATCTTTCTGTGAAGGAAAATGTCTAACATTTGTTAGTATGTACTCTGTGGACCTTGCTAGGTACTTTGTTCATACCTTCTCCCTTGATTCTCACTGGACCATGTGAAGTAACAATTCTCTACCTAAGAATATTCTATTAAAGTGAAGGAACTTGTTCTTTGTTGTTCATCAAGTAATGCTATGAATGCTTTATTAGTTTCCAAAAAAAGTGTAAAACATTAAATGCCCAACAGCCTTCAAACTATTTTTGACTATAATTTAATTTTCTTTGATTATAAGATTTCAGGCCTGATAGACATGATTATAAATCATATAATTTTATTTTATTTTATCTCAGTTGTTTGGAGAAACGAGATCTTATTATACCTCTCAGTTATCTAGTGTGTTCTTTTTTAAGATTTTATTTTATTTTCATTAACATATAGTTGATTTAAGGGCTTTCCTGGTGCCTCAGCTGGTAAAGAATCTGCCTGCAGTGCGGGAGACCTGGATTTGATCCCTGAGTTGGGAAGATCCTCTGGAGAAGGGAAAGGCTACCCACACCAGTATTCTGGCCTGGAGAAATTCCATGGGGTCAAAAAGAATCAGACACGACTGAGTGGCTTTCACTTTCACTTTCTTTCATAGTTGATTTACAATGTTATTATAGTTTCAGGTGTACAGTAAAGTGATTCAGTAACACACACACACTCACACACATATATATATTTTTTTCAGATTTTTTCATTATAGCTTATTACAAGGTGTTGAGTATAATTCCCTGTGCCATACAGCAGGTCCTTGTGGTTTATCTATTTTATGTGTGAAAGTGAAAGTCACTCAGTCGTGTCTGACTCTTTGAGACCCCAAGGACTATACAGTCCACGGAATTCTCCAGGCCAGAATACTGGAGTGGGTAGCCTTTCTCTTCTCCAGGGGATCTTCCCAACCCAGGGATTGAATTCAGGTCTCCCACATTGCAGGTGGATTCTTTACCAACTGAGCCACCAGAGAAGCCCAAGAATACTAGAGTGGGAAGCCCTTCTCTTCTCCAGCAGATCTTCCTGACCCAGGAATCAAACTGGTGTTTCCTGCATTGCAGGCAGATTCTTTAGCAGCTGAGCTACCAGGAAAGCCCATTTTATGTATAGCAGTATGTATTTGTTAATTCCAAACTCCTAACTTATCCTTCCCCCTACCCCCGCGGTCATCTAGTTTTAACCAAGAAGCACTCTGAAGTTCTTCACTGTAGCTGTAGAGCAAACTTTCTGTGTCCCATTTTGGTGAAATAATAGGTGTCTTTTGTCATGTCAGGTGAGTGTGACCCACATCCTGCAGGGTGCTGTCATGCAGAGAGCAGAAGGTGCAGGAGGATCAGGATGTGTCAGTGTTTGGAGTAGCACCACCACTTTCTGTGTGGTCTGAAGTATGTCATTTAATCTCAGTGAGCCATTTCTGAATTTACAAAGTGCATCAAGTACTACCTGCTTCACAGGAATTACTCTGAGATTTAAATGATGAACGATGTGAAAAAGCTTGCTAAGAGTTAGTATTCTTTATACCCTTAAGGGTGTGAACCCATCTTTCTTATGAATATTTCTCCTCCATATCATGGGGGGATTGCATTGCATATGCGTTAGTCTCTCAGTCGTTTCCAACTCTTTGCAACCCCATGGACTGTAGCTCACCAGCCTCCTCTGTCCATGCATATAGTAAGTGCTTAATAAATGCTGGTAATGGATTGGGACTGTAGAAAAAAAGAAAAAAGAATACTGCTCATCAAGGGACATGGGTGCACTAAGATCAGATATCCACTCATTTCCTGGCAAGTTTCTTCTCTTGGAATCTGCTCCAGTGTTGAGGTTGCTTGATCCTCCAAGGCAGCCTTGAGTTTTTGTCCGTCTGCCCTGGATTTTGTCTGCTCCCCCTCATTACAACAGGGTTTTTCAGCCCTCTCACTATTGATAGCTTGAATCAGATAATCCTTTGTTGTGGCAGATTGTCCTGTGCTTTGTACGATGTTTAGTTACGTCTGTAGTCTCTACTTCTCTTTCTGTGCTGTGCTCAGTCATGTCTGACTCTTGCAACCACTTGGACTGTAGCCCCCAAGGCTCCTCTTGTCCGTGGGATTTTCCAGTCAAAAATACTGGAGTGGATTACCATTTCCTTCCTCCAGGGATCTTCCCGACCCAAGGATTGAACTCCCGTCTTCTACATCTCCTTCTTGGCAGATGGATTCTTTACCACTGAGTCACCTCTTGCCAGGAACTTCAGCCTTAAGAGCAGACCAAGTTGAACAATAAAAAAATATCTCCAGATGTTGCCTTTGTCCTCTGAGGACAAAATTGCCCACAGTTGAAAAATCACTGTATACAAGAGTCATACAACAGTCTCGAATGTGTGAAAGTGAAAGTTGCTCAGTTGTGTCTAACTCTTTGTGACCCCATGAACTATACAGTCCATGGAATTCTCCAGGCCAAAATACTGGAGTGGGTAGCCATTTCCTTCGCCAGGGGATCTTCCCAACCCAGGGATAGAAGCCAGATCTCCCACATTGCAGGTGAATTCTTTATCAGCTGAGCCACCAGGGTGTAATCATTATTAACAGCTTGCCTGTGCCTACTCCCCACCAGACTGCCAACCCCTAGAGGACAGCACTGTGTCTTTCTCTGAACCCATGTCCCGCACCAGGCAGAAGTACACTGAATATGGAAAGAAAAGGAAAGCACTTAAAGAACTACTCAGTAATTATAGTAATTGTATTGGTTCATTATATGGATTTTTTGTTTTCTTCTGGACCAAAAGGGCAAGGACTCACCAAAACCTCAAGCCTTGTTTCTGAAACCATTAGTGCCACCACCTTTTCCTCAAGCTTCCTTTTCCCATGCCCTGATTGCTGACAGAATTATTCAGTGTGTTCACTCTAAGTGGCATTGGCTACTTGAGACTTTAGGCATCAAGGTCCAGGCAGAGATCAAAGGTTCCTCCTCCTCTCTTTCTCTCCACCTCTTTTAAAAACTTCATAACACCTTCCACCCCCAGGTTCCAAAGACCACCTATACCCTGAAGATTCCTAAATTCTTAGCTTAGAACCTCCCAATGAATTCCAGAATCATGTATCCTAGCCCTACTAAGATATCTTCTCTTACATATTTCACAAACTCCTGAAACAAAAACCCCATGTGGGTACAGTTGAACTCATGATCTTACTTCTTTGTCCATTTTCTGGAGCAGGGCTTTGCAGTCAGAGTCTTCCTTTGTTCCTTGATAACTCAGTGACCTTGTGCAGATGATTTCTCCTTTTGTTGCACCATTGTCCTCATCTGATAAATGGATACTTGTCTTCCAGGGTTCTTGAGAAGATTAAATTAGGTAATGCATGTAAGCCACTTAAAAAATATTGCCTGAACTGCTTAATAAATGCGAAGTGTTGTTATTGTCTAAAAACATGCCTTCCATGTTTACTTATGTTTACATTACTCAACTGTAAGTGGTTATTAAATCATATTATGTGCCAAGAGATGAGCTACTCACTATAGAAACCAAAATGAATGAGAAATCAGAATGATTCTCATCTCTTACTCCTCCCTTTACCATTTCCCTGTTGCCACCCGGCAAATCCCTACGAATCCCTTTTGTTAATCCCACCTGTCATTTTATTCAGTATGGTCCATTCTTATCCATTTCAAGTGCAATGGCTTCCATGAAGGTTTTGATCCTTTCTTGCTTAGATTATTACAGCTGTCCTTAAAACCAGCCGTTTTGCTTCCAGTTTCATCTCCAGCTTGTCCGTTCATTGTCTTGCTTCCTAGTGTCTTTCACGGCCTTTATAATGAAGGTCAGCCTCTCTAGCATGATGTAGATGGCCCTCGGTGACCTGCTTATCTTTTAGGCTCACGATGGGTGGTATCCCAACATGCTTTAGCACTCAAACTCCAACATGCCAGATTCACTCATATTTTCATACCTTTCTGGCAGCTGTTCCTGCCTCCTTGTTTTCCCTCTTTTCTTTGTTAAGCTAACATCTATTCATCTTTCATTCAAAGCCCCATAATTCCCTAAATTGTGATTTTTTGACATTGTACTCATTTTGATTTCTCATTCATTTCGGTTTCTATAGCGAGTAGCTCATCTCTTGGCACACAGTAGGATTTAAAAACCATTTATAGTTTAGTAAAGCTATGATTCCATAAGACTGAATCAGCCAGTGCAGCCTTATAGAACTGCAGGAATAAAACTGAATCAGAATAAATTGACAGAACTAAGCAGCAAAATTAAGAGTGAAGAAAACATGTAGGTATCTCTAATGGGTAGAATACAGTGGCCAGTAGATACAGAATCTTAAAGCTGAGATCGAGTTAGAAGCCTTGACGGAAAAAGCTCATCTGTAATAGATAATAGAGGGTGGAATACCTAGGGGCCTGGGGGTTAAGGCATGCTACCTTCTTTTACTGTCCCTGCTTTCAAGGAGTTTGATCTCATGAGGGAGAAACCTCAGAGGAAAAAGTGAATCATTTCTTACAATAGAGTACTATTTAAAAAGGTACACACCTAGTGTTACGGCAACAGAAATGAAGTAATTTTTCAACAAATGGGGTCACGTCATTGCCTGGGGGCCAGAAATGACCAGCTCAAACATCAAAGGCACATGTGCAGTGGGCAGATGTTTTACATCATAGCCAAGCCTCCCGTGCCAGTAACAGCTTCATATAAAGAGCCTGATCAAAGATCGCGTTCAGCGGACCAGGCTGCCTTGGGATCACATGGCCTGAGCCACAAAAGATGCCAGTGTTTCGTCATTTTCTACCTAGGTGTTTTTTTGACTAGTTTGCTGCTAAAAGCATGTCCTTTTTTTTTTTTTTTTTTCCTCTCTCTCTTTTTCAATCCCTTTATTTTAACTCAAACTGTTCTGCTAAGAGATTACTCTCAACTGATGTTACCTCCTAATACTCTCTGCCCACAACGTGGCCCGAGGCTCTCAAATCCTTGGATTAGCCAGGGGGTTGGGTCAGAGCACAGCACATGCTCGGAAATGGACACTCTGCGGGGTACATGTGGTCCCCAAGTCTGGAGGGCGGCATGGTAGAACCTTGAGAACAACCCCTGGACTGCAAGAGCACCTGTCCCAGGCTTCTGAGTCCACTCCATCTTTTGCTCAGAAGCAGCCCTGGTTCTTCGGGAACCTTCATCTTTCTCTACTTGAAATGCTGGCTGAGGACAGAACCAGGCAGTGTTTGCCCAGGAAGTGGGAATTTGGGCAGAGCAAGGGAACAGTGCCTCTTTTGTGCACTTCCATGGGCAGTCCCACTCCTCCGCAACCCTGCTGGCCCCCTCAAATCATCAGATAGCCGGGGATGAGCTAGAGTTCTGTCTCAGGCTCCAGAGGGAAGAAGGAAGGAAGCCCACGCAGTCTTCGGTGCAGCTGAAATATCCCTGATCTGACAGGGGCCCGGTTGCAGGGAGGAACGGGACTCTTCTGATTTGATTTTAATAATTACAACAGCATCAAAAGTATGAATGTTCAGCACATCCTCTGTGTGCATGCGTAAAAGTACATCCTTTTTTCAGGAAGATTATTTTTCAGACCTGACATGTAAAGTGGGGAAGCATAGGATACTTTCTCAATACTAAGAAGATAACCAAAACATCATTTAGTGTCACTAATCGGGAAGATCCTTGGAGACATGGCAACTCACTCCAGTATTCTTGCCTGGGAAATCCCATGGACAGAGGAAACTGGAGAGCTACCGTCCATGGGGTCACAAAAGTGTCGGACACGACTGAGCGACTAAACAGCAACGATAAACCATTTTAATCCATGATTTCCTTGAAGGAACCATGTTGTTCTGGTTGGGTCAAGGAATGCATTTCTTTGTTGTTCAAATATGTGCCTTTATAAATTATATTGGGAAAATCTCTAATCATGTTTTATCTTTTGAATTGTCAGCTCATCTTCTTGGGGAGGATTTCTCTTCGTTTTTTTTGTTTGACAGATTGAGTATCACATGCTGCCCTTCAATTAGGGTAATGTAAGCAGTTTCCACTCCTGTTATGTGTACACCACTTCATCGTTGAGGTGAAATAGCAGTGAATCACATCCCTGGTTGTGTTTCGGGATTCAATAAACTATTTTCAAGCCAGTTGTTAGCGTTTGAAGTCAATGTCCATTTTTCCGAAACCTTTTACCAACCCCAGAAGACTTGGCTCTTGACTGCTTTGTGTGGAAGGAGCCACCACCCTTGCCCTCTACCCAGTCTAGAGTCTGTAAAGCCTGGGACTGTTTCAAGGGAAGTGCTGAACTGATGTGCAAGAAAGACCCTTTATCAAGACTTGATCTGATTTTGCTGTTGCACAACTGTCACACTGAAATCCCTTCCGCTCCTACAGAAGGGAATACTTACTTCTGCCAGCAGCTTCCTGCCAGAAGTTGGAATGCTTCCCTGTAAATAGTCGGAGTAGCGGGGGTGGAAGAGCTTTCTTCTCTCCCCACGCTGCCTCTGCTTCTGGCAAAGGTTTGGATATTGGCAGGGGCGCCCCGCCTCTGCACAGTCTGTTCCTGGAGGTGGGGGATTCCTCTTACTTCCAATTACCAGTTTCTTTACACGAGGGAGGACATTTTTTGGCACAGATTATCCTTTTCGCTTCATGTCTGGCTGACAGCGCCCTTGCTAATTTATTTTCTTGGCATTTTTTATGCATTTGTTAAGATGTCAAATGGTACGCACAGACCTTTGGAGTGAAGGCTGAGTTTACATCCTGGAGCTTGCAGTAGGTATGGGATGTTGGAAGTTCTCTTTGGAATAGAAGTTATAGTACTGGGTAAATAGAGGGTGTTAAAAGTCATTCAGTTGGGTCTCTTTGGGATCCCATGGACTGTAGCCCACCAGGCTCCTCTGTCCTTGGAATTCTCCAGACAAAATTACTCGAGTAAGTGGGTAGCCATTCCCTTCTCCAGGAGATCTTCCCCACCCAAGAATGGAACCCAGGTCTCCCATATTGAAGGCAGATTCTTTACCATCTGAACCACCAGGGAAGTCCAAATATAGGGCATCATGTGTGATTTACTTGTCTTCTTGCAAAAGTCTCATGACCCTTTAGTAAAGAGTGAATCACAGAATCCTAAACTTATAAGTGGGTCAGGATTTGAAAATTCATGTTCCCCATTGCCTCCATTTCCTTGCTAAGGAAGTTAAAGCCCCAAAACACTTAAGTGAC
The DNA here is from genome assembly GCF_002263795.3 of Bos taurus. Classification (NCBI taxonomy): domain Eukaryota; kingdom Metazoa; phylum Chordata; class Mammalia; order Artiodactyla; family Bovidae; genus Bos; species Bos taurus. The sequence continues at coordinate 68,489,867 of NC_037336.1, forward strand.
TCACCCAAGGCCACCCAGCTGGCCAGTGCTAGAACCTATGCCAGAATACCAGTCTTCTCTCTTTGTCTTGCATTATTTTCCCTATATTTCAATGCTTTGAAAGTACTGGTCACTTGGTACATTGTATTAGGTACAGCAAATTTATCTTCATAGTTCCTTCTGTGTAGGATGGGGAAAAAAAGAGAAAACCTTACCCCTTTCCCCACCAAAACAATTCTGACTAGCTGTATAGCCATTCTCGATGGATTGGCTATAATTCTTGCAACTAGCTTGAGTTGCCTGGAAAAAGGGTCATGTCAGTGGTTTTCTCCTCTCCCAAGTGGTTGGAACCCTTTGTGGAAACGCCAGCCAGCTGAAACATGTCAAAATCAATCTGTAATTTTGGAGGCTGTGGAAAAGCAGCTCCTGTTGCCTGCCCTGGACAGTCTGTTCTATTATACTATCTGAAACATTAATAGTGCGTTTGTGAAGGCATACTCAGGAAGAACAGAGCTCACAAATTGTTTCTTCAGAGGGAGTGATTATAATAAACAACTAATTTGAGTGAAAGTGGCTCAGAAAATATTTCAGGTTCTGGCTGAGACTCCTATATGCTTAATTAAGTAATTTTTACAAATCTCTTATGAAACCTGATGTTAGGAAGTGCTTTTTTTTTTTTTTTTTAATAAAAAGTTAATGAACACGGTATCTGTTCAGAACAATTGCTTTTAAATTCACTGGTGAGATGGGGAAGGTTTTTCTGGTAATGATGTTAGAAGAGACTCATCACACATTTCTTGACTGGATTGTGTTATACCAGAAGGTTACTAGCTGGATCAGAGTCTGATTGAATTTTTTTTTTTTCTTTTAAGCACTGATCTTCTAACTCGAATTTTAGTGCCCTTTACCTTACAGCCCATTATTTTATTTATTTTGTTTCGGCTGTGCTACACATGTGGGATCTTAGTTTCCTGACCAGAGCTCAAATTTGAACCCCCTGCATTGGAAACCTGGAGTATTAACCACTGGACACACAGGGAAGTCCTGTGATTAGATTTAAAGGAAATTTGAATCCCCTGCATTGGAAGCCTGGAGTATTAATCACTGGACACCTAGGAAAGTCCTGTGATTGAATTTAAAGGAAATGCTGCACATAATGGTAGTTAAAATCCAGAGCCCGTAACAAAGTGGTCTTTTTTTTTTGACAGCAGTTATTAAAAGGGCAAGGATATAAAACTTGTGATGGTGTCATTAGTGGCTAAAACTTAACACTTTAACATTTAAATAAGAAAACGGTGATAAAGGACATTTGGTGTTGGAGTTACATTTTGGGGGGGTTGTTGGAGTTACATTTTGGGGGGGCTTAATAAAACAACTAAAGCTTTAAAAAATGTTCTCTACCCTTAGACTTTATATTTATTAGTATTTCTGACATTTATGGTCATGGGACTGACAGTTTCTTACACACAGTGGGTGCTCTGCAGATATTGGCAGGTCATAGTATATAGAAGATTAAAAATTTTAAGGAAAATTTTTGTATCAACTTTTCATTTATGTATTTTAAAATTTATTTTTGAAGTATAGTTGATTTACAATGTTGTGTTAGTTTCAGTTGTACAGCAAAGGGATTCAGTTTTGCATATACGTATATACATTCTTTTTCATATTTTCCATTATGATTTATAATAGGATATCGAATTTAACTTCCTTGTGCTAAATCGTAGGACCTTGTTGTTTATCCATTCTATATGTAATTATTTTCATCTGCTAATCCCATACTCCCACTCCATCATTCTCCTGTCCCCCGTTGGAAACCACAAATCTGTTTTCTAGGTCTATGAGTTTGTTTCTATTTTGTAAGTAAGCTCATTTGTGTCTAAGTTTAGATACTACATATATGTGATTTCATAGGGTATTTGTTTTTTTCTTTCTGACTTAACTTCATTTAGTATGATAAGCCTCTAGGTCCATAAAGGTTGCTACAGATGTCATTATTTTTTTATATTTTATGGCTGAGTAGTTTTCTATTGTATGTATGCACCACATCTTATTTAAACATTCATCTCTTGATGGACATTTAAGTTGTTTCCATGTATTAGCTGCATTATTTATATATTTTTATTGCTTAGAATTGTATTATAATTTTGAGAAAATCCTCAGACATTTTGGATTTTTACCAGTTCTTTTAAATTAATAATATTCTAAATTGATATGATAAAAGTTATTCTAAAAGATATGATAAAAGTTCAAATTCCCCAAGAGGAAATGAGGGGGCTGTTTTGTTGGTGATGGTTTTGTGAATATAATACTCAACTTTTCTCTTTAAAAAATCATATAATTTAGGAAAGTTCAGTTCAGTTCTGTCACTCAGTCATGTCTGACTCTTTGCAACCCCATGGACTTCAGCATGCCAGGCTTCCGTGTCCTTAACCAACTCTTGAAGCCTACTCAAACTCACGTCCATCCTGTCGGTGATGCCATCCAGCCATCTCATCCTCTGTCGTCCCCTTCTCCTCCCGCCTTCAATCGTTCCCACCATCAGGGTCTTTTCCAATGAGTCAGTTCTCATCAGGTGGCCAAACTATTGGAGTTTCAGCTTCAACATCAGTCCTTCCAATGAATATTAGTATTGACAGGATGGATCTCCTTGCTGACCAAGGGACTCTCAAGAGTCTTCTCTAACACCACAGTTCAAAAGCATCAATTCTTCAGTACTCAGCTTTCTTTATAGTCCAACTCTCACATCCATACATGAATACTGGAAAAACCATAGCTTTCACTAGACAGACCTTTGTTGGTAAAGTAATGTCTCTGCATTTTAATATGCTGACTAGGTTGGTGATAGCTTTTCTTCCAAGGAGCAAGTGTCTTTTAATTTCATGGTTGCAGTCACCATCTGCAGTGATTTTGGAGTCCCCCAAAATAAAGTATCTCACTGTTTCCATTGTTTCCCCATCTATTTGCCATGAAGTGATGGGATGGGATGCCATGATCTTAGCTTTTTGAATGTTGAGTTTTAAGCCAACTTTTTCACTCTCCTGTTTCACTTTCATCAAGAGGCTCTTTAGTTCTTTTTCACTTTCTGCCAAAGGGTGGTGTCATCTTCATACCTGATGTTATTGATATTTCTCCCAGCAATCTTTTCCCTTTAAAAAATCATATAATTTAGGAAAGTATAAAGAAATAAATACCCATCAGTGCACCCTTCATCTTCCAAATCTGCCATAGCTTAATTTCATATTATCTCTGTCACTGGCAGCCTTGCCTTGCATCTCTTTTTCTATCACTAGGTGCAGCTGCACCAGGTAAAAACATTTGCAAAAAATACATGGATGGAACATCTGTCGAATTCCTCACACTGATGATCCCCTCCATGCTGAGAGGTATCTGACATGTGACGGTATTCAGTTCAGTTCAGTTCAGTCACTCAGTCGTGTCCAACTCTTTGCGAACCTATGAATTGCAGCATGCCAGGCCTCCCTGTCCATCACCAACTCCCAGAGTTCACTCAGACTCACGTCCATCGAGTCAGGGATGCCATCCAGCCATCTCATCCTCTGTCGTCCCCTTCTCTTCCTGCCCCCAATCCCTCCCAGCATCAGAGTCTTTTCCAATGAGTCAACTCTTCGCATGAGGTGGCCAAAGTACTGGAGTTTCAGCTTTAGCATCATTCCTTCCAAAGAACACCCAGGGCTGATCTCCTTCCTAATGGACTGGTTGGATCTCCTTGCAGTCCAAGGAACTCTCAAGAGTAGTGATCACTAATAACTTATTTGAATTCTGTTGACAGTATATCACAGATTTCCTTTCTCCTTGTTCAGACAGAATGTATGATCAAGGAAGGTATCACTTTCATACCAAGCAAATTCTAGATCAAGTTGAGTAGTGGAATCTTCTTTATTATTGTTATTATTTTGATAAATGGTGTCCAGACATAGTACTCTCTCTCTTTTTTTAATTTGAAGACTTTTTTTCCCTGCTAATTTACACTGGTGATCACTTACATGATTAGTGTTATTTGAAGAAGCAAATGTATATTTAATATTACTGAATTTTGAAAGAAAAATGTATAATCTTTGATAGCTTATATTTGAACTGCAAACACATGGGTCATTTATGGTTTTTCAGTGAATCATTCTTATAAAAGAAACTTTGAAGAATTGCTCCACTCACTTAAATCCACTATGGCAGAATTTGTTTTGATTTCTTCATACCATTTACTTTCCATTAGCTGATTTTGTCTCATGGTAGGAGAGTCATTTTAAGGGGGAGAAAGGATGTGCACTCACATTCATGTGAACAGTCACCCACCTCTGACAACTGGATTGCTCAGGGCTGCTGGAGATAACGCCGCAACTTTCCAAATCACTGCCCTTACTCAGTTGAGGTTTGCAGCCTGGAGCTTGCTTTCAGCCCTGCCTCGAGGTCCTCTTGGGAGTCTCTTGTGCTCTCCATGTGCTGGTTCACACCATCCTCCTCAGGTGTCCTCATCTCCTGTTTCCTGGTCCCGATGACAAACCTGCAATGCTTACCACCTCTCTGTACTACAGCCTTTCCACATATTGAACAATAATATTGAACGGACATGAAATTTTCAATGTTTGACTGGTTTTGACTTGGAAAATCAGCAGTCACATCTGCTTCAAGCCACTGCATGCTTGTTTTCATGTTTTCATCCTTCTACCGTTCCCTGACTTCTGGGAATAGTCGACCCTTCCCTGAAAGGTTCATTCGTCCATCTCAGTTCAGCTCAGTCACTCAGTTGTGTCCGACTCTTTGCAACCCCATGAACCGCAGCACGCCAGGCCTCCCGGTCCATCACCAACTCCCAGAGTCCACTCAGACTCATGTCCATCGAGTCAGTGATGCCATCCAGCTATGTCATCCTCTGTTGTCCCCTTTTCCTGCCCCCAATCCCTCCCAGCATCAGGGTCTTTTCCAATGAGTTAACTCTTCACATGAAGTGGCCAAAGTACTGGAGTTTCAGCTTTAGCACCATTCTTTCCAAAGAACACCCAGGGCTGATCTCCTTCAGAATGGACTGGTTGGATCTCCTTGCAGTCCAAGGGACTCTCAAGAGTCTTCTCCAACACCACAGTTCAAAAGCATCAATTCTTTGGCGCTCAGCTTTCTTCACAGTCCAACTCTCACATCCAAATGTGACCACAGGAAAAACCAGAGCTTTGACTAGACGAACCTTTGTTGGCAAAGTAATGTCTCTGCTTTTCAATATGCTATCTAGGTTGGTCATAACTTTCCTTCCAAGGAGTAAGCGTCTTTTAATTTCATGGCTGCAGTCACCATCTGCAGTGATTTAAAATAAAGTCTGACACTGTTTCCACTGTTTCCCCATCTATTTCCCTTAAACTATTTCTCTTCTGGGATCCACGTCCACCTCCACTGGTTATCCTTTTCTTTTCATAGCTTCCACTTCTAACATTCACCTTGGCTCCTTTCATTAACATATAACATAACCAAGTAATTTCTGTCTTTATATTGGATTTTAAAAACTATAGACAACATTCCACATGTATACACAAGAAATATAAAATGTGTGTGCAGTATAAAGAATTATTGTATAACAAACGCAATTAGTTTAGCTTAACACTAGATCCTTTCTGATACTTCTGAACAGTTATGTGCTCTGGTCACTCTTCTTTATCTCCTCCAAACAATATCCTAAATTTTATATTATTTTACCCTTTTTCTTTATAGTTTAATCACATATGTATGTCTCTTTAAAGATCTTTTGTAATAATCTCACATGCTATTTAATATAAATGCTACTGGAGAAGGAAATGGCAACCCACTCCAGTATTCATGCCTGGGAAATGCCCATGAACAGAGGGGCTAGTGGGCTACAGTGGATGGGGTTGCAAAAGAGTCAGACACGACTTAGAGACTAAACAACAACAAGTATATTCTACAAGAAGTCCTTAAATAAAATATAAAGTCTTTAAAAAATATAAATGCAATGATAATATCTTCTGAAACCGGGCTTTTCACTCACATTTGTGAGATTAATTTACATTAACACGTAGTTTTCTCTCATCTGATTTCCATTTTCCAGGTGTGCTGTTGGAGACTCTACACCTGATCATTGTTGTTGCTCAGTCACCCAGTTGTGTCTGACTCTTCATGACCCCGTGGACTGCAGCACACCAGGCTTCCCTGTCCCTCACCATCCTCTGGAGAGTGCCCAAGTTCATGTCCGTTGAATTGATGATTCCATCCAACCATCTCATCCTCTGTCACCCTCTCTTTCTGCCTTCCATCTTTCCCAGCATCAGGGTCTTTTTCAATGAGTCAGCTGTTCACATCATGTGGCCAAAATATTGGAGCTTCAGCTTTAGCATCAGTCCTTCCAAAGAGTATTCAGGGTGGATTTCCTTTAGGATTTACTGGTTTGATCTCCCTACTTTCAAAGGGACCCTTGAGAGTCTTCTCCAGCAACACAATTCAAAAACATCAATTCTTCAGCTTTCTGCCTTCATTATTTCCAACTCTCACATCCATACATGATTACCAGTAGAGCTATACCTGATGCATGTCCTGAATTCCAAAGTAACTTCTCACTTTTTATTCCCTGACTTTAGCTTATTTTGTTTCACTTTGTCAGTTTTGTTGCCAGAAAGAAAACTCTTCTGTCTTAAACAGAAAGGCAAAACCCTCTGCTTAATTGTGTCTCTATTTCTCACTGCTGTCCTTTCTCTTTTCCTTCAAGACTAAAAGCTTAGAGTAGTTCACATTGATTGTCTCTATGTCTTGACGTCCCAGCCAGGCTTCATTTGACCTCTTGATGGTTGGCTTCTGCACGTTTTTATTTTTCTTTAATCTTCATGACAAAGCTCATGACAGACTCTTTTTTCCCCCCTTTTCTACTTAATGTTAAATGTAAGCCTCCAAGACTGTATAATCAGATTTTCTTGGTTTGAGTGCACTGTACCTGATTTTAATAAGCATTCCTTTTATTTTCATATTGATGGCGTAAAGACTCCCTTACATAATGTAAAAGGTTCCTGGAATTATAATTATGCTCTTAAAGTCTCATATTAAGACAGTGTGGGTGACGTGGTAAGAGAAGGAGGAGAAACAACTTTGCATCAGAAAGTGCTTAAACATATTTTAAATACCTTCTGAATAATAGTGATAGAAGTAAAATTGGAAAAAATTCTAATGGAATATTTTCTTTTATCCAGGGATTCAGTTCACTTGGGAATGTGACAGTTATCAAGACTCTGAAATATCACAGATGTTTGGCAGCAGGATTAATAGTGTCTTCTCATTTAGACCAGGAGATTACTAGTAGGATTATTGTGCTTAAGACATGTATTTGTCTGCATTTGCAAAGTTTAGCAAAGATTATTAAAACAATGATCTAGGTAATTCAAAACCAAGAACTTTGTTGCCTAAATTACTAATATCTCTATTCAAATAATTATCTCAATAATTTAACATTGATTATACCTTTACACCTATGTTCATGAAAATACCCAATTTGGTCAATATCATGGGGCTGCATGGAGAAGGAAATGGCAACCCACTCCAGTATTCTTGCTTGGGAAATCCCATGGACAGAGGAGCCTGGCAGGCTCCAGTCCATGGGGCTATAGAATTCAGACAAGACTTAGTGACTGAACCACCACCCACCATGGGGCTGCAAGCAAGTGATAAATAGCAGAGATAGCCCTCAAGTTGCTGCCAATCGAGAGGAGAAAAAAAAATCAAAGTAGAGAAATAGTTTATATTGCAGATCGGCCTACAAATGGCATTTACAGAACAGAAAAGGTATATAAAAATTCATGTGAAAGGGGAACTTGATTCTCACAAACTGTATGACAATTTTCCTTTGGAGCAGATTTAAGAGACTACATCTCAAACCTGATTTATGAAATTCCTTTTATTTTTATATAGCCACTGTATTGATGGGTTATTTGCATATCATCTGTGTTCTAATACATGATAAATTTATTTCATTCATCAAACCTGTGTTGTTACTAAACTATCTTCCACTACAAAGAACAGGCACACAGAGCCTGATAAGATGTAGTTGAGAAGTTTAGGGTAGTAAGGAGGTAGATATGGACCATGGGACAAGGGAAGGAAGCATTAGAAATTTGAGATTAACAGATGCAAAATATTATATGTAGGATGAATAAGCAACAAGGTCGTACTGTATAGCACAGGGAACTATATTCAATATCCTGTGATAATTCATAACAATGGGCTTCCCTGGAAGCTCAGCTGGTAAAGAATTCACCTCAATGTGGGAGACCTGGATTTGATCCCTGGTTTGGGAAGATCCCCTGGAGGAGGACATGGCAACCAACTCCAGTATTCTTGCCTAGAGAATCCCCATGGGCAGAGGAGCCTGGTGAGCTACAGTTCATGGGGTGGCAAAGCATCACACATGACTGAAGCAATTTAGCACAGCACAGCATAAAGCATAATAAAAGAGAATATGAAAAAGAATTTATACATATATATATGTATAACTGAGTCACTTTTGTGTACAGCAGAAATGAAACACAACATTGTAAATCAACTGTGCTTCAATAGAATTAAAAAAAAAAAAAAGAAACAGTATTCTCAGTACGATATAAAAAGTGCTCCAATGTGTACGGTACTGTAGATGGAGAGAGGCAGGCAGGAGCTCTGACCGATTAGATAAAGCAGGTGCACAGGCTTCCAGACCCAGTGGAACTCTTGAAGGATAAGTAGAAACTTAGCAGACTACTATTTGCTCAGTCGTGTCCGACTCTTTGCGACCCCATGGACTGTAGCCCACCAGGCTCCTCCATCCATGGGATTCTCCAGGCGAGAATATTGGAGTGGGTTGCCATTTCCTTCTCCAGGGGATCTTCCTGACCCAGAGATAGAACCCAGGTCTCCTGCATTGCAGGCAGACACTTTAACCTCTGAGCCACCAGGGAATCCCTCAGAAACTTAGCAGAGAGACACACAAAAAAGAGTGTTCCAGGTTTTCTGCCAAGGTGGATATTTTTCAAGGATTTTTCTCCAACTATGCATGGGACTGGCAAAAGTCTATGATAGACCTCTTCTGAGACCCCGTGATTCATTCTAGCATTGCTCCAGTCTCCACCCTCCATCCTCTGATCCCAGCCTCTTATTTTTTTTTTTTTTTAATCTACTTTTCCTGAATTCTGACTCTAGGCTCTGAATGGTCCAGTATGCATTTGTCAGGTGTTGCGGTTTGGATAAGGCTGGGGAACCAGACACAGCAGGAAAGAAAGGAGCCTGAGAAGAGTCAGAGAAGCAAAATGGGTGTGTGGCACTTGGGGAGCAGGAGTGAATATGCCTGACTAGAGCACAGGTGGGATGCTTATGGAGAAGAGGTGAGAATGGAGTTGACCAGAGAAAGCAGGGTCCAGAACCCAAAGCAACATATGTGCTTTGCTGAGGAGTTGGGACATTATCATGTTCAAAATGGGAAAACCCTGAAAGGCTTTCCAAGTAGCAGAATGACATGAAAGGCTTGTGTAGTAAGTGTATGTGTACTGTTTAGCTAGTTTTATTGTTTCTGCATTGAAGCCATTGATGAGGTTGCTGTTCTGACCTGCTTTCAGGAAGGAACTTCTGTGGGAGTATTAATAGTTGGTCAGCAGCCTTCAGGTGCCATATCTTCTGCTTTGCCACTGCATGCCCACAGAGCTTCAGGGGTAATGACTGAGCATGGCAAGGAACCGGGGCCAGGCTAGTTCTGCCCAGAGCAGACTCATTCTAGTGAGCAGTACACTTGAGGCGAAGCTGGCAGACTTTCTCAGAGCCGAACACATGAGTCTCCTCTTATTCAATCCTCTTTCTTTTCATGGTTGCCAAGGGTTTATGGTGGTCTGTGGGTTCCTCTCTTTCTTCTCGAACCCTCCCTCTTTATCTGTCACAGGTGTTTTCCCCAATAATCTCTTTTAGTTCTAATTCTGTTTTGACATTGGCCTTTCATAGAGTATGAACTGACATATGATGCCTCAAAGCCTATTTTTAAATTTTAGTATGTACCTTTAACTGGTTGTTTACATTTTTACCCTCTGAACTAGCATGCTTTCTTTATATGAAATACACTGTTTTATGAAGTCAGAGGTAATCTTAAATAAATTATCTCAGGACAGTTTGGACCCCCGGGCATGCCAGGCTTCTCTGCACAAGTTTATCATTACAACTACTTGGGATCTGACAGGCTTCTGGGGGACTAGGGCAGAACTGCCAGCCTTACTTAGTTCTACTTAATAATGTATTTCCCACATCCCATCATGGCAGGATTGGCTCAAGTTCAATGAGTTGATGGACAGGAAATGCTTCAGACAGAAGAGATTTTTTTTTTCTTGACTGTCATTCTTATAAAGTATTTTGATATCTCATGACTAGCAGGTGGTTAGATAAAGGAGGAAGATAATTTAGCATCTTAAAAGCCTATGACCTAGCATTTGGGAAGACAGGATTAATTACAGCAAATCACTGTGTGATTTTTGCTGCATTGTTTCTCTCTGGAATATTATGCCTTATGGATGAAGAGCAATTCCTCTCTGTTTCTTTAATAAAAAGGCACTTTCAGTAAAAACAGTGAATCATGTTCTTGAAGTAGATTGTGATCTTCAAACATGAGAAAAGCATGTACGTTAACCTTTTTGTTTTTAGAAGGTCTGTCATATTGCAGTTTATATAATATGACTAACGGCAAAACTGTGCACTATATTTATTTAAAATAAAATGCTAGGCTGAATATCAAGATTTTTGAAACTAAAGTGAATTTGTTTAAGTTGTAGAATTGAGTGTTATTTAATCTCCTGGGCAGACTTTCAAGTGTCTCTGTGATCAGAGCTCTTCTGTGAATTCTCTGTGAATGGGGATTCCTGGTGTGGTTCAGGATTTAGGGAGGGATGGAAGACCAACCTCATGGTTTTGAGTGTACTGCGTTGCTCTCAATTTATACATTTAGATCTCTTCAGTAAGTAACAACTAAAAGGCTGAGAGAAATTCAAATGTATTCAGAATACGTGAAATGATAAAATGTTAAATATCTTTAACATTAACTTTTACATTAAATATATATATATCTATTAAGTCCTAATGATATAACTGTAATTGTGGGCATTTTCTAGTAAGTTTTCATTTAAAAAGAATACATAGTAGTTGCTTAAAAGTGAAATGAACCATGTGACAAAAGATCTCCTATTTATTTGAATTTGTTCAATAGTACTAGGAAGTCTATCTGGTAGAAGGACTTCATTTGATATAATTTTATAGTATTAAGACCCATGCACAATTGAGATATTGTTCCTGTTCATGTGACACATTCCTTGCTTAAACAAAGCTAAATTATAATCAATGAACATGAGAAGAGTGATTATTTCAAAAGCCCAAGTGAAATGCTAATGAACTCATGTCTTAATTCTGATAAGATTGAATTTGGGGGGGCATGACCTTCTTATTCAACTAAAAATAGGTTATCACTGTTGCTCTAGAGAAACCACAGTGGATTGTAGACTTGGCTACTGTTGGGAGGCTGCATTTGTCAAGTGGAAGTTTTGGAAAAGTCAAAATGCACCTCCCATTGACACTAGAAATTTGTTTTAAACCTGCAATGGACCGTGTTGGGATAAGTGGATAAGGCAATAAAGCAAAACAGTGCCATTTTTGGAAGTGTTTATTTATTTATTTTTTAATCTTATGCTTACAGAATTTTTGCAAGTATAGTACAAAGAACATTTATTCCTAAGTCACTTGAAAATATTCAATAACTTGTTGGCATGATATCCTCACCTTCAAGGACTCTAATGTGCATTTCTTACAAACAAAGACATTTTCTACATAACTTACATTATAACCACTGAATTCAAAACTTTCACATTGGTACATTACCACCATCTAATTTTCAGGCTTTACCCAAGTTTTGCCAGTTATCTCAGTAAAGGATCCAGTCCGGAATCGTGTGTTGGATTCAGTAGTCCTGTCTCTTTATCTCCTTCAATCTGGAATGCTTCTTTAGTTTTTCCCAGACTTTCATGATCTTGAAAGGCTAGTTATTGTAGGATGTCTTTTAGTGTGGGTTTGTCTGATGCTTCTTTGTTAGATTCAGGTTTGGTGGGAATATCAAAGAAGCAGGTTTGGGGGTGGAAAATCACTTCTTTACCCTCTTTAGTTCTGACAAAAGACAGATTAGAAGAGGAAAGAAAAATGAATTTAATGCACGTATGCACAGGAGTTCAGAAAGAAATATGACTCAAAGAGGAAGTTAGGATTTGGAGCTTTTATACCATCTTGATAGGGAATGGGGAGAGCCAGAGGGACACTTCCGGGAGAACAAACAACTTCCTAGAAGGGGAGTAGAAAGAAAGAGCACTTAAGGAAAAAATGACTTTTTGAAAGCTAAGTGGACATTAGGAGAATAGATGGGATATATAATAGTTTTGTGACTGTTTGGTTGTAATACTAACTTCTTCTTCTGAAAGAGAAGATTGGAGTTGTTCCCAGGGATGGGATTTATGACAATTGAATTTTTTAGTTCTTTTGAGAGGCTCTGCTTTTAGGCAGATAAGGGATTTTAGAAACTCAGATGGCTTTAGCTTAAAATCATTTTTATGCCACAGTGGCTTATTCTGTATCCCTTCTTGGCACTGTATTCTCACTGTGTCATTTAAGTGTACAATTTCAGTTCATCTCTTGATAATGATGCTCACTTTGATCCCTTGATAAAGAGGTATCTGTCATTGTAAAGTTTCACATTGTTTTTCATTTGTAGTTAATAAGTAGTTTGTGAGGGGTGCTTTGAATTTACGCAAATATCTTTAAATTTACAAATATGTGAGTTTTTGTTATTATGGTCACCTGGTTTAATAGGTTATAATCTGCTGTGCTGTGCTGTGCTTAGTCGTGTCTGACTCTTGGTGACCCCATGTAGCCCGCTAGGCTCCTCTGTCCATGGGGATTCTCCAGGCAAGAATAGTGGAGTGGGTTGCCATGCCCTTCTCCAAGGGATCTTCCCAACCCAGGGATTGAACCCAGGTTTCCCTCATTGTAGAAAGATTCTTTACCATCTGAGCCACCAGGGAAGCCCAAGAATACTGGGGTGGGTAGCCTATCTCTTCTTCAGGGGATCTTCCCAACCCAGGAATCGAGCCAGGGTCTCCTGTATTGCAGGCTGATTCTTTACCTGCTGGGCTACCAGGGAAGCCCTATAATCTCTACTATCATATATTTTGATGCTCAGTTATCCCATATTTGGCTAGTGGTAGATGGCACCCCACTCCAGTACTCTTGCTTGAAAAATCCCATGGACAGAGGAGCCTGGTGGGCTGCAGTCCATGGGTTCACGAAGAGTCGGACACAACTGAGCGACTTCACTTTCACTTTTCAGTCTCATGCATTGGAGAAGGAAATGGCAACCCACTCCAGTGTTCTTGCCTGGAGAATCCCAGGGACAGAAGAGCCTGGTAGGTTGCCATCTCTGGGGTCGCACAGAGTTGGACACGACTAAAGTGACTTAGCAGCAGCAGCGGCTTATTCAAACTGACTTTTCTGTTGACACACCCCCACTATTCTTTGAACATTTCCTTACTTTTTTGGAAAGCACATGTTGTTTTGAGATCATCTTATACTTTCCTTGCCTTAGTTCTGAAATGAGCCATTTTCCCAGAAGCCCTGATTCTTAGAAACTAAGATCAGGATGATGGGTGTGCTCATTGCTATCAGGGTGTTGGCTGCTGCTCACAGACCCTCTTAGTAGGTATATAATCTCTCATCACTGCTGCTCCCACTCTATCTCTTGGGGACACCCTCTTCATTATCAGGGCTCTGATCCTCTTCACTGGGCTCCTGTGCAATAACACTCCTTCCTCATGTTGCCTGGATCTCAACACCCACATCAGACCATCTTGCCCCCTCCCACAGGGAGTCCTACATCATTTTCCTCAGGCTCTGATGCCATGTGCTGGGTCACAGCCCCAGGTAGAAATACTCTGCTTCACTTGGGCTCTGAAACTCTATAACTGGACACCTGCCCCTCCTACCTCCCGTGGGGATGCCTTCTTTCCTCCACTCAAAGTTTGACACCTTGGTTGGAGCTGCCACCCCTCTGAATGTACATCATCCTCATCCTAACCAGGATCCAGTACTCCATTCTTGGCCATCATCGTTCCTCTACTTCTGTGTGGATTTCTGTCTTGCTCAGCTTCACCAAATGACTTCAGAAATAAATTGTTCATGAAGGGGAATGGAGTTCAATTACATTTTAAAGTGTGGATTTAGAAGTTACCTAATAATTTACCAAACTTGGAAGATCTGCAGTCATATTTTTTAACCAAGACTCTGGAACATATAATTGAAAAGAAATTATTGTATGAGTCTCCATGCGTCAGTTTTTTTAATATTTATTTTTAATGTAAAGGTACATATTTTAATAAGGCAAAGCTCTGATGTTTAATCAAGTCTGCAATCAATGAGAAACGGACACATTTACAGCTTATCTTCTCGAAAATGTACACATGCATTAATTACTTAGAAATAAGTTGTCTTCAGAGAATTTTGTGTTCAAAACCCATGATGAAAATTTCAGAATCCCAAGTAGCAGCGAGTTCCTCATTTACATTCCATCAGATTTTATGGCCTTTTAAATTAGACAAAAAGGTCTAAGTTATTTTGTTTTACACATGGAATGTATACTTAGGACATGGAATTTATATTTCCAACCCAGATCCTGACCCTATAACTACCTTCAAACCCCCTCTGTTTTCGACTACCCTTTAGTTCACTTGTGCACTAAGATGCCTGTGACATAAAGTGCAGATGTCAAGTACGCATCCCCTGTGCTTCATGCTCCTACAGCCAGTGCCTACGTGGCATCTGCCTTTTGACGTGTCACGGGCATCTCATGGGCTTCCTGGTGACTCCCAGATAAAGAATCTGCCTGCAGTACAGCAGACTCAGGTTCAAACCCTGTGTCGGGAAGATCGCTTGGAGAAGGGAATGACTAACTCAACATGTCCGTATCTGAACTTTTGACTCTTGATACTGCCCTCTGAGCACAAATCTTCTTTCCAGTGTCAGTGAATGGCAGAACCACCCCCACCCAACCCTGGCCAGAAATCTGGAAATGTTCTTGGTTCTTCTTTTCTTTTATTGAGAATAGATCCGTGTATGCTGTGGTCTGTTCTGTTTTTTTCAGCAGTTCCTGTCTCAAGCCTAGTCCAACCCACCAACATCTCTCACCTGGTATGCTTCTTACTCCATTCTTGCCACCTTGTGATTCATTATCCTCACAGCTGCCAAAGTGATGTCTGTATATTGGATCATCTTTCTAACCCACTTAAACACACTTAACAAATTCCACAATTCTTATATACACCTGCACGACCAGCCCTCTGCTCATCTCTCTAGCTTCATCTTGTGTTCTTCATTCCCAAGCACTTGGCCTTCTTTCTGTTCCTAGAACATATCAAATATTTTGCTACATTAGAACTTTTGAATATCATCTCCCTAAAATATCATTAACTTCCTTGTTCCAAATGGAACCTTTGTATCTTTATACTACAGCCAAATGCTTACTGATGAGTATGATTTGGGGACCAATTTCTGTTCTCTTACATATTACTTATTTTGTACTCAAAGGAGAATTTCAGTGACAGTATGAGATAATTGTTAAACTTAATTTACTATTAAGAAAAAAACATTAAAGTTGCTTCCAACTGCTTCCAAAATAAAAATCTTAATAAAAGTCAATGTAATTATGACATTTAAAATGTAAAAAAGAAAAAAAGGGACTGTGTCTATAAAATATTCAGTATATGAAACACTTTGAAACCTTAGAAGGAAAGAGAATTCAAAGTATTATTGTTACCAAATTATTACTAGTTTAATTTTCATAAGACTCATTTCAGTAAAGATGGTGAATTTTTATTAATGGTGTTCATAAATACCATAAAATAATTCCTTATATGTACATTGCACAGTCCAGTGTGTGCACACATTATTTTTCTTGAATTCTGACTCATGAGCACAGAGAAGTGACTTGTAGCATCACTTGGCCAAGTCCAGTTCTTTAGACTTCATCTTCATTCAAGAAATATTATCTGCTACTTTGTCTACAAAGGTCCATATAGTCAAAGCTATGGTTTTTGCAGTAGTTATGTATGGATATGAGAGCTGGACAATAAAAAAGACTGAGCACCAAAAAATTTATATCTACAAAGTGTGCTGGAGAAGACTTTTGAAAGTCTCTTGGACAACAAGGAGATCCAACCAGTCAATACTAAAGGAAATCAATCCTGAATGTTCATTGGAAGGACTGATGCTGAAGTTGAAGCTCCAATACTTTGGCCACCTGATGCGAAGAACTGACTCACTGGGAAAAGCTGTGATGCTGGGAACGACTGAAGCAGGAGGAGAAGGGGACGAGAGAGGATGAGATGGTTGGATGGCATCACTGACTTAATGGACATGAGTTTGAGCAAACTCCAGAAGATGATGAAGGACAGAGAAGCCTGGTGTGCTGCAGTCCATGGGGTTGCAAAGAGTTGGACATGACTGAGTGACGGAACAACAAATATTGTGCACCCTGTAGAGAGGACAGGATAAAACTGGAAGCCGAAGGGATGAACCATTTAGTATGTGCTTCTCAATTCTGTGTGCTTGACTTACCAACAGCAAGCTTCATTATTAAGAATTGCACCATTACCTGGTGAAGAAGTCAGCTCTTTATAATTTAAAGAAAACTACACGTCAGTAGTTGGCAAAAAAGAGAGCCAAAGTCGCCATAACATAATAGATCCTTAACTTTTGAAAGGACATTGGTACTCCTTGGAACCCCGTTTTTGTAGTTTACTAAATAATTATAATAAATGTGCCCCCCTTTCCTGCTCATGAGATCTATTTTTCTCTACTTAGGTGTCATTAGATGTCTCCTTTCCACTGCCCACAAGACAGTTCTTGAAGGGTGTCTGAGACTGTGCTTTTAAAAAGGGCAACTGCAATCTGATGTGTCAATGAGCTACTGTGCTGTGTGTGTGTAAAGAAATTAAAATTTATCATCTTTATTGAAACAAATCATTTGAAAATTAACTGGAAATATTTGGTTAACAATAATACACTGAATTCCCTTTTCTTCCAAGGCAAAGTATTTCATATACTGAATATTTTATAGACATTGCAGCCTTTTTTCTTTTTGCATTTTAAATGTCATAATTACAATGATTTTTATTAAGACATTTATTTTGGAATCAAGCTTTTTTGGGTTGTTGTTTTCTTAATAGTAAATTAAGCTCCACAATTATTCCATACTAATTACTACTGAGATTCTCTTTCAAGTTATGAAATAAATAATATTGTAAGAGAACAGAAACTAGTTCCAAAATCACATTTATCATGTAGTATTTGACTAGTGTCAAAACGCCAAGATTCTATTTCACTAAGGAAAACAACATTATTATGATTCATAGTCATTAAGCCTCATGCTTATTTTATGGATTGAATTTTCAGCTTTTGATTATCATGTGTATATGTCTGTGAGTATATGCATTGTGAATTAACAATAAGTCTTTAGGAATGTAAGATCCAATAACATGTTCAAAACTTAAATTTACTCTCCAACAGCTTCGTTTCATTTGTTCCTTATTTCTCTAAATTTGCCATCATTCACATCTAATTGCACAAGCCAGCCACTGGGCATTGTCTTGATAATTTTGTCTCCTTTACCTTCCACATCTACTCTAATGCCAAGATCTGTTTATTCTACCTTCTAAACTGCCTTCTTAGTTTTTCCATTCATTGATCCCATAGCTGCCACCTTGGTTCAAGTTATGATCATCTCTTACCTAGATTGCTGTTGGGCTTCTTAACTGTTCTTCCAAGACTGTTTTTGCCTCCTTTCCATATAGCAGCAGGAATCTTATAATAATGCAGATCTGATCCTAGTCTGGGCTTCCCAGGAGGCTCAATGGTAAAGAATCGGCCTACCAGTGCAGAAGATGTAAGAGACTCAGGTTTGATCCCTAGGTTGGGAAGATCCCCTGGAGGAGGAAATGGCAACCCACTCCAGTATTCCCACTCCAGTATCCTTGCCTGAAAAATCCCATAGACAGAGGAACCTGGTGGGCCACAGTTCATGGGGTCGCAAACAGTTGAACACTGAGCATGCATGATCCTAGTCTGTCTCTGCATGAAGCCCATTCACTCTGTCTCCTAAGGGAAAGTTCAAAGCTTTACAATCTGTGAAACTTCATGTGATCTTGACCCTACTGCCTTTTCACTCATCCCTTTGCCAGAGTGCCACTGCTTCTGTTCATTTCTTTGAGAACCGGGTACTTGACCCTTTCAGCATCTTAGAACGTGCTGTTTTCCCCTCTCTTCTGTACACTGTCTCAATGTGAAGTCAGATCCTTATATTTCTCAGACTAAGATAGGCCACCATGACATTCACTTCCATGCCATCCTACATTTCCCCTTCTTAACACATGTAATACATAATTACTTATTCAAAGTCTAGCTTTTCCATTCAACAGGAGGTGAAGATCAAGTCTGAGTTGTTCATCATTTTATTCCTTACCCCAGCTGAGTGCTTGACACATCGTGAATGCACAGCAAGCATTTGTTGAGTGAATGAAAATGAATGAATGGAAGACGTATATGAATATCACTCAGATATTTACTTTTGATGTCTAATTGTGACAAATGAAGTTCAAAAAAATCAAATAATGAACATTTGAGCCCAGGTGAGTGGTGCTTTTTAAAAGTTTATTTGAAAGTATCATCACCAGTCATGTCTACTAGGGTTCTTGGCAATGTATGGATACATATAGAAAGAATCTTTCAGATGAAGAAACTTAAATATATTGGTAAGCCCTGAACAAGTGAAAAGGATTCCCTTTGAGAATACACATGGAATGTAAAATCTAGAAGAGATTTGTTTTCCCGTAGGCGTTTTCTTATAGCTGTTCAGTCCAGTCATCTAAACAACTCTCAAACATATGAAGGATGATTACATAATAATTTTAGACTCACTGGAAATTTGCAGATGTATCAAGAATAAAGCAAAAGAAGAAATAGGCACATACCCAAAAGTCAAAAAGCAAGTCAAATAGATGTCATAAAGCCCAAAGTGTATGTATTCTCAAAGTCTTTATTCCAACTTTGATTGCTCTCAATACACCTATTGCTTGGCTTTTTCATTTCTAAAACCAAAGCCCCAAACAGGAACTGGAGAGAGAAAGAAGTTGTAGGAATCCACTGTTCCCAATGGCAGGGTTAGCAGACAGCAGAGTCATCTCACCCTCCTCCAGACTTCTGCGGAAATTGACTGCATGGCAGCACTGACCATATTCACCTAGTGGCATGATTATGCTTTTAGAAGGTCATTTTCCATTCTTGATCATAAGCTCATCAGGAAAACCTTGACTTTTTACAAGGCTTTCAGAGAATCACACAAAACCATGTCATAGTTGATATTCATAATCAAAACAAAGCAAAACAACTCTGAGTCATCAAGAGAAAATTAAATTATGTTCAATATTGTTTGAGGAGCCTGGAAAGAAATACTATATTTTAGAAATGTTTTCTTCTCTAATAATGGAAATAAAAAGCTTTTCTTCTAAAAGAGCTGAATATAAAGTTATTGCTTCCATTTTTTTTAGAGCCATGCATAAACCATGGAATGTCTCAGAGCTAAAGTTTTATTATTTACTACTTCTAATTCTATTGATGTTTAGTTCAGAAACCCTTTAAACAACCTAGCTGATAGCAACCTATGAAGAAGAGAGGTAAGTGTTCATACAAGTAAAAACCTGAAGCTGTAACTTAAATTATTATCTCAAGATCACAGCTATTAAAGACCAGAAATGTTTGGTCTTTCTGGATACACTTAGCCATAAAAACAATGTAGCATTGTGGTAAAATCACAAGCTTTAGTCAGATACATCCTTGTTGGTATCTTTCCTTTGGTCAATACCAACTGAGGCACAGTGGGCAATGTGCTTAATCTCTTTAGGTGAGAGAAAACTGAGCAACTACTGTTTGTTGTTGTTGTTATGTAGTTGCTAAGTTATGTCCGACTCTTTGCAACCCCATGGACTGCAGCATGCCAGGCTTCTGTGTCGTTCCCTATCTCCTGGAGTTTGCTGAAACTCATGTCCATTGAGTCATGAGTTGTGGTGATGCCATCTAACCATCTCTTCCTCTATCTTCCCCTTCTCCTCCTGTCCTCAGTCTTGCCCAGCATCAAGGTCTTTTCCAATGAGTCAGCTCTTAGCATCAGGTGGCCAAAGTACTGGAGCTTCAGCTTCAGCATCAGTCCTTTCAATGAATTTTAAGGGTTGATTTCCTTTAGGATTGACTGGTTTGATCTCCTTGCAGTCTAAGGGACTCTGAAGCTATGACAAGCCTAGGCAATGTATTAAAAGGCAGAGACATCACTTTGCCAACAAAGATCCATATCGTCAAAGCTATGGTTTTTCCAGTAGTCATGTACGGATGTGAGAGTTGGACTATAAGGAAGGCTAAGTGCTGAAGAACTGATGCTTTTGAATTGTGGTTCTGGAGAACAGCAACTATTAGTCATGTGATATTATCACTTATCAGTTTGGCAAAGTATGAACTGGAGGCAGGAGGGGGGAAATCTTTGAGAAATCAGCTAATGAATTTCCTTTGGGTTTTGAAGCCAGTGTGTGTGTGTGTGTGTGTGTGTATTAGTTACTGTGTTGTGTCTGACTCTTTGTGACCCCATGGTCTGTGGCCCACCAGGCTCTTCTGTCCATGGTATTCTCTGGGCAAGAATACCAGAGTGGTTTGCCATTTCCTTCTCCAGGGGATCTTCCCTTCCCAGGGATTGAACCTGAGTTTCCTGCATTGTAGGCCGATTCTTTACTGTCTGAAACACCAGGGAAGCCCAAGGATCAGGTATTAAATAAAAAGACATTTCCCAATGACACCAACCCTGTGTGTTTTAGTAAGTTATTTTTTAGTTCATCTGCCCCTCAGTTTCTCTGAGTATAACATTGGAATAACAGTAGTACCTATCTGTATCAGCCAGAATAGGTCATGTACAATAACAAACAGTCCCCAAATCTCAATGATTTAAAATAACAAAATGTATTTCTCATTCATTCATGTCAGTTGTGGGTTGGCCAGTAGCTCTTTCACATCATTCTTATATGAGAACCTGGAGTGATTGACGTTTTTTATCTAGAAGGTTGTCAATCATCATGGCCAAGGGGGGAAGAGATCATAGCAAATCACACACTGATTCTTAAAGGTTTTTGCCAGAAAAAGGCATATATCTCTCCACTTACATTGACAAACCATGGCAATTCATCTCTCTTGCCTGACATTATGGAGTTGGGACAATGAAATCCAACAATGGGCTAATAGGTCTGGAAAGAGAAGTGAACTATTGATGAACAGCCCTAATGATCACCACCTGGATTTATTAGGGTTGTCCGGAGGATTCATTTAGTGATGCAAATAATAAGGCTCATTCCTGATACCTTACAAGAACTAAATAAATGTTAGGGACTGTTATGACGTACATTGATTACAAACTTTATTCATAATAATGACTTGAACTTTATTTTAGTGTCCCTTAAATAAAAAAAATTTTGAGCATTCTTTAGCATTGCTTTTCTTTGGGATTGGAATGAAACCTGACCTTTTCCAGTCCTGTGGCCACTGCTGAGTTTTCCAAATTTGCTGGCATATTGAGTGCAGCACTTTCATAGCATCATCTTCCAGGATTTGAAATAGCTCAACTGGATTTTCATCACCTCCACTACCCTTGTTCACAGTGATGCTTCCTAAGGCCCACTTGACTTCACATTCCAGGATGTCTGGCTCTAGGTGAGTAATCACACCATCGTGATTATCTGGGTCATGAAGACCTTTTTTGTACAATTCTGTGTATTCTTGCCACCTCTTCTTAATATCTTCTGCTTCTGTTATGTCCCTACCATTTCTGTCCTTTATTGAGCCCATCTTTGCATGAAAATATTCCCTTGGTATCTCTAATTTTCTTGAAGAGATCTCTAGTCTTTCCCATTCTATTGTTTTCCTCCGTATGTTTGCATTGATCACTGAGGAAGGCTTTCCTATCTCTCCTTGCTATTCTTTGGAAATCTGCATTCAAATGGGTATATCTTTCCTTTTCTCTTTTGCTTTTTGCTTCCTTCTTTTCACAGCTATTTGTAAAGCCTCCTCAGACAGCCATTTTGCTTTTTTGCATTTCTTTTTCTTGGGGATGGTCTTGAGTCCTATCTCTCGTACAGTGTCACGAACCTCTGTCCATAGTTCTTCAGGCACTCTATCAGATCTAGTCCCTTAAATCTATTTCTCACTTCCACTGTATAGTCATAAGGGATTTGAATTAGATCATATTTGAATGGCCTAGTGGTTTTCCCCACTTTCTTCAATTTAAGTCTGAATTTGGCAATAAGGAGTTCATGATCTGAGCCACAGTTAGCTCCCAGGCTTGTCTTTGCTGACTGTATAAAGCTTCTCCATCTTTGGCTGCAAAGTATATAATCAATCTGATTTCAATGTTGACCATCTGGTGATGTCCATGTGTAGAGTCTTCTCTTGTGTTGTTGGAAAAGGGTGATTACTATGACCAGTGTATTCTCTTGGCAGAACTCTATTAGCCTTTGCCCTTCTTCATTCTGTACTCCAAGGCCAAAGTTGCCTGTTACTCCAGGTGCTTCTTGACTTCCTACTTTTGCATTCCAGTCCCCTATAATGAAAAGGACATCTTTTTTGGGTGTTTTAGAAGGTCTTGTAGATCTTCATAGAACTGTTCAACTTTAGCTTCTTCAGCGTTACTGGTCGGGACATAGACTTCGATAAGGCAGAGGAACCAGAGATCAAATTGCCAACATCCACTGGATCATGGAAAAAGCAAGAGACTTCCAGAAAAACATGTATTTCTGCTTTATTGACTATGCCAAAGCCTTTGACTGTGTGGATCACAATAAACTGTGGAAAATTCTTCAAGAGATGGGAATACCAGACCACCTGACCTGCCTCTTGAGAAACCTGTATGCAGGTCAGGAAGCAACAGTTAGAACTAGACATGGAACCACAGACTGATTCCAAGTAGGAAAAGGAGTACGTCAAGGCTGTATATTGTCACCCTGCTTATTTAACTTCTATGCAGAGTACATCATGAGAAATGCTGGGCTGGAAGAAGCACAAGCTGGAATCAAGATTGCCGGGAGAAATATCAATAACCTCAGCTATGCAGATGACACCACCCTTATGGCAGAAAGTGAAGAACTAAAGAGCCTCTTGATGAAAGCGAAGGAGGAGAGTGAAAAGTTGGCTTAAAGCTCAACATTCAGAAAACTAAGATCATGGCATCTGGTCACATCACTTCATGGGAAATAGATGGGGAAACAGTGGAAACAGTGTCAGACTTTATTTTTTGGGGCTCCAAAATCACTACAGATGGTGATTGCAGCCATGAAATTAAAAGATGCTTACTCCTTTGAAAGAAAGTTATGACCAACCTAGACAGCGTATTAAAAAGCAGAGACATTACTTTGTCAACAAAGGTCCGTCTAGTCAAGGCTATGGTTTTTCCAATGGTCATGTATGGATGTGAAAGTTGGACTATAAAGATAGCTGAGTGCTGAAGAATTGATGCTTTTGAATTGTGGTGTTGGAGAAGACTCTTGAAAGTCCCTTGGACTGCAAGGAGATCCAATCAGTCCATCCTAAAGGAAATCAGTCCTGGGTGTTCATTGGAAGGACCGATGCTGAAGCTGAAACATCCAATACTTTGGCCACCTGATGTGAAGAGCTGACTCATTTGAAAAGACCCTTATGCTGGAAAAGGTTGAAGGCAGGAGGAGAAGGGGATGACAGAGGATGAGATGGTTGGATGGCATCATCAACACAATGGACATGGGTTTGGGTGGACTCCAGGAGTTGGTGATGGACAGGGAGGCCTGGCGTGCTGCAGTTCATGGGATCACAAAGAGTCGGACACGACTGAGTGACTGAACTGAACTGAAATGAAAATTTTTAAATAAACCCTGTGTCTGGGAAAAAATAGAGCTGCATAAGGAAGCATTACACATTCCTTCATAACCTGGCATGAAGGAAATGCCTCAGTGTGCTGGACAAACTCAGCATCAGGCCTTGGATGACTTAGATGTTACAGTAGTCAGTTATTCTTTCTGTCCAGTTGGGATATTTATTATTTATAAACTGCTAAATAACAAATTTTAAATTATACATTTCATGTTATGGAGCCAACTTCATTATTTTCGAGTGTCCAACCCTGTTTCTGCACATTCCTTGTAAAGGTAATGTGTATTAAAATTGTGGATATATAAAGTTGAATGTAAAGCTGCAAAGCCTTGCTTATGGTTCAGGGGTTCTTCCAAGTTGAAGATAGGCAGGTCAGATCATAGTCAAATTCGTTTAGGCAAAAATAGGTCTTCTTAGGTTTTAGAGTCCTCCTTCATTTCCCTTTCTTCTTGGGGGGGACCTTTCTCTCTTTGGGTCATTGTGATGGATGGCTGATTGGCTACATTTTAGCACAAATGACTTTGTGCGTTAGTTGGGTCTTAAGTCTTAAATGCGTTGATCTGGCCTGTGAACTTCTCTACAGTGAAGACTCTGTCATCCTTGGGTGTGGGTCGCCAGTGCCCAGAAGCATCTGGAACTTGGTCTTCATTAACTGTGAGTGAAAAACAGAAGGACTGTACAACAAAGGTATTGTTCCCAATTAAAGCTATTTTGGGCATCAAGAGAGAACAAGGGGGCATTTTCTTAGTGCCGGGCCCCTGAAATCCTTTGCTAATTGTATTTATCCTTTCTCATTTCTTTTGTCCTCATGGCTGGTGGTGACCATTAGGGAAACAAAAGTGGGGTCTCTTGATCCTCCAGCACCGCTGGACACTGTTGCCTCAAGCCATATTTCTCTAATTACAACATTCCCTTCCCCGCTTCCTTCCACCCCTGAAAAAGCATCTGTTTTAGAAGAAATAGTCAGCAGTCCTCTGCCACTGTTTGATCTGTGTAAAGACTGGGTCTGTTAAGAAAATCCCTTCATCTCAGTGGCTCTCAAACTTCAGTAGCATCCGCATCACCTAGAGGGCTTGTGAAAACAGATTGCTGGGCCCATCCCCAGGGTTCCTGATGCAGTAGGTAGCACTAAGCCCATTAATCTGTATTTCTAACAAGCTCATGAGTTATACTAATGCTGCCCTATGTTGAGCACACTTCTCCATCTGAACTCTTCCAGGGCTCCTTCCCCAACCCGCCCCCAAATTTCCCAGTGCTAGTTTTTCTCCAGGTACTGGTTTTGCTTTTTCATATTGCTTTTGAACTACTGGAATGTTCCTGATTATTTCTCTTTCTGATATTTTATGTGTCTACCCAAATGTTGTTTTGATTGTTATGGATTATGAATTCTTACTCTTGTGAACTGTCTTATCCCAGAAGACTTTCTAGAGAGAGAAATCTGAGGGAGTTGCCTGCCCAGCTCATATGAAGGCTGTATTTGGTCAGTAAAGGGATGGTTTCCTTATAGCAAACATTTGGGCCCTTTAACTAATTATTTAAGAAATGTATCATTTTTGTTGTTGTTGTTATACTCCTGGTATCTAGCTTATTAGCTCGTCGGCCTTTTGGAAATTATTAAAAAAAGAATCACTTCAGTATATTGGTGAAAGATAAAATTAATGTGTCTGCAATTTTGCACAAGGAGTTTTGTCATTTAGTTGACTGCTTCAAGCTTTAAATTCATGGTTGTAACTCTGAAGTTGAGCTTGGCATAACAACAGAGCAATTTGACTTTTAAGAATAAAGACACATGTGAGCCTAAAGAAATGAAAGTCCAGGGGCTTCCCTGGTGGCTCAGTGGTAAAGAATCCACCTGCCGATGCAGGAGACATGGGTTTGATCCCTGATCCAGGAAGATTCTACGTGATGCGGAGCAACTAAGCCCGTGTGCCATGACTATTGAGCCTGTTCTCTAGAGCCCAGAAGCCACAACTACTGACCCCACGTGCTGCAGCTACTGAAGCTGGCACTCCCTAGAGCCCTGAACAAGAGAAGCCACTGCAGTGAGAAGCCCTCACACTGCAGCTCGAGAGTAGCCCTGCTCGCCTCAACTAGAGAACAACCTGTGCAGCAGTGAAGACCCACCATAGTCAAAGATAAATACGCAAATAAAATTCTCAGAAAAAAAGAAAGTCTAAATTTTGAGTGATCTTTGGTATGGGGAGGGAGGAGGGAGGAGGGTTTGGGATGGGGAACACATGTATACCTGTGGTGGATTCATTTCGATGTATGGCAAAACCATTAGAATATTGTAAATTTAAAAAATAAAATTAAATTAAAAAAATGTTTGTTAATAAATTAGTAAACTACAAGTTACATTTAATGAGACCATAAAGTCAACTTTTTCCAGATGGCTTATCTGGGTATTTTCTTTATGTGTATCTTTTCTCTGTGTATATCTCTAGTTACAAGCGGGGCATTTGTATACCTCAGTTGGTAAATTAAGAACAGCTGTGTACATTTTGGTGTTCGTTCTCCAGTGGTGTATGTGTGTAGTATACAAAATATATTTTTGAATAAATGAGAGCTTACTACATTTTTGTTTTTATATTAATTAGCATATTTATTGAACATTTCTTCCTGTCATTAAATGACTTTTTACATTTTAAAAACTGACTACATAATTTATGTGAATGTATCCTAATTAGTAGATCAAATCATTGTGCTAATATAGTCAAAAGAAAAAAGAAAACCATGTTGCCAGATTACCCTCTAGAAAGAGAGAAAAAACTTTTGTATAAACATTACGCAAAAAACTTTTTGCTGATATTTCCTTGGTTTATACTTCTTATCTGATACTTTAGGTAAAAAGTGAAGTCTTTATATTGATTGGGTACTAAAATATTATCTATGAGTTTAGGGTAAATAGGAGTCAATTTTTTATATTCTTTTCAGTTTGGGAAATAGATAGTCCAATCTGTAGCAATAAAAAGATGAAATACCAAAAATTATGCCCCAAAGTAATGAAGATACATAAGAAACTAAATAGATTGAGTGTTACCATCTGTTACTTTCTTTGGGGAATATTTGATCTTTATTTCATCTATGCATTGGGTGATATGGTATTTGTTTTTTGTTTTGAGAAACTTGATTACTTTTCACATACCATCTTGATAATTTTTATGTAACTAGTTCTTATAAAGGTTAGAAGCTGAGCTCATTTTGTCATCACAACACTTGGAAGTGATTGAGGGCATGCCACTGTGCCATTCAATTCAGAGATGCATATGATTTCATTCTTTAACATATTTTTTCTTTAAAGGATAAACTTTGTTCTTTCTTTAAAGAATATATTTTTCCTCACTACATTCTAAATTCATGATCATAAACTCTTCTTTCTCCCCTTTATCTCCTTGTTTTCTCTCAGCCTTTCCAATTAGACCTCCTTCCCCTAATTCTGTTGCTGTTAACAAGCAGTACATTTGAAGAAGGAATCACATGATTTCAAGCTAAACAGCTCTGGACTTGAAATCTTGCTTTTCTACTTCTTTACTGTGTGCTGTTGAGCAAATTACCCTCTCTGAGCCTCAGTGAAATGGTACAGTTTTTCCTCCCTCACAGACTTTTTCTGAAGATTAAATATGATGATATGTACAAAGTTCCTAAAAAAACTCAGTAAACACTAATACCTTTCTCATCTTAAATTTTTTATTCTTTGTTCTCAAGTTGCATCCTTTCCCCCAGAGTCTCCAGATGACTCATTTGAACCTCTTGGCAGATCTCTTGGAAAAGATTCAGGATAAACCTTTTCCCCCTCTTTCTGGGATTCATCAGTATTAAAAAGTCACCATTTAACTAACATTTACTTTGATCTCAGTAAGTCCATAGAGTTTAGTTTAGTCAACTTTATTCCATTTAAGTCTGAATGAATCCTAAAATGAGTTTTTAAGCAGGACATAGTCCTCAAGTCTTTTATAAGAAGGAATTACTATCTGAGATCACAGGTCAAGCAAGGAGCTATAATGGTGACTAGTGTCTCCAACAAGCAAGGCTTAAGTATGTTACCACTGAATTCTGTGTTCTGCTTTGGAATTGCTGACAGAAAGTGATACTTTTTGGGTCTAAACTTCCAGCCAGTCTGAATTCGCGCAAGTGCACTTGTGGCTTATCTTCCTTCTGTTTCCTCTGTTGGGAATTCCTCTGCCTGTCTGCTTTTGCTCTTCCCTTCTTTTAAGACAGCTTGAGGGTCATCTTCTTTATGAAATCTCTCCTACTCATTCCTTCTCCTCCCCAACTCCAAGGTCATTATCTCCTTTTGACCCCTTGAATACTCGCATCATCGTGCCAAGAACATTTTTCAGTACTTGCTTGTACTCCTGCTCCAGGCGCTCAGCCCGATAAGAGCACAGAGGATGTCAGATTTACTTTGAAGCTCTGGACAGAATCTGTGTTCAACTGGAAGAATTAGGAATGTTATTTGATTTACTTAATTACTTGATTTCATTATCTTACACAGATTTTAAGAAGAAATGATGAAAAGTCCTCTTCATCATTCAAAAAGTAATAAAACAAAATAATCCAGACACCCTATAAATACATGGTTTAAAGCAAAGGACACTAAATCCTGAATAAGCTGGGTGATCAATTCTCTACACTGTTTTTGTTTTAAAGATACAACCAGTTCTTCAGGAAGTGATGTCATGGCTACAGAAGTTGTATAGTCAGAACTGGAGTTGGAGATCCTACAAAACAGTTGTTGTTGTTTAGTTGCTAAATTGTGTTCAATTATTTGTGACCCCATGGACGCTAGCCCTCCAGGCTCCTCTGTCCATATTTCCCAGGCAGGAATACTGGAATGGGTTGCCATGTACATCTTCCCAACCCAGGGATCAAAACTTACATATAAATTACATGTGTTCTTGGACTCTTTGTTCATTGGTATGATGGGGATATTGATAACAGCTTTTCACAGTTATTGAGAATTTAAGGAGACAATATGAGAATAAGCCAACCTATGTCTGGTTAAACTCGAAGAAGCTATAAATAAAATCTGTGGTATAAGCATGTAACTATAGAAAAAAAAAAATATATATATATATATATATACTCAGTACACAAATGAAAATTTACCACTATAACCCTACTAGTATTTGATTTTGATGAAAAAAATCAAGATTGAAAGCATTTTATTCATTTATCTGGAGGAAAATTCCTTTACAATGTTATGTTGGCTTCTGTGAACAACAAGGCGAATTGGTCATAATTATATATATGGGTCCCCTCCCTCTGGAGCCTCCCTCCCTTGAAGACATTTTAAAACTCAGATTGAAGTCAAGTGAACTGATCAAAAAGCCCAACCTTGGCATAAACTCATCTTAAATAAGCCCCAAGGATGTTAATGCCTTGAAGAAAAGTTAAATGTAAATATTAATAAACTAGTTACTCAGTCATGTCTGAATCTTTGAGACTCTGTGGACTGTAGCCCACCAGTCTGTTCCATTCATGGGATTCTCCAGGCAAGAATACTAGAGTAGGAAGCCATTCCCTTCTCCCAGGGTTCTTCCCGATCCAGGGATAGAACTTGAGTCTCTTGCCTTGCAGGCAGATTCTTTACCATCTGAGACATTAGATTAAGCGTGGAAAAGGCACATATGAGGTAACCTTTGAGTGCATGGATGGTTTCCACATAGCTCCTGCCGTAAGGACCTGCCAAGTCGGACCCATGCACTGGGATAATTCATGGGTCTCTGTAGACATAAGCTGTGCTGCATATGAAGGATGAAATGGTAAATTGAGGGGACAGAAGAGAGAGTTCATTGCAGAGTTTGAAAATTAAATAAAGTTTAGTCTTGCTCCATCATCTTTAGGAGAAGATGAATGTAACTCAGGTTAAGTGGAAGACCCCTTTCCGGACCCCCAGCCCAGTTTCCCTCTCATAATGAAGCTAAAGATCTCCATCCAGCCTTGGTGGCTGCATGCTTTATGAGAATAATAATTTTGAAGTTTCAGAGTGCTTCTCCGTAAGAAGCTCATTTGCATAACTGAGTCAAAACTAGAGGTCAGAGTAACTGAAGGCTGTGAGCAAGGACTGGGCTTTGGGCAAAGGAAGCAAAACACACCACCTCCAAAAGCCAGAAGGGAGTTGTGTGAATAAGTTAGGATAACCCAGGCACAGAGATAGCTGATCAATCCTGATAAAATATTTTCTTTACAGTACACAACATTATCCTTGAGAATATTCTAGATTATAAATTTCTTCAAGACAGACACCAATTCTTAATTCATCCTTTATATTGCCTTGTATCCAGTAAATGCAGGTGTTGCCAGAAAAGGTAGAATTGTTTTCTGTGTTTCAAGATTGTGATGTACTGTAAGTAAACCTTTCGTTCCTGAATTTCTGGTTTAGTCGAGTTAGTGATTTTAGCCATTTTCTACTTTTTCAAGCTCTGCATTTTGGCCTCAAAGGTTATATTACACCTGCTTTTAAATTAGCAAGTCCACTGAATTACCCAAAGATCTAGCAGGTCTACCTTTTACTCTGTTTTCCAAGTTTCAGGATCTTTTTTGTTGTTAGAGTCCCACAGTGGAAATGAAATAAAAGTAATGCATGCTTCATGCAGAGGTGAATAATTAGATATGCAGAAAGTGAGTGTTCTGTTTCATATTCTCCACAATCCCACTCTTCAAGCATAAACCTTGTTAACGGTGATGCTGCTTCCCACATCACTTCAGTGCATATCCAAACACATATCTGTATGTTTGATGTAAACAGGACCTTACTCTTACAGTTGTTATAAAATCTCAAAAATATGGTGTGAATGTTTTTCCTTATTGGTCCATGTTAATCATTTTGAATATCTGAATAATACTCTATTCTACAGATGCAGCACAGTCCTCTGTTGATGAGTCTTAAGTTGTTTCCAAGCATTTTCTATTATCGTGGCACTGAATGCATGATTTTCTATGTACTTCTACAAGTCTTTCTAAAGGATGTCTTCTTAGAAGTGAAATGGGGGCATCACAAAGAAAATGAACATTTAAACTTTGGAAAGTCATTCTCATATTAACCTCAAAAAAAAACCAATTTGTCCTCTCATGCCAGCTTGTTAGAGTTTGTTTTCTTGCACCTCACCAGTAAGGGGCACAATTAATCCCTCTTTTTTTTCCCCCATGTTTATCAATTAGCTACTTTACTTCTGAAGTAGCTTTTGTTTGCATTTCTTTACTTACTATTGAGTTGCCCCCCCTTTTTTATTGGAGTACAATTGCTTTACAGTGTTGTGTTAGTTTCTGCTGTACAATAAAGTGAATCAGTGTAAAATATATCTGCTCCCCTTTGAGCCTCCCACCCATCCCCACCATCCCATCCTCTAGGTCATCACAGAGCACTGAGCTGAGCTCCCTGTGCTCTACAGCCACTTTCTGCTTGCTATCTATTTGACACGTAGCAGTGTAATATACCGGAGAAGGCAATGACATCCCACTCCAGTACTCTTGCCTGGAAAATCCCATGGACGGAGGAGCCTGGAAGGCTGCATTCCATGGAGTTGCTGAGGGTTGGACACGACTGAGCAACTTCCCTTTCACTTTTCACTTTCATGCATTGGAGAAGGAAACAGCAACCCACTCCAGTATTCTTGCCTGGAGAATCCCAGGGACGGGGGAGCCTGGTGGGCTGCCGTCTATGGGGTCACACAGAGTCGGACACGACTGAAGCGACTTAGCAGCAGCAGTGTAATATACATCTCAATCCTACTCTCCCAGTTCCTCCGTCCTACTGCCCTTTTCAGTTGTTAACTGGACTTTTGAATTTTTTCTTCTGTGAATTGACTATGAATGTCTTTTGTCCATTTTTCTCTTGAATTGCTATCTCTCACAGGAAACTACCAATGAAGCAAACCATTCTAAAGTATAACAGATAGTTGAAGCTAAAAATATTTCAGGCGTGATCCCAATATGCCCTGCCCCTGTAGAAAATCATAATGCACATGTATAATGTTTTTAGAAACACGGTGTTATGCTCCGTTGATTTTAGGTTAGGTCTCTCTTGAATCATTTTTACTGCTAAGCATTCTTTCCAGTCTTTTTCGTATTCCTGACATTTCATGTAGCCTATCATTATTCTCAGTTTTCCCTTTTTAGCTAATCTGTTTAGAGCCAGGATTTGTGGAAGATTCAGTCATCCCAGCAACCCTCAGAGGACAAGTCTAGTCCTTATATGAATGTTTTTTTAAAAGAGGTGAAAAAAAGTAAGGACTTTAAGGAAATATACGGGAGTTGTTTATGCCTTCAGATAGTTAATGTTTGCAATAATAATCCATAGTTTTCTCCCCCAGTACGTTTCTCATCCGCCACTTTCCCACCTTTCTCTCTTCCTTCTTTTCTGCCTTTTGCCCATTTTCTCTGTCTCTCTTCTCCAGCACCAGCTCCGAATCCATTAATTTTTGTCTCCTGGAATTCTAGATAGAAACTCAGTAAAATAGGTATCTACTGGTAATTCTTCAATGGTGAAACAGTGGTTGTTCCCATTCAGTAGACCAGAGAGAGGCAAGGATGTCACTTATCCTGTTGTTTACTTGTTTGCCTTTGTGCTCTGGGTGGTAGGGGATATAAATAGGTAATAGCAATTGTAAGTTTAAACTTGGGCTTCCCTAGTGGCTCAGATGGTAAAGAGCCCACCTGCAGTGCAGGAGACCTGGGTTTGATCCCTGGGTTGGGAAGACTCTTGGAGAAGGGAATGGTTACACCCTCCAGTATTCTTGCCTAGAGAATTCTATGGACAGAGGAGCCTGGTGGGCTACAGTCCATGGGGTTGCATAGAGTCAGACATGACTGAGTGGAGATTTAAACTTGGGAAAAGGAAAGCTAAAATATATCTGGATGATATAATTATATTTCTAGAACACCTAAGAGAATGAACTGGAAAGTTTTTTCTTTTTTATTACTAAGTGAGCAAGTTCAGTAGAAGTAGCTTAGTTCAAAACTAATGTATAAAAATCAGTAGGCTTCCTACATCCAAACAGCTACCTGAAGATAGAAATGATACTGACAGAAAACATACCAGTGTGCAACAGAAATCCAGTGACAAAATACCCAAGGAATAATAAGTAACAAAAAATAAGAAAGATCAATGTTTAAAAAAAACTATGACATAAAACTTTTTAGATAAAATGTTGCAGTGGTATAACAAAGCCAAGTTTCCTTTGGCATGATCCCATAAACATACTAACCAGATTTTTAAAAACCAAATTTGTGAGTTCATAGGCAACATAAAATATGTAACAATAGACAAGAAACTTTTGGCTAAACAGAATGAGAATGGGCTAATCTTATCAGATATTCAAATATATACTTTAATACAAATGCTAATTAAATCAGTTTGGTTCTGGCAAATTAATAGACCAATCAATGGAACAAAATGGTAAGTCTTAATTTTGACCCATATGCACATGAGATTTGGTATATAGTACAAATATATGAAATTAATATGTGATGGAAGTAGCATTTTAAACCAAGGAAGGAGAGATTGGTTACCTGTTCAACAAAGTAGATCTTTATCTCAGTTCTTACACAAAAAGAAATTCCAGATACATTAGAAAATTAAAATGGAAGAGAATTGGAACATAGAATTATTGAAAGAAAACATGGGAAAATTTTAAAATATGATCTAATCTTGAAGATCTTTCTAATGATCATATGAGGGGCCTTGACCTGCCACGGCTTGAAGTGGAGCTTAGCTTTCCAGGCAGAGACTGGGTCACGTTGGAGAGAGCACCAGATCCTAGCCACTAGACCAGTGGTCAGTGACAAGGGCCCTGGCCCTTCAGAAAAGAATTTCCACAAGGGAGGAAAGTAGTGAAGCAGGTATTTACTAGGAGGAAAAGAGAGGATAGTACCTGTGGATAGTCACACAGGACACAGGTGAACTTGCACACACAGAGAGGGAGAGACGTGCCCTTGTGGTAGTTTAAATCACTTATATGGGACATTCTTTCTGACTTTTCTTTGGCCAGTCATTTTGGTTTGCCTGGTTCACAGCCTATATCTGGGCTTCCTTGGTGGCTCAGTTGATAAAGAATCCCCCTGCAGTGCGGGAGACCGGGGTTCAATCCCTGGGTTGGGAAGATCTCCTGGAGGAGGGCAGGCAACCCACTCCAGTATTCTTGCCTGGAGAATCCCCATGGGCAGAGGAGCCTGGCGAGCTGCAGTCCATGGGGTCACAGAGTCAGACAGGACTGAGTGACTGAGCACAGCACAGCTCTGTCCATATTTGGTAGATCTCAGGATCCTCCTTTGTGTGTGCGTGCATCTCTTGACATCACACCCGTTTGACCAACAAGGAGCCTTTCTGCATGTGTGGTCAGGGAGGTCTTCTGACTTGAGAATGAGAACTATGTGGTCTGGGCAAAGCCCAGCCACCTCCCTTAATTGTCCTGCTATTCTCTCCTTGGAGTTTCCTCCACAGGGAATGAATCTCCAATTGCTTTACCCTGGGGTGGGGTGGCATCTACCTCCTGCCTCAAGGCCATCAATCAACATAGTGATATTTTCTGTTTGCTTAAAGATACAATCAAAAAAAGTAAAAAATATAAATTAACTATGGTTGCCAGCATATCACTACCAGAGAGCTGATTTCTTTGGCATATAAACAGCTTATATAAATCAATTCTAAAAAACCAAATGAGAAAAAATTCTCCCCCTTCTATGGAAAGTAGTATGAGAAATCCAACACTGGGCTTACCTCTGGGAAGGGGAACTAGAGAAACCATGAGTGGAAGAGATTTCCTCTTTGTACTGTGGGGTTTTTATAATACCTTGAGCACAAGTAGTTCCCAAATAAAGATGAGAGAAAGACAGATTGGGCACCGAGTACTTTTTGAAGCTGGAAGCTTCAAAATCTGTTTTCCCCAATTCCCCTTGCTGCCTGCCACCAACCTGTACAAGTAGGAGAAGAAGGGGAAGAAAACGAAAATAGAAATAGTTACATGCATTTCCACTGCCTTCTGTTTTTTTTTTTTTTTTTTTTTTCTTTAAATACATTTACCATTAGCAGAGGCTTCCCTGATGGCTCAGATGGTAAAGAATCTGCCCACAATGTGGGAGATGTGGGTTTGATCCCTGGATTGGAAAGATCCCCTGGAGAAGGGAACGGCAATCCACTCCAGTATTCTTGCCTGGAGAATCCCACACACAGAAGAGCCTGGCGGGCTACACAGTCCATGGGGCCACAAAGAGTCAGACACAACTGAGCAACGGACACACACACACCATTAGCAGCTTTTCTCTAAAGGACCTATGGAAAATGTCTTGCTCTACTCACCGCAGGGTAGGCCAATAAATCTGAGACAAGGTATTGAGACAAAAGGACTTTATTTGGGAGCCGGATGACAGAGAAGATGGCAGGCTAGAGCCTCAAAATAAGCACTTGTCAAGGCCTGGATGGTTCTTTTAGGGATCAGAGAGGAGACAGGAGGTGAGGAAACAAACAAAAAAACATTTACTTCTTACAGATAACTTCTAGAGCAGCAAACTTCAGGCAGGGGGATGTGTTAGTTTCACTTCCATACAATCCTTCACTGGTGGGCAGGGTCAGGCTATCTCCTTGAGGCAGGCCATGATGTTACCTACAAAAACAAAAGTGGCTAGATTAGGGATCCAGTCACAGAAGCAAATTCAGTATGAATTCAAAATTAACCCTTCCTGATTACATATCCTCTAAATGCTGAAGGACTTTTGTATTTCCAGGCTTAATAGATTGCTTTGTGTGTGTGTGTGTGTGAGTCAAGAGGAGTTTGATCTTGCCATCCCTCACAAGGCCTCTCTTCATACCACTTTTTATCTTGCCTGAAAGGCATTCTTGCTCAGATTTTACTTACGGGAAAAATAAGTAAGTTCTCTAGAGGGAATGATGGACTTTGAACTATTTCCTAGTGTTTTTCTAGGATTTTAAAAATGCTACATAGCTTAGAGCTACTGAAATTTGATGTACTATCTTGTTACTGAGGATTAAAAAGATGACATGTGTGTGTCCGACTCTGTGCCCCCATACACTGTAGCCTTCCAGGCTCCTCTGTCGATGGGATTCTCCAGGCAAGAATACTGGAGTGGGTTGCCGTACCCTCCTCCACGGGATCCTCCCAACCCAGGGATCAAACCCGCGTCTCTTTTGTCTCCTGCATTGGCAGGTGGATTCTTTACCACTAGTGCCACCTGGGAAGCCTGAAAGATGACATGGCTCACCTCTAATTTAAATGGTGTTTTTGCTTCCCTGGTGGCTCAGAGGTTAAAGTGTCTGCCTGGAATGCAGGAGACCTGGGTTCGATCCCTGGGTCGGGAAGATCCCCTGGAGAATGAAATGGCAACCCACTCCAGTACTCTTGCCTGGAGAATCCCATGGCGGGAGGAGCCTGATAGGCTACAGTCCCTGGGGTCACAAAGAGTAGGACACAACTGAGTGACTTCACTTTCACTTTCCTCTAGTGAGAGATGTTCCTTCTTTACAGTAGAGAAGAAGGTAAGACCTTTTGCCTTATTAATGGTACTGGCACAGCTGTGTCACATGCAAAGCTGATAGATGTATCAAGACACTGGCTTCAAAGTGGAGCAGCTGAAATTGAAACTTCCTAGTGCACTCTAGCTTTCCCCCTCATCTTATAGGAATATCAGCCTGTGTTTGGATTTTCCAGGCATTTAAAATAACTGGAAAGGACATTACTACTACTTAGAGTCTCACTTTCCAAAACCGTCTTCGAAAACATGGTCATGCTACCTGTAAGTGAAATTACCAGATATGTTCTCCTGCAGAGGAGGAATCCATATAAAAGGTCCAGTTTGTGATTTAGATACTTCAGCTCTTTTTCCAGGAGTATCTCAGCTAATTTCGTGCACCTTAGTAAGTTTGTGATTTCTTTAGCTTCTTTGTACCAATTCCAAGTCCACATCCTGCCAGGAAATGCAGTGAACATGGGTCATTACAATCCTTACAAAAACTTTTTCAGATTTGAAGAACTGGGGTCCAGGGTGAGAAGTATATTTCTACTTTGGGGAAAATAAATTCTGATATCTTCTGTTCCTGCAGAAAATGTCTCCCACTGTCTCTCCGCAGGGTTTTACCTAACAGCTCATTATGGAGCTGTTATTTGGCCTCCTGAAGACTTTTGTGTTCTGTGGGCTTCCTGGATTGTAGCTCTTGGAGAAAATTGTTCCATGTCATTGTTGCACAGCTCATGATTGGTTTAGGCCCATATTTTATAGTTTGTCAGGCCGGCAGGTTATGGAAGCATCAGTAACAAAGAATATATATAGATTTCCAAGTGCATTCTACATTCTTAGCATTTTCTGTATGTTTAGAAGGTACTTGACCATAAAGTGACATTTTTTCTGGGTATCGTGTTGATAATTATAAAAAATTCTGTATATCCCCTTAGTTCCAGCATTCATGTGGAAGTTGAACTATACTAAGTATAAGAATTGATACTTTTGAACTGTGGTGCTGGAGAAGACTCTTGAGAGTCCCTTGGACTGCAAGGAGATCCAACCAGTCCATTCGGAAGGAGATCAGTCCTGGGTGCTCTTTGGAAGGAATGATGCTCAAGCTGAAACTCCAGTACTTTGGCTACCTCATGCGAAGAATTGACTCATTGGAAAAGATTCTGATGCTGGGAGGGATTGGGGGCAGGAGGAGAAGGGGACAACAGAGGATGAGATGGCTGGATGGCATCACTGACTCGATGGATGTGAGTTTGAGTGAACTCTGGGAGTTGTTGATGGACAGGAGGCCTGCAGTGCTGCAATTCACAGGGTCGCAAAGAGTCGGACACGACTGAGCGACTGAACTGAACTGAACTGAAGTATAAAGAAACCATTCTCTCCAGGGCAGACCAGCAAAGGTCTTCAGAATGTACATAAAATCATAGCTTAAATTTGTCACAAAATTCACATTTCTTGAATTTTCGCTTTCTATCAATATCTTCCCTAGTTCTCATATTCCCAACCCATATTCTTCATCTTCAGTCTGTTTTATGTTCAGGTGTCCCAGTGGGAACAGAATGGTGCTTGCAGAATTGATCAGATTACTCAGGCGTTTGATTTAATTGTGTCATTAAAATAAGTAAAAATATCAGATGAACTGGTTTGGGTTTGTCTACTTTGTTTTTATTATTGCTAATATTATTTTTTGACACAGATGTATCTAAATCTCAACAAATAGAATGAATTGAAAAAGGAAATCATGCTTTATTCTTTTGGTAGTATATTTCCCACCTGTCTCTCTCTTATATACACTCAACTCTTCTTGCAACTACCACATTTTTAATGCTTCTAGCACTAAAATACACAGATTCCACTCAGATAGTTTTTGACTGTAAATCCCAGAACAAACTTGCAGTCATAATTTCCTTCCCCTGTGCAGTGACCCATCACTGATTATTTAACTCAATATATTAAAATAGGTTTTTAGTTTGCCTACCTGAGCAATGAAAGGGTTAATAATATTGAACAACGAATTAATAATAATAGCTACTGTTCATTGAGAAGTTATTTTAACCAACACTATAGTGGACAGTTTATATATATATATATATATATATATATATATATATACACGCACACACACACACACATATGCTATGCTAAGTCACTTCAGTCGTGTCCAACTCTGTGCGACCCCATAGACGGCAGCCCACCAGGCTCCCCCGTCCCCGGGATTCTCCAGGCAAGAACACGGGAGTGGGTTGCCATTTCCTTCTACAATGCATGAAAGTGAAAAGTGAAAGTTAAGTCGCTCAGCCGTGTCCGACTCTTAGCGACCCCATGGACTGCAGCCTGCCAGGCTCCTCCGTCCATGGGAATTCTCCAGGCAAGAATACTAGAGTGGGTTGCCATGCCCTCCTCCAGGGGATCTTCCCAACCCAGGGATCGAACCCAGGTCTCCTGCATTGCAGACAGATTTTTTTACCATCTGAGCCACCAGGGAAGCCTTTTCATGTATAAATGTGTGTGTGTGTGTGTATGTATAAAACTTAGCTTTATCCCTAAGAAGATCTTTAAGTCAGACACAGATGCTGACCGTAGCTCCCAGACACTGAACTGTATTATTTCCTCTGCCTATTAACAACCCTATCGGTATTATCCTCATTTTACAGGCAAGGAAACTGAGGTTGCAAGAAGATGAACCAGTTTTTCAAGGATAGTTGTTAAGCGATATGCAGGGATTCAAGTTCCCTCGGGTCTTCTGCCACCAGTGTACTGTATCCTCTCTATTCAGGACAGGTTTTGTCATTTTATACATGGAGGAACCAATGTAACAAAAATTTAAAACAACATGTCCAAAATTGCATGGCTATCAAGTGATGAAGCAAGGATGTAAAGTCTTGTCTTTCTGATTTCAAGGTCCACGTGCGAAACCATTATGCTACACATTAAAAAATGATTTCTATTCTATCCTTATTTTTTAAACTTTAATATGATTGAGCTATCAGTCACCCATAGGCATTTTCTCTTTCAACTCTGGGAAGTATGTAGATTAGAAATACTCTTCTAAAAAAGTTTCAAATGTCTCTACAGGGAAGAAAGTCCTAAAACTGTTCTAGCTTGAACAGAAAATATTTCCATCTGTCACATTTGTGGATACCACATGGGGTTTTTATATAATGCTTTTGTTTGGTCCTGAAAGCATAGATTAATTTTTACTTCCCTTTGGCAGATAGCCGTACCGTCTGGCAACTTGTTAAACCTTGAGATAAGAATAAAAATTCAAACAAAAAAGTAAGGCGATATCAAGTATATTTAAAATAATAGGCAGACTTCAGCTGAGAAGATGAAGAAAACCCATGGAGCAAGGACCCTTGTGAAACAGTGAGAAATAATGATGACTTTGAATCTGTGTGGCAAACTTCTACTGATGCCCCAGGTGTCCATGACCTGCTGCTGCTTCTTGGAAGCCTCCCTGATTCCTCCAGATAGTATGGAAGAGCATTCTGTTGTAACTTCATCAGAGCTGTTCATTCATTCGATTTTAAATGTATACTCTGTGTTCCCACTGGACTGCATACTCTTTGAAATCAGGGACTGAGTGTTATTATCTTTGTGTCCCTAGTACCTAGCATATTTCAGTTGTATTTAAGCTTTCATCAAGGCAGTTCACAGTCAACAGATAAACTTGCTGAGCACTAATTACATTCTAAGCACTGTGTGAGGCCTTGGCAGATAGCATGAAAAATAATAGAAAAAAGGCGTCTAACCAAGAATGAACATTGGACTTGGAGTCAGAAAACTTGAATTTCAGTCTTGTTTTCTGCTTCTTCATTGTTGGATCTTAGACAACATTCTTGGTTCTTAGTTGGCTAGAAGGAATGTCCGGATTCAGAGTCTTCTAAAGCTTTTAACTCTCCAAATCTAGTTACTTCCTCAGATATAAGGATATGAATACATCTAGAATCACATCTGGTGGATAGTAGGCTCATGTGTGGTCAAAAAGTAGGTCAGTATGGTTAACAGAAGACCTAAGTGTACAGGAATAAACTTCCTTCCATGAGGGTGTAAATATTAAAAACCGGATTTAGGGCTATGAAAAGCAAATCTAGGATGTGCTTAAACTTGTTAAAAAAAAAAAGAGTAAAGGACAACAGAAATAAGGTTTTTAGAATTACAATCAGAGCAAGAATAGGAGAGGATAAACCTGATGTTTAGATGAGATGGTGTAGTGTTGATAATGTAACACACAGGCAGAAATCTTCTTTGTCAAGGAGAAAGAGTTTTTGGCTGAGATGTGTAGAATAAAAATGGTCTGGAGGGGATATGAGCTCAAGGTGATGAGTAGATGGTAATGGAGTCCCTGAAACAATGCAAGAGTCTGCATCTCTAGCAAGAAAGGTAGCCAATAAGATTGAATTCCTACTGATGATTTCTGAGCTCTCCAATGAATGGGTATGATCACAGAGGCCCGGAGATGGCCCAATAGCATCCTGGTTTGCAAAGTGAAGAAGCAAGCATGTTGTGTGAAGTTGAAGCTGCTGATCCTAATAGCTAGCAGTTTTGCTAGCAAAATTGTAACTGATTTATGAACACTGAGGATGAAAAATAGGATAATTGATATATAGCTAAAAGTTCAGTTCAGTTCAGTCACTCAGTCGTGTCCGACTCTTTGAGACCCCATGAATCACAGCACGCCAGGCCTCCCTGTCCATCACCAACTCCTGGAGTCTATCCAAACCCATGTCCATCAAGTCAGTGATCCCATCCAGCCATCTCATCCTCTGTTGTCCCCTTTTCCTCCTGCCCCCAATCCTTCCCAGCATTAGAGTCTTTTCCAATGAGTCAACTCTTCACATGAGGTGGCCAAAGTATTGGAGTTTCAGCTTGAGCACCAGTCCTTCCAATGAACACCTAAGACTGATCTCCTTTAGGATGGACTGGTTGGATCTCCTTGCAGTCCAAGGGACTCTCAAGAGTCTTCTCCAGCACCACAGTTCAAAAGCATCAATTCTTTGGTGCTCAGCTTTCTTCACCATCCGATTCTAACGTCAATACATGACTACTGGAAAAACCATAGCATTGACTAGATGGACCTTTGTTGGCAAAGTAATGTCTCTGCTTTTTAATATGCTATCTAGGTTGGTCATAACTTTCCTTCCAAGGAGTAAGCGTCTTTTAATTTCATGGCTGCAATCACCATCTGCAGTGATTTTGGAGCCCCCCAAAAATAAAGTCTGACACTGTTTCCACTGTTTCCCCATCTATTTCCCATGAAGTGATGGGACCAGATGTCATGATTTTAGTTTTCTGAATGTTGAGCTTTAAGCCAACTTTTTCACTCTCCTCCTTGGCTTTTTTTTTTTTTTTTAATAGACATTTATTTATTTTAATTGTCCTCCTTCACTTTCATCAAGAGGCTTTTTAGTTTCTCTTTACTTTCTGCCATAAGGATGGTATCATCTGCATCTCTGAGGTTATTGATATTTCTCCTGGAAATCTTGATTCCAGCTTGTGCTTCTTCCAGCCCAGCATTTCTCATGATGTACTCTGCATATAAGTTAAATAAGCAGGGTGACAATATACAGCCTTGATGTACTCCTTTTCCTATTTGGAACCAGTCTGTTCCATGTCTAGTTCTAACTGTTGTTTCCTGACCTGCATACAGGTTTCTCAAGAGACAGGTCAGATGGTCTGGTATTCCCATCTCTTTCAGAATTTTCCACAGTTTATTGTGATCCACACAGTCAAAGCCTTTGGCATAGTCAATAAAGCAGAAAATAGATGTTTTTCTGGAACTCTCTTGCTTTTTCCATGATCTAGCGGATACTGACAATTTGATCTCTGGTTCCTCTGCCTTTTCTAAAACCAGCTTGAACATCTGGAAGTTCACAGTTCACGTATTGCTGAAGCCTGGCTTGGAGAATTTTGAGCATTACTTTACTAGAACGTGAGATGAGTGCAATTGTGCGGTAGTTCGAGCATTCTTTGGCATTGCCTTTCTAAAAGCTACAAGTTAACCCAAACTAATTTTGTTGTTGTTGTTTTGGGTAACTTACAGAAGAATATCTGTCAGCTTGTCATTTCACAAAATCATATCTCTTGGGAGAATATGGAAGCACCGAGTGTAACTGACTTTCTTGCTAGACTTATTTATAACTAGTTGAATGACCGCCTAAAAAAATAGCTGCTAATCATCATATTCTTCAGGCCAGGATGCATATTTTGAGGCCCACATCTACTATAGTACCAGATACCAAGTTTTACTAGTTACTTGAATGAATATCTATATAAATTAAAAATGCCCACCTAGGAGGAGGTCTCGAGTGGAAATTCACAGGGTGTAATTCAAGTTTCAGAAGTTTGGGTGAAGCCTTGGATCATGAGAGATA
The DNA here is from genome assembly GCF_002263795.3 of Bos taurus. Classification (NCBI taxonomy): domain Eukaryota; kingdom Metazoa; phylum Chordata; class Mammalia; order Artiodactyla; family Bovidae; genus Bos; species Bos taurus. Next base: position 68,532,709 of record NC_037336.1, read on the forward strand.
GATTAAAAAACAAACTCTGTGCCCAGGTTAACAAAGTGAAATTCAGTATAGAAAACTTCTTCACTTGAATCTTTAAGAAAAGTCCCAGCCCTACTCTATCCAGGATGGTAGAGAAAGGAGGAGAGTTGGGGTGGTGATTGGTTTGTTCTGAGTCTGCCCCTTCATATCCTGAAAGGGATCTAGACAGATGTGAGAGGTCAATGCTCACCCAAGGACACACCTTCACTCTCATCTATTCCCAATAAAAATGAAAATGGAAGTCAGTTGTTTCATAGTCACCATTCTAAAGGGGGCTTCGTAGGTGGCATAGTCGTAAAGAATCCTGCCAATGCAGGAGATGCAGTTCCATCCCTGGGTTGGGAAGACCCCCTGGAGAAGGCTATTGTAACCCATTCCAGTATTCTTGCCTGGAAAATTCCATGGACAGAGGAACCTGGTGGGCTGTCCATGGGATTGCAAAGAGAAGGACACAACTGAGCAACTGAGCCTGCAATCACTGTTCTAAAGGTACAAAGCATTCTTTAGGGTCTGGTGTTCTGATAGAAACAGGAATCAAAATAAGAAAAATGGGCAGGTAAAGAAGACCTCAAGTGAAAGCAAATGTGGAGGCCCATGTCATCTCAAATTCTGTAACAGCACAGGCTTTGTAGCCACCTCTGAGCTGTGCGACCTTAGGCAACTTACCTAGACTCCCTGAGCCTTAGTTTTCTCATCTGCAAAATAGAGATCATAAAGATTGTGTCCACTTCCAGAACTGCTGTGATAATAAGTATGTTCTTATACCAAAACACTTAGAATGGTGCCTGACTGTGACCAGTGTGTTAGCTATTATTACTATTATTATTATTAAAACCTAGAAGGATGCTATGATTTGTTATGGTAAGAAGGCTGTAGTTTACAGGATCCCAATTCTCCCATCCCTTCACCTCCAGCCAAAAATGTGGTAAAATGTAGAATGGAGGAGATGTGGCTTTGCAGAATAAATAAACAAGTAGACTTAGGCTATTTTGTGTATACTGAATACTTTGGGTCAAGTTGACAGTGCAGTTTGATGCTGCTGAGGCTTGTGTATTCACTGCTTCTAGATTTTATAGTTTCACTAGGTTTCTATGGTTTTTCTGGTAGTCATGTATGGATGTGAGAGTTGGACTATAAGGAAAGCTGAGTGCTGAAGAACTGATGCTTTTCAACTGTGGTGTTGGAGAAGACTCTTGAGAGTCCCTTGGACTGCAAGGAGATCAAACCAGTCCATCCTAAAGGAAATCAGTCCTGGGTGTTCATTGTTAGGACTGATGCTGAAGCTGAAACTCCAATACTTTGGCTACCTGATGCGAAGAGTTGACTCATTTGAAAAGACCCTGATGCTGGGAAAGATGGAAGGCAGGAGGAGTAGGGGATGACAGAGGATGAGAAGGCTGGATGGCATCACCGACTCAATGCACATGAGTTTGAGTAAACTCCAGGAGTTGGTGATGGACAGGGCGGCCTGGCATGTTGCAGTCCATGGGATTGCAGAGTCTGACATGACTGAGCAACTGAACTGAACTGAACTGTGATTTTCCAATATCAACCCCTCATGTACAAGTTGAGATTAATTTTCCTAAGATGACAACAAATGTATTTTGCATCTTCCTCTAACTCCACTGAGCATGAGTCTAGCATTCAAGCATTTGGGAATGACTATTGCTACCTTTCAAGACCTGGCCCTCCGTCTCTCTCTAGGCCAGCCTGGTTCCCTCCCTTGGTGCTGTGTGCTAAGGCCAGCCAGAGCTCTGTTCCCTAGTCTTTCTTTCTTTCTCGACCTTATCTGAAATGCCATTCACTTGCTTTCTTTCACTCTGATGAATGTTAGAATGCTCTCATCTGTGTGAAGCCTGCTGTAAAAGTCCTGCCTGATGGAAATTTTTATTCTAGGGGTTATCACATTCTGTTCTATGTAGATATACCAGCCCCTTCATTAGCTTTCAAGCCCTTTGAAGCAGTGACTGAGTGTGCGCATTTTTGCTTTTCCTTTCGGGTCACTTTGGCGCTCTGAGTCCTGAAAGAAGCTCATTTAGTGTTGAATTGTTTTGAATGGAATCAAGGGAGGACATTGACATCCAACCTGAACTTGCTAATCCTTGGGCGTCTTGGTGCCTCTGGCTGGCTGGTCAGGGTGGTCTGGCTGAAGAAACTGTGTGAGCTTTTATTTTCCCCTCATTCTGGACTTAATTTCTGTACTCCTCCAGGTTTCTTTCCTTCTCTCAGTCACACTGTTATTCAGCCTGTGCTTTTTCTTCCTGTCCTGCTAACCAGCATTGGTTCTTCCTAAAAGAACCCAGTCCCCCACTGCTCTTTTCCAGCTTTCTCTCCTCATCTGTATTTCTCAAAATATTTTTTTTTCTCTTCCATCCCCCTTTCCTCTATCAACTTTAGGAATAGAAAATGGCATCATAAGGAGAAAATGTTTTAACAAGTTGGGGAGGACTCGGAATGTATATGGAGTGGGAATTCACCGTGGTTGCTTTTAAACCAGATGCAAGCCTTTTGCCCTTGTTTTCATTCTATTCAGAAAGATTTCAGACGAAATCCTTATCCTCCTAAATGGAAATAACTGAGTTAGATGGCTGTTATCTAATCTAAGCATTTTTTTTCAAACACTCGAACTGGTATTGGGTTCAATAAAACATAGATGGACACAGCTTTGTTTTACCCAAGGTTTAGTGGGTGCCCTCAACTGTAGTGTGCATACTTTGATAAACTTCATAGGCTAGAGCTGTGGGTTAGATCATGGTTTGTTCTTCCAACATTCAACTATTTTAATCCAAGCTATAATTCCAATGAAGGATGGATTTATTCACCAGCTTGTTCAGCTAACTAAAACTGTAGGTACCATCCACCACCATGTTATTTAAACACAATTCAGAAATCATAAATAGAAATCCAAAAGGAGAGCTTGATTTCACAAGACAGAATTTGATACCACGAAGAAACTCTTGTAGAAATTTGCCAGAGACCTTGCGGGTCTTAAAATATTCTCTGCTTTCTACTAGCCAGATTTGGCAGCTTGAGAACTATTCATTACAAATAATGACAAATATTTTACCAACTCACAAAATGTTGCTTTTTGTTTTGGCATTACATTTGTTCAAATTTTAAACTAGGAAAGTTAGTACAAAAATCCTGTGGTCATACAGAAATCTCAGGAGAAGTATTATTCCCATACTGAGCATTTTAGCAAATATTTCTTGACACTAACTATGTGTAAGGTATTATATCAAATATTTCTGGTAACAAAAATGAGAGTTAAACTTAATGTTTGACCACAAGTAGTGGAAGAACTAAGACACTGTAATATGGTGAGTGCCATAGAAAATTTGCTAAAATGCTCTGAGGCACGAACTCATGTGGGATTTGCTTAACCAGAGAAGGCTTTATAAAGAAATGGAATATTAGCTTTATAGATTAGCCAGAGGATAATATGTGAAATATGTGAAAGAGATAAAAGAGGATCTAGACAGATGAAACACTATTAATGAAGTCTCAGAAACATTGTATGGAGTTCAGGCAGTATGATTCGGTTTTAGTTTTATGTAACTGAAAGAGAGTAGTTGGAGATGAAGCTAAATTCCATGGGTCTGAAAACCCAGATTAAAACGTTGGTGAGTAATGAGAATATTTTACCTATTCTTCCACTCTGTAAACAACTTCAGAACCATATTTTTAGATAATTAATCTAAGCTTGATTGTGGAGGAAGAGAAATGGAGTTTGGAAGACCAGTTGGGAGGTCATTATAATAGTCTAGTAAGTGTTAATAAGAATAGCACTAAGCTGGGAAGAATAGGATTGGAATGAAGGAGTAGAATTCAGAGACATTCTATAGTGAAAATTTTTAGGATTTAGAACCTGATTAGAGGATAAGAGGCAGAAGAAAAGGAGGACTTAAAGGTAGCTATGAAGAGTCAAGCACAAGAACTGAGGCCATTGAAAAAGTCGGACAAGTCAAGTGGTGGGTAGAAGGTGAGTCCAGCCTGTGTGGAGGGGATGGAGGGGAGCTCAACTTTGCTGGAGAAGCATGATTGTGCGTAAATATGTTCCCCAATGGGGAGCTGGAAGTGTGAAACTAAAACTCAGGCTACAGTTCAAAATACAGACTTGGGACGCATTAGCATTAAGGAAATAGTGGAAGGTGTAGGAGGGAATACGAATGCCAAGGGAGAGCATAAACAGAAGATGGCCACGGACAGGACACTTGGGGGAAGCTTGTCTACTTTTAGGTGAGGAAAAATAAGCTCAAATCGAAATAGTCAGTGAGGTCAGGAAAGAGCCATGAAGACACAGTATCATAAAAAAAGCTGGACAAGAGCAAGTTTCAGGAAAGGAGGGCTCGGGTAATATCATGGAAACAGAGAAGTCAGGAAGATGAGAATTGAGCAGGAGAAATTAAATTTGATAGTTGAGAGTTCATGGGTGGCTTTTGCAAGAGTAATGTTAGAACTGTGAGCTGATGGAATGTATTCTATTTGTAAACCTAAGGTTTGTTTGGGGCCTATTAGGTGTTTTGGGTGTTTTCATTTCTTTAAAACAATAATGAAGGATGGTGTGTGTGTGTGTTTAAGAGAGAGAGAAAAAAAGAGAATATGTGTATCTTGTGGCCAGGAAACCGTTTTATAATTTTAAGCAATAAAATATAATTTTAACTGATAAAGTTACTTAAGGAAAATGTACCTTGAGCTCACATTTCCCTAATAATAGAAACACTAATTCAGCCAAAAAAGGAAATCTCTAGAATTTTATATTAGCCGATAAACAAAACTTCTACCCAAATTATGTTGATTAAAAAGACATTCTTCTGCCCCATTGCATTACACGAAACAGCAACAACAAAAATATAGAAACACTTGCTGAAATGATGAGCGTACCTCAGAACACAGATTTATCATCGTTTTCTCTTCTTTCCAGAATAAAAGACCGAGCTATGATAGCAACTGGTGGAGTGATAACTGGCCTGGCTGCCTTGAAAAGGCAAGACTCTGCCCGATCACAGCATCATGACAACCTTAGCCCGTCGCCTGCTGCCCAGGAGAAGAAACCAGTCAGGCGTCGACCTCGGGCTGATGTTGTGGTTGTTCGAGGCAAAATCCGGCTTTATTCCCCATCTGGTTTTTTCCTCATTTTAGGAGTCCTTATCTCCATTGTAGGAATCGCAATGGCAGTCCTTGGATATTGGCCTCAAAAAGAACATTTTATCGATGCTGAGACGACATTGTCAACAAACGAAACTCAGGTCATCCGGAACCAAGGCGGGGTAGTGGTTCACTTCTTTGAGCAACATTTGCATTCTGATAAAATGAAAATGCTTGGCCCTTTCACAATGGGGATTGGCATTTTCATTTTCATTTGTGCTAATGCCATTCTTCACGAGAACCGTGACAAAGAAACCAAAATCATACACATGAGGGACATCTACTCCACAGTCATCGACATCCACACTCTGAGAATCAAGGAGCAAAAACACATGAATGGCATCTACACTGGTTTAATGGGAGAAACGGAAGTAAAGCAGAATGGGAACTCCTGTGCTTCGAGACTGGCAGCAAATACCATTGCTTCTTTTTCAGGTTTCAGGAGCAGTTTTCGGATGGACAGCTCTGTCGAGGAGGATGAGCTTGTGGTGAATGAAAGTAAGAGTTTTGGGCATCTTGTGCCACCTTTGCTCTCTGACAGCTCTGCCTCTGTTTGTGGCCTCTATCCGCCTCCTTCCAAGACAACTGATGATAAAACCAGTGGCCCTAAGAAATGTGAAACCAAGTCAATTGTGTCATCGTCCATCAGCGCTTTTACATTACCTGTGATCAAACTGAATAATTGTGTGATTGATGAGCCCAGTATAGATAACATCACTGAGGATGCTGATAACCTCAAAAGTAGGTCAAGGAATTTGTCAATGGACTCCCTTATGGTCCCTTTGCCCAATCCCAGTCAGCCCTTCCAGCCAGTCAGTCTGATGCTCCCAAGGAATAATTCCGTTGGGGAGTCATTGTCAAGTCAGTACAAGTCCTCTGTGGCCCTTGGACCTGGAGCTGGACAGCTCTTGTCTCCTGGGGCTGCTAGAAGACAGTTTGGTTCCAACACATCCTTGCATTTGCTGTCATCACACTCAAAATCCTTAGACTTAGAGCGGGGTCATTCCACATTAACCGTTCAGGCAGAACAACGAAAACATCCAAGCTGGCCTCGGTTGGATCGAAGCAACAGCAAAGGATATGTGAAACTAGAGAACAAAGAGGACCCAATGGAGAGGCTGCTTGTGCCCCAGGCTGCAATCAAGAAAGACTTTACTAATAAGGAGAAGCTTCTTATGATCTCAAGATCTCACAATAATTTGAGTTTTGAACATGATGAGTTTTTGAGTAACAACTTGAAGCGGGGAACTTCTGAAACAAGGTTTTAATGTGGAAAACATATCTTATTTTACAAGGATATATATATTTTAAACCTATTTTCACTGGTGTTTCCTTTTGGTTACAAGCCTTTTTAATCAAATGGTTTGTAGTATATTAGACCTGGCTGCTTAACTGTGTAATGGAGATGGTTATATGTTTGGATTACTTACGATTGCAATACTCTGTATACTATGTGGGATTTTATTTTTTTTCCAAAAGCATGGTCTCTTTTATTAATATGAATACAAAGTATTTCCATCCAAATTAAAGTTCCTTTTCTTTAAAGTTTTTTCATTGATGAACATATTCTTTCATCGATGATCATATTCTTTCATCTTGATGATCACACATAGAGCAAAGTGTCCAATTTAGAAAAGCCAGGGTACCAAAGTGTGGACTGGAAGTATAAATTCAATGCAAATCTTAGGTGTCATTTTCTGAAAAATTGCTTTAGGATTGGTTAAATTTTTAAAAGGCAAAATATCTGGCTTCTGTTCAAACTAAATAATTGAATTGGTTAAACTTGTTTAGTTCTGTGTAAGTAACTGATATGAATTGGTAAAGTTGGTTGTGACTAGTACCCTGAGCTCTAGGTAGCTTGTATTTTTTCAACATCAGTTCTATTTTAGTGATATTTTATTAAGAAACCATGTATTCAAGAGCTACAGCTGAGAATGCCAGATATTCTTAGGGGTAAGTATCAAAATGCTCTTAGCTTTAACTTTAGATATTCTGGATTGAAATTTCTTTGCAACTGACTTGAAAAATGAATGAACCAATTTAGTGTTTAGAAGTGCTATCTTGAAATAATTATATATATGAAGAAAATGTTGACTAATGAATGAAAATATATGCTAGTAAATGCTAACTAGTCTCAGTACCTTTCCCTAGCCATCTCTCTCCTCATCTAATATCCACTCATTCCTACATCCTTGTTTTCCCCTAATATTTCTTAGTTCCTGTTATTTGGAAGAAAATCAGCTAACCTTGACTTTTCTTTTATCTTTGCATATCACTAAGTTGGTGGTTGAATAAAATTTAGTCCTTGGTACATTGCCTTGAAATTTATCTTGTTCTAGAAAGCCTTATGATAATTCCAAAGACTTTCTTATGGCATAATAAATATTTAGGATTATGGTTCTCAGTTATTGAAGATAATAAATATTAAAATAGATTTTCCACCAGGAAATTTTCATGTTTTCCATTAGGGTAACCTAATTTAAAAAAATTGTTTAATGGAACACTCAGGAAATTTTACAAGTTTTTCTCAATGTGTAAACATTTCTGAACATCAGTATTGCAGTTGTAGAAGAGGAAAAGGAAAATATCTCTGTATTTGTAATTCCCCACAATTCCACCTTGTATTGGCATCATGAACTTCCCTCGATTGAGGCACAGTGTTACTTGTTAGAACATCGAGCCTGTGTATTGTAATAGTGTGGGCTTAATATTTTACGATAAAGCATTTAATAAACCTCCAGTCTTAATATAAGTGTGTGCTCTTCATACATTTGCTATTATTTTTTGAATGAAATACATTTCTGCTTAAAGTACTGCTTTTCAAACTTTCAGATACATTCTACTGAAGGCGCTTGATACCCTAACATCTGCACTGGGTACTGTGGCTTCTTTATTTTCATTTAAAAATTTTTTTATTTTTGGATTAATGAGCTAGGTCCATCCATCTATTGAATTAAGCTATTTTGATATTTTGTTATTTGGATGTGATGCTTAATTTTATGTGTCAAGTTAGCAGACTAAAGGATGTTCAGACTTCTAAGTGTGTCTATTAAGGTGTCTCGCAAACAGACTACCGTTTCAATTAGTAGAGCAAGTAAATTGCCCTTACCAATGCAGATGGATATAATCTAATCCACTGAAGGCCTGAATAGGACAAAAAGGCAGAGGAAGGATGAATTCCCTCTCTCTACTTGAGCTGGGGCATCATTCCCTCCTGCCCTAAGAAATCAGTGCTCCTGGGAACTCAGACTGGGACTTATACCATTGGCTTAAACCAAAGGCTCCTTGGTTTTTAGGCCTTTGGGTTGGGCTAGAACTACCACCTGCTTTCCTAGGCCTCTAGCTTGCAGGCAGCTGGCAGATAGTGGGACTTCTTGGCTCCAGAGGTAATCTTTCATAATAAATATATGTATATATATCTAAAAATATATATCTGTTAATATCTCCTATTGGTTTGGTTTCTCTGGAGAACCCTGACTAAAACACTGAGGATCATTTTCACTTAAAATTTCTCTGACTTTCAGGAAAATAACCAGATACATAGCATCCAGCAAATGTCAGTGATACTCCTAGATTTGAAAACAATGGCTCACAACACCCCTGATGTGACAAATGACTAAAGCAATATAATTTGCTCAGCTCGCCCCTGAAAGAGCTCTAGCAATTTGAAGAGGATTAAACAGCATGGGTCTTGGAAGACTTAAAAAAAGGAATTGGGAGCTCAAGCAGTGATTTCCGTTCAATCTCCTCTCCATCAAAAAGCCTGAGTTTTTACTTCCAAACAAATCAATTTATTAAACAACAAATAATTTTATTTTAAATTAATCAAAAATGCATATTGCCAAGTAAAGCTTTCAATAAATGTGAAGTAGCTGATGTTGCCATATTGACTTGATGTCATTCCACCCCAAAGCCATGAAACTGGAATTTTAGTTAGACTATATTTTGAACATTTCCCTTAGTCTTTTACAAATACTGCAGATTACTCATAAACTCCATGTCTTCTTCTAGTAAACCCATGTCTTCTTCTAGTAAATCTGGACCATGAACTAGCTGCCTCCAGCTTAAAAATGTTCTAAGGCCTGTGGCCTATCTGGGTTATATTAGTTTGCTCAGGCTGCCATACAAAATACCACAGATTGAGTGGCTTAAAAAATAGAACTTTATTTTCTCACAAGTCTGAGGTCTAAGATCAAGGTGTTTGGCTGGACTCCTTGGCTTACAGAAGTCCACCCTTTCACTGTGCGTCTCTAGTGTGTCTCTGTCTTCTTATGACCATACCAGTCATGTTGGATTCAGGCCCTACCCTCAAGACCTTATTTCACCTTAATTACATTTTAAAAGGCCCTGTCTCCAAATACGGTTACATTCTGATGTACAGGGTGTTAAGATTGAACATATGAATTTGGGGGGTGTGCCCATCAACTGAGGTGTGCCCTTAAGAAGCAGGAAAGCTGAGTGTTCTTAGCCTGGAGTAGATGACAAGAACACAGTATGCTCCCGATGGCGTTGTTACCCCCGCTGTGTACCTTGAATAAGTCACTTAATCTCTGCATCTTGATAAATACAATTTTAACTAATTCCTTTATTTCAAGACTTCGTTCCTCAAATGGGCAGTGGAGATGAGTAAGAACATAAACTATAAAGTACTTTCTATCTCTAAACGTCCAGGGTTTTTGGTGCCATGGGATAAAGATCCATTGTTATATATTAAATGGTTCAATGCTCAGAGAGAATCCAGGATGGTGCTTGAATGGGCCCATAGTGAACATTCAACATAAATAAACTATTACTGCCTGAAAGTATCACCTAAGAGCTTTTCAACCTTCATGCTGCCCCCACCCTATGCCCCTGTGGTAGGGTGAATAAAAGGCCTTTAAACATGTCCATGTCCCGTATAGCAAAATGGACTTACAACTCTAAATTAAGGATCTTAAAGCAAGGGAAGTTATCCTGGATTACTCAGGTGCGACCAGTGTTATGAAAAAGTCTTTGTAAGGAGGAGGCAGAGGAGAAGCTGAGATGACCAAAGCAGCCAGAGAACAGAAGATGCTAAGATTGGGCTTTAAAGATGGAGAGAGGAGCCACCAGCCAAAAAATGCAAGGAGAAAAACTCTAGAAGCTGCTAAATGCAAGGAAATGGATTCTGCCCTCAGCGCCTCTCTAGGAATCAGCCCTGCTGGTTGGCCTTGACTTTAGCTCAGTGAAAATTATTTTGGACTTCTGGCCGCATGAATTGTAAGAGAGTACATACATGTTCTTTTAACCCACTGATTTTGTGTGGACTAGTTTCACCTTTCACTTTCATACACTGGAGAAGGAAAAGGTAACCCACTCCAGTGCTCTTGCCTGGAGAATCCCAGGGACGGGGGAGCCTGGTGGGCTGCCGTCTATGGGGTCGCACAGAGTCGGACACGACTGAAGCAACTTAGCAGCAGCAGCAGCAGTGTATATGTTTCCATGCTACTCTCTCAATTTGCCCCACCCTCTCGGAAATGGCAACCCACTCCAGTATTCTTCCCTGGAGAATCCCAGGGACAGAGGAGCCTGGTGGGCTGCTGTCTATGGGGTTGCACAGAGTGGGACACGACTGAAGTGACTTAGCAGCAGTAGCAGCGGCGGCTAATTACCAGATGTATATGTGTATGTGTAAGTTCTATCTGATTCTTTGCAACCTTATAGACTAACCTGCCAGTGTACCCTGTCCATAGGATTTCCCAGGCAAGGATACTGGAGTGCACTGCAATTTCCTTCTTCCAGCAAACTCATAAGCAGGGTCATAAGCAGACTCATACCAGGTGATGGCAGATGGCCCTAAGCGTATGTGGCATATGTGATCAATGTATGATCAATTTTAGGTTTATGTCAACACTGATAAGGTAAGTGTAATCATTTAAACTAAAGTAGTAGAGCTTTTTTGAAGCAGGAATTACTGATTTTGATACATAACAAAAAACACAATAGTTGCTTAGGAGCAACCATCAATTATAAAACCTTTCAGGCTCAAATTAGTGTTTCTATCTACATAATTTTAGAAAAAACAGTGGTCAGATCAGATCAGATCAGTCGCTCAGTCGTGTCCGACTCTTTGAGACCCCATGAATCGCAGCACGCCAGGCCTCCCTGTCCATCACCAACTCCCGGAGTTCACCTAGACTCACGTCCATCGAGTCAGTGATGCCATCCAGCCATCTCATCCTCTGTCGTCCCCTTCTCCTCCTGCCCCGAATCCCTCCCAGCATTAGGGTCTTTTCCAATGAGTCGACTCTTCGCATGAGGTGGCCAAAGTACTGGAGTTTCAGCTTTAGCATCATTCCTTCCGAGGAAATCCCGGGGCTGATCTCCTTTAGAATGGACTGGTTGGTAGTCAGTAGAAATCAGTAAAAAGAAAAACATTTTACTGAAACTTTGTTTCAGAATGGATATTATGCCAGAACTTAACGATTTGCTAGATGAAGATGAGTTTTTAGCTACTTGTTTTAGCAGTACAAATATAATCTTTTTTAATCCTTATGGGAACACACCATGAAAAACTAAAAAAAAGTAGAATAGATTCTTAAAAAGATCCACCAGTTTGCCAAAATTTTTTAGTGTTTTAAATATTAAAACATTGACCTGTCCAGTGGAATATATTCAACTTTTACGGTATTTAGCTTGTTCAAAGGTCTTAATCACTAGTTCTCTAAAAGCCATACATAGATTACTCTATCTCATACTTTCAATGAATTGCCCTGTTCCCCTTCACCCACCTTACATGTAATTCTGTTTAAGACATTGTATCAATTATAAGGCACATAAACTTGATATTAGATCCCCATTTGATGGTTTTAATCCTTTGTGATCTGAATTCAAACTGAAATAATTCAATTGGTTTCTCTGTATATGCTCTTTCTCCCAGGATGATGGCACAGGCGTAAAGGCCCACTTATTTGAAGTGCCTTTTTAAAAATAGTTGATGTCATCTTGATATAATAATTTAAAAATCAAAGAATGAAATATTGCCATTTACGGCAACATGGATGAATCTGGAGAATATCGTACTAAATGAAGGAAGTCAAACAGAGAAAGACAAATGTTATATGTTATCAATTATTTGTGAAATCTATTAAATGAATTTATTTACAAAAGAGAAACAGACTCACAGACATAGAAAGCAAACTTATGGTTACCAAAGATAAAGAGGGGATAGACTAGGAGTTTAGGATTAAAAGATACACACTACTATATATAAAATAAAGAACAAGGACCTACTGTATAACACTGGGAAGTATCTTCAGTATCTTATAATAACCTATAATGGAAAAGAATCTGAAATATATATATATATATGCACACATACATATATTTGAGTCACTTTGCTGTATACCTGAAACTAACACAATATTGTAAATGAACTGTTCAGTTCGGTTCACTCAGTCATGTCCGACTCTTTGAGACCCCATGGATTGCAGCACGCTGGGATTCCCTGTCTATCACCAACTCCCGGAGCTTGTTCAAACTCATGTCCATTGAGTCAGTGATGCCCTCCAACCGTCTCATCCTCTGTCGTCCCCTTCTCCTCCTGCCTTCAGTATTTCCCAGCATCAGGGTCTTTTCCAATGAGTCAGTTCTTCACATCAAATGGCCAAAGTATTGGAGTTTCAGCTTCAATATCAGTCCTTCCAATGAATACCCAGGACTGATTTCCTTTAGATGGACTGGTTGGATCTCCTTGCAGTCCAAGAGACTCTCAAGAGTCTTCAACACCACAGTTCAAAAGCATCAATTCTTTGGCGCTCAGCTTTCTTTATAGTCCAACTCTCAAATACATACATGACTATGCGAAAAACCATAGCTTTGACTAGATGGACCTTTGCTGGTAAAGTAATGTCTCTGCTTTTGAATATGCTGTCTAGGTTGGTCATAGCTTTTCTTCCAGGGAGCAAGTGTCTTTTAATTTCACGGCTGTAGTCACCATCTGAAGTAATTTTGGAGCCCCCAAAAATAAAGTCTCTCACTGTTTCCATTTCCCCCATCTATTTGCCCTGAAGTGATGGGGCTGGATGCCATGATCTTAATTTTCTAAATGTTGAGTCTTAAGCCAGCTTTTTCAATGAACTGTATTTCAATTAAAACTTTTTTTTTTTTTAGTAATAAAAGTCAAACCTGCCCCAAGAATAGGGCTCATTAACATGACAGAATTTGATCACTCAACCGTCATGTGTTAATAGGTCAATTCATATTCTTGAAACACAAATATAGTAAACCTGTATGTAAAATATATGTATGCATATATACATATATATATATATGTGTGTGTGTGTGTGTGTGTGTGTGTGTGTGTGTAAGATAGTATAAGAAAAGAGAAAATAAGCCATAAAGAAGATATAGGAAACCTCTGTACATAGTATCTTGTCATTCTCACCGCAGGTTGGCTTTTTCCATAATCTTAAAATTCATTTATTCTCTTTTTTTGCTTCCCTCTACTACTGGTTGACTCAGCAATTGTTTTGTACCACAAATGCTTGAGAAAATTACTTTTATTTTTGTCTCTTCCCCTATTAATTCACTACTTAGTAGTTTGAGATTTTGTATTAATTTTCTATTTCCTTCTCATTACCAAGTAATATTGATTCTCCAAGGGCTCCCCTGATAGCTCAGTTGGTAAAGAATCTGTTTGCAATGCAGGAGACCCCGGTTCAATTCCTGGGTCAGGAAGATCCACTGAAGAAGGGATAGGCTACCCACTCCAGTATTCTTGGGCTTCCCTTGTGGCTCAGCCGGTAAAGAATCTGCCTGCAAAGCAGGAGACCTTGATTCGATCCCTGGGTTGGGAAGATCCCCTGGAGAAGGGAAAGGCTACCCACTCCAGTATTCTGGCTTAGAGAATTTCATGGACTCTATAGTCCTTGGGGTCTCAAAGAATCAGACACGACTGAGTGAATTTCACTTCACTATATACTCTCCAGGAACATGTATTCTCTAGAAATTAGATGTAGAGATTTTGTTAGCAGTGTAATGGTTTACAATCTAGACAAGGTCACAGTATTTGTGGTACAAAAGATAAAATACTTGCTAATAGAAACATACAAATCTAAAATCAAGAAGCAATAAGAACATACGAGTTAACGCACAGTGGAACACACAAGTTCATGGCAGCATCAAGACTTGAATCCAGGACTACTGATTCCCAGTACCAATGTCAATTAAAATCAAATCCAGCTTTTTAAAAAAATTAGTTGAACTGAGGTAGGCAAACCTAGAGCCTGTTACATGGAATGAAGTCAGAAAGAGAAATCCAAATATCATATATTGATGAGTATATTAATGAACATATATAAGGCTTCCCTGGTGGTTCAGTTGGTAAAGAATCTGCCTGTAATGCAGGAGACCCAGGTTCAATCCCTGGGATTGGAAGGTCCCCTGGAGAATGGAATGGCAACCCATTTTAGTAGTCTTGCCTAGAGAATTCCATGGACAGAGGAGCCTGGGGAGCTACAGTCCATGGGGTTACAAAGAGTCAGACACAATTGAGTAACTAACACAGAGAGAGAGAGAGAGAGAGAGAGAGGCAAACCTAGAGTCTGTCTTACAGAGGAAAGTAAGTCAGAAAGAGAAAAAGCAAATATCATGTATTAATGCACATATATGGAATCTAGAAAAATGGTACTGATAACCTGTGTGCAGGGCACGAATAGAGATGCAGATGTAGAGAAAGGACTTGTAGACACAGCTGGAGAAGGAGAGAGTGGGATGGATTAAGAGGGTAGCTTTGAAATATACACATTACCAGGTGTAAAATAGACAGCTAGCAGAAGTTGCTGTATAACACAGGGAGCTCAGCCTGGTGCTTTGTAATGACCTAAAGGGGTGGGATGGTGGGTGCAAAAGAGGCTCAAGAGGGAGGGAATATATATATATACTTATGGTTGATTCACATTTTTGTATGACAGAAACCAACACAAAACTAAAGTGATTATCCTCCAATTAAAGATTTTTTTTAAAAACATACATTCAAAATCTGATGAATAGATTTTGGGTTTATTAGAACCGGTTAAAATTTCAGCCAGAATCTATAGTTTGAAATTTTCATTACATCTTAGAAGTGTGTGGAGGGGTTGTTGAGGGTGTGGTGATATACTAGAGACTAACATTAGAGAAAGCACAGTGTTTGGAATGAGAATTTTCAATACCTATTTTATAGTTTGACTTCTTGTGTTTGATTTATTAATTTTGTAACTCTGCCATGAAAATTATGCCATTAAGCTCTTCTGAGCCATTATTTTATCTTTGAACAAGATCTATGGAACTAAAATGAGTCATTTGCATCCATATTCAATAAACCACATGTACTAGAGGAAAGACAGGAAGATAAGGAGGAGGGCAGGAAGAAGTATGGGACTTGGGGGAGAGGAGAAAATGCCATATGTTTTTTCTGCTTATTAAAAACCCATGCCCAGCAAAAGGCATTCCATTTATGCTTTATTTTGGAATAAAAGAAAGCTTATAATTTTTAATCACTGAAGTAGTGAGGAAATATTCTTAGTTGATTTTAAATACATTTTAGTACACATTAATAGTGTTTGTTATACAGCTCATTTGAATCAGTCACCCTCAGGGTTTGCGAATTAATCATTAATTTGAGGTTGTCAACTAATGAGTCATCAATAACTAGAAGATGTTCCGAAATTATTATTCTAAAAACAAAATCACTTTTTTCTGCACTTAGGTATTTTCTGTGTTCGTTAAGTATATATTTTTCCTTAAAGCATTTCTGAACTCCCAATGTGTTACCTTCTGTTATCAGTTATAATGTTAATATCTTGACGGCATATTGACTTTCCAGCCAGTTAGCTGAAGAGTTAGGGAAATATCTTTCAAAGGCTCTTACATTTTATGAGTTCACTATTATAGTTTCTTACTGTTTCAGGGCACTAAGAGGGTCAAATAAAATATATATGAGCAAAAAATATGGAGAACATTTAGAAACTGGATCATATTCAATGTAGGCTATAAATAATTGTCCTGTACAGCGTACCATGCTCATTATTATTTGACAGGGAAAAAATTATGAACTAATCTAAGTGAAATATATTCACTTTGGCATGTGAATACTACCTTGTATTTTATATTGGCTAACAAAATATGCAGCAGCTTCCAAAATAAATTTCATATAAACCATTTTTTTCTTACTCTAGAGGTCTGGCAATGATATGCACTAAGAAATTCTGACACAAAATTATTATGTGTTTATAAAATTATACCAAAAGGGCCTAGTCCTACAAGCACAGCCTCAGTCAGTCATTCAGTTGCTCAGTCGTGTCTGACTCTTTGCAACCCCGTGGACTGCAGCATGCCAGCTTCCCTGTCCGTCACCAACTCCCAGAGCTTGCTCAAACTCATGTCCATTGAGTCAGTGATGCCATCAACAAGCATAGCCTACCCTCAAGTATTTATTTAGTGTTTAATCTGTGGATTATTCACATTCTTTCAACTTTTAAAATATATCTGTGTATTTTATTATTTACTTTCGCTAACATAATGTTATGGTTATGTCCTCTTTGGACTACAGGTTAAAGGGGAGGTAACAATGAATACTGACCATTCTGCAACAGAGTAGTAGCACTGCCATGGGTTCATAGTAGAAGCAAAGAGAGAACATCTGAGAAAATGGGGCTATCTCAAAATATGTATTTTATGTTTGTTATTTTTGTTCTTTCACTCTTGTTGCCACAGTCTACCAAGAGTTGACTCTTGGTCAGAATAGAAGTTATTGTCAATTCAGGTATGTCATTGAATTATTTATATATGGGAAAATTTGGGAAATTCTGGAACTGATTTTAACATATTCTTTGTAGACTCTTCTCAATATTTCTAATTTTCTAGACTTCAGACTTTATTCATCAAGATGCCTCAGAGTCTTGCACAGTGTTGGTACTTATTAGAATCCCAGCGGACACTGATAGAATTAATTTAAATTTTTTTTCATGAGTGAAAAATAAAGGTTATATTTCAGTGTCCTACACTTAAGGGTCAGTTCCCCAAAGACCCTATGATAAGAAAGGGAGAACATACATGAGTGATTATAAAATGTTAACTTTTAATTTAACTTTAAATTAAATTTTAAGTTTCAATATTTACTGGAAAATAAAGCATGAACCGGCCTGTAAACCAGTTGCTAGAAGTGAAGAAGGAATTAGTCCAGTGGAATTCTTGGTCCTTTAATCCTAGGATGAATAAGGAAAGTAATTTCAAAAGCTAGGTTATCTTTCCAAAAACAAAGAACATAGAAAAGCTATTTTAGAAATGCAAAAGCAATTCAGTACCTGCAGAGCTGGTCAATGGCCTTTTTGAAAATTAACTTTTTATTATCTGTCTGCCATATACTTGCTTTTTAATTTTAATGCCCAAGCTCTATTTGAAATAAAGCAGCTATTTCCATTTGATCAATGGAGCAGTTCCCTGGTGTACATAATAATTCAATTTCATGAATTTATATGTCAAAATGATCATTTGCAGTTAGTGTTTCTAGAGAACCATAGGTTATAATCCATTTACCAAGGTCTTGTGATTGGTATGGCACATCTTCCTCATTCTCAAGTTTCCCAGGAATTCCAGCGTTACCTCAACATGCAAATTATCTTCATTTCATAGATATAAACCTGAAATAGAAACTTGCTCTTAATGAGATTTTATACCTGTGAGCTAACAGCGAATACCAGAAGCATGGGAAAATCGAAATTTAAGATGCAATTATCCCTCTTCCAAGTTATGTGAGAAAAAATTCAGATGTTACTCATTTTATTAAAAAGGTAAAGAAATTGACTTTAAAAAAAATCTTAAGTATTGCATGGGCTTCCCAGGTGGCGCTAGTGGTAAAGAACCCACCTGCCAATGCAGGTAATGTAAAGAGACATGGGTTTGATCCCTGGGTTGGGAAGATCCTCTGGAGGAGGGCATGGAAAACCACTCCAGTTTTTTTGCCTGGAGAATTCCCTGGAGCCTGGTGGGCTACAGTCCATAGTTTTGCAAACAGTTGGACACTACTAAAGTGACTTAGCATGCATACATGCAAATATTTTATATTGCATTCTTGGGATGCTGTTGATGGCCTTGGGAACCAATTATGAGAACTGCATTATCCTTAACACCCTGAAAGAATATCAAAGAGAAGGTAATGCTCTCTGGAAGAAACAGCTTGAGGTAGACTTTGAAGGATTTGTATAAAACAAAGAACTATCTCAAGAAAAATCATTTAGAGGAAAATAGCAGCCACGGTCAAGATTTAGAACCAGGAAGAATAAAACCTGCAAGACTCATGGCCTGTCTGAAGTACTGAGTTTGAACTGAAGAGAACAGAAGATAAGTTGCAAAGGAACAGAGTTCACATTCACAGTAACTTCAAAAGCCAGGCCAAGGAACTGGTTTCTAGACTCATGACAAGACCTCCTAAGAATAAGAGAAATACACTGAGGAAGGTTTCCTTGGAATATATGCTTTGTGGTGATATGCAGAGAGGTTTGGGAAGTATTGGAAGCAAGGAGAGAAAGACCTTGGGACCTAGTTCAAGGTAATAGCAAGGAAAATGGGGAAGTATCAATTCTCAGTCATCATATTATTAATTTGCTAGCTTTACTTGTCTGTTTTTCTCTCCCTCATCTTTGGTTCCTTGGACACCATATCTTGATTTTTTTTTTCCTGCTTCATTAGCTCCTTCTTCTAAATCTCCATGGCTGGTCTTTCCCTTTCTTCACTAACACTGGAGTGCCCTAGGGCTGTCCCTGGTTCTTCTTTCTTCTGGATCTATCCTCACTTACTTAGTGATCAGATAGCTTTTTAAACCATCTCATGTCTATGACTCCTACAGTCTCCCTTTTCCACTTGGATTCCTACTAGACAAATTAAATTTAACATATCAGAACTGAACTCCGGTTTTTCTCTCTAAACCTGATCTGTCTGTAGTCTTCCCCTTCTCAGTTGTTGGTAACTCCATCATTCCAATTGCTTGGACTCACAACCTTACCACCTTCACTGACTCTGGTTTCCCCACATCCAATGTTTCAGCAAATGCTATTGGCTCTGCTTTCAAAAAATATCTATAATCCTGACATTTCATACCCACCTCCACTGTTTCAATTCATCACAATATCTCACCTGGAAATCTGAAATACTCACATAACTAGTCTTCCTACTTCCATCCTTCAGTGTAGTCTGCTTTCCACGTGGCAGCTGAATGAATCTTGTCACCTGTCTCCTCATGCCCTGCAGTGGCTTTTCAACCGTGGCAGGACCTACATAGCCTGCCCTTTGTTAAATACCTCCAATCTTCATCTATTACTACCTGGCTTGCTCAGCTACACCCATTCATTTTCCTTCCTGATCATTGAACACAACAGGCATTTGCCTGTTTCAAGGTTTTCCACAGTGTGTGCCTTTTTTTCTAGATGTTGTTCCTTCAGATACCTGCCTCTGCCCAACATCAAATGGCATGCCTGGGGAACCACTGAGCCACTTCTTCATTTTGGAGCCTGAGATAAGTATTTATGGTTTACTCTTGTTTCATGTTCTGATCACATACAAGGTCAGAAGGGGCAGCGCTGAGGAGATACCCCTCGTCCAAGGTAAGGAGCAGAGGCTGTGCTTTGCTGGAGCAGCCGTGAAGAGATACCCCATGTCCAAGGTAAGAAAAACCCAAGTAAGATGATAGGTGTTGCAAGAGGGCATCAGAGGGCAGACACACTGAAACCATACTCACAGAAAACTAGTTAATCTAATCACACTAGGACCACAGCCTTGTCTAACTCAATGAAACTAAGCCATGCCCATGGGGCCACACAAGACAGGAGGGCCATGGTGGAGAGGTCTGACAGCATGTGGTCCACTGGAGAAGGGAATGGAAAACCACTTCAGTATTCTTGCCTTGAGAACCCCATGAACAGTATGAAAAGACAAAATGATAGGATACTGAAAGAGGAACTCCCCAGGTCAGGAGGTGCCCAATATGCTACTGGAGATCAATGGAGAAATAACTCCAGAAAGAATGAAGGGATGGAGCCAAAGCAAAAAGAATACCCAGTTGTGGATATGACTGGTAATAGAAGCAAGATCTGATGCTGTAAAGAGCAATATTGCATAGGAACCTGGAATGTCAGGTCCATGAATCAAGGCAAATTGGAAGTGGTCAAACAAGAGACGACAAGAGGGAATGTCAACATTCTAGGAATCAGCGAACTAAAATGGACTGGAATGGGTGACTTTAACTCAGATGACCATTATATCTACTACTGCGGGCAGGAATCCCTCAGAAAAATGGAGTAGCCATCATGGTCAACAAAAGAGTCCGAAAGGCAGTACTTGGATGCAATCTCAAAAATGACAGAATGATCTCTGTTTGTTTCCAAGGCAAACCATTCAATATCACAGTAATCCAAGTCTATGCCCCAACCGGTAACGCAGAAGAAGCTGAAGTTGAATGGTTCTATGAAGACCTACAAGACCTTTTAGGACTAACACCCAAAAAAGATGTCCTTTTCATTATAGGGAACTGGAATGCAAAAGTAGGAAGTCAAGAAACACCTGGAGTAACAGGCAAATTTGGCCTTGGAATATGGAATGAAGAAGGGCAAAGACTAATAGAGTTTTGCCAAGAAAACGCACTGGTCATAGCAAACACCCTCTTCCAACAACACAAAAGAAGACTCTACACATGGACATCACCAGATGGTCAACACCAAAATCAGATTGATTATATTCTTCACAGCCAAAGATGGCGAAGCTCTATACAGTCAGCAAAAACAAGAGCGGGGGCTGACTGTGGCTCAGATCATGAACTCCTTATTCCCAAGTTCAGACTGAAATTGAAGAAAGTAGGGAAAACCACTAGACCATTCAGGTATGACCTAAATCAAATCCCTTATGATTATACAGTGTAAGTGAGAAATAGATTTAAGGGACTAGATCAGATAGATAGAGTGCCTGATGAACTATGGACTGAGGCTTCTGACATTGTACAGGAGATAGGGATCAAGACCATCCCCGTGGAAAAGAAATGCAAAAAAGCAAAATGGCTGTCTGGGGAGGCCTTACAATAGTTGTGAAAAGAAGAGAAGCAAAAAGCAAAGGAGAAAAGGAAAGATATAAGCATCTGAATGCAGTGTTCCAAAGAATAGCAAGGAGAGATAAGAAAGCCTTCCTCAGTGATCAATGCAAAGAAATAGAGGAAAACAACAGAATGGGAAAGACTAGAGATCTCTTCAAGAAAATTAGAGATACCAAGGGAACATTTCATGCCAAGATGGGCTCGATAAAGGACAGAAATGGTATGGACCTAACAGAAGCAGAAGACATTAAAAAGAGGTGGCAAGAATACACAGAAGAACTGTACAAAAAAGATCTTCATGACCCAGATAATCACGATGGTGTGATCACTCACCTAGAGCCAGATATCCTGGAATGTGAAGTCAAGTGGGCCTTAGAAAGCATCACTACGAACAAAGCTAGTGGAGGTGATGGAATTCCAGTTGAGCTATTTCAAATCCTGAAAGATGATGTTGTGAAAGTGCTGCACTCAATATGCCAGCAAATTTGGAAAACTCAGCAGTGGCCACAGGACTGGAAAAGGTCAGTTTTCATTCCAATCCCAAAGAAAGGCAATGCCAAAGAATGCTCAAACTACCGCACAATTGCACTCATCTCACATGCTAGTAAAGTAATGTTTAAAATTCTCCAAGCCAGGCTTCATCAATACGTGAACCATGAACTTCCAGATACTCAAGCTGGTTTTAGAAAAGGCAGAAGAACCAGACAGCAAATTGCCAACATCTGCTGGATCATGGAAAAAGCAAGAGAGTTCCAGAAAAACATCTATTTCTGCTTTATTGACTATGCCAAAGCCTTTGACTTTGTGGATCACAATAAACTGTGGAAAATTCTCAAAGAGATGGGAATACCAGACCATCTCACCTGCCTCTTGAGAAATTTGTATGCAGGTCAGGAAGCAACAGTTAGAACTGGACATGGAACAACAGACTGGTTCCAAATAGGAAAAGGAGTCCGTCAAGGCTGTATATTGTCACCCTGTTTTTTTAACTTCTATGCAGAGTACATCATGAGAAACGCTGGGCTGGCAGAAGCACAAGCTGGAATCAAGATGGCTGGGAGAAATGTCAATAACCTCAGATATGCAAATGACACCACCCTTATGGTAGAAAGTGAAGAGGAACTAAAAGCCTCTTGATGAAAGTGAAAGAGGAGAGTGAAAAAGTTGGCTTAAAGCTCAACATTCAGAAAACGAAGATCATGGCATCCGGTCCCATCACTTCATGGGAAATAGATGGGGAAACAGTGTCAGACTTTATTTTTTTGGCCTCCAAAATCACTGCAGATGGTGATTGAAGCCATGAAATTTAAAGATGCTTACTCCTTGGAAGAAAAATTATGACCAACCTAGATAGCATATTCAAAAGCAGAGACATTACTTTGCCAACAAAGGTCCGTCTAGTCAAGGCTATGGTTTTTCCAGTGGTCATGTATGTATGTGAGAGTTGGACTGTGAAGAAAGCTGAGCACCGAAGAATTGATGGTTTTGAACTGTGGTGTTGGAGAAGACTCTTGAGAGTCCCTTGGACTGCAAGGAGATCCAACCAGTCCATTCTGGAGATCAGCCCTGGGACTTCTTTGGAAGGAATGATGCTGAAGCTGAAACTCCAGTACTTTGGCCACCTCATGCGAAGAGTTGACTCATTGGAAAAGACTCTGATGCTGGGAGGGATTGGGGGCAGGAGGAGAAGGGGATGACAGAGGATGAGATGGCTGGATGGCATCACTGACTCGATGGACGTGAGTCTGAGTGAACTCCAGAAGTTGGTGATGGACAGGGAGGCCTGGCGTGCTGTGATTCGTGGGGTCGCAAAGAGTCGGACACGACTGAGCGACTGAACTGAACTGAACTGAACTTGTCTCATGCGCTCTTCCTTTTCTGCCCCACAAGGCATAACTTGAATTTACCTCTCTGACTCATTTTACAATGGATGCTGATTCCAACCAGAGCTCTGTCTTCCACATCTCCTTCTCTTACTCTTTGTGCCCCTTATTAGTTTCTGTCTATTTAATCTCTCAACATTGTCTAGGGTTTTTCCCTTAGCTTTGAGCACCCCAAGCTACTGCTTCACCTTTGCTTTCAAGACTTTCTTGAACTATTATTCATACATCTAAAATTATTTGCATGACATTACTGGTTTGGAAATAATCTGCAGTCATTATTGTAAAAAACACACATATTCAAAAAAGAAGAAACTGTATAACTTAGAAAGTGCAATATCTCCCATGATCCTATCCTCAGATAGACACAGCAAAAATCACTTTTAGAGAGCCTACTGGGCACCAGGTATTGTGATGAGTACTATGGAAACAAAGCAAAATAAACATGGTTTGACCTTCAAGGAGTTTACAAGCTCAAATAACCAAGTACCTCTTTGCTGCACAGGAATAGCCACTGCGCTGTGACCTTTAGCTCATACCTTGCTCTGGACACTAACCATCCACTCTGGATGCCTGCTCTGGCCCTGCAGATGCACAGCACCATCTGTGGACAGCATGAAGGCTGAGGAGGTGGAAACAATGGACCCAGAGTGAAGAGGCTGGATGAGACCAGGAAGACCAAATGCAAACAGTTTTGAAAAGACTGTTTCTGAGATGATCCAGAAACTGAAAAATTATTGTCATGTCACCTACGCTTAAATGGATTTGAGTATACTCTATTTCTTTCTTTCTCAGTGACAGATCTTCTCAGAACTTAAAAAAAAAATTTTTTAAGTCCCTTAGTATAAAGCAAAATATTCTCAAAACTTGAGAAGCAGAGGAATGCATCATCTTAACTACACTTTGAAAAAGAAGCCAGCCAAGGAGGGCTATTTGACCCAACCCAAGAGGATCCTAGGAAATTTGTAGTATATGTCTGTTTGCAATTCAGCCTTTGTGACTCTCCTCTTCCTATCTCTACACATGGCTCTTTGGAACAACTTCCTCCAGCCTCTGAGCTTCTAAAAGAAGAAGATCTAAAATGAAAATTTATGCTATTTAACTATTAATAATTGATGACACTTTGATGAACTGTAGGATGAATGTCTTGGTTCTACAATTGAATTATCCCAGTCTTTGCAAGAAGTTGGGGCAGAGGAAAATAATACTTCTGCAGGCTCTATTCTTCTTCTGGAAACTTCTTTTTCAAGAAGAAAAAGCCAGGCTGGCTAGCTACCAGAGAACTTGTCCAGGAATTCCTGGGAATGAAAGAGCTGAAGTCCCAGAATACGTGCTATTTCTAGGACCTAGAACAGCCTCCGCATTCCCTCTAGGACCTAGAACTGCCCCTCCCCAAACTCCTCCTCCTCTCTTCTTGAGTTTGGACCCCATTCTTTCTTCTCATCCTTTCGCCTTATTTTTTCCTCCAACTTCCTAAGTCTCTATTCCAAGTCTCCTGAGCATTAGCTTTATGGTTTTCATTATTCCTACATAGAGGATCTAAGCCGCTATGGGCACAAATAACCATGAAGTTCTCACCAACAGCTACAGATCCGAGCAAGTAGTCTCTTTCTTGCTACCAGGTTATAATGAAGGCAAGTCTCTTACTGAGTTGTGTGACAAGATAGACATTAATTAGCAAATAAGAGGAAAAACTGTTCTGTAAGTTGGATAAAGTTCAAATTTTTTCCAAAATATATATGTTCCTATTACACCATAGCAGAAAAAAAGTGTCCCTCCATTTTCTGAGAGTCCTTGGTTGGGTCTGAAATTAAACTGACAAAGGCAGACAAGCAGGAGAAAAGCACAGATGTTTTAATACATTTTTATATATGCATGGGAACCTTCACCAGAAAATGAAGACACCTGAAGATCTGATCAGAGCAGGAAGCCTTCATAGCCTATTAGACAAAGAAACAATGAATGTGTGAAAAATTGACATGACAAAGGGGTTTGGACTGGGGTAGTAAATGATAAAGTAACAAGTTTGTTTATTCAGCTTTCTCAGCTCAGTATTCCCTATCCTTCCCCCTTCCTCCAGAAACAAGGAGGATGTGTTTCACATGGGACATTTATCTCTTGCTTTCAGGGAAAATAATATGAGTGGGGAATATCGCAGTGACCTGTCTGTTTCTGCCATTTTCTCAAATTTCTCCATCTTAAGATATTTAAAACACCAAGGTGCCATATTTTGGGGTAGCATGTCCTGAACCCCCTCAACATCCTCCATGACAATTTCACTCAAGGCAGACATGGTTTTCTAAAGAAGGGGTTCCCAAACTTTTGGGGTTCAAGAATCCTTTACATTCTCTAAATTTATTGAAGACTCCAAAGAGATTTTGTTTATGTGTCTTATATTTGTGGTTATTTGTTGCATTGGAAGATAAAACTGAGAACTTAAATAAATATAAAGACATCTCCCTCTAGTTTTCAGAGCAATGATGCTTTCACATATGGAGTCTCTGGAAAACTCCACTGTGTACTCATCAAAGAATGAGAATGAGAAAAGCAAATTGAACCTTATTATCAGGGAAATAATTTTGACCTCATGGACCTCTTTCCAGTCTCTAGAGCCCCCAGAAGTCCCCAAACTGTACTTTTTTCCCCTAAAAAAAAGTTTATGTATTTATTATTTATATATTTTTGTTTTTTGGCTGTGGTGAGTCTTCACAGTTGCATTGAGAAGGGGCTACTCTTCATTGTCATGGGCACAGACTCCTCATTACAGTGGCTTCTCTTACTGCAGAGCACAGGCTCTACACTGCTCTGGCTTCAGTAGTTGCAATGCAAGGCCTCAGAAGTTGTGGCTCATAGCCTTACTTGCTACATGGCATGTAGGATCTTTCCAGACCAGGGATCGAACACGTGTGTCCCCTGCATTGCAAGGTGAACTCTTAACTATAGGAACACCAGGCAAGCCCATGAACTATACTTTCAGAATCATCTGCGGTTACAATTCAGTAAAAGAACAGATGCAGCTAGAATCTTCTGAATCAATATCTTGGATATTGAAAAATAAAATTCTCAGGCACCATCCCTATGAGTAAAAGATGAAGAATGAGATAAAAGGTATCTCAAGTCTTTAGAACCTGTTCATAAAAGTGTAGGAGAAACTCCAAAATGTTTCAGCCAATCTCCTTGTCTTGAATATCACAGATTTCGTAAATAAGAGCTCATCTTTCACAGCCATTTTGCTTTTAGAAAGCCACTGATTTTAACAATGGAGGCTCCTTTCTAATATCATAATACTAGTTAACAAAGTTGGTTCTAGAGACTGAAAAAACAAAAAAGCAAAGGTCTCACCGCAACTACCCCACCTCTACACTACCTTGGAGCGGATCCCAGAAACACCAGTTCTTCTGTAAATGTTTCAGCATTTATCTCTAAAGGAGTCTTATCTCATCTTAATCTGATAACATCATTATCATAACCAAAAGCGTAACAGGAATGTCTTAATATTATCAAATGCTCACTTGATATTAAAATTTCGCCAGTTGTTCCATAGATTTTTCTGTCAATTTCCTCATATCAGGATCCAAATAAGATCCACACCTTACAAGTGAATAGTGTCTTTTAAGCTTCCTTTAATCTTTAGATTTCTCCTTTTTTCCCCTCTTGCAATTTCTTTGTTGAAGGAAATAAACCATTTGCCCCATATTGTTTTCCACATTCTGGATTTAGCTGACTACATCCCTCTGGCATTATTTGACAAGTTTCTCTGCCCCATATGTCCTGTGTATGGGTTGTTAGGAGTGAGGTTTTTTTTGGATCCCCTTAAGGAGACACATGAAATGCATGGACACTTTTTTGTGAATTGCAATAACAAGAAATATAGGTAATGATCTCTACTCCCAGTTCCTGGCAGCAAGCTCCTGAAACCCTTATCATTTCCTAAGTGATAAGAGTACTAAGAGCATCTCTTAGTCTACTATTTATCTTTGACTTGACCTCATTCCTGACACAGGGCTCCTTAAAGTGTTCCGATTTCCTAAGTGATAAGAACACTAAAAGCATCTTTTGTTCTAATGATGCAACTCTGGGTGGGTTCCTGGGTGACTCCTGGGTGGGGACTGGTCACCAGAAAGACCAAGTCATGATCAGAAGCTTGGAATTTTCAACCCCAATCCTCATATTCTAGAGAGGAAAGAAGGAGGCGAAAATGGAGGTAATAATCGATCAGGGCTGCATGAAGAAACCTCTATAAAATTCCCATAGTGGGGCATTCAGAGCTTCCAGGTTGGTTGAACACATCCGCACCAAGGGGACATACCCTGACTCCAGGAAGACAGAAACTCCTGCACTCAGGACCTTCCCAGATGTCTTCCTATATATCACTTCATCTGGCTGTTCATCTGTGTCTTTTATCATTTCTTTACAAAAACTGGTAAGCTTGAGTGTTTGCCTGAGTTCTGCGAGCTTCTCTAGCAAGTTAGTCGAGCCCCAGGGGGGTCTTTGGAACCTCTGACCTACAGCTGGTTGGTTAGAAACACAGGCATCCAAAGTGTGTATGGGGGAGGTGACGGAGGTCTTGTAAGACTGAGACATTACCTGTGGTATCTGACACCATCTCCAGGTAGATAGGTTCAGAATTATGTTAAACTGTAGTACACTTGGCTGTTGTTGCAGAGAATTATTGGTGTGGAGAAAACCTCCACAGATTTGTTGATCAGGAGTAAAGTGTTTTGTTAACTCACAGGGGAGAGAAACACGTAGGGAAGAACTCAGTTTTTCCTTACATAGACAGGGAAAAAACTGAGTTTTAGCCAAATAGTGACATTAAGATGAAGTGAACAGTTAAAATTGGATTGTGTAGGGATTGAGAAAAAATCTTCATTGAATTAAACCCTGTGATTGATCAGATTATCTGCTACAGAAGCCATGTTACTTACCACTATTAATATACCTATAGTAATATCACTTTGTCCAGGAGAAAGTACTATAAAGTAAATTACAGGCATCTCAATAATCATCTTTGACATTAACAATTTTAATACTATTTTCCTAATGTAGTCTTCTTTACCTGAAAAGCACAACTATTTCTGTTATTATTTCTCTTTCTGATATTTAAATTTCTGAGAGGAATATATGACTGAAACATTATTGATAATAATTTTATTGTCCTCTAAAGTTAGGACATTCTAATATTCAACCAATGATGCCCAGTGACAAAGACTTTTTTTTTTGTCTCAACATCCTGTTAAGAATTTTTTTATTTCAGTTTAGTTCAGTTCAGTCACTCAGTCGTGTTTGACTCTGTGATCCCATGGACTGCAGCATGCCAGGCCTCCGTGTCCATCACCATCTCCCGGAGCTTACTCAAACTCATGTCCATTGAGTCGGTGATGCCATCCAGCCATCTTGTCCTCTGTCATCCCCTTCTCCTCCCACCATCAATCTTTCCCAGCATCAGGGTCTTTTCCAGTGAGTCACTTCTTCCCATCAGGTGGCCAAAGTATTGGAGTTTCAGCTTCAGCATCAGTCCTTCCAATGAACACCCAGGACTGATTTCCTTTAGGATGGACTGATTGGATCTCCTTGCAGTCCAAGAGATTCTCAAGAGTCTTCTCCAACACCATAGTTCAAAAGCATCTGTTCTTAGGCACTCAGCTTTCTTTATAGTCCAACTTTCACATCCATACATGACTACTGGAAAAACCATAGCTTTGACTAGATAGGACTTTGTTGGCAAAGTAATGTCTCTGCTTTTTAATATGCTATCTAGGTTGGTCATAACTTTCCTTCCAAGGAGTAAGCATCTTTTAATTTCATGGCTGCAGTCACCATCTGCAGTGATTTTGGAGCCCAGAAAAATAAAGTCAGCCACTGTTTCCACTGTTTCCCCATCTATCTCCCATGAAGTGATGAGACCGGATGCCATGATCTTCGTTTTCTGTATGTTGAGCTTTAAGCCAACTTTTTCACTTTCCTCTTTCACTTTCATCAAGAGGCTCTTTAGTTCTTTTCTGCTTTCTGCCATAAGGGTGGTGTCATCTGCATATATGAGGTTACTGACATTTCTCCAGGCAATCTTGATTCCAGCTTGTGCTTCCTCCAGCCCAGCATTTCTCATGATGTACTCTGCATAGAAGTTAAATAAGCAGGGTGACAATATACAGCCTTCATGCCCTTCTTTTCCTATTTGGAACCAGTCTGTTGTTCCATGTCCAGTTCGA
Source organism: Bos taurus (assembly GCF_002263795.3). Classification (NCBI taxonomy): domain Eukaryota; kingdom Metazoa; phylum Chordata; class Mammalia; order Artiodactyla; family Bovidae; genus Bos; species Bos taurus. The sequence goes on from NC_037336.1 coordinate 68,562,045, forward strand.
ACTGTTGCTTCCTGACCTGCATACAGATTTCTCAAGAGGCAGGTCAGGTGGTCTGGTATTCCCATCTCTTTCAGAATTTTCCACAGTTGATTGTGATCCACACAGTCAAAGGCTTTGGCATAGTCAATAAACCAGAAATAGATGTTTTTCCGGAACTCTCTTGCTTTTTCCATGATCCAGTGAGTGTTGACAATTTGATCTCTGGTTCCTCTGCCTTTTCTAAAAGCAGCTTGAACGTGTAGAAGTTCACAGTTCACTTATTGCTGAAGCCAGGCTTGGAGAATTTTGAACATTACTATTACACAGTAATAATTTCCATAATAAACTTTCTTGATAACATCATCATGTATTTGATGGTTCTGGTAAAGTTCTCTCAAGCAGGGCAACCTCTGGAAAAGTCAGAAATTTTTTAAAACCTCAAGTATCATAATAATTTAAATTCACCTGATTCTCAAAAGATGAGGTTTCATAGCAAAAGGAAAACAATAATAGGAAAAATAAGCTTGAAAGTTTTCCTTTATGAGGTGGACTTCCTTTTCTGCACCATTTAATAAATACCCCCTACATCTGAACTCGAAAATAGTTGTTCAGTCGATGGAAATATAATTGTTTACCAGGAGACTTCTTTACTTATAGAGAACAAAATTTGATAATGTAATCAAAAGTGGGGTCCAGCTCCTTGCCACTTAAGGTTAGTGGAAAGGGAAATTTGCTTTATTTTGGATGTGGGCAACTGAGGGTGGGGGAGAAAGGACAGACGCCTGTCAAAAGATCAACCCTCTATGCTGCCCTGGAAATCAGGGGTCAAGAGCTTTTCTAGCCAGTTGGTTGCGGGGGTGGGGGGATTATGTCTAGAAACAGAACCGTTAACTCTGACAGTCATCCTGAAGTTGTTCTTCGTTGGTCTGATCAGCATCATTCTGATTGTTTTAAGTATAGTTACTCTTCAGTTCTAGGATCAGTTTGTTCCCATATTCTCGAGGTCAAATCTCGGAATTGTGGCAGCTTGTGTCATAGCTACAGTCTGGTCATCATGTAGTTAACTTCTACCGGATAGAGGTTTCAGTATGTATACCACAGCTCACAGGATTAGCTCAGAATATTATCTAAAGCCCTTGAGAAGGAACTAAAGGTCCTTGACTATGCTTAATGATTAAATGATTATTATTTAGTCTGTTGGACTGTTTTTCTTTGTTTCTGCATTTTCTCACTTCTCTGATTAAACTTATTCTTTGGCTAAAGTTTTTCCACAGACAAAAGGCAAGCAGAGGACACAGGGGACAAGGACCATAGGGTCTTGCTCCGTTTCAATAATACTTAAGTGGTCTGCAAAAGAGGATTTGGGCTTATGTGCCTTTATAAAAGTGTTTGTTGCTCTTTGTTTGATCATGATTAATTTGGCCAGAAATGATGTGAATGCAGCCTCCACTGTTAGCCCTATGGGTATTAATCATCTCCTAGGTGATCTCGGTTTCCATGGAAACTGTAATATTTATGTTTTCACTGTAGCACTGGCTGGTCTCCAATGGTTGGAAAGGCAGGGTAATCCTGAAACATTAAGTCTCAGTCATAAATTTCTCATTGCTGTTATTAGAAAACCAGTTCACCACTTCCAAGTATTATTACTGATCTGTATTCAGAAAGGTGAATTACAAACAAAAGTGTTCTGAGACAACTCTGTCCTTTTTTTCTATGTTACCAGGCTTTTCGGTCCAATGGGTTTTTGCTGACTAAATAAGTTCCTGGTATTTGCATCCTTATTTTCATGATAACTTTAAACATACATAATATATCATTATGGAAATATATAATATTTAGAATATATACATATATAATATATGGAAATAGATTGAATAGGTCTAGTATAACTCCCTAAAGGGAAAAGAAAATAAATATTAAGTATAACTTTATATATTCTTTAAAACAGAGATATCAGTTAAGCCCAACAGACAGTGAATTAAAGTTTCTGAATTATGTCAAAATTAAAAAGAATCAAGAGTGAATTGTCCATGAGAAAAAGTCTCTGATCTTTCCTGCCTTCATCAGAAGTCATAAATATTGTATCAGTTATCAGGATTTTCCTAGAAAGAGTTTCCAGAACAATGAAATCAAGCAGACTGTCTTACACCTAGGGGGATTCAAGGGTGGAAGAAAGTCTTTTCTGAAAGATGGCCTGGAGCAAAATTATAGATTCTTGGTCCCTTGAATTAATGATGTCAGTATCCCTGCATCCTTTCTTCAAGTTCTTTTCATCCTGCATGTCTTCTAAAATATACGATTAACCCATTAGACTGATAAATTTTAAAATGATAGTTCTCTTAGGCTTTAAAAAAAATCGTGCCATGGAAGCATCTTCCATCCTGATCATGCACAAAATTGGCCCCTTCTCTTTCTTTGGCCAAAGGATGTCAATGGTACCACAGAATGATGCACAATCCTCCTAGAAACCTGTTTTTATCATCTCTGGGATAGGAGGCAGGGAAAGCTGCAGCGGGTGGGGGGCAGAGAGGGGAAAGGATGCGGACCAAGAGTGAACCATTAACATTGAGTCACTTTGTGGGGTCTCACTGCTGTGTGCACCAGGACTCCTAGACTGTCCTCTAATGAGCAATACCTCCACTAAATTCAGAAGTGTCCATACCTCATGCCTGGTGGCTGAGGAGACAAAGTTTAGTGAAGTCGAGCACTCAGAAGAGAGTCTTTACACACCAGGTGCTCAGAGGACACTGTGCAATATCGAAGGAAAACTTTAGTCCAGCCGAACGGCACAGTTTTAAACAGAGAGCTCTTAAATTGGAATATTGGGATTGACATATACACACTACTATATATGCAATGGATAACTAATAATAACCGCTGTACAGCACAGGGAACTCTGCTCAATACCCTGTAATGGGCTACAGGGAGAAAGAATCTAAAAAGAGAGGATATATGTGTACATATAACTGGTTATCTTTGCTGTACACCTGAAACTAACAACACTGTAAATCAATACAATAAAAATTTTTAAAAAAGAAAAGTGATCCCAAAGAACTAGCTAAAACTAGCAGCAACAGCAACAATTAAAAAAAAAAACTGGAAACAAAAAAACAAAACAAATAGCGATCACCTAGGTGACATACATTCAAACTTTTGAATTTTTCTACTGTATTCCATAATTCAGATACAGTGGATATCTCCAAATGTGAAAATAGGGCCATACAAAATGAATTCCATACTGAGTCCCTGCTCGTTCCTCCAAAATTGGAAACTCAACAATTAAGAGACTCTATTTTGTCTTTCAGTGCTTCCCCTATAAGGGGGCATGGGGAGGACAATGAAACACTGCCAGTGTTGGGATACGGTAATTAGGTCTGCTTCTCTGTGACGTTTTTGTGCTCACATTATGGAAAATCCCCATAGAATCTCAAACTGATTTCAAAGTCTTCTGTCATCATGATAAAAGATCATTTGAATTAGACATGCATGTAATTAGCTCAGTTCTCTTACAGGGAGCACCTTGTCTTTGAAGTGGCTATTCAGAGTGGACACTCCCTGAGCAAAGCCTTTGCAATAAACAAGATTGATATGATTCTTTAAAAGCATGTTGGTTTATGAATGCAAGCTCCAGTGTCTGGGTTCCAGTGGCTGCTATCTCCTGGATGAATGGAAACTAAGGTTTCCACTTTCATGTGTGTGTGTGTGTGTATGTGTGTGTGTGAGCAGAAAACAAGTCACTTCCTGTGTGGAAGCCAGGTTTTGCCTCCTATATTTCTCTTCGACTTTAAGCATTTTTCTCCTTGTGTAACGGGCATGTCTGCATCCCAAACATGGAAGCACGAATATACTTGACGGAGTGAAGAGCTCATGCAGCACAGGACACAAGAGCCTTGGAATGAAAGCTCATCCTTCCCACCAATTGGCACTTTGCAAAGGAAAACAGGTATTAGTGGTTTAATTTGAGCTAAATCCTCCCCAACAATAAACATAAGTGCACCAGCCTGAAGTGTCAAGAGACCCTGAAGGAAGTGCTAGAAAAGCCTTCAATCGCAGCATTTTGGATTTTGCAGGTGGCTTACAGGATGAAGGAGAAAAGGAGCCTTTGGGTGGCCCTCTTCCTCGGCAGGTCTGTCTGTGACCTCTGGCCAGTGCTGGTCCTCTCTGGGGTGTGTCCTACTTTTGTCTTGTTGTTTAGTCACTAAGTCCCGTCTGACTCCTTAGCGACCCCATGGACTACAGCCCTGTCCATGGGATTTCCTAGGCAAGAATATCAGAGTGGGTTGTCATTTCCTCCGGAGGGGGATCTTCCTGACCCAACAATCAAATCCACATCTCCTGTGTCACCTGCACTGGCAGGCAGGTTCTTTACCACTGAGCCACCCAGAAAGCCCTATGTCCTACTTTAGGGGCACAATAGGTTCTGAAGACAGATGTATCTCAATTTTATGTTCTGACTGACATTCTCTACACGACTTGAGGAGATGGGACTTTGGGGATTGCCGGCAGGATAACCAGGTAACGCTGTGCTGGTAACTGGAAAACTCCCCTTGTCAAGGTCTTAAGTTCCTGCCTCTGGAGGTACCAGTTTTCCAGACCAGTTTCTCAGACCAGGTGAGAAGAGAGAGCGAACACAAAGGACAGAAAAGATAACCGAATCAGGGAGGCACAGAGTATACCGATATAAATAATTCTAATGTTAATCCACTTGATGGAGTTTAAGATTCTGTGGTCTCATAAGAACATCACATGTTCTCTCTCTGACTCCCGTTTTAAATACAGCCAAGCCTGCAGTCACTTCTGTTCAGACACTCGGCTCTGACAGCTGACTCCCTTTCAGCCCTCACCTAATCTCTCCCCAGTGGTGACTGGCGGCTCACAGACTCCTCTGGGGTCTCCATAGAACCAGAGACACAGCTTTCCCTGTGGGAACACAGAGCTAGAAAAATCAGTTGGAATCATCCTCATTTCCTTTCCATTTTTAAGTGAGTAAATTCAAATGAAAGAGGGTGTCTTAGAGGGGAAATGAAGGCACAAAATGAAGGCTCCAGCAGAAAGGCAGAGCACAAGAAAAGCAATTGGAGGACTCTGAATTGTGTGAAGAGCTCCTACTCATGCTTGCAGCCTCTGGAAGAACTGCCTTCTGTTCCACAGGCCCTGGGGTGCCTGACTTGCTGCCCATCCCTGGGGGATGGTCCAGCTGACCCCATTCGCATTCCTCCAGTCCCTGCCTCAGCCCTGGGACTGCTCTGCTCCTTCATCCCACCACCCACGGCAATCTGGGCAGGCAGATATGATGCAGATACAATAGAAACCCCAATTGTGAACCAAATCAAAAGCCATGCTCACATACTAGAGTGACTGCTGGACCCACAGAAGCCTGTGAACCTCTCTTCCCTCCAGGGTGTTTTTCAAGTCTAATTCTTTGGTGTCTAGTGATAGGACTGATTTGATAAGAGAGGTCTGCATCCAGGTCATGGTTCCACCTCTAAACTGGAGTTTTCTCATCTGCCATAGGAAATAAGAAGAGTGCCTGCCTCCTAGGGCTGTTGAGAAGATTAAATGAGATGATACCCATTAAACATGCAGTAAAGGCATCACAAATGTTACCTGTTATTATTGGCAGAGTCAGCCTTAAGCACAAAAGGAAGGCAGGCTCTGTTAACTTTTAGAGCCTTTTTGTTCTACTTTCAGTTCTCCCACACCTTAGTGGGCAGCTTTCAACCTCCGATGTCCAAAAGAATGTCTGTATACTACATTCCCAGTAACCGCCGCATCCAAGCCTCATAACATAAGCTCCTTCCCCGAGTTAATCAGGCACACAGCACCTGGCCTCCATGAATCAAAGAAGGTTCTGACTGAAGTGGTCTCCACAGAAGTATCTCCAGAGATTGTCTAGTCTCCAAAGTTTAAGTTTTGTTCAAAGCTCAGAAAACATCTCATCTAGATTTAAAGATCTGTTTTTATATCCTTCCATGCACTGCTGCTGCTGCTAAGTCACTTCAGTCGTGTCCAACTCTGTGCGACCCCATAGACGGCAGCCCACCAGGCTCCCCCATCCCTGGGATTCTCCAGGCAAGAACACTGGAGCGGGTTGCCATTTCCTTCTCCAATGCATGAGAGTGGAAAGTGAAAGTGAAGTCGCTCAGTCGTGTCTGACTCTTAGCAACCCCATGGACTGCAGCCTTAAAACTAAATGGGACTAAGTTTTACAGAGTTTCTTTCATAATAACAGGGAATTTCCCTGCCCAAATTTACATACATGCGTCCAGTGGTAGGGGGTTTGCAGGATATGATGGGCAACTAGAGTAGGAGAGATGTTGACTAGTGCGGTAAGGAATGTTAGAGCCAAATAGACAACAGCATTTTATTTTAGAAAATATGTTAAGGGACCGTGCAAGGATTAGTTAGGATATCAACAAGCCCTGACCTTGAGACATGGAAATGTCTTCTTAACCAAAATCCTGTATTTAAAGGAAATTCATTAAGCCAGTTTTAGTTACAGGCCAAATATTATTGAATTATCAAAACAAATCCCCATTTCAAATATTAGTGAAAACCATACAGTACAAATTTTATGTGTATAAGAATTTCTTAGAACACTCATCAAACATACAAATGCTACCGTCCCAGTGATTCTGGAATGGTCTGTGGGACTCTGTATTCTAATAAGCATACCAGGTGTTTCAGAGACAAATAGGTTAGAAAAATGTTTTGAGAAAAACTGCTGTAGACACATTCTATACTCAGGCATTCTCAATTGGAGGTGAATTTTTCCCTCAGGGAACATTTGACAATGTCCAGAGCTATTTTGGGAGAAGGCGATGGCACCCCACTCCAGTACTCTTGCCTGAAAAATCCCATGGATGGAGGAGCCTGGTGGGCTGCAGTCCATGGGGTCGAGAAGAGTCGGACACGACTGAGTGACTTCACTTTCACTTTTCACTTTCCTGCATTGGAGAAGAAAATGGCAATCCACTCCAGTGTTCTTGCCTAGAGAATCCCAGGGACGGGGGAGCCTGGTGGGCTGCTGTCCATGGGGTTGCGAAGAGTCGGACACGACTGAGTGACTTCACTTTCACTTTTCACTTTCCTGCATTGGAGAAGAAAATGGCAATCCACTCCAGTGTTCTTGCCTAGAGAATCCCAGGGACGGGGGAGCCTGGTGGGCTGCTGTCCATGGGGTCGCACAGAGTCAGACATGACTGAAGCGGCTTAGCAGCAGCAGCAGAACTATTTTGGGCTTCCCAGGTGGGGCTAGTGGTAAAGAACCTGCCCACCAATGCAGAAGACATAAGAGACCTGGGTTCTATCCCTGGGTCGGGAAGATCCCCTGGAAGAGGGCATGGGAACCCAGTCCAGTATTCTTGCCTGGAGAATCCCATGGACAGAGGAGCCTGGCAGGCTACATACAGTCCATAGGGATGCAAAGAGTCGGACATGACTGAAGCAACTTAGCATACACACATGCAGAGGTATTTTTGATTGTCACAACTTGGTGAGGTGGGAATGGGGAGCAGCACTACTGGCATTTACTGGATGCAAGTCAAAGATGCTGCTATACATGCTACAATGCACAGCCCTGTTCCCCACAACAAAGAGTTATGATTCAAAATGATACTGGCTCTGCTCTATAACCACACTGACCTCAGCAGACTTGGGGCCCAAACTCAGAATATTCTGCTTTCAGTTTGCGGTTTCCCTACAAGTCAAGCTGGTGTTGGTGGTTGCTCATCACTCACTCCACTTTCCTCCGTGTCCACTTAGTCTTAGGAGTTTACTACAGAGCATTCTGACAACCTGGGTACAAAGATGTAGGGTGGAAAATGCTGGCTCAACTCTGACCCTTTGGAGGCAATTATCTTCAGAGGCTTGAAGGACGATGGGCCCTCTCTGCAGCCACTCCTGAGTCATCACTGCCGTTGGCAGACACAGTGATGCTGGGAAGATTTCTCTGTGGATTTCAACTCCACTTGCAGTTCGGAAATAGTGTTGAATCAAAGTAGATGATCGAAAAGCATGGTTAAACAAGAAAGCTGTGGAGGCTTTGCTGACCAATTAAGTCTGTTTCATTTCAGCTCAACAATTCAACAAAGGGTTCTGTGCCAGACAAAGTGTAAGACACAGGGAAGGATTGAAAATTGCATAATATTGTTCCTTCCTCAAGGAGTCACAGCCTCAGCTCCCTCTGCCTTTCTTCTCTCTGCGGTTTACCTTCCCCCTCAAACACCTGAAAAGCCCTTCCTTATGACTGACTTCTATTTATTGGCTGCTTAAGACCTAAGAAGCTAAAAAAGAGCCAAAGAGACTAATCTAGAAGTCCCAGAAAGGGCAACAGAACAATATCCCTCTTTATAGGGAGGTTCTGGTAATTTATCATTAACAAAGAAACAGCCTTCAATGGGGCTACTAAATACTGAGTTTCTATATACCAGAACTATCTCAGCAAATGTCTCTAATTTCTAGACAGTTTCTATTTTCAAATAAGGTTACTCTGCTTGCTTAGGTGGAATAACCCTAGGACTTGAGTTTTGCTGAGGGAAAAATGCAAAAGGCATTGAAGTGTAACATACTTTAATCAGGTGAGAAGAATAACCCCTGCCAGCCCACCCAGTGGACTATGGTGAGACTATACAAAAACTCCATGACAATTTTTGAGAAAGAAGCGTTCAATGGAACCCCACCCATTCCCTTTTCAGTCACATCATTTACTCTTCTTTGTAGTTTTTGAAAGGTTCATATTTCTGGGCTCTAGGTTCAGGATAGAAGCTTCTTTTCCAGGTCAAGAAAGGCGGCCTGAGGAGGGTACCCATGGAGCTTCAACTGTGGGCAGTATTCTTTTTTTTAAGCTGGGTGGTGGACATTTAGTGTAGTATAGTGCATCATTTTAAAAAAATATTTGTGACTCATATTCCTTGGGATATATAAACTATTTCATTGTAATGGAAAACAGAAGTTCCCAAGGTAAATCTTACAATCAGCCAGATGTACATTCAGTGTCGTTTCTCCAACATTCATCATTCTTCTCTGCTTCTTCCTGTTCCTCTACCTCCTATTCCCTGCTCCTGAACTCCCTCTCTGTCGTTCTCAATCCTGTATCCCCACCTGCCACTTCCTCCCACTGCCTCTTCTCCCCGTCTGGCTCTGTGTCCCATTTCTGCAGAACCTCCTACTCTTTCCTCCCACAGCCTGGGCATCTGTGAGGAGGGAGGGGCTGGTGTGAGCAGGCAGTCAGGTTAATTCTAGACCAAAAGCTTCACTTTGAGATTGTCCACATGGTCCCCAAAGCCTCAGATGTTTTCATAGCCATACTTCTTTAAAGTGTTCATTACCTAACTTTCTGCACCAAGGATTTGAGAGTAATTATAAAAACATGTAGACTATAGCAAGATTGCATAAATAGTTGAGAGAGTCAGAACAAAGATCCCATCCCTTTATTGGGCAGGGTTTGTATTAAATCATTCTGCTATCAGCTTAATTAAACTGCAGCTGTATTTCCTAGAACTCCCATTGTTTGATGGTTCCAGGTTAGAATTGGCTGTAAGAGAACTGGGTATAAAATATGAGGGGTAGGCTTTAGCAGCAGCCTCCCTCTCTGGATCTTTTGTGATCAGAGGTGGCAGCCAGTTCCAGTTTCAACTCACTCTTTTCTGCTGCTTCTTCAACTGTCCTTCCTGACTTTTCACCCTGTTGACCAACTTTTCACCCTGCGGCCCAAGTCTATCTCCAGGCACTTGCTGTGGCCCCATCGACTTCTCCCATAGACTCCTCCAACAGCTCCCCCTCAGCTGGCTTCTTCTGTGCCTGCCTGTGTTTGGCTTCTCAAGTAAACAGGTCAGGCACTCTGTCGTCTTTTGCCTCCCTTTGAGACCATCACTTACCCAGTGCCCTCTCCCTCTCCACAATTGTGAAAGGTCTGTGTGCTCAGTCAGTCGGTCATGTCTGATTCTTTGCAACCCCATGGACTGTATGCTGCCAGACTCCTCTGTCCGTGGGATTTTATAGGCAAGAATACTGGAATGGGTTGTCATTCCCTTCTCCAGGGGAATCTTCTTGACACAGGGATCCATCTCTCACGTCACCTGCATTAGCAGGCAGATTCTTTACCACTAGTGCCACCTGGGGATCCCCATGAAAGGTCTAATTCCAGTAATAAGTCTACTGTCCCTTAATTCTTAAGAGGTTCAGCTTCTGGGATTGACACCATGAGAACAGTGTTCAAGATCATAAGATGACAGAAATCATAGTCAATCTATCCGCTAATATCATTTACTGATGAAATACTGAAACCCAATGATATAAAGTTACAACCATCATCCATCGAGGTCACAGCTACACTGGCAGACATGGGAATAGAACCCAGATTACCGATTTATACAGTTTCGATTCTTTTTCTCAACAGTGACTATAGCCATATTTTAAATCAATGACTATTGAATCCGTTTGCTTAAAAAAAAAGAAAAAAGGATGTGTCAAAGCAGAAATTAGTACTTTGACACTGCTTGGATCATTCTTTTAGAAAACAGAGAACTGTAATGATTATTCTGTTTAATAACTGACAGGAAGCTAGATGGCATATCATACAGGTGCTGAATTAATTTAAAAAAACAATAATAAAAGTTATTAGAGTGAAAAAAAAATTGAGCATATGAGAACATCAAAGTTGATCCTGAATCTAAAGTAACTATGGAAACATTGCTTAGAAAAATTATATGTATTAACTTTGTGGTTCACGGAAGACATTAGCATCTTCAATATTTAAAAATAAACAGTCTCAAGATGTTCCTATTTACATTTTTAGCAAGTAGATATGTAGTCTATGGAGCATATTTTAGCTGTCATTAAGAGAGTCACTAACAGTGGAATTTCCTCACTTCTAGCTTTGAAATTTCCCCCTTAAGACAAAATTTGCATTGATGAAAATATAAATAGGATATGTCTTGATTGAAATGGCAGTAGTTGCATGAAATTATTTCCTAGGTATGAAAGAAAAGAAAGACAGAGTTCATACAACACATTGTTTGTATAACTCCCAGATAAGATGTAAAGCCCAGCATCCTCCACATTGGTATGTGGGGCTTATTCTCAGGCGACTCATGACTAGGAGAAGGGGCTCCGGCTTCCCACCCTGAGGTGATCCTGGGAAAATCATGTCCCCCCTTCAAATTCTAATCTGTTTCCTCATCTGCAAAAGAAGAGAGTACATATGGATAACCTCTGAAACACCTTTCTCTCCTTAAATCTCATTTTTGTGTTGTGCCAAGACATAGCATAATGGTATAAATGAATTTTTAAAACTCATAGTTTACAATGTTGTGTTAGTTTCAGGTGTACAGCACTGTGATTCAGTCCTCTCTCTCATATATATATATGTCATATATATATGTATATGCTGCTGCTGCTGCTAAGTCATTTCAGTCGTGTCGGACTCTATGTGACCCCATGGACAGCAGCCCACCAGGCTCCCCCATCCCTGGGATTCTCCAGGCAAGAACACTGGAGTGGGTTGCCATTTCCTTTTCCAATGCATGAAAGTGAAAAGTGAAAGTGAAGTCGCTCAGTCGTGTCTGACCCTCAGCGACCCCATGGACTGCAGACTTCCAGGCTCCTCCATCCATGGGATTTTCCAGGCAAGAGTACTGGAGTGGGATGCCATTGCCTTCTCCAATATATGTATATGTATGTATGTATATATACATATACATCAGATTCTTTTTCCTTATCTTGTTGTTGTTCAGTCACTAAGTTGTGCCCAATTCTTTTGCAACCCCATGGACTGTAGCCTGCCAGGCTGCTCTGTCCATGGGATTTTCCAGGCAAGACTACTGGAGTGGGTTGCCATTTCTTTCTCCAGGGGATCTTGCTGACCCAGGAATCAAACCTGGGTCTCCTGGATTCTCATGATAGAGGGTAAAAAGGAAAGGGCAGTGGGCTGTGAATGGCTGTGGGTAGCCAAATCATAGCATCTGCATCAGCATGCTCTACAACTTTTTCTGAAATGGAGCTAAATTTATCTTAGACCAAAGGCTGCTCTGATGGTCATCCTGCCTCCATCATAGATGCCTAGAAAAAAATCAGTTTTTGATAATGATTGCCAAAGTATCTAGAAATATGTCAGAATTATAATTACATAAATTAGAGGAGTATATCTATACCAGTAAAATAGCCCTAATAATAATATAAAATAAAATTATAATAATAAAAATAATAATAATAAAATTTCAGAATGAAATAATGCCATTTGCAGTAATATGCATGGACCTAAAGATTATCATACTAAGTGAAATAAGACAGAGAGAAAGACAAATATCATATGATATCACTTGTATGTTGAATCTTTAAAAATGATAGAAATAAACTTATTTAAAAAATAGAAAAAGATTCACAGACATAGAAAACAAACTTATGGTTACCAAGGGACATGACTTAGTGACTAACCACCACATGAAAATCCAGAAAGCCAAACACCCACCTACCCAGGCTTTCTTCTATCCGAACTGACAATATGATCCAGTTCTGGCCAGTGAAAATCAGGAAGAAATCACCAAGAAGAGCTTTGGGAACACATTACAGAGGAGACAGGCAAGCTGGTTCTCTCTTTTGTCCTTTGGCTCATGTCCCTCCCACCTGAGACGTGGACTCAGAAGCTGAGAAGTGCAGTAGTCCTCCAGCCACCATAAGGCTAAGGCCACATGTTGAGGAAGGAGGAGCAGCCAATAGGAATCTGGGCCAGATGGTATCTCTGAGCTATTATCCAAATTAATCTACCCCAGATTCCTTGTTGGGGGGTAATAAAATCCTGATTGCTTGAAGCTTTCAGTGTCCTATTGCTTGTAGCCAAACACAGTCTAACTAGTACACATGGACTCTGTGGACAGTGTTAAAACAGGGCTCTAACTTGTATGGCTTAAAGTGGAGAAAAGGGACAAATAAATTTGGACCACTACACACAGCGCCATTATCCAAAACCACAGATTTTTAGGTATACATGGTGAGAGCAAGAACGGTCACAAACAGAACTGCAGAGAATGCCACTGCTTTTTAGAGAAGATGAGGAGCAAAGCCACAAAGCCACAAGAGAAGTGAAGGAAAACAATGATGAGGTGCCTCCTGAGAGAAGTGAGGAAAATGGTCTTGCTCTTCCTTCCCTTCCATGCACCTAAAATGGCAGAACAGTCAGAGGAATGTGTTTTTAAATTGGTTGAAAGGGAATACAAGTTTTTAAGACTTTAATTATATTTCCTCTCTATCCATCATTACTTAGGGGTTGTGTAGGATAATTCTCATATCTCCACATTCTCAACAACACAGATGATTTCTAATCATTGTGTTTTTTTTTTTTTTCCAACCAGCACATTAGATTTTTATTCACTATGATAAGCCTCAAAGATGTTCACATTCTAACCCTTGCTGCTGCTACTGCTGCTAAGTCGCTTCAGTCGTGTCTGACTCTGTGCGACCCCATAGACGGCAGCCCACCAGGCTCCCTTGTCCATGGGATTCTCCAGGCAAGAACACTGGAGTGGGTTGCCATTTCCTTCTCCAATGCACGAAAGTGAAAGGTGAAAGTGAAGTCGCTCAGTCGTGTTCGACTCTTAGCGACCCCATGGACTTACTGTAGCCTACCAGGCTCCTCCGCCCATGGGATTTTCCAGGCAAGAGTACTGGAGTGGGGTGCCATTGCCTTCTCCAGATTCTAACCCTTAGAACCTAGTAAATGTTCCCCAGTAAAATGAACTTTACAGATATGACCAAGTTCAGGATCTTGGAAGAAGGAACTTAAGATGGGTTACGTCCTACCTAGGTTATCTGCATGCTGCTGCTCCTGCTGCTAAGTCGCTTCAGTCGTGTCTGACTCTGTGCGACCCCATAGATGGCAGCCCACTAGGCTCCTCTGTCCCTGGGATTCTCCAGGCAAGAATACTGGAGTGGGTTGCCATTTCCTTCTCCAATACATGAAAGCGAAAAGTGAAAATGAAGTCACTCAGTCATGCCCAACTCTTAGCGACCCCATGGACTGCAGCCTACCAGGTTCCTCCGCCCATGGGATTTTCCAGGCAAGAGTACTGGAGTGGGGTGCTGTTGCCTTCTCCAGGTTATCTGCATAAGCTCAATGTAATCACAAGGGTCCTTATAAGAGAGAGACAAAAGGTTCAGAGTCATAAAAAGTCCGTGTTATGAGAGTGGGTGATGCTATGTTGCTGGTTTTGAAGATGAAAGATGGAGCCATAAGCCAAGGAATGCAGGCATCCTTACCAAGCTAGAACAGGCAAACTAATGGAAGAAGAAACAAGAAGAATCAAGCCCTGCCAACACCTTGATTTTAGTACTTGCGACCTCCAGAACTATAAGATAGCAAATCTGTATTGTTTCAAGCCATTAAATTTGTAGGCATTTGTTACGGTAGTAGTAGGAAATGAATACACAGGACTTTTGTACCTCAGAAGAGTCTATTTGACCATAGCAAGCTGGCCATAAGTGATCTCCATGGTGAAGCTCAGACAGGTTTTTTTGTGGGGGTGGGGGGGTGGGTGGGTTGAGAAATACTTGAGATAAAATTTGCATTTTTGTTTTGTTTTCCCACTTTTGAGATATTATTGACATATGACATACATAAGTTTAAGATGTATATTGTGATTATTGGATATATGCATATATTACAAAATGATTATCACAATAAAGTTGGTTAACACCATGGTCTCCTCACATAATTACAATTTGGGTGATAACACTGAAGATCTATTCTCTTAACAACTCTCAAGAATATAATACAGTATTGTTGATTAGAATCACACTATGCATTGGATCCTCAGATTCTATTTATATTATAGCTGGGAGTTTGAACTGTTTGACCAACATCACCTCATTTCTTCCACCACACCAGCCCCTGCAACCATCTTCTCTATCTATTCAACTTTTATTAGATTCTAGAGAGATGTGAGAAAATATGATATTCATCTTTCTCTGTCTGACATATTTCAATTAGCATAATGCCTCAAGGCTCATCCATGTTGTCACAGAAGACAGGGTTTCCTTCTTTTTGGTTGAATAATATGCCACTGTATGAAAATGGATGGATAAAGACAATGATGGGTATGTAGGTTGTTTCCACATTGGGGCTGTTGTGAATAATCAGGCAGTTTTAAAGTGCAAGGCAGGTGGGCTTGTTTCAGAAGTCTTCCTTTACCTGCATCCTACCCTTTCTCTCCGCAGGTACCCCAGGTGTCCCTGGCCTTTCTCACCTACTCTCTGTGTCTCGGGTTTCTCCTTCTTCTCTCTTAACATGTGTTCTCTGCCCCATTTCCTCAGAAAATGTAGCCTCCTCTTGTATCCCGAGGTCATAAATGAATTCTCTAATATAAGGTAAGGTGAGGAATCCCAGCTTGGAAATTTGACTGCTAAGATTTACTAGCATGTGGGCTTGTGCAATGTAGTAGTTTTCTTCATTCATGGAACAGTTGTAAGAACAAATAGCTTACAGGGATAGGGTGGAGGTTTGAATATTTGTGAAGTGTTTAGGGCACATAGTAACTCTCAGTAAACATTAGCAATGAATGTTGATGACGTGGGGTTATTTCATTCAAAGTCATTTGGAGTTTAAAAAGGGCTTTTTCAAGAATAACAGCTTAACACAAATCATTTCATTTTTTATTACAAAATTTCCCTTGTTACAACACATTAGTTTGGGTGATGTTGGGGCCCAGGAAGGTGTTCTGTGGCCCATCTCATCAACTGGACAATCTGTAACTATGATTTCATTTCAGTTCAGTTTAGTTCAGTCACTCAGTTGTGTCTGACTCTTTGAGACCCCATGAACTGCAGCACATCAGGCCTCCCGGTCCATCACCAACTCCTGGAGTTTACCCAAACTCATGTCCATTGAGTCGGTGATGCCATCCAGCCATCTTATCCTTTGTCGTCCCCTTCTCCTCTTGCCCCCAATCCTTCCCAGCATCAGGGGCTTTTCCAATGAGTCTACTCTTCGCATGAGGTGGCCAAAGTATTGGAGTTTCAGCATCAGCATCAGTCCTTCCAATGAACACCCAGGATTGATCTTTAGGATGGACTGGTTGGATCTCCTTGCAGTCCAAGGGACTCTCAAGAGTCTTCTCCAACACCACAGTTCAAAAGCATCAATTCTTTGGCACTCAGCTTTCTTCACAGTCCAACTCTCACATCCATACATGACCACTGGAAAAACCATAGCCTTGACTAGACAGACCTTTGTTGGCAAAGTAATGTCTCTGCTTTTGAAAATGCTATCTAGGTTGTGCATTAGGCATCTTCAATGTGCTTACTGATGTAGTAAGCCCTGTAAGTGTTTGTGTTTGTGTCTGTGTGTGTGTGTGTGGCGAGGAAGCACAGATGAATAAGAACATCTCTCTGGGAGTTTACTGTGTCACAGGCCATCTGGGCTTCTTCCACTAGGGTTGTCCTGTCCGCTAGATCATCTAGTGGCCTGGGTAGAGGGGTGAGGGAAGATGATCATTCAGGCTGCAGTGAGGCAGCTGGGAAGCAACCTACTACATCTGGGAACTCGATGGCAGGAACAGAACTGGGTCTGCTTTGTGGAAATCAGTTTTATCACCTACCTACCATGGGACCGGGGCTCCCCTGGTGGCTCAGATGGTAAAGTGTCTGCCTGCAATGTGGGAGACCTGGGTTCGATCCCTGGGTTGGGAAGATCCCCTGGAGAAGGAAATGGCAACCCACTCCAGTACTCTTGCCTAGAAAATCCCATGGATGGAGGAGCTTGGAGGGCTGCAGTTCATGGGATTTCAAAGAGTCAGACACGACTGAGTGACTTCACTTCACTTCACCATGGGACCAGAAAGGACACCACAGATGCGCCCACAAAAGGAGATGGTGTTCAGAAGTCCACAGCATAATTACCTTTGCTCTTAGCCTCCGATGGCCTTTCTCCACTGTTAGGGTGATTTTTCACGTTTTCTAGGTTTTAGTCAAACCAAGTTAACTGGTCATAGAGGGTAGGTTGGAGGTGGAATGAGAGACTATGAATCAAAAGTAAGACCATTCCCACTGACATCAGATAAGGGTGACGAACAGGTAATTAAGTCTAGCATGTTTCTAATTAAAACTCTAATTGCGTCAAGCTCTTCTAACCCAAATAGCTAAGGGATGATTCCTACTGCTTAATGAAAGCAAATTCTTACCAATCGATGCTTTAGCCTAATGCTCATTCATTTATATAAAGGTCAATTGCCACATAATATCCACTGCTGATTGCCACCCACAGAAAAAGTAGTGGGAGGGAAAAAAATCCATGTGATGTTTGTTATCCTGCCTAGTTTTCCAGCTTTTAAAAATACCTGTGTCTGTGTGATGACTACACCAGGGGGCCTTGATTATAGCTCGTTTTTATATAACAGAAGGAACTGTGCTTTTTAGCTGTTATAATATAATATTGGTTTGTATCTACAGGACAGCGAGTCCTTTTGTTTGTTGTCATTATCATGGTTAGTCATAGATAGAGAGTACGTAAGAGCATCCAGCTCAATTTTCTTAAAATGCCTCCAGTGCTCATTGGAAAGACATTGTCAGACACGATTCATCTTCCCACCTGTCAAATTTCAATCCTGTTTTCAAACACTTATGGAGCAAGATAACATAGCATAACCAAAATCAGAAAAAAGATCCCAAGGGAGCTGGCAGCCAAATCATGAAGCAAAACGCTTCCCTCCAGAGGCTTACCTAAGTTTCATGCTAGAAATTGTACCTGCTCTGCCAATTAGCTGATGCTTAGTGGCAAAGCAATATCCCACACCTCAACAGAGACTGGAAAAATCTTACAGAGTATAAGATAAGGAACCACTGGTTTTTTTTTAATCAGAAAAAAAGTTATTGGTGAGTTAAGTCTAGTAGTGAGAAGGCGTACTTATGTTTTGGAGGCAAATTGCAAACATCAAAGAAAATTTACTGGCAAGTGTTCTTCTGAAAAGCAGAAGGGAAGCCATATAAGTGGGTTTATTTGTCCTGCAAACAAAGATAAAGTAATGTGCTAGAAGGGAGTGAGATAATTCCAAGGCTTCTCTAAGACACTGAAATCAATCTCATGGGGGCATGCCGTCCTGTGATTCAGTTAACAGATGCATGCCCCACTTTTTACCTGGTTCTTGCAGACTCTTGTTTCCTCTCCTCTCTGGAGTCCATTGTCAGGAGACCCAACTCTCACTTCACATACCTGCAGGCTTTCATTTCCTATCTATTTATGGTTTCACACTGTGGAACATCTTGTACCTTTCTTTACCCAAAACTTATCTCTTTTGTTCATTTTTTTTTTTCTTGACAAATGTTTTTATTCCTCTAACCTCAATGAACCTATTCCGCCTAAAGTGTTCGCGGTCCTCCGTGGTTTTACTATGTGGTCACACTGTGTTTTCCCTACCCTCTGCAACCACCAGGTACTAGACTTGCAGTTAGAAAGGAGCTTTCTCAAACTAATATGTTCATGTTATCATATCTTAAAACAGAACCTGGGAATATCAATTGTCCTGTGAGTAAGAACTGTCCTGCCTCCTCTCCTCGGAGAGCTCCACACCAATCTCAGGTGGGGCTGCTGGAGTGACTGCAAATATCCCTACAATGCAAGGGAGAATTCTGTAACTGGTCATGCCAATCATGGCTAACATCTTTTAGCTCCAGGAGACAGTCTAAAGGTATTCTTCACTGCTTCCCCTCCCCCAGCACCTCCACATCACTGAGGCATCAGCTCAGGGGTCCGCTCCCCTTGGAAGCACTCCTTGATCTTGCAGATCTCAGGCTAGGTCTTTCTAACTAAAGATCAGGTGGATACCTTTAGACTGTCTCTTCCATTAGCAGATAGGATGGGGACTCTTTACTTCAACTTCAGCCTGTTGTCATAAAGACATCACCTACCATCCGTAGTTACGTGGGCTAAGCATAAATATAGATGACACTGGTAAATACCTGGGAAACAGCTTGGGAATTAGCTTAAAAGTCTTAAGTTAATGAAAAATATGTTACAATTTAAAGATAAGGGAGTGAAAAATTATGTCAAGACCTCATTCTTTTTTTTTTTAAGATTCAAAACCAAGTTAATGGGTTACAATGAACTCCTTAGTTCTTTATCCAGCGCTATAGCCATATATATACCTGCATTAATTTAAAAAATATTCATGGATGAGCTGCCTCATTTTTTTGTAGAATGCAGTTTGTTTTTGTTAATAACAGACAATAAGATTAATTTTAAGGAACAGTGCAATGTTTTCTGCACTATTTGATGATACTTTCATCAGTCTTTAATGACATTATATGATGTGACAATGCTTTCTTGGTTGTATCTATCCTTCTAAGGCATCTGACAAGGAAGTGTTTGTAATGTTTTCTAAACATAGGTGATTGAATTTAGTCTTCAACTTTATCTTTGGATGTTGACTCAATTTCTGAGCCTCATTTCCTAATAATTATAACTGAAAACCTGACCTGCCTCTTGAGAAACCTATATGCAGGTCAGGAAGCAACAGTTAGAACTGGACATGGAACAACAGACTGGTTACAAATAGGAAAAGGAGTACATCAAGGCTGTATATTGTTACGCTGCTTATTTAACTTCTATGCAGAGTACATCATGAGAAACACTGGGCTGGAGGAAGCACAAGCTGGAATCAAGATTGCCAGGAGAAATATCAATAACCTCAGATATGCAGATGACACCACCATTATGGCAGAAAGTGAAGAGGAACTAAAAAGCCTCTTGATGAAAGTGAAAGAGGAAAGTGAAAAAGTTGGCTTAAAGCTCAACATTCAGAAAATGAAGATCATGGCATCTGATCCCATCACTTCATGGGAAATAGATGGGGAAACAGTGTCAGACTTTATTTTTTGGGGCTCCAAAATCACTGCAGATGGTGACTGCAGCCATGAAATTAAAAGACACTTACTCCTTGGAAGGAAAGGTATGACCAACCTAGATAGCATATTCAAAAGCAGCGGCATTACTTTGCCAACAAAGGTCCATCTAGTCAAGGCTATGGTTTTTCCTGTGATCATGTATGGATGTGAGAGTTGGACTGTGAAGAAAGCTGAGTGCTGAAGAATTGATGCTTTTGAACTGTGGTGTTGGAGAAGACTCTTGAGAGTCCCTTGGATTGCAAGGAGATCTAATCAGTCCATTCTAAAGGAGATCAGTCCTGGCTGTTCATTGGAAGGACTGATGTTGAAGCTGAAACTCCAGTACTTTGGCCACCTCATGCGAAGAGTTGACTCATTGGAAAAGACTCTGATGCTGTGAGAGATTGGGGGCAAGAGGAGAAGGGGACGACAGAGGATGAGATGGCTGGATAGCATCACCGACTCGATGGACGTGAGTTTGAATGAATTTCAGGAGTTGGTGATGAACAGGGAGGCCTGGCATGCTGCAATTCATGGGGTCACAAAGAGTTGGACACTACTGAGCAACTGAACTGAACTGAACTGATAACTGAAAAACTTCAGAAAAGTCTCATTTTTGGTGATTCAAGGTTCATAAATATTTTGCCATAGATGATTTTTTACTAATTTTAAGTGGGTGTTTGACATCATTAATTAGTCATTTTGTTACATAACCCCCATTTAATGTCACTGAGTTAGAAACATTGAAGTTTTTTCTCTCGTGTGAACTCAACAAGTCATTTGAATCATACGACATGTTTCCTACAAGATGACACATCGGGGATTACAGTTGATCAATTTAAAGTTCTGAAATGGTTATTCACCTGATTTGCTGAACTACTGATCAAAGTATCTTGTGTATGTCTTTTAATGTGAAAACAATCCAATCCTGTACCCACAGTGATGCCCTGAAAGGTGCAGTCAACTTACCACTTACTCACTCAGCACTAAATACATTGTCTTCTCTGTGCCACCATTTCATTTATTCTTCAAGTACATAAGTTGTATCATATAAAATGTGAAGTGATTGTTACCATTATCATTACTGAGAAGACATAATTTTAAATTTGCTGTGAAGTAAAAATTATATTATTTAAAGGACCAACTTGTTATGAATATCACAAGAGTTGACAGTCCTACTCACAAGGAGCTAATCATAATTATAAGATAGATGGGTTTGGGTGAACTCCGGGAGTTGGTGATGGACAGGGAGGCCTGGCGTGCTGCAATTCATGGGGTCGCAAAGAGTCGGACACGACTGAGCGACTGAACTGAACTGAACCTTTATTGTACTCCTATCATGTGACAGGTACTATGCTTAGCTTTTACAAATATTTCCAGCATAATCCACTAGAGCTATGATTATCAACTAGTGGAGAGATTCTGTCAGGGCTATTAGAATTTTATTAAGCATAATCAGTACTATAATTACTTTTATTTCTTTATTAATCATGATAATTTATTTTCTTCTTGTTTAAAAATAAGGTTTATTGGTATCATTTTATTCTCAGCTTTAGGAAAAAGGCATCTTTGTAAATTTCTGCTGTTTGTAAGTTCACACAATATCTCAAGCTTGGATTACAGGACACTCCCTCACTTATTTGTTTTGTAAATGTGTACTTCAGTCATGATAACTCATATCTTGTGAAATCCCCAAAACATTAATTTGGGGGGATTTTTTTCCCTAGGGGAGCATGGAATAAAGAATCTGGGACAGATTGTTCTGAAGTAACAAAGGACTATAATACAAAACAGAATAAAATAAATGACATGAAGAATGCATGAACAGAAGATCTCTTCCAGCTCAACAATGGGAAGGTAGTGGTCAGAAAAAAAATCTTAATTAAAGAGGTTTCTGTGGAGAGAGATTTTGC
Source organism: Bos taurus (assembly GCF_002263795.3). Lineage (NCBI taxonomy): Eukaryota > Metazoa > Chordata > Mammalia > Artiodactyla > Bovidae > Bos > Bos taurus. Next base: position 68,583,806 of record NC_037336.1, read on the forward strand.
AAGGCCGGTGGCATTTTTTTTCCCCCCCAAAAATGGCATAAAATTGGCACAAATCAAGAAGGGAAAATGATTCATATGGAAGATTAGAGTTACAGAGGCAAGAAAGGGATGGGGGTTGTTCAGTGAATGGGAAGAAGATTGAATCTGGTGGATATTTGGAGGAGAGTTAAGTGAGGAGTGAGAGAGGATTTTAGAAGAGGAAGGTACTTAGATGGGGGCTGGGATTTAATCTAATAAGTAGTGGGGCTACTGAGCAGAGAGGCGACATGGTTAGCACAGTGGTGACATGGTCAGCTAAGGGCTTAAGGAAAATAAATCTTTGAAGGCACAGGTCCAGAAGGAGAAAACTGGAGGAAACCAGTTAAAGGGCTCTTCCTGCAGTCTAGATGAGAGGTAATGAGGACCTGGGCCAGAGTGGTGGCAGTGATAATGAGGACCTGGGGGAGAATGAGTTGCCTGTGGCTGAAGACCCTGCTCCCTGCCCATCATCAGTCCTTCCATTAATGGGTAAATAACATGGAATGTTCTCACAAGCTGTGAAAACACCTCATGATTTTATGTTTAATTCAGCAGATCACTTCCTGTTTTTAGTCCTGGGTGAAGCTCTTCCTGGTTTCTTACTATTAATAGAAGTCATTGAAATTTTTCTGGGTCATAAAACAATAAGATTTATTAGCAAAAAATACAAAGACATTTTCAGTTGATTTCTCTGACGATTAAGAGAATGGGTCATGCGACAAGTCCACGTGTAAGTGATGCTGGGGGCACAAAAGCCTTTTATATGGTCCATGTGTGTGATCTGTGTGGGCTGTAGATCAGAGAGAATTGTGCTACATTTAGCTTCCAAAATATATAGTTAAGAGGAGACAATTGTTACTAGTGGCCCTTTGCTGAAGCAGCACAATTAATTTTGAGTTATTGAAATGCACAAAGCAAGAAAATTGAAGCTTCTGTGCATGTCTGCCATGGTGGAAAAATCTAGTACCTGCAATATGATTAATTCATATTGCAATTATGTTTTTAATTAACTTACTCTATTTTAATTCCTAAAAACATATTAAACACGTCTCGCTTTATAGACTCAATTATCAGCATTGATAGCCTCTGGTTTGGAAAAGATAGAATTTGACCATTGCTATTAAATTCTGAGTTTGGAGGAGGCCTCTGATGGGTAATGGCAGCAGGATTTTACAGCTGCTTTTAAATTTTTTAATTCTCCCACCAGTGGCTCATGCTGTGTAGTTTGTCTTTAAATCTCCCTGCAAAGTTTCTGTTTTTCTTTATATGTAATAGGCTGGATGTTAGTAAAGAAAAAAAAAAAGTCTGGAAATTGAGGTGTATGTAAGTGGCCCCCTTTCTTTATTGCTTGGTCATGTCTGACTCTTTGTGACCCCATGGACTATAGCTCACCAGGCTCCTCAGTCCTTGGGATTCTCCAGGCAAGAATACTGTAGTGGGTTGCCATTTCCTACTCCAGAGGATCTTCCCAACCCAGGGATTGAACCTAGGTCTCCCACATTGCAGGCAGATTCTTTACCAGCTGAGTCACAAGGGAAGCCCAAGAATACTAGAGTGGATAGCCTATCCCTTCTTCAGTGGATCTTCCTGACCCAGAAATTGAACCAGGGTCTCCTGCATTGCAGGAGGATTCTTTACCAAATAAACTATCAAGGAAGCCCCAATGAATTCAAATCAAATCAAATCAGAGAATCAATCCCAGATAATGTAAAACCAATTAAGAGAAACTACCTGTAAGGTTCTGTTCCTATGGAAGCACTTCTAGTACCAACATCTATATCAGTCAAGGTTCAATCAAAGAAACAGCATTGGAATTTATTAAAACCATTCAACACTACATATTTCTGGGACCTTGTTAAATAAGGTTATGTAAGGTCAAATTCCAGTTGAGCTATTTCAAATCCTGAAAGATGATGCTGTGAAAGTGCTGCACTTAATATGCCAGCAAACTTGGAAAACTCAGCAGTGGCCACAGGACTGGAAAAGGTCAGTTTTCATTCCAATCCCAAAGAAAGGTAATGCCAAAGAATGCTCAAACTGCCACACAATTGCCCTCATCTCACATGCTAGTAAAGTAATGCTGAAAATTCTCCAAGCCAGGCTTTAGCAATATGTGAACTGTGAACTTCCTGATGTTCAAGCTGGTTTTAGAAAAGGCAGAGGAACCAGAGAATAAGTTGCCAACATCCGCTGGATCATGGAAAAAGCAAGAGAGTTCCAGAAAAACATCTATTTCTGCTTTATTGACTATGCCAAAGCCTTTGACTGTGTGGATCACAATCAACTGTGGAAAATTCTGAAAGAGATGGGAATACCAGACCACCTGACCTGCCTCTTGAGAAACCTGTATGCAGGTCAGGAAGCAACAGTTCGAACTGGACATGGAACAACAGACTGGTTCCAAGTAGGAAAAGGAGTACGTCAAGGCTGTATATTGTCACCCTGCTTATTTAACTTCTATGCAGAGTACATCATGAGAAACACTGGGCTGGAGGAAGCACAAGCTGGAATCAAGATTGCCAGGAGAAATATCAATAACCTCAGATATGCAGATGACACCACCTTTATGGCAGAAAGGGAAGAAGAACTAGAAAGCCTCTTGATGAAAGTGAAAGAGGAGAGTGAAAAAGTTGGCTTAAAGTTCAACATTCAGAAAACTAAGATCATGGCATCTGGTCCCATCACTTCATGGGAAATAGAAGGGGAAACAGTGGAAACAGTGTCAGACTTTATTTTTCTGGGCTCCAAAATCACTGCAGATGGTGACTGCAGCCATGAAATTAAAAGACGCTTACTCCTTGGAAGGAAAGTTATGACCAACCTAGATAGCATATTCAAAAGCAGAGACATTACTTTGCAACAAAGGTCCGTCTAGTCAAGGCTATGGTTTTTCCAGTGGTCATGTATGGATGTGAGAGTTGCACTATAAAGAAAGTTGAGCACTGAAGAATTGATGCTTTTGCACTGTGGTGTTGGAGAAGACTCTTGAGAGTCCGTTGGACTGCAAGGAAATCCAACAAGTCCATCCTAAAGAAAATCAGTCCTGGCTGTTCATTGGAAGGACTGATGTTGAAGCTGAAACTCCAATACTTTGGCCACCTGATGCGAATAGCTGACTCCTTTGAAAAGACCCTGAGGATGGGAAAGATTGAGGGCAGGAGAAGGGGATGACAGAGGATGAGATAGTTGGATGGCACCACTGACTCAATGGACATGGGTTTGGGTAAACTCCGGGAGTTGGTGATGGACAGGGAGGCCTGGAGTGCTGCGGTTCATGGGGTTGCAAAGAGTCGGACATGACTGAGCGACTGAACTGAACTGAACTAGAGTTTGAGGCCAGTGAGAAGGGAAAATGACCATGAAGAGGAAGAGAGAAGAAAACACAGACCCTACAAGGTTAGATTAGAAACTGTGGTGGTCTTTAACTGACTGTAAGCCTTCAACTTAAGTGACATGGGTGTACCATGGGAGCTATACATACACTTGCCTCAGAAGTCAGAGATGCTAAAGGAGGATCTTGCAGGAGTTGGAGTAGCTACAGGCCCCAAACCTACAAGGGGAGCCAGTAGGTAAGTTATTATATGCAAGAGCTTGGTCCCACAAATCTCCCCGCATAAAAGAATATGGCTGCTGCTCCATAACTACCTCCCAAATATCAAAGTATTTCTTATGGCCTATGCTAACATGGAACTATTCAAGGCAGGAGATTTGGGAGATACAGCTCCATTTTTAGAATAATACAAATTCATCAGAATATGTAATCATTGTAGGTAACACTGTGAACAGAAACTGACCCCAGGAAACAATTACAGCAGTCTTTCTGAACTTTGAGATAGGAGGGGTATGCTGGTTTCACTCTTTTCTGTCCTATTTAGCACTTCTTCTATCCTACAAATAGTCATTGAAGTACACTGAATTCCTGATTATTTTAAAAACTGCTATTTTTGAGCAGTCAAAATATATTAAATAACCAGTGTCTATGGCTTGTGGTATATTTTGTGGAACAGAGTATGCTGAGTTTTGTACAGAACATGGAAATGCAGTCGGACTGTGGCCAGCTGGCTTTCCATCTAAATATAGTCCTATGCTGATAGGATCTGTTTCTTGGTAAAGGTTTTTATATCTAGCTCTCTAAGCAGATATTTTTTCTCTCTTGTTTCATTTTCAAAGGGAAAGTGATTGTAAACTTACCTTCCTCAATTTACTCTTCCTTTGTGAAGATTTAGCATCAGTAAAAAGATAAGAGTGGTGAATATTTGAAGACAAGGTTGATCCCATGTTAAAGATATTGCTAGAAGTTGAATGAATAGTGGAGCCATGAAGAAACACCCCTCTTCCTTTCCAAATTGCAATCAGAGGATAAGTTCACAAACTGTGAGCTCCATTAGTGGTTGGGTGCTGTGCTTAGTCATTCAGTCATATCTGACTCTTTGCTACCCCCATGGACTGTAGCCCTAGAATTTATGGCTTCTGTAGACTGTGGTGGTATATGTAGGTTAGACTAATAAGACCTTACTCCCCATGAACTTGTAGGGAAGATATCAAGTACACTTGTGTATTCTTACCTGCTGCAAAAAAATTTAGCAGGGTGGCTCCATCGTACCTGGTCACCTGTAGAACAGGGAGAGAATAACAAATAATAAGCCTATACATGTGGAGGGATAGATAAGCTTATGGTAACAGGGTAACAGGAAATTAAGAGGAGGACTAGAATAAATGAGCATGAACCTCCTCTAATTCCCTGGAAATGCCTAGAAATCAGGAACTGTATCTTCTACTCACTGAAAACCTGGGCCATTCTGCTTCCTACAGGGAGGAAGAATAGGGGCTCAAAGAGGTCCCCCCAATACTCACCCCTTGTAGGTTGGGACAGAAGTCTTGGTTAGGCAAATGTAAGGCAGATGGATAAGAACTGACCCCAACAGTAGATTTATATCGCATCACATTTTTGAACTGTTTTCAAATAAACATTCCAGTCAACCCTTGCAATCATTTGGTGAAGGAAGCTGTTTTTCACAGAACCAAGTACATTTTATCTCCATTTATTAAAAAGAAAACCATCATTTGAGGAGGTTAAATGGTTAACCCAAGGTCATACAGATATCATGGTTAAAACCAGGACAGAAAACTAGGTCCTCTGATTGCGAGTCCACTCTTCGCCTCACTGCATGTGATCTTCATATTGTTAAGGAATTTTAGAGGTCACCCTGCACAGCATCCAGAAAGCAAGCCTCAGGCAATGGTGCACGTGTAAGGTTTCATCACAGGGAAGCAAGAGGGAGGGAAAGGAAAGTTAGAAAGAAGAGTGACGAGAACTACTGAATATGTTACTGAGTCAGCCACTGCCGTGTAGCAACCCGACATTTATTGAGAGCATCTTCTTTGCCAGGCACTAAGGATTCTAGGAGTAATAACTCCCTTCACCCTTGCAAAAATCCCATGAGATATGTATTGTTGTTATTCTCATGCAGTACACTAATGCACAATACATACTAACACACAATACACAATGCCCCCCCACTCGTATGTTGAAACCTAATCCCCAGTGGGATCATATTTGGAGGTGAGGACTGGAAGGTGATTAGGTCATGAGAGTGATAAGCACCCTAAATCAGATGGCAAGAGAGCTCCTCCAAGAGAGCTTCCTCCAAATAAGGACAAAAGAAGACGGCTCTCTATGAGCCAGGAAACAGGCTCTCGCCAAGTATAGAATCTGTTGGCACCTTGATCTTAGACTTTATAGCTTCCAGAACTGTGAGAAATAAAAGGCTTTGTTATGGAAGTTATCCAATCTGTAGTTTCCTTTCACAGCAGCCTGAATGGATGACGACCCCTTAGTTTATATAAACAAGGCAACTGAGGCATAGAGGGGTTAAATAACTTACTGGTGATCATCCAGCTAGTAACTGCCATGTTAGTCACTCAGTCATGTTTGACTTTTTGTGACCCCCATGGACTAGCCTGCCAGGCTCCTCTATCCATGGAATGCTCCAGGCAAGTATATGCGAGTGGTAGCCATTCCCTTCTCCAGGGGAGCTTCCTGACCCTGGGATCAAACACAGGTCTTCTGTATTGCAGATGGATTCTTTACTGTCTGAGCCACTTGAGAAGCCCCATAACTGCCATGCTAGGGTGTAAAACCTGCAGGCTGCCTGAGGATGCCACACACTCAACCCCTGTGCTCCTCTGTCATAACAGAGCTTTCGCATAGGCAGTTAATGAGAGAGGCAGGATGTAAACCATTCCCTAGGACAAGACTGAGGCATTGCTGCACACCATTCAGCCTTGAGTGAAAGCTGCTTCAAGCTGAAAGCTTTTCAATTTAAACCTATGTACGAAATCTACCTAATCACTAGTAGAAGCAAAAACTTTCTATTATATTACAGACTGGTTTTGTAGATTTTACTTTGGCAGGGGTTAGGGAGCAGAGAAAAAAGGCTGTTTTCATACTTAGAATAAATTCTTTTACAAGTAGCATTTGAATCAAAATTCTTGTATAATCATAAGAGTTTCCATTTTTAGACACCAGCCCACTTATTTCTCCTGGTATTTTATGTAACTCAGTCCTAGAATAAAAAGTAAATAAGACAGAATCAAGGGCATGGAGTCCTCTTAGTGATGAGGATAATAATGCCATATGAAATTCCCAGATGACCTGGTGTGAATTTATAGAAGCATTTTTGTTGATATTAATCACTGTAGAGACAGAGTCTCTGAAAGGTCCAAGCATTAAAGGTAGTTGAGAACCAAGCTAGCGATCTCCCAGGAATAGATAGCACACACAATGGATGACATTTGCTATATGAGTACAATAAATGCGACTGTGCCTCTGGCTTACAAGCCTTCTTCAGAGATTTAGTAACTCTTCAACAATTCAGTGGCCAATGAGTAAAGAAGAGCTATAGAAACACTCGTGAATGTTACAAGATAAAAGCTGCCTGAGAACTACTTTAATACTCCTTCCATCAAAGGCAAGGATTTTAACTCTTTTTTTTTCTATACTATTAAATTTGGAGTGCCTAACACAGTCCAACCATTAGAGATGCACAATGTATATTGAATGAATGAATGTAAAAGATTTTGAAACAAACATCTTCATGTGGTGTGTAGAGTATGTAATATGGCAGTGGTAGTCTGTTCTCAGCGCTGCCCATTGGATAGTGAGTAATGATCAAGGGACATCACTAATAGCAATCCCAGTTCTAAACTAGGGAGGAGGACTGTCTCCATCTCTCTTAAAAGAGGCATTTCATACTAAAGATGAACATTCCAGTCCTTTATTTCTTACTTATACTGTCCCAGCTATATTTTGAATTTAATTTTGCTTTCCAGCAAATATAAATTTGCTTCCAATTCTGTGAAAGAATACACTGATTTTTTGATTCAAGCACTCTAGTCTTTCTCATCAGTTTTATATCTCATTGTATATTTATCAATTAGAAATCTTTAAATAAATCAGTCCCCCATGAATTTTATTAGTATGAATCTGTCCTTAAAGCTTTAATCAATTTTTTATGTACTCAGAAAAACTGCCCCATTGCCTTGCAGAATTGTAGAAAGAATACCATTGTTGGAAAAAGACCCAAGTTTAATTCTTAAGTCTGATGACTAAGTCTGTGAGCTGTAAGTGCCAATTTTTCTGAGCTTCCGTTTCACGATTTCTTGTTATGAAAACATGAACAATAAGTAGGGATAAGATGAAATAGAAACAAAGTGCCTATAGATGGCCTTTGTGCTGTGCTGTGTTGTGCTCAGTCGCTTCAGTCGTGTCTGACCCAATGTGTCATGAGTTGAACATGACCTAGGGATCAAACCCATGTCTCCTGTGCTGCAGGTGGATTCTTTATCACTGGGCCACTAGGGAAGCCCAGATGGTCTACAGTAAGTCCAATATATGTTCTTTTTCTTTCTTTCAGCTGAGAAAAACTAGACAGACTAGTACTTGCTGACTTCAGAATGATGCTACCTGCACGTATGTCACCAGAAAACCCTGCAAGTAATTCCAGATGCTGTTGCCCCTTGGGTTTTTCAAATTGTCCTCAGTGACACAGCAGAGTTTGCATGACTTCAGGTGTCAGCCCGTTTGATGTCATTCAGGTAGAATGAAACCCACCTGAATGGAAGAGCCCCTCTTCACCTACCATCAGCCTTTTCTGGCTTCTTTCCTCCACTTCCATTCCTAACAGTAGATGGATCTAGAAATAATCTCTTTGCCTTAAGCCTGTGGTGGACCTTAAGGTCCTGCATGTCTGTGTTAGTTGGGATTCTCCATTGCCTTCTAGATTGTTAATTAGAACCCACATTTTGGAAAAATCTTAAATATGTTATAGTGTTAAAGAGAAATTCAGAAAAGAAAGGAAAATTTGAAAAGATTCAAGGTGAGATCAATTATTTAAAATAACTAGACATAAATTCTTCAAAACTAGACTAGTTTTAGTTCAAACATGATGCACTAAAAGCTGTTTGGTGCTGAGTACATATTTTTTATCTTGTCTGTATATTCTTCAGAAACCTAAATGAGTTTCTAGATTTATAAGCTTGAGCATTGTGACAATTTTTTCTGAGGGCATCACTTTCATTTCTTTAAGAAGTTCAATTGTCCAAGAAGGGGTGATTGTTCTGCACAGATGTTTTATTCTTAGTCATGCCAACTTCTGAAAATTTGTAGCTTGGCCTACTATTTTTATTTAGCTACATAGATTTTTCATTTCAGAAGCTCTAAATACATGATATCTTCTTTAGTTTCCCTTGTGTTACAATTCTTCTCTATCCCCCTATAGGATAGGCATCTTGAAGTACTTATTTTTCAGGCTGGAAGGCAGTAAACATGACAACTAAAATTAAAACATCTATGTCACCATTTCTGAACAATTCATCTGATACCTAAACTATCTGGAACGTCTCTGCCAACTCTATCTCAGTTATTAGTTTGGTCCAAATTAAAGTGTTTGGTTTATATAATTGAAAGAAGAGCATGGCGTTTTATTTCTCTTCTGTTCTATCCTTTATGCTTTAATTTTACTTAAAATCCCCATGCTAAAAATAATATCCAAACCTCCTAGGGATTAGCGCTAAAAATGTTAAGCTACTTCCCTTTATTCAAGACATTTGTTGCTATTCAAACTCTCTTATCCATACAGGCATGGATGATAGATTAACATAATAGATATTTTATTCCATAGTTTCTATTATCAGTACAGGCCAAGCAAAGGACACAGGTCCATTCATCAACTGATTCATCCACTTACTCACTCAGCAAGATTGTACCAAATCTGTTATCATAGTATGCAAAGATGAATTAAACAAATATAGTCTCTGCCCTCATAGATCTTATAGTACTAAGTCAGAGCTAAATAGATAACATATCAACATGAAATGAGTAGTTACAAAATGTGACAAGTTACGAAAGAAACAAAAGCCTTTGTGATAGAGATGAACAGGAGCCAGGAGATAGAGTTGTCAGCAAGGACTCAAGAGGTGACATGGAAATTAAGACATAAAGAATTAAAAGTCAGCCATGCAGAGATGGATGAACTTCCCAGGCAAAGGAAACTACATATATTAAGACTAGAAAAACTTGCAATTTCAAGTTGCTGAAAGCAGGCACATGAACTGACTACAGTGGGCAAGTGAGAAGGTAATTGGAAAAGTATGCACGTACCAGATTATTTAGGACTTTTGATGATGGTAAAATGACTGGACTTTATTATCCATGCAATAGAAAGCCTCAGAAAGAGTTCAGCCAAGAAGTGATATGAGATAATGTATGTATTTAAAAGATACAACCTACAGTATGGAAACTGGATTGGGAGGAAAGGAAAGCCAAAGAGTAAAGCAGAGAGGCAGTTATTATAACAGTCCACAGGAGAGGTGACAGTGCAGATAAAGAAGTAACTATAGCTGTTTGTGTAAATATGTACACTGCCATTTGTGGGGGTGAGAGATGGGGAATGAGGGCATAGGGGAAGGAGGGGAAGAAAAGCAAAGAAACAGGTATCACTTCCAGGTTTTTAGATTGAACAAGTAGGTGGAAAGTGGGCCATCTACTGAAATGGGGGAAAAATAGAAAGATAGTGATGAATTGTTCATATTTCAAATTTTCAGATTTATTCAAAACAGAATTAATATCATCAACTGAAATGCAAAATCATCTTTGTTTCCCTACTTTATTTATAGCTACCAGTATGCCTTGGATATTCCCTGGTGGCTCAGAAGATAAAGAGTCTGCCTGCAATGTGGGAGACCTGGGTTCAACCCCTGGGTCAGGAAGATCCCCTGGAGAAGGAATGGCAACCCACTGCAGTATTCTTGCCTGGAGAATCCCATGGATGGAGGAGACTTGCAGGTTACAGTTCATAGGGCTGCAAAGAGTTGGACATGACTTAGAGACTTCACTTTCAATATGACTGCACATTTGTATTTATTAGAGAGTCATTGCAAAGAGAAAACCAACAAATGCAACAAATGTTCCTAATTCTACCTGAAATTCTAATCTTCATATGACCAAACTAATAATTATAATTAAATAACTATAGTTATTTTTCACATTACATGACCTATACCCAAGTAGTTCATAATTCTCCAAAGTTTATCTGAATAGGTTAAAACTAACTCTCAAAATATCGTAAAGGTCTTAGACATTTTGTTGCTGTTGCCAAAGTCCTTCATATTTTCCTTTGTTTATAAGCTTTGGTATGAGAAAAGGCATCCTGAGTAGCAAAGGTTTAAGCCATTTGAGAAAGTTTGGGAAGAACCTCCTTAAAGAGGTTTCCATCTGTGTTATGACTGGGTGCCTTCTACCTTCAATAGAGAAGAGACAGCAGGCATTTCTCCTCCCAGATATATGGAATACACTACCATTTTTATATGATAATGATCTATACTAACTGTGCCTGACTTGTGTAGAAGTTTTAATACATTATTATTATTTTTAAAAATTTATTTACTTTTTAATTGAAGGATAATTGCTTTACAAAATTTTTTTGGTTTCTGCCAAACATCAGCATGAATCAGCCATAGATATACACATGTCTCCTCCCTCTTGAAACTCCTTCCCATCTCCTTCCCCATCCCACCCCTCTGGGTTGTGGCAGAGTCCCTGTTTGAGTTCCCTGAGTCATACAACAAATTTCCATTGGCTATCTATTTTACATATAGTAATGTAAGTTTCCATGTTACTCTCTGCATACATCTCACTCTCTCCTTCTTCCCCCTACCACCTTAATACCTTATTGACTGGGGTTTTTTTTGCAGATACTAACATCTATGGCTGGCGAGTGAGTGAATGTTGTAAGTGAATGTTGTATGTAAGTGAATGTTGAAACATCTCCAGTCAGTAACTTTCACGTAACAAAATATGTTTTAATACGCCTCTGGCCAATGAGCTGTTAGCATAAGTGACATACACATTTAACTTATTAATTGAATGCATCTATTTATCTCTTGCCACCATTGACTCACCTCTCTACTTCCTGGACACTTGTATCAGAGACAATTCCACATGTTTCAGGTCTTACCTCAGGCACCACTTTCTTTAGGAGTTTTCTTTGATATTCTCCCTTCTCAACACCTGGCTGGACTAGATGTCTTTTTTCTATGCTTCAGTAACATTTTTTTATACTCCTCTCTGAGTACAGGCTATACTGTAATTACTGGTTAATAAGATTACACATTTCTTTGTGGTCAAGGAGTATTTTTATAAGTTGGGGGTCAGTTCAGTTCAGTAGCTTAGTTGTGTCTGACTCTGTGACCCCATGGACTGCAGCATGCCAGGCTTCCCTGTCCATCACCAACTTCCGGATCTTGCACAAACTCATGTCCATTGAGTCAGGGATGACATCCAACCATCTCATCCTCTGTCGTCCCCTTGTCCTCCTGCCTTCAATCTTTCCCAGCATCAGGATCTTTTCCAATGAGTCAGTTCTTCACATCAGGTGGCCAAAGTATTAGAGCTTCAGCTTCAACATCAGTCCTTCCAATGAATATTCAGGACTGATTTCCTGTAGAATTGACTGGTTGGATCGCATTGCAGTCTACGGGACTCTCAAGAATCTTCCAACACTACAGTTCAAAAGCATCAATTATTTAGCGCTCAGCTTCCTTTACAGTCCAACTCTCACATCCATACATGACTACTGGAAAAACCATGCTTTGACTAGACAGACCTTTATTGGCAAAGTAATGTCTCTGTTTTTTAATATGCTGTCTAGGTTTTTCATAGCTTTTCTTCCAAGGAGCAAGGGTCTTCTAATTTCATGGCTGCAGTCATTATCTGCAGTCATTTTGGAGCCCAAGAAAATAAAGTCTGACACTGTTTCCACTGTTTCCCCATCTATCTGCCATGAACTGATGGGACAAGATGCCATGATCTTCGTTTTTTGAATGTTGAGTTTTAAGCTAACATTTTCACTCTTCTCTTTCACTTTCATCAGGAGACTCTTTAGTTACTCTTTGCTTTCTGCCATAAGGGTGGTGTCATTTGCATATCTGAGGTTATTGATATTTCTCCTTGCAATCTTGATTCCAGCTTGTGCTTCCTTCAGCCTGGAATTTCACGTGATGTTCTCAGCATATAAGTTAAATAAGCAGGGTGACAATATACAGCCTTGACATACTCCTTTCCCAATTTGGAACCAGTCTCTTTTTCAATGTCCAGTCTAACTGTTGTTTCTTGACCTGCACATAGATTTCTCAGGAGGCAGGTAAGATGGTCTGGTATTCCCATCTCTTTAAGTATTTTTCATAGTTTGTTGTGATCCACACAGTCAAAGTCTTTAGCATAGTCAGTGGAGCAGAAGTAGATGTTTTTCTGAAATTCTCTTGCCTTTTCTATGATCCAAATTGAGGATACTGGCACAAAATAAATGTATGTGATATGAATAAATGAGTGGATAATTTAATAGTAGAGGGTTTTGTCCTTGCACTATAATTTTATTTATTGTTTATAAAGATGACATATAGAAGAACATAGATAAAGGCAACAGCAGCATCATTATATTCTTATTGAATCAAAACTTCCCTTCCTAGGCTAGAGTAGAGCAATATGGTGGGAGTGGGTGATGATGGGTGAAGCTAGATAGAACTGGGTCAGAATATTCTTATAACAAGTTTTAGCAGGTGGATTAAGCCCTTACTTAATACACTATCATCTCTGAAAATATATGCAAGCTGATTCTTTACCAAAGCATTTATCTGATATCTTGTTGACATGAATTCAGATAGAATTTTATTGTCCCAAGTTTCATTTAGCTATTTAGGTTTGCAAAATCAGTTCTGACAGATTTACAAATCCCTAGGGGTTATATTAATCTGATAAGGAAATGTGCTCTAAGAATTTGTTATATGTGGGGTTTTCTTCATTCTGAAAGGAATAATTGCAACCAAGTTTATCTCCTTCCTTTCTTTTCCCATGTTAAAGTAAAAATAAGCCAAATAAGTTAGTATCTGAGTCAGATTAATATTATAACTAATTTTCTCCAAATTCTGTTTTTAATAATAGTTTTAGATTAAATTTTGTCAAGCTGACAAATGTAAAATCTTTTTTGGTTTGGAAGTATTTTCTCTAATCACTAGTAGGTTGGAGTATCTCTACAATTGCTTTGTAGCTGTTTGGTTTGCTTCTTTGTAATTCACCTACTGTGTGACTTGTCAGATGCCTGTTTTTCTAGTTAGGCCCTAGACTTAGTTTTGTTGATTTGTTGAAGTTCCTTTATGGTCTAGATCAGGAGTCATCCCACTTTTCCTTAAAAGGGCCAAATAGTATGTATTTTAGGCATTGTGAGCCTTATAGGATCTCTATACTTATAGGATCTCAGGTTGCAATTACTCAACCTGAGCCATGAGGTGACAAAGCAGACACAGACACTGTATAACCTTTTGTTAGTGGAATATAAGATAGTGCCAAGTCATACAATTGATAACTGACTTGAATTCTGTGATGTTTGATAAATGTTTGTTGTGATATATATTTGAGTCATTATCCTCACTAAATTGGAAAACTTTTCTTCTATTCTTAGTTTGATAAGATGTCATCATACTTAGATGGGCTTCCTTAGTGGCTCAGTGGTAAAGAACCTGCCTGTCAATACAGGAGATGGAAGAGACGTGAGAGACACAGGTTCAATCCCTGGGTTGGGAAGATCCCCTGGAGGAGGGCATAGCAACCCACTCCAGTATTCTTGCCTGGAGAATCCCATGGACAGAGGAGCCTGATAGGCTAGTCCATGGGGTTGCTAAAGAGTTGGACACAACTTAGTGACTAAACAACAACAACAATCATAGATGTTGAACTTGAGCTCATAATTTGGCCACTTTTAGTAAGAAAACCAGTTAAATTTCCTCTAGTCTATTAATGAGAATTACATTCATTTATTTTCTGATATTTAACCATTCTTCCATTTCTGCGATAAAATCCATTGCTTGTGCTATGGGATTTTTAAAAATATGCTATTTGTCTCAGTAAGCTGATATTTTACTTAGAAATTTTTCATCCCTGGTTTTTTTTTCCAATATATTTATTTATTTATTTTTAATTTTATTTTATTTTTAAACTTTACAATATTGCATTGGTTTTGCCAAATATCGAAATGAATCCGCCACAGGTATACATGTGTTCCCCATCCTGAACCCTCCTCCTTCCTCCCTCCCCATACCATCCCTCTGGGTTGTCCCAGTGCACCAGCCCCAAGCATCCAGTATCGTGCATCGAACCTGGACTGGCGACTCGTTCCATATATGATATTATACGTATTTCAATGCCATTCTCCCAAATCATCCCACCCTCTCCCTCTCATCCCTGTTTATAAGTGAAATAAGTGGTTTCTTTTCTTGTGTTGCCCATCTCTGGTTTTGAAATCAAGTTATATCATGCTCATGAAATAAGCTAGGAAGTGTCCTTTTCCTTTTTACTAAAAAATTTTATATATAAGTCACCATTTAACTATTCCGTTAAACTGGTAGAATCCCCTAAATAAAACTGTCTTGGCTTGTGGCTTTTGAGGATGAATTTTAAAAAAATCAAACAGTTTATTTTCCTTTAGTACTCATTTGTCTAGTCAAGTTTTATGTTTCTTTTTCTGTTCATTATTGGTATTCTATTTTTCTTCAGATATGTGTCTTTTATAATGAATTTCAGTTTTATTAGCATATAGTTATATACTTTAAAAAACATTAAAAACTTTTTAATCGTGGTTGTCTCAATTTATTTATTCTGTAATTTGTGTATTTTAAGCTTTATCTTAAAGTCTTGCCTGGGTCTATGTATTTAATCAATCCTTTCAAAGAACTATTTTTGTTATTCTATATGATTTTTTATTTCACTTATTTCTGGTCTTTACTTCTTTCTTCTTCCTTTGACTTTGCTCTACTGGTTTTTCTGATTGAGTTAATTGAATGCTTAGCTCATTTTAAAAATAGCTTTTGTTTCCTGATAAATATCCATAAAGTAATAAATTTTTCATATTTTTTCATCTTTGCCCATGATTCATTATAAACTTGTTTCCATTCTCATCCAGTTCTGAGTATTTTGCAATAGCCTTTACGAATTCCTTTTACAATAGAGCTTAGAGTAGTATACTTTATAAGTGCTATAATTGAGGATTTTCTAAACAATCCACTTATTTCCTAATTTTATTAAAATTATTGCCAGAGAATATAGTCTGTATTAGTTTTGGAATTTATTGTTGTTTCCTCCATTCTCTAGTACATGGAGAGATTCTACAAATTTTCTGTGTGTTCACAAAGACTTTGTTATTCTATTTGTCTATTTATTGGATATAATACCTTAGCACATTTCTAGCATCTTATTATATAGCTGGTTTCAGCTTGTTAAGAATTGAATTATTTATATATTCAAATATTTATATATTCAGGTCTCTGTATCTTTTTGATGGGGGGTGGGAATACATAAAAAAATTCTAACTGAAATTGGTGATGACTCTATTTCTCCTTGCTATTTTGTCAGTTACTACTTTTCTGTATGTCTGGTTATATTATTAAGTGCATATGCATTCATAATAATAATAACTCCTTACTCTATTGTTCTTATTCTTTTTCATTTTTAGCAGTATAAAACTGTACCTTGTACTCATAATATTTTTTTTTGTCTCAAATCCTGTTATATCAGACCACACATCTACTACAGTTTCTTTTAGTCTGGTGTCTCATCTTCTGTTCTTTAATTTTCAAATTTTATTATGCATTTGCTTGAATTATGTTCCTTGAATGCAACATATTGCTAGATCTCACTTTTCTCATAGATCACTGGTATACTTTATCAAACATTTAAGAACCAAATTAGTATCAATTCTATACAATAGTTGAAAAGGGAACATTTTACAACTCATTTTAAAATGCCAGAATTATCATGATGGCAAAACCAGACAAAGATATTGTAAAGAAGAACACAAGAGACCAAATCAAAAAAATCTTCCACAAAATTTTAGCAAAACAAACCTATTAGTATATAGAAAGGCTTACACTTCACAACCAAGATTAATACTTCACAACCATTCACACCCTGGGAATGAAAGACTGGTTTCATAATTTGAAAAATCAACATAATTCACCATATTAGCAGACTAAAGTACTACCATATGATCACCTCAATAGGTGGCAGAAAAAGCATTCGACAAACTCAACTTCTGCTACAATTGAACGAGTGTCCACCTCTCCCTGCTGGTCGTCTCTCTCCTTAAATTCTGAGCTGCTTGGTCATCCTGTGACCTCAGCTCTGCGATAGCTCAAGAAAAGTCATAAACTAGCAGTTTGCTCAGGTTTATGTTGGTGGTGGTGTGACTGTAACATACAAGGGTGAGAGCAATGCCTTTTTCAGCACTCTAATCCTAAACAGAAACTAAAAGTGGTAATAACTGCCTTTTTATTCCTAACATTTATAATATATTATTTTTTCACATCCAGCAGAACTTGTTTTATTTCTGATGAGTTTGACTCAAACTTTCTTACATTAAAATAGAAGGCACAGATTTCTCTTTTTCAGGAAGATGGAGCTGACATAATTTCCCCTATTCTAGCTACTAAGCACAACTAAAATTCCTGGACACTATATATAAAACAAATGTAACACAACTCTGAAAAGGTAAAGGAAAAACGCAGATTGGCCAAAGGCCTTGACATACAAGCACAGCAGAGTACTGAGTTCCCTGGGATTTCTTTTTCCCTCAAATATATCAGATTTGGACTTGAAGCAGCTGGCAGTCCAGATACCATCAGGTATAGAAAAGTCCCAAGAAAAGTCCCAAGAAAAGCTTGGTTTCTCTAGCTGAAGGACCAGAAAACAAGAAGTCGAAGTCTGGCAAGACAGAACGCTTTTAGCAATAATTGCTTTCTTCCAGCATACATCATAGAAAAAGCTGGCTGTACCTGATTCACACCAACAAAGGCCAAGTGTGATTCCTTCATTTTAACCCTGCCAGGCTGTTATGAGGTGCCCCATCCTCTGGGCTGGAAAGGTGTCAGAGAAGCAGGGTTCATCTCACAGGGTGGTAATGACATCTATCCCTGTAGGATCAGTGGAGACCATGTGGGAAGCCTGGATTTTAACTCTCCCGGCCCGCTCCCAGGAATAAGGAGGTAACCTTTCTCTTCCCACTGATGTGATACTGGAGCAGGACCAGTGGAGACTCAAAACCTTCACCACCACTTGGCAACAATGAGGCTACAAACTCTTTCCTGACTTACCACCAAAAGCAAGATTCATAAAAGAAGAAATTAACAAATTGCAGGCTCCATCAAAATTAAACATTTTTGATCTGTTAACAACCACGTGAAGGGGATGAAAAGTCAAGTTAAAGGCCGGGGGAATATTTTGCAAACCATGTTTCCAACAAACGATTAGCATCTGTAGAATACATAGAGAACTCAAAACACAACAGCAGAAAAGCAAACAATAACATTAGAAAATGGGCAAGGGATATGGACAGACATTTCAGTGCACAGGATATACAGATAGTAGCAAACACATAGAGACCTAGAGCCAGACATGACTTAAGTGACTGAACAACAACATATATTGCTGGTGGGAATGTAAAATGTTACAACCACTCTGCAAAGGTCTTTGGTAATTTCTTAAAAACTAAACATGCAACTACATTCTGCTTCAGGAATTGTATACCTGGGCTTTTTTTTTTTTTAAGGAAAATGAAAATCTTTTCCACAGTAACTCTATCTGTAATAACTATAAACCAAACCCCCCTAGATGTCCTTCAACAGGGGAATAGTTAAATTGTGGTGCATCCATACAGTGAAATTCTATTCAGCAATAAAGACAAACAGGCTATTCATAAATGTAGCAGCATGGATGACTCTCTGGAGAACTATGCCTAATGATAAAAGCCAATCCCGAAAGCTACATATTATATGATTCTATTTATATAACATTGTTGAAATGACAAAATTACTTTTGCCTGGAAAATCCCATGGACGGAGGAGCCTGGTAGGCTGCAGTCCATGGGGTCGCTAGAATCGGACACGACTGAGCGACTTCACTTTCACTTTTCACTTTCATGCATTGGAGGA
Organism: Bos taurus; assembly: GCF_002263795.3. Classification (NCBI taxonomy): domain Eukaryota; kingdom Metazoa; phylum Chordata; class Mammalia; order Artiodactyla; family Bovidae; genus Bos; species Bos taurus. The sequence continues at coordinate 68,602,358 of NC_037336.1, forward strand.
GGAAATGGCAACCCACTCCAGTGTTCTTGCCTGGAGAATCCCAGGGACTGGGAAGCCTAGTGGGCTGCCGTCTATGGGGTCGCACAGAGTTGGACATGACTGAAGCGACTTAGCAGCAGCAGCAGCAGCAGCAGTAGCAGCAGAACAGATTAGTGATTGCTCAGGAGGGGATTGGATGTTGTTATAAAAATGGGAAACAAGAGGGGTCCTTATGGGTGGAAATATTGTGTCAGACTGCATCAAGCAATATTCTGGCTGTGATGTTGTATGATTGTTTTTGCAAGATGTCAACAATGGGGGACACTGGGTAAAGAGTATGTGGGTTTTCTCTGTATCATTTCCTAACAACTGAACGTGAATCTACAATCATCTCAAAACAAAATTTTAATTCAAAAATAAAAGTTACATATTCTTTATCTCTTTAAGCATCCTGAGGAAATTTAATACTGCATGTAGTGAATTCATATTTTGTTGTTAGTGTTCCTTATCATTTTATTTTTTCATGCATTTGGATTTTTGTTTTATAGGTTTATGTGAAAATTTTGTGATTTTCCACCTCCTTCTCCATCTTCCCTCCATCTGCCTCTCCCTTTTTCTGTCTTTCCCCCTCTCTCTTTCTCCCTCCCTCCTTTTCCTATCCTCTCATCTTTTCTCCTGACAGCTGTCCCTCCCTCCACAGCATATATTAATCTGACCTCATTCTTCCCTGCCTAGAAGTTTGTTTTTTTTTTTAATCACGTCCAGTCAGAAGTCTGGAAAGCAAACAAGGAATAATTAATCCAAAACAAGGAACTCAGTGATGTTTTGGGATTTCTCTGCTGTGACAATAGTCTGTATGTGTGCACAAGTGCTCAGTCATGTCTGACTCTTTGCGGCCCCAAGGACCATAGCCTGCCAGGCTCCTCTGTCCATGGAATTTTTCCAGCATGGATACTGGAGTGGGTGGCCATTTCCTACTCCAGGGGATCTCCCCAGTTCAGGGATTGAACCCACATCTCTTACATCTCCTGCATTGGCAGGTGAATTCCTTACCACTACGCCACCTGGGAAGCCCCCAGGGATACTGGGGACATTGAAAAAGCAAGTATTGAAACAGCATATGGTTTTAGTTCATGGTCATGAAGTTTGGCTTGCTCCAATCATTTCCTTAGGTCCTCACTTTCCCATAAATCTGAAAAGCCAGGATGAATGTTAGCAGCTTGTATTTATTCTCATTTCATGGGTCATAGAGCTGTACACAAGCCCACAACCTCATTCAGCAAACCTCTCTCCAAGGCCTCATCGTGTGAAGTCTCTGGCCATGCTGCCTGGCAGGAATGGGACTCCTGGACAATATTGCTGGCTTCTGGAACCAGTTCCCAGAATACCAATGGCTTCAGTCCCACTTATTCATTCATTTCTGGGAAGTTCCTGCTTCATGAACATGTTCCTTTTGTTTTTGAGCCTGAAGATATATTTTTGGTTTTTCTAGTTCATCATTTCTATAGGTTTATAGGTTATAGCTACTAGAAATATCAATAACTCAGATATGCAGATGACACCACCCTTATGGCAGAAAGCAAAGAGGGACTAAAGAGCCTCTTGAAGAAAGTGAAAGAGGAGAGTGAAAAAGTTGGCTTAAAACTCAACATTCATAAAATTAAGATTATGGCATCCGGTCCCATCACTTCATGGCAAATAGATCAGGAAGCAATAGAAACAGTGTCAGACTTTATTTTGGGGGGCTCCAAAATGACTGCAGATGGTGACTGCAGCCATGAAATTAAAAGATGCTTGCTCCTTGGAAGAAAAGCTATGACCAACCTAGACAGCATATTAAAAAGCAGAGACATCACTCTGCCAACAAAGGTCCGTCTAGTCAAAGCTATGGTTTTTCCACTAGTCATGTATGGATGTGAGAGTTGGACTATAAAGAAAGCTGAGCACTGAAGAATGGATGCTTTAGAACTGTGGTGTTGGAGAAGATTCTTGAGAGTCCGTTGGACTGCAAGGAGATCCAACCAGTCAATCCTAAAGGAAATCAGTCCTGAATATTCATTGGAAGGACTGATACTGAAGCTGAAACTCAACTCTGGCCACCTGATGCAAAGAATCAACTCATTGGAAAAACCTTGTTGCTGGGAAAGATTGAAGGTGGGAGGAGAAAGGGACGACAGAGGATGAGATAGTTGGATAGCATCACTGACTCGATGGACATGAGTTTGAGTAGGTTCTGGGAGTTGGTGATGGACAGGGAAGCCTGACGTACTGCAGTCCATGGGGTTGCAAAGAGTTGGACACGACTGAGTGACTGAAGTGAATAGATTTATAGTATAAATTCAACTGTAATATCTTGACTTGAAATACAGTCATAGCAATGTGCTTTTCACCTGCATTTTTACTTAACGTGAATTCCTGATCTTAGTGAGCAGAAGAAAAATAGCTACCAAATTTATAAAAGGAAAAATTTATATCATATCCTAACCTGTTAAAGATAGCTTGTCAAATGTTTTAATTCATTATATTTATTAAAACTTTCTATGTAAATGGGCTTTCTAACATTTAAGGGTATTTTCTAAGGACATAACTTTTTACAAAATGTTTTAAAATATGCTGTAAGGTGTAAAATATCCATGAAATTAGTGTCTTCCCAAAACCACTCACAGCTATCTACAAAGCTTACAAAATATTTCATTTGTTTTACCCATGAATAAGCAATAAATTACTAACAACTCTTGTGACGAAACACTTAAAAAATGAAAGTAGCAGTGATGAGAAGCCCATCCGTGTCACATAAATGAGGCATCAAAGGTAGGCAGACCATGGCAGCAAAAAGTGAATGTACCTACGAGCTCCACACACATTTCAATCCTGATCTGTGTTTTAAAATGACCAAAATTGTGCACAAGAAGAATTTGGGAAAATGAACTGCCAGTTTCACAGTGTAGCATCTATTAGCACATGGAGCATTCTGTCACATTTCCCTCTTATTTCTACTTCTCTCAAGTTCTATCCTTAGCTAAAAACAATAACACACCTAGATAATGACCTATCCTGCTTACACTGCTTTACCTAGATCATGTCTGCATTGTATAAAGAGATTTGGTGCTCTTTCAATTCTGATAATAAGAGGGGACAGTCAACACAGATAATTGAGAACAAATGTTCCACTGGAGCCCTGAAGAGTCTTGCTTTGTTATCCATATTAATCATGTTAACTACATCCTCGCCAAATTCCATTTTGTTCTATGTGACATCAAGACAATCTTAATGTTTTATTATTATTCCATGCAAATTCATTTTAACCTGTTTAGTTTGCCACAGCACAAGTTAAGCACCGTCACTTAAAGAACTGGCAGGATCAGAAACTAATCACATATTTCTAGTATATGGGCTCTACATCTTATGCATTAATAAGCAAGTTAAACAAATTTGATAATAAATCCTGAAATCCTGTGTTCCCTATTGGCTTTGCCATAGGGAAACGTAAAAAACAAAACAAACAAAAAAAACATAATATATTTTATTGATTTGGCCATAGGGATAAAGTTTTATATATTCTCAGTCTTAAAAAAATAACTTGTTAATTCATGGTTTCTCAATATCAACAGTATTGACATTTTGGGGCCAGATAATTCTTTGTTGTAGGAGTTGTGCTGGGCCTTGAAGGATATTTAGCAGCATCCCTGGCCTCTGGCTTCTGGATGCCAGTAGCAACCTGGTATCCCAAGTTAGTCTAAGATAATCCAAAATGTCTCTAAACATTAGCAAATGACCCCTGGGGGCAAAACAACTGTCCCCTATTAAGAACCATTGCTTAAACTTGATACTTTTTCAGGACCTGGTGCTTTTTCCTTCCAACCCTTCAGTTCACTGTTATGAATTTGACCTCAGAATTTGTCTATGGAGATCCACCTATTATAAAACTACATTTTCCCCCCTATTCTCAGATGGATATAGCTTTCCTGGTGGCTCAGTGTTAAAGAATCCACCTGCCAATGAAGGAGACATGGGTTCAAACTCATGGGAAGATCTCCTGGAGAAGGAAATGGCAACCAAGTCCAGTATTCTTGCTTGGAAAATCCCACTGGCAGAGGAGCCTGGTGTGCTGGAGTCCATGGAGTCACAAAGAGTAGGACACGACTTGGTGACTGAACAACAACAGATGGATAATGAATGCTATGAATTAAGAACCTGAGATATTAACCTATTAATAGCTGTTCTGGTCTGTTTTCTCACCCTAACACCAATTATCCTTAGACACTAAAATAAAAGCTAGACTCTGGACCATTTGTCCAGAGACTAAAAAGACAACTTCCAACACTCAGCAAAGATACCACATTCCATGCTCCTTAGGAATTGATGCTTTTGAACTGTGGTGCTGGAGAAGACTCTTGAGAGTCCCTTGGACTGCAAGGAGATCCAACCAGTCAATCTTAAAGGAAATCAGTCCTGAATATTCATTGGAAGGACTGATACTGCAGCTGAAACTCCAATACTTTGGCCACCTGATGCGAAGAACCAACTCATTGGAAAAGACCCTGATGCTGGGAAAGATTGAAGGCAGAAGGAGAAGGGGAACACAAAGGATGAGATGATTGGATGGCATCACCAACTTGATGGACATGAATTTCAGTAGGCTTCAGGAGTTGGTGATGGACAGGGAAGCCTGGCATGCTGCAGTGCATGGGATTGCAAAGAGTCGAACTGAACCAGGCTTTAAAGCTATCTGTGGAGACCCAAAAACCAAATTTAGATAGACACCTCAATCTCTTTAATGACTTAGAACTTCATTCATAGTATATTTGAAATAAAAATAATATGAATTTTGTAGCCAGTTTACTTTAGATGTTTACATGTCAAGAACCTCCTAATCCATGTAAAATCTCAATGTTCCTAGTAAGTTGATGCATGAATGATTCATACAGAACTCTACAATTCTTTACATACTAACATTACCCAGATGTTTTAGATCTGAAAGGAGTGATTCAAGCTCATGTTTTTCTTGACCCTTTTTTAAAGAGATGGACTTTGTTTCCAAAAGTATATTAATTGCTATAGCTTTCACATAAATATAAATGCAATTTTTATATACCATTTTGTCTCACCGCACTCCCCCCCCACCCGCCACCGCCAAATTCTGATATTTGACAATGTAATTTACACATCAGTATCCTCCAATGATTCTGCAGCTCTTGACTCACTGTTTTGAAGTAATTTTCTGATATGAGTAAGAATAACCTAAGAGTGCAGTCTGTAAACACCAATTCTGTTCTGTTCAGTTGCTCAGTCGTGTCTGACTCTTTGTGACCCCATGAATCGCAGCATGCCAGGCCTCCCTGTCCATCACCAACTCCCGGCGTTCACCCAGACTCACCTCCATCGAGTCAGTGATGCCATCCAGCCATCTCATCCCCTGTCGTCCCCTTCTCCTCCTGCCCCTAATCCCTCCCAGCATCAGGGTCTTTCCCAATGAGTGAACTCTTCACATGAGGTGGCCAAAGTATTGGAGTTTCAGCCTCAGCATCAGTCCTTCCAATGAACACCCAGGACTGATCTCCTTTAGGATGGACTGGTTGGATCTCCTTGCAGTCCAAGGGACTCACAAGTTCAAAGTCCAGCACCACAGTTCAAAAGCATCAATTCTTCGGTGCTTAGCTTTCTTCACAGTCCAACTCTCACATCCATACATTACTACTGGAAAAACCATAGCCTTGACTAGACGGACCTTTGTTGGCAAAGTAATGTCTCTGCTTTTCAATATGCTGTCTAGGTTGGTCATAACTTTCCTTCCAAGGAGTAAGCATCTTTTAATTTCATGGCTGCAATCACCATCTGCAGTTGATTATGGAGCCCCAAAAAATAAAGTCTGACACTGTTTTCCCATCTATTTCCCACGCAGTGATGGGACCAGATGTCATGATCTTCATTTTCTGAATGTTGAGCTTTAAGCCAACTTTTTTACTCTCCTCTTTCACTTTCATCAAGAGGCTTTTTAGTTCCTCTTCACTTTCTGCCATAAGGGTGGTGTCATCTGCATATCTGAGGTTATTGATATTTCTCCCGGCAATCTTGATTCCAGCTTGTGCTTCTTCCAGCCCAGTGTTTCTCATGATGTACTCTGCATAGAAGTTAAATAAGCAGGGTGACAATATACAGCCTTGATGGACTCCTTTTCCTATTTGGAACCAGTCTGTTGTTCCATGTCCAGTTCTAACTGTTGCTTCCTGACCTACATATAGGTTTCTCAAGAGGCAGGTCAGGTGGTCTGGTATTCCCATGTCTTTCAGAATTTTCCACAGTTGATTGTGATCCACACAGTCAAAGGCTTTGGCATAGTCAATAAAGCAGAAAATAGATGTTTTTCTGAACTCTCTTGCTTTTTCCAAGTAGGATAAGTAAGTTCAAGGTAAGAGAAACCCAAGTGAGATGGTAGGTGTTGCACCAGGGCATCAGAGGGCAGACACACTGAAACCATAATCACAGGAAACTAGCCAATCTGATCACATTGACCTTGTCTAACTCAGTGAAACTAAGCCATGCTGTGTGGGGCCACCCAAGATGGACGGGTCATGGTGGAGAGGTCTGATAGAATGTGGTCCACTGGAGAAGGGAATGGAAAACCACTTCAGTATCTTTGCCTTGAGAACCCCATGAACAGTATGAAAAGGCAAAATGATAGGATACTGAAAGACGAACTCCCCAGGCCGGTAGGTGCCCAATATGTTACAGGAAATCAGTGGAGAAATAACTCCAGAAAGAATGAACAGATGGAGCCAAAGCAAAAACAATACCCAGTTGTGGATGTGACTGGTGATAGAAGCAAGGTCCAATGCTGTAAAGTGCAATATTACATAGGAACCTGGAATGTTAGGTCCATGAATCAAGGCAAATTGGAAGTGGTCAAACAGGAGATGGCAAGAGTGAACATTGACATTCTAGGAATCAGCGAACTAAAATGGACTGGAATGGGGGAATTTAACTCAGATGACCACTATATCTACTACTGTGGGCAGGAATCCCTTAGAAGAAATGGAGTAACCATCATGGTCAACAAAAGAGTCTGAAATGCAGTACATGGAATTTCAAAAATGACAGAAAGATCTCTGTTCGTTTCCAAGGCAAACCATTCAATATCATGGTGATCCAAGCCTATGCCCCAACCAGTAACGCTGAAGAAGCTGAAGTTGAATGGTTCTATGAAGACCTACAAGACCTTTTAAAACTAACACCCAAAAAATATGTCCTTTTCATTATAGGGGACTGAAATTTAAAGGTAGGAATTCAAGAAACACCTGGAGTAACAGGCAAATTTGGCCTTGGAATACAGAATGAAGCAGGGCAAAGGCTAACAGAGTTTTGCTAAGAGATGACACTGGTCATAGCAAATACCCTCTTCCAACAACACAAGAGAAGACTCTACACACCAATTAGGTGTGGATAAAAGAGTGAACTAGAAACACTACCATGAAGAGTTAAATGTAAATTCATAGGAATATGGCCCTGTGGATAGTGTCCATTTCATGAATATGATGACAGTTTTATAAGACTCCCTAAATAAACAACATTGTTGAAAAGGATAAACATTTAGCACTATGTGAAAAGATAATTCACATCTTTTTTATAGATGTAGAAAGATATAAGCATGAGGTTGGAAACAGAGGGGAAGATTGAAGGCAAAAGGAGAGGGAGCAGCAGAGAATGAGATGGTTAGAGAGCATCACCAACTCAATAGACATGAATTTCAGCAAACTCCAGGAGACAGTGAAGGACAGGGAAGCCTGATGTGCTGCAGTTCATGGGATTGCAAAGAGTCAGACATAATTTAGCAGCTGAACAACAACAGATTATAACAAATATATGGATAGTAACTATGCACGTGCTTAGTTGCTCAGTCATGTCTGACTCTTCGTGACCCCATGGACTGTGGCCTGCCAGGCTCCTCTGTCCATGGGATTCTTCAGGCAAGAATACTAGAGTGGTAGCCACTCCTTTCTCCAGGGGATCTTCCTGACCCAGGGATTGAATCTGGGTCTTTTGCATCTTTACCGTCTAAGCAGAGTCTTTACCATCTAAACAGAGTCTTTACCATCTAAGCTACTAGGGAAGCCCATGGATAGTCATTATTGCTTACTGTTTCTATTTTTTAATTATTTCCCTGGAATCTGATATTTTAAAAAACAAGTAGGCAGAGAACAGAACAACTTATTTCACAAATTAAGAAATATAATTAATAAACAAATTTCAAAAAATAAACAACCTAACAGGCAATCAAATATATGAAAACTAAACCAAGGTGCCATTTTTGTATTGTGTCTACTAAGTTGGAAAGAATATTTTAGACTTTTAATATCAAATAACGATGGCAGCTTCTTTCTAACTTGCATACATTGTTAAGCCATCATTATTTCTTTTGGAAAACAGATTGCAAATTGTTTAGAGAACGATTTATAATAATTATCCAGTTTTCAAATAGACATTTAGTTTGTTCTAATTTACATCACTAAAATTTATCTTATAGATTATGTTCCTAAAATTAGTCCTTCCAAGTCAAAGATTTTTATCTTAATCTTTAAAAGATTGTAGCAATTTATTTATCAGGAACGTCTTCTAGAAATCTATATTAAGGAAACAAAATTGAAGATACAAGAAAAACTATATGAATGATAATATAAATCATCAATGTTTACAAAAAAAGAAATCTGAGGCAAACCAGGTTTCCTACAACAGGGAAATGCTTATGTAAATTATGGAACATAATTTACTTGATATAACATAATGCAGCTATTAAAACATGGTAAAATCATTTGATATGTGGCTATAAAATTGTAACTAAAATTTAAAAATCAAAGAGTAATTATTTAGAAGAAAGAAAAAGAGGGAAAATAGATATGATGCAGCAAAAATGCATGGACTTCCCTGGTGACTCAGATGCTAAAGAATTTGCCTGCAATGCGGGAGACCTGGGTTCAATCCCTAGGTTGGGAAGATCCCCTGGAGCAGGACATGGCAACCCCTTCCAGTATTCTTGCCTGGAGAATTCCATGGACATAAGAGCCTGGTGGGTCACAGTCCATGGGGTCGAATAGAGTCGGACATTATGGAGCGACTAAGCACAGCACAGCAAAAATGCATGCTTTCTCAACAGAGACCACAGATGTACTGATATAGAGGGAAGATGTAACACAGGGCAGGATTTCAGCCATTTGGCATCTGAGAGCCTCATCTTGTTAAAAGCAGACTGACACATTTTTACCGGCTTGGCTGAGAATTTCAAGACTAAGGAAGAAACGAGAATGATTCATTCTCCAGCGGGATGTAACACATTGAGGGCTTTACATTTTGCAAACCAAGTTCCTTCACATACATAATCACAGGGTGTCTTCTCGATTTTGTCCAGTCTCAACAGTGAAGAACTACACAAGTGATGGAAATCGTGGGAAGTGGTGACTATACCATCCTAGGGGTCACAATAGCCAAAGAAGGGGAAGTCTGGGTATAAAGTCATATGTTTTGTAACATATGTCAGAGTTCGTAAAAGTAGGTTTCCAAAATCTCAGCGTGGACTACAAGGTGAGAGGACACAGACAGAGTGAAAAGAGAGGTGGCTCTAGCAGTCGGAGGGGATTCTACAATGCTAGCTGTTAATGATACAAATACACAGCGAGGAAGAGTGTATGAGGACTTTTAAAAAGCCTGTGGGGCTGCTCACAGTGCTAGACACACTGAGAAATGGAAAAAGAAGACACAAAGGCAAGGGATGAGAACAAAAGGGAGAGCAATGACAATTAGTGGTTCAATCCTAACGTGACCTGAGATTTGCTATAATACTAAGGATAAAAAGTACTAAAAGCAAAACATGAGAAGAAGCAGGTTGCATCTTGGGTCACGTGGCATAATTTTAACATAACAGGCAGAATACAGCATTCTCAACTTTCTTTTTTGCTTAGATCTTCTCCATCAAGAAGAATAATTTTCAAATTTTAACGTAAAATAACATAGGAAGGAAGTGAATACCAAGATTGATAAAACAGTAATAAGGCATCTGAATACTCTGCTATGACCTGGAGACCAGTCATACAGTCACAACCCTTGGAAGCATTTCAGAAACACAGACTCTCCAGCTCCACCCTGGACCTCTTGAATTAGGATCTGCATTTTAACAAGGTCCCCAGGTAATTCATATTTTTAGAAGCACTAGTCTAAACAATTTAAATCTTCAGACACTGATGAAGCTGTGATTGCTTAAACATTGTAAATTCTTTTGAGAATACAGAAGAGAAGCCTAGAAATCAGCAAATATCCCTATCTACCAAAAAAAATGAACCTTCAAAAAAATACAGAACAGTAATATTTTATGAACTTATAGAGAAAAATGGACATGACCTTTCTGAAAAGAAATTTGGCAAAATGTGTTTTATTTAGGATATACCAGCTATCCATTTCTAGGAAGCTATCCCAAGGAAATAATATGATTGAGAAATGAACTAAAAAAACTCTTCCTGTTCAAAGGGATTCATTGCACTTTTTTTTTTTAATTTTGAAAAATTACAAAGGGGACTGGAATGCAAAAGTAGGAAGTCAAGAAACACCTGGAGCAACAGGCAAATTTGGCCTTGGAATATGGAATGAAGCAGGGCAAAGACTAACAGAGTTTTGCCAAGAAAATGCACTGGTCATAGCAAACACCCTCTTCCAACAACACAAGAGAAGACTCTACACATGGACATCACCAGATGGTCAACACCAAAATCAGATTGATTATATTCTTTGCAGCCAAAGATGGAGAAGCTCTATACAGTCAACAAAAACAAGACCAGGAACTGACTGTGGCTCAGATCATGAGCTCCTTATTACCAAATTCAGACTTAAATTGAAGAAAGTAGGGAAAACCACTAGACCATTCAGATATGACCTAAATCAAATCCCTTATGATTATACAGTGGAAGTGAGAAATAGATTTAAGGGCCTAGATCTGATAGATAGAGTGCCTGATGAACTATGGACTGAGGTTCATGACATTGTAGAGGAGACAGGGATCAAGACCATCCCCATGGAAAAGAAATGTAAAAAAAGCAAAATGGCTGTCTGGGGAGGCCTTACAAATAGCTGTGAAAAGAAGAGAAGCGAAAAGCAAAGGAGAAAAGGAAAGATATATATATATATTCTTTGGAACTCTGAATGCAGAGTTCCAAAGAATAGCAAGAAGAGATAAGAAAGCCTTCCTCAGGGATCAATACAAAGAAATAGAGGAAAACAACAGAATGGGAAAGACTAGAGATCTCTTCAAGAAAATTAGAGATATCAAGAGAACATTTCATGCAAAGATGGGCTCGATAAAGGACAGAAATGGTATGGACCTAACAGAAGCAGAAGATATCAAGAAGAGGTGGCAAGAATACACAGAAGAACTGTACAAAAATGATCTTCACGACCAAGATAATCACGATGGTGTGATCACTGACCTAGAGCCAGACATCCTGGAATGTGAAGTCAAGTGGGCCTTAGAAAGCATCACTACGAACAAAGCTAGTGGAGGTGATGGAATTCCAGTTGAGCTATTTCAAATGCTGAAAGATGATGCTGTGAAAGTGCTGCACTCAATATGCCAGCAAATTTGGAAAACTCAGCAGTGGCCACAGGACTGGAAAAGGTCAGTTTTCATTCCAATCCTAAAGAAAGGCAATGCCAAAGAATGCTCAAACTACCGCACATTTGCACTCATCTCACACGCTAGTAAAGTCATGCTCAAAATTCTCCAAGCCAGGCTTCAGCAATATGGGAACCGTGAACTTCCAGACATCAAGCTAGTTTTAGAAAAGGCAGAGGAACCAGAGACTGTGTGGATCACAATAAACTGTGGAAAATTCTCAAAGAGATGGGAATACCAGACCACCTGACCTGCCTCTTGAGAAATCTGTATGCAGGTCAGGAAGCAACAGTTAGAACTGGACATGGAACAACAGACTGGTTCCAAATAGGAAAAGGAGTCCGTCAAGGCTGTATATTGTCACCCTGTTTATTTAACTTCTATGCAGAGTACATCATGAGAAATGCTGGACTGGAAGAAACACAAGCTGGAATCAAGATTGCCGGGAGAAATATCAATCACCTCAGATATGCAGATGACACCACCCCTACGGCAGAAAGCAAAGAGGGACTAAAAAGCCTCTTGATGAAAATGAAAGAGGAGAGTGAAAAAGTTGGCTTAAAGCTCAACATTCAGAAAACGAAGATCATGGCATCCAGTCCCATCACTTCATGGCAAATAGATGGGGAAACAGTGTCAGACTTTATTTTTTGGGGCTCCAAAATCACTGCAGATGGTGACTGTAGCCATGAAATTAAAAGACGCTTACTCCTTGGAAGGAAAGTTATGTCCAACCTAGATAGCATATTGAAAAGCAGAGACATTACTTTGCCAACAAAGGTCCGTCTAGTCAAGGTATGGTTTTATGTGGTCATATATGGATGTGAAAGTTGGACTGTGAAGAAGGCTGAGCGCCAAAGAATTGAGGGTTTTGAACTGTGGTGTTGGAGAAGACTCTTGAGAGTCCCTTGGACTGCAAGGAGATCCAACCAGTCCATTCTGAAGGAGATCAGCCCTGGGATTTCTTTGGAAGGAACGATGCTAAAGCTGAAACTCCAGTACTTTGGCCACCTCATGCTAAGAGTTGACTCATTGGAAAAGACCCTGATGCTGGGAGGGATTGTGGGCAGTAGGAGTATGGGTCGACAGAGGATGAGATGGCTGGATGGCATCACTGACTTGATGGATGTGAATCTGAGTGAACTCCGGGAGTTGGTGATGGACAGGGAGGCCTGGCGTGCTGCAATTCATGGGATCGCAGAGTCAGACACAACTGAGAGACTGAACTAAACTGACTGAACTGAAAGGTTTAGCAACAGAGACATTGCAGTATATGCCAGTGTGATAATTACAAATATTTTTTTTCTTGATGTAGAAAAATACTTGGTCATATATGCTAGATGGTCAACTTAATAAATTTAAGCAGTAATAAAATTGTATACATTATGAAATTCAGAATGATTTTATCTTCATCTTTTAAATTATTTTCTAGAAAGAAAGGCCTTACTATCATAATCAGAGAAAAATAAGCATTATATTTAAATGTATATAACATGTGTATAAGGCCTGATAATATATCAAAATACTACCAGTAGTTTGCCCCCTCTGTGAACTGAGAGTATGGCTACTTTTTTAATTTCGCATTGCCATATATTCTGCATGTGTTTATAAATTATAATAAGTATTAAGTGTTCACATTCATTTATAATCAGAAAGTACACTCTTAAAAAAGAAGTCATAATATGCATAAATCATCCCAAATACTTGCATTTGTGTAAGAATTTTTGGATTGGTATTTGAGAGAAGTTCTATGGGGCTGTACAGTCAGACACAACTGAAGCGACTTAGCAGCAGCAGCAGCAGCATTATTTAGAGTGCTTTTGTTTTGGCTCAATATTGGGTTCAACAAATACTTGTACAGTAATGAATACTTAGTAAAATCTATTATAATCAGAGAAGCACATAAGGCAAAGGAATTTTAGCTGATTAAAGCATCTTGTCCAAAAAGTATTGATAAATGAATTCCCATCAAACTGAAGGGAGGTTTCTGATATTCATGCCACATGGTTTCGCCTTATTAGACGTCTTCCTTGAATGGTGACAGAAGATATGTTTAGCTAAAAAAGTTGTGAAGCAATAGTGGGAAAACTAGCTTCAAGGCTCTGTGACAGAATCAAAATATAGAAACATCTCAAATCGATGAAATAAAATAACAGAGAAAGAGTAAAGTAAAGGAAGCATTGTAAATCAATTAGATACAGTTGTATCAGTTAATAAACAGTCCTGGGGAAAATGCCTATTTGGAAGAAAATAACAAATTAGATTCTTACTCATACCATTGTTGTTCTTTAGTTGATCAGTCGTGTCCAACTGTTTGTGACCCTGTGGACTGTAGCCCACCAGGCTCCTCTGTCCATGGGATTTCCCAGGCAAGAATACTGAAATGGGTTGCTATTTCCTTCTCCAAGGGATCTTCCCAACCCAGGAATTGAACCTGTGTCTCTTAGTCTCCTGTATTGGCAGGTGCATTCTTCACCACTGAGCCAACTGGGAAGTCCTCCTCATACCAAGTCGTTGTTTAGCTGCTCAGTCACATCCGACTCTTTGCAACCCCATGGACTGTGGCAAGACAGGCTTCCCTGCCCTTCACCCTGTCCCAGAGTTTGCTCAAATTCATGTCCATTGAGTCAGTGATGCCATCCAACCATCTCATCCTCTGTTGTCCTCTTCTCCTCTGGCCCTCAATTGTTCCCAGCATCAGGGTCTTTTCCAATGAGTTGGTTCTTTGCATCAGGTGGCCAAAGTATTTCAGCTTCAGCTTCAGCATCAGTCCTTCCAATGAATATTCAGGACTGATTTCCTTTAGAATTGACTGGTTTAATCTTCTAGCTGTTGAAGGGACTCTGAAGAGTCTTCTCCAACACCACAGTTTGAAAACATTAATTCTTTGGTACTCAGCCTTCTTTATGTCTAACTCTCACATCTGTTCTCACAAGGGCTTCCTTTGCGTCTCAGCTGGGAAGGAATCTGCCTGCAATGCAGGAGACCTGGGTTCGATCCCTGGGTTGGGAAGATCCCCTGGAGAAGGGAAAGGCTACCCACTACAGTATTCTGGCCTGGAGATTCCATGGACTGTATAGCTCATGGGGTCGCAAAGAGTCAGATACAACTGAGCAACTTTCACTCACTCACACCTCTACATGACTGCTGGAAAAACCATAGCTTTGACTATATGGACCTTTGTCAGCAAAGTGATGTCTCTGCTTTTTAATATGCTGTCTAGATTTGTCATAGGTTTTCTTCCAAGAAGCAAACGTCTTTTAATTTCATGGCTGCAGTCACCGTCTGCAGTGATCTTGGAGCCCAAGAAAATTTCCATTGTTTCCCCATCTATTTGCCATGAAGTGATGGGATTGGATGCCTTGACCTGAGTCTTTTGAATGCTGAGTTTTAGACCAGCATTTTTACTCTCTTCTTTCACCTTCACCAACAGCCTCTTTAGTTCTTCTTTGCTTTCTGCCATAAGGGTGGTGTCATCTGCATATCTGAGGTTATTGATATTTCTCCCAGTAATCTTGATTCCAACTTGAGCTTTATACAGTCTGGCATTTTGCATGATTTACTCTGCATATAATTTAAATAAGCAAAGTGACAATTAAATGACATCATCTAAACCATAACAGTATCCAAAACATAGTATATGCTGAATAAATATTCTGAGAAAATTCTGGGAGATAGTGAAGGACAAGGGAGCCTGGCCTGCTGTAGTCCATGGGGTTGTAGTGTTGGACACAACTTAGCAAACTGAACAACAAACATTCATTACTATTTTTATTTTTTTGTATTTTACTAAAAGGAGTCTAGTAAAATACAAAGGAATAAAAATAGTAATGGATATTTATTCAGCATTTACTATGTTTTTGAGATTGTGGTGGTTTCATTGAATGTCATTTAATTCTCAGAGCAAACGCTCTCAAGAAATTAGTATAATCTCCCTTTTACAGGCTCCTAATACAGACTCAGCTATTAAACTTTTTTAAAACAAAATTGCCTGACTCTCAAAATGCTTGCTTTATTGCTAGTAACTGGAATAGTGCTCAGTAAAAGTGTGTTGGATGAATATATTTAAACCAACTGTATGGAATTCAGGAGAATTACCTGTCAGACTTTTCACTTAGCTTTAAAAAAATTAACCAAGAAGGACAAGGTGAGAGAAGCTTGGCTCAGTGTGGCTGTGTTCTCAGTTAGCCTTGGGTGCCTTGGAAGGAATGATGTTCCTTACACTGGACCTGCTCTTTGATCTCCTGACTGAAATGCTCAGATGAATTTTCCTTGGAGTGAAAACATGATTAGGTTTCCTCTACCTTTGAAATCGCTTTAAAAACACTGGAATCGAGATCTCATTTATTCTCTGCAGTTTCACATTATAAAATCATGGTTAACCTCAGAGCCAAATGCTTCTCTTTTTTTCCCCCTTTGAATTTTTCCACTAAAGGAAGTTTTTCTTAGAAGCAGATTGAAAGCTCTTAATTCTTTTCCAAAAACGAGAGACAAAAGACATTCGCTGGCTGAATTCCACATCCAGTCCTGAAGCTTAATCTGTAGAGAGAAGAGGAAATACTTGTCTCTCAATGTCCAAAAAGGAAAGAATTTCTCTTAAGCACTCCCAATCAGCTTGAGAGGACGCAGTCATAAATCTTGAGCTCAGGGATACAGGAAATATTACTTCGTCCATTTTCCATAAATCAACTGCGTTTTTGACGCTGAGGCCCCATATTTCCTGCTGGCAGGACATAAGTCACTTCTTCCTCAACCTGGTACGTGAGTACTGGACGGAAGCACGCCGAGCAGCACCAAGGGTTGCAAACAACGCATCGCTTGTCTGTGTGGGCTTTGATCTGCTGCATCTGTGCTACGCTTTCTATGAGGGCGTCTCTGGGGAGACTGGTCACCCCACTGTTGAACTTTCAGGTCTCAGCAGGTCCCATCATACCACATGTACTATTTCGTTGCCCGATGCATGGCTCCTGCCCCCTGAACAGGCACCCACCCAGCTCTTAGTCTGCCCTCACTGAATGAATTCCTTCTCTGCTTGAGGTGGGCTTTAAGAAATGCCTCCTTTCTTCCTCTGTTTCCTCTAAGCCACTCTGCACCTTTCGCAGTCGGTCTTCACTGCATCTTAACGCAAGTCAAGAAGTCTCAGGGACCACAAAAATCAGGGACCACATTTACCTGTCTCAAAAGTCCTTTACACAAGAACGCTCAAACTGTCTCACGTGCCTGAATCTTGAGGAGGCAAAGTGGAAAATGAGGGAGGAGAGATTATCCAGTCATTTGAGTGACAAAGATGGTTGCGATTTCAAGTCTGGAAGTAGTATTTGTCCCACATCACGTATGGCATGGTAGATGGGACATTAACTCTGCCCAGCATCCCCACTGATATCTAAATGCAGGAAATTGTGAGATGCTATGGCAGCCCCAGCAAACCAACCCAGGCAGAGATATTACTCCCGAAGGCACACTTAATCATAATCACAAGATACAGACTAGAATTTTATAAGGACTTTTCAAAATATGAAAGTAATATAGATTGCATGCTTGTTGTAACAGTTTAAACAATGTGAAAATTTTTTAAATTGAAGTTTCTCCATATTACAATTCCATTCTTCTGAGGTAACTCACACTAACCTATTAATATGTTTTTTTGTCAATACTCAACCGTATGTGAATGTACAGAGAGGAAAAAATAAAAATGAAACCATACTCTACGTATTATTCTTTGACTTGTGGACGCCTTCAGATTTATTTCACTTGGCAGCAGAGTATCTCAGAATATGGATATGTTGTAATTTATTTAACCTATGACCTATGGGTGGCTATTTAGTTTGTTTCCATTTTTTAAACATGGCAAGCAATGAATCAAAAAACATTCTTATACATATATTATTTCATCTGCCAGTTTTTATTTCTATCATAAATATTTCTAGAAATGGGTTAGAAATTAGGCACACTTCAGTTATTATAAACTATATAAGTCTTACTTTCCAAAACTGCTACTATGCACAAATTAATAATCTCAGTAAGCACATATGAGAATATCCATTTCCCAATATCCTTGCCAGTACTGATGTTATCAATAGTTTAAAATTTTGCTAATTTGAGGAATTATAAATGATAAGGAATTTTTTGTGCTTCACTGATTTCTAGTTTGTATATTTATTGTTTATTTGTGATTCTTTTTCTGTGAATTGTCTTATTTATATTCTTTACAATTTTATATCTCATTATCTTTTCATTAATTTCTAGAAGGGACTTAAACCTTAGGGACTTTCTCTTTTTAAAAAAATGCTTTTTCTCAGCCTATCTGAAAATTGTAAATTTTTTACACAGAAAAAATCTATCCATTTATTTCCCTTTTGGTCAATGTGCTGCTTCTTCTCTTCCTTATAAAAGCTATGTCCAACCTGGAATATTAAATAGTCTCCTGTATTTTTTTCAATACTGGTATACATTTATTCTACATTTAGTTTTTAATTCACAGGGGAACTCATTTACTTGGGATGTGAGGTTGAGCTCTAGATTTATTTTCTTCCAAATTATACCAATAATATGTATTGAGCTTATGACCTTACTGTCCTTTGGCTTATTTTTATTCTCCATTTATATTTACTAGACTAGGTTCTATAAATGGACTACCCATAAATATTTCTGCTTTGTTCACCTTTACTTTTCCTTTCTCTCTGTCTGTTTCTTCCCTTTTTATTATTTCTTAGTTTATTTTTCTTTTATATTTTGAATTCCCTGAGTTCCCTGATCCTGGCATCTATTCCCCTGTTCTCACTCTCCTTACTCTCTACTGTCTTATAACAAAATCTTTCACACCTTTATATCTCTACTTGGTCCCTGAAAGCATTTCCTTTTTTTACTCCTTGGCATCGATTTTTACAAGTTTTACCCTTTCAGTTGACCTTAAATAAACTGTTACTTTGTTTTCTATTTATTTTTTCTCCCAGAGTTAAGTTTTAAACATATTTTTAATTTCTATGGTTATAGTTTTCTTATCAATTTATAGTTTTACTATGTTTTATCAGAGAATGCCCTTGTAAAATCTCTACCTTAAGGAATAATGCTCATTTTTGTTTGTAGGATATAAAATTCTATAAATACATTTTATAATAATTATGTTTATTTTACCATATTTATTCAAACTTTCCATAACCATACATGTTTTTGGCTACATGATCTGTCAAATTCTGTAAGAGATTATTAATTTCTCTACTATTGTCTTGATTTTATCAAAATTTTGACATTCTAAGAGTTTTGGCATTACATGTTTCACAGTTTTATTGTTTCATGTATAGATTTGCATAACTGTTAGAACTTCTTTATGCATTGAATGTTTCATCATGATATAGTATACTGCTAACCAGTTTAAGGCTTAAGATTGTAAATTAGGCTTTAATTGATAAGGAATGATGCTAAAGCTGAAACTCCAGTACTTTGGCCACCTCATGTGAAGAGTTGACTCATTGGAAAAGACTCTGATGCTGGGAGGGATTGGGGGCAGGATGAAAAGGGGACGACAGAGGATGAGATGGCTAGATGGCATCACCAACAGGATGGACGGGAGTTTGAGTGAACTCCGGGAGTTGGTGATGGACAGGGAGGCCTGGCGTGCAGCGATTCACAGGGTCGCAAAGAGTCGGACACGACTGAGCGACTAAACTGAACTGAACTGAACTGAACTGAATATTACACTTTTGCTGTTTTTTTTTGTTTTGTTTTCATATGCCTGATTTTCTTGCAAATACCTATCTTTGCATATATTCAAAATATCTTTGAATATAAAGATATTTCTTGTTATTTTATTTTACATATTAATTTTTGGTTTTAGATTACTTCTGAGATTACTTCCCTGACTGCGTTGTTGAGATAGTTTAATGACCTGTGACATACAATAGAATATAAAAGTACCTTTGATTTTGCAAAGGAAATCAGCACTTGGTGAAAGTTGCAATAGTCTCCTATGTTATTTCTTTGTTTCCTTTCTCAGAGCTCCAGCAAGGGTAAAGATGTATTTTCAGGACTGAAATATTATAAGGAAACTATAACCTACTAAACTGTGTTGCAACCAGTCCATTTGAGGGTATGCTATACCATGCTATACCATTTGAGGATATGCTATACCATGGAGTATAAAAGAAGGAGAGCTGTTGAGCAAGAATTTGTGGGTGCTTTTCTCTTGTTATTCAGGACATTGGTGTTTTTGTTTTGTTTCCAGACAGTAAGATTCTGTAGAAATATCCCTCATGTATATTTCTATAGAGCTACACTTGCATATACCCCACAACTGTGTCACAAAATTGCATATTTAAAAAAGGAAAGGAAAATGGAAAAATACAACAAGAAAGAACTTGAGGAAGAGATTAGTTGGCTGATTTTTAAGGACATTGTATAGAGATTTCTCATTTTGTGGTGATGGGATCGTGTGAATACAGTCCTTTGCAATTCTACTTCTATTTAAAATAAATAGGATAACCATAGTGACCAATTCTTAAATTATAGTGCTAATTAATTCAGCTTTACTATACAATAATAGAGTGCAGTAAAAAGAATCTGACACTACAAAATCTGCCTACTTAGAATCTGAGTCAGTTCATCTAGAAATAAACTTTCCACTCTAAATATAAGAAGAGTCTTTTTAAACATATTTTTACAACAGGCATATTTTATCAAATTATGCACTCATTGTAATACTCATGCTAGTTATTTGATACCTGCAAGTTAACTACTCTCATCTGAAAGTTTCCTAGAAATCATTTCCTCTTGGGTTTAATTGTTTTAATATAATATCTCTGGGAGATGTTACCTTTATTAATATCAAGAGCCTAATTCACAAAACAGTCATGGATGGGGGAATCAGTACACACTTAGCTCAGCCCTCTATTCATGAAGAAGCAGAGGCAGAGAGAGATTAAATGACTTGAAGGCCCAGAGCTAGTCAGTGTCAAGGGCTGAACTGGAAACCACACCTTACCTGTGATTGCCCAGGACGTTGATATGTTATTCTAATACGGAAAAGTGGAATGTATTTCAGAATGCAAGTAGAATGTGGTTCATTAGATTATGAGAAACACTGTGAGAACTGAATGAAACAATACATGTAAAAACAGACAATACATTTCCTAGTACCTGTGATGTAACCAGTAAAAGGTATCTGTACTCATGTGTTTTCCCTTTGATTAAGAAAGTTATTATGACTTACTTCACTCTGTATAATAGGTTCCAGTTTCATCCATCTCATTAGAACTGATTCAAATGTATTCTTTTTAATGGCTGAGTAATACTCCATTGTGTATATGTACCACAGCTTGCTTATCCATTCATCAACACCAATACAGTATACTAACGCATATATATGGAATTTAGAAAGATGGTAACAATAACCCTGTGTACGAGACAGCAAAAGAGACACCAATGTATAGATCAGTCTTATGGACTCTGTGGGAGAGGGAGAGGGTGGGGAGAATTGGGAGAATAGCACTGAAACATGTATAATATCATGTATGAAATGAGTCGCCAGTCCAGGTTCGATGCACGGTACTGGATGCTTGGGGCTGGTGCACTGGGACGACCCAGAGAGAGGGTAAGGGAAGGAGGAGGGAGGAGGGTTCAGGATGGGGAACGCGGGTATACCTGTGGCAGATTCATTTCGATATTTGGCAAAACTAGTACAATATTGTAAAGTTTAAAAATAAAATAAAATTTAAAAAAAATAAATAAAAAAAGAGAAAGTTATTATGAAATATTTCAGATATATTCACAATAAAGTGCTACCAACATTGTAGAAAGCCCTTTATGAAACACTCTAGATCCAATCCCATTCTCCACCAAGTTAAGTTTAATTTGGTATTTATTATTTCAGTATATTTATTTATTATTTTATCATTTCTTTATGATTATATATGTACATATCAAGAGCATTATATTCGACTATTTTACATATTTTAGACTATTTACATGCTATAATGTCATATGTATTTTGCAACCCCATGGACTGTAGCCACCAGGCTTCTCTGTCAATGGAATTCTCCAGGCAAGAATACTGGAGTGGGTAGCCATTCCCTTCTCCAGGATATATTCCTGACTCAGGGATTGACCCAGTTCTCCTACATTGAAGGCAGATTCTTCACCATTTGAGCCATCAGGGAAGCCCATGTATTTTGCAAAGCGTCTTTTTCTTTATTTAACATTATGTCTAGGTGATTTGTTGATGTGGATTTAATTACATCTAGCTTATTTATTCATTTTCATTGCTGCATGATATTCTGGTCTGTGAAGATATCACAATATAATGAACTGATCTTCTATTAAGAGTTTTTTATAGGATGCTTCCAATTGTTTTGCTACACAACTACTACTGCTATACACACTGGTGTGTATTCTCTTGTGTATATATGCAAGAATTTCTCCAGAGTGTAGATTTAGGAATGTAAGTGTTGAGTCGAAGCTGTATGCATCTTTACCTTGACTAGATATTTTCAAACTGCTGTCTAAAGTTGGTCTGCCAATTCAGACTCCTACTTCTTCTTGCTCCACATGCTTGCCAACTCTTGGTGTTGTTGGACTTAAATTTTTAGCAACCTGAATTGTGTGAGGTTATAGCACATTGTGGTTTGAATTTGCACTTCCTTAGTTAACATAGAGGTTGATAATCTCTTCATAAGCTTATTGGTCAACTATATTCTCTTTTTTAATGAATTGGTCATTCACATGTTTTGCTCATTTTTTTATTAGGTTGTTTGCTCATTTTTCTATTAGGTGTGCTCATCTTTCTATTATTAGTCACAACCTAATAATAATAATCATTTGTGGGGTCTATCTATGAAAACATCCTCTGCTAGTGATTAATTTGTTTTTGAACTCTGTCTAAGGTGTCTCTCTTGTAAAGAAGTTTTAAATTGTAATATTTGTATTAGTCTTTATGTTTGGATATTTTTAAGCACTCTTTCTCCAGCATAAAGTCATGGAGATATTTATCAACACCTATAAATTTATAATTTTGACTTTTCACATTTAGATCTTTAATCCTCTTCAAATTCATTTGTATGCATTGTTTGAAATAGGAATCCAAGTTTACATTCTATTCAGATTATTCAATTTTCCCAGGACTCTTTCTTGAATCCTTTTGCCACTACTTTATCATAGCCAATTCCACTTCTCTGTTTGTTTGTCCCTGAACTAATGCCATGCTGTCACGATTTCTGTAACTATGTAATTACTGTCTTGATATTTAGTAGAGCTAGTGTCCCTCTACCTATGATTTTACTGTGAATTTTGACTTCTTACTCTTTTCAGAAGAAATGATTAACACAAGCAAAACTTTCAGAAAGGTGTCAGACATTGTAAAAGACTGATATATTGCTATAATCAGTGTGGGTGCTAGAGAAGTCACTGAACACTGAGTCACAGATAATGAGATATGGTGCAGTATTCACAAACTCTCTGGGATCCAGTTTCCTCATCTTTATTTTTTTTTCTTTTTTTTTTAAATTAATTTTATTTTATTTTTAAACTTTACATAATTGTATTAGTTTTGCCAAATATCAAAATAAATCTGCCACAGGTATACATGTGTTCCCCAACCTGAACCCTCCTCCCTCCTCCCTCCCCATACCATCCCTCTGGGTCATCCCAGTGCACCAGCCCCAAGCATCCAGTATTGTGCATCGAACCTGGACTGGCATCTCATTTCATACGTGATATTTTACATGTTTCAATGCCATTCTCCCAAATCTTCCCACCCTCTCCCTCTCCCACAGTTTCCTCATCTTTAAAATTAGTCTATCATTGGTTAGTAAAAATTGCTTTATTGAAATAAGGTGGGGAGCTAGGATAGTGGAAAAGAGAAGCTGTCTACAGTAAAAGGAAATAACGAGTCTGTGGGAGAATCTGTGTGTAGGTAGCTGAAAAGGGGCTGGATCAGCCTCTGGAAAAGACAGACTTGGCAGGTTGTGTTCAAAGCATCTGCAGAGAAGCACTTTTCCACCAGGGTTTAGGTATCTCATCTGCAGCTTACTAAGCAAGCCAGAATGTTTCCCATGGCTGGACCACAGAGTGAGCTACTTAGCTTGGCTATGAGACAGAGGTACAGCTGTAAAACCTTATGATTCTGAAGGCATATTCAGTTGGATATAAATATCTATACCTTCTTATGTTTATGTAATTGGTCCTTGAGATTTCCTTTCCCTGGAAAATTAGCCTTGTCCTTTCCCCAACTGAAAGATTATGTGTCAAATAAGGGTCCAGCAGACTGGAGGACCTTTAAAAGAAAATAAAGAGAAGGCCATTTACACAGACCACCCAGGGAAGGGAGGCATTTTGCCATATATGATGTGGCAGATGGGATTATTAACAGCAAATGTGATCTCCTGCTTAAAGCTTCCACGTATAGTGCTCTTGGCTGTGCTATTTGGTTAAGGACACAAATGTCTTAGAATTACAGACCCAAGACCAATGACAATATTGTTAATATCACCACTTTAACAGCCAGCTCTGTATCTCCTCAGGGTTCCTAACAGTGAGTAAAGAGAAATGAGACAGAACTCTAGGATTTAACCAGCGATGTGTTCTAAGGGCAGCTGAAATTAAAACTGAAAGCCCTGCCTGTCCTCGTTTGAGAGCCTTTAACAAGGTGTTGGAATGTTATTAATGAAATAGAGTCTATAAATTGCCTATAAAAATGTTGAGGCTTCACTGACTAATTTTGTCCTTCCAGCAAAGCTAGGAGATAGGCCAATTGTTTTCTCCATTTTACAGGTGTGGATAAGGTGCAGAAGAAGAACTTGCCTAAGTAAATGAGTTAATAAGGCAGAGATGAATATAAGCCTAGGGAGCCTTTCTCTTATTCCTGTAATATACCCACCATCCTTGTTTTTACATCATGACATTGGCATGGGGTTTCGAAGCAGCATTCTGATAGAGAGTCCAGGCTAGCAGGCTAAATTCACACCTGCCTGTCAGTGTCTTCCTACAGCGAGGCAGTCACCCCAGTGTCTTGGTGCCTTAATTTCACATTCCCATATTGACCCGAGCTTGATCCCATTATATCGCTAAATATACTGAACAAGAGTTGTGTGTGTCTTTTCTACTCTCTTACCACATATTAGGAATTTCAAGGACAAAGACCGTCATTTTCTCATCTGGTATCCCCAGAGATTGGCACCATGCCTGATACACTTAGGTACTGAACAAATGTTTGCTGAATGAGCAAATGAAGGGCGGCTCCACTTGGAATTTTTAGGTGATTTCCCTGGTGGCTCAGTCATTAAGAATCCACCTTGCAAGGCAGGGGACGCTGGCTCGACCTCTGGTCAGGGAACTAGGATCCCACATGCTGTTGAGCATCTAAGCCCGCTTGCCACAGCTAAGGAGTCCATGCGCCATAACGAACGATGCCACATGATGTAACGAAGAACCTGGCATGCCGCAACTAAGACCCGATGCAGCCAAATAAATAAATAAATTCTTTTAGAATTATTCATTTTACCAATAGTAAAACTGAGACACAAATCAGTAAAGTTGCCAAATAGCTACATTCAATATATGGTGAAGTAGGTACAGTACCCCTTGTGTCCAGAACCTACATGCAGTGTTCTTTTCATTGTGAATGACTGAAATTGATGAATGTCAATAGGAGAAAAAAGAGAACCTACCTACTGACTGAAAAATTCCAGACATCTTCAGTTACTAGTGACACCAACAGAAATGTTCATTTCTGTTCCATCTCTCATAGAAACACGAGATGCCACTGTTAATAGCTGACTCACATCACTGCAGGGACAACTTTGCTGTCTTAGCACCTGGATGGAGCAGGCAACACTAGGAAGTGTTCCATTATAGAAGCACAAATGAGGCAATTTGTTAAGACTCTATCCCCTTGCAAGCTAAAACGAAACAAATGAGTTGGTCCATTTGAAGGTTAAGGAAAAGAAAAATTTGCAGTAGAAATAGAAATGAGGCTATGCCAGGTATTCGTGACATATTTAGTTCATTGGCAATAAGCACCATGACACACCATCATCTGGGAGACCTAGGGCATCCAGCCTGTTCCACTAGAGAATGTGGTCATGAGGGTGCCAATAGGCAGGATGGCTTCATTTGGGAGGGCTCTCTTCTTCCCTTAAGGTGGCGCCAGTGGTAAAGAATCTGCCTGCCAATGAAGGAGATAAAAAAGACAGGTCTGATCCCTGGGTCGGGAAGATTCTCTGGAGAAGGAAATGGCAACCCACTTCAGTATTCTTGCCTTGAAAATTCCAAGAACAGAGGAGCCTGGCGGGCTGTAGTCCATGGGGTTGCAAAGATTCAGACACAACTGAGCACATGCACACAAAAATTCTCTTAACCTGAGTAACAAGACATGGCCAGTAATGATTTCAAAGGAACTGTAAGGAAATGTTACTGATTCTCATGCTTGGATGCAATGAGCAAGAGATGAAGTCATTACCTTCATCTGAGACAGAAGTCTTTGATCTGATAACTGCAAACCCCTCTGTACCCTGTAACACTTGTCCTGAGATGATGATACCACCAGCTTGTTACTTTTACTCTTTCTCCCAGCTTACCTGGATGACCTCCTCCCACACCTCCACTTATGAAACCAGTGGTGGTTAATTTTATGTGTCAATCTGAAGGGCAAATGGATCCCCAGAGAGCTGATAAGGCACCATTTCTGGGTATGTCTGTGAGCATATCCCAGAAGATATTTTAATCAGTAGATTGAGTAAAGAAGATCCACCCTCACCAATGTAAGCAGGCATCATTCAATTCATTGAGGACCCAAATAGTACAAAAGGGGGAAGGGAGAATTAACTCTTTCCTTGAGCTGGGATAACCATCTCCTCCTGCCCTCGGACATCAGAGCTTCTGGTTCTTGGGCTTTCCGACTGACAATGAATTACATCACTAGCTCTCCTGGTTCTCCAGCTTTCAGATAGCAGATCATGGCATATCTTTGCCTCCATAATCATGTGAGCCAATGTCCATAGTAAATTCTATCCATATATCCTATTAGTTCTGTTTCTCTAGCAAACTCTAATATAAAACCTACTTCTTGAAAATATTGAGACTTCTGCCCTCATTTTACATTCAGTGTTGACCTATATCACCACTTCAGCCAGACTAATGACATTGCCCTCAACCTCTGCCTTTTGTAATTTTGCTGCATCATCACTAAGGACTCCTAAACCGGGATCCAAGCTGATGCATCTTCTTTGGGCCTACACTGGAGCAGGGGTGGAAGCCACATGTGAACTCTCAGCTTCTGGAGGCCCCTCAAAGTCCCTGTTGAGTGTGTGCTGCTGGTGATGTTGTGATACAGGGAGCGTCTGGTCAGGAGAAATGACATTGTGTGTTATTACACATTCCTTTTTATTTCTCTTGTACCAATATTCCAAAGAACATGCACAATCACTCTATATGGGACAGACTTCTGGCTCTCCTGAGTCTGGTCTCCCCAGTGATGCCTTCGACTCACCAAGGAACAGGGAACAGGGGACAGCTAGTGCTGAGGAGCACCAACCCATCTTTCTGCCTTTGGCTACCCTGTGTTCTAGAAAAGACATTTCTGCACACAAAAAAGCAAACAATCATGTCCCCACTCTCTCTTTTTATTCATTCTGCACTGAGGAAATTCTATGGAGAAGGATGCTGGTAAAGACCCACTAGCTCCCCCAGACAGATGACTCTGGAACAGAGCATGGGACTGCCAGGAGGAAGGTCCAGTCTCCATGTTGTGGCTTGGACTCTAATTGAGACCATAAAACCATTACTAAACTAAAGGTTTCTTTTTGTCTCTTCTTTTATAAAATAAGGAAAATAAAATTCACCCTATCAGGCAGATGAGCAAACTGAGGATAAAATCAATCATATATTTGACCCAACTTTGAGACTGCAAAAAGCACAGTGGATCAGGTCATTATTAGGATAATAATGATTCCTGCAGTAAGGTTAAAAAAAAATCCTTCTCTTCCTGAAAACCAAAATGGCTTGTGAAACTTCACAGAGTGATTATAATTTTTGACATTTGTAAAGAGTTTAACAGAGCACTTTCACATAAATCATACCATTTAATCTTCATATTGGCATTAAAATATATATGATTTTCCCCTTTAAAAAAATGAAGAAACTGTATTCCAAAGAGGTTAATCTGCTTTAGCAAGCACAGCTGGTTACAAGTGGACATTAACTTTGCCCTTCTGATTCTAATTTTTTTATAATTCTATTGTTTCAAGAAAAGGTTGGCATAAAAAGTGATATTAAAAGCATTACATTTAATACTTTGTTATTTGTGCAAGACAACATGCCCTGTGGGTATATAATATTCTCAGATTCCTTTCATAAACCCAACTTACCCTTGAAAATTATTAAAATATTTCATTCAGATTCATGTATGCATTATGCTGATTAATGTTTCCTGCAGGGGTTATTAACTACTATAAGAAAAAATCTTTACCATTCTTCTACTTAAATAGACTTCTTCATTATAGAAACAAAAACAATATATAGAATTAGATGGTAGCTTTAGTAATTACAACTAAAACAAATGTAAAGACATAGATGAAATAAATTATATCCAAATGGTTTCATTTTTCAGACAACTTGTATGGACTATCAGTAAACTTTTAGTAATAATAGGTTTGTTTGATGATGATTCTCAAATACAAGCTCATTAAAAGATTTATTATTGATGAGTACAAATACAGTGTGTGTACATTACAAAAATAGCTTACAAGGCTATTTTTCAAATAAGTGCAAATTTTATTAAGAAAACCCATTTAGTATTTAAATTAATAGGACTGGAGTTGCAGAATTTGTTTTGCTCACCACTTTAAAACAGTGATTATTCATCCATTCTCTGCTCCCAGGAAAGAATTAAAGATGTGTGAAAATTAAATGGGACATGGCAGGTGGACGTTTCTGAAGTCTGGTAGTAGAAATAGCAGGCTAAATAATATTCACAGAAGGCTCTCTATGTGACAGAAAGACTGTTCTAGTGCGATCTACCTGATAGGGTCAATATCTCACTGCTCTTTGTAACCCTGAGTGGTCACAAATTAGTTCACAGAACCAGCCTTAAGTGAATCTCAGCCTCCTTGCCTTCCCATTCTAGCAACTCATCCTTGAGTTTAGAAAAGCATACAGCAGAGAGATGAAGGCAACACCCCTCTCTGCTTTTGCTGAAACAAGAGAACTGAGAGCAACTTTCCAAAAGTGAACTTTGAATCTTGCCTTTTTATTTCTTGAAGCAGAGCATGCCTTGTATGAACCTCCTTTTAGGATGACGGTACATGGAAAGGCGAAGGGGAGTCAGTACCTGGTTTCTGATTCTAGCACTTGTACAAAATATATGGCCTGAAGCTAATCTCCAAAATTCAGAAACCTCAAGAGATTTGGAAAATACATGACTTGTGAGTTAATGGATCAAACTCAATCATCTCTGCCTCATTCCAGTGCTAATATTCTATTAGTATATATGCATAAAGCATTTTATCTAAAATACTTATCTTTAATTTAATAGTTTTAATTTAAGACGCTATAACTGACTTCAGACTCACCATGCAATTATCAAGCCTCTTTGTGCCCTAGTTCCCAAGCCTGGGTGACCAGTATTATCTGAAAAAAGTGAAAGTGAAAGTTGGTCAGTCGTGTCTGACTCTTTGCCAACCCATGGAATTCTCCAGGCCAGAATACTGGAGTGGGGAGCCTTTCCCTTCTCCAGGAGATCTTCCCAACCCGGGGATCAAACCCAGGTCTCCCGAATTGCAGGCGGATTCTTTACCAGCTGAGCCACAAGGAAAGCCCAGTATCATCTGAGGAACTATTTAAAAATGTAAGGAGACTTCCCTGATGGTACAGTGGTAAAGAATCCTCCCGTCAATGCAGAGGACTTGGTTTTGATCCCTGGTCTTGGAGTTGAGATCCCACATACCTCAAAGCAACAGTGCATCACAACTACTGAGCCCCTGCTCTAGAGTCCACGTGCTGCAACTACTGAAGTCCTTGTGCCCTAGAGCCCTGCTCTAGAACAAGAGAAGTCACCACGATGAGAAGCCCGAGCGCCACAACTAAAGAGTAGCCCCTGCTCGCTTAACTAGAGAAAGCCCGCGTGCAGCAACGAAGACCCAGTGCAGTCAAAAAAAAAAAAGTAGGCTCCAAGCTTCGCCCACAGCCTGCTCATCAAAGTTCAAGGCAGTGGGCCCTAGAATCTACTTAGTATCAATGTTCTACCTGTGATTTTAATGATCTGCCAGGTTGGGCAGTGTGCTTTATCACTGCTTCTATAATGACCCCATTTCAAAACACAACTCTAACAAAAACTCAGAATCAGTATCAAAAGACAAAAACTGAGTTTTCCAAAGAAGATAATTTACATTTTGCAGACAAAAGGAACAATAACCCTGGATCTCTGAAGATCAGATTATTTAAGTGTCTCATCAACCCCCCTGCTAATGCAGGAGACACAAGTTCGATCCTTGGGTTGGGAAGATTCCCCTGGAGAAGGAAATGGCAACCCACTCCAGTATTCTAGCTTGGATAATTCCATTGACAGAGGAGCCTGACAGGCTATAGTCCATGGGGTCGCAAGAGTTGGACATGACTTAGGGAGTAAACAGAAACAGCAAATCAAAAGACAAGGAGCAGGTAGTAGCAGAGGTAGTGCAGGAGCCAAGTTCTTCTGACTTCAAATCCAGTGCCAAATTCACTGCAATCCAAACATTCTCATGATGTCAATTCACACAGCAATTATTTAATCAAGCGCCTGCTATGTCAAAAACCCCATGCTATCACATACAACAGTAACTAACATGTGTCCGGGAGGGGCAAATTTCCTCTTAGCCCTCTTGAGTTCTTTTGTCTGGTCTAATACTAAATTAGACTACTAAATTCCTCTATTGTAAGAAATGGTTCTTGTTCTCCTGGTTAGAACAGGTATTTATACTGGTACTTCCTTTCTTTTCTTTGATCTTCATACCCCAGGGGAAATAGGCTGAGTCTGATACAGTTACCCAGCTAGACAGAGGCAAAGGTGATGCTTTTACTAAAGGCTGTCCTCTTAACATCACATTGTAGTCAATCAGAAGAACTGCACAGCAGCTTAGAGAAAGATGGTCCTCCACACCTGCCTGCCCCTGTCTATACAATTTTACCCTCAGGAAGTATAATTTTATTTTGCCTTTGAAGGATTAAGTTATGGTAGGAAAGCTTACCAACGAGTTATTTTTAGCTCTAGCAAGTAAAACACAGCTTCTGTCTCTGTTCCGAAGTAGAGTAGCAAGGAAAGAAGGGGAGGGTGCTGCTTACTGCCTTGTCAGTCTGCTGAGAGACCAGAAGCTTCTGTTTCACAAGGAAGCAGTGATTACACTTATGGGAATGGCAGAGGTCACCCAGACACAGGTGGGGAGCGCTGGTTATCAGTCATGAGTACACATTTCTGGATACCACCCATCTGGGCCCCACGGTGGAACACATCTGTGTAATCCATTAGGTGTGCAGCTTTTGCTATAGTAACAAACCACCAGGACTCTTTTTTTTTTTTCCTCTAAGTTTGATTTTTGAAGATAGGGCTTCCCTGGTAGCTCAGTTGGTAAAGAATCCACCTGCAATGCAGGAGACCCCGGTTTGATTTCTGGGTCAGGAAGATCCCTTGGAGAAGGGATAGGCTACTCACTCTGGTATTCTTGGGTTTTCCTGGTGGCTCAGATGGTAAAGAATCTGACTGCAGTGCAAGAGACCTGGGTTTGATCCCTGGGTTGGGAAGATCCCCTGGAGGAGGGCTTGGCAACCCACTGTAGTATTCTTGCCTGGAGGATCCACATGGATAGAGGAGCCTGACAACCTACAGTCCATGGGGTCACAAAGAGTCAGACACAAGTGAGGACTAAGCACGTGTATTCTATACTGGAAAGAAAAGACAAAAGTTTGTTAGTAAGAAATATGGTCAGATATTCAACTGTATTACCAGCATATGTGCATCTGAAAACATTCCAAAATACAGGTGAAGAACATGTGTCAATCAGTTCAAACAGGATTTAGTGGTTGTGAATTCCACCCACTTCAAGGCAAAAGAATATCCTAAAGAGGCATATTTCAGATCAGTCTCTTCTTATTCACATTTAATTTTCTTGCAAACAGAGAAGAGTTCATGCTAAGCTATAAACCACCAGCTTAAATCTAATATGTTTTTAGAAACTTGTTTCTAAAAACAAGAGGTCTAGGTGTTCAAGTTCACAATAACCTGCCTCCAGTTTTATTTCAGTTAGAAGCTTCATGGAACAGCTCAAACTCAGGAGAGTACAACAAGAAATTGCTTTATTTGTTTTCCTGAGTATAGCTCCCAAAGGAGCTATGGGGTAGGCTCCTTTCTTGCCCCTTAAAGAAATTTCATGAAGAGACCATAGTTCTCCTGACATCTTCAGTTATAAAAAGCTTGGTCTGGTTCAGTCAATTAAAAACTTCAGTCCAATTTAATGCTCAGCGCCTCTGCTCCCAGGGTCAGTCAGGCCTCCATCCGAGGGCCTGGAGTTGGGAGCATGTGGTCTGCTCCCCTGCTTCTGCTTTTAGCGCCTCTAGGTTTGAGGCGGACAAAGAGGACAGTGTCATCCTTATCCTTACATGGCTGTGGACAGGGCTTCCTACTGCAGAGTTCCCTGACCGGAGATCTACTTTGCCTCTGCCTGCCCCTGGGCTCTTGATGCAATATCTCTTCACCTGATGACCTGTGAGCATTAGGGTTTTAAGTGTAATTCAAACATAAAAAGAACAGGTCCATCAACATTCTGTTGGCTAAATCATGAGCCTTTATGATGCCCTTCTCTTCTTTGGGGTAATACAGTATATCCTAATCAATTAAAAGTAACATAAATGACTGTGGTCTTTATACTTGAAGTACAGCTTACCCAAAGATAGAGTCCTTGGGTAGACTCCAAAGATAGAATTTCTACACTTTGTAGGACTGGCTGCAAGGGCCCCAGCAGTAAATGTACCTGTGGAGAAACCTGTGGCTAGCTGATTTTCTTTTTCCTCTTGAGAGAAGACTTGGTCAATTTACATTTGGTCAACCAAGACCAAGATTTTTTGTTTGCTTGTTTGAAGTCCAGTTACTTTACTGTGGGGAGCGAGCTCCGCCTCTGGCAAAGGTCATGAGGAAGGAGGCTTGGCATACGCAAAGGCGGGATCAAGCCTCAGGAGTCTCCCTGGAAATTCTCGAGCAATCTACCCCCAAAACCAGAGTCTGCCTACTTTCTGCTTTGTGCTTTCACCTACACCTCTGACTTTACGGGGGGCTGTCCCCCACTACCTCTCTGAAAAAAGAGTTAGCTTATAGCTCCAGTTAATAATTCCTGGGTGTGACAGTGTTTCAACCTACAAACTCCCTTGGAAGTCCTCTAGCCTGCCTGAATAGGTTTTTCCGGCCACATGTGATTGCTCAGAGCCTCCAAACTGTGAGAGGCATGAGATGTTCTAAACTGTCTAAATACAGATTCCTTTGAGCAGTCAAAAGATTGATTAGAAATTGTATTGGTGAAGGGATTTTCACTTGTTGGGCCAATGTTTGCTGCTAAGTCTCCATATCCCTTACCTGCTGTGTCCCTGGCAGTGTATTGATTAATATAATTGGTTTAAATAGTAGCTTTAATGTTTGTAACCTGGGACCCTTGAATTAATTCTTTTTCTTGTTATAGCCCACCACACCTTTGCTCTGTAGGAATGCAACTTTATCTAATGCTTTTTGGAGGCTGGTGCCTGATTTTAGAATAATCACCTTTAGAGAAAAAGGCCTCCGGGCCAGAAGATGATGCAAATCACCTAAACTTTTGCATATGATAAGTTTGCAGGAAGAAAGCCTGGCTTACTGCATGACTCTACCCCTTCCCCCATTATCCTCTATGCATAACTT
The DNA here is from genome assembly GCF_002263795.3 of Bos taurus. Lineage (NCBI taxonomy): Eukaryota > Metazoa > Chordata > Mammalia > Artiodactyla > Bovidae > Bos > Bos taurus. The sequence continues at coordinate 68,635,885 of NC_037336.1, forward strand.
AAGGTATAAAAACTACTTTGGAAAATAAAGTGTGGGCCTTGTTCACCGAAACTTGGTCTCACCATGTCGTTCTTTCTCTTACCTTCTGGCTGAATTATTCAGCCTCTCTTCTCCACTGAATTTTCCTACTGAGCTATCCTCATTCTATTACTCTTTATATCCTTAATTAACGTTTAATTAAGCAATTGTTTCCTGATCTTCGCTGACGCCGTCCCCGCTTCGAATTCCCTGGATCAGCTGGGGCTGGTCCCCGGCAAGTGTAAAGATAGAGAAAAAGCTAAAGAGTGAAAAGGAGAGAGGAACAGAGAAGGAAGGAATCAGGGAATGCAGCAAGATTGAGAAAGGAAGAAAGGAAGTTAGAAAAAGAGATACAGAGAGAAAGAGGGAGAAAAAAAAAAAAGAAAGAAAGAGGGTAAAGGGAAAGAAACGAAGGAAAGAGAAGGGTAGCGAAAAAGGAAGGGGGAGAGAAAAGTGAGAAAAGCAGGAAGAGAGGAAGAGAGAGAGAGACTGTAAGAGAGGCTGTGACCAGGTGCCCTGGCGAGCTCCCTCCCTCTCTGCGCAAACCTTAAAAAAAAAAAAAGAAAAGAAAAACGTATCCACCACTTTCTGATTTAAGGCGATCGCCGCCGCCTCCGTTTGCGCCTTCCAGGGCCCAAGAGTTCCCCACTTTGCCCCCAAAGCCTCTCAAAGTGTTGCCTAAGCCTGAGGAAGATAAAAAGTTTTTTGAACAGTGGAGATTTTAAAACAGACTGCGTGCACAATATGCAGAGCACGCTCTTTGGAGAAAACCCCCTCAGGGGGGTCTCACCCAGGCTAAGAAAAAAGCGGACCGGTAAGGGGATTTAGCAACAATTTTAACCCCTGACTTGTGGTTGCTCCCATTCCAATGGGAGTGGCTGGCCCCCTGCCTGAGGGCATTGTAGGACTTGTGCTAGGGTGTAGCTCGCTTTCTTTTCAAGAAATTTCGGTGGTATATGGTGTGGTAGATTCTGATTATATTGGAGAAATTATAGTTTTGATCTCGCCGCTTACCAAAACTGTGCAAATTAATAAAGGTCAAAGAATAACACAGTTTTTGCTTTTACCTTATCAGGCAGGAAAAATTTGACTTCTCAAGCTAAGAGCCACAGAGCGTTTAGATCTAGTGATCCAGCCTTTTGGGTGCAGGAAATTACAGCTCCAAGGCCTTTAAAAGATCTTTTAATTCAAGAAAATAAAATGTCAGGGCTATTAGACACAGGAACAGACGTCTCTTAACATTGCTGGGAAAGACTGACCCAGCTCCTGGCCAACACATACTACTGAAAATGAGTTGAGATTAGAGAAAGTGGTATGTGGGGTGGGAATGCTGTATAGAAAAAGGTGAGGGAGAGTTTAAAACCTTGAAGAATAGTGAGTTCCCCGTTGCTGGAAGTATTCAAGCAAAGATTAGATGGTTGCTTGTCATCTAAAAAGCTGTAGACCAGATCTAGGTTACAAAACGATAACTGGAAAAGCTTATAAACATGTTGTGCAATACCTCTTTACTTGCTTCTCATATTTAGGTCTGCCAAAAGTTTTAAAAACTGATAATGCCCCTTTGAAGCTGCGGAGAGATTGTTTACTAACTTTAAATGATTTCCAAAAATTATTAGGGGACATTAATTGGATACACCCTCATTTAAAACTGACTACTGCAGATTTAAAGCCTTTATTTGATTGCTTAAAAATTGATCCTAATTCCAGTTCTAAGAGAAAGTTGACTAATGAGACAGAGTTAGCTCTTGTTGAAGTGTATGAGACTTTAAATGATCAGTTAATTAGGATTAATATTACCAAAAGATGAGATTAAATTATTCTTCCAACAAAACATACACCTACAGGGTGCTTGTGACAAAAAGGCCCATTGGTTCCATCTACCAGTGATCCCAAGAAAAATAGTTTTATCTTATCCCAGCTTGGTGGCACAATTAATTATAAAAGGAGGAAAAAAGAAGTGTGGAACTTTTTAGAAAAGAAGTAGCAAATATAATAATTTCACTCAATAAGGATCAACTGCAAGTCTTTTACAAAATAGTGATGATTGTCAAGTTGCCCTGATAGATTTCAGGGGTCAAATTTTGTTTCATTTGCCCTCAAGCCCCCACAGTAGTTAAAAGTTCAAAAATGTTAGATTGGCAGTTTGAGGATACCTGTGGAACTTTCCAACTGTATGTAGTTCCTACGCTCCCCTTTACCCTATGGGGGAGGGACGTGCTGTCTCAAATAGGAGATACTCAGAGAAGGGTTTTCTCAATTTCTTAGTTATCAACAGGTGGTACAATTAACAATACTTTATATATTGTTATAAATACGTAATATAAATATATTTGCCTAACTACAGTTTGCCTAATTAGGTATGGGTATAAATAAAACATAATAAAGGTATACCTAATTCTATTTATAGATCTATACTTACTTAATTTGTATATAAATCAATATATGTATTATATATATACTGTATAATTAAATGTATATTGCAGTAATATAATGTGTGTGGCTGATATTAATTGGTATGGATTGATGTGCTGTGATATATGTTCTGTATGCTGTATAATTATATATGTGTGACATGTATTATTACAGTACATTGGTTTGTGTTGGTTGGTATTGGCTGTGTGCGTGTTGTATTGCTGTAATATATATGAATTAATATATTAATTATAAGATTAATTCAAGTATATTGATTTATATATATTGTATGTCAATAAGTTTATACTTGTTGCCATATATAAATACATTTTGCATTTAGGTATATCTGTATACTAAAATGAGATAAGGAGGTTATACATTTATTATTTAAATTTATACGGAGACCTAAACTAAACATTAGACCTAAATTAACATATCTCTAAATTTATGTTGTTAAAATGTAAATTTTAAAAAATTAAATTGACAACTGCTTGACAATTCCTTTGCCATAAAACCCCCCCATAGGTGTAACTGGGATAACCAGACAAAAAATTGGTTTTATAAAAAAACGGCCCCCTAGAGTGGGTCCATCTTCCCGCTCAAACTAAAAATGTAGTGGCTTCTTATCCGGGATTGATAGCTACTTTGATATTAAAGGAAAAAAGCGGAACATTGAATTATTTGGTAAAGAGCCATCAAAAATTGTAATTCCATATAATAAGGAACAACTTGTTGCTCTTCTAATGTTTGATAAAAATTGGCAGATTGCTATAGGAAACTATTTTGGTCAAAATTTTGCATCATTTACCCTCACATGTTTTGCTGAATTTTATATCCAGACATCCAGTTATTTTTCCTGTCAGATGTAAACAATCTCCTAGTCCAAATGCTCAGATAGCCTTTACTGACGGGTCAGCAAATGGTAAAGCCTCCATAGTTACTAAAAATCACCAAAAAGTTTTAGAAACACAGAAAACTTCAGCTCAAAGAGCTGAAATAACAGCAGTCATAGAGGCTTTTGCTATGTTTGCAGATGAGGAATTTAACCTTTATTCTGATTCTCAGTATATTGTCAGGTTGTTTCCACACATTGAAACTGCGGTTTTGCCTGAAAGTAAAACTACCATATTTCATTTGTTAAGTAAATTACAGCAACAAATTTGGAAGACAAATAAAATATTTTTCATTGGAAACATTCGGGCTCATTCCGGATTGCCCGGCCCTTAAAATGCCTTTAATGATTTGGCTAACTTGTTAACCAGAAATACAGTGGCTTCTGTGATTGAGGAGGCCAGAGCCTCTCACTCACTTCATCAATACGCTACTGCTTTAAGATATCAATTCCAAATTCCCAGAGAGACTGCTCGAGAAATTGTGCGTTCTTGCTTATATTGCCCCACTGTTTATAATAGTCTACCTATGGGAGTTAATACTCGCGGTCTCAAACGTAATGTACTCTGGCAAATGGATCTAACTCATGTCTCTTCATTTGGAAAACTGTCCTTTGTTCTTTAACTGTAGACACCTTTTCTCATGTTATTATTGCAACTGCTCGTACAGGGGAAGCAGTTAAAGATGTAATACAACATCTCTTTACTTGTTTTTCATATTTGGGCCTACCAAAAGCTTTGAAAACTGACAATGCTCCTGCTTATACTTCTAAGTCTTTTCAGGAAACATAATACAGGCATCTCTTATAATCCCCAGGGACAGGCCATTGTTGAAAGAGCGCATCAAACATTAAAAATCCAAATTCAAAAACTAAAAGAAGGGGAGTTTAAGTATAGTTCTCCCCATCAAATCTTGCAACATGCTCTTTTCGTAAAAAATATTTGCTCTTTTCGTAATAAATATTCTAAATACTGATCTGGCTAGAACTACTGCAATGCTTCGTCATTGGTGCCTGGAGCAATTAAATGCAAAACCGTTAGTCAAATGGAAGGACCTTCTCTCAGGACAATGGAAGGGTCCTGACCCCTTATTAACTAGCGGTCGAGGATGTGCTTGTATTTTTCCACAGGACGCAGATTCTCCAATTTAGATCCAAGACAGGTTGATTCGCCATGTTGCAGACCCCCAGACATCCAGTTCCCCCATTGCTTCGATCACAAAAGAGGAGCCCGCCGGAAGGGGAGGCAAGATAAACATCGAGATCCCGGCAAGACTGACGGGGCTGCTGCAGTGCGAACTCCAACCAGAAAATAATTCTACTTATTCTGCTTTGGCTTGTCTACCCTCTCCTTATGTTTTTCTCTTTACCAATGATTCTGGAAAACTTAATGTACATGTGACTTTCACTGGTGGACCCAATGTAGTGACTTGTGAACAATGCATGCTCTCATCTTGTTTAAACCCTCAATATAATGTTTGCCCCTTTGTAGTGTTACAACGTCCACCTTATCTTATGATGTAACCACTTATTGATATGTTAACTATAGTCTTGCTGGGTTACAACAACTACAAGATTTAATGTGATCACGACGATCTGTGGGCTTACTTATTTTAGGAATATCAGCTTTAATAGCAGCAATTGCTTCTGTTACTGTGGCAGCAATATCATTGACTCAACAAGTGCATACTGCCCAATATGTTGATACCATGTCTAAAAATGTTTCTTTAACTCTAGCAACACAGAAAGTTATAGATAAGAAATTAGAGATGAGAGTAGACACCTTAAAAGAGGCAATAATGCATATTGGGACTGAGTTACAGGCTTTAAAAGTGAAAATGGCTCTGGCTTGCCACGCTGATTACCGGTGGATATGCGTGACATCTTTAAAGGTAAACGAGACAGATTATGAATGGGAAAAAATCAAAAAACATATCTCAGGTGTTTGCAACAGCTCTGACATTGGCCTGGACTTAGGGAAATTTCATAATCAAATACAGACCCTGGAACACTGTCAACTGGATTTTACCACCGCTGGAGCAGCTAATGACTTATTTCACACCTTCTCTAACTTTACTTCTGGAAAAAGCATTCTGTCTAATATCTTTAGTTCTAATTTTGCTTCTCATAATCATTCTTCCTTGTATTGTCAGGATTCTTCGGCAGAGCATTCAAAAGCTCGCGACTGAGCTGCCTCTGGCTGTTTTAAGAAATAAAAAAGGGGGAGATGTGGGGAGCGAGCTCCGCCTCTGGCAAAGGTCATGAGGAAGGAGGCTTGGCATACGCAAAGGCGGGATCAAGCCTCAGGAGTCTCCCTGGAAATTCTCGAGCAATCTACCCCCAAAACCAGAGTCTGCCTACTTTCTGCTTTGTGCTTTCACCTACACCTCTGACTTTACGGGGGGCTGTCCCCCACTACCTCTCTGAAAAAAGAGTTAGCTTATAGCTCCAGTTAATAATTCCTGGGTGTGACAGTGTTTCAACCTACAAACTCCCTTGGAAGTCCTCTAGCCTGCCTGAATAGGTTTTTCCGGCCACATGTGATTGCTCAGAGCCTCCAAACTGTGAGAGGCATGAGATGTTCTAAACTGTCTAAATACAGATTCCTTTGAGCAGTCAAAAGATTGATTAGAAATTGTATTGGTGGAGGGATTTTCACTTGTTGGGCCAATGTTTGCTGCTAAGTCTCCATATCCCTTACCTGCTGTGTCCCTGGCAGTGTATTGATTAATATAATTGGTTTAAATAGTAGCTTTAATGTTTGTAACCTGGGACCCTTGAATTAATTCTTTTTCTTGTTATAGCCCACCACACCTTTGCTCTGTAGGAATGCAACTTTAATGCTTTTTGGAGGCTGGCGCCTGATTTTAGAATAATCACCTTTAGAGAAAAAGGCCTCCGGGCCAGAAGATGATGCAAATCACCTAAACTTTTGCATATGATAAGTTTGCAGGAAGAAAGCCTGGCTTACTGCATGACTCTACCCCTTCCCCCATTATCCTCTATGCATAACTTAAGGTATAAAAACTACTTTGGAAAATAAAGTGTGGGCCTTGTTCACCGAAACTTGGTCTCACCATGTCGTTCTTTCTCTTACCTTCTGGCTGAATTATTCAGCCTCTCTTCTCCACTGAATTTTCCTACTGAGCTATCCTCATTCTATTACTCTTTATATCCTTAATTAACGTTTAATTAAGCAATTGTTTCCTGATCTTCGCTGACGCCGTCCCCGCTTCGAATTCCCTGGATCAGCTGGGGCTGGTCCCCGGCACTTTACTAAGGTAAGTTTTTGTGTTGATTGATCTGGGCCAGCTTTCTTCGGAACACACCATATCATTTCAATCTACAGTTTTTTATCTTTCATTTCCAGAAAATTCTTGAATTTTATCTTTGAATATTTATTGTATCCCATTATTTTGTTCTATTTTCTTTAAAGATGCCCAATATGTGCATGTTGGATGTTCTTTATCTTTTTTCTATATCTACCATGGGATTGGATAAAGACACTTTCCCCTTGCTGGCTTTTGCTGGCTCCTAATTTTATATACTTGTTCAGTTGGAAGTTATTTGTTAGGATCTATCTGATAAGCAGGATGTACACCATACTATTGCAACAGAATTGGGACTCAGTTCTCCAGTAATGTGTTCTGTCATCAGAAAGAGCAGCTGTCAATCACTGCTCTAATCACTAGAAAGGAGACTTCATGAAAAGGGGGCTCATATCTTGTTGGTTTCTGAAGTCCTGAGTCACTCTTTTCATACCTCTGAGTAAAGCAAAATGATCCAACAAGAGTACAATTTTGTTGGTAGTGTTGGTTGATACATGCATGCTATGTTGCTTTAGTCACGTCTGACTCTTTGCAACAATATGGATTGTAGACCCTCACAATCCTCTGTCCATGGGGGTTCTCCAGGCAAGAATACTGGAGTGGGTTGCCGTGCCCTTCTCCAAGGATCTTTCTGACCCAGGGATGGAACCTTTGTCTCTTACATCTCCTGCATTGGCAGGTGGGTTCTTTACTACTAGCACCATCTGGGAAGCCCATTAGTTGATGAGTACCAGATTATTTTTACATTTAATTCACACTAGTTGCAGTGCAGAAAAGATATCTGGACCCCTGTTTTCCTTTTTTTAACTCTTGGAACTTGAGTTTTTATCACCTGTAAAATGGGTTGATAAAGTATGTCTTGCAGGGTTCTTATAAAGGTAAGCAATAAGATACGTAACCTTCATCCATGGTTTGTAGCATACAGTAGACACTTGACAGCTGAATAGATCTTCATATTATCTTCTCTCTTAACTTCACTCTTTATTATTTAAACATGAGCAATCTCGACGGAAAGCAAAAATTACTTTTGAAAGTTTAGCGCATCCCACAGTGGATTGAGGTGTAGAAAGACAGTTTAAAACAAAATCTCTCATTGCTTCCAACTTCAATTTTAAAAAGCCAAATTTTAGTATACCTGGTTTTCTAATTTTAAACAAAGTTTTTTAAAAGACAGAGTAGTAAAAAGATCTTATTTATTTGTATTACTGTGATAGTAAACTCGGAGAAGGCGATGGCACCCCACTCCAGCACTCTTGCCTGGAAAATCCCGTAGACGGAGGAGCCCAGTAGGCTGCCATCCATGGGGTCTCTCAGAGTCGGACACAACTGAAGTGACTTAGCAGATAGTAAACTATTAACTAATCTGTTCAAGAAAGAAGATTTGAAAATAGTTTGAAAAATTACTTAAATGTTGAGCAGTAAGATTCAAGAAGATCAAGCACAGATTTTGCAGTCAGAAATTTCAGGTGTGTATTAGAAACCCATCATTTAAAAGCTATGTGATTTGGGGTTGAGATACATAATTTTTTTTGAACTTCACATTCTCATTTGTAAAATGAAATTAGTTTTTCATAATAAGATGATAGGATTAAATGAAATAAAATAACTGAAAGGGCTGAACAATTTTAATTCTTGTCTGCTGTGTGTCCCGAAGTATTCATATTGCAAAATAACTCTGTGGCTCAATATTCACATCTGTGAGTCTAAATTCCTGTAGTTTCCATATTCACTGAGGTCAGGATGGGAGCTACTCAGCAAAGCAACATTTACCTTCATCTATGTTTCATCTAGGAACCTGGAAGCTAAAAAGGAGTCAAAGATGTCCTACATCAGCACACCTGTCAATAATGTACTTGAGTTCAGTTAACATTCCTTTTGCACAAAGAATTTCAGCATCTGACCAGACCAACATCCTCAGATTGATTCAGCTGACATGAAGATCTAATAAGGAAATAAGGGGAAGAGAACTGGGAACAAGATTCTTTCTCTGTGCCATTTTTGAGAGCAAACAGTCAATTAAATCCTTACTGTTACACCTGGGGAAAGGTCTTTACAAACTTAACATTTCTGAAGCTTTCTAACAGCTATTCATATGTAGCTCCTGCATTTGGTCTATTGTCTGTCACCCAGAAACACTGTCTAAAATGCTTTTCTTTTACAATTTCTATGGGTGTGAAATTCTTAAAAGCTTCAAAACCATTGTCTTGATAGGATTCCAGGTGTGGTACCCTATTGTTATATTCTTCTAATATATTAGGAAGATAGAGTTATAGAAAGGCTTCAGCAAGCAGTTTGTGTTTTCTCCACATCACACTTAGGGGACATGTAAACTCAATCGTGCCACCATTTTTGCTGGCACATCCATGAATTTTAGGCACAGCACACAGCCATCCCTCTGTGAGATAACTGCAGTCAAGAAAAGCTCCATGTTATTCTTGATGAAGACATTCTTTAACAGTTTATTCTTAAGGCTATCAGTGTCTTCCAGGATTGCTATGTGCTTGTTTGCTAAGTCACTTCAGTACTGTCTGACTCTTTGTGACCCTAAGGACTGGAGCCCTCCAGACTCCTCTGTCTCTGGGGATTCTCCAGGCAAGGATACTGGAGTGGGTTGCCGTGCCCTCCTCCAGGGGATCTTCCTGATCCAGGGATTGAATCTGGATCTCTTATGTCTCTCCTGTATTGGCAGGTGGGTTCTTTACCACTAGCATCACCTGGGAAGCCCCCAGGGTTGCTGTATTTTGTTAATATTTTAAAGGCAACCTTTCTGAGTGTTTACAGCTCACATTGGAAAGGAAAATCTATGGCCTTGAAATTACTGTCCTGAGGACAATATTTAGAATATGAAATATTTCCTGATTTTCAAGTCTGGGCTGGATTGTCATAATTATATGCTTTCCTCATAAGCTCCGGTTTCCTGTTGTTTACACTTCAATATATGGTATTGGAACAGTGCTTAGCAAAGGTTTGTCTAATGGAGCCAAGATAAAACTTGGAAACAGCACAAGAAAAATGCCATCTGCAAAATGGAACTACACCCAAACTAAGAAGTGTTTGCTCTTTATTAAGGGATCAAGAAAAATCTCTCCTCAAACCCCTATCTCACCATAATTCTTTGAACTTTTATATAAGTTGAACTTACCATGTGGGTCAAGCATTTGTTTACATGAGTATGATAGAAGTATGAGATAAAAGGCATTTGGAGCAAATAAAAGTAGATAAAATAGAAAGTTATTATTTTTTGTATAAGCAAATGGATTATTTGCTATAAATCCGAAGGATCCCCTCAGACGGCTTGTAATAATAAGATGCTGAAAGTTTGCACAACCATCACATAGGTTATTCAACTGGTTACTTTGAAAACACAAGGAGTTGACTTGACAAATGTGCTTGCACAATTAATAACCAGAGCATCTGTAAAAACAAAGGCCAAGGCCCATAATAAGCCACTGTATTAGCCCATGTCAATAGATGGTGCAGATTTATGGGAAAAAAAAAAAAAAAACAGATGTAGGCACTACTTGGACTAATCAAATAGGACTTACTTAACAGAGACCACTGAAGAAGTAAGAATAAACAAGATGCACAGTGGCAGGACCGCCCTGGATGGCTGCCCAGGCTGTGCACTGCCCAACTCTAGAGGCACCACAGTGATGCTCTGTGACTAGGACCTTCTGCAACTTGGCACCCTGTTGGACAGAGAGAACTGCATTATCCTGAACAGATACAGTCTCTGGACTCACCTCCGGGATGGGTTTTCAAGGTTACAGATGATAATGTTTTTAAAAGTGGCTTTCTAGAAGCATCACTGTCCCTCTCTAGTCCCAGTTTTACAGGTATCAGTCTGGCATGTTTCTAGCCACAGGCCAGCAAGATACATTCCTGAGACCACCACATCCAAGCCAGGCACACCTTATCCATCTCAGTGTTATGTAATGCACAACTCACAGCTTGCTCAGGCATAAACAAAAGCCACATTCATCACCCTCCCTCTCCCCAGGCTGGTACATCCTGGCCTGGGAACATTTTTAGTGCTGCAGATTGGGTCATGTCACTAACAAAGCCTTTAATCTAGCTGAGTTTATTCTGAAAGCTGAAAAGCTAAGAGCATAAACTAACAGGAGATACAAAGAGCAAATGGGGCCATTTTTTCTCACACTGAACATAAAATATAAAGTCCCAGAGGAAGACAGTTGTGGGGAAGGCTTCATGTTGAAATGATGCTATACTCCTTCTCTTCATATTAGCCAATGAAAGTGATCAGCTTTAGTCAGTCTGTGACAGAAGGTAAGTCTTGGGCAGTGGAAATTGTATGGGTTTTAGAGGCTTCCCTGGTGGCTCATATGGTGAAGTGTCTGCCTGCAATGCGGGAGACCCAGGTTCAATCCCCAGGTCAGGAAGATCCCCTGGAGAAGGAAATGGCAACCCACTCTAGTACTCTTGCCTGGAAAATTCCATGGTCTGAGGAGCCTGTTAGATTACAGTCCATGGGATCGAAAAGAATTGGACATGACTGAGTGACTTCACTAGAGTCTTACAGAAACGAGTTTAGATCCTGCTTTTACAAACGTATTCCCTGCCCTACTTGAGGTCAGGTGCTTGACCCCTCTGAGGAACAGTTTTTTCTGCCTTTTATACTTTAATAATACTTAACTCCCAGGAAGAATAGTAGGATTACTATAAATCTGAACTTGGTACAGTTCCTAGCATCTGGTAGGTGACCAATAAATAGTGTCTATTATTTTTATTATACAAATAAACCATAAATCATGAGAATACTTACACTAAGTGAATAACTCTATGTATATGTATATGTAGGCAGTTAAAACATTATACCTTTATAGCAAGTTTAAAAAATTAATCTCAACTATACAAGTTAATAGAATACTTTCTCTTTTTAAAAAACTAGAATACTGCATATTAAATCATCACTTTTATCACTCTCTAGTAGCCCCTATTAATTCTGTTATCCTCCTTTCCTCCTAAGAAGCATTTAAAAAAATAAGATTTTTTAAAGAATTTGAAAAATATATTATTAGAGTATAGCTGATGTACAATACTATATAAGTTATAGGTACATATCAATTAATAATTTTAAAGGTTATACTTCATTTACAATTATTATAAATGTTGGCTATATTATCCATGGTTGTACAATATACTCTCATAGCTTATTTTCTACCTAATAGTTTGTATCTCTTAATCCTCTGCCCCTATCCTGTTCTCCCCACTTCTTTTTCCCCACTGGTAATAGAGATACCAAGGGAACATTTCATGCAAAGATGGGCTCGAAAAAGGACAGAAATGGTATGGACCTAACAGAAGCAGAAGATATTAAGAAGAGGTGTCAGGAATACACAGAAGAACTGTACAAAAATGATCTTCACGACCAAGATAATCACGATGGTGTGATCACTGACCTAGAGCCAGACATCCTGGAATGTGAAGTCAAGTGGGCCTTAGAAAGCATCACTACGAACAAAGCTAGTGGAGGTGATGGAATTCCAGTTGAGCTATTTCAAATGCTGAAAGATGATGCTGTGAAAGTGCTGCACTCAATATGCCAGCAAATTTGGAAAACTCAGCAGTGGCCACAGGACTGGAAAAGGTCAGTTTTCATTCCAATCCCAAAGAAAGGCAATGCCAAAGAATGCTCAGGCTATTGAACAATTGCACTCATCTCACACGCTAGTAAAGTAATGCTCCAAATTCTCCAAACCAGGCTTCAGCACTACGGGAACCGTGAACTTCCAGATGTTCAAGCTGGTTTTAGAAAAGGCAGAGGAACCAGAGATCAAATTGTCAATATCCGCTGGATCATGGAAAAAGCAAGAGAGTTCAGAAAAACATCTATTTCTGCTTTATTGACTATGCCAAAGCCTTTGACTGTGTGGATCACAATAAACTGTGGAAAATTCTGAAAGAGATGGGAATACCAGACCACCTGATCTGCCTCTTGAGAAACCTATATGCAGGTCAGGAAGCAACAGTTAGAACTGGACATGGAATAAGAGACTGGTTCCAAATAGGAAAAGGAGTACGTCAAGGCTGTATATTGTCACCCTGCTTATTTAACTTACATGCAGAGTACATCATGAGAAATGCTGGGCTGGAAGAAGCACAAGCTGGAATCAAGATTGCTGGGAGAAATATCAATAACCTCAGATATGCAGATGACACCACCCTTATGGCAGAAAGTGAAGAGGAACTAAAGATCCTCTTGATGAAAGTGAAAGTGGAGAGTGAAAAAGTTGGCTTAAAGCTCAACATTCAGAAAACGATGATCATGGCATCTGGGTCCCATCACTTCATGGGAAATAGATGGGGAAACAGTGGAAATAGTGTCAGACTTTATTTTGGGGGGCTCCAAAATCACTGCAGATGGTGACTGCAGCCATGAAATTAAAAGACGCTTACTCCTTGGAAGAAAAATTATGACCAACCTAGATAGCATATTCAAAAGCAGAGACATTACTTTGCCAGCAAAGGTCCGTCTAGTCAAGGCTATGGTTTTTCCAGTGGACATGTATGGATGTGAGAGTTGGACTGTGAAGAAGGCTGAGCACTGAAGAATTGATGCTTTTGAACTGTGGTGTTGGAGAAGACTCTTGAAAGTCCCTTGGACTGCAAGGAGATCCAACCAGTCCATTCTGAAGGAGATCAGTCCTGGGATTTCTTTGGAAGGAATGATGCTAAAGCTGAAACTCCAGTACTTTGGCCACCTCATGCTAAGAGTTGACTCATTGGAAGAGTCTGATGCTGGGAGGGATTGGGGGCAGGAGGAGAAGGGGACGACAGAGGATGAGATGGCTGGATGGCATCACTGACTCGATGGACGTGAGTCTGAGTGAACTCTGGGACTTGGTGATGGACAGGGAGGCCTGGCGTGCTCCGATTCATGGGTCGCAAAGAGTCAGACACGAATGAGCGACTGAACTGAACTGAACTGAACCATGAGTTTGTTCTCTATGTCTGTGAGTCTGCTTTCTTGTAATAGTCGCTAGCATGTTTTATGTATTATATCATGAGATTTTGATATGTGAACATAAATGTGTGTAAAAGTATATAAGGTTTTAAAATTTTATATCAATCATCAAATGCTATGATACTGCATGTACCGTCCTAGAAGTGTTTTCCACTCAGCATTTGTTTTAGATCAAGACACTTTGCTATACTTCAGTCTAATACACGTTCTTTCTAACCCTTGTTTGGGGGCACTCCAAATTGTGAACATGTCACATTTTACTTATCCATTCCTTTTTCATACATTTTTGGATTGCTTCCGATTTTTCACTATTAAGAAAAGATGCTATGAACAAGCCTAGCACAGGTGTAACATTTTGTCCAGTGTATACGCCAGAATTAGAACTCCAATGTATAAATATTTTAGTTTTTACTGGCTATTGGAAAATTCCTTACACCCACTTACATTCACACCTACAGTGTATAAGTGCTCATGTTTTCAAGTCTTTGCCAACCTATAAGGTTTTCATTTTGATTATTTCTTTGCTGTGCAGACACTTTTTAATTTGATGTAGTTTTTGGTTACTTTTTTCTTCTGTGTCTTTGCCTTTGATTTCAAATTCAAAACCTCATTGCCAAGATCTCACTAAATGTAATATTATCTAATGTTTAAAATTTGCCGGACTGGTTAATGAAATATGTGATTTTAAAGCTTTCTCTATGTTCTAGATATGAACCCTTTTTTATATAAGCTGTAGATATATTCTTCTAGTCTGCCACTTATTTCCTAACTTTTTAATAAAGTCTTTGTGTGATATGTTTTATAATCAAAAGTAGGTATATCTGCAAATGTTTCTAAACTGTTTTTACTTTGTGTCTTAAATACTTTTTTACTTGCCAATTATAAATATTTACTTACCACATTCTAAATATGCTTTAAGTAGCTTTAAGTTTGCTTTTCTTTAGATCTATAATACAGTTGTATTCACTTTTTGTAGAGATGTAGTTATTTTTTTCTTTTTTATTTATTTTTAATTGGAGGATAACTGCTTTGCAATGTTGTGTTGGTTTCTGCCATACATCAACTTGAATCAGCCATAGGTATACATATGTCCCTTCCCTCTTGAACCTCCCTCCCACCTCCCATCCTAATTGGTTTTTTTCTATGTACTGAACCAGTTGTCATGAAACTATTGAGTAGTTCATCCTTTCTTCCCTCCCCTCCTATACCAAGTCCCTGTATGGCTTTGAATCCATTTGTGGGCTCTCTGGTCCATTAATCTATTTGTTTATTCCTGCACCACAACCATGTTATTTACGCTGGTTTTGTAATAAACTTTGAGGTCTGATAGGGCACGCCAGCTCACTGGAGTTCTTTTTCAAAATTGTTATGAGTATGTATGCATATTTAGTATTCCATGAATTTTACATTCAGTTTGTCAACTTCTCTGAAGAGTGGTGGGGGTATTGATTGGCACTGCACTTCCTTTACGTATTAATTTGAGAAAGAGCAACATCTTTGTAATAATACGCCTCCTTTCAATGACCACAATATCTCACCATTTATTGGCATCTTATTTTATGTCCTTCAAAAACATTTCTTGATTTTCCATATAAACATATTCTACTCTTTGTTATATTTCTTTCTTGTTACTTCATTGTCTTTATTGCTGTCATAATTGGCGTTTTTAAAATGGTAATGGCTCATGTATATGAGAGCCATTGGTTTTGGTTTGTTGATACGATATCAGACTTACTTTCAGACTAGCTTATGTACTTCCAATAGTTTACCATTCATCAATATGTTGGAGAAGGCAATGGCACCCCACTCCACTACTCTTACCTGGAAAATCCCATGGACAGAGGAGCCTGGTGGGCTACAGTCCATGGAGTTGCTAGGAGTTGGACATGACTGAACGACTTCACTTTCACTTTTCACTTTCACACATTGGAGAAGGAAATGGCAACCCACTCCAGTGTTCTTGCCTGGAGAATCCCAGGGACGGGGGAGCCTGGTGGGCTGCCATCTATGGGGTTGCACAGAGTCATACACGACTGAAGTGACTTAGCAGCAGCAGCTGCAGCATTAATATGTGTTTTTCAGGTGAATAGCTATATTATCTGTAAATAATTGCATTTTTCTAATCATTATACCTTTTATTTCTTATTTTTGACTTCTTTCCTTACTCTAGTACAACTGGAATATTAGCCAATGACAGCCAATGTTCTTCTTTTATTCCTGGTTTTACTTGCAATTCGGTGAATGTTTCACTGTTAAGTGTAATCTTTACTAGCTATTTCCAGTAAACAACTTCCATCAGACTGAGAAAATTTTCTTTTATATCTGGTTAGATATTAGTTGTGTGTATGTGTATTTTAATCATGAATGGTCACTGAATTTTGAATTTCTATAGTCCTTTCTTTTACCTGCTTGTAATTTGTTTCCTGGGTGGAATACTTTCTTTACTTTTTCTGGTGATAGCATTAGATTCATTTTATATATCCTGGTCTTAATGCTTCATTAGCTCTGCTTTATCAGACCAAGTTCTATGTTTTGAGTGGATTTCCTTGGTCTCTCATTCTTGGAGCTTTTTTCTGTGGACAGTCAGCTGTCTCTGTATACAAAGCTTTTTTGTATACAAAGTATGTGCTCAGTCACTTCAGTTGTGTCCAACTCTTTGCGATCCCTTGGACTGTAGCCCACCAGGTTCTTCTGTCCATGGAATTTTCCAGGCAAGAATACTGGAGTGGGTTGCCATTTCCTTCTCCAGGGGATCTTCTTGACCCAGGGATTGAATCTGTGTCTCTTGTCTCTCCTGCATTGGCAGGCGAGTTATTTACCACTGTGCCAACCTTTCTGCAGGGAAAAGAAAAGCTAATATGAAGATTGGGCTCCATAAGGCTTTAAGCAAATGCTGGAAAGGGCAAGATGCCCTGGTGGGATATCTTGGCGCCTGGTCTGAGCTTAACACTTCCTATCCCTCTCTCTTAAGTACTGCTCCTCTTGGAAACAGATACTTGTTGCTTCTCTTGTCACAGAATACTGCCCTAAAATAAACTGTGTGCATATGTGTGAGCATCTGTGTATGTGTTTCTAAGGGGTCATAGGCCAAGTACTTTTGAAGACAATAACCCAATCGAGCATCTTCTGATTGCCCCTTGGCCTCCTCCAGCTTCTGGTTTTACTACTTCTTAGCATGAAACCACATTTGGTGTTGCTATTCCTTTTTCTAATGTGACACTCCCTTGGGCTTCTATACATGTTTGGTGCTGCTCATTTCAGTTCAGTTGCTCAGTTGTCTCTGACTCTTTGAGACCCCATGGACAGCAGCATGCCAAGCCTCCCTGTCCATCACCAATTCCCGGAATTTACTCAAACTCATGTCTATTGAGTTGGTAATGCCATCCAACCATCTCATCCTCTGTCATCCCCTTCTCCTCCCGCCTTCAATCTTTCCCAGCATCAGGGTCTTTTCCAATGAGTCAGCTCTTCACATCAGGTGGACAAAGTATTGGAGTTTCAGCTTCAGCACCAGTCCTTCCAATGAACACCCAGGGCTGATCTCCTTTAGGATGGACTGGTTGGATCTCCTTGCAGTCCAAGGGACTCTCAAGAGTCTTCTCCAACACCACAGTTCAAAAGCATCAATTCTTTGGCACTCAGCTTTCTTTATAGTCCAACTCTCACATACATACATGACTACTGGAAAAACCATAGCTTTGACTAGATGGACCTTTGTTGGCAAAGTAATGTCTCTGCTTTTTAATATGCTGTCTAGGTTGGTCATAACTTTTCTTCCAAAGAGCAAGTGTCTTTTAATTTCATGGCTGCAGTCATCATCTGCAGTGATTTTGGAACCCCCCAAAATAAAGTCTGTCACTGTTTCCATTGTTTCCCCATCTATTTCCCATGTGCTGCTATTTACCTCTTAAAAATCTGATTCCCTTTATTTTAAGTAATTCAGAGATTCATCACAATTTTAAAAAAAGCTTCTTTCTTTTATTAGGGTGAGTGTGATTATATAAACACATACACACACACATAAACACACTTTCATTTCTAGAGTTCACTGTAAGATGACAGAGTTCATTGCATGCTTAGCCTGCTATTTTGAAATCAGAACATTGTATATTTGTTCACTGGGAACTTTTCCTAAACTTGAACCTGATGTCTTAAATTTTACAAATTAAGTGAATGAGTAGTAAGAGCAATATCAAATGTGACTTGATCTCAAAATGGCCTCTGTCTTAATCTAAATATGGGAGTGGAGGTTAACCAGTTTAAAAGCTATCTGAGGATTTTTATGTTTGGGACCCCATTTATTACTTCTGTGACCTTGAATAAGTTGTTCCTTATCTCTGAACCTCTGTCATGTTGTTGTGAGGGTCAGGTAGAAAAGTTTACGTAAAAATAATTTACAATTGGCTAAACACTGTGCATGGAAATGATCATCATTTGCTTTACCCCATTATCTTTGATTTCCCACCCGGCAGACCTGAATTTTAAGTTGTTCACTTGCCAATATATCTTGCCCACTTATCGGAAAATATATTTGATGGAAATATTTCCATGCTTTTCCCCAAAGTTAGTAACATATTGTTTTGAATATATACTTTATGTTGACTGAGAGAAAGAGTAGTACTGTGGATTTTATTATGGATTTTAGGATCAGGCAGATGTGAGCACTAATCTTCACTTCTTTTCTTCCTAAAGCCTTTATTGAAACAATCACAGCTCCATGGCTATTGCACGCAACTGTGGATTCCTTGACACTGTTATTTCTGCAATAACTTCAGCTGACTAGAAGGATTAGGAGAACATCTCTGTGTCTCATTAAATTCCTGTATTGGAAAGGCTGGTGGAGTTGATTAGGACTGCCTCAAAGAAGATTATTAGAATATCCTGACAAGAAGAATTTTCTGGACTTTCATTGCACAAGATGTCAATTCTTTTTATTGAATCTCTCCTTCCATCTTGCTAAATTACTAGTGCGGTTTCACATTGGTCCAAATTTACTAAGGATTTATCAGATCCCCCATCCCAAAAATGTATCCTAGATTCCTGCTCTATATGCATCAATTCTTTTTTTCAGCATGACTTTGTGTTAATCTTTATCAGACTGTTAGACACTACAGAGCTGAGTCCTTGTCTCTATTGAGGTCATGAAGCCTGGATACAAAGAGCTTCATGTGGTAACATCATAACATTTCTCCAGTGCAAGGAAATTTTAGACACATCACCTTTCAATTTTTATCACTGTGGAGTATTATTTGTTTATTATATAAGTTTATTAACATAAATCTCACAAATAGAACATCCTTTTACTGATTCAGTGATAATACCAGCTAAGTGGAAAAGGTGGCTGTATGTGATAGGATTTTTCTTTGTTATGCCTTGTAGTTTATAGAAAAAGTTATAAGATTATTTGGCATTAAGTATTAAAGAAATAAAAACCAGTGTATTGAAAAACTTGTTTTTGTCTTTTTTGCTATTCTTCTGTGTGTGGATTAGAAGCATTTTTTATGGAAATTATGTTTCGTTGTCCTCCTAAAATACCAAAATCATTTTCTTATGACCATTGGTGCTATCATATCTGTTAAAGAGTCTGTGAATACAAGCAGTACTCAGCATATAGAAACCTAGAGCATCAAATAACCCTGTGCTTTATTGGACATTCCCAGGGGCAACCCCATGACCTCTGACCCTGTGAACAGAACTTGTCATTCAAAGGAAAAACAATGTCTATCATTAATCACTCAGAAGTTAAGATCTTGAACTCAGATAATTTAATCCTAATGTATGGGAGTTACAATATAAAAGACCCACAGATTCAATATGGAACCTAATAGTCTCTATTGCTCACTGGAAAGCTGAGTGGTTCCTTGAAATTGTGTCCAGAACATGGGACTTGGAGAGGTCATACCACCCACAAGCTATGTAACCTCCTCGAAGGAAATTCATGTGAACGTTTCAAAGGAAGACACTCCCTTTCTTAACAGTTTATTAGAATTCTTGCAACAGTTGAGAAATACATGTGAAGTCACTTTCTAAATGACTGTTAAAATTGCCTTATATTTACCTCTTTATTAGCTTCCAGAGAAATTCAGGAAGTATATGCTTCTCCAATATCAGAGCAGGTTGGAACCACCTGGGCACCCAAAGCTTTTGACATGATGGGAGTATTGTCTGTGAACTGGAAGAATCCAGTATTTCTTCTAGACTCCAGTGTTTCTTTGTCTCTCAGCAAAAATGTTTTCGTTGCTCCTCCTCCATGGTGATAATTTGGGGAATTTGTCCACCTTGTTTCTACCATACGTGCCACTTCTTACCTCTAATTGCCCACCCTCCTTGTCTCTGGTTCTTTGATTCTCATTACTCATAGTTTATTCTACTCAAAAATTTATCTCAGCAAGACCTACCCTGTGCATCTTTCAGCTTCCATTCCCATTACCAATGAAGCAGTTATTTCTTAGCTCACAATCAAGAAAAAGAAACATGTTTAATGCTTCATTTCTTCAATGTAGAAAACCATTTCTGAACATAATATTCTGCAAGCTCCTAGCCGCGGATATGGATGCAGGCAGAAAATTCATCTTGTAATGGTTACATAACTATGTGTTGTTTCCTTATCTGCCATTAGTCGAGCAACCCAGGTCAAAGCTTATAAATTTGTTTTTGAAAGCACCTAAAACCAGGAGAAACAACTATTCAACTCCTTTGTGGTTACTTTCAACTTCTTGACATTTTTCAAACACAGTAGCAGCTGAGTCATGCAAAGTGCTGCCTTCCAAGGGGACACATTTGGGGCGTGTTGAAATCACACGCCAAAGCTTCACTTGCCACTGCAGACCATGGGCTCTTGGCATTCATGGTGAGATTTAAGCTGAAGTCTTAGAGCTTTCCACTTGTTCCAAGGCCACAGCCAAACGTCATGCATCCTACATTGCCTGCGAGGTTGTTGGGGCAACCCAAAGTCTCCATGTTCTGGATGCAGGGAGCATAAGTTCTTCCGAGTAACTTTCTATTAATAAGCATTTATAGTAGGGCTGCATATGGTAATGGGCTTCCCAGGTGGCTCAGTGGTAAACAATTCACCCATCAAGTAGGAGACATGTGTTTGATCACTGGGTCAGGAGGATACCCTGGAGAAGGAAATGGCAACATACCCCAATATTCTTGCCTGGGAAATCCCATGCACAGAGGAGCTACGGTCCATGGGGTTGCAAAAAGTTGGATAAGACTTAGTGACTAAAGAACAACATTTGGTAATAAGAGAAGGTAACAGGAAAAATCAGGACTTCTGGTACCAGGATGGATCCATAGAGGTGGAGCTCAGAGTCCACTTGGCACCAATGACTTCACTAGAGACCTTGCTAACTCGTCTCTGCCAGCTTCAATGCATAGATCCTATTATACTCTCTGCCACTCCTACAAGCCACCTACCCATTCCTGTCTCCTTTCCTGTGGTTCTTCCCACTTCTTTTTTCTGCTTACCAAATGATCCATTCATATCTTGACACTGCTTTTCATTTAAGGCAGCTTTACAGGTCAGTGGAGAGTTTATGGATAAGTTGCCCTGAAATGGAACACCATCAGTGAGTCCAGGAGCTGGGGCTGAGGTTAACCAGTGGAAAGAGAAGTGTTTGATCAGATCCAGGACTACTATCATTGACAAAAAAAAAGAGTGTGGTGACATCTCTTTAAATGGCCATTCCCTATGTCCTGGTCCGACCATGATAGTCACCGCACCCTGGGCCACCATGACAGATTTCTCCTTTCCCTCCCCTCTCACCATGGCCCTTTCCTCACGTAGAAGTCAGTAACATATATTTAAAACAGTTCAAACCATGTCATTTGTCATTGAAAATACTCCATTATGAATCAAATATAACTTCTAGGTCTGGAAGATCCCACATCTCTTCCTAAGCTACTTACCGAGTCTTATCTCTCACTACTCTGCCCCACTCTCCACCCTGCTCCAGCCACAGCAGCTACCTAGTGTTCCTCAGAACACCAAGCACTCTCTTCTCTCAAGACATTTTCACTCAATGTTCTCTTTCCTTAGCCTGTTCCTTTCTCAGGGCTTTTTTTTTCAGAGAAGTCTTTGGTGCTTTATCTAATTATGACCCTTCATCCCATCATTATCTCCTTGATCTCTTTTTATTGTATATCACCTTGTTTTTTGACTGCCTTCTCTACTACAAGTTAAACTCCATTATGGCAAGGAAATTATTAGTTTGATTTACTCCTATATCCAAATATCTACAATAATGCTTGGCACATAGTAGGTGCTCAATAAACATTTGTCAATAAATGTATACATGAATGAGTTAAGAGGTACCATAGGCATGAAAGAATCATGAAAGAGCATGTCTAGAACAAGACTACCAGAGGAGATGAATGAATAATTTTAACTGTAGTGAAAAATTCTAAGATTTGGGCAAGCAAAGAGCTCTACCATGTTTTCTTTGGGCAGATGGGAAACGCTTGATTTATTTTTTTGAGACCTGAAACCTAGAAAAATGGCATTTTAAGTGAGGAGCCTCTGCACAGATCAGAAGGAAAGAGAAAGCATAACACATTTGGGGCAACTTTTTGTCATGACTTCAGCTTCAAATTTGCACCCAGTAATCCAATACAGGGACCTCAGCTTATCCTTAAATCTTCTTCTTTCCCAGGCCCAGCATTCACTTGCTCAGCAGACCCTGCTGGTTTGTATGAAGGTAATGGTATGAGAATGAATTGGGAAACTCAAGGAGATGCTAGTGTGCTGGGACCATTCAGCAGGGTCTGTTGTTGTTTAGTCACTAAGTTGTGTCCGACTCTTTTGCTACCCTATGGACTGTAGCCCACCAGTCTCCTCTGTCCATGGGATTTCCCAGGCAATAATACTTTTCCTCCTCCAGGGGATCTTCCTGGCCCAGGGATCGAATCTGCATCTCCTGCATTGCAGGCAGATTTGGATAATTCACAGAACTAGGCATTAGAGGGAGAAGGGATTTGATTGGGACACAATGGTTATTGTTTGATGTTCTCAGATAGAGCCCCTGGTTGAGCTCCCTGTATTATATATGTATTACACTTCCACTAGCTATGTAAGGGTTTCTTACATGAGAAAGACAGAGTCTGGGACAGAGAAGAGAGGAGAAAAGATAATATGGAAATAAAAGAACCAGAAAAAGAAAATAGCTACTTCCATGTGATTATGGATGTGGAAGTATACCTGAATTGGTGCACATTACATCAATCTTCCACAACACAAAATAAAAAAGCTGTATTTTAATTCCGTGAATATGAAAATCAAGCTGCATAAGAATCATCTCTGACAAGAAAAAGAAAACCCTGGAAACTCCAAGCTTGCAGGTCTTTTGGTGCAGCAACTCCCCTGTGTCTAGTGCAGTGATGTGCTTCATAAAATGATTTGATAATAATGCTAGAGGGCAGGTGTCATGCCTGTTCAAACCACTTAGCCCATAAACAAGAAGATAACTAAATGCTTTAATGAGGAGGAAAGGAAAGAGAAGATAAGAGTTTGTGCTTAAGAGAATTAGGATTTAACCACTTGCTGCATATTTATAAACATCTAATCATATTCATGGCTTTCCCTGGTGGCTCAGTGATAAAGAACACACCTGCCAAACAGGAGACATGGGTTTGATTGCAGGTTCAGGAAGATTCCCTGGAGAGGGAAATGGCAACCCACTCCAGTATGCTTGCCTGGGGAATGCTATGGATGGAGAAGGGTGGTGGGCTACAGTCCATGGGGTCACAAAGAGTTGAGTACAACTTAACAACTGAGCATGTACACACAGAATCATATGTGCATGCACACACACACATACACACACAAATACACTCACGGTACCACACTTCTTGATTTAGTTTATCAGCTGAATGTTCAACTTTAATTTATAAGGTATTAGAGGCTCTCTATGACTCTCAGAGGAAATTCCTTCTATAATGAGCAAAAAAAAAAAAAAATTTTATCCTGTAAACCATTATATGAACAGAGACTAAAATCTGTTAGAGAACTGTATGAAGACAGAATCCTGATCAATAATTTTTATATTGACAATCCTAACAATGCTCAACAAAAGACCAAAATGTTTTGTGGCATGCTAGACAAGTTCAATATAAATGGATGCATATATTACAAATGCAGAAAAAAATGCACATTAGTATATTGAGAGTATTGAAAGGTATATTAAAGTTAAATATACTGAAAAGAAAATACTGATTCAGACATTTTAGCAATTAATTAGTAGAAAACTGTATTTATATAGAATGTATGTTCCATGAGGTCAGGAACCACATCTGTTTACATACCACTGCATCAGCACATAGTATAGAACCTTGTACAAAACAATCAACAAATATGTAAATTAATCTAGCCTTGATTATCCTAGGAGCTATGGTATTAGCAAGAAAAATGCTAAGCTTTTTGGTTAATTTTAAAACTAAAATGTAAGAGCAAGACAAACATATAGATCATAAGCAAATGTGTCATTTATCATTTATCATTCATTCACACATACTTCATTCTGGAAAGTATTTAAGAAGTCTTTTTTAAAGATTTTTTAATGTGGACCATTTTCAAAGAGTTTATTGAACATGTTACAAGATTGCTTCTGTTTTATGTTTTGGCTTTTTGACCCCGAGGCATGTGGGGTCTCATCTCCCTGACCAGGGATTGAACCCACGCTGTCTGCGTTTGAAAGTGAAGTCTTAACTACTGGATCAGCAGGAAAGTCCCAAGAGATCTTTAAAACTATGAAACAGGAAAGATACATGCAGAAATTGGGAGGATAAAATGAAAGTAGAATAATAGAATAAAAGGTAGAGAGTAGAGTTTGTATTCAAAGTGTATGCCTTATAAGTCTGGGCCTTTGTCAAGAATGCCAGTGGGGTTCTGTCTTAAAGGGCAATGCCAAGAGAAACAAAGCAGGCACATAAAGCCCTTAGCACCATAGTCATAAATACAGCAGGTCACCATCCGGTTTCTGCTCTGATTCACGGGGCAAATCCATCATTTAATTTCTTGGAGAAATACACTACAAAAATGTATTATCAAGACAGCTATTTATTTTCTTTCAAAGCGAAGTGATTACATAAAATCCTGATACTTTGTGCTGATTCCTGTTTGGTTCTCTAAATGAGTAATAAACAAATTTTTTAAAATTGAAGCTTAACCTTATTACAGTTTTCAAGGTTTGTAATAGAGGAAAATGTGTAGGGAGCAATTTAGATGACCATATACTTACTTATATATAAAGTTCAGGCAATAGAAAGAAGCACCACTGGTGTAATTAACCTGTGAAATTCCTTAGCCAACATGCGCTCATATTCTATATGAAAGTCATATAGAGGATTTGTAATGGTCAAGGTGAAAAGAAACTACAAGTGATAACAAGGAAGGACTGTGGCCTGAGATTTTATTACTGACACTGCAATTAGACTTGAATATGGGCACAGGCAGCCTGCAGAGAGGCAGAGAGAATGAGGGCCAGAGAGACTGAATCATTTGTGCCTGGCAGAGGAAATGAAAACACAATTGGAGAAGTGAGATGTGGAGTGAAGACATTCTCTTCCCGGAGTAGCTTCTGGGATTCTATTCTGTAATCTAGAGCTGGCTCAAATTATACAGAGCTATCTACTGAACTCAGACAAGGGATAAAAGTGGGGAAATGCAAAACCCATCATTGCTTTTCACTTGAACTGCCGGGTACCTGGATTTATATGTCTTGCCATACTTCTGTATTCTGAAGGACAGTGAAACAAATGATCCGGGCCAAGTGTGAAACTTGGGAGAGGAGCGTAGTCCTTAGACGGTTTGAAAAGGAAAATCCCACTGCTGGGCATACACACTGAGGAAACCAGAAGGGAAAGAGACACGTGTACCCCAGTGTTCATCGCAGCACTGTTTATAATAGCCAGGACATGGAAGCAACCTAGATGTCCATCAGCAGATGAATGGATAAGAAAGCTATGGTACATATACACAATGGAGTATTACTCAGCCATTAAAAAGAAAACATTTGAATCAGTTCTAATGAGGTGGATGAAACTGGAGCCTATTATACAGAGTGAAGTAAGCCAGAAAGAAAAACACCAATACAGTATAATAACGCATGTATATGGAATTTAGAAAGATGGTAACAATAACCCTGTGTATGAGACAGCAAAAGAGACACTGATGTATAGAACAGTCTTATGGACTCCATGGGAGAGGGAGAGGGTGGGAAGATTTGGGAGAATGGCATTGAAACATGTAAAATATCATGTATGAAACGAGATGCCAGTCCAGGTTCGATGCACGATACTGGATGCTTGGGGCTAGTGCACTGGGACAACCCAGAGGGATGGTATGGGGAGGGAGGAGGGTTCAGGATGGGGAACACATGTATACCTGTGGCGGATTCATTTTGATATTTGGCAAAACTAATACAATTATGTAAAGTTTAAAAATAAAATAAAATTAAAAACAATAATAATAAATGGAATTCTCACTGAAAGCCTGTCCTCCTTGGCCTTTCTCCTTTTCTCTTCCAAACTGAGATTTATTGTATTTCTTTGCATATTTGAGGTTTGCTCTAGACTTGACTTCAGAATCAGTTATCTATTTCAAATAAACATTTAAGGAACTTTTCACACATTTTCTCAGTCATTTCTTCTAGTTCTTTGAATCTTATTCTTAAAAAAAAATCTAAAACTCAGATTCTTATACTAAGTGAGGTAAGTCAGACAGGGCTTTAGATGAGTATCATATGATATCACTTATATGTGAAATCTAAAAAAATATGGTACAAATGAATTTATTTACAAAACAGAAACAGATTCACAGACTTAGGAAACAAACTTATCGTTGCCAAAGGGGAAAGGTGGTGGGTGAATAAATTAGGAGATTGAGATTAATGGATACTCACTACTATATAAAAAGTAGATAATCAACAAGGATCTACTGAATAGTAGAGGGAACTATGTTCAATACTCTGTAATAATCTATATGGGAAAAGAATATGAAAGAGAATAGATATATGTGTATATATATAAAACAATCAATTTTCTGTATATCTGAAACTAACACAATGTTGTAAATCAGCTACACTTCAATTTAATAAAAAATTAAAGGTAAATAATTTTTTAAAGAATAAAAAATTAAAGCTCAGTTATTCAGAATGTGTATGGACATAAGAAATGTTTCTGTAATTCAACTGCTCTTGTGTAAAAATACTCCAGGAGAAACTTTGCTCTACACTTCGCTTTCATTTATTGCCTGCTTAAATCGTGCTCTTATGTGGATTATATAATTTTTATCCTCTCCACAAACATTATAGGTTGATTATTATTATTTTATCTGTTTACAGATGGGGAAGAGGCTATACCAATTAATTACTTTCCCAGGTGGCACAGTGGTAAAGAATCTGCCTGCCAATGCAGGAGATGTGAGTTCCATCCCTGAATTGGGAAGATCTTCTGGAGTAGGAAATGGAAATCCACTCCAGTATTCTTGCCTAGAAAATTCCGTGGACAGAGGAGCCTGGTGGGCTAAAGTCCAGGGGATTGCAAAGAGTCAGATGGAACTGAGTGCATGCACACACACAAACACACCAATTTCTCACATTAAGTTGTACCCTGAGAATCTGAACCCAGCCTGATACCCAATCCACATTCTTAACCATCAAGTGACAGTTTTTACATTATGTTTCAGCTCTCTATAATAAACAAAATGCATACCCTTGGAAGACACTTACTTAATTCACTCATATAGTAAAGAGTAGCCAATTTTGAATTAGGAGTCGAGATACATAGGTTCTATTCATGACACTAGCTATGTGAATTTAATCAAGTTAATTCACCTCTTTGACCCTCAAATGAAAAATTTCAGGACTCAGAAAACCTGATTGAATTGAGGTACATGTAAGTCCTTTCATATTTTGACATTCTTTGTTTTCCAACTAGATGCCTGAGATAATTTCATCCTTTCCATTATGTAACTCCTGTGAATGACGTGTCCAATTGGACAGAAATTCAAACTGCAGCATTTCAGTAGTAAAGCTCCATGAATTCAATATTATGAGTAATAATAATATGTGGTACAGTTATCACAGTAACTAGCAAGATTATTTTAACATACCACTTGGCAGATTTTCTTTTCTTAATTGACACTTTTGAATTGTGATGCTAGAGAAGACTCTTGAGAGTCCCTTGGACTACAATGAGATCTAACCAGTCAATCCTAAAGGAAATCAAGCCTGAAAATTCATTGAAAGTACTGATGCTGAAGCTCCAATACTTTGGCCAGGTGATGAGAAGAGCTGACTCTTTGGAGAAGACCCTGATGCTGGAAAAGACTGAGGGCAGGAGGAGAAAGGGGCAACAGAGGATGAGATGGTTGGATGGCATCACTGACTCAATGAACATGAGTTTGAGCAAACTCCAGGAGATAGTGAAGGACAGGGAAACCCGGCATGCTGCAATACATGGGGTCACAGAGTCCGACACAACTTAGTAACTAAACAACGACAACCACCACTTGGCAGATTTTCTTTTCTTAAGTTTTTTTGTGACATTTCATTTTTCATGTGGCTTACAAAGAATCAAAGTTTATAGAATTGATTCATAAAAAATCAATACTTTGTTGTGACAAACACTTATAAATTGATGTGTGTCTGTTTGTTTTATTACTAGTACACCAGAGTTGAAAACACCAGGGCCTCCCACTGCCAACAGTTACTTTGCAGAGGTACTGGGGAAGGCACGGAGTACATGGCCTCGTTTCAGGGGAAATGTGTCCGTGGTTATTTTGTAAGCTAATGTGAGTTTGTGCCTCAGCATTGAGTCTGTCATTGACTATCTGTGACTCAGAAAATGCTTGTTTCCATTTTTGCTTTTTTACTGACTTAAGGTATGCTTCCTGGGTAGCTCAGCTGGTAAAGAATCCACCTGGAATGCAGGAGACTCTGGTTTGATTCCTGGGTTGGCAAGTTCCCCCAGAGAAGGGATAGACTACCCACTCCAGTATTCTTGGGCTTTCCTGGTAGCTCAGACAGTAAAGAATCCACTTGCAGTGTGGGAGAATTGGGTTCAATCCCTGGGTTGGGAAGATCCCCTAGAGGAGGGCATGGCAACCCACTCCAGTATTCTTGCCTGGAGACTCCCTATGGACAGAGGAGCCTGGAGGGCTATAGTCCATGGGGTCGCAGAGTCAAACACGACTGAGCAGCTAAGCACAATGTGTGACCTTAATCTTTTTTTTTATTCAAATAGTTTTTATTTAGTAATCATCAGTATAATTATGTTAATAATGTAGCATTTACTTTTTAAAATTTATTTAATTAGAGGCTAATTACTTTACAATATTGTAGTGGTTTTTGCCATACATTGACATGAATCAGCCATGGGTTTGCATGTGTTCCTCATCCTGAACCCCCCTCCCACCTGACCTTAATCTTTTAACCTCTTTTAATCCTTTTAACCCATCTTTTAACCCTTATTCTCCAGGCAAGAATACTGGAGTGGGTTGCCTTGCCCTCCTCCAGGGGGTCTTCCCAACCCATGGATCGAACTCACTCCAGTACTCTTGCCTGGAGAATTTCATGGACAGAGGAGCCTGGCAGGCTACAGTCCATGTGGCTGCAAATAGTCAGACACAACTGAGCAACTAACACACACATAGCCAAGAAGATGAGTGAAACCCAAACAGGATAACACAAAGAAATTCATACCACAGCACATGATAATTAAACTTTTTAAAAATGAAAAATAAAAATTTGAGATAAAAATACAGAGAGAAACAGTTCATTGCCCTCAGAGAAATACCAGTTCAAAAGACAAAAGATATCTTGTCAGAAACCATGAAAACCAGAAAAAAGTGACACAACATTAATCAAGGGCTAAAAGTAAAGAACTGGCAGCCATGAAGTCTGTATCTGGCAAAAAATGTCCCTCAAGAATGAGAGAAAATAAAATCATTTTCTGAGAAAATCTAAGAGAATTTGTTTCTAACAGACACATCCTTAAAGATTTGATGAAGGGAATTCTTCAAACAGACAGAAAATGATTTAATTTTAAAAAAAGAAAAGACATCTTAGAGCATCAGAAAGCAAGCAAGCACAGAGAGGAAAGAAATACAGGTGCATAAGACAATGAACTATCCTTTTCTCACAAGTTTTGCAAGTGTTGTTTATTGTGGTTTAGTCGCTAAATGAAAGTGTTAGTCACTCAGTCGTGTCTGACTCTTTGTGACCCCCACGGACTATAGCCTGCCAGTCTCCTCTATTCATAGAATTTTCCAGGCAAGAATACTAGAGTGGGTTGCCATTTCCTTCTCCAGAAGTTCTTCCCGACCCAAGGACTGAACTTGAGTCTCCTAAATTGCAGGCACATTCTTTACTATCTGAGCCACCAGGGAAGCTAAGTTGTGTCCGACTCTTTTGCCACCCTCATGGACTGTGGCCTGCCAGGCCCTTCTGTCCATGGGATTTCCTACGCAAGAATACTGGAGTGAGTTGACATTTCCTTCTCGGAGGGTAGGCTTCCCTCGTGGCTCAGCTGGTAAAGAATCTACTTGCAATGCAGGGGACCTGGGTTTGATCCCTGGGTTGGGAAGATCCCCTGGAGAAGGGAAAGGCTACCCAGTCCAGTATTCTGGCCTGGAGAATTCCAAGGTCACAGACATGACTAAGCGACTTGCACTTTCACTTCACTTTCACTTTCTCCAGGGGATCTTCCCAACCCAGAGATTGAACCTACATCTACATTGGCAGGCAGATTCTTTACCACTGAGCCAACTGGGGAGCCCCTTTATAAGTTTTAATGGTTAAAACAAAAATTCTAACACCATCTGATACCCAAGGCAATGATATTTAAGAGCTGGGGGGATAAAGGAACTTAAATGGAAATATTTCCACACTTCATTTAAAGCAGTAAATGTTGAATTAAAGAGACTATGATAAGTTCCACATTTATATTATAATCTTCAGAGCAACCACTATGAAAATTATACAAAGAGACACACTCAAAATTACTGAGTTAATCAAGATAAAATTCTAAAAACATGTTCAGATAACCTATAGGAAGCAAGAAAAATAAAACAAAGGAAGAAAGACCGGAGGAAACACACAGAAAAATAAATAATAAATTGGCATACTTGAGTGCTAACATATCATTCATTACTTTAAATGCAAACAACCTAAATACCACCCCCAAAAGATGGGAGGAAGTACAGGTAGTAGAGTGGAGAGTGAGTGGGTGGGAGATACTTGCGGCTATATTAAGACAACACAAGAAATCCTTGTAGTATAGCATTGGAACTGTTCAGTACCTAGACCTACACAGGTGAAAAAAATTGTGCAAAATTTAACACACACACACATACACATGATTGCAAGTATGTTAGGGGAAACCTGAATCATAGAGGTGGATTTTATCAATGTCAATATCACTGTTGTGGTTTTATGTATATTTTTGGTAAATATTTCCACTGCATTGGAGGAAATTGGGCAACGTGTACAAGAGACTTTCTGTATAATTCCTTATAATTGCATGTGATTCCACAACTAGCTAAATAAAAATGTCAGTTAGAAAAAAAGAATGTAAATTACATTTTATAATTTTATTACATTGTAACATATTGCAAAACTTGGAAGAAAGTTATGACCAACCTAGATAGCATATTGAAAAGCAGAGACATTACTTTGCCAACAAAAGTCCGTCTAGTCAAGGCTATGCTTTTTCCAGCGTTCATGTATGGATGCGAGAGTTGGACTGTGAAGAAAGCTGAGCGCTGAAGAATTGATGCTTTTGAACTGTGGTGTTGGAGAAGACTCTTGAGAGTCCCTTGGATTGCAAGGAGATCCAACCAGTCCATTCTAAAGGAGATCAGCCCTGGGTGTTCTTTAGAAAGAATGATGTTAAAGCTGAAACTCCAGTACTTTGGCCAACTCATGCGAAGAGCTGACTCATTGGAAAAGACCCTGATGCTGGGAGGGATTGAGGGCAGGAGAAGGGGACGACAGAGGATAAGATGGCTGGATGGCATCGAGATGACTCGATGGACGTGAATCTGAGTGAACTCCGGGAGATTGTGATGGATAGGGAGGCCTGGCGTGCTGCGATTCATGGGGTCGCAAAGAGTTGGACAGGATTGAGCGATTAATCTGATCTGATCTGATTGCAAAACATCTGTGCTTAAAAAATTTTGTTGTATTCCATTGCGTGTGTGCATGCTAAGTTGCTTCAGTTGTGTCTGATTCTTTGTGACCCTATGGACTGTAGCCTGTCAGGCTCCCCTGTCCTTGGGATTCTCCAGGCAAGAATACTGGAGTGGGTTGCCATGCTCTCCTCCAGGGGATCTTCCTGCCCCAGGGATCTAACCTGAGTCTCTTATGTCTCCTGCACTGACAAGTGATTCTTTACCTCTAGCGCCACCTGGGAAATCCCTGTATTCCATTAATTTGTATCAGTTTATCAAATAATGAAAACAAGGATAAACTCATGTTTTCTGCCCTAGACATGGAATAAACTTTTGGCATTTGGAGAAAAAAGGAACAGGGTATTCTCAAGTTTTCTATGAACACTTTGAGATAATGGCCCACTGTGGACCCATGATTTGAGAATAGTTGTCTAATTTTCACCACCAATTTTAACTCTTTTCTTAATGCAGAAATGAGCAAGTGTCTTCAAAGGGAAGAATGACTTGCCCCAGGGGAGAAAAAGTCTCATAAATCTCCAACAAAATGGTTTGAAATTCTCTTTTATTGCCCCCCCCAAAAAAGAGAGTTCCCTTAAATTAAACAGCAGGAAGAAAGAAAAGACAGTTTGCCCTCTGTTGAGATTAAATCTTTATTGCCATTGACTTTTCAAATTTGAACTTTGCCCATTATTTGTATTTATTTTCAAGTTTTTTCTTAGCCTTCAGACGTAATTGATTTAAGAGAGGTACTGTAAGTTATTGGGTAGAGGCCTACATAACAGAGGAGTACCTATTTTGAACCCAACACTACAGTATGTTATATACAAGTAGGCAGAAAGTCATTTTCTATTTCCTTGATCGAATCAACAAATGGTGTGCAGCAACTTTAACAGATGTGACTAGATTGCAATCAGATTTTGCTACGCCCAAAATGCATTGAATGTGCAAAAACACATCAAATGAGTCTCGTATCTTTGAATATCAAAGAAGCGGGTCCTGTGTCTCTACATTTTTTTATTGTCTTTGCAAAATGAGATGAGTTCACAGTAGACTCTCTTTTGTCTGGAATCTCCACGAACAGGCTATTATTATCTCAGAGTGGGACTGAAGCCCAGGCTGTCCAGTTCAGTCTTCTAGTCTAAACTTCATCTGTTCTGTGTTCACAGCATACTTGCAAATTCTGAACCTTGTGGCAGTGATCTTAAAGAGATTAAAAGACTGAAAAGAGCATAAAACTAATTAGCAATAATTCAATGCAATCACTGTCTTATACAACAGGGCTTCATAAGATCCTTGCTTACGTTCAGTTGCCCTTCAGCGCTGTATTTCCATTTGAGCAAAACTGTTTACTGCCCTGACCATACCTTCTTAGAGACTCACAGATGAGGTTTTTTTATTTCCCTGGAAACATGCAATTTTAAAATATTTTTAATATGTCTTTTTGCCTCTTATCTTGTCCTTGCATCAGGATGAACCTCCCTCTACTCTACCACTATCTTCTGTCTTCTCACTGGTTCAGCCCAACATTCTGACTAGAGTACAGAATTCATCCTCGGCAACAGTTTTTTTAAGTGATTTTTTTCTTTATTGGTCAAAATGTAGTGGCAGATGAGTGGGAGTCATAGTTATATCTCTGAGCTGTAGTCCAGATGGTTGGGAGTCATAGTTATAGCTCTGAGCTGTAGTCCAAAGATGATGAACTATCTTATGACATATAAGGATTTCGGACACAACATCAATGACAGTCAACATTCAGACTTTTCCTTTAAAAAAAAAAAAAAACAATTGTTGTAAGAACACTTTACAAGAGATCTACCCTCTTAACAAAAATTTAGGTGTTCCATATAGTATTGCTAAGTATAGACATAATGTTGTACATCAGGGCTCTAGAACGTATTCATCTTGCATAACTGAAGCTTTATACCCATTGAGTAACAACTCCCTACCACCCCCAGCCCTTGGCAACCACCACTCTACTCTCTGTTTCTAACCCTCTGACTATTTTAGATACGTCCTCTACACGGAATCATGAAGTGTTTGTCATTTTGTGCTTGGCTTATTTCACTTGCCATAATGTCCTCCCATGGATGGATTTCCTTCTGGTTTTGGGGGTGGAATATGTATAGTCTGTATTTTCTTTATTCATCCATACATAGACATTTAGGTGGTTTCCACTTTTTGGCTTTCAGACTTTCTTGAAATATTTATAGTTACAGAGAACTTACCATCAATGGCCACATTCTGAAAGCATTGTTCACTCCTCTTCATACAACTCTACTAGAAAACACTTTAACTGAGCTAAAATCGTATAAACTCCAGTTCCTCACCCAGCACAATACAAAATAAATCTAAACAATTGTTTATAATTTTGAATGAAAGAGAATGATGCTTTGGGGGAGTAAGAAAAAAATTGATAGAGATATGTGAAAAAATATGATTATTTTTTTAGAAAAAGAATGGCCAAAAATGGTGAATGATGGCTATAACTACACCTCAATTTGTAAGGGAGAAACTGAGAATAACAGAGATTGGTGGAATGGAAGACACATGCCCAATAAAATGGGCAACATTTACTTATCTCCAGCTGTTGACTGCTATAAAGGAGATAGAATTTCTAATCCTTCAAGGGAAATCATAAATCAAGATTTTTAAAGTAAAATTATATGATTTTAATAGTTGGCTGCTAATTTAAGCATTTAAAATTTTTATTTGGGCCAACAATGAATTGGCCAAACATCATACCTCTGTAGACCACTGTCTTGTTACCTGAAGTCTGAATCCTAGACCACACATCAGCCTCTGAGCCACTGAAGACAGACACTGTATCCAGGGATATCTTTTCTTCAAGATCAAAATGTCACCACCTTCATTAAACATTTGGTAGATAAGTGTTCCAAATTTCTGACCATCCTGAATGGCCACCTGACTTGTTCTGATTTACTAAAAAACAAAATAAAACAAACAAACAAAACTTTTGAAGTATGGGAAAACAAACAAATAACACTCAACAAAACAAAACTTTCTGAAGTACAGGATTGGGAGAGGTATAAGAGAAATTCACAGAGGCACTGACTGATTGGACAGGTGGGCATCTTTACTTAGGGACTCCCACTCTGTGTATTTTCAAAAATCATGGCTATTGCTTGAGATGCTCTCCAAATGTTGTTTCTTTCTCATCACACCAATGACATGGTCTGAGTGTTATTTTTTATTGCCTACCTACCTCCTCAGATCATCTTCCCTTTTGAAATCTCTGGCTGTAAATTCGTATCTATTTTGTCTTAGCAAATTTTAAAATATATATTAAAATATATGTTAAAAATCAGAAATGCCATCATTTTATACCTAGATTGCAAATTTGTGTTTTTTGAAGCCATCTATACTTAAAATTCCCTTTTAAGGTGTATTAACACTAAAAGGATCATTTATCCCTAAGTGTTCCAACTGCTTCAACTTCAAAATACAAATATGCTTTCCATAGTAAAAAAAAAAAATAATTCTATCTGTGTATTAGACTTTTAACACACATTATTCTTTCATTTAATTGTGCTAATAACCCCATAAATCAGTTCTTACTATACCAGTTCCTAGACAAGAAAATTGAGGCTTGGAAAGATTGAGTAAACAGCTCCAAATTGAATAATCAATAAGAATGAAAGCCAGGAATTCAAACTTGGGCCATCTGATTTTAAAGTCAGAACTCTTTACACTGTACCAATTGTCTTTACACTTCACCATTTGTCTAATTTTTTTCTTGTTGGTTAGAATTAAGTCCATAGTGTTAATTCCACTCCTTTACCCTTGAGACATTAAGTTGTTATTTGAAGTTTTCTGTGACAAACAGGGTAAGGCATCCCACAATTGTCAGGAGAGTTAAAAATCCTCCAGTACTTTAAACATTTACCTCCATGCAACATGACCCTGATCCTAATCTGTATTGGTTGGAACACACTGGGGATAAGAGAGCGTCTCCAAACCCATGTGTAATTCCACCACAAGTAAATACAATCAGTTATAAACAATGAATACAGGAATTAACACTGTTAGAACTTCAGCCAATCCAGAATTAGGAACTGCTGGTGAAACGTGCAAACAAAGAAATAAAATGACTTAGACATTACCAGCTATCTACTCAACATCCATTTCCTCCCCTTTTACACACAGAACATCAATTTTGTTCATGGAGACAATGAGTTTAAAATAGTTTTTCTAAGCCTTCCTTATAGCTACGCTATGGTCTTGTGACACACTTTATGGCCAATGAGATGTAAGTGGAACTTGCTAAGTGTGACTTCAGGGAAATCTCCCGAAAGAGGGCAGATACACTTAGCCTGCAGATTTTGCCCTGTGCCTTTTTCCTTCCTCTGCCTGGAATGCAGCATGATGCTGAAGGTGGAATGATTGTAACCAGCCAGGCTCCTCTGTCCATGGGATTCTCCAGGCAAGAATACTGGAGTGGGTTGCCATTTCCTTCTCCAGGGATTCTTCCTGCCCCAGGGATTGAACCTGCATCTCTTACACCTCCTGCATTGACAAACAGATTCTTTACCACTGAGCCACCAGGAAAGGCCTTTTTTTTTTTTTTTTAGTTTTGCCACCACGATGCAACAAACTTGAAAATGAAAACCACATGTTAGGTGTGCCTGAAAGTAAAGTCCAAATCTGCGATGGCATTGTGGAGATGATGGTCTGCTTACTTACACATTTCTTGGTATGGGAAAAGCACTAAACCTTTATTTGTAAAATGGGTTTGCAGTTTCAAGCAGCCAAATCTATCTCTAATTTACAACCTGAACATTGCCTGACAAGTATTAGATATGGCTTTTTATATTACCAGAGTAGAAGACCCCACACAGAACTTAGTCATTTTGAATCTCTCTAGGACAATCTGACGGAGAAGGCAATGGCAACCCACTTCAGTACTCTTGCCTGGAAAATCCCATGGACAGAGGAGCCTGGTGGGTGCAATCCATGGGGTCGCTAAGAGTCAGACATGACTGAGCGACTTCACTTTCACTTTTCACCTTCATGCCCTGGAGAAGGACACGGCAACCCACTCCAGTGTTCTTGCCTGGAGAATCCCAGGGACGGGGGAGCCTGGTGGGCTGCTGTCTCTGGGGTCGCACAGAGTTGGACACGACTGAAGTGACTTAGCAGCAGCAGCAGGACATCACAACTCTCAGAATTTGGCAGAAGTGTGGAGATCAAAGATTCTGGAACCTCTCCCTAGACTGGAAAACTGTAAGTGGAGGTACAATTTCCATCTAGTGAAATGCATAGAAAGCTAAATCTTTGTCCAGTGAATGGATGAATGAGAATTTATAGTCTAGTTGGAGAAATTAACAAGTAAATAGATGATTCCAAGAGAACAAAATCTTACTTAGCGTAACTGTATAGTGCTTCCTGGAGAAGATTATCTTCAATCTGAAGTATGAAAACTGAGGCAACTAGTAAAGACAGGGATGACTTTCCAAACAGAGGAAATAGCCTGTGGCAGAGAACTGTGTGCAGTTTTGTTTTGTTGTTGTTGTTCAGTCACTAAATTGTGTCTAACTCTTTGCGACTTCATGGACTGCAGCATGCCAGGCTCCCCTGTCCTTCCCCATCTCCTGGAGTTTGCTCAAACTCATGTCCATTGAGTCAGTGATGCCATCCAACCATCTCATCCTCTGTCACCCTCTTCTCCTTTTGTGCTCCGTCTTTCCCAACATCAGAGTCTTTTCCAACGAGTCAGCTGTTCACACCAGGTACCCAAAGTATTGGAGCTTCAGCTTCAGAATCAGTCCTTCCAATGGGTATTCAGGGTTGATCTCCTTTAGGATTGATTGATTTGATTTCCTTGCTGTCCAAGAGACTCTCAAGAGTCTTTTCCAGCACCACAATTTGAAAGCATTAATTCTTCAGCACTCAACCTTCTTTATGGTCCATTTCTCACATCTTGGTTATCCCCTGGAGAAGGAAATGGCAACCCACTCTAGTATTCTTGCTTGGAAAACCCCATGGCTGGAGGAGCCTGGTGGGCTACAGTCCATGGGGTCACAAAGAGCTGGATGTGACTGAACACCTTCACTTTCACTTTCAGCCTTCTTTATGGCCCATTTCTCAAATCCATACATGACTATTGGAAAAACCAAATAAGCTTACAGTTTAGGAATTGAAGGAGACTGATGAAGCTGGAGAGTTGAGCAACAGTTAGACAATGAAGGGCCAGGGTAAATCCATGCAAAGTACAGTCTTCTGGCCTAATCTAATCTAGCTGCATCTGATAAGCTAATTTCAAAGTATTCTCAGTCTCTCCAACTGCAATTACCAATTAAAGTCTTTAAATTTCAGGAATTCTGTAATGACTATATGGACATTTTCAACCACATTTTTTTGACTTTGAGCTATTTTCATTCCTATTCTACAAACTTATAACATGCATCGTGAGTGTATCTACCAGTGATTTTAAGAAAATCTTTCACTGTTGAAGTGGAACATTTTGAAGACTCTCCTGTCTTAAAGCTTAGGTGTTACCTAGACGTTTTATCGTGTTTATTGGGAAACCCTTTCAGCCATAAATGTCTTCCCACACCTGTGAGTTTTTCCCACATGACTACAGCAGCCAGGATGAAATGTTTTCCCTGCTTCCTGTCTCCATAAGGCTTTGTGGGATACTGTATCAAAGTTGTATACATATGGCTTCACTTTGCCCCTGTTAGAGCAGGAAGAAATGAATTGGAAGCCATAGGTTAATATTTTCCATGATTAAGGCGGAGGTGACATAAGCATGTTAGCACTTTTCTCCCATCTTTGTCTTCCATTTCCTGCTCCCCAAACCCATCAACCATATTTCCAATTTTTCTCTTCTACATCTGGCACCTCTCCAAGAGGATGGGGTTGTTTATTTGTTTAATTGGAAGTACCCTCAACCCTCAGGAAATCTATGATGCATGAAGCTGGCTGTGAATCTCATCATTTTGCCACCAAGCTTGACAGGGAAAGAAAATGAAAATACCTTGCATATAAACTTACTCTTTCCTTGTCTTTCTTATAACTAAGAAAGTCTGCTTTCTGAAAATTCTCCTGTGTGTATTTCTAATATGCTATCTTTATCATAAGCTTTTCAAGAATTAAAATCTGGCCCTTATTATTAAGGCAATTGGTTTGAATGATAGGAGCAAGGTGAGAATTTATCTTTTCAGTTTGCTTTGCCATTGGCTGTCAAAAATGTTTAAGTGAGCTTTGTAATTTTATATAAGGGAGTAACATTCTCAAAGACTCAGAAGTTAATAAGTATATCTGATCTCTTTGTATGCTTTCCATCTCATTTCAGAAATAAAAAGGAAAACAAATGGAAAAAGAGGTACTGCATGCCTAAGTGTGAAATTATCTAATATTTACTAATTAAACTCTGATCTAGTTAACAGCTATCTTAATCAACAGAATTGTCTAAATATTAGCAAGGTCATAGATGAAGTCTATGTTTTTATAACAGTGGGTTTTATTTCCTAAGTTAATGAGAAGTTTGCATTTGACCCTGCCTATGACTTAGATTCCAATTTGTGTATCTGACTACAATTTGCCTTAGATAATATTCTATCACATTTCAATAGCTAATATTTTTCTTCATCTAAAAGTTTGAAAGTATGGAACAAACAGCTTCCTGCTGTTTCTCCCCTATACATTTATGGATTGGTCTGCTTCTGGAAATAATTTATCAATCTGTTTTCTACTCCTAAACAATGGTTTTAATAACTCAAAGACATTTTTCTATTTTTGTTGCCAGTGAGTGCACAGCACTGGATACTTTGTTTCATGCTGTCAATATGAATTATTAAGAAAGCATTGATCAAATTGACAAGGTTCTGTTAGTCCAGGAAGCGGCATTTATGTATAATCCATGTGTCACTTTTTAAAAATGCAAAATGGTGAACTTTCAAAACAAGTAAAAGTCAGGTCTAGTCTCTTGATTGAGGCTTTAGTTTCTGTCATCAAAAAATGTTAAATGGTTCATTTTCTTATCAGCTAACAGTTATAAAGTATTGCAGTAGCACACTGATGACTTCTTAGAAGCATTGCATTTATGTCCATAAGCCATCTGTGCAATAATAAGAAATATAAATTGTTCTCTACCACCAGTTCCTGTTAGTACTTGATCTTTGACCTCCACTTCCTGATTCAGAGTTTCTAAAGTCCTTAGAATTTCCTGAGTGGTAGGAGTGTCTGACACAGAGCTCCTAAGTCTCTTGGAATTTCACAGGTGACAGAAGCATCTTTTGTTATAATGTGATTCTTTGTGGGCTCCTGGATGGGGCTGGTCATCAGAAGACCAATGGATGATTGGAAGCTTGGAACTTTCAACCTGACCCAGAGAGGGAAATGACTGGAAATGGAATTAATTGATTATATATGTGATAAAGCCTGCATAAAAATCCCAAAAGTATGGGATTGGGGAAACTTCTGGTTTGGTGAACTCTTCTATGTGCCTGGAGGGTGGTGCACCCCAACTCCACAGGGACAGATGCTCCTGTGCTCAGGACCCTTCCAGACCTTCTCATCTGGCTGTTCCTCTGTATCCTTTATCATATTCTTTATTAGGTAATAAACCAGTAAATGTGTTTGCCTGAATTCTGTGAGCTGAACCAGAAGGAGTTTTGAGAACCTCTAGCTAAGTCACGCAAAGGTTGTGAGTAACCTGGGGACTCGCCACTTATGACTGGCATCTGAGTTGGTGGGGGCAGTCTCGTGGCACTGAACCCCTAACCTAGGGGGTCTGTGCTGACTCCAAGCAGTTAGTGTCAGAATTGCTTGGTATGGAAAACCCAAACATTTGGTGGCTAGAAGCAAAGTGTTAAAGAGAGCAGAAGTATTCTGTGAGTCGAGGAGAAAGCGGTTTTACCCCAGGCTCCCTCTGTCTCCTTGACCCTTGGCACTGACTCTCCCATAGCCCTCAGGGAGTCTGTGGTCAGCCTTCCAAATTTCAGGGCCTTTCTCAGCCAGCCAGTCACAGGGTAAGAGTCCTTTCAAAACTAGCC
Organism: Bos taurus; assembly: GCF_002263795.3. Lineage (NCBI taxonomy): Eukaryota > Metazoa > Chordata > Mammalia > Artiodactyla > Bovidae > Bos > Bos taurus. Next base: position 68,676,707 of record NC_037336.1, read on the forward strand.
TGGATCCCAAGACTCCTAATAATCAAATTACCAAGCTTGGTAAATGCCAAGTATGGGGGTATCTGGACCCAGGGTATCTGGGAGGGACAGGACACAGCTTTCCTTTTCCTCAGTTGCAGCCACAAAGGGAACAAGGATGGAAGGAGGGAGATTTTCCACTTGGGTGGCACTCTGCCAGTGTGGACTAGCTGCTTGGTGAGCACTCCCTAGGGTTGGCCTGGCTCTAGGGAGAGAAAAGGAGCCTTTAGTTCAGCTCTGCTGGCCCTGGCCTGCTTCTACACCCTTGATCAAGACACTAATGTGTCTTGCACTTAAAAAAAGTTTCCCTGGACCTCATCCTTCCCTGATATTTTTTGAGGCCCGAGAGGATCCTTATTTTCTGTTTTATGTGTTTATACATTATGTCTAATTATAAAGAGGGGCTTCCCTCATAGCTCAGTTGGTAAAGAACCTGCCTGCAGTGCAGGAGACCTGGGTTCGATCCCTGAGTGGGGAAGGAATGGCATCCCACTACAGTATTCTTGCCATGGACAGAGGAGCCTGGCAGGCTTCAGTCCATGGGGTCACAAGAGTCAGACATGACTTAGCGACTAAACCACCACCAATAATAAAGTGGAAAAAATCAGGAAAAAATAATTTACCAGCTTGGATCCCATTACTCCTAATAATTACCAATCAAATAATCAACCTTATGGAGACCTTAACTTGTGTCTCAGATGCATGAGTCAGTCATTAACTCATTCTCCCAAAATAGTGACTGGGGACAATTGTTTAATGCGTTCATTGAATGACTCTTATCTTTAGCTAAACCAACTCCCAAAACAAGATCTGCTCAAGCAACCCTCTGAGAATGCCTTCTTCATCTACTACATCTTTTCCCTTCTTTTCATTAAAAAACTACATCCAAGATACATCTCTTGTCCTTTGGATAAGCATTCTTCTTCTGAAACTAGCAAAGTCCCTACTATTATGCTTCCAAAGTTCTTTTCCAATTATGTTGGTGTCTATAGTTAGGTTTCCTTACATTTAAAGATTTTTGAGTTTAGAGAGACTGCTGGAACCAGAAAAGTGCTCTGCACAGAGTAATTAATCAGTGTGATTGATTCTTTACCAGGAAGCAGAGATTTGTTATCATTAAGTTACCACTAAAAGATAAAACAGTTTTGCAGCTAAAATAATCAACATTTTTGTAAAACATGTGTGCTCCAAAGCAAACCCTTAAAGGGAGCACAAGTAGAATTTCAATTTGATTATGTTTGCTTTGCTCATTCTTTTTTGTACAGTCTCCCAGCAAAAACTAGACAAACAACTTGCGTGACATGATAATGAAACAGTTATTGGCTTTAGAACCCATCAACAAAAACAGATTGAATTTTCTAGTTCAATTCCAGGAACAAAATACATACCAATGCCATTATGACTAAAATAAGTGATTATCTGCTAGTGTGGGCTGAGCGAGAGCATACAAGAATTGAACTTAGGATTCTCTACTGTGTTTATGTGAGTTTGGAGGAGAATATAGAGAGAGCAAAGCACAGAATGAATACATTAATACAATTTTCTCTATTTTGAGAACTATTAAGCCCAATATTAAATATAATTTTTTTTGTAGAAATTCTTAATTGAGAAATAGAATTCTTTTCATGATTTATAAAATTTTAGGAGCTTTCTGGTTATATTTAGATGACTAAAGATGCACTTTAAAAATAGAATGAAGACTTTATCAGCCAAGAAAGTAGTTATGAGTAAAAGTATTCAGAAACACTGTTCTTTAAAAATATGCCTATTACAAATTATATATAGTTCTATATTTGAAAATATTAACCATCCCAACCTAATGATGAAACTACTCCATAATTCTCCAGTAGAATTATGCATAATTAAATCTTCAAAACATTGCAATTCAAGAAAAAGTGTATAATAGATGTAAGCTCAGTTCAGTCACCCAGTTGTGTCCGACTCTTTGCGACCCCATGAACTACAGCATGCCAGGCTTCCTTGTCCATCACCAACTCCCGGATCTTGCTCAAACTCATGTTCATTGAGTTGCTGATGTCATCCATCCAACCATCTCATCATCTGTCATCCCCTTTTCATACAACCTTCAATTTTCCCACGTTAGGGTCTTTTCCAATGAGTCAGTTTTTGCATTAGGTGGCCAAAGTATTGGAGTTTCAGCTTCAACATTAGTCCTTCCAATGAATATTCAGGACTGATTTTCTTTAAGATTGACTTGTTTGATATATTTGCAGTCCAAGGGACTCTCAAGAGTCTTCTCCAACACCACAAGTTTGAAAGCATCAATTCATTGGCGCTCAGCTTTCCTTATAGACCAACTCTCACATCCATACATGACTACTGGAAAAACAATAGCCTTGACTAGATGGACCTTTGTTGGAAGAGTAATATCTCTGCTTTTTAATCTGCATGTTCGTCATAACTTTTCTTCCAAGAAGCAAGGGCCTTTTAATTTCATGGATGTAGTCACCATCTGCAGTGATTTCGTAGTCCCCCAAAGAAGTCTCACTGTTCCCATTGTTTCCCCATCTATTTGCCATGAACTGATGGGACCAGATGCCATGATCTTAAGTTTTCTGAATGTTGAGTTTTAAGCCAACCTTTTCACTTTCCTCTTTCACGTTCAAATCAAGAGGCTCTTTAGTTCTTTTTCAGTTTTTGCCATAAGGGTGGTGTCATCTGCATATCTGAGGTTATTGATATTTCTCCCGGCAATCTTGATTCCAGCTTCTGCATCATCCAGCCCGGTATTTTGCATGATGCATTCTGCAGATAAATTAAATAATCAGGGTGATAATACACAGCCATGATGTACTCCTTTCCCAATTTGGAACCAGTCTGTTGTTCCATGTCCAGTTCTAACTGTTGCTTCTTTACCTGTATACAGATTTCTCAGGAGACAGGTCAGATGGTCTGGTATTCCCATCTCTTTAAGGATTTTCCACAGTTTATTGTGGTCCACATAGTCAAAGGCTTTGGGGTAGTCAGTAAAGCAGTAGATGTTTTTCTGAAACTCTCTTGCTTTTTCTATGATCCAGTGGATGCTCTGGTTCTTCTGCCTTTTCTAAATCCAGCTTGAACATCTGGAAGTTCATGGCTCACATACCGTTGGAAGCCTGGGTTGGAGAATTTTGAGCATTACTTTACTACCATGTGAGATGAGTGCAATTGTGCAGTAGTTTGAGCATTCTTTGGCCTTGCCTTTCTCTGGCATTGGAATGAAAACTGACCTTTTCCAGTCCTGTGGCCACTACTGAGTTTTCCACCTTTGCTGGCATATTGAATGCAGCACTTTCACAGCATCATCTTTTAGGATTTTAAATAGCTCAATGGGAATTCTATCACCTCCACTAGCTTTGTTCATAGTGATGCTTCCTAAGGACCATTTGACTTCACATTCCAGGATGTCTGGCTCTAGGTGAGTGATCACATCATCATGGTTATCTGGGTCATGAAGATCTTTTTTGTACAGTTCTTCTGTGTATTCTTGCTACCTCTTCTTAGTATCTTCTGCTTCTGTTAGCTTCATACCATTTCTGTCCTTTATTGAGCCCATCTTTGCAGGAAATGTTCCTTGGTATCTCTAATTGTCTTGAAGATATCTCTAGTCTTTCTCATTCTATTGTTTTCCTCTATTTCTTTGCACTGATCACTGAGAAAGGCTTTCCTATCTCTCCTTGCTATTCTTTGGAACTCTGCATTCAAATGAGTATATCTTTATTTTTCTCCTTTGCCTTTAGCTCTCCTCTTTTCTCAGCTATTTGTAAGGTCTCTTTGGACAATCATTTTGCCTTTTTGCATTTCTTTTTCTGGGGGTAGTCTTGATCACTGCCTCCCGTACAATGTCATGAACCTCTGTCCATAGTTCTTCAGGCACGCTGTCTTTCAGATCTAATCCCCTGAATCTATTTGTCACTTCCACTGTATAATCATAAGGGATTTGATTTATGGCATACCGAATGGTCTAGTGGTTTTCCCTACTTTCTTCAACTTAAGTCTGAATTTTGCAATAAGGAGTTCATGATCTGAGCCACAGTCAGCTCCAGGTCTTGTTTTTGCTCACGGTATAGAGTTTCCCCATCTTCAGCTGCAAAAAATATAATCAATCTGATTTTGGTATGAGCATCTGGTGATGTCCTTGTGTAGAGTCTTCTCTTGTTTTGTTGGAAGAGGGTGTTTGCTATGACCAGTGAGTTCTCTTGGCAAAAGTCTATTAGCCTTTGCCCTACTTCATTTTGTACTTCAAGGCCAAATTTGCCTATTACCCCAGGTATCTCTTGACTTCCTACTTTTGCATTCCAGTCCCCTGTGATGAAAAGGACATCTTTTTGGGGCATTAATTCTAGAAGGTCTTGTAGGTCTTCATCAAACTGTTGAACTTCAGGTTCTTCAGCATTACTGGTTGAAACATAGACTTGTATTACTGTGATATCGAATGGTTTGCCTTGGGAATGAATAGAGATCACTCTGTCATTTTTGAGATTGCACCCAAGTACTGCATTTTGTACTCTTTTGTTGACTCTGAGGGCTACTCCATTTCTTCTAAGGGATTCTTTCCCACAATAGTAGACATAATGGTCACTGAATTAAATTTCATCCATTTCAGTTCATTTTAGTTCACTGATTCCTAAAATGTTGATGTTAGCTCTTGCCATCTCCTGTGTGACCACTTAAAATTTGCCTGGATTCATGGAACTAACATTCCAGGTTCCTATGCAATATCATTTTTTACAGCATCAGACTTTAGTTCAATCACCAGTCACATTCACAACTGGGTCCTGTTTTCGCTTTGGCTCCATCTCTTAATTCATTCTGGAGTTATTTCTCCACTGTTCCCCATTAGCATATTGGGCATCTACCTACCTGGGGAGTTCATCTTTCAGTGTGATATCTTTTTGCCTTTTCAAACATGAACAGTATACAAGAATGCTGATGTGGTTTCCATTCCCTTCTCCAGTGGACCATGTTTTGTCAGAAGTCTCCACCATGACCTGTCCATCTTAGGTGGCCCTACACGGCATGCCTCATAGTTTCTTTGAGTTAGACAAAGCTGTGATCAGTTGATTAATTTTCTGTGATTGTGGTTTTCATTCTGTCTGCCCTGTGTGGGATAAAGGTAAGAGGTTTATGGAAGGTTCCTGATGGGAGAGACTGACTATGGGGGAAACTGGGTCTTGAGATGTAAGAGATGAAAAGTCTTACTTCCAATATAGTCTGTCTTACTGTGAATAAATTGTTATCTTACATTACAGTGAAACTGAAAAGACATTTTTAGAAAAAAATTAACTCTATACAGATGGCTGAAAAGCACATGAAAAGATGCTCAACATTGCTAATTATTAGTGAAATGCAAATCAAAACTACAATGAGGTATCACTTCACACCAGTCAAAATGGCCATCATCAAAAAAGTCTACAAACAATAAATGTTGAAGAGTGTGTGGAGAAAAGGGAACTCTCCCACACTGTTGGTGGGACTGTAAATTGGTACACCTGCTATGAAGGACAGTATGGAGGTTACTTAAAAAACTAAAAGTAGAGCCACCATATGACCCAGCAATCCCACTCTTGGGCATATAATCCAGAGAAAAACATAATTCAAAAAGATTCACACACACCGATCTTCACTGCAGCGCTATGTACAATAGCCAAGAAATGGAAGCAAACTAAATGTCCATCTACAGATGAATGGATAAAGAAGTGGTAGTAGATATATACAATGGACTGTTATTCAGCCATATAAAAAGAATGAAATAATGCCATTTGCAGCACCATGAAGGGACCTAAAGATTCTCCTACTAAGTGAAGTAAGTCAAAGACAAATATCATATGATATTATTTATATGTGGGAATCTAAAAAATGATATGAATGAACTTATTTACAAAACAGAAACAGATTCACAAACTTAGAAAACGAACTATGGTTACCAAAAGGGAAAGGTAGAGGGAAGACAAATTAAGGAGGTCGTGATTAACATATACACTATATACAAAATAGAAAGACAACAAGGACCTGTTGTATAACACAGAGAATTTTACTCAGCACTCTGTAGAATCTATATGGAAAAGAATCTGAAAAAGTATCATTGTCAGTCACCAAGTCATGTCCGACACTGTGCAATCCCACGGATTGCAACATGCCAGGCTCCTCTGTCCTTCACTATCTTCTGGAGTTTGCTCCTCCATTGAGTTGGTGATGCTATCTAACCATCTCATGCTCTGCTACCCTCTATTCCTTTTGTCTTCAATCTTTCCCAGCATCAGGGTCTTTTCCAATAAATCAGCTCTTCACATCAGGTGGTCAAATATTAGAACTTCAGCTTCAGCATCAGTCCTTCCAATGAATGTTCAGGGTTGATTTCCTTTAGGATTAACTGGTTTGATCTCCTTGTAGTCCAAGGACTCTCAAGAGTCTTCTCCAGCACCATAATTTGAAAGCATCAATTCTTCAGCACTTAGCCTTCTTTATGGTACAACTCTCACATCCATACATGACTACATAAAAAAACATAGCTTTGATGATACAGACCTTCATCAACAAAGTGATGTCTCTGCTTTTGCATACACTGTCTAGGTTTGTCATAGCTTTCCTTCCAAGGAGCAAACATCTTTCAATTTCACGGCTACCATTTGCAATGATTTTGGAGCCCAAGAAAATAGAATCTGTCACTGCTTCCACTTTTTCCCCTTCTATTTGCCATGGAATGAAGAAGAATAGACATACGTATATGCCTAACTGAATCAGTTTGCTGTAACCTGAAACTAGCACAGCTTTGTAAATCAACTGTACTCCAATATAAAATAAAAGTTTAAAAAAGTAATCAAGTCAAAATAAATTCCGACTGCCTCTAAAGTTAACGTATACCAGGCTCATTTATGTCATTAAGGTAAAAATAATGCAAGATGCTAATAAATAGGAAAACACCAGCTTCCATGCTATTTAATTAATGTATACTGCATAATCTACAACATTACTGTGGTTTGGTTCTTTTAGCCTCAAAAGGAAGCCAAGATGTCTCTTCCCTAATATTACAGAATTTGAGCACGGAGTCTTTGAACACAGTCTTATGTAAGTAAGTAGCCACAGAATGCCCCTGTTAGTCTGGGGAGCACCACATATGTCTGTCTAGTTTCTTCACTTTAATCAGCTTTGAGGTCCTAGGATATTATCAGTCAGCAGTGTCTCCAAACCACAGTGCAGTGAATTCTGTTTGAAGGGCTCTGTAGTCCATGCAAAGCAGATACTGCTAACATTGCCTACATCATCCGGAAATTAAATCTATGTGATTCTTCAGACTTCAATACCTGAAATAATGACCAATCACAGAGTTGACCATTTAATTAAGGAGGGACAAGAAAAAGCAGGTAAGATTTCTCAACTACCAGACACCTATCTAAGGACTTTACATACTTTATCTCATTTAATCCTCATAGCAGCACTACTGAGCAAGGGTTTAAGATGAAGAAGCTGAGAGCTAATTAAAGTCAAGGATTCTTTTTTTTAAAAAAAGGTAAGCTAAGATTTAATTCTGTGTACCTGATTTTCATGTATTTTGTCTACTTGCCTTGAATTCAGACTCCAGTACTCTTGCCTGGAAAATCCATGGACGGAGGAGCCTGGTAGACAGCAGTCCACGGGGTAGCTAAGAGTTGGATACGACTGAGCAACTTCACTTTCACTTTTCGCTTTCATGCATTGGAGAAGGAAATGACAACCCACTCCAGTGTTCCTGCCTGGAGAATCCCAGGGACAGGGGAGCCTGGTGGGCTGCCATCTATGGGGTCGCACAGAGTCGGATACAACTGAAGTGACTTAACAGTAACAGTAACAGTAAAACAACTATAGTTCAATAAAATTTTTTTAAAAATTAAAAAACACTAAAATAAATACATAAATAAATGTAATGAGCATCGGCAAGGATCGAATGCTTCTTGAGGTGACACTTGGAGCCTTAAAAGTGAATTTCTCTACACATTCGGTTCTTTGATTTCTTGTGGGTAAATAGTTCTTTGACAGTGAGAAGGAAAATACTGAGTACTTATAGATCTTTGTTTTATACCTTGGTCATCAGAAATATATTTAACTGTAAAGAGAGATCAACCTCCACCAGAAAACATGCCTATCAACTCCAAAATAAATTACCAAACCCCACAGAGATCAAGGATTTGTGTGACAAGTAAGACAGCTTTGCTAACAGTAATTCCTAGCTGATGGGTTAATCTCTAGCTTGGACAGACTCAGAGGCCTTGTAGATTGAAAGGAAACAATAAATAATCTTTCCTGATGTTGGCAAAGGCTATTCATTCCCTAGATTTACACACTTATGGAAAAGCAAGCCTTTGTTCTTACGCTGGTGAATAAAAGCAAAGTAAAAATTTACATATGTCATTTGAAGTGCAAGCCTGTTTCTGAGGTGTATGAATAGGGGGAAATGCCCAAGTGGCTCAGTGCTTAAGAATCCACCTGCCCAGCAGGAGACAAAATTTTGATCGCTGGGTTGGGAAGATCCCCTAGAGGAGGGCATGGCAACCCACTCCAGTATTCTTGCCTGGAGAATCCCATGGACAGAGGAGCTTGGAAGGCTACAGTCCATGGGTTCTCAAAGGGTTGTACAAGACTGAAGCAACTTTGCATGCACGCACAGACTTGGGCAGTTGGAAATAAGAGAGAAAGACAGAGAGAGGAGTTGTAGAAACCTAAGAATTGTAGGTTGTCACAAATGTAAGGTACATTGGAGTTTGGGACATAGACTGATTTTACCATCAGAAAGCTTATAGAAAAGAGCTTTGGCCTCTTGAAATCTGTAAAAAGGGATGTTCTGAAAGAAGGCACTCAGGTAGAGCAACCACACCTACTCATTCCTCCCACTCCAACCCACAGCCCAGGCCCCCAGTCACATTATGTTGGAGCCCAAGTAATGCAGCATTCGTCTTACCCAACCCTGTGAGTCTTCCTGCAACGTCATCTTTGATGCCCTCAGTGCCATCCAACTAAAAACCTTGGGCGGAAGTTCATTCTGGGCTTGGCCAGCTCTGACTCCTAGTCATGTTGAGAAATCTTCCTGTAATAACCACTTACTTATCCTACTTGACAGTCTAAGGAGTCTTCTACATACCATGCAGACTGCAAGCATTTGAAGACATACTTTTCTAGCTGCTTTGTACTTTATTCATATGAAGACGACATCTGGCACCAAAAAAAAAAAAAAATCTATAAGGCAGATTCCATGATGAGTAAGTACACAGTGACCTAAAATGCAAGCAGTCTGTTCCTGACAAAAAATTCAAAACCAGCATCTGGCTGTAAAAGTTGGAATGTGTATATGAAACATTGACCCTTAAAGTATACCCCTGTAAGACTTTAGTTCATTTGACACTGTTGTTAAGACTCAAGTTCACTTGACACTGACGTTTGGTTGACAGTATGTTTATACTTCTTGTAAACCTTTGGATTCCTCCTACACAAATCAGGCAGTCTGATTTTTGTGACAAAAACAATGCTTTGTCTTTCTAATCCTTTTCTTCCCCATGCTCTTTTCAGCTAGGGTTCTCTTACTCTTTGTTTCAGACACTTTACAATCCTAATTGGTCATCTGAAAGTATTTCTTTAGTTCACTGGTCATAAAACTTAATTCGGAGTACTTAAAATCAAGGGAAAATGTAGATTAAATAGGGGCTTAAATTCTCATAGGCCAACAGTTTTAACCAGAAGTATGGTTCTGAGTTTCTTGGGAAGCTTTGTGAAAAACACATATACCTAGATCACTTTCCTGTGGAGTCTGATCACGAGATGGCCTGTGTATTTAGAAAAAACTGCCCAGGTAATTCTGATACACACTGCTGCTTGAGAATCATTGTCTGATGTCGACTTTACCCTTTGTGGCCTAGTTTATCATTCTTCTTAACTAAAGAAAATTTGGGAGGTTTTACTTTGGGTCAGTCATTCATAGAACATTATAAAGTTTGGCCCCACTACCTGAGAGTAAATGTGATTTCTAAGGATGATAATATGGTAAGACCAAACTATGAAGAGCACTCACATTTCAACTTAGGACAGGAACAGAGCTCATGGCAAGAATGGATTGTACGGAGTGGCTAGGGTGGAAGTAAGACCCCGGAGTATGAAAGTAGGCAATGGAGACACAGAGGCAGATGGAGCCACGGTGAATCCACGCTGCTCTGGCCCTAGCTCAGGATACCTACCACGCCAGCTCCATTCTCCACAGTACCCACATTCTCACCCAAAAGTTTGAGGGAGCAGGAAATTTTAACCAACCACCCCCATTTTCCCTTCAGGTTCTTCAGACTCTCTTTTTAATCCTTTGAATACAAAAGAGCTGATCCCATCCTCTCTCCTCTAAGTGATCCATGGATTTTAAAGTCTTGGTATGGTGCATATCTTTGAAATACAAAGGACAGTTTATGATTACACATGATCCAACCTAATTCTGCCTAAATCCCACATCTGTACTGTCAAGCCTGATATTATATTGTGTATATTACACTGATATTATTTCTCTCCTTAAAAGAGTTTGGTGATGAAACAAGGAAAAGAGTAAAAAGTTTTGTTTTTTAAACAGTTCTGGAAGATAAGGAAGGCATAGGCAATATTTGAAGCCAGAGAGCAGAAGGAAAACAGAGAGACCATCTACTGAGTTGTTACGTGCATTGATTCTTCTATCCTCTTCAGTTCAGTTCAGTTCAGTCGCTCAGTCATGTCCGACTCTGCGACCCCATGAACTGCAGCATGCCAGGCTTCCCTACCCATCACCAACTCCCAGAGCTTGCTCAAACTCATGTCCATTGAGTTGGTGATACCAACCAACCATCTCAGCCTCTGTCGTCCCCTTCTCCCACCTTCAATCTTTCCCAGCATCAGGGTCTTTTCCAGTGAGTCAGTGCTTCACATCAGGTGGCCAAAGTATTGGAGTTTCAGCTTCAGCGTCAGTCCTTCCAATGAATATTCAGGACTGATTTCTTTAGGATTGACTGGTTTGATCTCCTTGCAGTCCAACGGGCTCTGAAGAGTCTTCTCCAACACCATAGTTCAAAAGCATCAGTTCTTTGGCATTCAGCTTTTTTTATAGTCCAACTCTCACATACATACATGACTACTGGAAAAATCATAGCTTTGACTAGATGACCTTTGTTGGCAGAGTAATGTCTCTGCATTTTAATATGCTGTCTAGATTGGTCATAGCTTTTCTTCCAAGGAGGAAGCGTCTTTTAATTTCATGGCTGCAGTCAGCTTCTGCAGTCGTTTTGGAGCCCAAGAAAATAGCCTCTCACTGTTTCCATTGTTTCCCCATCTATTTGCCCTGAAGTGATGGGACTGGATGTCATGATCTTAGTTTTCTGAATGTTGAGTTTTGAGCCAACTTTTCACTCTCCTCTTTCACTTTCATCAAGAGGCTCTTTAGTTCTTTTTCACTTTCTGCCATAAGGGTGGTGTCATCTGCATATCTGAGGTTATTGATATTTCTTCCGGTAATCTTGATTCCAGCTCATACTTCATCCAGCCCAGCATTTCACATGAAGTACTCTGCATGTAAGTTAAATAAGCAGGGTGACAATATACAGCCTTGATGTACTCCTTTCCTGATTTGGAACCAGTCTGTTGTTCCATGTCCAGTTCTAACTGTTGCTTCTTGACCTGCATACAGATTTCTCAGGAGGCAGGTAAGGTGGTCTGGTATTCCCATCTATTGAAGTATTTTCCACAATTTGTTGTGATGCACACAGTCAAAGGCTTTGGCATAGTCAATGAAGCAGAAGTAGATGTTTTTCTGGAATTCTCTTGCTTTTTTGATGATCCAATGGATGCTGGATTTCTTTTCTTAGACTGCAAGATTTCTGAGGACTAGGATCTACCCCACCACACCTCATATTACACCCTGCACATTTTATTTTTGAATGTATTTATTTTTATTTGGAAGAGAATTGCTTCACAATGTTGTGTTGGTTTCTGTCATGCATCAACCTGAACCAGTCATAGGTAGACATGTGTTCCCTTCCTCCTGAACCTCCTTTCCACTTCCCACCCCATCCCATCCTTCTGGGTTGTCACAGAGCACCAGGTTGAGCTCCCTGCTTCACACAGCAAGTTCCCCCTGGCTATTTTACCTATTACTCTGCACACTTTAAGTGCTAAATAAATATCTTCAGATGGTTGATGGTCTCATAGTAAATGGTGATCTCTTTAGGGACCCGTGGTTCAACAGGATGAGAACTTTAGGGATAAAAGCAATGAAAGTGTTGCGAGGATAGGAGAGTATGGTGAAAGAGTGTGTGAAGAAACTCAGTGAGTAAAACCTGGCATCAGAGGAATTGAGATGGGTAAGACAGAGGCAAAGACTACAAAATAGCTGCATTCTTCCCAGAGAACACATCACACATGGCTACCATAGCGCAAGGAAGAGTATGGGTAAAGTTCCTACTCTGTTCAGCCTCTTACTTAGGCTAAGAATTTGGTGAATTTTTCCTGCTACTTTAGCAATGTGCTATGGCCAGCTGGAAAAGGGGGAGAGATAAGTATTCACTTGAATCAGAGAGGTTGTGTTGTAACCTTTTCACTCAAATGCAATGAACCTCCATTGCAAACTCCTCTGTCTGGCATGGCATCATGTGGGAGACGACGGTACAGTCACAGCTTGACGTGAAGAGTGGTGAACAAAGGTAGAAAATAACACTTTGGAGAAGAACTCAAAGGCAGTAGTGGCTGTAGATTATCCACAGATGTTGAGTGTAAGTGATCCAGAGGCTTCAGTATCTCTTTGCTCTACTGAATACCCAGTGGTTGAGGAAAACCACCATAGCTTATTATAAATTCCTGGAACTCATCTGGTTTAAAAATCTTTAAGCAAAGCTCAGCACAACTTGAAAGGGCTCAAGGCATTGGGCTGAGTTTTCTGGTCTCTTGCTGGCTGCCTGGTGGCATTCTCAGATCATACACACTGTCTGCTAATGCACACCCTGGGAATTTGTTATCGTTCAATGGTTTTTATGAGTTCTATCTTTCAGGTACAAATTTCTTAATATTTTTTAATCCCAAATAGCATTAGTTTTATAGGAGTAAATTTCCTACCCTTTCATACTTCAGTTTATTAAACCGGCCTGCACATTTTTTTAATGTCCAAAAATAATCAGGGTGAAAGTCTTGGATATATGAATATTTCAAGAATATATAGTATTTCAAGCTGATGAACTCACTCATTATAAGTGCATCTGCTTTGCTCCTCAAGATGCAATGTATTTTTCCTCTCTGGAGACTCTGCTTTATCCTTTCAAAGATGCTGAAGTCTTCTTTGTTTCAATACCCTTTGTTCTCATGAAAAGAAGCTACTCACTCATTGACTCAGGAGACCCTTTATTCACAATAGCTAGAATTAAACCTAGACACAGTGGGTGCTTAGTTGACAGTAGCCTGAATTTAAATAAAAAAATAAATTAATCAAATCATGTTCGTGCTCCCAGATTTCAAAAGATTCATGTGACTATCTTTTTACCTCATCCTGGGCTTAAAGACATACAATAAAGGAGGACTGAGTACATCTAAAAAGAGAGGTTCCTAACCCTTCATGGTTGTAGACTGTGCTTTGGAGTCAAGCTTCCTGCAGGTGAAAGGGCTCCTCTAGCCCCTAGTCCTTCATCAATTAAGACTGTCCTGCCAGAAGGACACAGAAGCTGCCAAAATCCCACCTGTATTTGGGGCTGTGTCCCAATCCCTCCACTGGACCTGATTGGGAGAAGTATGGCCTTCTTCTCCATGGCCTTTGTTCTCTAAATAATCGGACATGACTGGGAGACTGAATAACAATGTAGAGGCTTATCTGTCATTATTTCCTTATTCTTGAGACCTACTTAAAGATGGGCAGGCTAATTACTATCTCAATTACATTATCTTGAAAGGGCGAGAAGAATTTATAATTCTTAAAACTAGAACATTCTTATAACCTTTTTTTTTCTGATTGTTTTGTTGCTAAGTCGTGTCCAGCTGTTTGCAACACCATGGACTTATGCAGCTTCCATGCTCCTCTGTCCATGGGATTTCCCAGGTAAGAATACTGGAGTGGGTTGCCATTTCCTTTGCCAGGGGATCTTCTTGACCCAGGGATAGAACCTGATTCTCTTGCATTGCAGACAGATTCTTTACTGCTGCACAATTGGGGAAGCCCCTTGCTAGTAATTCATTTTAAAGCAATACTTTTTGAAAGAAAACAAATTCATGATTCCCACTTTTAAAATAACAATATTATTTAGGAAATTTTTATATTGTTCTAATAGAGATATTCATGTACAAGCATTGGCCAAGTATAAAAGGGTAGAGGGGAAATTCAGGCAGAAGAAACAATAGATGCAGAGGTAAACAGGAGATCAACAGCTTGCCATTAATAGGAAGCTAAAAGAAGTTTGAAATGAATGATGGAGTATCATAAGACTCGTGAGAAAGAAGGACAGAGGGGTAAGGTAAAGGCCAAATGATTTTTTAAATATGTTTTTTATGTTTATGAGTTTAAATTTTAACTAAAATTTGTAAGAACTACTGAAAAATTTTATTCAATGGATGACGTGGTTGAACTTTGAATTTTAGAACGGATAATCGAGCAGCAGCAAAAAGAGTTGCTTGGAGAGCATCACATGGGAGACAGAGATACAAGTGTGACCTTGGGGAAGTTAATTAATCCCTCTGAGCCTCAGTTTCCACATCTGCAGGGTGGAGAGGAAGAGAACCTATTTCATTTGTGGCATAAATAAAATGACACACGTGAAGTATAATGTGTCTGAGATTTGGGAAGCAATCAACATGATTGTTATGATAAAGCTACCGCGACAGAGTCAGGGTGGAGGGTTGTGGGGTTGGAGGGAGATAGCAGGGAGGAAAGAAAAGGATTTATTTGTCTATTCATTTAAGAAACATTTCTTGAGTGTCTGTTCTGTGTTAGACATAGTGTGAGACAATGGAGTACACTCATTATCTGATAAACCAGTAATAGTGTCAGCCAGATCTTGTATCCTAGCTAAAAGCTACTAAGCTACCAACTACAAAGGAGCACTTGTATTGAAAATAGTATATCATCACACTTTGAAGGTTTTTTCTTTCTATTATGTAGTTAGAATTGAAGAAGATACTCTAAAAATCATCACTTCATTAATAAATTCTTTAATCCCATATTCTTTGTCAATCTCTTTTAACAGTGATTTCCCTTTAATATCTATTCACATTGTTTCTCTCTTTTGAGTGTCAAAGATGAGCGCTTGCATAATGCATGGGGACTTTGACCGGCACAACATCAATTATTTCTTACACTGATTTGGTAGCTAAACAATAAAAGTGAAATGTACCCTTTAGATGAAAATTTGCCCTGAATTTTTTGTGGACAGTTTGGTATTACATCCTTATTTTTTTCTATGAAAAAAGTAAACAGATATTTTTATGCCATAGACTATACAGATCTTGGTCCTATAAAACTTTTGCTCTAAATAACTAAAACCCAGAATTGAATAAAAGGATTTTACATGTTGTATATCACTGTATTATTAAAACATATCTGAAGAAAGCCAAGATTGTATCTGTATGAGATGAAACTAAATAAACCTACAAAGTTACTGTATATTTATACATAAACCTGCCCTAAGGATATTTATAAATCCACAAAGTAGTAACACAGATATGTTACCTTTATTGACTTCTTCATGTTAGTTTTAAAACAAGGCAGTTAAATCTTTTTTGATACTTGAATATTCCAAGGAAGTTTTACTCTTTTTTTCATTCAAAGATTTTTTTCAATTCTTTAGATTTGAAGAATGAGTCTAGCCATCCCAAAGATTACCTAATTAATTTCTTTTAGTTATGTGAAGTGCAATCATTGCTCCAAAAACAATCTATAAAGCCTCACAGCTTTTATTCTTCAAGTAATTTTCCTCTTGTTACCTCTTTTACTAATAACAGAATTCCTTCTAGAGTATGTCACTTCTTCCCCAGGGCTATCATTATCTCATTTGTCAAAAACTCATAATGTTGAATGGAATAATTTGGTAAAGGAAAACCACATGACATCAAAGCAAAAGTCAATCCGTCATCTTCCTAGAACAAGAATAGATCTGTTCTTGAGTGATAACTCACGATCCAGGACAATAAGCAATTTCAAATAATTACATTTAAAGGGTAGTGCTATCTACTGGACATTTTCCAGAGGAGTAACAACTAGTACTTGTACATATGAACTAACAATAAATGTTTATACAGTTTTGAATGACTTTACGTAGATCTTACACAAATAAAAAATTTAGAAAAAATAAATCCCTGTTTGGGAAAAGTGTGCAACCACTTTGAATCATCAAAAAGAAGGTGGAAAAGGTAAGGAGCATTTGAGGATATAATCTTATGTGATAAAACACCATGGCTTTAATTTATCCCCTTCCATTTAAGTCCCTCTTCATAACTTTAAAAAGGATTAATTTTATTTTTGTTCAAAAAGACATGTCAAAACATTTTTAATTTTCAGAAATATCTTAATCATCCCTAGTGTTTCCTACAAAGAATTAATTTTAAAATTCACTCTGTATAAACCTTCCATTATATTTATGGGTTACCATTACTAAATATAGAGATACCAACTCTTCATAAACTCTTCATAATACATGGTAGAAGTTGTTAAAAGCAGTTTCTAAATGTGTCCCAATTTAAATTTGGTCTAGTTTCAATTTTCATTTTTGGCAGTTTTTAACAAAGTTTCATACTAAGCAAGAAGTAAGATTCTTACAAATATATGAATTGCTTAGGAACATTTCTTTTCAGCTTCATTGTCTAGGAACAGATTTTCATGCAAATATGCTTAGCTAAACTTGAACTATAGAATGGAGAGAATGTAATTTGGGAAGGAAAAAAAGTATGTGAGATGCCTCCAGATATGCAAAAGTAATCCTATTTAGTCAGAAATACTTGTATTGTAGCATCAATTGTAGCACAAACTAATTCCTTCCTTTTTTTAAAATGAGAAGGAACAGATATTTCAGTAGATAAAATAGCACACATACTAAAGGGGACCTAAATTTATGTAGCAACCTAAATTTATTCCTTAGCATTCTATCTTGAAGACACAGAGTTTTTTTTTAATAACTCTAAAACAGGGAGGGAAAGTAACAAAAGTAAACAATGTATGTGTCTATATACACATATGTTTACACATATAATATTTTTATATATTTTAATATCATAAAAGTATATGTCAATATATACATACACACACACACACATATATATATACATATACACTTTTATAGTCAGGGTAGGGCAGGGAATATAAGAGATAGAGCATTTTTGTTTTCCAGGAGGAAAACAAAAAAAGATATTATGGTTGTATTTTTAAGTTATATCAGGATAATACATGTGTAGCCAGCGGCATGATGGTAAACAGGTATGGAATTCTCAGGAATGCTACATTGTAGAGATAGAGGAGGAGGAAGCCTCAAGGTGACAGAGGAGTAGCCAAAGAAATAGGAGAACAAACACACAAGCATAGGCTGCAGAAACCCAGAGGCAACAGTATTTAAAGAAGATGGGAGTGGCCCAGGAGGTAAATGTTCCAGAAAATGTTATCATGACTCAGAATTTTCAAGTGCATTTAATAATAAGGAAGTGACTGGTGACCTTAACAAGACACACTGCAGACAAAACCTCGGAGAGGAAAGCTGGATTTTAGCAGATTGAGATGTGGTGGGTGGAGGGGTAAAATGGTGGGAGTAGTAGTAAATGTGATCAGTTCTTGTGATTTATTAATAGGCGTGAAGGGAAGGAAGCAGAAAATGAGACATCTGAAAATTTGCTTTCTTTTCAGATGAAAGATGTTTCAGATGTTGATGATTAGAAACACCTTTATTTTTTTAACCTGTATACATGATATTCATGTAGATTTTAGAATAATTTAATCTTAAATGTAAATCTTAAATGTAAATTGAAATCTTGCCCAATATGAGCATCCTTTCTATAAAGGTCACTTTAGAAGATCATCCAGACTCTGCTTGGACACGTCCTGTGATAGGGAATGCACTACTTCGTAAAGGCTCCAGTTGCATCACTACACATCTCTGCCACTTCAAAAGTACCTTGTTAAGGATTCTTCATATCCGCAAATCAATCAATGTAATACACCACATTAACAAATTGAAAAATAAAAACCATATGATTATCTCAATAGATGCAGAGAAAGCCTTTGACAAAATTCAACATCCATTTATGATAAAAACTCTCCAGAAAGCAGGAATAGAAGGAACATACCTCAACATAATAAAAGCTATATATGACAAACCCACAGCAAACAATACCCTCAATGGTGAAAAATTGAAAGCATTTCCTCTAAAGTCAGGAACAAGACAAGGGTGTCCACTTTCACCATTACTATTCAACATAGTTTTGGAAGTTTTGGCCACAGCAATCAGAGCAGAAAAAGAAACAAAAGGAATCCAAATTGGAAAAGAAGAAGTAAAACTCTCACTATTTGCAGATGACATGATCCTCTACATAGAAAACCCTAAAGACTCCACCAGAAAATTACTAGAACTAATCAATGACTATAGTAAAGTTGCAGGATATAAAATCAACACACAGAAATCCCTTGCATTCCTATACACTAATAATGAGAAAACAGAAAGAGAAATTAAGGAAACAATTCCATTCACCATTGCAATGGAAAGAATAAAATACTTAGGAATATATCTACCTAAAGAAACTAAAGACCTAAATATAGAAAACTATAAAACACTGGTGAAAGAAATCAAAGAGGACACTAATAGATGGAGAAATATACCATGTTCATGGATTGGAAGAATCAGTATAGTGAAAATGAGTATACTACCCAAAGCAATTTATAGATTCAATGCAATCCCTATCAAGCTACCAACAGTATTCTTCACAGAGCTAGAACAAATAATTTCACAATTTGTATGGAAATACAAAAAACCTCGATTAGCCAAAGCGATCTTGAGAAAGAAAAATGGAACTGGAGGAATCAACCTACCTGACTTCAGGCTCTACTACAAAGCCACAGTTATCAAGACAGTATGGTACCGGCACAAAGACAGAAATATAGATCAATGGAACAAAATAGAAAGCCCAGAGATAAATCCACGCACATATGGACACCTTATCTTTGACAAAGGAGGCAAGAATATACAATGGATTAAAGACAATCTCTTTAACAAGTGGTGCTGGGAAATCTGCTCAACCACTTGTAAAAGAATGAAACTAGAACACTTTCTAACACCATACACAAAAATAAACTCAAAATGGATTAAAGATCTAAACATAAGACCAGAAACTACAAAACTCCTAGAGGAGAACATAGGCAAAACACTCTCTGACATACATCACAGCAGGATCCTCTATGACCCACCTCCCAGAATATTGGAAATAAAAGAAAAATAAACAAATGGGACCTAATTAACCTTAAAAGCTTCTGCACATCAAAGGAAACTATTAGCAAGGTGAAAAGATAGCCTTCAGAATGGGAGAAAATAATAGCAAATGAAGCAACCGACAAACAACTAATCTCAAAAATATACAAGCAACTCCTACAGCTCAACTCCAGAAAAATAAATGACATAATCAAAAAATGGGCCAAAGAACTAAATAGACATTTCTCCAAAGAAGACATACAGATGGCTAACAAACACATGAAAAGATGCTCAACATCACTCATTATCAGAGAAATGCAAATCAAAACCACTATGAGGTACCATTTCACACCAGTCAGAATGGCTGCGATCCAAAAGTCTACAAGCAATAAATGCTGGAGAGGGTGTGGAGAAAAGGGAACCCTCTTACACTGTTGGTGGGAATGCAAACTAGTACAGCCACAATGGAGAACAGTGTGGAGATTCCTTAAAAAACTGGAAATAGAACTGCCTTATGATCCAGCAGTCCCACTGCTGGGCATACACACTGAGGAAACCAGAAGGGAAAGAGACACGTGTACCCCAATGTTCATCGCAGCACTGTTTATAATAGCCAGGACATGGAAGCAACCTAGATGTCCATCAGCAGATGAATGGATAAGAAAGCAGTGGTACATATACACAATGGAGTATTACTCAGCCATTAAAAAGCATACATTTGAATCAGTTCTAATGAGGTGGATGAAACTGGAGCCTATTATACAGAGTGAAGTAAGCCAGAAGGAAAAACACCAACACAGTATACTAACGCATATATATGGAATTCAGAAAGATGGTAACAATAACCCTGTGTACAAGACAGCAAAAGAGACACTGATGTATAGAACAGTCTTATGGACTCTGTTGGAGAGGGAGAGGGTGGGAAGATTTGGGAGAATGGCATTGAAACATGTATAATATCATGTATGAAACGAGTTGCCAGTCCAGGTTCGATGCACGATAATGGATGCTTGGGGCTGGTGCACTGGGATGACCCAGAGGGATGGTATGGGGAGGGAGTGGGGAGGAGGGTTCATGATGGGGAACACATGTATACCTGTGGCAGATTCATTTTGATATTTGGCAAAACTAATACAATTTTGTAAAGTTTAAAAATAAAATAAAATTTAAAATAAAAAAAAATTTAAAAACAAAACAAAAACAAAAGTACCTTGTTAAAATGGCCCCACTGATACAATGGACACGAACCTGAGCAAACTCCGGGAGATGGTTAGGGACAGGGAAGCCTGGCACGTGGCGGTCCGTGGGGTGGCAAAGAGTTGAACACGACGTGGAAACTGAACAAGTAAAACGACACAAACGTGCTCTGCTCTGAAATGGAGAAGGCTCAGCCTTTTGGCACCACGTGTAAATATACTATTGCGTGTCTTTAGTTTTTCCAGTCTGTCAACCCTTCCCATCATCCAGGTTGTTCTCCTGTGGGTGAATTCTAGTTTATGAATTTCCACTTAAAAGAGTAGTGCAGCCAATTAAATCATTAAAAGCAACTTTTCAACTGTCCCCTTGTCGATGCTGAATATAGCAAGACTGTTACCGTCTACGATCTGAGTTTCTGTTAACACAGCTGTACTCTTTGCCCTTTGTCCTGTCAAGCATGACACTGCATTCACTGATTCTCCTGCAAAAGAACATTCAGATGATCTTCTTGAGAGAGCTGATTGTCATCTGTACAACGACCTAGTTATCATCCTTTCCAAAATGCCACAGCCAAGCTGGCTTTTAATAGCATTTTCATCATGACACTAAGTGGTCAGCTAGTCCATCAAAATCTTGCTTCCTAAGGGCTAAAGCCCAATCGTGTCCTTTTCATTGGTACCCTGTACTGTCACTTAACCTGTCATTAAAATACAGTGCACAGGCATTAAATATTTTTTTCAATGTGCTTCTCATTAAATACTTTATGACCTTTTGTAAAAATATAGCTTAGAATTTAAATGTTAATGCCTTTTGAGTTGAGCACCATTTTTCCAGGAAAGCATCATGATGTTTAATGGGAAGTGCTATAGTAAATTCTGTGAAAGCCTGCATGTTTCTCTAGGAGCCCATATCTCAGATCATTTTCATTCCCGTATTCATTCAGCAAATATGCAATGAGTGCCTGCATGCACTGGGGAGGCATATGCTGGGCCCTAGGGAGAGAGCAAGCAACAAAACCCACAAGATTTCTGCCCCCACAGGGTGTACACTCCATGGAGAGATGGACATTATTACCCAAGTTAACACACAAACAGTGCTGTTTTACAGACTAGGATGGATGCTGAGCAAGGCATTGTGAACCATGAAACTGGAGCAGGGTGATGCCTAATTTAATTTGATAAGTCAGAAAAGTGACATTAGGCTCACCTATAAGGATGATTCGGAGAAGGCAATGGCACCCCACTCCAGTACTCTTGCCTGCAAAATCCGTGGACGGAGGAGCCTGGTAGGCTGAAGTCCATGGGGTCACTAAGAGTCAGACACGACTGAGCGACTTCACTTTCACTTTTCTCTTTCATGCTTTGGAGCAGGCAATGGCAACCCACTCCAGTATTCTTGCCTGGAGAATCCCAGGGACGGTGGAGCCTGGTGGGCTGCGGTCTATGGGGTCGCACAGAGTCGGACACGACTGAAGCGACTTAACATAGCATAGCATAGCATAAGGATGATTATGCATTTGGTTTGGCTTTCTTTCCCTTGTTTGTTTGTTTATTTCCAGAGAAAGTGGGGGAGAGCATCTCAGGCAGAAAGAACATATACATTCTATGTGAAGTTCTAGGAACTGTTTTTTGTTGTTGTTCTTTGTTTTCCTTCCAGTTTTACTGAGATATAATTAACATATAACACTGATGTACAGAATAATGACCTGAATTCTATATACCATGAAATGATTACCACCATAAGTTTAGTGAATATCTGTTATCTCATGTGACACAGTATTTAAAAGTTAGATTTTTTTTCTTTTGATGAGAACACTTGGGATTTATTCCTTTAACTTTCATATATAACAGACAACAATGTTAATTATGTTTATCATATTGTACATTACATCTCTAGTACATATTTACCTTGTAACTGGAAGTTTGTACCTTTTGACCACCTTCGTCCTATTCCCTCCCACCCCTCCCCACTCTGGTAACCATAAATCTGATCTCTTTTCCTATGAGTTTGTTTAAAGTTCCTGGAACTGATTTAAGCCCTGATTTTTCCCTGTGCATAAAGACATATGAGACATCATGGTTTGATCTGTGCAAATGTAAGACATAGCTATAAATAAGTGAATAAATTTTGCAGGTGTTAAAAAATGGATTCTTTGGCATGCACATAAACACAGCCTCTTCAGTCATATGTATAAAAGGAAGAAAATTTCTGAAGATGCCAGCTCATTCAAGGATGATGAGAACCCTATATCAATGTTGTTTCATTTGCTAGAAACTGGCACATTTTTTTTTTCATTCAAGATAACTTCTTCAAAGAGAATGAAATGCTCTGAGTCAAGGGTCCCCTCCAGGTTAGAGTGCACGCGTGCATGCATGCCAAGTCGCTTCAGTCGTGTCTGACTCTGCAACACTGTGGGCTGTAGCCCCCCAGGCTCTTTTGTCCATGGGGGTTTCTCCAGGCAAGAATACTGGAGGGGGTTGCCATGCCCTCCTCCAGGGGATCTTCCCAAACCAGGGATCAAACCCATGTCTCTTATGCCTCCTGCAACGGCAGGTGGGTACTTTAAAAAAAAAAAAAACAAAAAACAGCATTATTGAGGTATGTTAGACAAATAAAACTGTAAAATATTTGAAACATGCATTGTGGTGGTTTGATACACAACTACATTGTGAAAGAAGTCCCTTTATCTAGTTAATTAATAGATTCATCACCTAACATTTTTATACATACACACAAAACATACAGATGAGAACATTTAAGTTCTACTCTTTTTGAAAGTTTTGATTATACTACACAGTTGTCAACTATATTCACCATGTTTTACATTAGATCCTCAGACCTTATCATCAAAAAGACACGAGATAAGTGTTGGTGCGAATGTGGAGAAAGAGGAATATTTTTTTGTGTGTGGGAATGTAAATTCCCACTGTGAAAGGCAATATGGAGGTCCCTCAAAAAATTAGAAATATGGGAATTCCCTGGCAGTCCAGTGGTTAGAACTCGGCAATTTTACTGTGTGGACCTGAGTTCAATCCCTGGCCAGGCAACTAAGATCCCATAAACCACATGATGTAGCAAAAAAAAAGAGGAAAAAGTTACAAATAGAACTACCATAAGATCTAGGAATTCCACTTCTGGGTATATACCCAAAAATTTTTGAAAGCAGAATATCAGAGAGATATATGTGCTTTCCTGTTCATTGCACCATTATTCATAATTGCCGAGGTATGGAAACAACATAAGCACCCATGAGTGGATGAATGGATAAAGATGTGGTATATGTTTACAATGTCATATTTGCCCATGGAAAGAAAGAAACCTTTGCCCATAAGAAAGAAACCTTGTCATTTGTGACAACCTAGATAGACCTCTAATACTGTGGCCACCTGATACAAACAGCCGACTCGTTGGAAAAGACCCTGCTGCCGGGAAAGATTGAGGGCAGGAGGAGAAGGGGACGACAGAGGATTAGATGGTTGTATGGCATCACCGACTCGAAGGACATGGGTTTGGGTGAACTCCGGGAGTTGATGATGGACAGGGAGGCCTGGCAGCGTGCTGTGGTTCATGGAGTCGCAAAGAGTCGGACACGACTGAGTGACTGAACTGAACTGAACTGAAGATGGACCTTAATGCCATTATGCTAAATGAAATAAGCCAGGGAGACAAAGATAAATAGTACATGATATCATTTATATATGAAATCTATTTTAAAAAACAAACAAATATGAAACTGACAGAAACAGAGTAAAGAATAGTTTTCAGGGGCTAGAGCATGGGGAAACAGAAAAGTTTAGTAAAATGGTACTAACTTTCAGGGTACCCTTCCAAGGTGGGAGATCCCTAAAGATGCCTTAGAATTTGTGAGCAATCAAAACAGAATAACATTTGCAGTTTTTCTAAGGAAATATGTCCATTATATTTTCAATTCTTCCTTCATTGGTGGTTAAGCTTATGCTGAGCTATATACATTCCATTCGGAGAAGGCAATGGCACCCCACTCCAGTACTCTTGCCTGGAAGCTCCCATGGATGGAAGAGCCTGGTAGGCTGCAGTCCACGGGGTTCCAAAGAGTTGGACACAACTGAGCGACTTCACTTTCACTTTTCACTTTCATGCATTGGAGAAGGAAATGGCAACCCACTCCAGTGTTCTCGCCTGGAGAATCCCAGGGATGGGGGAGCCTGGTGGGCTGCCATCTATGGGGTCGCACAGAGTCAGACACGACTGAAGTGACTTAGCAGCAGCAGCAGCATACATTCCATTCTGTCAACATGAAAAAAAGAGATTTTTGAGGAAGGCAATAAAAATAGAAAGCTAATTTCATAAAAAACTGAGAGTTTTTCGTCTGTATTTTCATGGTTAATTTCATCTAAAAACACCACTCTATTTCAAATAATACCTAATAGCCTACCTTTCAGAGAGCATCTCAGGAAAGATTTGCTGAATAGATATTCTCTGACAAAAGTCTGAATATTTTCAGATCTGTCTTTAAGACCCACCAATGTGAACTGGTGTCAGAGTGTTAGGGTGACTAGTTGTCTGTTTGCCCAAGACACGTCTGGTTTTAGCAAAAGGAACCCTACATGCCAGGAAACACCCCCAGTCCTGGACAACCTCGCTCAGTCAGTCACTCAGGTTTTGTTCAGATATGCCAAAATAGACAAAATTAAAAAAAAATACAAAATACTATTTATCACAGACACAGAAAATAATTAACTAAAGACATGCTGACTATTTGCAGGAGCAGGGGAAGTAGGCTTATTAAAAGGAAAGTTTCTAAGGGAAGAGAGTTATAAGAGAAGCTCAAGGATATATCATACAACACAGAGAACAGAGCCTATGTTTTGTAATAACTGTAAATAGAAATGTATAAAAATTTTACATTTTTTTTAAGACAAGAGATTTACATAAAACTGGCATTCATAGGTCATCAAGACCCAGTACTGTGTGACCATTTGGGAAGTAGAGCTCATGCACTCACATGCGCACACACATCCTTACCTCCACCCCATCATATGGGCACTTATGCTACCTGTGACCAAAATCCTGCAGGACTGCTATCAGCAATAGTGTAAATAAGTGGGAAACTCTTTCAACATGCAAATTTTTCATAAGCCTTTAGCCAAATTTGGGAGATAAAACTCACCTTTTCACCTCTTTGCATAGCACACTTGAATAAAACAAACCTATGTTTCGTACATTGGTTTTCAGTTCAGTTCAGTCAGTTTGGTCACTCAGTCGTGTCCGACTCTTTGCGACCCCATGAACTGCAGTATGCCAGGCCTCCCTGTCCATCACCAACTCCCGGAGTTTACCCAAACTCACGTCCATCGAGTCGGTGATGCCATCCAGCCATCTCATCCTCTGTCATCCCCTTATCCTCCCGCCCCCAATCCCTCTCAGCGTCAGAGTCTTTTCCAATGAGTCAACTCTTCTCATGAAGTGGCCAAAGTATTGGAGTTTAACCTTCAGCATCAGTCCTTCCAATGAACACCCAGGACTGATCTCTTTTAGGATGGACTGGTTGGATCTCCTTGCAGTCCAAGGGACTCTCAAGAGTCTTCTCCAACACCACAGTTTAAAAGCATCCATTCTTCGGTGCTCAGCTTTCTTCATAGTCCGACATCAGTTTTATCTGGTAACATTTCATCCTTATTGTATCAAAAAGCCACATAGCCTCTGAACATAGGATCAGAATCTGAGTATTGTTAGGCTCTGCTTCCTTCCAGTCCTGGGTTTCTAAGAACTTTCGGGAGATGCATTTATTTATTATTCTAATGAGTGGCTGTGAAACAGCTACCTTCCTTGTCCTGCCTTTGGGAGTTGATTATGCTCTAATTTCTATGCCAAGAATGCTCTGGATATCCTGATACAGCATTTTGCCAAGGCAGTTATTCCCCCTGTCAGCTTACATGAATACAAACCTTCTGATTGAGAGTTTGACCAGCTTTTATGTATGG
Organism: Bos taurus; assembly: GCF_002263795.3. Classification (NCBI taxonomy): domain Eukaryota; kingdom Metazoa; phylum Chordata; class Mammalia; order Artiodactyla; family Bovidae; genus Bos; species Bos taurus. Next base: position 68,703,276 of record NC_037336.1, read on the forward strand.
AGAAGTGGTTGAGAACAGGTAAAAGTGATTAGTGGAAAATGTCTGCTAAAACAAGATATTTTAATTGGGTCACTGAGCTTGGATGATAACCAGAAGTTTGTCCTTTTCTTTATAGACAAATGAATATGACAGAACAAATATGGTGATGCCAGGATGGTTTCAGGTTTCAGCTCTCAGGGTGAATCAACAGCATCATTCCAAGAGGGCAGTTGTTCTTGATCCTCTGTAATCTACACACACCCCCACTTTGTTCTTTTTTCTGTCTTCCCCAGGACATACTGTGGCTTATCTAGTGATGAAGTGAACAAGACTGGAGAAGGCTGGAGCTAGAAGTCTAATGAGACACAAATGATCAAGCAAAGGGTAGTTGGTAATTCAGAGGATAGGTTGATAGATACCTGAATGTGTAGATAAGCCCCAAACTAAAAGGTCCATCTATAGGAAATGTTCAGGAGGTAAGGGAGATACTATACATGGCCAAGATGTGTAATCTATTGGTTCTTAAGGTGGAGGCAATACATGAAGGTGTTGCAAGGCAGGTGGTTGGCATTGGAATCCCAGCATGAAAAATCCAGCACTTGGCAGAAAATCCAGAGAAACACAGTCACTAGGCAACCAGGTTGGAATTCTATCTCAAAGTAACAACAAAAGAGATCAGTTACTAGGAAACCAGTGTACCTAAGTCAGAGAGGGATCAACTTTCTCCGATGGAACAACAGAGATTATATTCTCTACTCTCATTTCTATGTTGTATGGCCAAGGAAGAAGATGTGTAAACCAAAATCCTTGACACGAAAAAGAAACCCATAAGGGCCTCCATAAAAGAAAATTCATTAAGAAAACAAAAATCCATTTATTAGCTCTTCTTGTTTAGCTAATTACATGAGTCAAATGTTTAACTGGTACATATTGTAAACTTGCAAAATAGTTAAGAAATGCAACCCTTTATCTCTGAGTAGCAACTATTCATTATGAAAATGGCCTCACTTCTAATTGGTTGCCATGCATTATCTGCTGACGTGCAGAGCTCAACACCATGCAATTTTGATCTCAGGTCTATGTAATCAGTCTTCCTGGTTGTCAAAGCAAAATCTCCAGAGATTTATTCCAGCAATCTAAGAAGAGATGTGAATCCTACATGACACAATTGAATATTTTATAGAAAATTCTCTCTGGATTTTTTTCACATGTGTCTAGTTTCATATGAAACCATTTACAGGTTATAAATACAAAACTAAGAGCAAAAATCAATAGTAGAATAAAGAAGAAGAAATTTATTATAAATCTATAGTAGAGGCGTTGAGTATATATGTACCTTACAGAGCAAGGAAATGGTCTATGGTGCATATATAGTACTAGAGAGAGAAATATTGGTTATAGCAAATGCTATCACTTTGGGTTTTATTCTCAGTTTCACTCTTTGCCATTGGTTCTTGAACTTGGGCTCTGGACCAGAAACATCAGCATTACCTGTGAATTTCTTAGAAATACAAATTTGGGAGGCGGCACTAGTGGTAAAGAATCTACCTCCCAATCCAGAAGACGTAAGAGATGTGAGTTCGATCCCTGGGTCAGGAAGATCCCCTGGAGGAGGGCATGGCAACCCACTCCGGTATGCTTGCCTAGAGAATCCCATGGACAGAGGAGCCTGGCAGGCTATAGTCTATGAGTCACAAAGAGTTGGACACGACTGAAGCAACTTAATGTTCATGCACCCAGATCTACAACCAAAAACTCTGGAAGCAGGGCTAAGTAATCTGTTTACCAGGACCTCCAGGTGATTTGATGGAAATTTAAGCTTGAGAATTACCATTCTATACCAGGTTACAAATCTACATCTGTTTCCAAATACCAGATGAGAGGATACTTAGAGAGATAGCACAACCAAAACATGTTGAAAATCAAGTCGTTCATCTCTTTGGCATACTGGTTCCCCTTTTCTGCATTTTCTACCCTAGCTAATCAGATCTGTCCCGTAACTCAGTTTATTTGTCATCTATTGCTGAGTAACAGATTCCCCAACTTTAGCAGCTTGAGATAATAAATAATTATTATTCAACACCATTTCTGAGGGTCAGGATTCTGAGAATGGATTAACTTCATGGTTCAGGCTCAGGATCTCTCATAAGGTTGTGGTCAAGCTGGGACCATAGTCATATGATGGCTAATTTGGGTTGGAGAATTGACTTCTGAGCTCATTCACACAGCCCTTGTCAAAAGGCTTCAGTTTCTCTGAATGTGGGCTTATACATAGGACTACTCATTAGAAGTCAGCTGCTTTCTCAGAGCAAATACCTGAGAGTGAGCAATGGAGACAGAAGCCACAGTTACTTTATAACCTGATACTAAAAGTCACACACCATCACTTTTTGCATATTGTATTGGCCAAAAAGACCAACCCTGGTGCAATCTGAGATGGGACTACAAGAGGGAGTAATTCCAGGAGGTGTGGACCATAGGAAGTCATCTTGAAGACTGGCTGCCACACCTGCAAGAAATATCAGAATATTTTCAACTCTCTTACTCTCACTGCCATATACAGCTATAGTCGACTCATCACTTATACATTTAATATCTTCCACGCTGTCTCCTTCTTTGTAGTCCAGCTACCCCTGCCCTATTTACCTTTTTTTTTTTTTGCCATTTTGCACATCATCCCTAAGTTTCTAATCCTGAAAGAGCTCATTTGCTGTTCCTTCTACTCCAAAACTCAAACCAAATGCTATCTTTTCTGGTACCTTCATCAAAATGAATTGTGCTCATCACATACTACTTCTATTGTACTGACAACACAGAATTAGTTGCAATTCTATTTAGTTTTTTTCAGAGTCTTGATCTCAAAAATAGATTTTAATCTCCCCAGGGTTAAGGGTTTTATTTTAGTCATCTTTGTATTATCAATAAAATGTACCATCAGGGTCTGTTGAATCATAGCATACAATTTCAACAGGCCCTCCCATACAGGAATTGATTCACTCTATTTTTAACAATCCAAAGGGGAGATATTATGTATGAATTTGAAATAATCATGACTATTCTGCTCAAGAGTAATCATTCCTACCAGATTCCAACTGGAAAAACTGCTTGTCATGTCTAGGGTATTTTGACATTTGAAAGAGTTTTCCTAAGGATAAATGGAAGAGTGTCCTTCTAAGCAACACAGAACCCAGAATCATGTGTGGAGACAGCAGTGGTGAATGGCTTATGAACAAGCTAAATATGGTGATGGGTGTTGTTTAGTTGTTAAGCCGTGTCCAACGCTTTGTAACCCCATGGATTGTAGCCTGCTATGTTCCTCTGTCCATGGAATTTCCCAGGCAAGAATATTGGAGTGGGTTGCCATTTCCTTCTCCAGGGCATCTTCCTAACCCAGGGGTCAAACCCAAGTCTCTTGCTTGGCAGATGGATTCTTTACCACTGAGCCACCAGGGAAGATCCCGAATAGGGTGATAGAACCTCCTAAAGGGTTTTATCAAGGGGAGTACCTGATCGTATTTGTATTTTGGGAAATAAACTCGGAGATAATTAATTGCAGACTATTCACCTGAACTGGAGGGGTGTGGGAGACTAGAGAATGAGTTATAAGGGAGATATGGGAGTCAAGCAAGGGGGTGATGGTGGTAGACTTGTCAATAGTAATGGCAGAGAGATGGAGAGAAGAGAGTCATTTAAGGGATAGAACTTGCCAGACTTGCTGATTGACTAAATGATTGATTGTGAAGAAAGAGAGAAAGAGGCCTAGAGTGACATCCAGGCGGGGTTTTAAATCTGTGAATCTGGCCTTATATAGCATCACTCAGTGGAAAAAACACCTCAGAACATCACCTTTACACAACATGGCACCAGCATCATTGTTATATTTGGAAGACAACTCCTTCTGGGGGAGGCCACAGGAGTTATCAGGAAATTACACTGACTTTTTCCACAAATGAATAGGCTCAAAATTAGATTCTTATAGCAACTGACTAAAAGGAAAGCTATTAAATTGTCAGGCAAGAGCTCACCATGGTTTTTATGGATTACCATGATTCATCTTTCCAGGGGAAGGATCCTAGCAAGAATCATTTCTGATGCTTCTCAGGAGTTCCTGCAGGATCCATCATATACTACAGCATTAGAACATAAAGAATGATTCATAATAATAGCATCAAGATTTGATTGGACATCTACACACAAAAGGTGCATTCTTGATATAGCATTATCAAGTCTGTGATGTGGTTTTACTAAATCAACTTGATTTTTGTTTGTGTTATTAATGTCCTTTTCATGTAGGTTTAGGGATTACAGAGATACAGAATATAGCTATGTGTGAAACAGAATCTTTCTAACTAAACATGGTCAATTGACACCAATTACAACAGTCTCACACAGTAACATGCTTATGTGTTATTAAGGAAATGGTGTTCTTATATGACATATTATATTTGAGAGCTATTAATAATGGGGAAGTAGTGGTAGAATATAACATGTCTTACATAGTATTTTTTAAACATTTGAAGTTGAATACATTTAGATGGAGCAAGAATATTTCAGCCCACAGTCACAAATGTTTCTCATTTTTTCATCACCCAACTCACTTTTTTCTTTTCTATTCCGACCTGGCTTCAGAGTCGGGAATGTTGAAAGAGAACAACCAGGAGGGCTGGAATGGATGTCCTTGAGTGTAGTTAATATAGATCACTGAGCCAGTTTGAAAGGAGGCAGAAACATTTGGAACAGCTACACTGCAATTCATGGGGATCACCTTGTCTAGGAGCTGCAAGCTGTGTTGATCCCTCGTCATTCTGATTCCCTTTGGGGGTTCTTAAGATAAAGTCTGGGAACTTGCCTCATGGTCCAGTGGTGAAGACTGCACCTTTCAATGCAGGGGGTGCAGGTTCAATCCCTGGTCATGGATCTAATATGCCACATGCCTCTTGGCCAAAAAACAAAACATAAAACAGAAGCAAAATTGTAACAAATTCAATAAAGACTTTAAAAAATGATGTTCCTCACACACACACACGTGTGTGTGTGTATATATGTATATGTGTATATATATATATATATATATATATATATATATATAGTCTGAAATCCCTAAGGCAGCTTCCAAGGCCCTCTGTAGTCTGGTCCCTGCCCACACTGTCAACCTCTGTGCTGCCCCTCACTCTCCCTCCAGCCGCAGAGTCTCATAGGCCCAGCAGCAGTGGCGGCCTGGAATCCCACCTGGCTTTTCCTCCAGGCCCTAGACACTTATTTTCCAGCTCTCAGGAGTGTGGCTTGCTAACATCCATGCCTCAGTCCCACCCTGGGTGTTGCCCTCTGCAAACTTGCCTAAGGACCCATCCTCCACTTTGTAGACAGAAGTCCACAGCGGGTACAGGGGTGTAATGTGAGGCAGCTCTGAAGGGTCACCCCAACTCCAGAGCCTGTCTCACCTCCTTATAAATGTGGTTCCAATAAACAGCTGATCGTAGATCTCCATCTCAGGGTCTTTTCCCAGGGAACCCAATTCAAGACACAGGTGCCATGCATGCCTTCCCAGAAGACTGTCACTGCTCTGTCCTCTGTCTGGAATGTTCTTTAGCCATATCCCCCCTTTCTAACTCTGAGTGTCTCACCTACAACTGTTTCTTAGCTATGGGATCATTTCCTCAAGAATGCCTTTCCTGAACACCTATCTAATTCAAGTCCTGCTGTTACATGCTTGCATGGAAACTATTTCTCTTCTATCAGAGGACTTCTTTAAGTCAGAAAGAGAAAGATAAATACCATGAAATTGGTATCTATGATTGGTATTTATGATACATGGAATTTAAAATATGACACAAATGAATTTATCTATGAAACAGAAACAGACATAAGAGGACAGACTTTTGGTTGCCGTGGAGGCAGACGGGGTAAGGATGGATTGAGAGTTTGGGATTAGCAGATGCAAACTATTATATATAGGATGGATAAACAACAACGCCCTACTGTATAGCACAGGGAACTATATTCAATGTCCTAGGATAAACCATAATGGAAAAGAATACGAAAAAGAATATATATGCATATATATAATTAAATCTCTTTGCTGTACAGCAGAAATTAACACATTAAAAATTAATTATACTTCAATAAAATAATTTAAAAAAAAATCAGAGGACTTCTGTCTACAATTATATGGGCTCTACTTTGCATGTTTGATTCATGTCTCACCTACCTAACAGAAAACTCATGTGAGTAGGGGCACTTCTTGTTCTTCCTCACCATTGCTGTTCCGGGACAGAGCGCTGAATTTGGCTCAGATTTGGAATTCATCAAACATACATTACTTAATTAATTACTGATTTGGTGAATGAATGTCTGCTGCCATCAGAGTTTTTTATCTGAAGGACAACCATATGATAAACTGTGATCACTGTTTCTCTCAAGGTTACCTTGGGCTTTTTCTTGTTTTTCTTATGCTGGGTCTTTGTTGCCGCATGTGGGCTTCTCTCTAGTTGCAGAGAGCAGGGGTTCTCTAGCTGTGGTCCTCAGGCTTCTCATTGCAGTGACTTCTCTTGTACAGCACAGGCTCTAGGCGTGTGGGCTTCAGTAACTGCCGTGCTCAGTAGTTGCGGCTCCCAGGCTCCAGAGCACAGGCTGGTGCACAGGCTTAGTTGTGGTGCACAGGCTTAGTTGCTCCACAGCATGCAGGATCTTCCCAGACCAGGGATTGAACCTGTGTACCCTGCATTGGCAGGCAGATTCTTAACCACTGGACCTACCAGGGGAGCCCTGCAGATTGTTTTCTTAATTCATTATGTCTGAAGCTAATCTTAGAGAAAAGCTGAAATTGAAAACAAGAGGGAAGAGTTTCCTCTACCCCACCTCCAGCACCATGCTTCACAGTAGGAATTTCAAATGGTTAATGGACAATAATAATCCAAGAGTTCAGGATTTGAATCAGAGTCAGTATTTTATCGTGATCTTTTGAAGAGTTTATAGTGAAATACTGAGTGGAAAATGATTTCCAAATTAAAGAGGACAAAAGCTCTCTTTGCTTCTATATTCAGAGGCTTTTGTTCTAGAAATTATTTTTAGTGTTGGTAAATTATGCTAATTAAGACAACTAAGCTAAAAAGCAGTATATTTGGAACCAAGAGAACATATTTTACTAATTTTTTTTATTTCCCAAGTAGATTTAAAATTAGATTTTTTAAAAAAAGATTATCTGATTATTTAGCTGAAAGCCACGCTGGGGTCAAGGTGGTTGGAGAGAAAGGAGAAATCCATCCCAGCCAACTGAGCAAGTTACCCAAGGCCACAGTTGTGGGGGTCAGGGTACACTGAGTGTTTCTAAACTTTGGTTACCAGCTCTGAGCAAAAGCAAAGCAGACCCTGGCAGTCAGAGGCAGGCCTGGCATTGCCATTTAGGCCTTAGTGCTGCTAGACACTCGCCTGGCACTCAGGGCCAAGGGGCAAGGTTCTCCTGCTGGACGTAAATAGTTTAATGAAAGCCTCATCAGTCATGACTCTCTGTGACTTTGATGAATCATGACACAGTCAAGACTACCTCCAAACGATATCTGAACGCTGACATAAACAAGAACATTGTCCAAACACGTCACCAAAATCACGAACATTCCCTGTCCTGGCTGACAGGAGAGCTGCTGCTTTACTAATTATAGCTTAAGCTTGGCTTCATTCCCCCTGTTACTTAGATGAGATTTCATAAAGATAATAACGTTAGGCCTGTTTTAAATCCCTTGTACTGAGTGGCCACACAGCTCCCTGTGGTATGTGTCTGCCCTTGTTGCAATGAGTCAATAAACTCCACTTTGTTTAACTAAAGACATATTCCTGGGGGTCTTTGGAAGCCAGTGAAAGCTCCCAATGATGTAGAAGTAATAGGTAGAGAGCTATATAAGAATAGTCAAACAGCCTGTATTAAATATTTAACTTGCAATACACATATTTATTTCCATGTCTTCACTCTTAGAGTTAACCCAATAATTCATAACGGAGTAAGCTTTTGGGGCACAACTGTAACGAATCAAGTCTTCTCTGACCAGTGGATTTATATCTCTCAGAAGAAAAATGATAAATGACAGAAAGTCAAGAAATATGATGAATAGGGCACTGTAAACAGCAATTTTCAAGACCACACAGAAGACTGGTGACGAACAGTCGCCTTGTTTAGTGCAGTCCCCTAAAACCCCCACCCCAAGATGTTGAGGTGTTCGATGGGCAGGAACTAAGCTGCCTGGGGAGGAACATAGACCATGCCCCTGCTGGGCGGCTGCTCCCTCTTTCTGTCTTGTGAGGGGACCTCCTACCTGGGAGCTTGTTCTCCAGGGGATGCTTGGCCCAAAATGGCCACAATAAAGTGTTTCCATCCCACTGGCTTGGTTACAAGATCCTCATATAGGGGTGGAGAGCCATAACCCCACTTCCCTTCCCAACATCTGGATTTGTTACTATTTTGCACTTGTAACACCTGCCAGTAAACATTGTCTACATGAAGTGGGAAGAAAAGGAGCAGAAGCAGACTGGTGTACAAGGTGAGACAACCCTTGTACAAGGGTACAAGTTGAGACCTGAGAATTGGGGCAGAGGTGCTGGGAAAGGAGTAACTATACAGGTGATGTAATTTGCAAAGCTTTGAGCAACATCCTGCTTCACTGTGTGTGCCTTTACATGAACAGCATATGTTTTCTTCTCTATTGCAGAATGTGTTATTCACTTGTTTAACTTTCATCTGCTTTAGTTTAATGGTACATGGACTGTTTTTAGTCTTTTCATCTCTTTAAGGCACTATCACCCAAGCCTAAGGTTTAAGTCTTAATTTGTCCCCCACCCTCCAAATTTCAGAATTACCTATGTTGAATATTCCTATGTGAAGTATCTTAAATCATCAGGAAATCCAATCTATGATGTTCTATTTCATCTGAGACTATCAGAGCACTGCAGCAAAGGTATCCCATTCTTCAGAGAAACTCAGAATCTGAGAGGTACCAAGTCAAATAAAATAGATATAGTGATTATACTGCTCTAATTTGTAAACTCCAAATGGCAGTCAGTTGTTTATTATTTTTACTTTTCACAAAGGCAGAATAAAATGTTAAAGAAAAACATAAATGAAGAGGCAGTTACTTTGGAAGTTAAGAGCACCAACAAATTCAGACAGACTTGGGTTTGAAACTTGGTTCTATTGCTTTTCTCTGGGTGACCTTAAGGAAATTATCTGACCTCTCAAAAATTTTTTTTCTCAGTAAAATGAGAAGGAATAATAGTATCCACACAATAGAATTCTTATTGAGTTAAATGTCCTGATGCCTATAAAATATTCAGGTCGGTGCCTGGTACATAGTAAGTGTTATGATTACTACTTTGTTTTTAATAACCTGTAGTCAACCAAGTACAGAAATCCTCATGCTGAAATAAAGTATGAAGTCTCATATTGTTTTAGCTTTGTAGAGAAACAGATATTTTTAAATATATTTAAACATATTTTAATATTAGGTCTGAACTCTGATTAGAGAGTTTAATGAATCCAACACTTACCCAATAAATATCATGCCCTTGTTTGGTGTTGGGCACAGTATCTGGGCATGTGAAGGGGTAGAAAAGAGAAAGCCAAATAGATATGACTCAGACACAGATGTGTTCAAAATCTGCAATTAAACATGGCTGACTTTGATAAGTGTTATAATCAATTTCCAATAATATTATCCTAGTAAAAGGGCAATTTATTGATGAATCAGACAGTCTGGGAAGCATCATGGAGTGATTTTGAAACAAGTAAGGGATTTCCTCAAGCAGAGACTGGGATTGTGAGTCTAGAAGATAAAGCTGGGTAGACAGAAGAATATAAACAAAGAATCAGAGGTGGGAAGTGGCAGAGGATGTGGAAGGAATTGGGTATAGAATGGTGAATGTGCTGGCTAGGTGGCGACTGACTGAGGAACTCATGAAGCCTCCAACATGGAGGCCCCTTGTTTGCCCTGTTAAAGAGTTCTTGTCTTATTCAGCTCAGACCACCACAACAAAATAACACAGACCTAATGAACTAAACAACAGGAATTTATTTCCCACAGGATGATGGGAATTCCAAGATCAAGTGCTGATCAACTCAATTCCCTGGTGAGGGCCTTATTGCTGGCCTCAGTTCAGTTCAGTTCAGTTGCCCAGTTGTGTCTGACTCTTTACGACCCCATGGACCACAGCATGCCAGGCCCCTCTGTCCACCACCAACTCCTGGAGTCTGCCCAAACTCATGCCCATTGAGTCAGTGATGCCATGCAGATGGCCAACTTCTTGCTTTGTCGTTATATGGCAGAGAGAGAGAGAATATTTTGATATTTCTTCCTCTTTTTAAAAGGGCACTAATCCCATGACAAAGACCCCAACCTCACCATTTCATCTAAATCATTTTATTTCCCAAAGTCCCCACCTCCAAATACCATCACATTAGGGGTTGGGAATTCAACATGTAAACTTTGAGGGAGGGGGATGCAAACATTCGGTACATAACAGATCTTAACTTGTACTCAGAGAGAACTGACATTTTCTGAAAAGCAAACTCAATCAATAGATTGATGCTTTAGAAGTTAAATCTTCTATGCATAGGTAAATAAATTGGAAAGCAATATTGAAACAAATTAAAATATTGCTGCAATAGTCCAATCTAGAGGTGCAATATTTCATCTCACCCACAACAATATCGTTGTTAGATATATCATTTTTATGTGCCTCTAAGGAAAAGACAAAACTGCCTTTGAACTATGATGCAATATTTTCTTGTGTAGAATTTTCACTTTATATTTCTTGAAAGAACTACTTAACAGATTTTCAGGTATCATTTTTTGTGTCACTTTGCATATACATAGAAGGAAAATATGAGAAAAATACATTAGCTAAGATTTTTTAAAACTAATTCACATTCACAGTCCATTTCTTCCGAATCACTGTTTCATTCAGATGTTATGGTGTGTAGTATTTCAAAGTTTATCAATGCATATACAAATATGGTGATGATTTTGTTTAAGTAATCACATTTTATAGTCTCTCTTGTCACTTTTTTCTTTCATTTAGCATACTATGGACATTTTTCCAGGTAATTAACTATAGTTCTATGCCATCCTCTTAACTCATTCAAAAACTGTACTGAGCATCTAGACCTTCTACTAGGAACTAGAGAACTGCTGGTGAGCAGAAGCACATGGAGTGTAACTCTATCAGAGACCATGATCAGTTTAAACAATTCCCTAGTGACAAACATTTTGCTTATTTTCATATTTGCTCTCTTTTTTCTATCATAATCAATACAATAAAAAATATCCTTGTGAGATTATCTATAAGTTCCTAGAAGCGTAATGTCTGGGTCAAGGAGCTTATGCAAATTTAAGGTTTTGATACATATTGTCACTGTATCCTTCAGAAAGTAACACCAGTTTATATTCCTATCAACAGTCTCATTATATGCCTATTTCCCCACAACTCTTCCACCACTGGGTTTTATCACTTTTTCAGTTTGACTAATCAAGAAAGTAAAAAGTGAAACTGAAAGTATTAGTCATGTCCATCTCTGTGACCTCATGGACTGTAGCCCCCCCAGGTTCCTCTGTCCTTGGGATTTCCCAGGCAAGAATACTGGAGTGAGTTGCCATTTCCTTCTCCAGGGGACCTTCCCAATCCAGGGATTGAACCTGGGTCTCCTGCATTGCAGGCGGATTCTTTAGCACCTGAGCCACCAGGGAACCAAGGAGGTAAATATTGATATTTTATTGTTTTAAGTTGCATATCTTAATTACTGGTATGGTTGAATATATTTTGATGTTTATTAACCATGTATATGTAATATTTATTATTTATAGATATATATATACTTTATGTTTATAGCTATATGTGTATATAGTGTGTGTGTATGTGTGTGTATGTATACCCACACTTACACATAATGGTTTTTATCCTTGGCCCACTTTTCTATTGATATATTGTATTCAAATGATTTTAAAATAATTGTTTCCCTCTCAGAACTACAGAGCTACTATCTTAGAAATGTACAGAAATTCAAAAACACAATCCCTACTTGTAATTGGCACTTTATAGCAGCATGCTGCTACTGCTGCTGCTAAGTCGCTTCAGTCGTGTCCGACTCTGTGCGACCCCATAGACGTCTGGCAGCCCACCAGGCTCCCCCGTCCCTGGGATTCTCCAGGCAAGAGCACTGGAGTGGGTTGCCATTTCCTATAGTCTTCCATAATAAAGTTTGATTTATTAACTCATCTGTGAAAATGTCTATGTGATATTATATTCAGAGCAGAATGCTACTATTATTTTAAACTATTCGAATCTACTTTAATAAATCTAAAGACATCTTATGCAAACAGCAAAACAGGATGTTCAGTTTCCATAGAAACAGAAGCTAATATTATTAAAAAGGAAGAAGCCAGGCTTGGAACCTTTCCCCTCGGGGATCCTCATTTGCAACCAATTTCTTGAATAAATCATACATGTGAATTATACCACCTGAAACTAGTTAACATTACTGATGCTTAATAAAGACTTCACTAGGCATCTGATCATTGTGAGAGGAAGGTTGATATAAATTGCATTGCCTAATAACTAATTCAGATTTTTATTTTAAGTTGTAATGTAAAAGTAAAACCCATTTCATTTGATTTCCTAAGGAGAGCTGTTCATTTCCATGCTGAAACTGAAATAAGAACAATAGTGTAGGTGTAGGATTTCTTTTTCAACTTTGAAAATTCTAATTATAAAACAAACTTTCTCTTGAATCAATTTGCCTATTGGCTTGGTATCTCAATGGAAAAGATTCCTTAAGAAAATCGCCTTAAAGAAAACAAATGTTTGATGCAAAAGTGCAAAAACACTTTTTGGAAGAATATGAAATAATTATATGACTCAGACCATCAAAGTTTATAATTACCATTTGGAAATAAAATCATCCATCCGAAAGAGACTCCCTTTAAGTTTAAATCACCCAGAATGATGTGTCATATATGTTATCAAGCTTTACAGTCTGCAATTCAGTTTTTCATCTGAAAGTTCCTTTGAAAGCTGTCACCTATTCCGTATATTCTATGTCATATTTGCCTATGAAAATCTCCACTTACTACTGGCAGTAACTCGGTGTAAATTTATGTTCTGCTTTCATAAGGTAGAATGCAAATTTATTCATGCTGCTAAGTCGCTTCAGTCGTGTCCGACTCTGTGCGACTCCATGGACTGCAGCCTACCAGGATTCTCCATCCATGGGATTCTCCAGGCAAGAACACTGGAGTGGGTTGCCATTTCCTTCTCCAATGCATGAAAGTGAAAAGTGAAAGTGAAGTCGCTCAGTCGTGTCTGACGCTTAGGGACCCCATGGACTGCAGCCTACCAGGCTCCTCCATCCATGGGATTTTCCGGGCAACAGTACTAGAGTGGGGTGCCATTGCCTTCTCCAATTTATTCATAAGAGGAGGTAATTTACTGTCCAAGAAATGATAGGCTATCACAAAAAGATTACGAACTTGAAATAATTTTTGTGCTAGTGATAATCACACCATCACTTGAAAAAAAAAAAAACATAAATATATGGCCTTCACAACTACATTACTGACAATAGTAGTATCACTGTATAGATAAGGAAATCAGGCTTGCCCAAGCCTGACAGCTAAAAAATGTAAGAGCTGGAACTCAAATTCATATCCTGAGTCTCTAAATCACAGTAAGTTTCCATGGAATCACACTCCCATCTATGAGTAGAAAGTCCTTTTAGCAATTACCTTTTTACAGAAATGGAGTTAGCAACAATGTCCTTCATATGCAGATTGAGAACTCACCGTGGATGCAGCATATCCTGTAGGCTGCTGCCGCTGTTTCGTCATCCTTGCTTCTTCTCACTTGGTTGGTGGTAGAGGTGGAGATGGCCATGGTGCCGTGAAGATCAGATCTTCAAAACCCTGCTTGATCAGACCTCTAACCTCACTGCACTCCACTCTCCCCTGTGTTCACTACACTCTAGAATGATTGGTTTCTTTCCCTTTGGATATTTTTCTATACCAGACACAAGGGAATTAATATAAAGAGATATCTGAACGTGTTCCTTCTTTCAAGATTACAATGGAGTTAACAGATTGGTCTTTGACATGAGATTGCTTGGGTTAAAATCTTGAATTTGCCATTAACCAGTTCTGCGACTTCAGGTCAAATTAAATGAATTTAACCACTAACCTCTCTGTGCCTGTTTCCTTATCTGTAAACTGCTAGGGCCTACCATGTGGGCTTATTGTAAGGATTACACAAGATAGTTCATGCAAAGCTGTATCTGGCAATAAGAAGGACTGTCTAAATGATCACTTAAAAATACATTATTTTTTAACAGTCAAAACACCTAATATAACTAGTCAGTATAAAATTAACCAATATGGGGAGAAATCAGAGTGTCTGTTCAGGGAAGGACTTGAGTTAGTCTCTGCCAGAGGGGTTGGACTTGGCAAAGAGGAAGGAAAGGGCAAGTTCAAGAAAGGGGGGCAGTCTGAGAAGGGATAAAAAGGTAAGGGTAGCAGTAGGAATGCACACAGGGTGATGGGGAGGATGAACTGGGCTGATGAATGCCACAGACTCTGGCAAACAGATTGTATGGAATAAGGCTACAGGAGAAGACAGGACCAGGCCAAAGAAGATTTTGAATTCCAAGGTAAGAATTTGAGAATTAATTCAGTAGTTTTACTAGGGAAGACACATAAATTCAGGGAAATTGGCCTAATAGAGAAATAAGCTTGTGCTGTGCTGTGCTTTGTCATTCAGTCATGTCCAACTCTCTGCAACCTCATGGACGATAGCCCACCAGGCTCCTCTGTCCTTGGGGATTCTCCAGGCAAGAATACTGAAGTGAGTTTCCATGCCCTTCTCCAGGGGATCTTCCCAACCCAGGGATCGAACCCAGGTTTCCCACATTGCAGGACGATTCTTTACCATCCAAGCCACTCTTCCTGAATGCCTTCAAGAAAAACTGTTCAGAGCACTCTTGGAAGAGTTCCTATTTAGTGGCTGTCAATGTACCTGGAGTTGTCTATATACTGCCTTGTTTCATTTCAGCAGCAACTCTGCAGGATACATATAGTTTCCACATTTTCTGCAGAAGACTGGGGAAGGTTAAGAAAACGTCTGAGACAACAGGGCTGTAGCAGAACCAGGACCTAAATTTAGTTCTTTGTGTGTGTAGATCCCATTCCTTCTACTATTCTATTCTGGTTAAATGGATCTTTTTAAAATTTTGGTCTCCTTTACTTTGTTTTATTTTTTGGCTTTTGTTTTTTTAATGAATGGCCAATGAGAAAAGCAACAGAAGCTAAGAGAAATAAGCAAGGTCATAAAAGGAACATTCTCCACATCACTTAATGGATGAACAGAAGCCTTTATGGGAACAGTTAGAAAGTAACATTTCTCTGGCTATTAAATAGCCATTTGATAGTTATTAACATAATAGAAATGTTATGAAATTGTTAGATAGGAAGTTTAATCACAAACAACAAAATTTTTCCTGGCTAGTTTAAGCAGGAAATAATTAAATTGTATTAAGTCACTCACTATTTCTGCTTTATTGACTATGCCAAAGCCTTTGACTGTATGGGTCACAATAAACTGTGGAAAATTCTGAAAGAGATAGAAATACTAGATCACCTGACCTGCCTCTTGAGAAACCTATATGCAGGTCAGGAAGCAACAGTTAGAACTGGACATGAAACAACAGACTGGTTCCAAATAGGAAAAGGAGTCCGTCAAGGCTGTATATTGTCACCCTGCTTATTTAACTTCTATGCAGAATACATCATGAGAAACGCTGTGCTGGAAGAAGCACAAGTTGGAATCAAGATTGCTGGGAGAAATATCAATAACCTCAGATATGCAGATGACACCACCCTTATGGCAGAAAGTAAAGAGGAACTAAAAAGCCTCTTGATGAAAGTGAAAGAGGAGAGTGAAAAAGTTGGCTTAAAGCTCAACATTCAGAAAACGAAGATCATGGCATCTGGTCCCATCACCTCATGGGAAATAGATGGGGAAACAGTGGAAACAATGTCAGACTTTATTTTGGGGGGCTCCAAAATCACCACAGATGGTGACTGCAGCCATGAAATTAGAAGACGCTTACTTCTTGGAAGGAAAGTTATGACCAACCTAGATAGCATATTGAAAAACAGAGACATTACTTTGCCAACAAAGGTCTATCTAGTCAAGGCTATGGTTTTTCCAGTGGTCATGTATGGATGTGAGAGTTGGAAGGTGAAGAAAGCTGAGCACTGAAGAATTGATGGTTGTGAACTGTGGTGTTGGAGAAGACTCTTGAGAGTCCCTTGGACTGCAAGGAGATCCAACCAGTCCATCCTAAAAAAGATCAGTCCTAGGTGTTCATTGGAAGGACTGATGCTAAAGCTGAAACTCCAGTACTTTGGCCACCTCATGCGAAGAGTTGACTCACTGGAAAAGACTGATGCTGGGAGGGATTGGGGGCAGGAGGAGAAGGGGACGACAGAGGATGAGATAGCTGGATCTATCACCAACTCGATGGACATGAGTTTGAATGAACTCTGGGAGTTGGTGATGGACAGGGAGGCCCGGAGTGCTGTGATTCATGGGGTCTCAAAAAGTTGGACAGGACTGAGAGACTGAACTGAACTGAACTGAACTGAAGTCACTCACAGAAACCCCAGGTGGGCTAAAGTGCCAAGCATCTGGATACCCAACCACGCGTGCAGAAGCAAACATGAGCTAGCTCCCTCCTTATGCACAGACAGTGCTTGGGACTGGGTACCAGGTGAACCCCATGCCTTCCACAGCACACTAACCAGACATGTTTCCTGCATGGGAAAGTCTTTTCACACTGCTGACTTCCAAATCCCAGCCTTGACGAGTGTGGTCTGATTAGTGGAGCTTAACTCCCATGCCTGTACCAAGCTGCAAAGGAATCTAGGTTTGGGAGTTTCTTATGGCTTTTTTTTTTTTTTTTTAATCTTTAGCAGCCAAAACTCATAAAGTGAGAAATTACCAAAGTATAGGTTTGGGGGCAGTCACAAATAATAAATGTCCATTCTTATTAGGCAAAGGTGTTTTGGAAAGTTAAGAATCCATCTGCATGTGTCTAGCACTCTTCAGGGAAAAGTTGTGCTGATGGACATGAGTATTTAATTCTGCTTGACAGATTCAATGTTTTATTCAAGAAAGAGAAGGGTGACTCATCAAATGTAATGAAAATATCCATGAAGGCTATTGAGCTCCCTTGGGTATGATTCATACCCACCAAGAAATCATTGATGACCATTACATTTCCCAAGTAAATTTATCTACTGGAAAAAGGTTGAGCTTACTAACTACAAAGAAGAATATTCTGGTCTCTTCCACAGTTATGTTTTATTGTGGGTGTTAAATTCAGTTGTTGGCAAAGTCCAGGCATTGCACTTGGCACTGGAAATCCAATGGTATTTTAATCCCATCTTTGCCCTTGAGGAGCTCACAAGCTGGTGAAGAAAACAAGTATGTGAATGAATAGTTATGGAATGATGTGATAAATGCAAACCAGGTAAAATGATAGGAGCAGTTGAACGGGACACTGACTCCCAGCCTCTGCCACATAAGGGGAAAAGTCATGAGGAACACAGCCCAAGTAAAGGCTTCCCAAGGAATAGTCAACCAGATGAAGAGGGGCAGGGAGAGGGACATGCCAGGCTGAGGAAAGGCACAAAGGGAAGGAGCACAAACTAATTCATCCATACAACAAATATTTACTGAGTGACCGCAGTGTGTGCCAAGCGCAGAGACAGAGTGTAGGAGATGGGATGGGGGAGGGGCATGGAGAGGGCAGGACAGGAAATAGCAACGAGGCTGAGAGGGTGGATGGAATTCACCAAACACCGGTGTGAACACCAAGTTAAGAAGCTTAGTATGGATGGATGGATTCAGCTTCTAAAGTGTCTTCTTCATAAGCCTAAACAGATGACTTCCCACCTCACACTGTGACTTAAGTCATTGTGCTCACTGTAGCAGACAGCTCACTTAACCTGTGTGACTTGGGTGGGTATTGCTATCTGTGTTTTCTTTCTGTCTTTTGGCATCAGGTTTGGTCTCTGTGAGAGTGTGAGAATGAAGAAGGCAAAGCCCCACCTGCTAATGCACTTAATACTAGTAGATATCAAAGATAGGCATTTGAAAAAGGTTTCTTGGAGAAGAAAAGTCTCCTGGGACCATCCTGAGACACACCTGAGAAACTGTGATTTGACTTCTGAAAACAGTAGCATGTACAATAATTAAGCATGGGTATTTGTATAAATATAACGGGAGAGTAAGAGGACAGAAGCAAATTTGATACAAACCTATGCATCCTTAAGAGAGGGAGAGGGAGAAAAGCACACAGGTACAACCTTTCAAAAAGGAAGGAAGTCACATATTTGTGTATTTTAAACACTTTGTCTAGATACAACCTGCCATCATAAAACACATCACCTGCCAGCTGCACTCAACAGGGAACACGGTCCCATTACACAATGCCTGAGATTTTATATGCTCTGGCCTGTCATGCAGAGCTCAGAAAAGACTCTTCTTGCTGGATCTATATTTCCATATTAAAACCTTATGGCTTTGGAAAAAGTAACAGACAGAGAAGAAAGAGAAGATATATATCAGGAACGTTAAGTGAAGAATAGATCCACTGTGTAGTCACGACAAGGTAGATTATCTCTGTAGTTTCTAAGGGCAGGGCCAAAAGCAGGGTCTCGTATATAAAATCCTTTACACTTGAATGGCTTGTGAAGAGTTGCTCTAAACTCAGTGGGAAATAAAAGAATGATGTCAGTGCTTACGGGCACAGACTACTAGAAGCTGAGAGAGGGAAAGAATTGAGGGGTAGGGCTTCCTGGTGACTCAAAGAATCCACAATCTGCCGGCCAAGTCAGGAGATGCAGTTTCAATCCCTGGTCTGAGAAGATCCCACATGCCACGGAGCAACTAAGGCTGAGCGCCACAACTATTGATGGCCACAATTACTGAGGCCTGAGTGCCTAGAGCCTGCCATAAGAGAAGCCACGACAGTGAGAACCTGTGAACTGCAACAAAGAGAAACTTCGTTTGCCCCAACTAGAGAAGAAGCCCATCCAGTAACAGAGATCCAGCATAGCCAAAAATAAATAAATAAGAATCATGAGGCAAGCTGGCAAGCACTCAATGTCACCTGTGGTCACCTGGAGTCTGACTCGCGGCATTTCCTGTCCTGATGCTCCATTGTCACTTTGGCTCAGGAGTGCCTGAGTTCTCACCAGAAGGATTCACAGGAGGCTGGCTTATAAGTCAGGTTTCTCATGTGTCACTTGACCATGAGGCTCATCTTATTAAATGATGACAGCCTTGTCCTCTGCACTTCACAATTTCCCAGAGAGGTAATTGTAGCCATGAATCGAAATCAGTTATTATTGGGGCCTTAAAGATGATGAGGTCAGGAAAAAAGCAACTCTAAGATCTTCTAGCATCAGTTCTCTAAATTTTAATGCCATAACACATACCATGTCTGACAGTATTATGCACAAAGAAATCTTCTGAATGCAGCCAGACATCAACACAAAATAGGTCCTCAACAAGATGATGTGTTTATAAAGCAGAAATTTCTAGGTGTCCATGAGCTATTCTCTACAATCATTCACAGTAAAGGAAGTCTATTCAGATATGGCTAAACTACATTTCCTTGCAGAGAGTGTGACCATGTGGCTGAATTCCCACCAGTGGAATGTAGGGAGATGATCTGGGCCTCTTCAGGGACAGAGAGTGAGCATGCACCCCTAAAGCCCCTAAAGCACCTTCTTCCAACTGCCTAGAGTCCAGTGATCCAATTCTGACAATTAACAATGTGCTGATGTCTCCCAGGAAGGGTACAGCCTTGATATAAAAGGAACAGGAGTTTCTATATCCCCTGAGGGATAGAACTGCCGGCACTCTGGTATGCTAGCTTGAGATGATGCCTGAGGGAGAAATAAACCTCTTTTCTTAAGACCTGAATCTTGGAGTCTATTACAAAAGCTTTTTTGGGGGGGTGTTAGTTCTAAAAGGTCTTGTAGGTCTTCACAGAACCATTCAACTTCAGCTTCTTCAGCGTTACTGGTTGGGGCATAGACTTGGATTACTGTGATATTGAATGGTTTGCCTTGGAAATGAACAGAGATCATTCTCTCGTTTTTGAGATTACATCCAAGTACTGCATTTTGGACTCTTTTGTTGACCATGATGGCTACTTCATTTCTCCTGAGGGATTCCTGCCCGCAGTAGTAGATATAATGGTCATCTAATTAAATTCACCCATTCCAGTCCATTTTAGTTCGCTGATTCCTAGAATGTCTACATTCACTCTTGCCATCTCCTGTTTGACCACTTCCAATTTGCCTTGATTCATGGACCTGACATTCCGGGTTCCTATGCAATATTGCTCTTTACAGCATCAGACCTTGCTTCTATCACCAGTCACATCCACAACTGGGTATTGTTTTTGCTTTGGCTCCATCCCTTCATTCTTTCTGGAGTTATTTCTCCACTGATCTCCAGTAGCATATTGGGCACCTACTGACCAGGGGAGTTCCTCTTTCAGTATCCTATCATTTGGCCTTTTCATACTGTTCATGGGATTCTCAAGGCAAGAATACTGAAGAGGTTTGGCATTCCCTTCTGCAGTGGATCACATTCTGTCAGACGTCTCCACCATGACCCGCCTGTCTTGGGTGGCCCCATGGGCATGGCTTAGTTTCATTGAGTTAGACAAGGCTGTGGTCCTAGTGTGATTAGATTGACTAGTTTTCTGTGATTATGGTTTCAGTGTGTCTGCCCTCTTTTTCATTATAGGGGACTGGAATGCAAAAGTAGAAAGTCAAGAAACACCTGGAGCAACAGGCAAATTTGGCCTTGGGATACAGAATGAAGCAGGGCAAAGACAGAGTTTTGCCAAGAAAATGCACTGGTCATAGCAAACACCCCCTTTCAATAACACAAGAGAAGACTGTACACATGGACATCACCAGGTGGTCAACACCAAAATCAGATTGATCATATTCTTTGCAGCCAAAGATGGAGAAGCTCTATACAGTCAACAAAAACAAGACCAGGAGCTGACTGTGGCTCAGATCATGAACTCCTTATTGCCAAATTCAGACTTAAATTGAAGAAAGTAGGGAAAACCACTAGACCATTCAAGTATGACCTAAATCAAATCCCTTATGATTATACAGTGGAAGTGAGAAATAGATTTAAGGGGCTAGATCTGATAGATAGAGTGTCTGATGAACTATGGACAGAGGTTCATGACATTGTACAGGAGACAGGGACCAAGACCATCCTCATGGAAAAGAAATGCAAAAAAGCAAAATGGCTGTCTGGGGAGGCCTTAAAAATAGTTGTGAAAAGAAGAGAAGTGAAAAGCAAAGGAGAAAAGGAAAGATATAAGCATCTGAATGCAGAGTTCCAAAGACTAGCAAGAAGAGATAAGAAAGCCTTCCTCAGCGATCAATGCAAAGAAATAGAGGAAAACAACAGAATGGGAAAGACTAGAGATCTCTTCAAGAACATTAGAGATACCAAGGGAATATTTCATGCAAAGATGGGCTCAATAAAGGACAGAAATGGCTATGGACCTAACAGAAGCAGTAGATATTAAGAAGAGGTGGCAAGAATACACAGAAGAAGTATACAAAAAAGATCTTCACGAACAAGATAATCATGATGGTGTGATCACCGACCTAGAGCCAGACATCCTGGAATGTGAAGTCAAGTGGGCCTTAGAAAGCATCACTACAAACAAAGCTAGTGGAGGTGATTGAATTCCAGTGGAGGTGATGGAATTCCAGTTGAGCTATTTCAAATCCTGAAACATGATGCTCTTAAAGTGCTGCACTCAATATGTCAGCAAATTTGGAAAACTCAGCAGTGGCCACAGGCCTGGAAAAGGCCAGTTTTCATTCCAATCCCAAAGAAAGGCAATGCCAAGAATGCTCAAACTACCGCATAATTGCACTCATCTCACATGCTAGTAAAGTAATGCTCAAAATTCTCCAAGCCAGGCTTCAGCAGTACATGAACCGTGAACTTCCAGATGTTCAAGCTGGTTTTAGAAAAGGCAGAGGAACCAGAGATCAAATTGCCAACATCTGCTGGATCATGGAAAAAGCAAGAGAGTTCCAGAAAAACATAAATTTCTGCTTTATTGACTATGCCAAAGCCTTTGACTGTGTGGATCACAATCAACTGTGGAAAATTCTGAAAGAGATGGGAATACCAGACCACCTGACCTGCCTTTAGAAACCTATATGCAGGGCAGGAAGCAACAGTTAGAACTGGACATGGAACAACAGACTGATTCCAAACAGGAAAAGGAGTCCGACAAGGCTGCATATTGTCACCCTGCTTATTTAACTTCTATGCAGAGTACATCATGAGAAACGCTGTGCTGGAAGAAACACAAGCTGGAATCAAGATTGCCAGGAGAAATATCAATAACCTCAGATATGCAGATAACACCACCCTTATGGCAGAAAGTGAAGAGGAACTCAAAAGCCTCTTGATGAAAGTGAAAGAGGAGAGTGAAAAAGTTGGCTTAAAGCTCAACATTCAGAAAACGAAGATCATGGCATCCGGTCCCATCACTTCATGGGAAATAGATGGGGAAACAGTGGAAACACTGTTTGTGTTTATTTTTGGGGGCTCCCAAATCACTGTAGATGGTGATTGCAGCCATGAAATTAAAAGACGCTTACTCCTTGGAAGAAAAGTTATGACCAACCCAGATAGCATATTGAAAAGCAGAGACATTACTTTGCCCACAAAGGTCCGTCTAGTCAAGGCTATGGTTTTTCCAGTGGTCATGTATGGATGTTAGAGTTGGACTGTGAAGAAAGCTGAGCGCCAAAGAATTGATGCTTTTGAACTGTGGTGTTGGAGAAGACTCTTGACAGTCCCTTGGACTGCAAGGAGATCCAACCAGTCCATCCTAAAGAAAATCAGCCCTGGGTGTTCATTGGAAGGACTGGTGCTGAAGCTGAAACTCCAGTACTTTGGCCACCTCGTGCGAAGAGTTGATTCATTGGAAAAGACTCTGATGCTTGGAGGGATTGGGGGCAGGAGGAGAAGGGGACGACAGAGGATGAGATGGCTGGATGGCATCACTGACTCGATGGACGTGAGTCTGAGTGAACTCCGGGAGATGGTGATGGACATGGAGGCCTATTGTGCTGCATTTCTTGGGGTCGCAAAGAGCTGGACACGACTGAGTGATTGAACTGAACTGAAAAAAGGTTTTCCTCTAACTGCTAATATGATCATTAAAACCAAGCTTTCAAAAAGTCTTGTTTTTGAGAAATAACTAAACTCTTAAGGCTAAATGGTACTGTTATTCATAAAGTTCACATGCCTTGCTCTGGCACTGCCTCTCTGCCCATCACCATTCCTCAGCTTTCCTGGGTTTTTGGCCCCAAGTCATTGGAGCCACCCTGGACACCATGCTTCTCTTCCTCCCAACAGTACAACTCTCACCTCAGGCTAGTACTTCACCACAGAGTCTTGGGACCGAGCCACCATAATGCTTGGTTTCCTAAGCTGTCTCCCTGCTCCCACTTCTATCCTGCTTGTGCAGTCTGTCCTCCACACAGAAGCCAGAGAAGCCCTTTCAGAACACAAATAGGATGGCGCCCTTCCTTTCTCAACTGAGAAGTCCTAAGTCTAAAACTCTTGGGAAAATCATTAGGGAATTAATCAGTGATAGATTGCTAGGTATGTAAGCACTTAAAGTATGAGTTAGATTTTAACTGAAGAAAAAAAAAATTTAATGGACTGATATGCGATTATATCACATTTTCTCTTATATTACAAGTCCATTCTGATGGCTGCCAAATAATTTTTTTTCCCCAAAGTGCTCCCCACATACTTTAGGATAATGTCCAAAGTGTTTAGCCAAAAGTTCTGATATGGCCTTAATCTTCCTTTTCTCTCTTGAAGCTGACTACTCCCTTACACAAGACTTTTGCTGCATGTTGCTATAAGCAGGAGAAAGAAAGGAAGGAAAGAAAGAAGAAAGGAAGGGAGGGAAGGTGGGAGGGAAGAAGAGAGCAGATGAAAGAAAGAATCAGTAAAGAGAGAAATAGATCTATTTAATCTGGCATGAAAATATATTCAAGACATATTCTTAAATTTAAAAATCTAGTGGAATGATATATTCAGTATGATTCAAAGATATAAAAATCTTATCTTAGACTATGTGTACATATATGAATGCTATTGCATAGAGAAAAATAGTAAATGCAATTTCACAAAACTGTTACATTTGAGGAGAGGACTGGGATTGATAGGGGCTGGGAAAAAAGGAGGGCTACTCTTCAGATTCCAGACTCATTCAACATGTATTAAGAAGCTCTTTCTGTTTTAGGCTCTGGACTTAAATCCATATTACAAGCAGTTAATCAAATCTGCATGGAAAAGCTGCTATTAAAAATAAACACTTTCCTCAATAAAGTGAAGAAAATATTTTTTAAATGACCAAGTTTCTGTAAAATTTGAAGTTCAATACAATACGTGTTGATTTTAGATCCCTTCTTAAACAGATGTTTTTATTCCCACAAAATGTAATTTAAATTTGTTTAGCAATTAGTGTATAGCTGTCATATTAGGATTAATGTTTTCTCTCTCATTTCCTCTGCCCTGAAAACAAGTGCTTTAAAAGTCTGGTGCCTGTTGATGAACAGCAATGGGCCTTAATTACATCACCTACAAAATGAGACTAGTAACACAGGAGTGCTATTGTAAGGATTACGTGAGGGAAATTGTAGAAGTTGTTTGACAGCTGGAACGGAGCGGGGAGTCGAGAAATGATGGGTGCTACCACTCTCCACTGACCTAGTGTCTGAACTGGACAAGGATATTCTTTCCTCCAGGTGCACGGATTTATAAAATCTAGAGGGCATCATTTGGCTATTTTCAAAGAATACTTTAAAGTTTTGGAGAAAGCTATTACTGTCAGAGTATTCAGAAAGAGAAATGCAGAAAGAATTTTATATTGGAAAATATCTAAATAAGTCAGGAGCTAAGTATAAAACACCACTTTTGTTTTGCTTCTTTGTGTTACTGAATCTCCAAGACCTACCTGGAAGCTTGGAACAAACTTCCAAGAGAAAGAGAAATCAAATTTAATCTTCGTATCTATAACAGACTACAGTTAAATACTGTATATATATGCACAAGATTTGTTTTAGAACTGGCAGCAATTCTGCTCTGCACAATAGCACCGCACTTTTAAAAATACTTTGATCGTGGATGATTATTGAGGCTTCCTTGTCTTAAGATGAAGCAACCTAGAAGGAAAATCTTCATTATCATATGCTCAAAGTAAATTCAAATCAGGACTACCATGTTTTTTGGAAGGTTATAAGAAGAAAGTTCCACAAAAAATGTTGTGAAGTTGAGATTTGGTTTCAAATTTTGAATCATTAGGGGATATGTCTATAAAAAGAAGAAGTCCTAATGCAATGCACTTTACCAAGATGCCTGCCTGCCTGCCAAGTTTCTTCAGTCGTGTCCGACTCTTTTCGACTCTATGGGCTGTAGTCCGCCAAGCTCTTCTGTCCATGGAGATTCTCCAGGCAAGAATACTGGAGTAGATTGCCGTGGCCTCCTCCATGGGATCTTTCCAGCCTAGGGAGCGAATCTGCATCTCTTATGTCTCCCGCATTGACTGGCAGGCTCTTCACCACTAGCACCACCTGGAAAGCACTGACTGAGATGAAGATCAGGTTTAATATTTTTCAAAATATTAAATACAGACCACATGCCCAACACTGTGCTAGGGTCACTGAAATTCAAAGGAAGCATACAATTCCCTGCTCTTTGAAAGACTATAATCTAATCAGGAAGACAAGTCACACTCACATGACATAAAGAATTATACAATGTAAAATTCAGTGCAAAAACCATGATGCATGCACTTAATCCTACAGAGAGCTGGAAAGAGGACAAGATCGGAACTATGAATATCTGCATTAAATGAGTTTATTCTTCATATTAAGATAGGATTAACTCCTTTAAAATAAATCCATTGTAACATCTATTTTTGAATGATTGCCAGCTTTTCTGGCAAGCAGTTTGAGTACCACATTCTGAACTCCTGGTGTACTGAGTCACTCTGTTCCTTTAAGATGCTTTGCCTCCCCATTCCAAATGGTACAGCTTGAACATCTTTTATTTGTTTAAATATCTATGTCAGAGATATTTATATATGGTTTGAGATGTTTCTGTTTAATACTGCTGCTGCTGCTGCTAAGGCACTTCAGTCGTGTCCGACTCTGTGCGACCCCAGAGACAGCAGCCCACCAGGCTCCCCAGTCCCTAGGATTCTCCAGGCAAGAACACTGGAGTGGGTTGCCATTTCCTTCTCCAATGCATGCAAGTGAAAAGTGAAAGTGAAGTCCCTCAGTCGTGTCCAACTCTTAGCAACCCCATGGACTGCAGCCTACCAGGCTCCTCCATCCATGGGATTTTCCAGGCAAGAGTACTGGAGTAGGGTGCCATTGCCTTCTCCGTTTAATACTAATAAATATTAATAATAATTTATCAGATTTTTAACAAGTCAGCAAAATATGTCATCTGATAACCAATATCTGATGCAGGTGGGTTTCCAGGTCTTATTTCACAGCTGATATAGAAAATATGCCTTCTTTTACTAACTGAGAGTCATTGTGTTGGAGAAAGAGTATAGGCTTTTAAACTATGAAAAAACTTATGTTTGAATCTTTCTGATGTATCTGACCTTGAGCAAATCACTTATTTTCTCTGACATTTTCCTTTTCTTTAATAAATGATGCTTGGGACAACTAGTTACTTACATGCAAAAGAATACATTTAGACTCTATTCCACACCATTAAAAAAAATAGCTTAAAATGGGTCACAGACCTAAATGCATAAGCAAAAGCTATCAATTTCTTAGAATGAAACACAGGAGTAAATCCTTGTGACCTTGGGTTAGGTAATGGCTCTTAGATATGACACCAAAAACACAAATGGCAAAGAAAAAAAATAGACAAATTGGACCTTATCAAAATGTAAAACTTTTGTGCATTAAAGGATACCATCAAGAAAGTGAAAAGGCAACCCACAGAATGGGAGAAAATATTTACAAATCATATATATATATATATATATATCTGACAAGGGACTTGTGTCCAAAATACGTAAAGAAATCTTAAATCTCCACAATGAGAAGACAAATAACCCATTCTTTTTGGAGTGAAGGGTTTGAACAGACATTTTTACTAAGACATGCAAATGGCCAACATACACATGAAAAGATCCTCAACATCATTAGTCATCTGGAAAATGTAAATCACAACCATAATGACATACCACTTCACATTTAGCAGGATGACTAAAATTTAAAAGCATAATAACAAGCATTGGCAAGGATATAGAGGAACTGGAACCTTCAAACATCACTTTGGAAAAACAGGTTGGCAGTTCTTCAAAATGCTAAACCCAGAGTTACCGTATGACCCAGTAGCTTCACTTCTATGTACAGTACACATCCAAGAGAAATGAAAACACTTCCACACAAAAACTTGTTACATGAATGTTCACAGCAGCATTATTCACAATAGTGGAAAAGTGAATGAAATCAGACTAAATGGCCACCAACTAATGAATGGATAAACAAGTGCTGAGTCACTTCAGTCATGTCCAACTCTTCGTGACCCCATGGACTGTAACCTGCCAGGCACCTCTGTCCACGGGATTCTCCAGGCAAGAATACTGGAGCGGACTGCTGGGCCCTGCTCCAGGGGATCTTCCTGACCGAGGGATGGAATCCTCATCTCATATGTCTCCTGCGTTGGCAGGCAGTTCTTTACAACTAGCACTACCCCGGAGGGAATTGGATAAACAAAATGTGGTATAATCTTCACAATGGAATATTTTTTGGCAATTTAAAATAGAAGTACATGCATGCACCATGAATGAAGCTTGAAAACACTATGCTGTATGAAAAAAAAAAAAAGCCAGTTTAAAGGATCACATATCGTGTGAACACATGGTGTGAAATGTCCAGCACAGGCAAATCCATACAGACAGGCAATAGATCAGTAGTTGTTAGAAGCTAGGGGGAAGAAGGAACTGAGAGTGACCACCAATGCATATGAAGTTACTTTTTGAAGCAACAGAAATACTCTAAATACTAATACTAATACTCTAAATAAAAATACTAAATACTAATACTAATGCTCTAAATAAAAATACTCTAGCATGGTTGCAAAACTCTATGGATATACTAAAACTTATTGAACTATACACGTTAAAAGGGGGAATTTTATGATATGTGAAATATATTTCAGTAAAGCTGTAAAAAATCAAGTAAATAAAAGAAACAAAGTTGTACATAGATGATTGTTACAAAACAATGTAACAATGTATGTGTAGTCACTGTGTATTTGCCAAGTATTTCCTATTCATTGTCTTCTGTAGTATTCAGTTCAGTTCAGTCGCTCAGTCCTGTCCGACTCTTTTGCAACCCCATGAATCGCAGCACGCCAGGCCTCCCTGTCCATCACCAACTCCCGGAGTTTACTCAAACTCACATCCATCGAGTCAGTGATGCCATCCAGCCATCCCATCCTCTGTCGTCCCCTTCTCCTCCTGCCCCCAATCCCTCCCAGCATCAGGGTCTTTTCCAATGAGTCAACTCTTCACATGAGGTGGCCAAAGTATTGGAGTTTCAGCTTTAGCATCATTCCTTCCAAAGAAATCCCAGGGCTGATCTCCTTTAGAATGGACTGGTTGGATCTCCTTGCAGTCCAAGGGACTCTCGAGAGTCTTCTCCAACACCACAGTTCAAAAGTATCAATTCTTCAGCACTCAGCTTTATTCACAGTCCAACTCTCGCATCCATACATGACCACTGGAAAAACCAAAGCCTTGACTAGACGGATCTTTGTTGGCAAAGTCACCCTGAATTGCTAGTTGGGTATGGTCATGTGACTAGTTCTGGCTAATGAGTTGTGAACTGTAAAAAACTGTAAAATGTCCAAGCATTTAATTGTCAACAAGAGAAATAAGCTCATTTCCTTTGCCTTGATATCTAGCAATGTTTGAAATGGCAGCTGCTCAGTCAGACCAGCTGAGTAATTGTGAAGCCTACATCTGTGAAGGACAGGTAGAGTCAGGAAGGAATAACTTTTGTTGCTTTAAGTCACTAAGATTCTGATGTTGCTGGTTGTGCATGCTAGATCGCTTCAGTCATGTCTGACTCTGTGAGACCCTATGGACTTGTAGCCCACCAAGCTCCTCTGTCCATAGGATTCTCCAGGCAAGAGTACTGAGTGGATTGCCATGCCCTCCATGATGTTGCTTGTTACCACAGATTAATTCTGCTTTTCTTGGTCGAGATGTAGGTTCTTAGAAGCAAGTTCTTAATCTAATAAGCAACATAAAATATTTTGCATTGGCTTAGGAGATAGTTAGCAGAAGGTAAGAAAAGTTATACTGGACATGCAGTGGTGAGACATTAAGTAAAATTTTCCCTTGACAACTTGGAAGTCATATTATGTGTACCTAATGATCTTGCATCCCAAGGGGAAGACTGCCCTAGTGTTGCTTTGGGCTGCATTTGAAAAAGTATTATAAGAGAGAGAAGAGCTCAGAACAGAACTGGTCAGTTTGGAAGCATAAATAAAAGAAAATAAAATTCAGTAAATATAGGGATTTGTTTAAAACTCAACATTAAAAAAACAAAGATCATGGCATCCGGTCCTATCACTTCATGGCAAATAGATGGGGAAACAATGGAAACAGTGACAGACTTTATTTTCTTGGGCTCCAAAATCACTGCAGATGGTGACTGCAGCCAAGAAATTAAAAGATGCTTGTTCCTTGGAAGAAAAGCTATGACCAACCTAGACAGCATATTAAAAAGCAGAGACATTGCTTTGCCAACAAAGGTCTGTCTAGTCAAAGCTATGGTTTTTCCAGTAGTCATATGTCAGGAAGCATTTAACCAGAGGCTTCCTGTGTGCTGTTTTGAATCTGTCAGGAATTAAGGAATTAATTATTTGAATAAATATTCAAATAATTTGAATATTCAGGAATTAAGAGGAGGGGCAAGCCTCTCCTGGGGGCTGAGGAATCCAGGTGTTTTCTTGGTTAGTTTTTCTATATGGTGATAAGTACCCTCTTCCTTTTTATGAACCATATGGTAAAAGTGATTATTTACAACCCTCTCTCTTTCATACGGATGACCTCATGTTTCCTTGATAACTTGTAAGTTTTGATTTTATCTCTGCTGAAAATAGCTGCCTTGTAAGACCGTATAAATACTCACATAATGTTGAATAAAACACCTTTGCTCCATCAGAGCTGTGGTCCCTGTGTCTTGCTTTCTGTATCTCTCTCTGTCTGTCTGTCTCTCTCTCTCTTTCAGGCTGATCCCCTGGAGCCCAAAGGCTCTCTGAGTTCACTTTCCTGCTCAGGCTTCTAAGACCCTCTTGAGAAGGTGCTCTGTGCCTTCACCCCATCAAGAGGGTGCCTGAGGCCTCCGTGAACAGAGTAAGCCCTGTGTCAGGGACTTTATTGGCTTTCTGTGTAAACCAAGGAATATCAGCCTCTTTCTCTCTCCTTTACTTTCTTATTGCTCGACTCCAGACCACCAGGTTCCGGTCCATTAAAGGACCTCAACAGTCATGTATGGATGTGAGAGTTGGACTATAAAGAAAGCTGAGCACTGAAGAATTGATGCTTTTCAACTGTGGTGTTGGAAAAGACTTGAGAGTTCCATTGACTGCATGGTGATCAAACCAGTCAATTCCAAGGGAAATCAGTCCTGAATATTCATTGGAAGGACTGATATTGAAGCTGAAACTCCAATACTTTGGCCACCTGATGTGAAGAACTGACTCACTGGAAAAAACCCTGATGCTGGGAAAGATTGTAGGCAGGAGGAAAAGAGGATGACAAGGGATAGATGGTTGGATGGCATCACTGACTCAATGGACATGATTTTGAGCAAGCTCCAGGAGTTGGTGACGGACAGAGAAGCCTGCCATGCTGTAGTCCATGGGGTTGCAAAGAGTCAGATTTGACTGAGTTACTGAACTAAACTGAATGGAGGGATTTGTAGGATTGGAAGAACTGAATATGTCTTAGCCTCAAGCAGTAAAAAATGAAATTGGGAAATGCTTTGAGCTGAAAGGTCAGTTTAGATCCAATTTTGTGTCAAGAATAAAATCAAAGTTCAAAATCTCTGAATAGATTGAGTTGTTGTTCAGATTAAGATGAGACTCACTTAATCTTTTGAAATGAACAAAATGGCTTAAGAGAGGCTTCGTAGATGGCTCCATGGTAAAGAATCTGCCTGCCAATGCAGGCAACATGAGTTCGATCCCTGAGTCAGGAAGATCTCCTGGAGAAGGAAATGGTAACCCCTTCCAGTATTCTTGCCTGGGAAACCCTGTGGATAGAGGAGCCTGGCAGGCTACAGTCCGTGAGGTCACAAACAGTTGGCTGAGCACTGAGCACTCAGCACAAATGGCTTAATAAAAAAAACTTGAAGATGTGGTGCTTCCTTGTGTATGACAGGTTCAAGCTACCTGTATTTAAGGAGAGAGAGAGTGACAGTGAGTAAGGAGACATGTTTAAAAGCAGGAAAACAACAACAACAACAAAAAGGAAATCTAATATATATGTCTAGAGAAGAATTGTGTGTTTTCATGGAACTGATTGGAATAAAATATAAGTATATTTTTTTTAAAGAAAGTCACTGCCAAAGAAGTCACCAGTCTGTGATCATTTAAAAGTTAAAGCAACGTTCAGTTCCTAACCTTCACAGAAAAACAAACTACAAAATCTACACTACCCCTCCTTTCAAGAGAAGAGGTATTCATTATGGTCACTTGAAATGTGGCCAAAGAGAACTTTTTTTCAAGGAAGAATTTCCAAGACTGTAGAGAAACATGGAAAAGGAGCCCGTCCTAGTACTAAATGGGACCTAAGCCTAATCAGAAACATTTGCCATCATGGTAGAGGGTTCATCTACATCTGTACAGAGATTGTTCACAATTGCAGTGAAATGACCAGGAGTCTCCCCTTCTTCCCCCTCCTAAGAGGATGTGTATGCAGCTGTTAATCTCTTCTACCTTGGCTTCATGAAGGGCGGATAACTTTTGTTTTAGTACTTAGGACTCCAAGTCAGAAGGAAGCACTTCTTAACTTGATGCTGACCACTACAAATCACCCAGAGACGTTTACATTACCAACAGATATGACCACTAGCTGTAGAAAATCTATAAATTGCTGCCTTTTCAAATTCTTCTTCCAGGTGACCTTTGAAAAAGATAAATAGCATTTTTGTGTGAATCCAAAGGAAGGATCAATTTCACTTCCTAAGACAACTAAAATTCAGTCCTGAGCCTGAAAAAATTAAAATATTAAGATGCTCAACTCCCATATTCTTCTCAACTTAAAAAAAAATGTTCTTATTTTCAGCTTTTACATTACAGAATGTAATCACATAATCAGAGTTCTCTAGTTTATTGTTATTGTTTTAAGGTAATAAATATACCGAAAGCAAGTGACTACTTTCATCCAATAATTTTTCATGCCCAACAAGTTGCTGAGGCGAAACTGATGAGTCAGTTACTAGAATGAGAAGAAAAACTACTTTCCTGCTGGTGGAACAAGCTGAAAGTAAAACTAAAAGAAATAAACTAGAACTCAGGGAGCAGATCCCTGCCTGTGAGAAGAATAATGGAAACTTCTTTGGAAGGTCCTTAAGAGATTTAACATCTCTGCATGGTACACAACAGTAAGAGGAAAAAAAATCAGTTTGAAAACGCATGCATACACAGTACATCTTTAGGTGAGTTCTAGATCCTGAAGCTTCATCAGTTTGCAACTGCTACCATTCAAATTCTTTGTTTAGAACAATTCAGAGTGAGTTTTCCCACTACTCATAAAGAGATTTCAAAGTAATTGAAATTTAAATAGAAAATTTGCTAGTTATTTTGACGCTTTAGCTGGAGTTGTTGTTTTAGAAACTGGACTTTTTAAGAATATTTTTAAGATTTTAAGCCAGAAACAATGGAGTGAATGATGAGGAGCACTGAAGGTTATAAAAAGAACTCATTATTTGACGTTCTCAGTAGTTTGGAATTTTCATGATATGTACATATAAATATATAGATAGGTAGACAGATATGAAACTGTCAAGCAACAGCAGCATTAATAAAAATATTAATATTTTCCATGTTCAGATAATAGCCATGTGAACCAGATTGACTCAAACATTTTGTCTGCATGATATCTCACATCTAACTATTTAAATGTGGCTGGATAATTAATACATATTTCCCTTTTTCCCCAAATACTTGGAATCTTTCCATGCCTGAGGTTTGCTTTGTTCATTAGTATGTTATGATTACTGTCAACACCTGAGGAGAAAAGTGTGACAGAAAGTTTACCATGAAATGGCGCTGCTGTTACCTGCCTAGGATGATTCCCACTCTAGTCCCACCTGTATGGCTGTCATTCTGTAATCTTGGCTTTGCCAGAACTGAGGTGGCAACTTAGTCTTACCAACAAAAGAAACACTTCTTGGTCTGAGTCATGGAGTCATAAATATCATCACATAAAAACATTGTCTTTAGTAATGTTCATCGAAAATATGCCTAGATCTGTAAAATTCCTGTTCATCTGATTTCACCTTCAGGGGAAAAAGACTCAGAATGTAAATTAGCTAATGTCCTTCCTACAGAAGTCAAGATAATTTTCGGAATTTCACTACATGTACACTCAAGAACACAACAGAAAAAGAGACACATTTTTTCCTAGTCCTTACAACAGTGAGACACAAATTATTCATTTGTGGAAAGCCAGAAGTTCCTTTTAAATAACAGTGAATCGGTTTTGAACTTGAAACAGATATTGGCATCCTGGATGATTCATTATTCTTAACCCCTGTTGTAGCACCAGCCCACTGGGTCTCAGATTAAATTTCAGAAAACAGGAAGCAGCTCTAACTTCTGAGGAGAAAATGTCACTGGAATGCCATTTCATATCACTGACAGTGGCTTCTTTAGAAAATTAAGCTTCATTCCATGTCAGCAAACACGATGACCATTGACCAACCTCTGAGTTGCTTCAGCCCGCCCAATAATAAGCAGAGTGCCTCATTCTAAATCAAGTATAAGAACTGAAAAACAAGATAAGGAAAAGGACTCAAGTAGATCACTTTATAAATATTCTCACAATTATTATTCTTCAAAGATCACGGCATCTCCAAAAATCTGTTATGCATATGGACATGAGTTTACCCTTTAAGTTTAAAATAGGAAATATCAACCTTGCTAATTTGAATGTTTGGTTAGAATTATCAAGCACTATCAGAAATTTAGCTTTACAGAAGCTAAATCAGAGTAGGAAGACCTTGGGCTCACCTCCTCCCACGAACACACCAGAGCTACAACTACATATAGAACAACTCTTTCTGAGAACAACCTAAACACCAGTCAAGGATATAAAGAAAAAATACACCAAGACTGTTAGCAGGAGTAGAGAAGTATTCTGCTAAGGAGCCACCCCCTAGCAGATGACCCACACCCCCAGAAACTGACCCACACTTCAAGCAGCTGACCCAGAGGAGGAGGGGAATATAACAAGCTCAGAGATTTTTCATAAGAAGTAGGGACCTCAAGCCCGCATTGTATTTCCCAGTCCTGGGCTCCAATCTTAGGAAGATGAGTCCCCTTGGCTGGTATTGAAAACCAGTGTGGCTTATCAGAGGGCTGTAGCAAACAGAGACTCCACACTTAAAAGGTGTGCACACAGACTGTGTCACTCCCAGTTCCAGCACAGAGGAAGCAAAGTACCTAGTTCTCTCACTAGTCGGCAAGACAGCCCAGTGCACCCTTAGCCCACACAAGGCTGCAGCTCCAGACCGTGGGGCTAAGGAAGTGATTTCCCTAAAGCCATCTGCTGATTTTTTCAGCAGAAACTTGCAGGCCGGAAGGGAGAGAGTCGTGATATATATTTAAAGTACTGAAAGCAAGAAACCCACGACCAAGAATACTTTATCCAGCAAGTTTATCATTGAGAATTGAAGGAAAGATAAAAGTTCTCCCAGACAAGCAAAAACTCACCACTTAACCAGCCTTACAAGAAATGTCAAAAAGTCTTCTTTGAGCAAAAAAGAAAAGGCCATAAAAAGATATGAGAAAAATATATTAAGGAAAAAAATCTCACTAGTAAAGGCAAATATATAGTAAAGTTAGTGGATCAACCATTTCAATCATTATGCATAAAATAAATAAGATACAAGTATGTATTATACAGCACAGGAAATATTTTATAATAACTTTAGGTGAAAAATCTACAAAAATGTTAATAGTGTATTGTACAACTGAAACTAATATAATATTGAAGATCAGCTATATACTTTAATTAAAAGACTACATCTCAAATTAAGTTCAGTTCAGTTCAGTCACTCAGTCATGTCCGACTCTGCGACCCCATGAATCACAGCACGCCAGGCCTCCCTGTCCATCACTAACTCACGGAGTTCACTCAGACTCATGTCCATTGAGTCAGTGATGCCATTCAGACATCTCATTCTCTGTCGTCCCCTTCTCCTCCTGCCCCCAATCCCTCCCAGCATCAGGGTCTTTTCCAATGAGTGAACTCTTCACATGAGGTGCCCAAAGTACTGGAGTTTCAGCTTTAGCATCATTCCTTCCAAAGAAATCCCAGGGCTGATCTCCTTCAGAATGGACTGGTTGGATCTCCTTGCAATCCAAGGGACTCTCAAGAGTCTTCTCCAACACCACAGTTCAAAACCCTCAATTCTTTGGTGCTCAGCTTTCTTCACAGTCCAACTCTCACATTCATACATGACCACTGGAAAAACCATAGCCTTGACTAGATGGACCTTTGTGGGCAAAGTAAAGTCTCTGCTTTTCAATATGCTATCTAGGTTGGTCATAACTCTTCTTCCAAGGAGTAAGCGTCTTTTAATTTCATGGCTGCAATCACCATCTGCAGTGATTTTGGAGCCCAAAAAAATAAAGTCTGACACTGTTTCCACTGTTTCCCCATCTATTTGCCATGAAGTGATGGGACTTCATGAAAATGAAGATGCCATGATCTTCGTTTTCTGAATGTTGAGCTTTAAGCCAACTTTTTCACTCTCCTCTTTCACTTTCATCAAGAGGCTTTTTAGTTCCTCTTCACTTTCTGCCATAAGGGTGGTGTCATCTGCATATCTGAGGTTATTGATATTTCTCCCAGCAATCTTGATTCCAGCTTGTGCTTCTTCCAGCCCAATGTTTCTCATGATGTACTCTGCATAGAAGTTAAATAAGCAGGGTGATGGTATACAGCCTTGACGTACTCCTTTTCCTATTTGGAATCAGTCTATTGTTCCATGTCCAGTTCTAACTGCTGCTTCCTGACCTGCATATATTTATGACATGCTGCTGCTGCTGCTGCTAAGTCGCTTCAGTCGTGTCCGACTCTGTGCGACCCCATAGACGGCAGCCCACCAGGCTCCCCCATCCCTGGGATTCTCCAGGCAAGGACACTGGAGTGGGTTGCCATTTCCTTCTCCAATATTTGTGACATAGTCTCCACTAAAAATATATAAAAGTTTATATAATATAAAATCTCAAGTATGTAAAAATGTATGCATAGAAATATACTGAAAATATATCTACACACAAGTTATGGTTATTACTCAAGGCATTATGGGAGACTTTTCCCTGTCTTTGTACATCCTTATATTTTTCAAGTTAATATGCATGCATTACTTTAAACCTTATTTTAATATGTACATCTTAAATGCTCACTTTAATTTGAAAAATCACTATTACACCTGTGACATTTGCAAAAGGAATGGCAGAAAATAAATATATTTCTTAAAAAACTATAGTTGAATTTAAGAACATTTGGAGAAGTATATGTTTATTGTGCCTGAATTAACCACAGTAGAAGGTGACAACATCTGGAAATATGGATCTATTATCACATCATGTATTGTAATGTCAATACCTTACTTACTGTGTATCCCTCTGTTTTCAGACTTGGTGGCCACTCTGTAGTTGGTAATCATTAAAAGGTGTATGTGACAGATAAAAAATAAAAAGAACTGACCCTACTTTCCTTGGTAACTCCATCACTTGCGCCAGTTTCAAGATTCCACTAAGGCCTCCTGTGAGGTGGGAGGAAGATGTTGAGAATATCCATGAAGTTTACTTCCTGGAAACCATGACTGGAGGGAGCAATTGAAAACTCTACTGACACATTCCAGTTGATCAATAAGTATATGACTTCTGTGATTTTGCTTCAAGTTCAATCTTATAATAAACCATCTCAAAATTATCAAAGTATAAGGTCAGACATACACACATTTTAATTACTCTTACTTGGACTGCAGTCAAAAGATATTACTGAGAAAATATTTTCAAAAGAAAATATAATGTACACTGCTTTAAATTAGCAAAACTTCTATGAAAGGGTTTCATTGCTGTTCTTTAGTAGCTAAGTCATGTCCAACTCTTTGTGACCCCATGGACGGCAGCACACCAGGTCTCCCTGTCAATCACTAACTCCTGGAACTTGCTCAGACTCATGTCCATTGAGTCGGTAAAGGCATCCAGCCATCTCAGCCTCTGCTGCCCTCTTCTCCTCCTGCCTTCAGTCTTTCCCAGCACAGGGTCTTTTCCAATGAGTCAACTCTTTGCATCAGGTAGCCAAAGTATTGAAGGGGTTTGAAGGCAAACATCTCTGAAAAACTTTTCCCAAGTTTTTTTGTGGTGGGCTGGCCTACCTGTGAGTCAGCACCCAGCACATGCACGCCTACTCCCTACTTCAGCAACCCTGACCTGCTAGGCTTATATTCACAATCTTGTGTCTCCTGCCCGTTCAGATACTAGGCGACTCAGAAATAAATAAAATAACATATTAACATAAGGCAGATTGTAATAGTGCCTGGAAGGAAAGCAGCCTGTTCTAAGACTAATAGGGTTGAAGGGACTGATTTTGATGGAGAAGAACATGAAATGTGAATCCAGCTCTAAGGGATAATAGCCCATAATGATCAAGGTTTAACTGCAATGCTTTATTTGACTGTTGTCTTTGATTTGATAGTAGTAGTATTATTAATAATTTGTTCTAGCTTATGTCCTTAACCATCTTCTGTGTGAAAATTCTTAGTCCATCTGAATAAAAGGAGTCTCTTAGAAATGGTTTAAAGAACACTCTTCTGTTACCTTTTTAATATACTTTAATCAAAGGAAATCTTCCCATCATGTGGAAATTTCCCTGATCACACACTGTAGTTAACCTAAGATTTCATCACATCCGTAGGACAGAGGAGCCTGGCAGGCTGCAGTCCATGGGGCTGCAAAAGAGTCAGACATGACTTAGTGACTCAACAACAACAAATACTTAAGGGCAAGAAGAATTGACTAGCATCTTAAACAAGAGTGGTCCTCTGGGAAATTTCCTTTTGTTTGTGTTTTCTGAGAAACTGAAATTGCTAGAAACCCCTCAGCTGAATTACCATAATCTGGGACTTGGAAGACTTGGTTTTGAAACCTCTTTTACTCAAGTTGTGAGTGGACTAAAGTCTTGTTCATACATCCGGATCTGTGAGACTGAGATATTAAGTGATAGATGCATGAATAATCTTTCCTTGGAATCAAATGATGCTGGAAATATTATTGTATAAGAATTTTCCCCTTCTCTTAAGAAATAAAGAAAGGAAGAAAAAGAAAAGCAAAGAAGGAAATGAAACCATGGTCAAACAATCCCCAAATAAAGCTGAAGTCTTAAGCTGAAATGGATGGTTTTGAGTCTGACACTCTTAGGCATTTGTTCCCCCTGATGTCTCAGCAAATTGTACAAATTTATAAACATTTGAATTTACTCCAGTGAGTCAAATTGGTATTTTGTAAATTATACTTGATTTACAAATGTGTGTGTCTATTTATTAATATTGCAATTTTAAATATATTCCTTTGGCCCAGTCAACTCACTATAAAAATCCTTGTTATCCAAGAAGTTACTTTTTACAGAAATGTCTTAAATACATTGTTATTTTAATTAACATTATGAATTAAAATTCTAAAAAGTATTGGGTACTAGATCCCTTAGTACTGTAATTATTGCTTTAACATATAATTTAGCCATGCTTTCTTAGTATAGATAATTAAGGCTTCTACTCTAACATATAGTAAAATCTCTATCTTTAAAGTGTAATTATGTTCATAAATGATAGTAATAAATTCTTAATATAACCAAACACTGATAACCAAACAAAAGCTGATTTTGAATAGCTTAACATGCTAAAAATTGTGGAATAGCACTTTTAACTTAATATTGTCTTGGTTAAATCATACACGTATTTCTTGTTTTGTATGCATGAAACCAAGAAGGTTTCATGTGGGGCCTTCCTGGTAACAGAAACCACCCCGCCCCCCGCCACCAATGTCCCTCACCTCAAAAAGCCTTAGCCTCTTAGAACGTCCTCAAGTTCCCAAGACCAAATTTAATCAGAGAAGTGATAAAATAAAGAAAAACAGTCAAACAAGACAAAATAATAAAAATAGATTCGTTATAAAGCAAAGTCAAGGACCTTCAGTTCCTCCTCAGGGGCTAAAGCCATATCCCTGAGCTGCTTTTCACATATTAAAGCTCCCACCAGGTGGAAGA
This sequence comes from Bos taurus, assembly GCF_002263795.3. Classification (NCBI taxonomy): domain Eukaryota; kingdom Metazoa; phylum Chordata; class Mammalia; order Artiodactyla; family Bovidae; genus Bos; species Bos taurus. The sequence continues at coordinate 68,742,985 of NC_037336.1, forward strand.
TGCTAACTGCATGCTGATCACCAACACACAGACCCCCAGACTGATTGGAGGCAGAAAATTGATCACTGATATTCCCAAATACCACCCTATTATCTCATCATGGACTGATCAGAAAGTCTATGAGCTGATCAGTCACCCTGCCACTTTTTCCCTCACTATCTTTAAAATTCTTTCCCAAAATCTATTGAGGGGTTTGTGGCATATGAGCATTAGCTGGCCATTCTCCTTACTTGGCCCTGCAATAAATGCCTTAATTTCATCCACCACAACTTGGTGTCAATAGATTAGCTGTGCTGAATGTAGAATTCAAGCAGACCCAAATTTGGTCTGGTACTATGAGCAAGAGATTTTAAATGCATAAGGAATACATTTTCCTTCATGCACTGTTTGACCCAGTGTTCTTTCTGTTACAGAAGTTTCATGTCTTCTATCAGCATGGCTCTTATATCTGATGTCTTTGCTTAATACTCTAAAAGAACGTATTGTTGTACTGAGACAAAAAATAAAAGTAGATTTAGCCTAATAAGGCAGGCATGAAACTTTGTTACATTAAAAAAAATCCATGTGTCCAAAAAAGAAGTCTTTTTAATTACTTGCACAATGATTATTTTATTTATTCACATTTATTTATCCACTCTTTACTGCAGTTGTCTGTTGGATAGGGCTCTCTGGCTCAATACCACTCACAAGCAACATCAGAAGTAGAGTCTTTAATTAGGACTTTAAAAAGCAACACAAGACAACAATTTGAAAAACACAGAACTCACATTATAATATGACCAATGTTAGTAAATACAACACACAAAAGTATGTATACAAATGACAGGTAACGAAGTGAGGATGGTGGTGTGGTTTTTATTAACTAGCAATTCTGTCTTTCTGCTGCTGCTGCTGCTAAGTTGCTTCAGTCGTGTCCGACTCTGTGTGACCCCATAGACGGCAGCCCACCAGGCTCCCCTGTCCCTGGGATTCTCCAGGCAAGAATACTGGAGTGGGTTGCCATTTCCTTCTCCAATGCATGAAGGTGAAAAGTAAAAGTGAAGTGGCTCAGTCGTATCCAACTCTTCGAGACCCCATGGACTGCAGCCTACCAGGCTCCTCTGTCCATGGGATTTTTCCAGGCAAGAGTACTGGAGTGGGGTGCCATTGCCTTCTTCTCTGTCTTTCTAGAACCTTCTAAAATACATCCTCATCTCTTTCCTTTTTTTGCCATTCTCCTCCTACTGCATCCCTGATCTTCCTCTCCAGTCCACACACATTAGTTAGTATTCATACTGGATTGATTATTTCCCAAGTTGTCATTTATCATACTATTAAATGCAAAGTGTTCTCAGTCTGCTTCAAAATGGTCAAACTGTGGTCTTCATCAGACATACTCATCAGTGGTAGGTGTTTGCTGAGCAGTGTCCACACAAGTGCTCAAAACAAGGCACCCTTCCAATTCTGCAAATATATTTTTTCTAGGAACACCAGACATACTTCAACTGGCACTCTGCATTTCTTTAAGAATATTATGAGCATCTCTGTCTTTAAGGAGGAAAAATAGGAAGAATCACCTTATGGCAGAATTCTTAATTTTATCTCTGATTCCTATGCCTCATTATCAAATATACCCACTCTATCCTCCCCCTCAAGCCTATCTTGTGAGTAACTGCTCTCATCCACTCATTGCCCCCTTCAGTTCAATTCAGTTCAATTCAGTCTCTCTGTAATGTCCAACTCTTTGCAACCCATGGACTGCAGCACGCCAGGCCTCCCTGTCCATCACCAATTCCCAGGGCTTGCTCAAACTGATGTCCATCAAGTCCATGATGCCATCCAACTATCTCATCCTCTATTGTCCCCTTCTCCTCCTGCCTTCAATCTTTCCCAGCATCAGGGTCTTTTCAAATTGTCAGTTCTTTGCATCAAGTAGCCAAAGTATTGGATCTTCAGCTTTAGCGTCAGTCCTTCCAATGAACATTCAGGATTGATTTCCTTTAGGATGGACTGGTCTGATCTCCTTACAGTCCAAGGGACTCTCAAGAGTCTTCTTCAACACCACAGTTCAAAAGCATCAATTCTTCAGCATTCAGCTTTCTTTATAGTCCAACTCTCACATCCATACATGACTACTGGAAAAACCATAGCTTTGACAAAGTATGTTGCAAAGTAATGTCTCTGCTTTTTAATATGCTGTCTAGGTTGGTCATAGCTTTTCTTCCAAAGAACAAGCATCTTTTAATTTCATAATTGCAGTCACCATCTGCAGTGATTTTGGAGCCCCCAAAAATAAAGTCTCTTACTGTTTCCCCATCTATTTGCCATGAAGTGATGGGACCAGATGCCATGATCTTAGTTTTTTGAATGTTGAATTTTAAGCCAGCTTATTTCTGAAGCTGGGCACCAGTTAGAAAGATTAGTCAGTTTGTTAAATTCATCAAGCTATATACTTGATTGGTGTAGGTTTTAAGCTTATTCTTCAATGAAAAGTTGAAAAAAAAAAACAAAAAAAACCCTAGTGTTCTGTCAGGATTTTCCTGGTTACCAGCTTCACAGATATCACAGAAGATGGTTTCCAGGTCATTAGTAGGTTACTTTCACCAGACATTTGGTGAGATAGGTGAGACACATAATTCGTTTTAAAAGAATACATAGTATATGGGCTTTCCTGGTGGCTCAGATGGTAAAGAATCTGCTTGCAATGCAGGAGACTCAGGTTCAATCCCTGGATCGGAAAGATCCCCTGGAGAAGGAAACAGCAACCCAATCTAGTATTCTTGCCTGGAGAATCCCATGGACAGAGGACCCTGTTGGGCTTCAGTCCATGGAATCACAAAGAGTCAGACACGACTGAGCAACTAACACGCGCAGTATGTGCAGTTGACCCTTGAATAATTTCAGGGGTTAGCACCCCAATCACATATAACTACCGTAGGCCTGTATCCCTGTTGTGCATCTGGGATTCAACCAACCACAGATCACACAATACTTCATTTTTGAAAAAAATTTGCTGTAAGTTGACCTGTATACTTCAAACTCATTTTATTCAAGGATCAACTGTATATATGTGTGTGTGCATGTATATACTTTTCCATATTTATATTTACTTTGATTAAATTAATTTGTGGCAGATTAAAGGGAAATTTTGTATAATCTGCCATAAATTAATTTAATCAAAGTAAACAAACAATGTTACCAATATATTTGCATAAAGCTTTGGAAAATGCAAGTGCTCTTATCCAGACATGGCTTTCACTTGATTCTGGCTTTCTTGGCTGACAGCATTCATTTTAGTTGGTCTCTGTAATAGACAGCAGGTCTTGACGTGTTATATAACAACTTAACTAACAGCCACCATGCCCAATGGAGCAAACCAGCCTGTTGCCTAGTGACTATTATCCAAGACAATCAGTATAAATAGCAAATAGCACAGATATTTTTGAACAAGCGTTTGTTGACCCAGATACAATATTTATATGACTTACTAGTTTCTCAGACAGAATTGGTCCCTATCATACCCTGTAGGACAGAAATTTGTTATTCCTTAATTATTCATTGCTTATTCCTAGAAACTTTTTTTTAATGAAGAAACCTTTGAAAAGGAGTAATAATAAGTTCCCAAGAGGAAGCTGAAATGTCCCTCAAGCTTTATTTTTTAATTCACATCTAATGAACATCTTTGCTGCAAAAGAGTTTGTAAACTCTCTAGATTTTATAACATGCTTCCTATCTTCTGGAGTGTTTACTTGTGACATTTATTCAATGGTTAGAAGTATCATAAGTCAGGGCGAAAGCAGAGTATAAATTTTGCAGTCTGCTCAGGTCATTTTGCTGGGGATTCTGTACATTGGAAATGTCACCCTACACATTGCCAAGGCTCAGTGAAGGCTCACTGCCTTAGGGGCCCTTCACAGAACAAAGTTTTCTGGGGTCTCTCCACAGGGACCTTGTGAGCTGATTTGTGAATGACTGCACAACTCTGTTGTAAGTTGTTAACATGTTGTGTTGTCATTGCTGGTTTATACCTTAGTTTCCCCAAAGATTATGAGCTACGTGTCAGAGGGATATGGCCCATTCATTTTTGGAGCATCTTGACTGGAATACAATGTATATTATATGGAATTTGAAGGACTAAAATAAGGCCTTTATTGTGCTTGAAGATAGTCTGATAAGGAAACTGTTACGGTCTGAATGTGTTTGCATGCTAAGTCCCTTCATTCATTTCTAACTCTTTGTAATCCTCTTGACCAGAGCATGCCAGGCTCCTCTCTATGGGATTCTCCAGGCAAGAATACTGGAATGAATTGCCATTCTCTTCTCTAGAGGATCTCCCGGACCCAGGGGTCAAACCCCAGTCTCTTACATCTCCTGCATTGGCAGGCAGGTTCTTTACCACTACAGCCACCTGGGAAGCCCAATGTTTGTGTTCCCCCACAATTCACATGTTGAAGTTCTAACCCTCTGTGTGATATGATAGCATTTGGAGATGGGGCCTTAAGGAGGCAATTAGGTTTAGATGAGGTTCTGAGGATGGTGCCCCATGATGAGATTGTCTTTATAAGAGAAAGAAACTGGAGCTTTTCTTTCTCTCTCTACCATTCAAGGCCATAGCAAGATGGTGGCAGTCAGTAGGCCAGGAAAAGAGAGCTCTCTAGCACCCCACCATGCTGGCACTCTGGTCTCACGCGTCCAACCTCAAGAACCAAGAAAAACACATTTTGGCTGTCTAGGCTACAGAGTCTATGGTGCTTTGTGATGACAACCTGGGAAAATTAAGAAAAAACTTGTTTTTAAAAGTTCAGGTCAAATTATTTGTTTAAACACTTTGATACTGTGTCATTTACTATAGCTACCTCTGATCAATGGGATTTCAGAGCAAGAGTATGAAATTTTATATTTTCCTTTATATACTTGGGTACCACTTAGCTTTCTAAAAAGCCATAAACTTGTCTTTACTTCTATAGTTTAAAATATAATTGAAAGTATAGGAGTTCTGCCTCCTTAGTGCACTAAGCAATGCATCAGTCTCATTCTCTGAAAGTCCTAGTTTGAACAAGGGGGCAGTTCCTTGGGCTTCCCAGATGGCTCAGTGGGTAAAGAATCCTCCTGCAAAGCAGGAGACGTAAGAGATGCAGGTTCGATCAATGGGTGGAGAAGATCTCCTGGATGATTCACTCCATTATTCTTGCCTAGAGAATCCCATGGACAGAGGAACCTGGTGGGCTATACAGTCCATGGAGTGACAAAGAGTTGGATATGACTGAAGCGACTTAGCATCAGTTCAGTTCAGTTCAGTCGCTCAGTCATGTCTGACTCTTTGTGACCCCATAATCGCAGCACCAGGCCTCCCTGTCAATCACCAACTCCTGGAGTTCACTCAGACTCACCTCCATCGAGTCAGTGATGCCATCCAGCCATATCATCCTCTGTTGTCCCCTCTTCCTCCTGCCCCCAATCCCTCCCAGCATCAGAGTCTTTTTCAACGAGTCAACTCATCCCATGAGGTGGCCAAAGTACTGGAGTTTCAGCTTTAGCATCATTCCATCCAAAGAAATCCCAGGGCTGATCTCCTTTAGAAAGAACTGGTTGGATCTCCTTGCAGTCCAAGGGACTCTCAAGAGTCTTCTCCAACACCACAGTTCAAAAGCATCAATTCTTCGGCACTCAGCTTTCTTCACAGTCCAACTCTCACATCTATACATGACCACTGGAAAAACCATAGCCTTGACTAAATGGACCTTTGTTGGCAAAGTAATGTCTCTGCTTTTCAATATGCTATCTAGGTTGGTCATAATTTTCCTTCCAAAGAGTAAACGTCTTTTAATTTCATGGCTGAAATCACCATGTGCGGTGATTTTGGAGCCCCAAAAAATAAAGTCTGACACTGTTTCCACTGTTTCTCTATCTATTTCCCATGAAGTGATGGGACCAGATGCCATGATCTTCGTTTTCTGAATGTTGAGCTTTAAGCCAACTTTTTCACTCTCCTCTTCACTTTCATCAAGAGGCTTTTTAGTTCCTCTTCACTTTCTGCCATAATGGTGGTGTCAGCTGCATATCTGAGGTTATTGATATTTCTCCTGGCAATCTTGATTCCAGCTTGTGCTTCTTCCAGCCCAGTGTTTCTCATGATGTACTCTGCATAGAAGTTAAATAAGCAGGGTGACAATATACAGCCTTGCTGCTGCTGCTGCTGCTGCTGCTAAGTTGCTTCAGTCGTGTCCAACTCTGTGTGACCCCATAGACGGCAGCCCACCAGGCTCCCCCATCCCTGGGATTCTCCAGGCAAGAACACTGGAGAGGGTTGCCATTTCCTTCTCTAATGCATAAAAGTGAAAAGTGAAAGTGAAGTCGCTCAGTCATGTCTGACTCCTAACGACCCCATGGACTACAGCCTACCAGGCTCCTCTGTCCATGGGATTTTCCAGGCAAGAGTACTGGAGTGGGGTGCCATTGCCTTTTCCAATACAGCCTTGACGTACCTCTTTTCCTATTTGGAACCAGTCTATTGTTCCATGTCCAGTTCTAACTGTTGCTTCCTGACCTGCATATAGGTTTCTCAAGAGGCAGGTCAGGTGGTCTAGTATTCCCATCTCTTTCAGAATTTCCCACAGTTTATTGTGATCCACACAGTCAAAGGCTTTGGCACAGTCAATAAAGCAGAAATAGATGTTTTTCTGGAACTCTCTTGCTTTTTCCATGATCCAGTGGATGTTGGCAATTTGGTCTCTGGTTCCTCTGCCTTTTCTAAAACCAGCTTGAACATTGGAAGTTCACGGTTCATGTATTGCTGAAGCCTGGCTTGGAGAATTTTGAGCATTACTTTACTAGCGTGTGAGATGAGTGCAATTGTGCTGTAGTTTGAACATTCTTTGGCATTGCCTTTCTTTGGGATTGGAATGAAAACTGACCTTTCCCAGTCCTGTGGCCACTGCTGAGTTTTCCAAATTTGCTGGCATATTGAGTGCAGCACTTTCACAGCATCATCTTTCAGCATTTGAAATAGCTCAACTGGAATTGCATCACCTCCACTAGCTTTGTTCGTACTGGTGCTTTCTAAGGCCCACTTGATTTCACATTCCAGGATGTCTGGCTCTAGATGAGTGATCACACCATCGTGATTATCTTGGTCATGAAGATCTTTTTTGTACAGTTCTTTTGTGTATTCTTGCCACCTCTTCTTAATATCTACTACTTCTGTTAGGTCCATACCATTTCTGTCCTTTATCGAACCCATCTTTGCATGCAATGTTCCCGTGGTATCTCTAATTTTCTTGAAGAGATCTCTGGTCTTTCCCCTTCTGTTGTTTTCCTCTATTTCTTTGCATTGATCGCTGAGGAAGTCTTTCTTATCTCTTCTTGCTAGTTTTTGGAACTCTGCATTCAGATGCTTATATCTTTCCTTTTCGCTTCTCTACTTTCACAGCTATTTGTAAGGCCTCCCCAGACAGCCATTTTGCTTTTTTGCATTTCTTTTCCATGGGGATGGTCTTGATCCCTGTCTTCTGTACAATGTCAAGAACTTCTGTCTATAGTTCATCAGGCACTCTGTCTATTAGATCTAGTCCCTTGAATCTATTTCTCACTTCCACTGTATAATCATAAGGGATTTGATTTAGGTCATACCTGAATGGTCTAGTGGTTTTCCCTACTTTCTTCAATTTACATCTGAATTTGGCAATAAGGAGCTCATGATCTGAGCCACAGTCAGCTCCTGGTCTTGTTTTTGTTGACTGTATAGAGCTTCTCCATCTTTGGCTGCAAAGAATATAATCAATTTGATTTCAGTGTTGACCATCTGGTGATGTCCATGTGTAGAGTCTTCTCTTTTGTTGTTGGAAGAGGGTGTGCTGTGACCAGTGTGTTATCTTGGCAAAACTCTATTAGTCTTTGTCCTGCTTCATTGCATATCCCAAGGCCAAATTTGCCTGTTACTCCAGGTGTTTCTTGACTTCCTACTTTTGCATTCCAGTCCCCTATAATGAAAAGGACATCTTTTTTTGGTGTTAGTTCTAAAAGGTCTTGTAGATCTTCATAGAACCATTCAACTTCAGCTTCTTCAGTGTTACTGGTTGGGGCATAAACTCGGATTACTGTGATATTGAATGCTTTGCCTTGGAAATGAACAGAGATCATTCTGTCGTTTCTGAGATTGCATCCAAGTACTGCATTTTGGACTCTTTTGTTGACCATGATGGCTACTCCATTTCTTCTGAGAGATTCCTGCCCACAGTAGTAGATATAATGGTCATCTGAGTTAAATTCACCCATTCCAGTCCATTTTAGTTCATTGATTCCTAGAATGTCGACATTCACTCTTGCCATCTCCTGTTTGACCACTTCCAATTTGCCTTGATTCATGGACCTAACATTCCAGGTTCCTATGCAATATTGCTCTTTACAGAATCGGACCTTGCTTCTATCACCAGTCACATCCACAGATGGGTATTGTTTTTGCTTTGGCTCCATCCCTTCATTCTTTCTGGAGTTATTTCTCCACTGATTTCCAATAGCATATTGGGCCCCTACTGACCTGGGGAGTTTCTCTTTCAGTATCCTATCATTTGGCCTTTTCATACTGTTCATGGGGTTCTCAAAGCAAGAATACTTAAGTGGTTTGCCATTCCCTTCTCCAGTAGACCACATTCTGTCAGACCTCTCCACCATGATCCGCCTGTCTTGGGTGGCCCCACAGGGTATGGCTTAGTTTCATTGAGTTAGACAAGGCTGTGGTCCTAGTGTGATTAGATTGACTAGTTTTCTGTGAGTATGGTTTCAGTGTGTCTGTCTGCTGATGCCCTCTTGCAACACCTACCATCTTGGGTTTCTCTTACCTTGGACGTGGGGTATCTCTTCATGGCTGCTCCAGCAAAGCGCAGCCGCTGCTCCTTACCTTGGACAAGGGGTATCTCCTCACCTCCGCCCCTCCTGACCTTGAACGTGGAGTAGCTCCTCTTGGGCCTCCTGCGCCTGCGCAGCCACTGCTCCTTGGACCTGGGGTAGCTCCTCCCAGCCACTGCCTCTGACCTTGGACACAGGGTATCTCCTCTCGGCGGCCACCCCAGACCTCAGATGTGGGGTAACTCCCTTGGCCGCCGCCCCTCGGGCATGGGGTCTTCCCGGCTTCTGCTCCTGACCTCGGACGTCGGGTAGCTCCTCTCAGCCACGCTTGTGTGCCGTCGCAGTAGGAGAGTATTGCTAACCTATAACTCTGTAGAAATTAACATAATTATGCAATCACTAAGTTATACAAAAGTTACAATATCAAAAGAGAGCAAGAGAATAATCTAAAATAAAATTATTTCAAAAAGGAAGAGCTTTAAATAAAAGTGTTCAGGAAACAAACTGTGTGTCCAGAAGTTGATAAGCTCCATCTATAATACAATATCAGAAGCCAAGGAGCCTGGGACACACCAGTCATTCAACATCTCTTTCACTCAAGAAAAGACTGGTGTGGGATGTGGAGCTGGTGAATGAGTGTGCAAATCAAAAGAGAAAAGAGAAGCATTTTCTAAGGTAAGGGGTAAAGGGAGGGGGGTGATTTGAGAGGGGAAAAAATCATTTTCCAGGAGTTTAAATGAGCTGAAGAACAGGCTATGACCTTCAAGAAAGACTTTCAAAAATAGATTTTTTGCCTCAGAAAATAATCAGAGCAAACCTTCTGTGTTTTCTCATTTTAAATTTAGACTCGATAAGTAAGCAACAGATGTATTTACGCTTGTATTGTCTGCAAGTGGATGGTGATTGAATTTTGATGCTGAATTGGACCAAATATCCCAAATGAAATTTTTCACATCAGCTATAAAAGTGTAACATTTCACAAAGCCACACATATTCTGTTTTCACCTTGTACAGTTTTCCCACAAGTAAAGATTGTTTATTTCAAGGAGGGTAAATGTATTTCATTTGCAACCTTCATGTGTCCCAGGAGAAAAAGAGTTGCATGTCAGATACATTTGATTTAGGATCATTCCTACCTTTCTAAAGTGAAGATGCACTCTAAATATTGATTCTTTTTTCATAAAAAATTCCCTATGTATCACCCTTCCTGAAGGAAGAGAAATAAGAAAGGTTACAGCTGTCTTGTCTTTGTAGACCAGATACAACAAAAAATTGCTGGTGTTGATTGAGGTGAACCAAACTCAGGATCAGAATGCCTTTCTCTATTACAAGTGGATGCAATAAAAAATACCTTCTGACTCCTAAATTTACATGTTTAGATTCTTTCTCCTTTTTTATCCTTTCCTCCTCTGAGTCCTGTTAGCCACTAGCTACCTTTTCTCTGTATATGACATCATACACACATTTACTCACACATAGTATTTAGGGAAAATATCTAATTGAAGCTTTATTGTGGTTTCTTATAATTGGTGGTAAGTCATCAGCAAATAATGTGTCCCTGTGATGGTTAAAGTAATAAATTGGCTGCATGAATTTAAGGTATAAATCAACTAGCAGTTTGGGGCATTTGAGGAAGATCTTATGGACTTGTAGCAACTGTTGCTGTTTACTCGTGACCCGTGCATGCGTGCTCAGTCGCATCTGAGCCTTTGTGACTTGATGGACTGTAGCCTGCAAGGCTCCTCTGTCCATGGGATTTCCCAGGCAAGAATACTGAACTAGGTTGCCATTTTCTTCTCCAGGAGATCTTTCCGACCCAGGGATTGAACCCACGTCTCCTGCATTCCAGGCAGATTTTTCACCACTGAGCCATCAGGGAAGTCATGTCCGGTAGGGAAGCAAAATTTGCCACCCTCCAATGTATCTCTTTGGCATGAGAAAAGATGCAGAAGAATGCAGGATGTTTTTTATCTCCCCCTTAACTATCTAATCGAAGTTAGGTTGAGGGCCTATTCCAGGAAAGAGAACTATCACTAGAGATACCTATAGTATAATATGAAGTAGGTGTCTTAGACAGAGAGGAACCTAGCAAAGTCTGTTTGTCACAATTCCTCTCTGGGTCCCCTTGATTCTGCATGCCCCAGCAAATGTTTACCAAACATTTACTGTTTATTCATCTTCCTGTGAATTGCCTTCCTTCACGTTAAAGTCCCAGACCCCAGTCTAGAATGACATTAGAAACCTCATTTTGTCTGTCTTTGCTATCTCTCATGTTCAGATTCTTCATATGTATGTTACTAGGCTTGATTTTCTCCTGTTAAATTATCAGTTTAATTCTTAAACCAGCCAGAAGAACCTAAAAAATAGATGAAAGTTGTTTGTTTGTTTTTCTCCTTCACTCAGTCAAATTTCCCTGGCCATGAGACTCTGTACTGTTCGCCTTCCTAACTGCCCCTCACTGGGTAGCCAGCTGCAAGTTTCAAAATATAAAAGGAAGAGCCTGCCTCCACTCAGATATAGGTAAAAAGGGGATAATCGTTCCTGACTTAAGTCTCTTCATCACTACATATGGCACACGTAGGCGGTGTAAAGATCAAATGTTCAAACTGGTTATATCAAACATTATGCAAATGTGATGTACAGTAATATTGTCATAAAATGTCCAGTAATTCTCCATGCTCCCACAACAGCTTGACAAAGCTGTCCTGCTGACCAAAGACAGTTGATCTGCAGGCTGTACATTTATATTCACTACAAACTTCCTTCTGTGCTGTGTTCAGTTGCTCAGTCCTGTCTGATTTTTTCAAAATCATGTCTTGTTACCACACATATCACTAGGGATTTCACTGGCTTTCCTATTTTAAGTCCCCAAATTAAAACAATTTCTTTTAAGGATGTGATTCAATTCTGGAGACTTACCTATAAAACAGTGTTAGGTTATTCACCAATACAGCATGATGTATGATTGGAGTTTCAATGTAATCATAAAGTGGATCCTTGCCCTTTCTACTTGCCCTTCAGTCCTTTGAGTGTTCTGTTCCAAGGCTGATCACCTGAATCAATTAGAAGTAAGCTGTATTCAGATAATTAATAAATAACTATATTTATTATTAAACAAAAAATTATTTCTTTAACCAAAATAATTGTATGAGTTTATACACACAAGTACAAATATATACAGGTAAACATACTTGTATATATTTGTATATATTGTACAATATATAATACAATATATTATACAATATTGTATATTATATACTTGCACATATAGTAAACTCTGCCAGTGCAGGAGACGCTGGAGACATGGGTTCAGTCCCTTGGTCAGGAAGATCCCTTGGAAAAGGGAATGGCTACCCACTCCAGTATTCTTGCCTGGAGAAGTCCATGGACAGAGGAGCCTGGTGAGCTATAGTCCATGGGGTTGCAAAGAGTGGGACACAACTGAAGCAACTTAGCACACACAGATTACCAAAACAGGCTAAGCAAATCCTCATGTGCAAGTGGCCTGAATAAAACCAGAAGTTCTTCCTTTAAATTGGAAAAAGAAACACCTTAGGAAATACACTGAAATCAAAAGAATAAGTTACCAATATACTTGATTTCTTTGTCTCAGGTGCAATATTGTGTTTGATCTTTAGTAGAGATATACAGGAAAAAAGAGCTCAAGTAATTTATGAGGGTTAATTAGAACTCTCTGGAATAAGTGTCAATTTGGTTAGCAAAGTATTTCTCAGTGATATAACCTCCAGAAATTGGACTAGCAGTCTTATAAATTCTGTGACCTACGTGGTCATGGTAAAGGGGAATGTTAAGACTTCCTCCAACTGCACAGTGGGTCTCTGATCACAGAATGGGTGAAATGAGAAAATATAAGCCCAAACTGTGTGAAGTCACGTCGACCAAATTGGTGGAAATTTTTTCACAGCCATGATATTATTTTGATGGTTCCACTGGAATTGTGATTAATTTGGAAAACAGCACCACATGCATTTTGCTTAGCATGAGTTGTATTTTCAAATTGTCATCTTATTCTGTTGGTGAAATTGTTTGGAAAGCCCCAAACACTGCTTCTCTCTATAACTGTGCTTGGCATGGTGATAATTAAAAGGAATCGATGGAAACACTGAAGCAGAAAAAGTAAGTTATATTCTCTGACCTAATCCTAGTCATTGAAGCATATTAAAAATGAAGTCAGAATTTCTATCTTCTGTATATGCCTGGCTTTTTTTTGGTTAATTTTTTATTGGGAAATAAAACACCTCTGCCAAAAAATGCAAAACAGCAGCTTTGATTTATCACAAAGGAAGCACTCTAATAATCTGGTGAAGAAATAGAATATTATGTGTCATTCAGAGCCCATGCATAATCCCTCTTACTCACTGTTCCTTCTTTTTCTTCCCCTCAAAGGTAACCACTAACTTGATATTTAACTTAACTATTTGCTTCCTTTTCAAAGTATGATTTTACTACTTAAGCAAAAACCCCTAAACATTAGTTCAGTTTTCCCTGCTTTTGAGCGTCCTGTAAGTGAAATTATACAAGATGTCTCCTTTTGCATCTGGATTCTTTTGTTCAACATTTCCATACAACTGCATTTAGCTGTAGTTTTTTTAATCTCATTGCTTTTTAGTATTTTGTCCTATGATTGTATCATGATCTATCTTTCCATTTAACTGCTGAAGAACTTTATAAACTACACTCCTAGGACTGTTCTTATAGATGTATCTTGCTATACATAAGCACACATTTCTAGAAGTGGAATTGTTGGTTCCAGGGTATGTCTATCTTCAACCATAATTCTTTCAAAATGTCTTCCAAAGTGGCTGTTCCAATTTTCCAATTTATACCCCCAAGAACAGTATATGGGAGCCCCCACACCTCCATGTTCTCACATCACAGTTGATATTTTCATATTTGCAGGAGTTCTTAAAGTGTTCTGAGGTTGATCAAAAGGTACCAACTTCCAATTATAAGATCTGGGAATGTAATGAACAGCATGGTGACTATAATTAACAATACCATACCACATATTCAAGAGTTGTTGAAAAAGTAGATGTTAAAAGTCCTCATCACAAGGGAAAAATAATTTATAATTATGCAAAATGAAAGTTGTGGTAATCACTTCACAGTATACACATATATCAACTCATGGTGTACAACATTACATGTTAAATGTTAATTATATCTCAGTAAATCGGGGGTGGGGGATGTTCTAGATTACAGTGCTTTGTTATTTATACATGTTGCCAGTAATCATAACCCAATTTGTGGCTGCTTTTTTTACTCACTTAATAGTGCATTTGAGAAACTCAAGGTCTTAATTTTTTTAATTAATTAATTTATTTTTGGTTGCACTAAGTCTTCTTTGCTGCTGACAGGCTTTCTCTAGTTGTGGTGAGTGGGGGCTCTGCTTGGTGGTGGTGCACAGGCTTCTCATTGCAGTAGCTTCTCATTGTGGAGCACAGGCTCTAGGCTCAGGGACTTCATTACTTATAGCTTGCGGGCTCTAGAATGTGGGCTCAGTACTTGTGGTGCATGGAATTAGTTGCTCTACCACTTGTGAAATCTTCCTGGACCAGGGATCAAATTCATGTCTCTTGCATTGGCAGGCAGATTCTTGTCCACTGAACCACCAGGGAAGTGCTTACCTTTTTGTAGTAAAGTTTGATCAATCATCTCCTTTATGGTTAGTGTTCATGTGTGTGTGTGTACTGTTTAAAAATTCTATTCCTACCCATCAATAATGAAGATTTGGCCTCATCTTATCTTTTAGAAGATTTATTGCCTGCTTTTCATATTTAGATCTACAATATACACAAAAGTGATTTGTGTGTGTGATTTGAAATAGAGTCAAATTTCTCTTTTTCTCCTGTTGGTATAAATTTCTCCCAGCACCATTTATTGAAAAGACCATTCATTCTCCACTCCTCTACAATGTCACCTGTATTTGTTTCCTCTCTTTTTTCTCTAGGATAGCATAAATAACCACAGTTGTCTCCTAAGCTATTGGCTATTGGCATTCCATGCTACAAATTCATTGCTTTGAACAAGGAATGGGGAAGTTTAGGTTTAAAAAAGCAAGTGAATTTGCACATATGCCCATCCCCAAATTTCCTTGTATACACTTCTAGAGCATTTGCACAGAACTCTGCATGCCTGGCATTTTATGTAATAGGCTCTGCTCCTACTAAGTATCATGTATGTTCACTGTAGGGCAATGAATGAAATTTCCTGTTGTCAGAAACTCTGAGCACAGCGGGGTTGGACTTGCTGAGCAAGAGGGTTCTGACGTGACTTTTTTACTTTATAAAATTCATGCCTCTAAAATGCCTTATGACATTTGGAAATCTTGTGTCTATCTTAACATGCACCATATGACCAACACCACTGCTGACAGATAAGAATAGAAGCTATTATGTATTGAAGCATTGTGTATTGAATCTAGGGTAAAATTGGTATAGAACTCTCTCAGGTAGAGGTATGGTTTGAGTGATATTTGCCCTTAGAAGAGTAAAAGACTACAGATGTTTTATTGTGTTCAACATAAAAGAAGCAGAAAGAAGAACACAGAGAACTCATTATAAAAAGTCTGAAATAATCTTTCTTTTAATTTTACCTACTTGACCTTCTAAAACTTCTCAGTTCACTTACTCCATCTTATACTATTTATATTTCATTGTTTTAATCTTGAAAACAAATTCAGGGAAGGATTTTGGAGATATATTTCCTTCCTCTCATGCTTCTAACTCTGTGTTCTGTTGTGATTAATTTGGAGAATAATAGCCTTTAGGTACTTGCCTTTTTAAGTTTAAAATTTTTCTTTTTTCCTTCAGCATTTCCAGGCTCTTTTGGAATGCTTTTATCTCTAGAAGTCAAAACATAATATCTTTTGATCAGTTGGTTTAATTTAATGCTCCCCAAATTATTCTGTTATATTGAAAACTGTGATTCATTTATAAGAATCCACTTAATTTTCAACTAAGGCAATACCAAGAAGAAAGAGAAAATGAGGTAGAAATGCTCAAATGATGAACTGGGAAGAGAAAACATTTTGCAAATTTGAGTGTGGGCCATGAGATTGTGCTACTAAGTCATATTGGAATTGTAAACTCTATCACTAAATAGTCTGAAGAGTCTGCTGATATTTATTTTGTATTGGTATATATGTGCTTGTGTGCATATATAGGAAATATTACTGACTATGTAACAATTTAGTAATATAAAAATCTATTGCATGTAATTTTTTCCAAACAACATATTATCACTCATTAAGTATCTGCTGCTGCTGCTGCTGAGTCACTTCAATTGTGTCCAACTCTGCAACCCCATAGACGGCAGCCCACCAGGCTCCCCCGTCCCTGGGATTCTCCAGGCAAGAACACTGGAGTGGGTTGCCATTTCCTTCTCCAATGCATGAAAGTGAAAAGTGAAAGTGAAGTCGCTCAGTCATGTCTGACTCTTAGCGACCCCATGGACTGCAGCCAACCAGGCCCCTCCGTCCATGGGATTTTCCAGGCAAGAGTACTGGAGTGGGGTGCCCCTGCCTAGTTTGTAATTTATATTATTAACAAGATTTGAAGTCTTCCAGTCTTTGAACTAAAAGCCCCTAATGGTTTAATCCTATTTGATAAGTATGACAACCCACATTAGATCTATGGATCATTCTATCTCCTTTATCAGTGTCTTTCAATAAAAATCCTTATTTTAATTTGCTGCTCAGCCTGAGTCCACAGATATATAATAAGCTATTTAGTACAACAGCATCTTTATTTTAGAACTCTAAAAACATATATCATCTTTGTGCCTTGCAGTGACATTAGATGGGGTGTATGTATAGGCCTAGAGCACAGGCAACTCTGGAGTCAGCCTACTTACACCTTCTTACAGGAGTCAGTATACTTCTGTGCTATGAAAGGAAAATCAAAATGAAGTTGGTATTGTTAAGAAAGCATCCTAAAATAGATCTGGGAAGCCACTGAGGAAGTGTGACTTATGCATATCTCAAATTAGATGGAATCTGACCTTTTGACCACTTGTTGTCTTTTTTTAAACTTTTTATTTTGTATTGGGGTTCAGCCGATTAACAATGTTGTGACAGTTTCAGGTGAACAGCTAAGGGATTCAGCCATATATGTAAATGTATCCATTCTCCTCCAACGCCCCTCCCATCCAGGCTGCCACATAATAGTGAGTAGTTCCACGTGCTATACAGTAGGTCCTTGCTGGTTATCCATTTTAAATATAGCAGGACCATTTGTTGTCTTAATGCAGGCATCCATATCATCTGTATAATGTTCCAAAAACAGGATTCTCATTGGACCCCTACCTTACCCTTAAAGGACAAACGTTTTCTTTGATGCATGAGTCAATCATAATTCTTGCCAGACAACTTTGACAAACTTGTGACTTTTGCCTGTACAAGCCCCCGACATTTTCTCTTCCCCCAAACACTCTCATTTTTACCCAAATCTGTGCCTCCCAAATTGCAATTCCTAAGTTACCCAAATAAAGCTCTTTGTTCTTTGAAGCTTCCATATAGATTACTGCTCAGCAAAACTCACAAATTAACTTAGGACTCCAAGGCAAATAAACAGACAGAAGACTCAAGTCCCTTTACCAGAATGATTTCATAAGCCAGAATAATAGCTACCATTTTTGAGTGATCCAAATGGTGCCAGATACTTTACATCTGTTATTTCTAATCCTTACATAAAATGTGGAAAGTTCAGTTCAGCTCAGTCGCTCAGTTGTGTCTGACTCTTTGCGACCTCATGAACTGCAGCACGCCAGGCCTTCCTGTCCATCACTGTTGGGAGGCACAGTGCAGAATAGCTTTGAAGGAGAAGGTCCTCGGGGAAATGGCGAAGGGCCAGAAGTACCCAGGCATTGTGTACTGATAGCTGAAAAACATTTCCTGCCTTTGGCTATGCTCGGCGCCAAGGTTTAATGATTAAACATTAAAGATGTTGCTTGAGAAAATGGGTCATGGAACAAACACATGGGTCGTTAAGAACACGCTGGTCTTTGAAGTATCTTTTACTGATTATGTCTTAGCCCTGTATGTGCTCTGCTTGCTGTTTCTCTAAGCTCTTTGTTCCTTGCTCCTATAAAAAGGCTCAACTGCAGAAATAGACTTATCAGTCCTTGCAGAGACTGTCCAAGTGTTGTTCTTTCAGGCTCACCATATCCAAGTCCTAGGAAGAAAATTCCCACAAGTGGCGCCCGAACAGGGACTTGATAGAAAGACTGAACAAAGCGGTGAGCCCTGCAGAAAGAGGTAAGCAAGATGAGACAACATAGCAGTAAGATTCCTTTCATTTCTATAATACATCACTTTCTGAAACAAAATGATGTTAATGTTTCAAGACATAAGTTAAATGACTGCTATCATATTTTACTGGAACATAATCCATCATTCCCGTAGGAGGGGACACTCGATCTAGACATATGGAAAAGGGGTTTTGCGAACATATTGGTAAGGAGTCCATATTCCCCCTCAATGGTGGGTTACATGGTCACTTATATGGGCTATCATAAGACAAATTAAAGGACATAATGTTGATTTGGAAGTGGAAACTATTCAGTCTTTACATGAATATGAGCTTGAAGAACAAGATATGCAAGGTGCTTTGAAATATAAAAATGTTATGCTCAATCAAAAAAAAACAGCTTGAAGACGTATATATAAAAGATATATCAAAACCAAAACCACTTAGAACAGAGGTCATTTCATTCAACAGACAGCCCAAATCTGAGGTTTTTCCTTCTGCTCCACCTATAACAACAGTTACTAACCTCACTCATACTAACCATTTCATTCCTCCTCGGGAGATGCCTACTTGCGCTTTCGCTTTCCCAATACAGTTTGATCAACCTGCCCAAGGCCAGAATGCTTGGGCTAGTTTAGATTTCGGAATGTTATCTAGCTTTAAAAAAACATACACTTTGTATGGACCTACTTCTTCTTACTATGTAAAATTCCTCAGATGGGCTGATCATTAGATGCCATATGATTTTTTTCAAGTAACAAAGATGGTTCTAAATCTTCAACAATTACTTCAGTGGTAAATATGGGTTAATGATAAAGCCCGACAAATAATGATTGACCAACAATCTCATGGTAACCCTGCCAATTTAACCTATAATATACTCACTGGAATAGGAGCCATGGCAAATATGACTGCACAATTAGCTAATATTACCCCTCAGATGTTACATTTCATTAAAAAAATTTCTTACAGAACATAGACAAAAATTGATAGTATTACCTCTGATGGTTCATTTGTCAAGATTACCCAGGGACATGAAAAAAAAATATGCCCAATTTATAAAAAAATTAAAAGATGCCATCAAAAAATCTATCAAAGATAAAACCTTACAAAATATTATTTTAAAACAACTTGCCTTTAAAAATGCTAATAAAAAATATCAATCTATACCTAGACCAATTCGAAAAACCAATTCTCTTATAAAATATTTAAAAGCTTATAGAGATATCAAATCTATGTCCCATAGAACAAAACTAGCAACGCTAAAAACTTTTAATGTACAAAAGGCTGCCAATGCTAAATGTTTTAACTGCAAAAAAGTCGGCCATATGAAAAAACAATGCCACATGCCAATACAAACAACTAAAAATAATACCACTTCTAAAAAAAAAAATAAAAAGCCCCCAAGAGTTTGCCCAAAATATAAAAAGAGATTCCATTAGTTAAATAAACATCGTTCCAAATTTGATAAAGATAAAAATACATTGACATCAGAGACACAACAAAAACAACAGGAAAACTAATAAAAGGGCTATCCTCTAGCCCCACTACAATCACCAACTCCCAGAGTCCACCCAAATCCATGTCCATTGAGTCGGTGATGCCATCCAACCATCTCATCATCTGTCTTCCCCTTCTCCTCCTGCCCTCAATCTTTCCCAGCATCAGGATCTTTTCCAATGAGTCAGCTCTTCACATTAGGTGGCCAAAGTATTGGAGTTTCAGCTTCAACATCAGTCCTTCCAATGAACACCCAGGACTGAAATCCTTTCAGATGGACTGGTTGGATCTCCTTGCAGTCCAAGGGACTTTCAAGAGTCTTCTCTAAAACCACAGTTCAAAAGCATCAATTCTTCAGCGCTCAGCTTTCTTTATAGTCCAACTCTCACTTCCACACATGACCACTGGAAAAATCATAGCCTTGACTAGATGGATCTTTGTTGGCAAAATAATGTCTCTGCTTTTTAATATGCTGTCTAGGTTGGTCATAAATTTCTTTCCAAGGAGTAAGCGTCTTCTAATTTCATGGCTGCAATCACCATCTGCAGTGATTTTGGAGCCCAGAAAAATATAGTCTGACACTTTCCACTGTTTCCCCATCTATTTGCCATGAAGTGATGGGACCAGATGCCATGATCTTAGTTTACTGAATGTTGAGCTTTAAGTTACCTCTCTTTTAAATATACAGAAACAATCTGATGTTTCACTATTGGCCTAATGTGGTGCTAGTCCTAAAGAACCGCTTGCCAATGCAGTAGATTTAAGAGATGTGGGTTCGATTCCTGGGTCTGGAAGCTCCCCTGGACAAGGGCATGGCAACCCACTCCAGTATTCTTGCCTGGAGAATCCCATGGACAGAGGCACCTGGGCGGGCTACAGTCAAAGAGTCAGTCACAACTGAAGTGACTCAGCACACAAGTTCCAGAAGCAGCTTATCTGACCCCAAAGTCTACTCCATTTCTGAAGTACAATATACTCAAATCACTGGGAAACACAAGTCAAAAGAAAGATGTGAGCATAAATCATTTTATCAGAATGCAAAAGGAATACCTTTTTCTCATATCTAATTCAGATTTTAATATGTTATTTATTTCTGCTGCTGCTGCTAAGTCACATCAGTCGTGTCCAACTCTGTGCGACCCCAGAGACAGCAGCCCACCAGGCTCCCCTGTCCCTGGGATTCTCCAGGCAAGAACACTGGAGTGGGTTGCCATTTCCTTCTCCAATGCATGAAAGTGAAAAGTGAAAGTGAAGTCGCTCAGTTGTGTCTGACTCTTCTCGACCCCATGGACTGCAGCCTACCAGGCTCCTCTGTCCATGGGATTTTCCAGGCAAAAGTACTGGAGTGGGGTGCCATTGCCTTCTCTGTTAATTTATTTCTAATCACCCAATATTGAGACTGATCTAATTGATGAACACAGATTATGCTTCTAGCAGCAAAACACCTACAAGATAGAAATAATGTAGATTTTGAACTGACCACATGGTTCTATATCTTAATTCTACCATTTACTACATGTGCAGGTGTGGGCAGTTGGTAGAACACCTCTAGGTCCATAGAATGGGGATTTGTACACACACTACACAAGCTAGCTGATCTGAACTAGAAAAGGCATCTTGATGACCACCATATGGTAGACTCTCAATAGGGACAGGTATTTTTTATGAAGTCAGTTTCTAATGCATTAAAATTTTTGGTAAACATTAGTTGAACCTGAAGAGTTAATACAGATCCCAACACATACCCATCACGGTTAGAGTCATTTAAAAAATAACAGTCCATTATGCCAGTTCCTAGAGATCATGACCATGACTATCACTGATCTATCATTGATTTTGCCTTGTTCTGGGGTTTCATCACAATGGACTCTGTGTGTACAGTAAGGATTGTGACAGCCGCTTTCTTTCTGAGCCTTGTTGACTCCATCTCTGCATCCAGAAGGAGAGAGGGAGGCTGTTACAGCTGCAGCCAACTCCTGCTTCAGGAAACTGAACTTTAGATTCATCTGTGGATAATCCTAAGGCTAGTCATTTAAATGATCACATGCTTTTCCCTAAATGGCATCAATTTCAGTGGGTCTTTTGAAAAGATGGTCTCATTTATTTATCATCTTATTTCAGAGTCATCAGACAGGTGGAACCCTCCATATTAAGGCTGAATTTAGGCCATTTAGCCCAGAAAATTCTTTGGCACAATTCATCAGAGCTTGACTACTCAGTCTCTCTAGGTATTTCCTATGCTTGTAAAATGGGATAAAAATATTTGACTATATCACAGCTTACATCTCCCCAGCCCATTGGAACCCTACCCCGTGTGTTAGCCCTGAGGCCTTCTCTCTCTTTCACTCTCTAACCAGGGTCCTCCCTACCTTAGAAGATCAAAGGATTTGGGGGTTTCATGGTGGAAGAACAGGCGGTGAATGTGGGGAAAGAGGGTGAACAAGGGCTAAACGTGGAATGAATTGCTGGAGGAGATTTCAGGAGCTGAAAGGACAGATATTAAAGAGAAAAACAGAAGAAACTATGACTGAAAAACAGATTTTTAAGAAATATTTTTCATCTGTTTATCCCTTCACAGGGTCCGGGAAAATCAAGTAAAAGACTAATTGCTTTGAAATGATTGTTGATTGCATGGACTGTGCTTTTTTGCCTATGACATCATTCTGGCAGTGACCTTTGTGGATCATGGATTTATAGGTTCTAAACTTGCTAGTCCAGCTGCTGTGCATAGAAAACACTGTGTAACTAAAGTTTACAAAAACCAGCTGTTGTAGCTTTCAGCCGCCTCTTTAGATCTACTCTTCCTTCTCTTTGAGCTCTTCCTTATAAAGAATGTACATAGTATGAACTACATCAGTAGATTTCCACACGTTCTGGCTTCTGTTTGTGTTCAACAATTGGAAACACTGTCAGGAAATAGGAGAATGGAAAGAAAATGAGGGCAAGGTACTTATTACTCTGACTCCTTCCTTATACGACCATCTTGGGTTGGTTGGATCCTTGGCTGAAAGGTCCCCTCAAGAGTACCTACTCTATATGCCTCCCTCTTCTTGCGTTTTTCATAACACCTCTGCCCCTTCATCCCTTCAAGCCTACAAGTCATAACAGCGCCACTGTCCCAGTCCCAGGTAACTTCACCATCCCTTGGTTCCCTAGATCCCAGCCACAGCTTTGTATTTTGTTTATTAAATTCCCCTCAAATTATCTTCATCTGGATGTGCTGTCGGCTTCTTTCTGGCACCCTGATCAACACACCAGCTACTCAACTTTGTTCTATAATCTCACATCAAAATCTGTAGAAAACGAACATGATGAGTAACAAAATCAAGAGTTTTGCTATTCAACGTCTTTAAATCCTTAGAAACCAGAATTAGCTAATTCAGGAACATAGGAATTTTGCTTGGGAGAGACCAAGACATTCAATTCAATGCAGTAATAAGTGACTTCCCTGGTGGACTAGTGGTTAAAAGTCCGTACTTCCACCACAGGGGGCACAGGTTCAATCCCTGTTTGGGGAACTAAAATCCCACATGCCCACTTGGCCAAAAAATAAATAAAATTTAAAACAAACAGTCCAATTCTAGTTGCATCACCTCCTTTACCCCATCTTGTCTGCTACTGAAAGTATTTTTCTGCCTATTTGGTTTTCTCATCAACACCTTGAGTTCCCACTATTTCTACTTCAGTAACTGTTGAGGAGCTAAGACCTGCTGGTCAGCCCTTCTCTGCCAGTTGAGGGTTTTGACTGGTGTCATGGACACTATATTTATAAACTACAAAGGTGTAAGAAGCCACTGGATGGAAAAGGGGGATTTTCCCTTTTTGATTGGCTCTGTTCCCTTTTAGAAGCACCAGGCTCCAAGTATGGCACAAAGCACAACACAGACGTTCCTCTATGGAAACAGTTTTCTACAGATAGTTACAGTGCACTCTATTAAACTGGGAAATCAGCCTTGGACTTTATGAAGGAGGAGGTATTGGCTAAGGCATATATGCTGTGCTGTGCTTAGTCACTCAGTCATGTCCAACTCTTTGCAACGCCATGGACTGTAGCCTGCAGGCTCCTCTGTCCATGGAATTCTCCAGGCAAGAACACTAGAGTGGGTTGCCATGCCCTCCTCCAGGGGGTCTTCCCAACCCAGGGATCAAACCCAAGTCTCCCACATTGCAGGTGACTTCTTTACCAGTTGAGCTGCTAGGGAAGCCCTGATTAAGGCATATGCTGGGCCCTATTTCCACTGCCTATTCATTTTGTTTCTGAATTAGCTCCTTGAAGCCTGAGACAGTCTCAGTCATCTTTGAATTTATGATATAGAACCACACCTGACCCACAGATGGGACTAAATATTTCATTGAATAGCTGAGTGGGTGAATGAACAAACTGTTGAATGAATACATAGTAAATGAATACTATGACCCTCCTCATGACTCTCCCTCTTTAGAAGCCAGGAGCAAAGTTGTGTTTTGTTCTGTACTTGAAAGCCTTTTACTTTCAGAACAGATTACCTCTTTGTACAAACCTCTTCATGCATAAATTTTGTCATGTGCTAATAAGAAACCACTTTATTTTATATACAAGAATTATTTAACAATTTATATGTGCTTTCAATGTCAATTCTCTACTAACCAAAGGAACTAGATATTTGTTTCTTTATCAGACTGGATAAATAGTATTTCCTGAAAAGTTTTGAGATGTTGGTTCTCACTTTTTTCCCAGCATAATATCACCATCTCTACCTCAAAAACAGCTCTCTGAAAATAGGTAGACAGAGGGGAAAAAATTCACAAGAAACTCGAATACCACTCTCTGGCTTTGAAATATACCTATTTGTTATTAGCCAAGTATAATGAGCATCTCAATTCAAGATATAATGCACATGATTAATAATAAGAGGTCACATGTATCTGGTGTTTAAAAAGTGCTGGCACTGTTCTAAGCCCTGTATATACTTTAAGTCATTTAAAATTTACAATAACTATATAAGCTAGAGAGAAACTGAGGTGTTAGGTGTTAAGTAACATACTAAAGGGCAGAAGGCAAACAAGCAAGATTTTAACACATGCCCTCTTGGCCTTCCAAGCTGTCCCTGGAACCATCACATAATACTGCATGGCATGGAAAAGAACAGCAATCCTTTGCCCTATCAAATCAATGATTTCCAAACCTAGAGACCTGCCTCCAGACACAGAGATCCTAAATGGAGACCAGACATCTAAGACTCTTGAAAGACTACTAACACAGTAAGCTTAGAGTTCGGGCTTTAATAAATACAGCTTCCAAAAGCACCAAAAAATAAAGGCTTTTTATCTAAGGAAAATCTTCAATGGCTCTTGGGTCCCATTGTGCAGTAACTCAGGCTTCCAGTAGGCTCATTTCTTCAGCATGAGACTGTTACATGACCTTTAAGGGGTGGGAATGTCACAGAATACAAATCAGATTCCCTGGGCCGTTGAGCACACATGGCGATGCTCAAAGGAGATGCCAGCTGAGCCCACACAAGGAGCAATTTGGAGAGCTGGGGCCATGCTGAGATGGCATTTCAGTGAAAAGACTCCCCAGAAACTCTAAAAAAATAAAAGGTAAAGAGTCAAAATGCAGTCTGTCTTCTTCCCTGTATACGTCTCTGCATTTTCTCATTTTTTATATGGACACCAGATATTGGATTTCAAACTCTCTCTAATCCAGTTTGACCTCATTTTAACTTAACTAATTAGATCTGCAAAGATCCTATGTCCAAAGTCACATTCTGAGGTTCCAAGGGAACATTACATGATACAGGGACACTATACATGCTTTCCCCCCACTAAAAGTATTGATAGTAGCTATCCTTTGTTTGCCACAGGCTTCTTGATGGCTCAGTGGTAAAGAATCCAGTAAAGAATCCACCTATCAATGCAGAAGACATGGGGTCAATCCCTAAGTCAGAAAGATCCCCTGGAGAAGGGCATGACAACCCATTCCAGTATTCTGCCTGGGAAATCTCATGGAGAGAGGAGCCTGGCAGGATAGTCACAGGGTCACAAAAGAGACACGACTTAGTGACTAAACAACAATAACACAACAACAACATCCTTTGTTTACCACAGAAAACAAAAGGAGGGGTTCTGATCTGAATTTTATATTGGAAACTTGCCAACAAAGGTTCATCTAGTCAAGGCTATGGTTTTTCCTGTGGTCATGTATGGATGTGAGAGTTGGACTGTGAAGAAGGCTGAGCACCAAAGAATTGATGCTTTCGAACTGTGGTGTTGGAGAAGACTCTTGAGAGTCCCTTGGACTGCAAGGAGATCCAATCAGTCTATTCTGAAGGAGAT
Organism: Bos taurus; assembly: GCF_002263795.3. Classification (NCBI taxonomy): domain Eukaryota; kingdom Metazoa; phylum Chordata; class Mammalia; order Artiodactyla; family Bovidae; genus Bos; species Bos taurus. The sequence goes on from NC_037336.1 coordinate 68,768,892, forward strand.
CAGCCCCGGGATTTCTTTGGAAGGAATGATGCTAAAGCTGAAACTCCAGTACTTTGGCCACCTCATGCAAAGAGTTGACTCATTGGAATAGACTCTGATGCTGGGAGGGATTGGGAGCAGGAGGAGAAGGGGACGACAGAGGATGAGATGGCTGGATGGCATCACTGACTCGATGGACGTGAGTCTGAGTGAACTCCGGGAGTTGGTGATGGACAGGGAGGCCTGGCGTGCTGCAATTCATGGGGTCGCAAAGAGTCAGACACGACTGAGTGACTGATCTGATCTGAAGAACATAAATATATGCTTCATCTGCTTATAGGAGAGTATAACATGGAGAATGTCATGGAGCCTTTTGAACTATCATTTGTCCTTGAGATAAAAAATAGAAAGTAGCTCTGTATGCAAATATGGAGATAGTAATGTTGGTCTTTTCAGTTCAGTTCAGTCGCTCAGCCCTGTCCAACTCTTCATGACCTCATGGACTGCAGCATGCCAGGCCTTCCTGTCCATCACCAACTCCCGGAGTTTATTCAAACTCATATCCATCAAGTCAGTGATGCCATCCAACCATCTCATCCTCTGCTGTCCCCTTCTCCTCCCGCCTTCAATCTTTCCCTGCATCAGGGTGTTTTCAAATGAGTCAGCTCTTCACATCTGGTGGCCAAAGTATTGGAATTTCAGTTTCAACATCAGTCCTTCCAATGAACCCATAGGACTGATCTCCTTTAGGATGGATGAGTTGGATCTCCTCGCAGTCCAAGGGACTCTCAAGAGTCTTCTCCAACACCACAATCCAAAAGCATCAATTCTTCAGCGCTCAGCTTTCTTTTTGTCCAACTTTCACATCCATACACGACTTCTGGAAAACCATAGCCTTGACTAGATGGACCTTTGTTGGCAAAGTAATGTCTCTGCGTTTTAATGTGCTGTCTAGGTTGGTCATAACTTTCCTTCCAAGGAGTAAACGTCTTTTAATTTCATTGCTGCAGTCACCATCTGCAGTGATTTTGGAGCCCCCAAAATAAACTCTGCCATTGTTTCCACTGTTTCCCCATCTATTTGCCATGAAGTGATGGGACTGGATGCCATGATCTTAGTTTTCTGAATGTTGAGCTTTAAGCCAACCTTTTCACTCTCCTCTTTCACTTTCATCAAGAGGCTCTTTAGTTCTTCTTCCCTTTCTGCCATAAGGGTGGTGTCATCTGCATTATCTGAGGTTATTGATATTTCTCCTGCCAATCTTGATTCCCACTTGTGCTTCATCCAGCCCAGTGTTTCTCATAATGTGCTCTGCATATAAGTTAAATAAGCAGGGTCACAAGATATAGCCTTGACGTACTTTTTTTCCTATTTGAAACCAGTCTGTTTTTCCATGTCCAGTTCTAACTGTTGCTTCTTGATCTGTATACAGATTTCTCAAGAGGCAGGTCAGGTGGTCTGGTATTCCCATCTCTTTCAGAATTTTCCACAGTTTCTTGTGATCCACACAGTCAAAGGCTTTGGCATAGTCAATAAAGCAGAAATAGATGTTTTTCTAGAATTTTCTTGCTTTTTCCATGATCCAGCAGATGTTAGCAATTGATCTCTGGTTCCTCTGCCTTTTCTAAAACCAGCTTGAACATCTGGAAGTTCACAGTTCACATATTGTTGAAGCCTGGCTTGGAGAATTTTGAGCAGCACTTTACTAGCATGTGAGATGAGTACAATTTTGTGGTTGGTCTTTTGGTTTCTAGCAAAATCCTGGGTTCAGTGGTCACCTAATGTTCTTCAGTTGAAGCAGCTGGTTCTATTGAGAATAAATGCTGCACCAGCTAAATATACGATGGAATACATCTGGGGCATCCCCATTCAGCTCTATAATGATTCATGGCTCTAATTTTTGTCTCCCAATAGTGAGGGTGTGATTGTGTATTGCTTCATTTGGTTTTCCAATGAGTACCTTTAGACTCTTCACATACCTATAATGGCAGGTGACTTGGTTGATTTCTGTAGGTAGTCTACTTACTCAGTTAAACTGGACTACCATTGAGTCAAAGGCTCATTTAATTAGCTGGCGTAATAAATCAAACACAAGTAATTTGGCTGTTCTCAATGCCACAGCACTTTTTTAAGGTCACTGCCAAGGTGTATACAATTAGCAGCTTGTCTCCCTGAAGGGATAGTCTGGCCAGACTAAATTGTTTCATGTGGGAGAAGTAATTTGGCAACGACCTGCAGTGTACTTACAATAAACAGCTTAGCTGTTATCCTCCATTTTTTGCAGCCTAAATTATTTTCTCTTTTCTTTCTTTTATCTTTTTCTTTTTTTGGTTCTTAAATCAGCTTTTTGATTCAAAGAAACTTGTCTTTTTATCTCATTTACTTTAGTTACATACTTGAAAATCACCCAATACTCTTATCTTCTTTGCTATATTCATCAGTTTGTTGTATTTTTTTAAATTCCACATATGTGATATTGGGCTTCCCTGGTAGCTCAGTGGTAAAGAATCTGCCTGCAATGCAGGAGACATAGGAGACTCAGTCTCAATCCCTGGGTAGAGAAGATCCCCTAGAGGAGGAAATGGCAATCCACTCCAGTATTCTCACATGGAAAATTCCATGGACAGAGGAGTCTGGTGGGCTAAAGTCCATGGGGTCACAAAGAGTCAGACACAGCTGAGCATAAGCATGGCATGGCATATGTGATATCATACAGTATTTGTCTACAAATGTAGAGAACAAACTAAGGTTACCAGCAAGGGGGTGGGTGCAAGGGGCAATGTAAGAGTAGAGGATGTATGAGGTACAACCTATTAGGTTGGTATGAGGGATGCATGTATTATGTATGTGTAAGGAAGGTATGTATGAGGGAGGTATTTACAAGCAAGGTATGTATGTATTATTAAGTATAAGAGAGGTATGTATTAGGTATGTATGAGGGATGAATGAGGTACAATCTATTAGGTATATAATAAATTACAAGGATATATTGTACAGCACTGGAATATTAACAAATATTTTATAATAACTATAAATGGAGCGCATAATCTTTAAAGATTGTGAATCACTATATTATCCCTGGGATTCCTTGCTAGCTCAGTTGACAAAGAATTCACCTGCAATGCAGGAGACCCTCCTTTTATTCCTGGGTCAGGAAGATCCCCTGGAGAAGGGATAGGCTACCCACTCCAGTATTCTTGGGCTTCCCTTGTGGCTCAGCTGGTAAAGAATCTGCCAGCAGTGTGGAAAACCTGGGTTCGATCTCTGGGTTGGGAAGATTCCCTGGAGAAGGGAACAGCTACCCACTCCAGTATTCTGGCCTGGAGAATTCCATGGACTATATAGCCCCTGGGGTGGCAAAGAGTCACACGACTTAGTGACTTTCACTCACTCTCTCATATTACATATCTATAATTTATATAATATTGTATAGCAAATATAATTCAATTAAAAAAGCTATATTTTCAAGTGTTTTTTTAAAAATAAGAATTGTTTGGATTGTAGTTTCATGTTTATTTTTCTACCATGAGAGTTTTCATATACAAATTGATTTCTGAAGGATCAAATTTAAATCAAAAATATATATAGTAGTCCATGAAACATTTTGCCTTAAATATGCCATTCCATGACACTGTCTCTCTAATTCTGCTTTCACTGACTGTCTCTGACCTTTTTACGTCATCTCATTTTGGCCCCTTGTCTTCTTTTCTCCCTTGACTGGGTTCCATCCTCAGTCTTCTCATAGTTTCTATGCTTTCTCTGAGGGACATTATTCAATCCCAGGAAATCAACCACTATTGATTCACTGATGACTCACAAACCAATTCTAAGACCTAACATCTCTGTTGTGAAATGGATCTATCCTTTATGTACAAACAGCCCACGTACAAAGAACTAAACTGGATGTTGTTGTTGCTGTTCAGTCACTAAGTCGTGTCCAATTCTTTGCAACCCCAGGCCTCCCTGTCCACTATCTCCAAAAGTCTGCTCAAGTTCATATCCATTCAGTTGGTGATGCCATCCAACCATCTCATCCTCTGCCAACCCCTTTTCTTCCTGCCCTCAATATTTCCCAGCATTGGGGTCTTTTCCAATGAGTCAGTTCTTTGTATCAGGTGGCCAAAGTATTGAAGCTTCGGCTTCAGTATCAGTCCTTCCAAGAAATATTCAGGGTTGATTTCCTTTAAGATTGACTGGTTTGATCTCCTTGCAGTCCAAGGAACTCTCAAGAATCTTCTCCAGTACCACAATTAGAAAGTATCAATTCTTCAGCACTCGGCCTTCTTTATGGATCAGTTCTCACATCCATACATGACTACTGGAAAAGCCATAGCTTTGACTGTATGAAACTTTGTCAGCAAAATGATGTCTCTGCTTTTTAATATACAGTCTAGGTTTGTCATAGCTTTTCTTCCAAGGAGCAAGCATCTTAATTTCATGGCTGCAGTCACCGTCCCCGGTGATTTTGGAGCCCAAGAAAATAAAATGTGTCACTGTTTCCATTGTTTCCCCATCTATTTGCCATGAAGTGATAGGCCCAGATGCCATGACCTTAGTTTTTCGAATGTTGAAATTTAAGCCAGCTTTTTCACTCTCCTCTTTCACCCTCATCAAGAAGTTCTATAGCTCCTCTTCACTTTCTGCCATTAGAGATGTACTCAGGTACTAGAACATAATTCATGGAAAGCATTTACTAAAAGTACTCAGAGGAGTATTCTGTGGTTGGAGTTATTGGAAAGAGCCAAGGTAAGCAATAAAGTGTTAAAATAAGATTAAGAAACTAATGTGACTTTTGCAAGTAGTATAGGAAAAAAGGACATCTCAGGCGATGAAAATAATAGTGTAGCAGAGCAGAAATGAGAGGGAGAAGGTGTAAATAGACCATCCTGGCTGGAACAAAGAGCTCATGCTAAGGAATTAGGAGGTAAAACTAAAAAGATAGTGAAGGCCAGATGATACAGGGGATTGAAGGCCAGGGTGAAGAGTTTGAGTGTCATCTGTAGAAGGTTCTGGAAGTCCTAGTGTGAAATGATGAACATGCTGTGTAGGGCAGATCAGCCGGGTGGTAAGATATAAGATGAATTGGGCTAAGAGAAAATAATTAGAGGGCAGTTGTAGCAATTAAGGTGTGAAATGAGGAAGATGTAACAGGGAATGAAGAAAGAATAAATCTAAGAGGTAAGTCCAAGGGAGAATAAAGAGGACTTCCTGACAGATTTAATGTAGGAGATTTATAAGCAGGAGAAAACCTAGAGGTGTGAAGAAGAGGAAAGTGCAGAAACCAGGAGTAATGCATTATCAGTCCTATCACCAAATGGCCATTCAAACTTGGTTAAATGTCTTAGGCCTCCTGAGTGTCCGTAAAACGAGGGAATTAAACTAAACAACTTGTAAGATTTCTTTTCACCCCAACTTTAAAGTTCAGTGGTGCCCAAGAGCAGGTTTATGTTTATTATGACCTTTTCTGCATCTCTGCTCACTTAAATGTAAACTTATATTTTTCTCAGTGGGGTATGTAGATTTGTTAACTCTGAAAAGAAGTTCTGGGTTCATGATTTATTTCAAAAACATACCCATAAACAGCTTCCTGTGCCCCATATTCATTTTTTATTCAACAATTCTGGCATTTTTTATGAGTTAGGGGAGGATGAGAGGAGTATATTCTCCAAATGTGTGTTTGATGATTAATCTACTTTGCAAGCAAATTCTTAATGTAAATCTTCAAGATTCCTGTGTATATCAAAAGTGGCTAAAGAACAATGATTAAAATATTTTAACTGCCATACTTTCAATACCTAAAGAAACAGTGCCCTTTAGAGGTTATACCCATTGTCCAAAGTCTCTATTATGACTCTTGCAAATTGTCTTGACCCTTGAAAACTATCTCTTCACTGGATCACCTCAAAGAGAAGGAGGGCAGGACATATCTCCTTTTCATTCCTCTATATGTCATTGTGAGAAAAGAAAGAAGTTCATCCTCGATCTTTGCTCATTTTTTACATCCTCTTATATGTTTTGATGTTTTTTCTTTTTGTTCTTGAGATATAATTGGCATAGAGCACTGTACAAATTTACAGTATATAGCATAGTAACTTGAGTCACATATATCATAAAATGGTTAGCACAGTAAGTTTAGTGAACTTGTTTAACATCTAGAAAATCGGGTTCATTTAGAGGAACAGGGCCTCCTAAGTGGCACAGTGGTAAAGAACCAGCCTTCCAATGCAGGAGACGAAAAAGATATGGGTTTGATACCTAGGTCGGGGAGATTCTCTGGAGAAGGAAATGGCAACCCACTCCAGTATTCTTCACTGGAAAATTCTATGGACAAAGGAGTCTGATGGGCTACAGTCCATGGGATTGCAAAAAGTCAGACACAGTTGAGCACACACAGCACAGAGGAACTTACTAAGATAATGAGAAGTGGTTGGTATAGAAAAATGTATCTTTTTCCTCTTTAGAATTCCCGATACATTTCTACTTTGCTTATTTTGTACTCTATTTTTACATTCTTGGGGATTTTTTAACTTTTTCTTTCTCTTTTAACTTTTGTTTTGTTATTATTATATATATTTATTTTTAGGCCATGCCACACAGCTTGTGGGATCCTAGCTCCCTGATCAGAAATCAAACCCACGCCCTCTACATTGGAAGCACAAGAGTCTTAACTGCTGACCACGAGGGAAGTCCCTGGAATTTTAAAATTATATTTCAAACTCAATTAAAACAATATCTCAAAATCATATTCTTAATGTTTCTAACAGATAAGTAAACAAAAACTGTTTTTAAGAAATATTTTTAAAGATCAGTATGCAGTATATCCACGGGGTCACAAAGAATAGGACACAACTTAGTGACTAAACCACCACCACCATGCATTATATGAAACAGTCTCTGAAAATATTCTGAAACAGACAGAGGGTTACTTTGTGCTACATCTGGCAACTTGAGTGTTTGGGAATTGATCAGAGAGCAAGCACTGGGAAATGTTTTCTTGAGGAATGAGAGGAAAGAGGAAAACCCGAACCCTTTCTTCTGATTCCTAAATTTTGGCAGTTTAACAAAGTTCTCTCATTACCTTACCATTTTTTCTCAATTTTCCATTTCTTTTTCAACTTGTATAATGACATAGAATTATATGTAGCTTTATTTCTTTACATTTATAATTTGATTGCATATGTTTTCTCTGTAGTTATAAATAAAACTGGTGATGTATTTGAATTGTGTCAGGTACTGACTTCTGTTAAATGCCTAAAAGCCACCAGCATTTAACTTACGTTATGATTGCTAATACCCACTCCAGTGTTCTTACCTGGAGAATCCCAGGGATGGGGGAGCCTGGTGGGCTGCTGTCTATGGGGTCGCACAGAGTCGGACACGACTGAAGTGACTTAGGAGCAGCAGCAGCAGCAGCAAGATTGCTAATGGAACACATGGAGGAGCAGTAGCTCTTCAGCTTCTACCATGAATTTGCATACTCCTTTTCTTTATTTTCAGTCACTATTTTGGAAAGTTGGATAAATATTCACAGATGACAGTATTGAGACTTCAAAAAAGGATGTCTCAAGTTCAATCTGAAGTTGTTGACATAGCTGAAGTATAATTGGTCTCTTTATGTTCTTGAAATATCAGCAAAATCTGTTGCCCACTAAAAGGCTTAGAGGGAGCAAAGGATTTGTTCTGGTTGTTTATTGTGGGGATTGTGGAAAGTCTAAGAATTCCACCTGTTGCATGAGGTGTGCTACACAGCTGCATAGAAACTGAGCTCTTCCTGCAGCATCTTGAGTTCAGAAAGGGATGTGACTGCAAGTAGATGATCCGGACTAACACAGTGGACAGAATGGATGAGGGTTTGACCTGATCTCGTGTAAGTCATGATAGATATGGGACCTATGCTGACATCTACATGAGTGAACAAAATATTTCTCTGGCTAGATTCTCACTGCCTTGCAAACATATTTTCATTTCCAAGTACTTCTTAAGTCAAAAGATATGAATTCTATGAAAGTTAAGTATGTAATTATGTTTGCTTATCTCTCCTAAGAAAAGAATATCATAAAAATGTTCTGTATATAGGAAGTGCTCTTACAAGGTTGACACTTTCTTACCAATTTTATTTTAATCTCAACTGCTAAAGTTGGGGGATCATAAATAGAACTTTCAAACTCTCTCACATGGTTCTATACACCATATAGCTGATTTTGATCATATTTTTACCCCATCTCTTATTTCTGCTTCATGTTCCCGGACACACAGCATGCTTCTTCTATTCTGGTGCAATTTTCCTCTGATTCATTTCTATGTTTCATACAATCTGACATCCATTTTTGTCAGTCTTCGGATACTGTTTTTCCTACTGCAGCCAAGGGCAGTCTTTGAGTCAATCTCCAGGTGTCTTCTCTCTTGTTGCCTTTTAAACCTTCCCCACCTAATCAGACCCTTGACAGTAACATTTTTTTTCTTAATCTGATGAGCATCAGCTCTGTGGATATCCTACACTCATAGTACTTACAATGGCTTATTACATCTTGGAAGAAAAGATCTTGTGTATTTTCTTTGCTTATTCCTTATTTACCCTGAACTAGAGTTTCAAAAACCCTAACTAGCCAAACCTAACTTTTGATTATTTTGTTAATTAAATATTTCTTTGTGTTACTATCTATGTGTAGGGGGCTTCCCAGGTGCTGATAGTGATAAAGAACTTGCCCACCAGTGCAGGAGACATTAAGAGACAAAGATTCAATCCCTGAGTTGGGAATATTCTCCCTGGAGGAGGAAATGGCAACCCACTCCATATTCTTGTCTGGAGGATCCCATGGACATAGGAACCTGGCAGGCTATAGTCCATAGGGTTGTAAAGAGTCGGACACAACTAAAGTGACTTAGCACGTCTATGTGTAAATATACTCAACCATCTTTTATTTAGTTCAGTTCAGTTCAGTCGCTCAGTCATGTCCAACTCTGCGACACCCTGGACTGCAGCACACCAGGCTTCTCTGTCCATCACCAACTCCCAGAGCTTACTCAAACTCATGTCCTTTGAGTTAGTGATGCCATCCAACCATCTCATCCTCTGTCATCCCCTTTTCCTCCCACCTTCAATCTTTCCCAGCTTCAGGCTCTTTTCAAATGAGTCAGCTCTTTGCATCAGGTGGCCAAAGTACTGGAGTTTCAGCTTCAACATCAGTCCTTCCAATGGATATTCAGGACTGATTTGCCTTAGGATGGACTGGTTGAATCTCCTTGCAGTCCAAGAGACTCTCAAGAGTCTTCTCCAACACCATAGTTCAAAGGCATAAATTCTTCAGCACTCAGCTTTCTTTATAGTCCAACTCTCACATCATGACTACTGGAAAAACCATAGCCTTGAGTAGACAAACCTTTGTTAGAAAAGTAATGTCTCTGCTTTTTAGTATGCTGACTAGTTGAATTCAGAGTTCCAAAGAATACCAAGGAGAGATAAGAAAGCCTTCTTCAGTGATCAATGCAAAGAAATAGAGGAAGACAATAGAATGGGAAAGACTAGAGATCTCTTCAAGAAAATTGGAGTTACCAAGGGAATATTTCATGCAACGATGGGCTCAATAAAGGACAGAAATGGTAGGGACCTAACAGAAGTAGAAGATATTAAGAAGAGGTCGCAAGAATACAAAAGATCTTCATGACGCAGATAATCATGATGGTGTAATCACTCACCTAGAGCCAGACATCCTGGAATGCGAAGTCAAGTGAGCCTTAGAAAGCATCACTATGAACAAAGCTAGTAGAGGTGATGGAATTCCAGTTGAGCTATTTCAAATCCTGAAAGATGATGCTGTGAAAGTGATGCACTCAATATGCCAGCAAATTTGGAAAACTCAGCAGTGGCCACAGGACTGGAAAGGTTAGTTTTCGTGCCAATCCCAAAGAAAGGCAATGCCAAAGAATACTCAAACTACCACACAATTGCATTCGTCTCACACACTAGTAAAGTAATGCTCCAAATTCTCCAAGCCAGGCTTCAGCTATACGTGAACCATGAACTTCCAGATGTTCAAGCTGGTTTTAGAAAAGGCAGATCAAATTGCCAACACTGGCTGGATCATCAAAAAAGCAAGAGAGTTCCAGAAAAACATCTATTTCTGCTTTATTAACTATGCCAAAGCCTTTGACTGTGTGGTTCACAATAAACTGTGGAAAATTCTGAGAGATGGGAATACCAGACCACCTGACCTGCCTCTTGAGAAAACTGTATGCAGGTCAGGAAGCAACAGTTAGAACAGGGCATGGAAAAACAGACTGGTTCCAAATAGGAAAAGGAGTACCTCAAGGCTATATATTGTCATCCTGCTTATTTAACTTATATGCAGAGCACATGAAAAACATTGGGCTGGATGAAGCACAAGTGGAAATCAAGATTGGCGGGAGAAATATCAATAACCTCAGACATGCAGATGACACCACCCTTATGGCAGAAAGGGAAGAAGAACTAAAGAGCCTCTTGATGAAAGTGAAAGGGGAGAATTAAAAGTTGGCTTAAAGCTCAACATTCAGAAAACTAAGATCATGGCATCTGGTCCCATCAGTTCATGGTAAATAGATGGGGAAACAGTGGCTGACTTTATTTTTCTGGGCTCCACAATCACTGCAGATGGTGACTGCAGCCATGAAATTAAAAGACACTTACTCCTTGGAAGGAAAGTTATGACAAAACCTAGATAGCACATTAAAAAGCAGAGACATTGTCCACAAAGGTCCATCTAGTCAAGGCTATGTTTTTTCTAATGGTCATGTATGGATGTGAGAGTTGGACTGTGAAGAAAGCTGAGCACTGAAGAATTGATGCTTTTGAACTGTGGTGTTGGAGAAGACTCTTGAGAGTCCCTTGGACTGCAAGGAGATCCAACCAGTCCATCCTAAAGGAGATCATTCCTGGGTGTTCATTAGTAGGACTGATGCTGAAGCTGAAACTCCAATACTTTGGCCACCAGATGTAAGAGGTGACTCATTGGAAAAGACCCTGATGCTGGGAAAGATTGAGGGCAGGAGGAAAAGGGGATGACAGATGATGAGATGGTTGGATAGCATCACCGACTCAATGGACATGGGTTTAGGTGGACTCCAGGAGTTGGTGATGGACAGGGAGGCCTGGTGTGCTGCGGTTTATGGGATTGCAAAGAGTCGGACACGACTGAGTGACTGAACTGAACTGAACTAGTTTGGTCATAACTTTCCTTCTAAGGAGTAAGTGTCTTTTAATCTCATGGTTGCAGTCACCATCTGCAGTGATCTTGGAGCCCCAAAAAATAAAGTCTGACACTGTTTCCACTGTTTACCCATCTATTTGCCATGAAGTGATAGGACCGGATGCCATGATCTTAGTTTTCTGAATGTTGAGCTTTAAGTCAACTTTTTCACTCTCCTCTTTCACTTTCATCAAGAGGCTCTTCAATTCTTCCCTTTCTGCCATAAGGGTGGTGTCATCTGCATATCTGAGGTTATTGAGATTTCTCCTGGAAATCTTGATTCCAGCTTGTGCTTCTTCCAGCCCAGCATTTCTCATGATGTACTCTGCATAGAAGTTAAATAAGCAGGGTGACAATATACAGCCTTGACGTACTCCTTTTCCTATTTGGAACCAGTCTGTTGTTCCATGTCCAGTTCTAACTTTTGCTTTCTGACCTGCATACAGATTTCTCAAGAGGCAGGTCAGGTGGTCTGGCATTCCCATCTCTTTCTGAATTTTCCACAGTTTTACTTTTCCACATCTTTTAGTTACTGATTTTCATAAAATACGCACTGGATTTTTATGTCCTATTTTTTCACTACCCCCAAAAGAATTTTCTCTTGAACAACTTACTGTGTTTTCAAATCCTGATTAGGTATGGATAATTTCAAGACTTATTCTAGTAATGGATATTCTATATTTAATATATTTAATAAACCATCTGATCATTTTCACCTGTTCCATGAGATATGTTACAGGGCAGCACATAAGCCCTGTAAAGCCACATAAGCTATTTCAGCAGAAGCTTGAGCATGAAGCATGGTTTGATCACAGAAAGATGACCATCAGGAGTAACGTAAGGGACAGAATAAATGAGAGTGTGCACTGATATTATGATATAAAAATATAGGTCGCATATCATTACATAAATATATACATGAATGATTTTTTAAGTTATCTAAAAGACAACTTTCCAGAAAGTTATTCAGTCACTAAGTCATGTCTAATTCTTTGCAACCCCATGGACTGTAGCAAACAGGCCTTCCCTGTCCTTCACTATCTCCTGGAGTTGGCTCAAATTCTTTTCTAGAAAGAATGGATGGTAAATTATAAAGCATTTTAAGAGCAGAGGGTTTGAAAGAATGATGTTTACATAGCTTCTTTTTAATTCAGTTTAGAACATATGTGCCTTAACTGATCATTTGGTGCAGGATAAATAAGCCAAGAAAATTCTTTGAGAGATGGAAATACCAGACCACCTGACCTGCCTCTTGAGAAACCTATATGCAGGTCAGGAAGCAACAGTTAGAACTGGACATGGAACAACAGACTGGTTCCAAATAGGAAAATGAGTACATCAAGGCTGTATATTGTCACCCTGCTTATTTAACTTCTATGCAGAGTACATCATGAGAAACGCTGGGCTGGAAGAAGCACAAGCTGGAATCAAGATTGCTGGGAGAAATATCAATAACCTCAGATATGCAGATGACACCACCCTTATGGCAGAAAGGGAAGAAGAATTGAAGAGCCTCTTGATGAAAGTGAAAGAGGAGAGTGAAAAAGTTGACTTAAAGTTCAACATTCAGAAAACAAAGATGATGGCATCTGGTCCCATCACTTCATTGCAAATAGATGGGGAAACAGGGTCAGACTATTTTTTTGGGCTCCAAAATCACTGCAGACGGTGATTGCAGCCATGAAATTAAAAGATGCTTACTCCTTAGAAGGAAAGTTATGACCAACCTAGATAGCATTTTAAAAAGCAGAGACATTATTTGCCAACAAAGGTCCGTCTAGTCAAGGTTCTGGTTTTTCCAGTGGTCATGTATGGATGTGAGAGTTGTACTGTGAAGAAAGCTGAGCGCTGAAGAATTGATGCTTTTGAGCTGTGGTATTGGAGAAGACTCTTGAGAGTCCCTTGGACTGCAAGGAGATCCAACCAGTCCATCCTAAAGGATTTCAGTCCTGGGTGTTCATTGGAAGGACTGATGCTGAAGCTGAAACTCCAATACTTTGGCCACCTGATGCAAAGAGTTGACTCATTGGGAAAGACCCTGATGCTGGGAGAGATTGGGGGCAGGAGGAGAAGGGGACAGCAGAGGATGAGATGGCTGGATGGCATCGCCGACTCCATGATTTTGGGTAAACTCCGGGAGCTGTGATGGACAGGGAGGCCTGGCATGCTACAGTTCATGGGGTCGCAAAGAGCTGGACATGACTGAGTGACTGAACTGAACTGAACAGTAAGCAAGAACTATTGATAATAAAAATTCTAATTTGACTTCCTTACTTCACGCTAATATTTGAAGGCTGTCACAACAACCATTTGTAAATCGGTCTTGTGTCCCCAACTCTGTCCACCTGTCCAGCTGAGTTCATACAGCCTGAGTGACTTCCTGAATATTTCTGCAAAACTGTGCTTCATGAGAATAGCCAGTTTACTGACATCTTCTATTACATTACTGTTGCATTACATTACACTCCCTTCAAATGCTTAATTTTTTTCTTTGGGTTATTTCAATGGCATAGGTTGTACACAAGCACTTTTTAATTCTTGGGTAGACAATAAGTGTGCAATGTTTTAAATGTTACGAATTCACAAAAATAAACTTTTACAAATAAATCTTTAGAATGAAGAGGTGACAAATTTTGGATAAGTTTCTAACTTTTCTTATAAATATCATCTGCATACTCTTCTTAATGTATTTATGTAACTTTGTAAACAAAGAGAGTGCCCCTCCTCGTCCCCAGGAACATCTCATTGAATTCACTGTCCAGGCTGATACTAGCTTCTGATCCCATGAGAGTGGATTTTTTCTACCCCACACTGCTGCCTTTAAAATTCTGAAAGAAGAGTTAAAATGATGACCTTGCATAAGTGTATTTCAGAAGTGAATACCACCTACTTCTAATAGAAGCTTTGTTTTCCTAAAGCCTTTACAGTTGGTAAAATATTGATTTAATAGAATATAAACTTCATGGGGTTGCTCCATAACTAACTTATTTACCACTTATATTCAAGGCCCAGAACAATCCTGGGACATAAAGAGTATTTAGTACATTATATGATGAGTAAATTGAACAAATTAATTCTAGCAGGGTGGCGAGGGCAGGGAAGAGTTACGAGTTACTGAAAAGAAGAAGCTTGAGAGATGGGGTCATGAAATTTCACTCACACTACAAGTTAGATGTGGTATAAATATCAATTTTGTTTTCTTGTTCTTTCTTTTCCCTATACTTATTTGGATATTTCCTCTCCACATGATAGCTATCAGGAAAAAAATGAGTTAAATATAAAATGTGAATTATATTTAGATAAAGACAAAATTTAACCTCTGTTTTCAAACTCAGGGACATGATCCATTTATTGGTCATGATTTTTAGCAAGTTATCACTACAATACATTAAAAACAAAAAAGAACAGAATAAAATAGAAAAGAACCGAATAACAGAGTCAGCATTATTTGATGAAATGTACTGTAGTGTGTGTGCGTGCACACAAGTGAGCCTCTGTGTGTACGTATGTGTGTGTGGTATGTGCAAAATCCATTTCCTACTGTGAAATCACAGAAAGAATTGAAAACACAGATATTTGGAGCATTTATTTGGTTGCGTTTAGTCTTTCTTGGATGAAAACACCCAGCATTGTTCCCCTTTGCCTTATGCTTTGCCCTCAGGTGGTTGGGGTGAAGATGCAGAGGGAACATTGTGAGCATGGGACTGCAGGCTCGGTAGTGGGTGTAGTAAGTATGGATCTAGAAGAACTTGAATGATCCCATCTCTCTTGACCACACCTGCCTCTCAAGTCTGCTTTGCTGCAAAATTCCAAGAACCCAATAGTATCTCTTTTTCTCTTATTCCCACTGAAAAAATGTGATGAATCTCCCTCATCTTCCTCTCCCTCTATCCTAGGGAGAAGCACATAGAAGTACTTTATTGATTTTCTAAATGTTACCCTGTCAACATGCAGTAAAGCAAGAGTGGCAACATTTCTTCAGGAGAAATTGAGGGTGAGAATATCCATCACCAGGCAGACAGAGTTCTTGCCTTGTCCCAGGGTCAGGGACATAATGGATTGGGAATGGAGGGAACCAAGAGCCCAGAGCATATTCAATAATCATCTAAGAAGCCACTTCAAACTCTACAAACCATTAAGGAGCTGAGCTATTCTGCAAGGAGAGGAGGGAAGAGATCAAACTAAAATGATTCTGATATCCATCCCTTTTCCATCATCTTCACCATCATTTGAGAGCAAAATTAATTCCAGTTCTTATTCTAGTCCCTAAACTTGCCTTTCTCCCAGGAAAAGACAATTTCCACATTAAATTAATAAATAAAAGTGATTTTTGTTTTAATTTCATTGTGTGAACCACTTTTTGTTTCTAGGATCTACTCATCTCTGCAGAGCTAGGAGGCCATCTCTGGAAGTTCAGACAGCCAGCAGTAAACGTGAAGACCTTCCTATCCCCAAAGAGACTGAATATACAAATGGACAATGGGTAGATCATATGTAAAAATAGAACTCTAACCTACAACCTACAACACCCTTAGGAAGTCAGCCCCTTATCTATGGTAATCAGTGCAGGAACCCAGTCTGCTAGAAGTCAGATTTGCAGAAATCAGATTATTTACATGGGTAACAATCCAGGAAGCTAAAGATTAACTTCTGTAACAATTGTCCTCAAATGACCAAACTTGTTTAATTACTGACAGCTTCCCTAATTTTTACCCCTGTTTCCAGTTTAGGATCAACCAGAGAAAGTCAAGGATGCATGCCTAACCAATGACATCAGATGCTCTACTTCCAGTTAGCCTACCTACAGCTTGCTTAGGCCAATAGCATCCAGTCAGGCACACTTGAAGCCCCTGCTTCCTCCCACTGTAAAGCTTCCTATTCTTCTGCCTGCCTTGGAGTCTCTGCCAAAAGGCAAAGGATAATAGTTGGCCCCATGCTATAGCAAGCTCTGAATAAACAGGCTTTGTTTTTCCCATTGGTTGGTCTTCATTTATTTTCATACCTCAATCCACAATCTTATTATTGTTATATCATTAATGACTTTCTTCTTTGAATTATGATTTATTTCTGAAAGGTATTGGGTTTTGTATTCGAATTTTACACTAGTTCATTAAGTGGGTTAGACTAGATCTTAAATTAAGAACCATCATCTATTTCTTCTGTAAGATCCTTGGGTAGAATGCTCAGGTCATCAAAGAAGAAAAACATTTCCCCACAGCTGCACTCCCATGGAGAAATGTTGTGTATCATTTTGCAATCATTTTATAAATAGCCTACCCTTCAGCCCTTTGTACAACCAAGATTATAGCTTAGAACTTCTATCCAATGAAACCTTATGACATAGCTTCCTATTGTTTTATTTTGTTCTGATGCATTACATTTCAAAAATATTTTGTTTGGCTCTCTTATGAATAGTCCTACATATGGATTAACTTAGAGTTGACATACTTAGATATAAGTATTATTTAGGTTAGGATATAATATTTATTTTGCAAATCATTTTAGACTTACAAAAGTGATATATTTGTACAGGTAGAAAGAAATTACAATATAAATCTAATATGGTCTGTTAATGTTGCAGAATTCAACTTAAATACTGAAATTAACAGACCCTTTTATCTTACGGTTAAAGCCCTTTAGATTTACACTTGAATAAATGTGCCACATTTGAAAATGGCCAAGGTTATTATTGTCTTCTTCTCCTTGGAATCTGGAATATTTCTTATCTTTATTTTTGGATACCTCTTATATGTGTTGCATTGAGAGGATATTAAAATAAAAGTTGTAAGAGTTTCTGAATGAAAGAATTAATGTATGAGGCAATGTTTTTGAGGACAGTAAGATCAGGAAATAGTGAAAGAATTAGATATTACTTTGTTAAATGAAGGAAAAAGAACAACCAATGTCAGATAATATCACCCAAAAGCAGTAAGTCAGCCACATCAGGCCCACTGCAAGCTGAACCCCAGAACAATGTGCTATTGAGGATTTTCCTTCATCTATTGCAAGAATTTCATCATCTAATGGAGGAAACAGGGGAAATAATTGTGAAAAAACTGATAAGTAAATTGATGAGATCATTATAATCATAAATTAAAGAACCCAATGAAAAGATATAAAGCCAACTAGCACCCAGATCAGTGCATAAGAGAACATGCACCACACAGCATCCCTGCAGGAACTGTAGCCTGGAGAAAAGTCTTAATTACAGGTAGCTCAGCCTCTATCTTGGCTTAATTGGAGAGAGAGAGGGAGAGAGAGAGGAAAGAGAGAATCAGAAGGCTGACAGAATATTTAACCTTGAGCAACGTAAAAATACTTAAATTCACTGGCACCTTGGAGATGTGTCATTAGCTTATGCTGAAGATGTTGTAAGAAATAGCTTTCAGAGCCTTGGCCCTATACTGCGATAAAGATGCTGCTGGGAACGTTAGTCCCAGAATTACTAAATGTCCTCTTTGTGCAGACCCATGGGAGAAATTCCTTTTTCCTCTCAACACCAGGAATAGTTGTGCTTCTTCTGAACAACTGGTCCTTCTAATCCTGTGGACACTAAGTGTTATAATTGATTGCATCTTCCTTTTTCTGGGTTGGCACCAAAAGGCTTAGATCCAAATTTATGACCTTCCCCTGGCAAGTGGACAGAATCATATACCATGTGCCTTGTATATCAAATTTGTCTTATTTTTCTCCCTCTCATTTTCTCTGTCCTGTTTTTCTCACCCACTTATTTTTCTTTTATTTTGGTTAATCTTATGGTAATGCATGTATATTATAAATGACCTGAAATTCTACCTAGAGTATGGTGGGGTCTAGATGACCATCTAGGTTTTGGAATACAACCAATTAAAGTTGAATAGATCATTACTTGCCACTGTTCCAAATTTTTGTTCTCTGCATATACTGTTCTTTTTCCTAAAAAGCCTTTCCATGAAAATTACTCATTGCTTCTGCTCCAGCTGAGAGGCTGAACCCTCTGTGGAAACTTCACTGACCACTGCACCTATGAGGAAGAAGTGATCGCTTTCTCCTTTGGATCACACTGAATTATGACATTTCTTTGCATGTCTTCCCTCCTCCCTAGAAATTACCCTTCTTAATGAGACAGACTCTGTCGTATTGATTTCCATAGCCCGAGTGCCAAGAGCCATTAGTACACACTGGAAAGAAGAAGGGAAAGGAGGAAGAGAGGAAGGAGGCAGGGAGAGAGAAAGGGAGATATTGAAAAACTAGAGAAAAACTAATTTAACTCAATAGAGAGGAATATCTGGGACTTTCTTGACAGTCCACTGGTTAAGACTTTGCTTTCCAGTGCTAGGGGTGCAGGTTCAATTCCTGGTTGGGAAGCTAAGTTCTCACATGCCTTATAGCCAGAAAACATAAAGCAGAAATAATATTATAATAAATTCAATACAGATTTTAAAAATGGTCCACCCATATAAAAAAATCTTTTAAAAAATGGAGGAATATTTGAAGGTAGTTCTAGTACTATTAATGATCAAAGATGGACATTCAAAAAAAAGATTTTTTTAATTTTTATTTTTTTATTCCCTGTTTTGTTTTCATTTATTCAATCAGTCACTTGTTTCTTGCTGGCATTCTGCATTCCTTCCTAATGTGTACCAACAACTTGGGTCAAATTAACCCATTCTGGAAAAGCCAGCTAAAGTACTACACGAGAAGTGTTGTGAAGCAGGAGAGCCCTGTGGCTCCACAGATGAGAGGAGAGAACTGTTTCTCTCATTTCTGTCCGGCTCAAAGAGCCCAGCTGGTGCTGTCCCTAGGGACATCTGGGTTGAACATGGCTCCATTTCCACCTTCTCTGTCCCAAATGACGTGCCTGGTGCAGCACTACAGTGTCGCCCGGTGCTTTATGATCAACAGAACAATGCCTGAAAAATGAGGGAGAAGGGCTGGGAATAAAGATCTGGTGATAAAGGCCCCTCTGGTCAGAAGCCTCACAATCCACATGCAGAAATTCTAGGTTTTACCTGAGAGACTTTGAGGAATCTCCTCACTTCACTCCGTCATGTCCAACTCTTTTGCAACCTGATGGACTGTAGCCTGCCAGGCTCCTCTGTCCATAGAATTCTCCAGGCAAGGATGCTAGAGTGGGTTACCATTTCCCACTCCATCTGAGAAGACAAGTGGCTTAATCAAAAACCAACCCTTGATGATGCCTTTGGTGACTGTGTGGGATTGATTTTGTGTTGAATCGTGATTTGTTGCCTGAGGCCAGGGAAACCTTTCTCTTTTCCAGATTAGGTAAATTGTGACAGCTGAGACTTTTTGGAAACAGTTCCAGAAAGTTTCCTCATGAAATTTGGAAGATAGCTCATCTCTTCTGTAGAGCCATGCTTCAGTTCAGTTCAGTTCAGTTCAGTTCAGTCACTCAGTCATGTCCAACTCTTTGCGACCCTATGAACCGCAGCACGCCAGGCCTCCCTGTCCATCAATAACTCCCGGAGTGTACCCAAATTCATGTGCATCAAGTCGGTGATGCCATCCAACCATCTCATCCTCTGTCGTTCCCTTCTCTTCCTGCCCCCAATCCCTCCCAGCATCACGGTCTTTTCCAATGAGTCAGCTCTTCACAAGAGGTGGCCAAAGTATTGGAGTTTCAGCTTCAGCATCAGTCCTTCCAATGAACACCCAGGACTGATCTCCTTTAGGATGGACTGGTTGGTTCTCTTTGCAGTCCAGGGACTCTCAAGAGTCTTCTCCAACACCACAGTTCAAAAACATCAATTCTTCGGCTCTCAGCTTTCTTCACAGTCCAACTCTCACATCCATACATTACTACTGGAAAAACCAGAACCTTGACTAGACGGACCTTTGTTGGCAAATAATGTCTCTGCTTTTTAATATGCCTTCTAGATTGGTCATAACTATCTTTCCAATGAGTAAGCAACTTTTAATTTCATGGCTGCAATCACCATCTGCAGTGATTTTGGAGCCCCCAAAAGTCTGACACTATTTCCCCATCTATTTCCCATGAAGTGATGGGACCATATGCCATGATCTTCATTTTCTGAATGTTGAGCTTTAAGCCAACTTTTTCACTCTCCTCTTTCACTTTCATCAAGAGGCTTTTTAGTTCCTCTTCACTTTCTGCCATAAGGGCTGTGTCATCTGCATATCCGAGGTGATTGATATTTCTCCCGGCAATTTTGATTCCAGCTTGTGCTTCTTCCAGCCCAGCATTTCTCATGATGTACTCTGCATAGAAGTTAAATAAGCAGGGTGATAGTATACAGCCTTGATGTACTCCTTTTCCTATTTGGAACCAGTCTGTTGTTCCATGTCCAGTTCTAACTGTTGCTTCCTGACCTGCATATAAGTTTCTCAAGAGGCAGGTCAGGTGGTCTGGTATTCCCATCTCTTTCAGAATTTTCCACAGTTGATTGTGATCCACACAGTCAAAGGCTTTGGCATAGTCAATAAAGCAGAAATAGATGCTTTTCTGGAACTCTCTTGCTTTTTCCATGATCCAGCAGATGTTGGCAATTTGCTCTCTGGTTCTTCTGCCTTTTCTAAAACCAACTTGAACATTGGAAGTTCACAGTTTACGTACTGCTGAAGCCTGGCTTGGAGAATTTTGAGCACTACTTTACTAGCATGTGAGATGAGTGCAATTGTGTGGTAGTTTGAGGATTCTTTGGCATTGCCTTTCTTTGGGATTGGAATGAAAACTGACCTTTTCCAGTCCTGTGGCCATTGCTGAGTTTTCCAAAATTGCTGGCATATTGAGTGCAGCACTTTCACAGCATCATCTTTCAGGATATAAAACAGCTCAACTGGAATTCCATCACCTCCACTAGCTTTGTTCGTAGCGATGCTTTCTAAGGCCCACTTGACTTCACATTCCAGGATGTCTGACTCTAGGTGAGTGATTACACTATTGTGATTATCTGGGTCATGAAGATCTTTTTTGTACAGTTTTTCTGTGTATTCCTGCCACCTCTTAATATCTTCTGCTTCTGTTAGGTCCATACCATTTCTGTCCTTTATCAAGCCCATCTTTGCATGAAATGTTCCCTTGGTATCTCTGATTTTCTTGAAGAGACCTCTAGTTTTTCCCATTCTGTTGTTTTCCTCTATTTCTTTGCATTGATCACTGAGGAAACCTTTCTTATCTCTTCTTGCTATTCTTTGGAACTCTGCATTCAGATGCTTTTATCTTTCCTTTTCTCCTTTGCTTTTTACTTCTCTTCTTTTCACAGATATTTATAAGGCCTCCTCAGACAGCCATTTTGCTTTTTTGCATTTCTTTTCCATGGGGATGATCTTGCTCCCTGTCTCCTGTACAATGGCACCAACCTCCATCCATAGTTCATCAGACACTCTGTCTATCAGATCTAGTCCCTTAAATCTATTTCTCACTTCCACTGTATAATCATAAGGGATTTGATTTAGGTCATACCTGAATGGTGTAGTGGTTTTCCTTACTTTCTTCAATTTAAGTCTGAATTGGCAATAAGGAGTTCATGATCTGAGCCACAGTCAGCTCTCAGTCTTGTTTTTGCTGACTGTATAGAGCTTCTCCATATCTGGCTGCAGAGAATATAATCAATTTATTTTGGTGTTGACCGTCTGGTGATGTCCATGTGTAGAGTCTTCTCTTGTGTTGTTGGAAGAGGGTGTTTGCTATGACCAGTGTGTTCTCTTGGCAGAACTCTATTAGCCTTTGCCCTGCTTCATTCTGTACTCCAAGGCCAAATTTGCCTGTTACTCCAGGTGTTTCTTGACTTCCTACTTTTGCATTCCAGTCCCCTATAATGAAAAGGACATCTTTTTTGGGTGTTAGTTCTAAAAGGTTTGTAGGTCTTCATAAAACTATTCAACTTCAGCTTCTTCAGCGTTACTGGTTGGGGCATAGGCTTGGATTACCATGATATTGAATGGTTTGCCTTGAAAAGAACAGAGATCATTCTGTCGTTTTTGAGATTGCATCCAAGTACTGCATTTTGGACTCTTTTGTTGACCATGATGGCTACTCCATTTCTTCTAAGGGATTCCTGCCCACCGTAGTAGATATAATGGTCATCTGAGTTAAATTCACCCACTCCAGTCCATTTTAGTTCGCTGATTCCTAGAATGTCAACGTTCACTCTTGCCATCTCTTGTTTGACCACTTCCAATTTGCCTTGATTCATGGACCTAACATTCCAGGTTCCTATGCAATATTGCTCTTTACAGCATTGGACCTTGCTGCTATCACCAGTCACATCCAGAACCGGGTATTGTTTTTTCTTTGGTTCCATCCCTTCATTCTTTCTGGAGTTATTTCTCCACTGATCTCCAGTAGTATATTGGGTAGTTACTGACCTGGGGAGTTCCTCTTTCAGAATCCTATCATTTTGCCTTTTCATACTGTTCATGGGGTTCTCAAGGCAAGAGTACTGAAGTGGTTTGCCATTCCCTTCTCCAGTGGACCACATTCTGTCATGCTTAGGAGCCATGCTTAGGAGGCCACAAAGCAGCAGGTGGAGAAGGCAAAGGGTCTTGGAGGACAGTGCAGTGTGACAGGCTTCCCAGGTGGCGTTAGGGGTAAAGAACCCACCCGCCAATGCAGGAGACATAAGAGATGTGGGTTCAATCCCTGGGTAGGGTAGATCCCCTGGAGAAGGGCATGGCAACACACCCCAGTATTCTTGCCTCGAGAATCCCATGGACAGAGGAGCCTGGTGGGCTGCAGTCCACAGGGTCACACAGTTGGACACGACTGAAGCAGGTGTAGTGTGACAGCCCAGGGAGCAGCCAGAAGGACCATTGTGAAGTGCGTAATTTTCCTCTCTCCTTTCATCATTTCTCCTACAGAACATATACCCTCAAATATGAAAGCTTTGATCCCCTTCATTTGTGTATCTCTGCCTGAACTGTCCTTGTGTCCTTCTGTGGTAATCAGAATTCTGAGATACTCTGGAAAGATTCCCACCCCCAAAGTACACACCCTTTATGACCCCTTAAATTTGGGTGGGGTTGTAAATAAAATGAATTTAACTTTCATGATCACATTTCATTATGTAGGAGAAAAAACCTGAAGGTCCAAAAAAAGCTGACCTTGAGTTAATGGACAAGGAGATTATCCTAGGTGGGCCTGACCTATTGGTGAACCCTGAAAAGGGATTGGGATCTTTCTGAAGCAGGAGATTGGAAGGTACAGAATTTGTCTACCAGTTTTGAAGAGACAAACTGCCATGTTATGGAGAGGGTCACATAGCAGAAATTTCAGGTCACCTTTAACAGCTGAAAATAGCTCCTGGTTGACAGCCAGCAAGAAAAGAGAGCCCTTAATCCCATAACCACAATTTATTCTGCCAACAACCACATCAGCTTGGAATAAGACCTCAGCCTCAGATGAGAACACATCAAGTTGAAACCTAGATTTCAGCCAGTGAGCCCCTAAGCAGAGAACCTCGCCATGCCAGGCCTGAGCTTCTGACCTACTGTGATATAATAAAGCACTGTGATATAATAAAGAGGTGTTGCTTTAAACCGTTCAGTTTGCAATAATTTATTATATAGTAATATAAAAATGGCTTCCCTGGTGACTCAGTGGTAAAGAATTAGCCTGCCAAGCAAGAGACTTAGGTTCAATCCCTAGGTCAGAAAGATCCCCTGGAGAAGGCGATGGAAACCCATTCCATCGCCTTGGGAAATCTCATGGACAGAGAAGTCTCGTGGTCTATAGTCTAGGAGGTTGCAAAGAGTGGAACATGACTTAAGCGACTAACAACAACAAATATAAAAGTAAGGCACTTTCTACATACCATCTCCTACGTTCTTTTACTGAATAACACCTGTTCATCTGCAGACTCTGCTAGGGAGTCATCTCATCCATGAGCTAGTTCTCACCCCTCTCCTTCCACCACCCCAACCCTTCTCCAATCAGACCAGGTAAGATGCCTCTGCTTTGTTCTAAAGCAATGGTTCTAAGAGTCCCCAAGAAAATTTCAATGGGTCCACAAAGACAAAAATATTTCCATACTAATGCTCTGGTAATATTGCTTTTTTCACTGTATGGACGTTGGCACCCACAATCCAAAGCAGTGGTGAGTAAAACTGCTAGAAACCAGCATGAATTAAAACAGCGACACCAAAGTGTCCTAATAGTCACTATAGTCTTCATGCCTGTGTATTCACAATGGAAAGCATTCATTTTATTAAACTTCAGGTCTCAAGTACAATCTTTTAAATTCTGGGTGACAAAATGGGATGCACACAAAAAGCACTCCTGCTAGAACATGGAAACACATATTACCGTATGTAAAATAGACAGCCAGTGGGAATTTGCGGTATGACTCAGGGCCTCAAACTGGGGCTCGTGACAACCCAGAGAGGTGAGATGGGGAGGGAGGTGGGTGGGATGTTCAAGTGGAAGGGGACATGGGCAAACCTATGGCTGATTCATACTGATGGAAGATACCAGCACAATACTGTAAAGCAATGATCCTTCAATGAAAAATATTCAAAAATGCACTCCTGCTGCATATTGAAGTTTAAAAGTTGTCCTAAAGACTTGCGTGATGTCAGTTGCAAGCTGAACCAACTGGCTTTTTCATGGAACACCATTTTTATTTGAAAAGACAATTGACAAACTATGGTTATTCAGACTTGGATACTCAGCAAACATTTTCTCAAAATGAACCAAGAACGACTGTCACTACATGGCAAAAAACTGCAGTATGTGTTGCCAAACATAAGTTTAAACATTTAAGCGAAAATTAGTATTTTGGTAAACACATATCTACCACTGTGAATCTAACACTTTCCCAATTGTTAAAGATATTTCTAATCCATGATTAGATTAGATCAGTGATATTATTAAAGATTTGTTTTAATTATTGTGTAGTAAAATGTATAAACATTTGAAAATTCTGCACACCTCAGTGAAACAGTATTTTCTAAACAATGCTCTGTGTCACAGAATCATACATGAAAAAAAGATGAATTCAAAATGCAAAGTAAACCAATGGAGTTCAATGCAAAACAGTACAAATGCTCACTAATAATTTTCAGATTCCATGTTGCAACTAACTTTTAAGAAACTACTATTTGTTGAATTTTGATGTACATTCAAAGAAGAATATACACAATTATCTGAATGCTGCTGCTGCTAAGTCACTTCAGTCGTGTCCGACTCTGTGTGACCCCATAGATGGCAGCCCACCAGGCTTCCCTGTCCCTGGGATTCTCCAGGCAAGAACACTGGAGTGGGTTGCCATTTCCTTCTCCAATGCATGAAATTGAAAAGTGAAAGTGAAGTTGTTCAGTCATGTCTGACTCTTAGCGACCCCATGGACTGCAGCCTACCAGGCTCCTCCATCCATGGGATTTTCCAGGCAAGAGCACTGGAGTGGGGTGCCATTGCCTTCTCCAATTATCTGAATACACTTTTAAAATACTCTTCTACTCTTCCTTCTTCTCTCTCATATCTGCAAGAAGCCAGATTTTCTTTATATACTTCAAGCAAAACAAGGTACAATAATATACTGAATGCAGACATGGATACAGGAATCCAACTATATTCTATTAATCCAAATGTTAACATTCTTTCCAAAAACATAAAATAATGTCTCTCTTTTTTTAATTTATTTATTTTAATTAGAGGCTAATTACTTTACAATATTGTATTGGTTTTGCCATACATCAACATGAATCCACCATGGGTGTACACATGTTCCCAATCCTGAACCCCCCTCCCACCTCCCTCCCCATACCATCCCTCTGGGTCTTACCACTACTTTTTTTGTTGTTTTGGGAAATACAGAAATTTTTCATAAAATATATTTTTAACATTAACATACAATGGGTTTATTATTTTTAGTTAATTAACCAATACACATATTTAAATTTTTCTGTTTTAATATCTAACTGATAGATTGATAAATATAACTCATAGAAATCAAAGCTCTGTGGAGTTCTCATTTTTTTTTTAATTTTATTTTATTTAACTATACAATATTCTATTGGTTTTGCTATATATCAAAATGAATCTGCCACAGGTATACATGTGTTCCCTATCCTGAACCCTCCTCCCACCTCCCTCTCCATACCATCCCTCTGGGTCGTCCCAGTGCACCAGCCCCAAGCATCCAGTATCGTGCATCGAACCTGGACTGGCAACTCATTTCATATATGATATTATACATATTTCAATGCAATTCTCCCAAATCATCCCACCCTCTCCCTCTCCCACAGAGTCCAAAAGACTGTTCTATATATCAGTGTCTCTTTTGCTATCTTGTATACAGGGTTATTGTTACCATCTTTTTAAGTTCCATATATATGCATTAGTATACTGTATTGGTGTTTTTCTTTCTGGCTTACTTCACTCTGTATAATAGGCTTCAGTTTCATCCACCTCATTAGAACTGATTCAAATGTATTCTTTTTAATGGCTGAGTAATACTCCATTGTGTATATGTACCACTGCTTTCTTATCCATTCATCTGCTGATGGACATCTAGGTTGCTTCCATGTCCTGGCTATTATAAACAGTGCTGCGATGAACATTGGGGTACACGTGTCTCTTTCCCTTCTGGTTTCCTCAGTGTGTATGCCCAACAGTGGGATTGCTGGATCATAAGGCAGTTCTATTTCCAGTTTTTTAAGGAGTCTCCACACTGTTCTCCATAGTGGCTGTACTAGTTTGCATTCCCACCAACAGTGTAAGAGGGTTCCCTTTTCTCCACACCCTCTCCAGCATTTATTGCTTGTAGACTTTTGGATCGCAGCCATTCTGACTGGCGTGAAATGGTACCTCATAGTGGTTTTGATTTGCATTTCTCTGATAATGAGTGATGTTGAGCATCTTTTCATGTGTTTGTTAGCCATCTGTATGTCTTCTTTGGAGAAATGTCTCTAGTTCTTTGGCCCATTTTTTGATTGGGTCATTTATTTTTCTGGAATTGAGCTGTAGGAGTTGCTTGTATATTTTTGAGATTAGTTGTTTGTCAGTTGCTTCATTTACTATTATTTTCTCCCATTCTGAAGGCTGTCTTTTCACCTTGCTAATAGTTTCCTTTGATGTGCAGAAGCTTTTAAGTTTAATTAGGTCCCATTTGTTTATTTTTGCTTTTATTTCCAATATTCTGGGAGGCGGGTCATAGAGGATCCTGCTGTGATGTATGTCGGAGAGTGTTTTGCCTCTGTTCTCCTCTAGGAGTTTTATAGTTTCTGGTCTTATGTTTAGATCTTTAATCCATTTTGAGTTTATTTTTGTGTATGGTGTTAGAAAGTGCTCTAGTTTCATTCTTTTACAAGTGGTTGACCAGTTTTCCCAGCACCACTTGTTAAAGAGATTGTCTTTAATCCATTATATATTCTTGCCTCCTTTGTCAAAGATAAGGTGTCCATATGTGCGTGGATTTATCTCTGGGCTTTCTATTTTGTTCTATTGATCTATATTTCTGTCTCATTTATTTTTAAGAGTGTAAATATAATTCTTAGACCAAAAGTTTTGAGAACTGTAGTCCTGTATGTCCAGTTTGGGATCTATATTACAGTGAGATTATTCTTCTGCTTGTCACGTCTATTTGGAGTGTGTACATCTGATGGGTACTGCGACAATTGATGTGTCATTGTATCCCAGACACCAGCTACATAATTTAAGGTATAGTAGGTGCTTAAGAAGGGGCTTCCCTGGTTGCTCAGCAGTAAAAAAAATCCACCTGCCAATGCAAGAGATTCAGGTTTGATCTCTGGATTAGGAAGATCCCCTGGAGGAGGGAATGTCAACCCACTCCAGTATTCTTGTCTGGGAAATCCCATGAACAGAGGAGCTTGTCGGGCTACAGTCCGTGGGGTTGCAAAGGAGTCAGACACAACTGAGCAAGTAGACAACAAAGGTGCTTAAGAAATATTTGCATCAAGCTTCACAGTCAATGCAGTACAGTCTCTTCCCCAAAGAACTAAAAGTATCATTGGACAGTTGGGCAATGCACTCTAAAATGCGAAAACTGTATATTCTACCTTTTATTAAAGTGCCAGAGGAGTTATAAGGACAGAAGCAAAAACATTTAGAAACTTGTGAAGATAAAGTACCCCAAATTCTTTTATATTTAACAAACTCCATAAAATGAGTACATCTGAAAATTCTAAGAGGTCAATCAAACATTTCAAGAAATATATACAACAAAGTGAAAGTTGCTCAGTTGTGTCCAGCTTTTTTCGACAACTATAGTCCATTGACTTCTCCAGGCCGAATGCCGAAGTGGGTAGCCTTTATCTTCTCCAGGGGATCTTCTCAACCCAGGGTTCGAACCCAGGTCTGCTGAATTGCAGGCAGATTCTTTACCAACTGAGCTATCAGGGAAGCCCAATATACAACAAAGTTCCAATTAATTAAAAGAATTTGGATGGTCTTGAATGGTTTCTGTACTTACCTGTTATTTTGAATTGTGAGGGACAAAACTTAACCACCTTGAAAAGCATTCTGGAATACTAGAAATACACAATCATAATAAAATTAACAATAAAATTCTGTTGTGTATAAATACATCAATATAAAGGAGAAAACAGACCATAATTTGAAGTTACCTGTAAATTCTGAGCTTGAAATGGAAAACACACACACACACACACACACACACACACGAGTGTTGCTAGGAGATAACTGAAACCAATCATCTATTTTTATAGTTGAAAGCATTTTATCTCCTTAATGTGTTTTCATTCATTTTTGTGATGGCTTTAAAAGACATTATTTCACATTAGAGGTGCAATTGGGATCTGTACCTGAACTGAAAAGTCTTCTGTAGGGGGTAGAGAGTTTTGCTAAAAGATGCCAGCTAAAGGAGCCTTTTGCGGCTGAGAGGTTATTTTTATCAGTGATAACTATCTGGTCCCTAAGCTCAGCAGCCTGAACCAGCACATGGGCCCCAAGAACTCCAACAGGTGTTTCCCAGGCCACTGGCCAAGAGCCACAGTGGGGTCACACTCAGAAACAAGAGAATGGCAATTTGGCTCCACCAGCTGGCTTTCTGGAATGCACCACCTCAAATCCCCACCCTTCTGATGCAGAGAAAATACCTAGGCCACCCTGCACCTGCCGCCTCTCCCAGCTGCTGCTCACTGGCTCCCTGTTCCCCCACCTACACCCAGAGAATCCTGGGACTGCCCTGCTGCCCTCACTGTCTCCCAGGGAGCCCACATTAAGAGGGCCCACTTAAAATGCTTCCCTCTCAGTCTCTCTGTTTCATCTGGTCAGCTCTATTTGGATTGTCCCAGGTTGAAGTTAGAAAGCAGCTCTCCCTGGTGTGTTCACTGCCACAGAAAATCTTCAGACCTACTTGTTTGCTGCTCATGTGTCCTTGCTATTTTTTTAAATAGCTCTACTCCGTTAAGGATTCTGGCACTTAAACACGGAATGTCAGGCCTCAAAACACACCAGCAGCATAAGACAGTGCTCTTAAATAGGGGACTTGGTTAGAGCTGGTGGACTCCTGAGATGCCCCATTGCTATAGATGGAATTGGATCCCCGCCACCCAAATACAAAATCTGAAGCTCTAAACCCCAATGTGATTGCCTTTGGAGTTAGGGCCTGTACAGAGGTAATTATGGTTAAGTGAGGTCATAAAAATGGGGCCTTAATTTTATAAGACTTGTATCCTTAGAAGAAGGAGCAGAGACACCAGGAGTGGGTATGCATAGAGATGGGGCCATGTGAGGACACAGAAGGCAGCTGTCTGTAAGCCAAGGGGAGAGGCCTCACTAGAAACCCACCCTACTGGCATTTGATCATAGACTCCCAGGCTCCATAACTGTGAGAAAGTTAACTTCTGGTGTTTAAACCACCCAATCTGTGACATTCTGATATGGCAGCCCTAGCAAATGAATGCAGTCACTGAAATAACTGTGCCAAAAGAAGAACCAAGACAACAGGAAGGGCTATTACAATGGAAAACAGAATTTAACACATTTCTGGAAGACTAAAATTTATGAAAAGCTTGGAGATAAATTAGGAGTTTGGGATTAGCATATACTTACTACTGTGTATAAGACAGAAGAGCAACAAGGGCCTAATAACATACAGCACAGGGAACTATATTCAATATCTTATAATAACTGATAATGAAAAAGAATATATATGTATAACTGTAACTGAATCACTTCACAGTATACCTGAAACTAACATAACATTGTAAATAACTATACTTCAATATTAAATAACTGTTAATTAAAAAAACATGAAAAGATTTTTTTAGAAAAAACTAATCAACAGATGGAAGAAAGGGAGAGGGCCATAGCCCAAGCACAATTATGATGAAGCAGCAGTCAAGAGGGAATCCGCTGATCTGATCCTTGAAGGATGAAAGTGAAAAGTGATGTTTTTATTGTCTTCCCTCACCTCTGCACCCAACGCAAAGACAGTCTGCATCTGTCCCTAAAAGTTGAATAAAACACTGGGGGACTAAGCCTTCTTGGTTGGTGATATTGGTGACCCAGAATTAAAGCATCCCACACATGAGAGTCTGTAGTCTAAATGCTTCTTACCTATGAACCCATGCACTGTTTAATACAACTTTTAAACTGTTAGTCCACAGTTCCAGTCCTGTACCACAGTTTCTAGGCAGAATTCATATTAATAAGAGAGAATTTGGTGTAGAAAATCTTAACCAATAGCAGAGGAAACTCAAACATAGTCAGTTTTTCTGACTTAAAACAATGGGATACCCAGAGGTCAACAGACACTGAATCTGCAGCATGAAAGAAAAAGAAGAAACAAAAAGTGACACTGGAGGAAACAGAAGTGGTCCAGGAAAAAGAAGAAAACTTAAAAAGAAACTCAAATATATATCCTTAAGGTAAGATGAATAACAAAACAAGAACAACATGTTATGAAAAAGAAAAAAAAAAAACCTCTGTATTAGTCATCTGTTGCTGCATAACCAATGACAACAAACTTAGAAGCTTAAACAATACCCATTTATTATCCAGCAGTTTTTGTGGGTCAAGAATCTGGCCACAGCACAACTGGGCCCTCTGTTTAGGATCTGACAAGGCTGTCATCAAGATGTTGACTGGATCATATACTCATCTGGAAGTTAAACTGGGGAAGAATTCACTTTTAAGTTCATTCAGATTGTTGGCAGAATTCATTTCCTTTTAGTTGTAGGCCTGAAGGCCCTGGTTTTTTGGTAGCTGTCAACCAGCTCATCCTCAGTTCCCAGAGGCTGCTCACAGATGCTTGGGTCTCTCTGTAGTTCTTTGCAAAGAGGACTTCTCCAATATGGCCATTTAGTTCATCAAGCTAATAAAGAGAGTCTGTAGAGTTGCCTACCAGCAAAATAGAATATTATTACTATTATATTATATTATTAATACAAAGTATAACTTTAAAAGTTTCACCAGTTATATTTTAATAATTCAATATAATGTTTGAAAACAATTTTTTAAATCCCAGAAGATAGAAAACATAAGAAAAAGAAGAAATGGAGGAGGTTCAACATCCAAAGAACAAAGATGTAGAAATCATTAGAAGTTTTCTTTGGGGGAATATGACAATGGGAGGGAAAGAGTGTAGGAAGAGGAAGGACATGAATAACCTCGGTAAAATTTAGAATATGTTTTGCTTTTGTCTGTTTGAGTTCTAAGAGCCTAGAACATGGCTAGTTACTAACCGTGTGACCTTATTTTTCCTCTGGAAGCCTCAGCTAACTCATCTATAAAACCAAGATGATAGTAACCTCTCATCACATCACTTGTGAGGATGAAAGGAAATAATGCAAGTAAAGCAGTTAGCACAGAGCCTGGGACAGAATAAACACGACTGACCTTAGTATTCTATGTAGTGTCTCTGCACACCCTACACTTTAAAGACCCTTCAGTAAGTGCCCTATCACACCTTTGCATGTTCTCACATTTGCACTGCCTTTTCTCCCAAACACTGGAGATTCAAAGGTTTCTTCAGTTCTCAGGGGTTATAACGCTTACCCTGACCACTGTTGTGAAAATAAGACCACAGATTTGGAAAGTTTTGAAACACGATTTTTGCCACTACTAAGAGATCTGCATACGTGAAGAATTCACTAGCCAGATTTCTGTACTTGAGTTTTTCACACCTCATTTTAACCACCAGCTTGAGATCCTCACCCTTCCACCCCCTCCACACAGAGAAGTCCATTTAGAGATTGTTTGTGGACCTAAAAGGGAGGAAGACCCATGTACGGATCTATAAAAATACACATCTCGTGTATATTTGAACAGTGATTCAAATATACACTTTGAAAACTAGGGCAGTAAAAATAAAGAGGTAAACTGTACATCTGAAAGGAGAGGGAGACATACATTTGAAAAGAAATTGAATTGGTATTTTTGCTAGCAGCAATTCTAACTTGCAGAATACCTACATATATTCTTTTGAATATAGAAGTATTAATTTCCCTCATCACTTTCGGCATGTCCACCCCCTCGTTTTCACTTTATCATCAAGTTCTTCACTCACTCAGAATACTGGTTCCCTGCTGGTGGTATCCACTTGCAGCTCTACCATAATTCTCAGACTAGTCTGACCCACTGATAGAGAACACAGCCCTGGTGTGGAGACTCCTCACCACGCTGTGCTGTTGTGTCTTCTAAAGATGAGTTCACAGTTCTCTTGTTTCACTCCTTTACATGAGTGTTGTACATTTTTTAACTTATCTTTTTAAGTAATACATGTATATTTTTTAAATAGTACTGGAAAAAAAAAATCTCCCTGACCTCTCCTTAAGGGTTGAAATCACTGCTAACAATTTCTGACGTACCCTGAAAAAAAATTGCATTTGCATTATACCTTTTGTTAGCACAAGACAAACAGTTATGACACTCCAAATGGTTAGAACATTCTGGCATTTTATTAAGGTAAAAACTGCCATTTAATTATAGAAATTGTATCTGAAATTTCCAGTGCTTAGTGCACAAAGTGGAAGAGATATTCAAGTGTGGATCTTAAATCCTTCAGGATACCAGTCCAGCCTAAAACTAAAGGTGTCTCCATTCATAGTTACGGAGAAACACTAGCCATTTTCCATTTTGGTTAGAAAAATCAAAATAGAACTTTTAGGAATTTTAGGGAGCTCTGGGAATGAAACATCACTCAAGCAGTCTGAGATTATTTACGGTATCAAAAACCTTGAGGAAATACTTCCCTAGGTGACCCCCACTAGGATATAAATAGCCCTGTAATAAAATAATCACAACAGAAACACATAAAGGCATCAAGTCAAAAGTGCTGAAATTCATCCCTATTTTTCTAGGCAGTTGCAATACTTTGGTATGTACTTAAATCTAATATAAGCTTAGCTATATTTATATTTTTAAACAAAGACAACAACACCTCTCCTATTGACATCCTACAGTTATTATAGGACTAAATAAGTTTAAAAGTTATTTCAAAGCCAAATACCATTATTGTTCTTGTTGCTATGATTATAATTACATTTTCCACTTTAATGGTCTTTTTTCATTTCCACAATTGAATTTTTTCCTAAGAAAAAGAAAAATGTTAGTATACCACAAAAAGCCTTTTCACATCAGTGGATAATCCCATTCCAAGAGAGACTAAAACCAAAAACAAAAACAAAAAAATACTACAAACAGAACTTATTTTTACCTGACTTCTAGTTGATAAATATATATACAAATCAGGTCAGCTGTTTGTAAACACTTGATGTTAGTGAATGCTCAAAATGTTCAGTCACACTTATAAAAACTTAGAGCTCACTGATTAGTAGCCAATTGCTATAAAAGAATGCATTGGTTCTTAAATAATAACATGTTTTAAATGGATTTTTTATGAGACAGTAAATTCAGTATTTATCCCATCAATTCACACTCAACATGTTTTACTGAATGGCAGGAACAGGTTACACCATAACACATAGAAATAAGGTAGTCCATAAAGCAGTTTGTATCCTCAGCCTTGTCAAAATCATAAAATAGTGCCCAAAGCAAAGATTTCTAATGTTAAGGTCTGGCAACTTGTCCGTTTCATCATGATTAATAAACCAGCACATGTCTTCATTCAAATTCTGAATCATATGTTGGGTAGAATGAGGTAACATTGTAGAATTCTTTTCAATTTACCAGACTCTCTCTCCCCTATCTTTCTTCATTTTACAGTAATTTACCATAAGAACATCTATCAAGTAATGAACAGCATGCCACCAGAAGTACGCTTCTGGAATGGAAATGCAGCAGCATCATTTGAATAGTTGTACAGTCAACTCTCAGTTTCTTTGCCTTTGGGAGACAATATAGATACACGGATGGGTAAAAAGCACTGTGATTTCAAAGCCTCGTGTTAATAAACTGATTCATCTGTGTTAACAAACTGATTCATTGTCACCACCATCTTGTTTAAGAAAAATAAAAAAGAATTTCAACAAGCAAGTTAACTTTTCTATGCTCTACTCAAAACAATAACCAGAAAATGTCTTAGCCTCTAGAATTTCCTAAATATCCAAGCAAAAAAGTTCTGGCTTATAATTCCTCCATTCCATTTCATTGGAAAAGCATTAGCTAAAGCAGTTGACATATTAGACAACAGAAGAATCTTAACCAATCAACCAAATACAAGTTTCTACAATCAAGGAAGCCCAAGAGAAGAAGAGCCAGCATTCAAGTATCCTTAAAACTTGTCAAAATTCACCCTTGAGAAAGTGATGCAGCCTTGACTTTGAGACTAGGTATATGCTAAGGGGCAGAGAAGGCAATGGCACCCCACTCCAGTACTGTTGCCTGGAAAATCCCATGGATGGAGGAGCCTCGTAGGCTGCAGTCCATGGGGTCACTAAGAGTCGGACACGACTGAGTGACTTCACTTTCATGTTCCACTTTCATGCCTTGGAGAAGGAAATGGCAACCCACTCCAGTGTTCTTGCCTGGAGAATCCCAGGGACGGGGGAGCCTGGTGGGCTGCTGTCTATGGGGTCGGACAGAGTTGGACACGACTGAAGCGACTTAGCAGCAGCAGCAGCAGCAGCATATGCTAAGGGGAGACCTCAGATGTGTCATTCTCTGAAAAGAGAGCATGGAGAAAGGGAGTGTGAAGCCATATCGGTCCATGGGAATTAGAAGATAGAGGATGATATTTTCTATGCTCTTTCCCCTTACACACATCATACATACACACACTCTCACACATACACATGATCCAAGGTTGGATGTGCAGAGGGAACAAAAAAGGCCCCAGTATGAGAACCATTCCCATGGCACAAGTTACCATCTTGTGCCCTCTTTCCCACCCCATAAGGAGAAGCTCACTGAGGCTGGATTTTCCAACTGACCACCCAACCCAACAACAGACTAAACTAGCTGTCCTGTCACATACATGGGGGATGCAGGGATAAAACCATGGGGTGGGGGAAGGGTGCAAGTAGACCAGGGTGGAAGGAAGAGGGAAAAAACACAATTTTGGCACCTCCATCCCCATTAAATGAGCATGGACTTCAGAGTATCTTCTAACACCTGAAGACCCTATGAAATTACAAAAAGGCATCCTCTTGACAGAACAAGAACAAAAACTGCTCCTGTCTGTTTTCTACACGTGGGTAAAGAACTGGCCCAACAAGTGCCAAAGAAAAGGTCGGGGGAGCGGAGCTTGTGGAGGCACCTCACGTCTGGGTGGATTAGGTTTTTCTTTTTTCTCATTCTCTCTAGCTGATGAGGAGATTTGGGATTGCAGCAGGTTTCTGCCTTGGACCCAGAATCCACCTAGGGTGTTCATGGAGGTAGACCCTTCCTTCTTCATGGAAAAAGTGGAGGCAAATTCACTATCCCCTTTTTCCAGCTGGACCTTGTAAGTGTCAGACAAACCAAGGGAAGGGAAGACAAGGGAGAAATTCGGTACTTGGGCTCTTTATCCTATGATGCTGCCATTTCACAAGCACGTCTTCAGAGAAAAAGCATGGGTGGGGAGCTGGATGTGGACCCAGCCCACAGGAGGGGAACTTTCATGACAAGAATGCTTTACATGGTAATGGATCTAACTTTGTAAGGAATAGGGTGAAAGAATTTGGAGCAAAAGAGAGCCAGGTTTAACCAGAATGAAAGAAATGAGATGAATACACGTGACTCTCTCCTCTGTTTTTCTAATGTAGCATGAAAATATGGTCATTTCTCTAGGATTCAGGAACCCTGACGTCAAGGTTCTGTGTGTGTGTGTGTGTGTCTGTGTGTGTGTCTGTGTGTGTGTCTGTGTGTGTGTGCATGAACCACACGACAGCCATGGACCAAGGAGAATGTTCACGCCTGCTGAAATAAGTCAGTGTTTTGGCCTCTTCCAGCAACCACATGAACAAATATGTTCTGCAAGTATTATTGAAATCCATAGCCCCAAGGAGTGTAGGCTTGTGTGGCAAAAGTAATTACAGAACTAATTCCACTGTGTAATTTAAAATGCCTTCAGCCTGGTAACCTATTGACATGGCAAGAAATGCTATGAGTGAAAACAAAAGCAAATGTCTTGCTTTCTTGAAATTACTTGGATCAAAATTCTTCCTTCCTCTTTTAAATCACAGGATTTTGCCCATGATGATCAATATAATAGAAAAAAGACACAGAACCTGTGCTGTATCTATACTCAGGATCAATGCAGAATAGGTGTCCAGACTAAAAGGGACAATTAAACAGATACTCTTCCTCAGAGACTACCTTAGATCAGTGGTTCCAAACTGCCTGTGCCTCAGATCACCTGGGGAACTTTTAAAACTACAGATGCCCATTCTACAGTGCACTCCTGCCCTACCCAGATATCCTGATTCAAATGATGGGCTGAGAACAACACAAGGAATGATATTCAATATCTTGTAATAACCTATGATGGAAAGGAATCTGAAAAAGAATATATATATGAATATATATATATAAAATCACTATGCTGTACACCTGAAACTAACACAACATTTAACTTCCATCTTAAAAATAAAAGTAAAGCAAAAGCAAGTAAAGACACACAGAAAAAAAAATTATTATCATCCCATTCTGTAAAAGGGAATAATTGGTGGAAAACCCTAAGACATGCTTCTGACCCTCTGTTGTCAGCACTTTTTTCCTTTAAAAAAAGATTAATTGATATTGAAGTATATTTGCTTTACAATATTGTGTTTCAGGTGTACAGCAGAGTGAATCAGTTATACACATACATATAACCACTCTTTTTTATATTCCCTTCCCACCTAGGTCACCACAGACCACTGAGTAGAATTTCATGTGCTATATAATGCTGCTACTGCTACTGCTAAGTCACTTCAGTCGTGTCTGACTCTGTGCGACCCCATAGACGGCAGCCCACCAGGCTCCCCTGTCCCTGGGATTCTCCAGGCAAGAACACTGGAGTGGGTTGCCATTTCCTTCTCCAATGCATGAAAGTGAAAAGTGAAAGTGAAGTCGTTCAGTCCTGTCCGACTCCTAGCGACCCCACAGACGGCAGCCCACCAGGCTCCCCCGTCCCTGGGATTCTCCAGGCAAGAACACTGGAGTGGGTTACAATAGGTACTTATTAGTTATCTATTTTGTACATAGTATCAATAGTGTGTGGTTTTCCAGGTAGCTCAGCAGTAAAGAATCCACCTGCCAATGCAAGAGATATGGTTTGATCCTAGGTTGGGAAGATCCCCTGGAGAAGGAAATGCAACCCACTCCAGTATTCTTGTCTGGAAAATCCCATGGACAGAGGAGCCTGGCAGGCTATAGTCCATGGGGTCACAAAGAGTTGGACACAACTGAGCGACTGAGCATGGATTCATGCATCAATAGTGTATATATATGTCAACCCCAATCTCCCATTTCATCCCATAGCCCCTTCTCTCCTTGGTAACCATATTGTGCATGAAATTATGGACATAGACATCCAATGCCCCTCTTCTTAACTAAATAGTAATTAAACTCAGGTACCCGCCCCTTCTTCCCACAGCAGGGGCCTCATGTCAATTCCAGGGTTGGTTCTGGATTGCCTATGGGTAATCCCACTCCCTGTGCATCCAGAATGCAAATGGGACTTTCAGTTGGTGAGAAATGAGAGATTTATGAGGAAGCTCCTAAGAAAAGTGCCTTGACTCTTGAGAGAGTCACGGGACAGATGACCTGTTCCTCCTTTCTGGGATTTCTGAAGGAAACACAGGGGACTGTGTCCTGCAGCCATCTTGCACAAATTATCCATGAGAAATTAACAGTAATATGTTAATTTTACCATATACCATGAAAGGCATATCTGAGTCACTGAGACAGAATCATGGAGTTTAGAGCCAGAAAACAACATGGAAAAGTTAAGTGAGGTGGTTCAGAATTCAGAGCAAGTTAATATCAGGGTCTGAAGCCTGGTCGCCTGCCCCTAGGCCAGTTCTCCTCCTCTGCACCTCGTGGGTTCCTCAGCTCAGCTTCTATTCAGCACTTACGCTGCACCCCTTGGTCAGGCCCACTGCTCTCCTGAGAACTCCTAATTGGTGTTTCCACCATCTGCTAAGAAACACGGCCTTTAACAAACAGCCAGAAAGCCTTTGACGAAGTGTTACACTGAGTCTCACTTTATCCATCAGCAGAAGAGATCAAAGGCTCTAGTGGATGCACGGAGAATACAACTGGCTCATCAGTCTTGTTAAGCATTCAAACACTTCATGAATTTTCAAGGAAATTAAGAACTGGATCGTGCCCTCAGTCTGTGCATGTTATTGTTGTTTATATCGCCAGAAGCTGTTTATCCACACAAATCAGGAGATTCAAGCCAACAAATACAGCCATGGGAAAAGATCAAAACACATGGAGGTGGGAAAGTTGCAAAGCATGCCCTATTATACTTGAATCGATTGCAAAGTTGTTTGGAGTTAGGAAGGCAACGAGACAGGATCTTTATAGAAGGAACTGTAAAACAGGGAGCAAAGCTGGCTGCAGGAGACAAGGCACATGTTTTAATTGTGTGCAAACTATGTGGGCAAGTAGGAGGGCACACTTGGATTACCATATGGAAAACGTCCATCTCCCGAAATAAGAATAATGAACACTTGCTGCTGCTAAGTCACTTCAGTCGTGTTCAACTCTCTGAGACCCCAGAGACAGCAGCCCACCAGGCTCCCCTGTCCCTGGGATTCTCCAGGCAAGAACACTGGAGTGGGTTGTCATTTCCTTCTCCAATGCATGAAAGTGAAAAGTGAAAGTGAAGTCGCTCAGTCGTGTCCGACTCTTCACAGCCCCATGGACTGCAGGCTACCAGGCTCCTCTGTCCATAGGATTTTCCAGGCAAGAGTACTGGAGTGGGGTGCCACTGCCTTCTCCAAATGAACACTTATATGGTGCTTATTATGTGCTAGCCTTTGGACTTGATAATAATCTACAACGTTCAGATGATCATCTCTATTTAAGGTACATTTTTAAAGTGTACCTTACACATATGCAAATCACACACATATATATATACCTATATATATTTTATATATAATATATACATATGCATCAGATCAGATCAGATCAGATCAGTCGCTCAGTCGTGTCCAACTCTTTGCAACCCCATGAACTGCAGCATGCCAGGCCTCCCTGTCCATCACCAACTCCTGGAGTTCACTCAGACTCACGTCCATTGAGTCAGTGATGCCATCCAGCCATCTCATCTTCTGTCATCCCCTTCTCCTTCTGCCCCCAATCCCTCCCAGCATCAGAGTCTTTTCCAATGAGTCAACTCTTCGCATGAGGTGGCCAAAGTATTGGAGTTTCAGCTTTAGCATCATTCCTTCCAAAGAAATCCCAGGGCTGATCTCTTTCAGAATGGACTGGTTGGATCTCCTTGCAGTCCAAGGGACTCTCAAGAGTCTTCTCCAACACCACAGTTCAAAAGCATCAATTCTTTGGCACTCAGCCTTCATATATACCTATATAGGGCTTTGCTGGTAGCTAACCTAGTAAAGAATCCACCTGCAATGCAGGAGACCCTCCTTCGATTCCTGGGTTGGAAAGATCCCATGGAGAAGGGATAGACTACCCACTCCAGTATTCTTGGGCTTCCCTGGTGGCTCAGATTGTAAAGAATCCTCCTGCAGTGCCGGAGACTTGGGTTCAATCCCTGGGTTGGGAAGATCCCCTGGAGGAGGACATGGCAACCTACTCCAGTATTCTTGACTGGAGAATCCCCATGAACAGAGGAGCCTGGTGGACTACAGTCCATGGGGTTACAAAGAGTCAGACATGACTGAGTGACTAAGCACAGCACAACATATACCTATATATGTACACACAAATACACATATTTATCCATAAGTATTTATGCTAAATTTGAAATCCTATTGTTATTTCCATGTTAAATAGATACAAAGAAGTTAAGTAAGTTGCCTGAGGACACAAAGCTAGTGAGTTGCAGAGCGGGCTCTAAGTCTGTGGTCCTGATCATGACACTGTAAGGATACTTCTCACACTGGCACACAATGGAGACCCTTCCTAAACTGGCCCAGATGCCCTGTTTATCCTCACCCCTGGGCTTCTAACTCAGCATGGCACACTGAATTTTGGTCTTTCACAATTGTCTACACTTATTCTGCTTGTCGTTTTCCTGGGATAAATATCTTCTCCAAGCTTGCCTGGCCAGTTCCTTTTCATCTTTCAGGACCCTTTAAAAAAGTCTCTTTTTCTGGGTAGTCTCTCCCAGTTCCACCAGTGGAGCCTCCACATGGGTTCCTGCAGCCTGGCCATTCCTCCTCCAGTTCCAGTTCAGTTCTTCAGTTGTGTCTGACTCTTTGCGACCCCATGAATCACAGCACGCCAGGCCTCCCTGTCCATCACCAACTCCTGGAGTTCACCCAAACCCTAGTTCATTGAGTAGGTGATGCCATACAACCATCTCAGCCTCTGTCATCCCCTTCTCCTCCTGCCCTCAATCTTTCCCAGCATCAGGGTCTTTTCAAATGAGTCAGCTCTTCACATCAGGTGGCCAAAGTATTGGAGTTTCAGCTTCAGCATCAGTCCTTCCAGTGAATATTCAGAACTGATTTCCTTTAGAATGGACTGGTTGGATCTCCTTGCAGTCTAAGGGACTCTCAAAGTCTTCTCCAACACCACAGTTCAAAACCATCAATTCTTCGGCACTCAGCTTTCTTTATATTCCAACTCTCACATCCATACATGACCACTAGAAAAACCATAGACTTGACTAGATGGGCCTTTGTTGACAAAGTAATGTCTCTGCTTTTCAATATGCTGTCTAGGTTGGTCATAACTTTCCTTCCAAGGAGTAACTGTCTTTTAATTTCATGGCTGCAATCACCATCTGCAGTGATTCTGGAGCCCAGAAAAATAAACCACAGCCTTGTCTAATACAATGAAACTAAGCCATGCTGTGTGGAGCCAACCAAGATGGACGGGTCATGGTGGAGAGATCTGACAGAATGTGGTCCACTGGAGAAGGGAAAGGCAAACCACTTCAGTATTCTTGCCTTGAGAACCCCGTGAACAATACGAAAAGGCAAAAAGATATGACACTGGAAGATGAACTCCCGAGGTCGGTAGGTGCGTAATATGCTACTGGAGATCAATGG
Organism: Bos taurus; assembly: GCF_002263795.3. Classification (NCBI taxonomy): domain Eukaryota; kingdom Metazoa; phylum Chordata; class Mammalia; order Artiodactyla; family Bovidae; genus Bos; species Bos taurus. The sequence goes on from NC_037336.1 coordinate 68,810,600, forward strand.
AGAAATAATTTCAAAAAGAATGAAGGGGTGGAACCAAAGCAAAAACAATACCCAGTTGTGGATGGGACTGGTGATAGAAGCAAGTTTCGATGCTGTAAAGAGCAATATTGCATAGGAACCTGGAATGTTAGGTCCATGAATCGAGGCAAATTGGAAGTGGTCAAACAGGAGATGGCAAGAGTGAACATCGACATTCTAGGAATCAGCAAACTAAGATGGAGTGGAATGCGTGAATTTAACTCAGATAACCATTATATCTACTACTGTGAGCAGGAATCCCTTAGAAGAAATGGAGTAGCCATTATAGTCAACAAAAGAGTCCAAAATGCAGTACTTGGATGCAATCTCAAAAACGACAGAATGATCTCTGTTTGTTTCCAAGGCAAACCATTCAATATCAGGGTAATCCAAGTCTATGCCCCGACCAGTAATGCTGAAGAAGCTGAAGTTGAACAGTTCTATGAAGACCTACAAGACCTTCTAGAACTAACACCCAAAAAGGATGTCCTTTTCATTATGGGGGACTGGAATGCAAAAGTAGGAAGTCAAGAAACACCTGGAGTAACAGGCAAATTTGGCCTTGGGATACGGAATGAAGCAGGGCAAAGGCAAAGTTCTGTCTCTGCCAAGAGAACGCACTGGTCATAGCAAACACCCTCTTCCAAGAGCACAAGAGAAGACGCGATACATGGGCATCACCAGATGGTCAACACCGAAATCAGATTGATTATATTCTTTGCAGCCAAAGATGGAGAAGCTCTATACAGTCAGCAAAAACAAGACCAGGAGCTGACTGTGACTCAGATCATGAACTCCTTATTGCCATTCCTCCGGGACAGCCCTTATCTTGAAGTGCTGATTTCTTTCTTGGTAAGTCTGTCCCTCAGACCTGATTCTGAGTTATCTGATGGAAAAACAATATCCATCTCTGCATTCCCAAAACCTAACTAAGCCTCCAAAAGAGAGTAGGTACCTAATAACTGATGAGTGAAAGAGTGAATGAATGGTACAAATATCACTAATAGTTGTGTGGAATTCTTCACCAATGACTAGAAGACCAGGTTTTAGGCTGTAGGGGAAGCATACTTTATACTAGGTTCTACTCTGCATAAGGGAAGCAATTTCAAATGTATCTTGGTTGCCCAGTCAGTTCATTTGTTAGCACATGGGACTCTTAATTTCAAATACAGTTTGGAAGTAGATAGGATGTAAATTATAGCTCCAAAAATATTCACAGATAGAGATGAGTATATTGAACTGACTACACATTAAAAACCAGAAAACAAACAAAAAAAAAAAACACAAAAAAAAACCCCACCTTGCAAGTGATCTATGCATGGGCAGAGTCCAGAATCTCAATGTATCAGATGGGATGCTGGAGGTGTGGGTGCAACCTCTGAATGTCCCTCCACACCTGCAGCTGTAGTTCCAGCCTGGAGTAGCCTCCCCAACCTTAGCTCCTCTCTCTAAAAGCCATAGTGTATGCGACACCTGCCTGTGAGCATCCAAACCAGTGGGAGACTAATGGTCAGGGCTGAGAAAGCTTAAAGACTCTGCTCACTGGGGAGCTGATAATGAGGACTCTGCACTTGAGTTATTTTAGTGCCTGTTATTGTCCCACACTTGACTGACAACAAAAAAATCAACTCAGTGTCCTAAGGAAGATGAAAATAACTTTTACAGCTTTTTCCTGTTGTAAGTTACTTTGGTCTATATGACTTCTGAACTTCCATTTGACTTTGAAAGCATTTGATTCTTAAATTTATGTCTTTTTATTTTTACGTATTGTATGTATTAGAGTATAGTTGATTCACATTGTTGTGTTAGTTTCAAGTATACAACAAAGTGATTCAGTTATACATGTATTGACTCTTTTCTAGATTCTTTTCCCTTATAGGTTATTACAGACTATTGAACAGAGTTCCTTCTGCATTACACTAGGTCCTTGTTTATTATCTATTTTATATACAGCAGCTTGTATATATTAATTCCAAACTCCTAATTAAGAAATAAATTAAGAGTCTTGGACTCTAAGATTTAAGTAATATTACAGTGTTCTGTTTTGATCTTTAAATTTAAATGTAGAGGACACATCACAGTTATAAATTGCTTTGACATACCTAATGGAGCAAGAATCCCTGAATCCTGCTGCCTAACAGTATCAGATGCAACATGTGAATGTTAAAGAAAAAGTGACTTCATTTCACTTAACCCATTACGTCTTGCTTTCCCAAGAATTCATCAGCAGGTAAAATATCTTATAATTTGCCTAGAAGGTGTTATCTATGTAAATGATATGTCCTCCTTAGACACCTGGCAGCTTCAACGAACGATCCCGGTGGCCAGGCTGTTTAAGCAGGTGGCTGCTTTAGACTGATGTTAACTGCACAGAATAACTGACAGCAAGTAAACTCTCAAATTCCCTAATATTTGTCCTTATCACTCGATGCCTTTTTTTCCTTTAAAGTTCTGTCATCTAAAGTCATCACCTTTCTCTTTAAACTAGTATTTTTTCTTTAATCTTAGCATTTTACACACAATGATATATGTTTTCAGTCTGATGGATGTAAGGCACTCAATCAGACATAGACACCAATAAAACACTCAAGAATTTCCCAAATAAGCAAAATGTAATACCCAATCCAGGAGCTACAAGCCACTCAGAGAAACCCAATTTTGAGAACTGCTATTGGATGAAATTTTACATTTTGTGCCAGGAAGTTTTCAAATGGAAACATTTTTCTTCTGTGGGTTCCATTAGGCAGCTGTTCATGTGACGAGAAGGCTATTTAGAAAACCGATGTGAAGCTTTAATTAAAGCCCGTCTGCTGTTTCCCTGTGTCTGACTATTAAACACAGTTTGTGTTATTAACATAATACTTGGAAATGTAATTGCCTTCAGGTTCTGTTTGTAGGGATGCAAGCCTGCTGCTTCTCTACATTTTCTTTTTTATCCTTTTCCAATCTGTCTCAGATTAAAAGGAAGAATATTCAAATTCACAAATCAATAAGGAAATCAATGATTATCGCATAAAGGATGTTCTGAGGCTCAAACAGATGATGAATGAGTTCAGGGAAAAGTTCAACTGGAGGCTCACCTTGTCCCATAATTATAACGACATTTGGCTGTGTGGATGGATGGCTGTGGATCAGTGCCGTGTTGCCCAAAGTGTACCCTGAGGAATTTCATCTCCATAAGTGCTCAGGAAAACAAAAAGGATCTGTTGATGAAACAAGTCTAGTTACATCCTTTCTCTGCTTGACCTGTATAAATGAAAGAATGTATGTTAGCATTTAAATGTTCTGAGGAGTCCTGCATTATTTCAATCAGCGTAATGTATAATCTTGTGTTTCCAAACTTTTGACCATAAAACACTTGTGCCTCTCACCTATTGTCACTCCAGAGAACCAATGTCACCAAAGACACAACTGGAAAAAGGCTGAATCAAAGTGTTAAATGAAAAAAATTAGAGATTCCCTGGTGGTCCAGTGGATAAGACTCCACACTCCTAATGCAGGGGGCCCTGGTTCAATCCCTGATCAGGGAACTAGATCCCACATGCCACAGCTAAAGATCCCACATGCTGCAGTGAAGATCAAAGGTCCCACGTGCTGCAATTAAGACCCAGGACAGCCAAATAAATAAATTGAAAAAAGAAAAAAAATTTTTAAAGAATGCTTTTAAGACCTAGAAAAATGTAGTTATAGAATACTTCTATGAAGGATTTTTGATGGAAGAAAAAAAATCACAAAGAAAAAGATCACTTATATTTGATGATATAAAATTAACATTTCCATACATCAAAAATTTTAAACAAAAGCAAATGATTAACTAGACATGAGTATTGGTGAAATTTGATGTGCTTGCTCAGTCACTTCAGTTGTGTCTGATTCTTTGTGACTCATAGACCATAGCCCACCAAGCTTCCCTGTCCATGGGATTTTTCTGGCAAGAATACTAGAGTGGGTAGCCATTCCCTTCTCCAGTGGATCTTCCTGACCTGGGGATCGAGCCAGGGTCTCCTGCATTGCAGGCAGATCCTTTATCATCTGAGCCATCAGGGAAGACTCAATTATATATATACCACTGCTGCTGCTACTGCTGCTAAGTCGCTTCAGTCGTGTGCGACTCGGTGCAACCCCATAGACGGCAGCCCATCAGGCTCCCCCGTCCCTGGGATTCTCCAGGCAAGAACACTGGAGTGGGTTGCCATTTCCTTCTCCAAGACTGAAAGCAAATATATCAACACACAAATAGCGATTTTCTCTGGAAGGCATGTCAGGCAATTTTTCTAAATTCTCTCCAGCAAAAAGAAACAATGATCAGTGCTGCCAAGTAGAGAGCTGACTCAACCTTTATTAATCATCCTAAAATTATTTCTAATTAGCACACTAATAACAAACAAGTCATAGTAAAGTAGTGTAGCGACCCATCAAATAGTTTTTACCTTACTAATTCTATTTATATCCTTAACTATCTTGAACTTGGATTTCGCAGGTGGCTCAGTGGTTAAAAATCTACCTGCAATGCAGGAGACATGGTTCAGTCCTTGGGTCGGGAAGATCTTCTGGAGAAGGAAATAACAACCCACTCCAGTATTCTTGCCTGGAGGATCCCATCGATAGAAGAGCCTGAAGGGTTACAGTCCATAGGGTCACAAAAAATTCAGAGACAAGTTAGCAACTGAACACAACATTCTGAACTTAGATATGAAAACATTAAGATGTTTTGGGAAAGATAGACTATAACCTAGCCCATATACTTTCAACCACAAAGATAGAATAATACTAGTTAACTTTTAGGTATTACAGTGGTTTTCTGCTGAGAAAAAAAATGAAACAATTCAACTCCTAACTAAAGCACTTTTTTTCAAAGGAAGGACTTAGAGTATTTTTAACCTTTTTTAGGGTTTGCTCTTCTCAGACATACAAAGAAAAGATAACTTTTAATTCATAGAACAATTTCAAAGAAGAGCTGAAAACTGATAGCATTGGGGGAACTTGAATTTCTGAGAGAAGTGGAGCTATCTGCTTCTGAATCACTCTAGACCTCTACATGCACATTTCACTAAAACTTCCCCAATGCTCTGATCTAGCCACTCACTGCTGAGTGTCAATAATTACATTCACTGCCAGAAAACCTGAAAACTGTAACAACCATATTAGAAAGACAGATATTGACCCACTAGAAATATGTACTAAGATTAGGGCACATCTGGAAGTAACCTAAGTGTTTATCAACAGATGAATGGCTAAAGAAGATGTGGTACCTATACACAATGGAATAGTACTCAGCCATAAAAAAACAGTGAAAGTTTGTCATTTCCAACAACTTGGAGGGTGTTATGCTAAGTGAAATAACTCAGACAGAGAAAGACAAATGCTGTGTGATATTACTTACATGTGGAATCTAAAAAATAAAAATAGTGAATATAACAAAACAGAAATAGACTCACAGATACAGAGAACAAGATCACGATTACCAGTGGAGAAAGGGAAAAAGGGGAGGGGCAAGATAGGGGTAGGGAGTTAAGAGATACAAACTCTTATGTATAAAAGTAAGCTACAAAGATATACTGCACATCACAGGGCTTACATACAATACTCTATAATAACTATATGTGAACAATAACCTTTAGAAATTGTGAATCACTGTGTTGCATACCTGGAACTTATATAATATTGTACATTAACTATACCTCAATCAAAACAAAACAACAACAACAAAAACCTCAGAAAGATGAGGTTGGGAGAGCTTCTAGGTTGATGAACATATACAGATGTAGAGACGGTGGTTTGTTCAGAGAGAAATGGACAATGCCTGACCTTTCTCCATGACTTTCCCTATGCATCTGGCCATTCTTGAGTTATATCCTTTTATAATAAACTGGTAATCTACTTTAAAAGAAAGACTAGAGCTCATTCTCATTTTCAGGTACAAAATTCATATTCATACTTCATCATTGCTTTCCCGGAATAACTTTTCTTAAAGATGGAAATATTCTTTCAGAGCCTTTTTGCAACACAAAATGTAATCCCAATGCTGACTGCCCATTTGCCACACTTGTCATCAACCTGAAAATCAGTTGGCAATTGTGTTTACATAGAATTCTTATTACAACCTAGTCATTTTTCAAAGTGATGAGTTTTCCAATCTCATTCTAAGGTTATAAAACAGTTTCAGCCTATTTTAAATTTAGATCGTGTCAACAGATAAGATAAAGGATGGTTATTTACATCACAAAAGGATTCTTCTATTTACCAAAGGATTCATTGCAAGAACATTCCTGTGAAGGATGAGCTCTTCTATTACATTTAGGATGCTTCAGTTTAGAACAATTTAATCTGGCTGTAGCTTCTCAATACTGAAGGTGAAACATGAATATACTTTGTCTGTTTCATTACAACAGAACTTTCCAGAGCAAAAAGGCATTCAACTATGATTCAATAAATTGGAAAAAGAGAAAGGAGGCCCAGTCAAGGGGAAATATAGAGAAGAATAAGCAGGAAGGACAGAATAAGTTAAGAAGCATGAAGTTAAAGTCTGAAAAATGTTAATTCTCAAATATCCCATTGAACAGTGAAACATTAGACCCACTCCATGGCTTGTTCATATTACATGTGTCTACAATTAATCTCTCCCAGAAAGGCTTCTGAGCTAAGAGGCTCAGCCTAGTTGTTAGTCCCTTCCTAGCAATGAGCCCCAAACACAGTAGACTTCAATAAATATTTGCTGAATGAAGGACTTAATAAATGACACCAAACAACACATTTAACTAACTTACACTGAACTGACCCCACGTTTTGGTAACATAGGGATTCACCTGGGAATATAGTAATGGGTTAGGGATGTCACAGGGATTAAAATCTGTCTTTGTTTAACTTCTCATATGAACAAAATGAAGCATCAAATCACAGCTATTGGCAAAGTGATTATTAATTATTCTCCTGACAAAGTAATGAAACAGCTACCTAGGATCCATAGTAGTTAAGGCTAATCTAGTTAGCATCCATGACTAGCAATACTACATCTTTACAGATTCCATCCAAATCCCTGATCAGAAGCCAGGGTTGTAGTCACATCCCCCTAGCTCCACACCAACCCTATGACCAGATCAGGACCAGAAGTCCTGCCTCTAGGGGGAGGGTCTCGCCTGCTCACCTGTCCGCTTTCCTTGCAGACAGTGCCCCTGACTCTCCCTTCTATCACTTGCCTGCTTGCTTTTCTGAGACCAGCAATAAGCTGCCACTCTCAGCTCAGGGTCTTCTGTTTAAACTGGGGAGAAGCTGCAGTTGATGCAGAGAACCTGGAAAGAGACCGACGAGATTTATGTTCTCACGTCCAGAAGTCGCTGTCCTACCCTAAGCCTGGAAGCTAGTTACCACAGGTATTGTGGCACTCCCATCTTCTGATGACATAACCAAATCTCCATTATTATTGGTAACGGAGGACAGGGAGTCAGTGGATAACAAAAATTCATGGATAATCCCAATCCCAATTTTAGCCAGTGGTTACTACCTCATTGCCTCCAAATCCTTGGTCAGAGCAACCCAGCAAAAAGCCAAATTACAGAGCTACTTCATTGCAATGTCAGCTTATTTTTACTCTTCCAACAAGCCCTCCAGCTTTCTATTTTATTCCCTCATTCACCTACCACTAATTCGGTTTTCCGGGTAGGTACTTACTAGGCAAATCTGTGGGATTCTTGAGTATGGACAAAAGAGAAGGAACCATAAAGCTGTTCTTGAGAAAGGAACACTGTCTCTGTATTTCAGCCCAGCCTTTATAGCATTGGGTATCCTAAGTTGACTTGGGTCTCTCTCTTCAATGGACTTCCCTGCTGTGCTTTACTGCTAGTTGTACACTGTTCACCAGCTGAGAAGGCAGGAGGCCACCTGTGGCTGCCAGCCTCCAAAAGGGCCCCCAACAATTCCACTAATACATTGCCTGTAATGAGCAGACAGCAGTAACAAAACTTGAAAGGAACCTTGAGTAATCTGTGCTTTTAATAGCTGCAAATGGGCCATTTCTTTAAGAGAAAATTTGCCATGGCCAGTTTTTGTTTTGTTTTTGCTTCCGGAGGATGATTACCAAGAATGACAGGTCCTACTTATTATCTCTGAAGTTATTATTTGCCCCAGCCATTTGTTCTGGCAACACAGAATCACTCACAGTGCTGTCCCAGTCATCTCCAGCATGGAGATAATGAATTATTCCCTGGGCCCTTGTCTCCATGTCAGTCATCAGACTTCTTTATTCTTTTGTGTTTGGCTCATCGTTCATCTCTCCAGTCACAGCTGCCAGTTCAGTCTGAGCCCTTATTACCCCTCTCTGCTGATTTCCACAGCTTTCTAACTAATTCTCATTCATCTTGCCCCCTTTTTGTCTCCATATCACATCGTATCATCCCAGTCCTTAAAAACTGCAGTGCTAAAGATACAGAAATAGTTTTGTAAATTTGGAAAAAATATTTCTGTCATAATATTCATTGAAAAAGGCTTGAATAAGTGCTGAAGCCTCTATCCTCAAAATCCACCTCAAATCTGAGTTCTTCTTGTCATCCCAACTTTGTCGTACTCTAGACCAAGTTACCTTGACAATGTCAAAATTTTTGTTATTATTCTCTGTACATAGGCGACAAAGATCACACATGGATTTTCTAATCAGAACAAACAATTGGTATTATTTTTAAACTACTGCATGCTGAATAAACACTAACAATCATAGTTTGACATTTAAACCCTCAAAAATCCAGACTTAACTCTCAGTTTTTCCATCAGAGTACGTTTCAGGCCTCTTCAACATCACCTCAGAGTTGGCTGCCTCGGGAAGCAATAGTAGCCCAGCATCATGGAAACTGACCATCTATGCTAAGATGTCCCAGGAAGAAAATATCCCAAGAAACCTGCCTGGCCACCCTAAAACTGCATTCCTCAAGCACCATGCCTTAGCTATGGAAATGCACAACACTGGCTGTCAGCAGTGGCTAAGAGCTGAGAGAAACACCAGTCACAGGCTGATTCTCATAAAAGCTTACAGGAGAAACCCATACGGTCAGCACACACAGCAAAACCAGCAACATTTGGTGAACTGATCACAATGCAGGTGACCAAGGGTGAGGGTCATGTCAGATCTATGGAGGCGTAACTACCCCTCACCATCCTATCCCAGGCCCAGCCTGTAAACACACAGACACCCCGCACTGGGACCAGATCATCACCCTTGGTGTTGTATGCATGCATGCTAAGTCACTTCAGTCGTATCCTACTCTTTGTGACCCTATGGACTATAGTCTGCTAGGCTCCTCTGTCCATTGGATTCTCCAGGTAAGAATACTGGAGTGGGCTGTTGTTTCCTCCTCCAGGGGATCTTCCTGACCCAGGGATCAAACCTGCATCTCTATGTCTCCTGCATTGACAGGTGGGTTCTTTACTACTAGCGCCACCTGGGAAGCCCCCTGGTGTTGTATGATGTCAACACAATTACTAACAGAGAGTGGACCCAATGAATATCTACCAACAAATCTAGGCTTGCATAGGTTATCCCCACCTGGTGCCATGTCACTCCTGAGCCTCAGAGGTCCCAACTACTCCATGGGTCAACTTAACCAGCCCTCAGCCCAGCCCCAGGGCTGATTCAACCAGAAACGCCAGAGAGACTGACAGGGACAGAGAATGTTCAGCTCAAAGAAAATACTTAAAAGTTTAAGAAATTGGAGAGATAGTGAATTCTGTACATAGGTGGAGATTAGGATAAAGGCAAGAAAAACTATAGCAACCAAGGGATTAAAAGGAGGGAAAATATGACAACCACAAAGTGCTGATTTGTCCTAAGAATGATGTGATGAAAGGGACATTGGGAACACTTCATGCCGCGGCAGGCAGGCTTGCTGACTTGGAGGTTAGTCACTCATGGTCTCATAGAGGAGAGGGAAGATCCAATCAAGGGTTCCTTGTCTTGTCTGACAGTAAAAACAAGAATACAACAGCCACAGGAAACAAAGAATGGCTCCTGAGATTGCTGTCCAGGGACTGTGAGCTAAAAAAGCAATTGTCCTGGCTCTGCTGGACTCCAGTGGGAGTTTCTGGTCAAAACTATTGTGCTTTTGAATATTTAAAGACATGGTTTCACCTTAAAATTTGGTGATAAGTGTAGTGAGCTTTATCATTGTTTCCCCAATGAACAATGTGGTAAGAAGTACTTGCATGGTTGCTCAGTCATGTCCAACTCTTTGTGACCCTGTAGACTGTAGCCCACTAGGCTCCTTGGTCCATGGGTTTTTTCAGGCAAGAATACTGGAGTGGGTTGCCACTTCCTCCTCTAAGGGATCTTCCCCAACCAGGGATTGAATCCACGTCTCCTGTGTCTCCTGCATTGGCAGGTGTATACTTTACCACTAGGAAGCCCCATAGCAAGAAGAATAATTTCTTAAATAGATTATATGCTTTATGCAGGAGGCTCTTCTTTAACAAAAAGCCCCATGGAAATAAACTTACTTCTCATAGCTGGGAAGGGGAGTTCAGAAGTGGTATATGGTGTTGCAATGAAGCCCCCAGGTTCCAGAGGCTGAGTGGAGGGTTCAAATCCCAGCTACACAACTTACCTGAGATGTGACTTTGTATAAGTCATTCAGCCTCTACAATGCCAAATTCCTTCGGTATAAAACTATCACAATAATGATTTTAGTTACAGTGTTGGTATTTATAAAATTCTCATGTGAAATAAGAAAGAAAAATAAACTTATAAACTAATCCATACAATTCACAAAGTTCAGCACCCTGGCACATCCCAAGCACACAATAAATACTGCCAGTTACCATCATTTTTGTCTAATTAACTAAGAGCTTACTGACCCCAGGAGGATCCTACAAGGTCAAGGTTAAAGGAGTTGAAGGGATCTTCTCTCTAGTCCAAACCTGGCTCCTCAATTACTGATTCCCATGATTTTCCAAAGCAAGAAAATGAACAGGTTAATGCAAAGTCCATTTTTCTCAAGAAATAATTGTCTATCTTTTGCTTTCTCTTTGTAAAGGGTTAGACAGGGGTTACCTCCTCATCTGAGTTCCCTGCGGTGCTGGCGCTTACTTTTTGGTGCCACCTAGTGGCCCAGTTTGATGGTGCAGTGATGCTTCCCTGTCACCCCCAATTTAGTAGAAGCTGAGGTCTAGTTTAGCCTTTAACAGTTTTTCAATTTTTATCAAATTAACGAGTAGTACTCTGGGTTGAGCAAAGAAGCAAAAGTTACCAGTGGCTCCACTGTCATTGCTGTTCAGTCTCTAGTTCAGTTCAATTCAGTTCAGTTGCTCAGTCGTGTCCGACTCTTTGCGACCCCATGAATAGCAGCACGCCAGGCCTCCTTGTCCATCACCAACTCCCAGAGTTCACTGAGACTCACGTCCATCGAGTCAGTGATGCCATCCAGCCATCTCATCCTCTGTCGTCCCCTTCTCCTCCTGCCCCCAATCCCTCCCAGCATCAGAGTCTTTTCCAATGAGTCAACTCTTCGCATGAGGTGGCCAAAGTACTGGAGTTTCAGCTTTAGCATCATTCCTTCCAAAGAAATCCCAGGGCTGATCTCCTTCAGAATGGACTGGTTGGATCTCCTTGCAGTCCAAGGGACTCTCAAGAGTCTTCTCCAACACCACAGTTCAAAAGCATCAATTCTTCGGCGCTCAGCCTTCTTTAACAGTGCAACTCTCACATCCATACATGACCAATGGAAAAACCATAGCCTTGACTAGACGGACCTTTGTTGGCAAAGTAGTGTCTCTGCTTTTCAATATGCTATCTAGGTTGGTCATAACTTTCCTTCCAAGGAGTAAGCGTATTTTAATTTCATGGCTGCAATCACCATCTGCAGTGATTTTGGAGCCCCAAAAAATAAAGTCTGCCACTGTTTCCACTGTTTCCCCATCTATTTCCCAGGAAGTGATGGGACCAGATGACATGATTTTTGTTTTCTGAATGTTGAGCTTTAAGCCAACTTTTTCACTCTCCACTTTCACCTTCATCAAGAGGCTTTTTAGTTCCTCTTCACTTTCTGCCATAAGGGTGGTGTCATCTGCATGTCTGAGGTTATTGATATTTCTCCCGGCAATCTTGATTTCAGCTTGTGCTTCTTCCAGCCCAGCGTTTCTCATGATGTACTCTGCATAGAAGTTAAATAAGCAGGGTGACAATATACAGCCTTGACGTACTCCTTTTCCTATTTGGAACCAGTCTGTTGTTCCATGTCCAGTTCTAACTGTTGCTTCCTGACCTGCATACAAATTTCTCAAGAGGCAGATCAAGTGGTCTGGTATTCCCATCTCTTTCAGAATTTTCCATAGTTTATTGTGATCCACACAGTCAAAGTCGTGTCCAACTCTTGCGACCCCGTGGAGTGCAGCCCGTCTGGCTCCACTATCCAGGTGATTTCCTAGGCAACAATACTCGAGTGGGTTGCCATTTCCTTTTCCAAGTGAATCTTCCTGACCGGGGGATAGAATTCACATCTTGTGCATTGGCAGATGGGTTCTTTACTGCTGAGCCACCAGGGAAGCCCCAGTGGTTCCACAGAACACTGGAGAAAAAGAAAACCACTAGTGAAGAAAGACAGGATTGGAGTTGGTGAGCTTCAGCCACTCTTTTGGTGCCTTCAAAGCACTTTGTAATTTCTAAGTTTTAAGAAATGCATGTCCAGCCTTCTAGACATGCCGGAGCCATTTTTGTGATAGGCAAGCGTGTGACACAGGCTTTTGTGTTAATGTTGAATGGCCAAGCTATTAACAGTACTTGGCTGGAAATTAAGACAAAAGCTAGATATAGCTCTCAAAGAAAAAACTCTTTTTTTTTTAGAGTATAAATATGAAATTTTAGCCCCCAAATTGTGATTTTATTACTAACATTTTTAGGATTCAAATTTTTTAAACTCAAGAACACAATTTTTTAATATTGCCGTTTGTCAGCTATCTGCGCTACAGTTGCAGTGCTGTAGTGAACAATCACTTTGGCTTATCTAATATTTTTAACCCTTTAATAAACAGCAGAATGTAACACAGGAAAATTATTTTCAGAAGCATATTCTGTATAAGGGACTTTTTACCTTTGGATTCATAGACCTGGAAAACCTAAAAAAAAAACAAAAACAACCCTTCAATGTCAATTACTAAAAGTGATTGGCAGTTTAAACTCCAGAGAAATCAATTCACTGACTTTTTAGGATTTTTTGTTTAAATTTCTATACTCTGTAGAATGAAAAGTGTAAGAAATTGTCTTCTTCAGGCATTTTTTGGTAAAGTCTATGTTTTAAGGTTTGATTCATGAGCATATTATATGCTCTAGGTACATACACAGGCTTTCCTAGTACTTTCTCCTTTTCTTCACACTCTTTAAATTTACTCTGTCTGGATGAGTCATCCTAGATGTTGTTGTACATAATTTTGGAGTGTTTGTTCCTCCTTGCAAAATTTTGCGGTGACAATATTGACATTCTCCTTTTTAAAATTCTTCCTCTCAGAATGAAAACTTCCCAAGAGGATTGTTTTTCTTAAAATATGCAGGCCTCAACTGAATTAAATGACTAAAAATTCAGTATATTATCTAAAAATTATACTTTTAAAATAAGAATTGCAGCATAAGAAACAAAGCATTGAAGAGTAGAATCATGATATAATCTAAATTCTTTATTCCATCTTGGGTTATTATTGAAAATTCTACAAGTGGTTTTTTATTCAGAAGGTAAATGATAACCTTTTAGAAGTTATTTAGCTAATGAATCCAGTTAATTCATATCAACTATCTAGTTCCCTATTTATTTAACCCCTTTCAAGTCCATAATAACAATTTTTTGTACATAAAGCTAACAACTCTAGCAATCACCATTAATTTAAAGCATTTTATTCTTGTAATAATATTTCAATCAACTGATAGAATTTAAACATATGACTGATGAGGAAACTTTCACTTCAACTTACATCGGGAATGCTTACTTTGTGTGAAAAGTGAATATTCAGATATTGACAATGAATCCAAATGACAAAATTTGTTCACACTACTGATGTTGACATATTAATTAGATACAATGAAAACTATGTGATGACAATTTGCTGACCAAAAGTTCAAGGATGCTGCAAATGACACTGAAAGGAAGATTTAGCTACTTAGCTTTCCAAAGGTCAAAGTCAAAGCAGAGTTATAAACGGGCCAAATCCAAGCCCCAAACTCAGCTTTAATGCAACTGTTATTTTTCATAGTCTTAGAGTGTGCTCCAGGAAAAAGTGTCAGGAATGGAGCTGACCTTGGACTAGTTACACAAACTCTCAGATCTCAGTTTCCCCGTGAATAAAACTGGAACAATAAAAGGGAAAGATTGAATAAGGCTCTAGGATGAAACACTTAGCATGGGGCCTGTCCTACAGTATGCATAAATCCTGTGTGTGCTATGCTTAGTTACTCAGTCGTGTTCAACTCTTTGTGACCCCATAGACTGTAGTCCACCAGATTCCTCTGTCCATGGGGATTCTCCAGGCAAGAATACTGGAGTGGGTTGCCATGCCCCGCTACAGGGGATCTTCCCAACCGAGGGATCGAACCCAGGTCTCCCGCATTGCAGACAGATTGTTTACCTTCTGAGCCACCAGGGAACCCCAAATCCTCGTTACTGTAATCTTTGTAGTTAATCATGCTCACCATCATTAATATTAGGATCATAATATCTACTTTGAGAGTTATGAAATCAGAGGTTAACTACAAATAACACTTGATGAATTTTATGTTCATTTTATAAAAGGTATTTGATATTACTGAGGCACACACCGAACTTTGAAAAATGCTATAAATTAAAACATAATTGTGAATTCAGAGCAAAGGCAACTAACAGGTGTATACTCAGCTGAAATGAACATCATTTCTTTTTAATGACCCAGTGTCACCTCCTTCCTCTGTATAGAGAATTCTGCACCTTAAGAGTCCCAGATAAAGTAGGTCCTTTCTCTTTTTATGGAAGCTGAAAACACTAGCAAGCTGTGTTCACAGAGTTCCTGGAAGCCAATCAGATGCATCTGGAGATAGTGATGTAATGAAACCGGAACAGGAAATCTAGCTGAGGGCCATGGAAGAAGCATCAGCATCCATTCTCCCGGTGCAGCAGTGTTGTCACTTCAAGCTCCGGTGACCAGTGTCCAGCAGCAGTGGCTTCACTTGTCCTCACCAGGGTGAAACTGTGACAAGACTTTGCTGTGGCTCTGATGTGCAGCCTCCTTGATCGTTTCCAAACCTCGTTCTCCAAACTTCTCAACAATTCTATGAGGGTACCTAGTATTCTTTCCATAAACTGCTATTTTGCTTAAAATAAACAGTCTGTTTCTGTTGACTTCCAACTCAGACTGATTCAGAAATTGGTGATGGACAGTGGGGTACTGGAGGCAGTAGACTCCCAAATGCGGTGCTGGCTGAGTGGAGGTAGGGAGTGCACTCATGTGAAGAAGGTGTTGTTAGGTGTTATATAGTCAAAGGGGTGTGGAGGTCGTTGTTATTTGTCTGCTTGGCATCTAATCCCTCCATGACATTTCCTAATAGAGTTCTAATTGAGTCCAGATTTTTAGTTCAGCCCAAGCATATTTGGGGCTTCCCAGTTGACGCAGTGGTAAAGAATCCACCTACCAATGCAGGAGACAAGAGACGAGGATTCGATACCTGGGTCAAGAAGATCCCCTGGAGTAGGCAATGGCAACCCACTGCAGTATTCTTGCCTGGAAAATCCCATACAGAGGAGGAGCCTGATGGGCTACATCCAGGGGGTTGCATGAGTCAGACACGACTGAGCACAGCACGGCAACAGCAAGAATATTTGAACCAGTCTCAGTGAATGCACATCAAGCTGATCAGTGGATGGTTCATGAACCCAGAGCATAGCATTTCCCCTGGAAAGTGCTGCTATTAGTCCAGGGATGGGCACCTGTCCTAAGTGGACCAGTCAAGTGAAGGGAAAGTCTGTATAACCCATGTGGGACAGGTTCATTCTCCTTTCTAACCACCCACCGACTCCTCCTTCAATCCACCATATTCCTTCAGTTAAGAACTATGTCTTGTAGCTATAAACCTATGGAGGAAGATTGAGTGGAGGAAAGAGCAGAGAAGTTGATCCAGAGCCATGATCATACTGTCTCTGAGGCTTACATCATCTCTAGTCTTCCTGTTACTTGAGATAATATGTTTTCTTATTGTCTAAGACAGTTCAGATTGAAGTGCCTCTTAGTTTCAATCAAAAGTGTCCTGATGCAGAAAACCACAAAATTCTGTAAAGCAATTATCCTTCAATTAAAAAAAAATAAATTAAGTGGAAAAAAAAGTTTCCTGATGCACCAACCACGTAGAAATTCAAGGATTTCAGCAGGAACTTCTTTGCCTCGAAGTCGGACACGACTGAGCAAGCGAAAAACTGGATAAGAGAGGGTTAAGCCAGTACAAAGGGCACCCAGCTGCTCAACCTGAGCTGTGATCCAGAGGTCAGCTGAAGCAAGCCCTTGGGTAGTTCAGTGACAAACAGGTTTTATGGACGTAATTTCTTTTTTGTTGTTGAAATTTAAAAATTTTTTTTCTTTTTAAAAAATTTATTTTAATTGGAGGATAGTTACAAAATTGTGATTTTTTTTTTTTTGCCATACATCAACATGAATCGACCACAGGTATAGACGTGTTCCCCCCATCCTAAACCCCTCTCCCAGCCCTTCCCCACCCTATCGCTCTGGGTTCTCCCAGAGCACCGGCTTTGTGTGCCCTGCTTCTTTCATCGAACCTGAACTGTTCATCTATTTGACATATGGCAATGTACATGTTTCAGTGCTATTCTCTCAAATCATCCCACCCTCATGCTCTCCCACTGAGTCCCAAAGTCTGTTCCTTACATCTGTGTCTCCTTTGCTTCCCTGCATACAGGATCATCAGTAGCATCTTTTCATATTTCTGCTGTCATAACTTTATACGTGGGAAAAGGCATTGCTTCTCCATGCTCAGTACTGCTGTAAAACTGACTTTTAAAATGAATCTGTATTTGTCAAAAAGAATCAATTTTTGATAAAATATATTACTTAAATAATAATATAAGTTGTAGTAGTTTCCAAGGGATGCTGTAACAAAGTACTACAAATTGGGTGGCGTAAAACAAGGGAAATTTGATCTTTTATGATCTTGACAACCAGAAGTCCAAACTCAAGGTGTCAGCAGGGCTGTGATGTTTTCATGGGCTCTAGAGGAAGATTCCTCCTTGCCTCTGCCAGCTTCTGATGGTTACCAGAATCCTTGGCTTGTAGATGCATCACTCCAACCTCTGTCTCCATCTTCACATAACTTTCTCCTCTCCATGTGTCTGTGTCCATATCTTGATCTTATTATAAGGACATCACATGCACAGTTTCTGGGGGTTAGGCTGTCTTTAGACCAGACATTTGGGCAGCATTTCTCTGAGAATGCAGCCCTATTCAAGTCATCAATGTCTTTAACTGGAACCTAATTCTGTTATCTCAAGCTAAAATCCACCATCCTTGTACTCTGATGAGACTTCCATTGATCTGGGCACTACTTCCCAGTTCCTGGTTTTAGCCTCTCATTTCTTCAGTCCTCCAGCATCCCTCCCCACAGGGAAACAAAGACCTTTGACTCTGAGACTTAAATTAATTATAGAAAGTAATTATTACTTGCCATCCCTCAAAGAGCCTGATCTGCAATTGATTACATGGCAAAAAGAGGCAAGGTAGATTTTAAAAAGACTAATCTTCTATTGGAAGTGAGGATTAAAATGGTCACTATTTAAAATTGAGCAAGAGACTCCAGGGAGGAAAAAAATAAATCTTTTAAAAAGTTTCATGAAATCTTGAGGAGCTCTGAGTATTAGGAAATTTTCCTGTCTCATTTGTTGAAGTAATAAAGCATAAAGAAACGGTAAATCTGATTAGCCATGCTTGTCTAATATCAGTCTACAGTCTAAAGGGAGAGAAAGAATATCCAAAACTTCAATCACTGTTGTTTTCTGTGTTTAATAGTTTTTTAAAAGAGTTCTCCAAGGCTATGCAGCAAACAATGGTGGTCAGGTACTCACAAAAATTATTCAGAAACCCATGGGCCAGTGACTAAGGCATGCATTTTTTAGTATTGTTGAAAGTCATTATCTCTTCACAGTGTTAAGTTCAGATGCTTCTTGGTTGTTTGTGAACCACCCTGGTTTTCATAGACCAATGGGGGAATGCAGAAACTGTTTCCATGGTGATGAGACATTCCTCCTAGCAACTATCCCTCCCCCACCTCCCACCTTTCTCCACCATCAGGAGTTTAGATAGGATTTCTACAAAGAACCAGGATGGTTATGCAGCAAGAATTCTGTGATTTTTCCAAGTGCAGCTACTGTAGGGCTCTAAGTAGTGGGTGAATCTTCCCTCCCCACCTGTGGAGATGGTCACAGAGCCATCAAAATCCAATCAAAATCTTCTGACATTCAAAATCATTCCATCAATAACATTTTATTTAACATCTCAGGATATGAGAGACCCTTCCCTAGATCAGGGGTTGCCAACTATAGCCAGAGGCCAAATCCAGCCTGCCATGTGTGTTTAGAACTAAAGTTGTATTGGAGGCAGCCACCCATTTGGCTGTTTTCAAGTCCTAGTGGCAGGTGAGTAGTGGACAGGAGTGACAAAGACAAGATGGCCCATAGGCCTAAAAAACATTTTCTATCTGCCCTCCCCAGGAAAGGTTTGTTAATTCTTACCCTAGATGATGTGGAGCCAAAATCTAGTAAGGAAGATCGCAAAGCACAGAAATGAGTACAACGTGCTACAGTCAAGATAAATGACTAAATAAAAGCTGTTAAGAATTTCTGTGTACCACCAAGGATGTGAGTGTTCTGAGAAAAATCCCTAGCAGAAGTGAGACTGAAAAGATATACAATTTGGGGGTGGGAGGGAAAAGGCATGATAGATAAGGAGTGGAGAGCAAGCAGAGGATGGTAAAGAGATGCCAGCCAGTATCCAGGGAAAACAATGGACACTGGACAGGACCATGCATACAGGAAGGGCTGCTCCCACCTGAAGCATAAGTTCACAATGGCAGGAGAGAGCTTGTGAAAAGCAGGAGGTGAAGCCAAAAGTATACAGGCTCCTTAAAGTCAAACGAAGGAACTGGTTTTATTCTGTAAGGAATAAGGACCCACTAAACTGAAAACTGATCTGATGGAAGCTTTATTAAATACAAATTCAAGGCAGGGAGGGTTTGGAGGGAAGCTCTAGAGGGAGGGGATATATGTATACTTATAGCTGATTCACGTGGTTGTATAGCAGAAACTAACGCAGCATTGTAAAGCAACTACTCTCCAATTAAAAATAAATTTTTTAAAAAGCAAATTCAAAAAATCAGATGAGTATTCAAAAATGCTCACAGATAGAGGAAATAGAGGGAGAGAAGACCTACTTAATATTTGTCATCTATATCGTGCTTATTCTGAGTCAGACACTATTCTAAGTGCTTCACAGATATTAACTCACTTACTCCTCCTGTCACCCTACGAGATAAGCACAGTCATGACTGCCACTCTATAAATGAGAAATCTGTGGCTAACTTGCTCAAAGTCCTGCACTGAAATCTTCAGAGTCAGGATCTGAATCCAGGATATCTGGTTTCCAGAGTCAGACTTCTGTAATCAGTTACAATATTTTTCTCTGGATTATATTGGCCTTCTACAGCTATTACTAAATTACAGAAAAAGCTGGTTTATCTGGTGGAAAGCTACAGTGTCTCTTGAGTTCCAGATTTAGACATTCTTTGTAAATAGCTGTCTGGATGGATTATAATAAAGAAGATGCTACCAGTGAAATAGAAAACCAACTAAATGACACAAGACTGTGATCCTCATGACCACTCTAGAAGGCACTTGTATACATAAATCATAAAGACCATATTAATTGGATGCAGTGCCAGTGCCCTGTTTTTTTGCCTGTGACTCAACAAAGATCTTTTCAGTTTATAAAAGCAGTTTGGGTTTGTATTTACAACTTCTCTAATGGTTACCTGCATGTCCATTGCTGGCAACGGACTTTGTCATTAAAACCTGACTCCTAGGCTAAGGGAGCTACACTGTGGTTTATTCTTTACTTACTTGGATAAACTAACTTGTAATAGAAATATACCTTGGTTAATTCTGAACTGTGTCTGAACTGTTAATTCTGAACTGTGTAAGAATGAGATGACAAGCATTTAATTAGACTTGCTGCAATGGCATATACGAGGTGCTCCACAATTATATTCAATGAGTAAATGATGAATGAAACAGGAGGGGAAAAAGGAAATAATAGGTACAAAGATCACTGGGGTGGAGGAAGTGGGAAATCAATGGCATTCAAAGTCTAATACAAAAATATTGAAGGAAACGTCAGAGATCCTTCTTGGTTCCCTTGCTGCTGCTGCTGCTGCTGCTGCTGCTAAGTCGCTTCAGTCGTGTCCAACTCTGTGCAACCCTGATGGCCAAAAGAATGATGGAAATGATGCAAAAACTATAACAGAAAGTCAGCTCTAGGGGTGAAGTGGTAAATTCAATCTGAGATAAACAGGTGATGGATTTGATGAGATGGCAGAGCATCCAAGTGGCAACGCCAGCAAGCCCTTGGAGGTGTAACACCTGAAGCCAGGAGAAAGCCCAACTCGGAACAAAACTTGGTGGTTGGGCAGCACAGAAGTAATGGAGCAAACAGGATATCTCTCTCACACGGATGGGAAAAAATGAAGTGATCTTCACTCGTGACATGCACAATAAATAAAACAAAGAAAACCATTAGATGATGGCAAGGTGCAAAATTGGCTTAGTGAGAAGAACATGGAGTGAAAAGAGCTGGCTCTATAGGAAATTGAGAAACAGAGGAGAATATCTATCATTTAGTGTCTCCTGCAAGCCAGGGTTCTGACACTGCCTTCAGCGGTCACAGCGAGGTGGAAATGAGTGGTGGTGTAACTCCTCTTGAAAGCAGGCGAGCCAGAGTTAGAGGGGAGAGATGACTTACAGAAGGACTCAAGCCAGGATGTAAGCCAGAGTCTGCCACCCCAAAGCCCTCACTTGCTGCCAAAGGGTCCTTGTGTGTGTTTCCCAGTTTCCTCCGACACTCAGCATCGTCTGGTACTCCACTTTGCATGATCCTCCAGACTGTTATGCATCACTAGTAACCACTTCATGAGCCACTCCCTTCATGGGCTGTGATCACTAAAATGCTAATTTCTGACCAGTTGGGGGAAATTTGGAGGGATGCTAAAGCCTTCCTAGCCTTTGAAAATCCACATGATGATTTTTCCCTACTGTGCTAATGTCTGGCTTATGCACTGTTGGCTCCCCACTGAGGGATGGTCTCAGACACTGAGGATTCATCCAGAGCTTTGCCTCTGGAAAATGGTGAGTCCCAGGAATCTCTCTCCAGACCCTCAGTGTTTAGTATAAAGACCTACTTTATGTGGAACAACAAAGATATTATATAATGCATTAGTTTGCTTTATAAACAACACTAAATGCAATAAAGACCAAAAAGGAATGAGCTATCTCATAATCAGAAATCTCTCTTCATTGGCCTTGTTTATATCAACCCTCTCCAGTGGGTTGCCTAGAGAATCCCAGTGGACAGAGGAGCCTGGCAGGCTACAGTCCATGGGGTCACAAAGAGTCAGACATGACTGAGTGTCTAAGTATGCGCATGCACACACACACACACACACACACACACATCCAGCATAGCAACAAAATTTCTGTTTAAATTCCATATTAAAAGTACTTTGTAATTACATGAATTCTCTGAAATGTATCTATTCTAACTCTTCCCTTTTTCTCTCAGCTCAGACAACCGATCTCACACATTCTTGGAACAAATTCCCTCTTAGATATTCTGATTCTGTAGTGGGGTCCCATTGACTCATTCTATATCTCAAATAACAAGATTTTTTCACACAAATATCATGATAGACAAAGCCAAGGGAATAATGAAGGAAAACCTTATTTGGGGGTGAGACTAAAAGTCTAGATGCCTAGCAATGGCTAAATACAAGTCCTGTGTCCACAGACACTCATGTTAATGTTATGTAGCTTATTCCCTCTACTAGCAAATGGAACTGAAGATCAGGAAATGTTTCAAGCAAGCACTCAAGGCTTCAGATGCAGAACGGGTCTCTGATGTCTCTTAAAATGTCACCCCTTTGCAAGTGTGGGCAAAGGGATTGCACTCTGCAAAATTGCAAAACACATCTGGGTTGGCATTTCTTGAACCTAATTACCCTCCATATGAAACATCTAGCAAAAAGTGAAAACCTTTTCTATCCTGTTAGGAGATATGATTCTGGTATATCTAAGACATGACTGCAACCACAGAGCTAAAAGCCTCTCAGTACAACACTTAAGAATATTAATGTATTTCTCTTTTTTTACTGTGATAACATTCACATTATATAAAACATACTCTTTTAACCATATTTAACTGTAGAGTTCAGTGGCACTAAGTACATTCCCACTGCTGTGCAACTCTCACCATTATCTACCTCCTGAATTTTTCACCTTCCTAAAGTGAAACTCTGTCTCCTTTGGTGAGATGCCCTGTCTTCTGCAAAAGCCCTTGCTGGGTAATGGCAGCTGCTCTAAATGAAGTGGACTGATGGGGACGGAGGTGGAGACACCAGGCTGAGTGGGAACATCATAAAAACAGCTGTGAGTCTATGGAAGGACTCACGTATCTCTGCCAGAAACTCACCTACCATATCAGGGCTTCAAATCAATGTTAATTTTGGATTACATACTCAAGTTGCTAGTCTTTTCTTCCCCTTTGAAAAAAGGGTTAGTAACTCAGTAGCACGTGGCACCCTTTCTTTCTTTAATGATTGCTTCACATCCTAAACCCAGAATTCACTGGAAACTCCTCTACTCTTCTTAGAAGACAATTCAAAATGCCCTCCTTGGGGATCTGTCTCTGACACCCCAGGGAAGTTGCACTCTACTTCCATCTAGGTTCCCGTAGCACTGTTGAGTCTCCTATCATTCTCACTGCTCTGTCAGCCTAGATGAACTTGTTTTCACTTCTGAACACTCTAAACTTGTCTTCACTTCTAAACAGTGAGCTCCTTGGGGCCAGCACCTGTATCCTCATTACCCAGGACAGTGTACAGGTAGTGAGCATGTCCTCAGATGTTCTCCAAGCCCCAAGGACCAATAATCACTCTATCCTCCTGTATGGGCTTAACCAGTGTCCCCCCACAACCTCAGAATGTGACCTTACTTGGAAATAGGGTCTTTGTGTGATGAATCATAAGTCACTTCAGTTGGGTCCAACTCTGCAACTCTATGCACTGTAGCCCGCCAGGTTCCTCTGTCCATGGGATTCTCCAGGCAAGAACACTGGAGTGGGTTGCCATGCCATCCTCCAGGGGACCTTTCCAACCCAGGGGCTGAACCCACTTCTCTTATGTCTCCTGTATTGGCAGGCGGGTTCTTAAGGGTCTTTGTAGATGTACTTAATGGATGGTGTGAGATGGGACATTATTGGGGTATGGTGGGCCCTGAATCCAACAGTGTGCCCACATAAGAGACAGAAAAGGACAAACAGAGGGACACATGGGAAAGAAGACCCCATGAAGACAGGCAGATTCTGGAGTGATGTGGCCACAAGCCAAGGAACACCAGGAGCCACCAGAAGCTGGGAGGAGGGTAAGGATTCTCCCCAGAGCCTTCAGAGGGAGTGTGACCCTGGAAACAGTTTGATTCTGGACTTCTGTTCTGCAGGACTGTGAGGGGACATATTTCTGTTGTGTTAAAACACCAAGTTGGTGGCAATTTGTTACAGCAGCTCTAAGAAACTTATATTTTCTTTCTCTAGACTGGCTTCCCACCAATCTGTATGGTTTCAGATTCTGGGTGGCTATGCTGAAACCTCAAGACTCTGCTCTCCCCAACCTCACCCCCAGGCTCTTCCAGTGCTGGGCACAAATCTAAGTTGGACAACAAGGTTCCTTCTCTGGGAGCTAGGGGAATAATAAGAAATGGTCTTTCCAACACTTATATCTCAGTCAAATTTCTGCCCAAAAGTCATCACCTCAAGGACACATTCCCCAATATCCTGTCTAGAATTCTTCTCATGACTCTAGATACATTGTTCATGTCATTTTTCTTTGTAGCCCTGATTTCTACCTGATATTGTTTTATTTATGTACTTCTTTCTTGTTTTTGTTCCTCTGACCTCCCTCATAAGAGTGTAGCCCCCAGGAAGGTAAAGACAAGGTCTTCTTGGTTTACTGCTGTATTTCTAGCCCTTGGACTCAGCTTTACACACAGGGAGACACATGAGGCTGATCTGAACAGAGAAATCCAGGTGAGAGATGAAGAGTCCAAGTCTCCTGTCCCTCAGAGCCCCAGTCCCTGTTTTAGTCCTTCCTGAGGCCAGATCTTATTTCTGTCTTTGCCTTCTGGTGAACACTCTGACAAAATGTGCCCTTTCAAACTTAAATTGTTGGTTTGTGTTTCTTTTATCTACACAAGAAACCAAAGAGATGTAGCAACTACACAATGATACTTGATAAGAACTCCAGCACCTCAGAGGAGTAAATAACAGAATGGAAAACAGAATGAATTAATGTATAAATTAACTAATTAAATCAAAACTGACTAACAAGGTTAGTCTTAAGAGTAATTAAGGTAATTTGAAAATTGTAGGTTGTATTCACTACCTTCCAAAGTTATCTTACCACCAAATAGAGTGTCTGAAGATTCCATCACTAGGGATTTTAGAAACTCTCCAGTCAAATATATATATATATATACCTGGAAAGAGCAAAACTTTAGCTAGTGATTATTTTAACAGATCTCAGAGAGCTAGACTTTCCTAAACGATGTATAAACTAGTCACCTTGTTGAAGGACAAAGGGAGAAATCAGACATGGGAAATGGCAGGAGAGCAAAGATGAATTTCAACCACTTCTCTAGCTTGAGCTTGTCTTATATTCCTGGGGATTATTAATTTTGTATCCATGGAAGACTGACTGTATTGATGGCCCAATGAATGGCCACTCTGGATCATGCTGTTACATGGTGATTCTGCAACTCCAGGTTGGGTCTGCTTCTACACTGCAGGTTGGATCTCTTTCTCCACTGCTTGAATCTGAGCTGTCCTGTGATTTGTGTTGGCCAAAATAAAAAAATAGCAGAAGTAACATCGAACCTGGATCTCAAGAGGTCCATTTGATTCCACTGTTTCTTGGAAACCTACTACTTCCAGGAAAACAAGCTCAGCCTACTCTGCTGAGAAATGAGACCCATGACTCTGTACTCCCTACCCCACCCTTTCAACTATAGCTGAACAGCAGACATGTCAATGAATCCATCCTGGACCAGCCAGCTCCCAATTGAACTCCTAGCTTTTCACAGATACATGATAGAGTCCAGCCAAGGTAAGGCCACACTAACCATACTCAAGAGTAATCAAATGCTCATTGTTCTCATATGTGGAATTTTGGAGTAGCTTGTTACACTGTAATAGCTGAGTGACAAAATATCGTCTACTCTGGAAATCCATATCTGAAAATATGCTATTTTCCAAAACCATCTGAAGTTTTAGATTTTGGTACCATCTTCTCTAAAAGAATTTATACTTGGCGATTGAGTTTTCCAGGTTGGTCTCCCAACTTCTACTTACTCTTCCACAGCACATCACCACCGGGTGTGACAATATTTTTCTTGCTGGGATTTCAGGAATGCATTTCCCTTTACTGTAGATTTGGCACTGTGCCTAACACACTACTGGATGTGTGAGCCAGCTCCCGGTCCAGTTTCCTTGATTCCTTTTGAATTAGAGCAAACTTGTCAGGTGCCTAGTCCATAGACTTTCAGATAAATAATCCTGCCTCTGTAGCTCAGGTACATCTCAGGGGCTTGCTATAGGAGACCATCAGAGCATACCTCTTCTAATCATCAAAGAAAAATGAGATAACAAGTACGCAGGAAACGGGAAAATAAATGCAGTACACAAGTCTCTGAAGGTATAGGATTGATGGAGATTGTCTTCATTGCATCTCAGGACTGTATATGCCCCACTCAATATCACCAATTACTTTTACCAAACGAAAAATTCTGTCCCCAAATATATTAGATCCCCTTTTGGAGGATGTACATTTCTTCTCCCCTTGTCACCTCCTAATAAGATTAATGAAATAAGATAATATATTCAAAGGACATAGCATAATGCCTAGCACAGGATTAAAAGCTTGGTGAATTATGTTGTCATCATTTTTATAAGACAGAAATAGTCATGCATCAAACTTCTGGTATCTTAAGGATAAATTAGTACAGAAAAAAAAAAAAAAAAAAACCCAGTCCATCCCACACTAACCCTTGCCCTCAGCTCATTGTAGAAGCAGGTTAGCAGCCCACTTCATAGGCAGTAGGTTGTCAGAAAACACAAAGGGCTGGACAGTCCTGGAAAATGAGCAAAATGTAGAGACATTTTCTCAAATCCATGGAAACTAGAGACTAACGTAAACCTCATTATACAATTGCCATTGCTACAGATCATATACTATTTTCAGCTTTGTTTTGCTTTTACATGTTAAAAGAAGCCATCTTGCACCTGCCAAAATATGAATTGAACAGCCACACACCTGCCACCTTCACCTGAGCTCATGTGCCCTGGCAGGTCTGTCTCCATTCTGTAGACTCACAATCCTTTTCCAGGGCTATGCTCACACTGCTGGGTGAGTGGTGCTGTGATAGTGACACCTCCCCCCTGGACCCGATTTCAACTAGGGCATGAAAAATGGAAAACCATCATTCACATGTCACTGAATCTCCACAGGGGAGAGGGTCAGAATGTGGCAGTTCTAATGGTATAGAGCGAAATTACTTTTACTTCCTAGATCTTCATGAATAGAAACTGCAATTGTATCTCTATTTTGACAATAGGATCAAAGATGAGCTGGGAAATGGTAGATGTGTGCCTGGACTTTTGGTTATTAGAGATCTTAAATTATAATCCACTCTGTACCCCAGCCCCCAAATACCAAGTAACTTAAGTCTAAGGATCTTTTTGCAGGTCTCTCCATCTGACTCTTGAAGTAGCCAGTTTATCCTTCACTTTCAGGGGATGGGTTTTGACAGCAGCGTGTTGCAATTGGTTCACAGTCAATGGTGGTGACTCTCTTTCCAACTCTGCATACAGTGTGCTCTGTGGGCATGTTGGTGACTTTAAATCCACCATGATGGGAATGCTTATACCACAGAAAATGACCAAAGCTACAAACCAGATCTTTTTTTTTCTTTTTTTAAAGATAGCTGGCTGTTAAACCTTTATTATCAGCATAGCACTGGTTTAAGAAAGGTGTGTGGAAGCAATCATGAGGGTACCAGATGCTTAAACGGAAGAGGGAATTGATAATGTTAGAAATGGGAAATGGCAGGGGGAAAGGATTCAGGAAAAGGGGCCCAGGGCAAATACTATCACCTACTTCACCTTTTCTCTGGAACTTGGTAATGCCCCACCCCAGACTATAGGACACCCCCATCCTACACTCGCCTGGCACATATATTCGTGTATACTCACTTTCAACCTGAAATTCCTTATTAACCATCACCAAAGGCACTCATAAAAGTCATAGATTGTACTCTGAAGCTGTACAGATAAAACTTGTATTTCACACATTAAATACTCTTTCCAGAAAGTAGTACCATATACTTGCAAACTGCTCTGAAATTTTTTATTTAAAAATTTTTTACAAAGATATATCAGTACTTAATTTTTATTTCTGTTCCTGTAAAGTATAAGAAAACTATTCATATTTGTGTCAAGTTGCTAGTTTTTAAGTAGAAACCCAATGCCTGCCTGTATTTTGTTTGGCTGCTGAATTAATTAAATCCTTGAGACAGTGAAAAGCAATAAACTGCTCATAACAAATCGGTTACTTCATGCTTTTCACTACTTGAACTGTGAAGGGCAACCTAATCTCTACTTGAGATGACAGGTATGACTTCTAAATTATTTATTTTTCTTCCTTTGTTTACTAGAAAGAAAAGCTTTTATGGCACTGCAAAAAGTAGGAAATGAGAACCACAGGAAATTATATGTCTGAGATGTTAATATTGGTACAAAGTTGGGCTCTCAATCAAATCTTATCTACAGACCTAAAAGAGTCAAACTGGATACATGGTACACATTTATTCTGAAAATCTTTGGGTCAGATTTCAAATAAGCTATGGGAGAAGCAAATACTAAATAAACTTTGGACTACTGAAATATTTATCTGGCATACCCATGGAAATTTCTGCAGAGTCTTCCAACCAAAGCCCACAGACTCCTGTGCTCAGTAACAGTTTTGTCTGCTCTGGTTCCTGCCATCTTAAATTAAAAAACAAACAAAAAGAACAGCTCCCTTGAGCTGTTTTGAGGAATCCCAGGTTCCGTCCTGTTTCCCTGCTCTCTTTCACTCTTCATTCCACTCCAGTCAGGCCTCCGTGCCTTTACTCCACTGAAACCACTCTTGTCAAGGTCACTGAGAGTCTCAGGGTCCCTTGCCCCTGACCATCTGACCAAGTTTCTTAACAGGAGTAGTACTTGGGACAACATCTTCATCTAAAGCACTTTATTCTCTTAGCTTTAATGATTCCTTTACTCCTACCTCACTACCTTCTCCTTCCCACACTCTGCTGGCTCCTCTTGGCGAGGCTCATAATCGCCAACATGTTAAAGTGGCTGAGCAATTCTGCCTCCTCCTCTACTCATCTCCATCTCCATCTCTTCCAGGCTGACGTCCCTAGAGACCAACATCTTTCAATGATATCTACATACAGGTGACTTCCCGCTGGGCAGCTCCAACCCTGGCTCCCACGTTTCCATACTGTGCTGGGCCTACAAATTATGTAGTCAGCCCTGTGCTCAATGCAGGCTCGCTGAACTCACCAATGAGAGAAGGAATAACAATGCTTTTGAACTGTGGTGTTGGAGAAGACTCTTGAGAGTACCTTGGACTGCAAGGAGATCTAACCAGTCCATCCTAAAGGAGATCAGTCCTGGCTGTTCATTGGAACAACTGATGTTGAAGCTGAAACTCCAATACTTTGGCCACCTGATGCAAAGAGCTGACTCATTTGAAAAGACCCTGATGTTGGGAAAGATTGAAGGCAGGAGGAGAAGGGGACAACAGAGGATGAGATGGTTGGGTGGCATCACCAACTCAATGGACATGAGTTTGGGTAAACTCTGGGAGTTGGTGATGGACAGGGAGGCTGGCGTGCTGCAGTCGCAGCATGGGGTTGCAGAGTCAGACATGACTGAGCGACTGAACTGAAGTGAATGTCTTTATGCAGCATTTTATGTCTATAACTTTCACAGGGGAACATTTGTTAACTTCACAGATTTCTCTAATATGCATATTAACAAGGAGATAGAGACGTTTAGCAGAAAATCACAATCATTTCCCAGGGAAAATTCCATTGTATTAAACCAGCAATTCAAATACCAGTGTATAATTCCATATACTATTTTAACCTTTAGAATTTTGTCACAAACCATTACTATGCTTCTCAGAAAATAGAAGGCAGGTAAACTAACTAGTGATAATAACTGGGATTGATCTTTCTTTACAATTTACCTTTTGGTTCCAATGAGTGCTTTTAGTATTCTTCCCTTAATTCATCTGTCCTTAAAATGGACATAAGTAATTCATCCTATTTCAAGATATAATAAGAACTGTAGATTTCATGCCACTGATTCCTCAGGAGTCTTCTGAAGCTTTAGGTTTGAGTCTATGGACAATGGCCTACTGTTAAAGCCACCCATCAACCATCACCTGCCTTTATCAAACTTCCTTACTAATTTCACACTCTTCTTTATAGTAAATGTTAGAAATTCTGATTTGAATAACAGACTTTGCTTTGTAGTTGTAATTTTCCTCCATCTTTACGCTTACTATGATGATTCAATAGTACCCCTTTCTCTATGGCCCTTTTTAAGATTATTATTATTACTATTAATAATAGTATTACTATTAGTATTACTATTGCTGTCTCCTTTCTTCCTGTGTCCGTGAACTATAGGCCAGGGAAAGACTTGAGTTAGTAAGACTTTTAGTTTCTAGTCTTGACTATGTTATTAATCAGTCATGTAAGCTTAATATATAGAATTATAAGTATTTTTAAATGAAGACATAGATATGCATGGGGTTACATGAACTTGCCCAATAGAAAACACTAAAGGAACAAAGTAAACTGAGGGCATTGTTATTTTCATCCTCATTCTAGAAATCAATTCACTGTGGCTTTCATTTTCAAACTTTTTAAGTAATAAAGTCTGTAGCATTCCTAAATCTCATTTTCCAAGTTTACCAAATAAGAGGGTTTCAGACTTTTTTCCTTTCAAGATCTATCTACAAAAATCTCCTGTGAGATCTCTTCCATTGCCAACTGTGGACATTAGCCCTTGGATTTAAGGTATCTGCATGATTACTAATTAAGAATCCTCCCTTTTTTCCAGGAAGTCATCCAAAGCTGATAAGAGTCCTCAGACAGTGCATTCTGTTTGAAGACTTCATAAGACTGAAATTGCAGATGAGCTGGGTACACGATCGAATAAGTGTGTTAAAGAGTGCCCATGGATGCATCTGATAAAACTTGTATTTCACACATTAAATAATCTTTCCAGCTAACCTCTAGCTCAATCTGCCCCCTTCCCTCAGTATGTATTATGCTCCTCCAATACATCAGACTCCCTTATTCCCTCTTCTGTTCTCACCTCTCTGGTATTCGGAAGGAAAACTGATGCTCTGGCTTTGAGGAGATGCACAGAAAGTACAACATTTACTTGGGATGAGACCAAGTTACCTCTAGGAAAATTCTACCAGCCCCTTACCTCCCTTTTCCCCACTGCTTTTTCCCTTCTAGAGTAAAGCCCTCCCCATCCCTTGGAGCCCAGTGAAAGTTATGCTGCCTTTGGCTGCCCTCTGAGCCCCCTGCCCATTGTATTAAAGTGCCATTCTTTCCATACTCCTCACCATTGAAAACTCCAGATTACATCCCTTGAATCTTAGATAGATGGTAGAAGAAAAGGAGTTTAATTATATTGATCCACATCCTTCATTTATCATTCAGCTTGCATTTCTAGGGCTATCTCATGACTGAGATCTCATTCAATGCATTTATTTCACATATGTCAGATATTGAATGGTTTAATGACACAGGAAGATGAGTGTAAGTGATATTTGCAAGCTACCTAAGGAGATATATGGAGTTATCTAATTTCCAAGTGTTGCCAACTCAAATGATTTTCAGTTGGTAAAATATTAAACTGTGTTGTATGTAGGTTATAGAAAAAGGAGAGAGGAGCTAACGGTGAAAAAGAGAAATTTACCTAAATCTTACCCTTTAGGCTACTCTCGTATCTATAAAGATCCAGGGAGGATGGAGGAAAAGTGTTGATAAACCAATTTCCTTCCCCAACAGAGGGATCAGAGGTTCATAAAAAATCTGCCTGCCAATGCAGGAGACGCGAGAGACACAGGTTCGATCCCTGGGTTGGGAAGATCCCCTGGAGTAGGAAACGCAACCTGCTCCAGTATTCTTGCCTAGAGAATCCCATGGACAGAGAAGCCTGGCAAGCTACAGTGCATGGGGTCACAAAGAGTCAGACATGACTGATTGACTGAGCACAGCATAGCACACAAAATTCCCTTTACGCCAATAACCACTTTGCTACTTTAACTGAGAGACAGCCCCAGAGTCAATGATAGGAGTAAGATGGCCTAGATAACTGATTTAGAGGAATTCTTTGTACCACAGCAACTGGATCATTCTCATTTTTGTGTCCTCAGCAGGACCTAGACAGTGCATTATGTATAAAATCGATCACTGGCGAATTGGTTCTCTACTGGAGGAACTAGTTAGGTGTAATTGACTCTTCTATAGTCTGATTCCCATAGTGCAGTCCATCAGAGTCTCAGGTGCAATGCTTCTACCCCTCAATTGAAAGGAGACAATTTTCATTACAGGAGGATGTGTAGAACTCTGCCTTCCAGTGTATTAGGTTCTGTCCTGGACCAGCTACCGATCACTGGGAGAAACAGCATCACCTCTAATCAAAATGCATACAAACCACAGCACCTGGGACTCTTGATTATGGCCCCAGAGTAAGTTCAGCATCTCCCCAGGTCCCCTTTCTTTTTATTCTGCAGCCCCCACATATATCCAAGTTGGTACCGTAAAAATAAAAAAATTAGTCATTTCCACAAATAAATTTCCACTGATGTGGAAGTTACTTGCAACTCAGTCATGACTATGAACATGATGCATTTTCTATAAGTTATATTTGATTACAACACTAAGCCCCTTTCACATTTTCTCAGTCTCATGATGTATTGATTATCTATCACTATTTTTTTTTCAAGGTGATATTGGCTTACGCCCAATTAAGAAAGTAATATCTCCTCTTTTAGAGAATAATCTATAGAGCAGCAGTAATAACATACCAAAATGCTTTTTCAAGTGCTTTTTCAAGAACAAAATAGAAAAAAGAAAAGGTGTGCTGGTTAAGAGCAAGTGTTATGTTTATGTTTAAATGTTTGTATCAGCACTTGCCACTATCTGTCAACAAACTGATTATCTGAAAAATCTGAACAAAGAGGCTAAGAAAATGCAATTGTGATGATGCTAAATATAGCTATCTTTGTATTTTAGACAATACCATTTAGACCACATTCATGTGTATTTTCATTTATTCATGAGGTGCCAGATTCTACTAAAGTAGCAGTGAGCTATTCAGTCAGCTGAAAACAAGAATTTACATATCATATTAAGCAAAATAAGGTATTGACCTTTTTGTTGCTTTTTATAATGACCTCC